>NW_027362761.1:738950805-740150805 GCF_046119375.1 Phyllobates terribilis | reverse complement strand
TGTATTATCCTGTTTTTGGCATTATTTGCAATAAAAAAAACTGTAATAGTGTCTCCCTGACTGGTCAGACACCAATATATCTGTTTAAAAGAGTCTGGTGTACGCCACAAAACTATAACTGTGGTTTTGCAGTTCCACGGGTCAAATCTCTGTATTATCCTGCTTTTTGCATTTTTTGCCGTAAAAAAAACAGTAATAGTGTCACCCTGACTGTTCAGACACCAATATATCTTTTTAAAAGAGTCTGGTGTAGGCCAGAAAAATATAACTGTGGTTTTGCAGTTCCACAGGTCAAATCTCTGTATTATCTTGTTTTAGTCATTTTTTGTCGTAAAAAAAACTGTAATAATGTCTCCCTGACTGGTCAGACACCAATATATCTGTTTAAAAGAGTCTAGTGTATGCCACATAACTATAACTGTGGTTTTGCAGTTCCACGGGTCAAATCTCTGTATTATCTTGCTTTTGGCATTTTTTGCCATAAAAAAAACCTGTAATAGTGTCTCCCTGACTGTTCAGACACCAATATACCTGTTTAAAAGAGTCTGGTGTACGCCACATAACTTTAAATGTGGTTTTGCAGTTCCACGGGTCAAATCTTTGTATTATGCTGCTTTTTGCATTTTTTGCCATAAAAAAAAACTGCAATAGTGTCTCCCTGACTGTTCAGACACCAATGTATCTGTTTTAAAGAGTCTTATGCAGGCCAGAAAAATAGAACTGTGGTTTTGCAGTTCCACGGGTCAAATTTCTGTATTATACTGTTTTTGGCATTTTTTGATGTAAAAAAAACTGTAATAGTGTCTCCCTGACTGGTCAGACACCAATATATCTGTTTAAAAGAGTCTGGTGTACGCCACATAACTATAACTGTGGTTTTGCAGTTCCACGGGTCAAATCTCTGTATTATCCTGCCTTTTGCATGTTTTGCCGTAAAAAAAAACAGTAATAGTGTCTCCCTGACTGTTCAGACACCAATATATCTGATTAAAAGAGTCTGGTGTTACCCAGAAAAATATAACTGTGGTTTTGCATTTCCACACGTCAAATCTCTGTATTATCCTGTTTTTGTCATTTTTTGCCGTAAAAAAACAACTGTAATAGTGTCTCCCTGACTGGGCAGACACCAATATATCTGTTTAAAAGAGTCTGATGTACACCACATAACTATAACTGTGGTTTTGCAGTTCCACGGGTCAAATCTCTGTATTATCCTGATTTTTGCATTTTTTGCCGTAAAAAAAAACAGTAATAGTGTCTCCCTGACTGTTCAGACACCAATATATCTGTTTAAAAGAGTCTGCTGTAGGCCAGAAAAATATAACTGTGGTTTTGCAGTTCCACAGGTCAAATCTCTGTATTATCTTGTTTTTGTCATTTTTTGTCGTAAAAAAAACTGTAATAATGTCTCCCTGACTGGTCAGACACCAATATATCTGTTTAAAAGAGTCTAGTGTACGCCACATAACTATAACTGTGGTTTTGCAGTTCCACGGGTCAAATCTCTGTATTATCTTGCTTTTGGCATTTTTTTCCATAAAAAAAACTGTAATAGTGTCTCCCTGACTGTTCAGACACCAATATACCTGTTTAAAAGAGTCTGGTGTACGCCACATAACTTTAAATGTGGTTTTGCAGTTCCACGGGTCTTATCTTTTTTATGCTGCTTTTCGCATTTTTTGCCGTAAAAAAAAAACTGTAATAGTGTCTCCCTGACTGTTCAGACACCAATATATCTGTTTTAAAGAGTCTTGTGCAGGCCAGAAAAATAGAACTGTGGTTTTGCAGTTCCACGGGTCAAATTTCTTTATTATACTGTTTTTGGCATTTTTTGCTTTAAAAAAAAACTGTAATAGTGTCTCCCTGACTGGTCAGACACCAATATATCTGTTTAAAAGAGTCTGGTGTACGCCACATAACTATAACTGTGGTTTTGCAGTTCCACGGGTCAAATCTCTGTATTATCTTGCTTTTGGCATTTTTTGCCATAAAAAAACCTGTAATAGTGTCTCCCTGACTGGTCAGACACCAATATATCTGTTTAAAAGAGTCTGGTGTACGCCACATAACTATAACTGTGGTTTTGCAGTTCCACGGTTCAAATCTCTGTATTATCCTGTTTTTGGCATTTTTTGCCGTAAAAAAAAACAGTAAAAGTGTCTCCCTGACTGGTCAGACACCAATATATCTATTTAAAAGAGTCTGGTGTAGGCCAGAAAAATAGAACTGTGGTTTTGCAGTTCCACGGGTCAAATCTCTGTATTATCCTGCTTTTGGCATTTTTTGCCATAAAAAAAACAGTAATAGTGTCTCCCTGACTGTTCAGCCACCAATATATCTGTTTAAAAGAGTCTGGTGTAGGCCAGAAAAATATAACTGTGGTTTTGCAGTTCCACGGGTCAAATCTCTGTATTATCCTGTTTTTGGCATTTTTTGTCATAAAAAAAAGCTGTAATAGTGTCTCCCTGACTGTTCCGACGCCAATATATCTGTTTAAAAGAGTCTGGTGTATGCCACATAACTATAACTGTGGTTTTGCAGTTCCACGGGTCAAATTTCTGTATTATACTGTTTTTGGCATTTTTTGCTGTAAAAAAAACTGTAATAGTGTCTCCCTGACTGGTCAGACACCAATATATCTGTTTAAAAGAGTCTGGTGTATGCCACATAACTATAACTGTGGTTTTGCAGTTCCACGGGTCAAATCTCTGTATTATCCTGCCTTTTGCATGTTTTGCCGTAAAAAAAAACAGTAATAGTGTCTCCCTGACTGTTCAGACACCAATATATCTGATTAAAAGAGTCTGGTGTTACCCAGAAAAATATAACTGTGGTTTTGCATTTCCACACGTCAAATCTCTGTATTATCCTGTTTTTGTCATTTTTTGCCGTAAAAAAACAACTGTAACAGTGTCTCCCTGACTGGGCAGACACCAATATATCTGTTTAAAAGAGTCTGGTGTAGGCCAGAAAAATAGAACTGTGGTTTTGCAGTTCCACGGGTCAAATCTCTGTATTATCCTGCTTTTGGCATTTTTTGCCATAAAAAAAACAGTAATAGTGTCTCCCTGACTGTTCAGCCACCAATATATCTGTTTAAAAGAGTCTGGTGTAGGTCAGAAAAATATAACTGTGGTTTTGCAGTTCCACGGGTCAAATCTCTGTATTATCCTGTTTTTGGCATTTTTTGTCATAAAAAAAAGCTGTAATAGTGTCTCCCTGACTGTTCCGACGCCAATATATCTGTTTAAAAGAGTCTGGTGTATGCCACATAACTATAACTGTGGTTTTGCAGTTCCACGGGTCAAATCTCTGTATTATCCTGCCTTTTGCATTTTTTGCCGTAAAAAAAAACAGTAATAGTGTCTCCCTGACTGTTCAGACACCAAAATATCTGATTAAAAGAGTCTGGTGTAAGCCAGAAAAATATAAATGTGGTTTTGCAGTTCCACGGGTCAAATCTCTGTATTATCCTGTTTTTGTCATTTTTTGCCGTAAAAAAACAACTGTAATAGTGTCTCCCTGACTGGGCAGACACCAATATATCTTTTTAAAAGAGTTTGGTATACACCACATAACTATAACTGTGGTTTTGCAGTTCCATGGGTCAAATCTCTGTATTATTTTGTTTTTTGCATTTTTGCCATTAAAAAAAACAGTAATAATGTCTTCCTGACTGTTCAGACACCAATATATCTGATTAAAAGAGTCTGGTGTAAGCCAGAAAAATATAACTGTGGTTTTGCAGTTCCACGGGCCAAATCTCTGTATTATCCTGTTTTTGTCATTTTTTGCCATAAAAAAACAACTGTAATAGTGTCTCCCTGACTGGGCAGACACCAATATATCTGTTTAAAAGAGTCTGGTGTACACCACATAACTATAACTGTTGTTTTGCAGTTCCACAGGTCAAATCTCTGTATTATCCTGTTTTGGGCAATTTTTACCGTAAAAAAATACTGTAATAGTGTCTCCCTGACTGGTCAGACACCAATATATCTGTTTAAAAGTGTCTGGTGTGGGCCAGAAGAATAGAACTGTGGTTTTGCAGTTCCATGGGTCAAATCTCCGTATTATCCTGTTTTTGGCATTTTTTGCAGTAAAAAAAAACTGTAATAGTGTCTCCCTGACTGGTCAGACACCAATATATCTGTTTAAAAGAGTCTGGTGTACGCCACAAAACTATAACTGTGGTTTTGCAGTTCCACGGGTCAAATCTCTGTATTATCCTGCTTTTTGCATTTTTTGCCGTAAAAAAAACAGTAATAGTGTCTCCCTGACTGTTCAGACACCAATATATCGTTTAAAAGAGTCTGGTGGAGGCCAGAAAAATATAACTGTGGTTTTTCAGTTCCACAGGTCAAATCTCTGTATTATCTTGTTTTTGTCATTTTTTGTCGTAAAAAAAAAACTGTAAAAATGTCTCCCTGACTGGTCAGACACCAATATATCTGTTTAAAAGAGTCTAGTGTACGCCACATAACTATAACTGTGGTTTTGCAGTTCAACAGGTCAAATCTCTGTATTATCTTGCTTTTGGCATTTTTTGCCATAAAAAAACCTGTAATATTGTCTCCCTGACTGTTCAGACACCAATATACCTGTTTAAAAGAGTCTGGTGTACGCCACATAACTTTAAATGTGGTTTTGCAGTTCCACGGGTCAAATCTTTGTATTATGCTGCTTTTTGCATTTTTTGCCGAAAAAAAAAACTGCAATAGTGTCTCCCTGACTGTTCAGACACCAATGTATCTGTTTTAAAGAGTCTGGTGTAGGCCAGAAAAATAGAACTGTGGTTTTGCAGTTCCACGGGTCAAATTTCTGTATTATACTGTTTTGGGCATTTTTTGCTGTAAAAAAAAACTGTAATAGTGTCTCCCTGACTGGTCAGACACCAATATATCTGTTTAAAAGAGTCTGGTGTATGCCACATAACTATAACTGTGGTTTTGCAGTTCCACAGGTCAAATCTCTGTATTATCCTGCCTTTTGCATTTTTTGCCGTAAAAAAAAACAGTAACAGTGTCTCCCTGACTGTTCAGGCACCAATATATCTGTTTAAAAGAGTCTGCTGTAGGCCAGAAAAATATAACTGTGTATTTGCAGTTCCACGGGTCAAATCTCTGTATTATCTTGTTTTTGTCATTTTTTGTCGTAAAAAAAAACTGTAATAATGTCTCCCTGACTGGTCAGACACAAATATATCTGTTTAAAAGAGTCTAGTGTACGCCACATAACTATAACTGTGGTTTTCAAGTTCCACGGGTCAAATCTCTGTATTATCCTGCTTTTTGCATTTTTTGCCGTAAAAAAAACTGTAATAGTGTCTCCCTGACTGTTCAGACACCAATATATCTGTTTAAAAGAGTCTGGTGTAGGCCAGAAAAATATAACTGTGGTTTTGCAGGTCCACAGGTCAAATCTCTGTATTATTCTGTTTTGTCATTTTTTGCAGTAAACAAAACTGTAATAGTGTCTCCCTGACTGGTCAGACAACAATATAACTGTTTAAGAGAGTCTAGTGTATGCCACATATCTATAACTGTTGTTTTGTAGTTCCACGGTTCAAATCTCTGTATTATCCTGTTTTTGGCATTTTTAGCCATAAAAAAAAACAGTAAAAGTGTCTCCCTGACTGGTGAGACACCAACATATATATTTAAAAGAGTCTGGTGTAGGCCAGAAAAATAGAACTGTGGTTTTGCAGTTCCACGGGTCAAATCTCGGTATTATCCTGTTTTGGGCAATTTTTACTGTAAAAAAATACTGTAATAGTGTCTCCCTGACTGGTCAGACACCAATATATCTGTTTAAAAGTGTCTGGTGTAAGCCAGAAAAATAGAACTGTGGTTTTGCAGTTCCACGGTTCAAATCTCTGTATTGTCCTGGTTTTGGCATTTTTTTTGCCGTAAAAAAAAAAAAAAGTAAAAGTGTCTCCCTGACTGGTCAGACACGAATATGTCCGTTTAAAAGAGTCTGGTGTAGGCCAGAAAAATATAACTGTGGTTTTGCAGGTCCACAGGTCAAATCTCTGTATTATTCTGTTTTGTCATTTTTTGCAGTAAAAAAAACTGTAATAGTGTCTCCCTGACTATTCAGACAACAATATAACTGTTTAAAAGAGTCTAGTGTACGCCACATATCTATAACTGTTGTTTTGCAGTTCCACGGGTCAAATCTCGTTATTATCCTGTTTTGGGCAATTTTTACTGTAAAAATATACTGTAATAGTGTCTCCCTGAGTGGTCAGACACCAATATATCTGTTTAAAAGTGTCTGGTGTAGGCCAGAAAAATAGAACTGTAGCTTTGCAGTTCCATGGTTCAAATCTCTGTATTGTCCTGTTTTTGGCATTTTTTTGCCGTAAAAAAAAAAAAAAGTAAAAGTGTCTCCCTGACTGGTCAGACACGAATATATCCGTTTAAAAGAGTCTGGTGTAGGCCAGAAAAATAGAACTGTGGTTTTTCAGTTCCACGGGTCAAATCTCTGTATTATCCTGTTTTTGGCATTTTTTGCCGTAAAAAAAACTGTAATAGTGTCTCCCTGACTGCTCAGACACAAATGTATCTGTTTTAAAGAGTCTGGTGTAGGCCAGAAAAATAGAACTGTGGTTTTGCAGTTCCATGGGTCAAATCTCTGTATTATCCTGTTTTTGGCATTATTTGCAATAAAAAAAACTGTAATAGTGTCTCCCTGACTGGTCAGACACCAATATATCTGTTTAAAAGAGTCTGGTGTACGCCACAAAACTATAACTGTGGTTTTGCAGTTCCACGGGTCAAATCTCTGTATTATCCTGCTTTTTGCATTTTTTGCCGTAAAAAAAACAGTAATAGTGTCTCCCTGACTGTTCAGACACCAATATATCTTTTTAAAAGAGTCTGGTGTAGGCCACAAAACTATAACTGTGGTTTTGCAGTTCCACGGGTCAAATCTCTGTATTATCCTGCTTTTTGCATTTTTTGCCGTAAAAAAAACAGTAATAGTGTCTCCCTGACTGTTCAGACACCAATATATCTTTTTAAAAGAGTCTGGTGTAGGCCAGAAAAATATAACTGTGGTTTTGCAGTTCCACAGGTCAAATCTCTGTATTATCTTGTTTTAGTCATTTTTTGTCGTAAAAAAAACTGTAATAATGTCTCCCTGACTGGTCAGACACCAATATATCTGTTTAAAAGAGTCTAGTGTATGCCACATAACTATAACTGTGGTTTTGCAGTTCCACGGGTCAAATCTCTGTATTATCTTGCTTTTGGCATTTTTTGCCATAAAAAAAACCTGTAATAGTGTCTCCCTGACTGTTCAGACACCAATATACCTGTTTAAAAGAGTCTGGTGTACGCCACATAACTTTAAATGTGGTTTTGCAGTTCCACGGGTCAAATCTTTGTATTATGCTGCTTTTTGCATTTTTTGCCATAAAAAAAAACTGCAATAGTGTCTCCCTGACTGTTCAGACACCAATGTATCTGTTTTAAAGAGTCTTATGTAGGCCAGAAAAATAGAACTGTGGTTTTGCAGTTCCACGGGTCAAATTTCTGTATTATACTGTTTTTGGCATTTTTTGATGTAAAAAAAACTGTAATAGTGTCTCCCTGACTGGTCAGACACCAATATATCTGTTTAAAAGAGTCTGGTGTACGCCACATAACTATAACTGTGGTTTTGCAGTTCCACGGGTCAAATCTCTGTATTATCCTGCCTTTTGCATGTTTTGCCGTAAAAAAAAACAGTAATAGTGTCTCCCTGACTGTTCAGACACCAATATATCTGATTAAAAGAGTCTGGTGTTACCCAGAAAAATATAACTGTGGTTTAGCATTTCCACACGTCAAATCTCTGTATTATCCTGTTTTTGTCATTTTTTGCCGTAAAAAAACAACTGTAATAGTGTCTCCCTGACTGGGCAGACACCAATATATCTGTTTAAAAGAGTCTGATGTACACCACATAACTATAACTGTGGTTTTGCAGTTCCACGGGTCAAATCTCTGTATTATCCTGATTTTTGCATTTTTTGCCGTAAAAAAAAACAGTAATAGTGTCTCCCTGACTGTTCAGACACCAATATATCTGTTTAAAAGAGTCTGCTGTAGGCCAGAAAAATATAACTGTGGTTTTGCAGTTCCACAGGTCAAATCTCTGTATTATCTTGTTTTTGTCATTTTTTGTCGTAAAAAAAACTGTAATAATGTCTCCCTGACTGGTCAGACACCAATATATCTGTTTAAAAGAGTCTAGTGTACGCCACATAACTATAACTGTGGTTTTGCAGTTCCACGGGTCAAATCTCTGTATTATCTTGCTTTTGGCATTTTTTTCCATAAAAAAAACTGTAATAGTGTCTCCCTGACTGTTCAGACACCAATATACCTGTTTAAAAGAGTCTGGTGTATGCCACATAACTTTAAATGTGGTTTTGCAGTTCCACGGGTCTTATCTTTTTTATGCTGCTTTTCGCATTTTTTGCCGTAAAAAAAAAACTGTAATAGTGTCTCCCTGACTGTTCAGACACCAATATATCTGTTTTAAAGAGTCTTGTGCAGGCCAGAAAAATAGAACTGTGGTTTTGCAGTTCCACGGGTCAAATTTCTTTATTATACTGTTTTTGGCATTTTTTGCTGTAAAAAAAACCTGTAATAGTGTCTCCCTGACTGGTCAGACACCAATATATCTGTTTAAAAGAGTCTGGTGTACGCCACATAACTATAACTGTGGTTTTGCAGTTCCACGGGTCAAATCTCTGTATTATCTTGCTTTTGGCATTTTTTGCCATAAAAAAACCTGTAATAGTGTCTCCCTGACTGGTCAGACACCA
This sequence comes from Phyllobates terribilis, assembly GCF_046119375.1. NCBI lineage: Eukaryota > Metazoa > Chordata > Amphibia > Anura > Dendrobatidae > Phyllobates > Phyllobates terribilis. The sequence goes on along the minus strand of NW_027362761.1, from coordinate 740,141,987 downwards.
ATATATCTGTTTAAAAGAGTCTGGTGTACGCCACATAACTATAACTGTGGTTTTGCAGTTCCACGGTTCAAATCTCTGTATTATCCTGTTTTTGGCATTTTTTGCCGTAAAAAAAAACAGTAAAAGTGTCTCCCTGACTGGTCAGACACCAATATATCTATTTAAAAGAGTCTGGTGTAGGCCAGAAAAATAGAACTGTGGTTTTGCAGTTCCACGGGTCAAATCTCTGTATTATCCTGCTTTTGGCATTTTTTGCCATAAAAAAAACAGTAATAGTGTCTCCCTGACTGTTCAGCCACCAATATATCTGTTTAAAAGAGTCTGGTGTAGGCCAGAAAAATATAACTGTGGTTTTGCAGTTCCACGGGTCAAATCTCTGTATTATCCTGTTTTTGGCATTTTTTGTCATAAAAAAAAGCTGTAATAGTGTCTCCCTGACTGTTCCGACGCCAATATATCTGTTTAAAAGAGTCTGGTGTATGCCACATAACTATAACTGTGGTTTTGCAGTTCCACGGGTCAAATCTCTGTATTATCCTGCCTTTTGCATTTTTTGCCGTAAAAAAAAACAGTAATAGTGTCTCCCTGACTGTTCAGACACCAATATATCTGATTAAAAGAGTCTGGTGTAAGCCAGAAAAATATAAATGTGGTTTTGCAGTTCCACGGGTCAAATCTCTGTATTATCCTGTTTTTGTCATTTTTTGCCGTAAAAAAACAACTGTAATAGTGTCTCCCTGACTGGGCAGACACCAATATATCTTTTTAAAAGAGTTTGGTATACACCACATAACTATAACTGTGGTTTTGCAGTTCCATGGGTCAAATCTCTGTATTATTTTGTTTTTTGCATTTTTGCCATTAAAAAAAACAGTAATAATGTCTTCCTGACTGTTCAGACACCAATATATCTGATTAAAAGAGTCTGGTGTAAGCCAGAAAAATATAACTGTGGTTTTGCAGTTCCACGGGCCAAATCTCTGTATTATCCTGTTTTGGGCAATTTTTACCGTAAAAAAATACTGTAATAGTGTCTCCCTGACTGGTCAGACACCAATATATCTGTTTAAAAGTGTCTGGTGTGGGCCAGAAAAATAGAACTGTGGTTTTGCAGTTCCATGGGTCAAATCTCCGTATTATCCTGTTTTTGGCATTTTTTGCAGTAAAAAAAAACTGTAATTGTGTCTCCCTGACTGGTCAGACACCAATATATCTGTTTAAAAGAGTCTGGTGTACGCCACAAAACTATAACTGTGGTTTTGCAGTTCCACGGGTCAAATCTCTGTATTATCCTGCTTTTTGCATTTTTTGCCGTAAAAAAAACAGTAATAGTGTCTCCCTGACTGTTCAGACACCAATATATCGTTTAAAAGAGTCTGGTGGAGGCCAGAAAAATATAACTGTGGTTTTTCAGTTCCACAGGTCAAATCTCTGTATTATCTTGTTTTTGTCATTTTTTGTCGTAAAAAAAAACCTGTAAAAATGTCTCCCTGACTGGTCAGACACCAATATATCTGTTTAAAAGAGTCTAGTGTACGCCACATAACTATAACTGTGGTTTTGCAGTTCAACAGGTCAAATCTCTGTATTATCTTGCTTTTGGCATTTTTTGCCATAAAAAAACCTGTAATAGTGTCTCCCTGACTGTTCAGACACCAATATACCTGTTTAAAAGAGTCTGGTGTACGCCACATAACTTTAAATGTGGTTTTGCAGTTCCACGGGTCAAATCTTTGTATTATGCTGCTTTTTGCATTTTTTGCCGTAAAAAAAAACTGCAATAGTGTTTCCCTGACTGTTCAGACACCAATGTATCTGTTTTAAAGAGTCTGGTGTAGGCCAGAAAAATAGAACTGTGGTTTTGCAGTTCCACGGGTCAAATTTCTGTATTATACTGTTTTAGGCATTTTTTGCTGTAAAAAAAAACTGTAATAGTGTCTCCCTGACTGGTCAGACACCAATATATCTGTTTAAAAGAGTCTGGTGTATGCCACATAACTATAACTGTGGTTTTGCAGTTCCACAGGTCAAATCTCTGTATTATCCTGCCTTTTGCATTTTTTGCCGTAAAAAAAAACAGTAATAGTGTCTCCCTGACTGTTCAGGCACCAATATATCTGTTTAAAAGAGTCTGCTGTAGGCCAGAAAAATATAACTGTGGATTTGCAGTTCCACGGGTCAAATCTCTGTATTATCTTGTTTTTGTCATTTTTTGTCGTAAAAAAAAAACTGTAATATTGTCTCCCTGACTGGTCAGACACAAATATATCTGTTTAAAAGAGTCTAGTGTACGCCACATAACTATAACTGTGGTTTTGCAGTTCCACGGGTCAAATCTCTGTATTATCCTGCTTTTTGCATTTTTTGCCGTAAAAAAAACTGTAATAGTGTCTCCCTGACTGTTCAGACACCAATATATCTGTTTAAAAGAGTCTGGTGTAGGCCAGAAAAATATAACTGTGGTTTTGCAGGTCCACAGGTCAAATCTCTGTATTATTCTGTTTTGTCATTTTTTGCAGTAAAAAAAACTGTAATAGTGTCTCCCTGACTGGTCAGACAACAATATAACTGTTTAAGAGAGTCTAGTGTACGCTACATATCTATAACTGTTGTTTTGCAGTTCCACGGTTCAAATCTCTGTATTATCCTGTTTTTGGCATTTTTAGCCATAAAAAAAACAGTAAAAGTGTCTCCCTGACTGGTGAGACACCAACATATATATTTAAAAGAGTCTGGTGTAGGCCAGAAAAATAGAACTGTGGTTTTGCAGTTCCACGGGTCAAATCTCGGTATTATCCTGTTTTGGGCAATTTTTACTGTAAAAAAATACTGTAATAGTGTCTCCCTGACTGGTCAGACACCAATATATCTGTTTAAAAGTGTCTGGTGTAAGCCAGAAAAATAGAACTGTGGTTTTGCAGTTCCACGGTTCAAATCTCTGTATTGTCCTGTTTTTGGCATTTTTTTTGCCGTAAAAAAAAAAAAAAGTAAAAGTGTCTCCCTGACTGGTCAGACACGAATATATCCGTTTAAAAGAGTCTGGTGTAGGCCAGAAAAATATAACTGTGGTTTTGCAGGTCCACAGGTCAAATCTCTGTATTATTCTGTTTTGTCATTTTTTGCAGTAAAAAAAACTGTAATAGTGTCTCCCTGACTATTCAGACAACAATATAACTGTTTAAAAGAGTCTAGTGTACGCCACATATCTATAACTGTTGTTTTGCAGTTCCACGGGTCAAATCTCGTTATTATCCTGTTTTGGGCAATTTTTACTGTAAAAATATACTGTAATAGTGTCTCCCTGAGTGGTCAGACACCAATATATCTGTTTAAAAGTGTCTGGTGTAGGCCAGAAAAATAGAACTGTAGCTTTGCAGTTCCACGGTTCAAATCTCTGTATTATGCTGTTTTTGGCATTTTTTTGCCGTAAAAAAAAAAAAAGTAAAAGTGTCTCCCTGACTGGTCAGACACGAATATATCCGTTTAAAAGAGTCTGGTGTAGGCCAGAAAAATAGAACTGTGGTTTTTCAGTTCCACGGGTCAAATCTCTGTATTATCCTGTTTTTGGCATTTTTTGCGTAAAAAAAACTGTAATAGTGTCTCCCTGACTGCTCAGACACAAATGTATCTGTTTTAAAGAGTCTGGTGTAGGCCAGAAAAATAGAACTGTGGTTTTGCAGTTCCATGGGTCAAATCTCTGTATTATCCTGTTTTTGGCATTATTTGCAATAAAAAAAACTGTAATAGTGTCTCCCTGACTGGTCAGACACCAATATATCTGTTTAAAAGAGTCTGGTGTACGCCACAAAACTATAACTGTGGTTTTGCAGTTCCACGGGTCAAATCTCTGTATTATCCTGCTTTTTGCATTTTTTGCCGTAAAAAAAAACAGTAATAGTGTCTCCCTGACTGTTCAGACACCAATATATCTGTTTAAAAGAGTCTGGTGTAGGCCAGAAAAATATAACTGTGGTTTTGCAGTTCCACAGGTCAAATCTCTGTATTATCTTGTTTTAGTCATTTTTTGTCGTAAAAAAAACTGTAATAATGTCTCCCTGACTGGTCAGACACCAATATATCTGTTTAAAAGAGTCTAGTGTACGCCACATAACTATAACTGTGGTTTTGCAGTTCCACGGGTCAAATCTCTGTATTATCTTGCTTTTGGCATTTTTTGCCATAAAAAAAACCTGTAATAGTGTCTCCCTGACTGTTCAGACACCAATATACCTGTTTAAAAGAGTCTGGTGTACGCCACATAACTTTAAATGTGGTTTTGCAGTTCCACGGGTCAAATCTTTGTATTATGCTGCTTTTTGCATTTTTTGCCGTAAAAAAAAACTGCAATAGTGTCTCCCTGACTGTTCAGACACCAATGTATCTGTTTTAAAGAGTCTTATGTAGGCCAGAAAAATAGAACTGTGGTTTTGCAGTTCCACGGGTCAAATTTCTGTATTATACTGTTTTTGGCATTTTTTGCTGTAAAAAAAACTGTAATAGTGTCTCCCTGACTGGTCAGACACCAATATATCTGTTTAAAAGAGTCTGCTGTACGCCACATAACTATAACTGTGGTTTTGCAGTTCCACGGGTCAAATCTCTGTATTATTCTGCCTTTTGCATGTTTTGCCGTAAAAAAAAACAGTAATAGTGTCTCCCTGACTGTTCAGACACCAATATATCTGATTAAAAGAGTCTGGTGTTACCCAGAAAAATATAACTGTGGTTTTGCATTTCCACACGTCAAATCTCTGTATTATCTTGTTTTTGTCATTTTTTGTCGTAAAAAAAACTGTAATAATGTCTCCCTGACTGGTCAGACACCAATATATCTGTTTAAAAGAGTCTAGTGTACGCCACATAACTATAACTGTGGTTTTGCAGTTCCACGGGTCAAATCTCTGTATTATCTTGCTTTTGGCATTTTTTGCCATAAAAAAACTGTAATAGTGTCTCCCTGACTGTTCAGACACCAATATACCTGTTTAAAAGAGTCTGGTGTACGCCACATAACTTTAAATGTGGTTTTGCACTTCCACAGGTCTTATCTTTTTTATGCTGCTTTTTGCTTTTTTTGCCGTAAAAAAAAAACTGTAATAGTGTCTCCCTGACTGTTCAGACACCAATATATCTGTTTTAAAGAGTCTTGTGTAGGCCAGAAAAATAGAACTGTGGTTTTGCAGTTCCACGGGTCAAATTTCTTTATTATACTGTTTTTGACATTTTTTGCTGTAAAAAAAAACTGTAATAGTGTCTCCCTGACTGGTCAGACACCAATATATCTGTTTAAAAGAGTCTGGTGTACGCCACATAACTATAACTGTGGTTTTGCAGTTCCACGGGTCAAATCTCTGTATTATCTTGCTTTTGGCATTTTTTGCCATAAAAAAACCTGTAATAGTGTCTCCCTGACTGTTCAGACACCAATATACCTGTTTAAAAGAGTCTGGTGTACGCCACATAACTTTAAATGTGGTTTTGCAGTTCCACGGGTCAAATCTTTGTATTATGCTGCTTTTTGCATTTTTTGCCGTAAAAAAAAACTGCAATAGTGTTTCCCTGACTGTTCAGACACCAATGTATCTGTTTTAAAGAGTCTGGTGTAGGCCAGAAAAATAGAACTGTGGTTTTGCAGTTCCACGGGTCAAATTTCTGTATTATACTGTTTTGGGCATTTTTTGCTGTAAAAAAAAACTGTAATAGTGTCTCCCTGACTGGTCAGACACCAATATATCTGTTTAAAAGAGTCTGGTGTATGCCACATAACTATAACTGTGGTTTTGCAGTTCCACAGGTCAAATCTCTGTATTATCCTTCCTTTTGCATTTTTTGCCGTAAAAAAAAACAGTAATAGTGTCTCCCTGACTGTTCAGGCACCAATATATCTGTTTAAAAGAGTCTGCTGTAGGCCAGAAAAATATAACTGTGGATTTGCAGTTCCACGGGTCAAATCTCTGTATTATCTTGTTTTTGTCATTTTTTGTCGTAAAAAAAAACTGTAATATTGTCTCCCTGACTGGTCAGACACAAATATATCTGTTTAAAAGAGTCTAGTGTACGCCACATAACTATAACTGTGGTTTTGCAGTTCCACGGGTCAAATCTCTGTATTATCCTGCTTTTTGCATTTTTTGCCGTAAAAAAAACTGTAATAGTGTCTCCCTGACTGTTCAGACACCAATATATCTGTTTAAAAGAGTCTGGTGTAGGCCAGAAAAATATAACTGTGGTTTTGCAGGTCCACAGGTCAAATCTCTGTATTATTCTGTTTTGTCATTTTTTGCAGTAAAAAAAACTGTAATAGTGTCTCCCTGACTGGTCAGACAACAATATAACTGTTTAAGAGAGTCTAGTGTACGCTACATATCTATAACTGTTGTTTTGCAGTTCCACGGTTCAAATCTCTGTATTATCCTGTTTTTGGCATTTTTAGCCATAAAAAAAACAGTAAAAGTGTCTCCCTGACTGGTGAGACACCAACATATATATTTAAAAGAGTCTGGTGTAGGCCAGAAAAATAGAACTGTGGTTTTGCAGTTCCACGGGTCAAATCTCGGTATTATCCTGTTTTGGGCAATTTTTACTGTAAAAAAATACTGTAATAGTGTCTCCCTGACTGGTCAGACACCAATATATCTGTTTAAAAGTGTCTGGTGTAAGCCAGAAAAATAGAACTGTGGTTTTGCAGTTCCACGGTTCAAATCTCTGTATTGTCCTGTTTTTGGCATTTTTTTTGCCGTAAAAAAAAAAAAAAGTAAAAGTGTCTCCCTGACTGGTCAGACACGAATATATCCGTTTAAAAGAGTCTGGTGTAGGCCAGAAAAATATAACTGTGGTTTTGCAGGTCCACAGGTCAAATCTCTGTATTATTCTGTTTTGTCATTTTTTGCAGTAAAAAAAACTGTAATAGTGTCTCCCTGACTATTCAGACAACAATATAACTGTTTAAAAGAGTCTAGTGTACGCCACATATCTATAACTGTTGTTTTGCAGTTCCACGGGTCAAATCTCGTTATTATCCTGTTTTGGGCAATTTTTACTGTAAAAATATACTGTAATAGTGTCTCCCTGAGTGGTCAGACACCAATATATCTGTTTAAAAGTGTCTGGTGTAGGCCAGAAAAATAGAACTGTAGCTTTGCAGTTCCACGGTTCAAATCTCTGTATTATCCTGTTTTTGGCATTTTTTTGCCGTAAAAAAAAAAAAAGTAAAAGTGTCTCCCTGACTGGTCAGACACGAATATATCCGTTTAAAAGAGTCTGGTGTAGGCCAGAAAAATAGAACTGTGGTTTTTCAGTTCCACGGGTCAAATCTCTGTAATATCCTGTTTTTGGCATTTTTTGCGTAAAAAAAACTGTAATAGTGTCTCCCTGACTGCTCAGACACAAATGTATCTGTTTTAAAGAGTCTGGTGTAGGCCAGAAAAATAGAACTGTGGTTTTGCAGTTCCATGGGTCAAATCTCTGTATTATCCTGTTTTTGGCATTATTTGCAATAAAAAAAACTGTAATAGTGTCTCCCTGACTGGTCAGACACCAATATATCTGTTTAAAAGAGTCTGGTGTACGCCACAAAACTATAACTGTGGTTTTGCAGTTCCACGGGTCAAATCTCTGTATTATCCTGCTTTTTGCATTTTTTGCCGTAAAAAAAACAGTAATAGTGTCTCCCTGACTGTTCAGACACCAATATATCTGTTTAAAAGAGTCTGGTGTAGGCCAGAAAAATATAACTGTGGTTTTGCAGTTCCACAGGTCAAATCTCTGTATTATCTTGTTTTAGTCATTTTTTGTCGTAAAAAAAACTGTAATAATGTCTCCCTGACTGGTCAGACACCAATATATCTGTTTAAAAGAGTCTAGTGTACGCCACATAACTATAACTGTGGTTTTTGCAGTTCCACGGGTCAAATCTCTGTATTATCTTGCTTTTGGCATTTTTTGCCATAAAAAAAACCTGTAATAGTGTCTCCCTGACTGTTCAGACACCAATATACCTGTTTAAAAGAGTCTGGTGTACGCCACATAACTTTAAATGTGGTTTTGCAGTTCCACGGGTCAAATCTTTGTATTATGCTGCTTTTTGCATTTTTTGCCGTAAAAAAAAACTGCAATAGTGTCTCCCTGACTGTTCAGACACCAATGTATCTGTTTTAAAGAGTCTTATGTAGGCCAGAAAAATAGAACTGTGGTTTTGCAGTTCCACGGGTCAAATTTCTGTATTATACTGTTTTTGGCATTTTTTGCTGTAAAAAAAACTGTAATAGTGTCTCCCTGACTGGTCAGACACCAATATATCTGTTTAAAAGAGTCTGCTGTACGCCACATAACTATAACTGTGGTTTTGCAGTTCCACGGGTCAAATCTCTGTATTATTCTGCCTTTTGCATGTTTTGCCGTAAAAAAAAACAGTAATAGTGTCTCCCTGACTGTTCAGACACCAATATATCTGATTAAAAGAGTCTGGTGTTACCCAGAAAAATATAACTGTGGTTTTGCATTTCCACACGTCAAATCTCTGTATTATCTTGTTTTTGTCATTTTTGTCGTAAAAAAAACTGTAATAATGTCTCCCTGACTGGTCAGACACCAATATATCTGTTTAAAAGAGTCTAGTGTACGCCACATAACTATAACTGTGGTTTTGCAGTTCCACGGGTCAAATCTCTGTATTATCTTGCTTTTGGCATTTTTTGCCATAAAAAAACTGTAATAGTGTCTCCCTGACTGTTCAGACACCAATATACCTGTTTAAAAGAGTCTGGTGTACGCCACATAACTTTAAATGTGGTTTTGCACTTCCACGGGTCTTATCTTTTTTATGCTGCTTTTTGCATTTTTTGCCGTAAAAAAAAAACTGTAATACTGTCTCCCTGACTGTTCAGACACCAATATATCTGTTTTAAAGAGTCTTGTGTAGGCCAGAAAAATAGAACTGTGGTTTTGCAGTTCCACGGGTCAAATTTCTTTATTATACTGTTTTTGGCATTTTTTGCTGTAAAAAAAAAACTGTAATAGTGTCTCCCTGACTGGTCAGACACCAATATATCTGTTTAAAAGAGTCTGGTGTACGCCACATAACTATAACTGTGGTTTTGCAGTTCCACGGGTCAAATCTCTGTATTATCTTGCTTTTGGCATTTTTTGCCATAAAAAAACCTGTAATAGTGTCTCCCTGACTGTTCAGACACCAATATACCTGTTTAAAATAGTCTGGTGTACGCCACATAACTTTAAATGTGGTTTTGCAGTTCCACGGGTCAAATCTTTGTATTATGCTGCTTTTTGCATTTTTTGCCGTAAAAAAAAAACTGCAATAGTGTCTCCCTGACTGTTCAGACACCAATGTATCTGTTTTAAAGATTCTGGTGTAGGTCAGAAAAATAGAACTGTGGTTTTGCAGTTACACGGGTCAAATTTCTGTATTATACTGTTTTTGGCATTTTTGCTGTAAAAAAAAAAAAAGTTAAAGTGTCTCCCTGACTGGTCAGACAGGAACATATCCGTTTAAAAGAGACTGGTGTAGGCCAGAAAAATAGAACTGTGGTTTTTCAGTTCCACGGGTCAAATCTCTGTATTATCCTGTTTTTGGCATTTTTTGACGTAAAAAAAGGAGAAATATTGCCTCCCTGATAGGTCAGACACCAATATATCTGTTTAAAAGAGTCTGGTGTAGGCCAGAAAAATAGAACTGTGGTTTTGCAGTTCCATGGGTCAAATCTCTGTATTATCCTGTTTTTGGCATTTTTTGCAGTAAAAAAAACTGTAATAGTGTCTCCCTGACTGGTCAGACACCAATATATCTGTTTAAAAGAGTCTGGTGTACGCCACAAAACTATAACTGTGGTTTTGCAGTTCTACGGGTCAAATCTCTGTATTATCCTGCTTTTTGCATTTTTTGCCGTAAAAAAAACAGTAATAGTGTCTCCCTGACTGTTCAGACACCAATATATCTGTTTAAAAGAGTCTGGTGTAGGCCAGAAAAATATAACTGTGGTTTTGCAGTTCCACAGGTCAAATCTCTGTATTATCTTGCTTTTGTCATTTTTTGTCGTAAAAAAAAACTGTAATAATGTCTCCCTGACTGGTCAGACACCAATATATCTGTTTAAAAGAGTCTAGTGTACGCCACATAACTATAACTGTGGTTTTGCAGTTCCACGGGTCAAATCTCTGTATTATCTTGCTTTTGGCATTTTTTGCCATAAAAAAACCTGTAATAGTGTCTCCCTGACTGGTCAGACACCAATATACCTGTTTAAAATAGTCTGGTGTACGCCACATAACTTTAAATGTGGTTTTGCAGTTCCACGGGTCAAATCTTTGTATTATGCTGCTTTTTGCATTTTTTGCCGTAAAAAAAAACTGCAATAGTGTCTCCCTGACTGTTTAGACACCAATATATCTGTTTAAAAGAGTCTGGTGTAGGCCAGAAAAATAGAACTGTCGTTTTGCAGTTCCATGGGTCAAATCTCTGTATTATCCTGTTTTTGGCATTTTTTTGCAGTAAAAAAAAACTGTAATAGTGTCTCCCTGACTGGTCAGACACCAATATATCTGTTTAAAAGAGTCTGGTGTACGCCACAAAACTATAACTGTGGTTTTGCAGTTCTACGGGTCAAATCTCTGTATTATCCTGCTTTTTGCATTTTTTGCCGTAAAAAAACAGTAATAGTGTCTCCCTGACTGTTCAGACACCAATATATCTGTTTAAAAGAGTCTGGTGTAGGCCAGAAAAATATAACTGTGGTTTTGCAGTTCCACAGGTCAAATCTCTGTATTATCTTGTTTTTGTCATTTTTTGTCGTAAAAAAAAACTGTAATAATGTCTCCCTGACTGGTCAGACACCAATATATCTGTTTAAAAGAGTCTAGTGTACGCCACATAACTATAACTGTGGTTTTGCAGTTCCACGGGTCAAATCTCTGTATTATCTTGCTTTTGGCATTTTTTGCCATAAAAAAAACCTGTAATAGTGTCTCCCTGACTGGTCAGACACCAATATACCTGTTTAAAAGAGCCTCGTGTACGCCACATAACTTTAAATGTGGTTTTGCAGTTTCACGGGTCAAATCTTTCTATTATGCTGCTTTTTGCATTTTTTGCCGTAAAAAAAAACTGCAATAGTGTCTCCCTGACTGTTCAGACACCAATGTATCTGTTTTAAAGATGTAACGGGTCTGGGAGGCGGAACCTCTGAGCTACTATACAAGGGGGCGGTCCTTGTAAGGGAGCGGGTGGCTACCAGGGAAGACGGGCAGGCAGTCACAGCAGGTGACCGGGACAGTCTCTGAGTGAACGGGCTGGAGGTCACGGCAAGTGACCGGGGCAGTCTCTGTATGAACGGGCAGGAGGTCACGGCAAGTGACCGGGGCAGTCTCTGGATGAATGGGCAGGAGGTCACGGCAAGTGACCGGGGCAGTCTCTGGATGAACGGGTGGTCACAGCATGTGACGGCGGAGCCTCCAGGAAGACTAACAGACAGGCGGCAGATGAGCGCTCCCAGGTGAGCGGGCAGGAGTCACTGGACAGGCAGGTGGTCACTGCACGTGACGGCGGAGCCTCCAGGTAGGCTAGCAGGCAGGTAGCAGATGTGCACTCCCAGGTGAGCGGGCAAGCTGGTCCATAGACAGACTGACATGAGTTGGAAGGCAGACCGTCGGACCTCAGGCAAGCAGGCAGGTAGCTGATGTGCGCTCCCAGGTGAGCGGGCAAGCTGGTCCTTAGACAGACTGACAGGAGTTGTAAGGCAGACCGTCGGACCTCAGGCTAGCAGGCAGGTAGCAGAATATCAGGCAGGAATAAGACAGCAAGCTGGCAGGAATCTGGCAGGTATCTGGCAGGTAACTGGCAACGGGACCTGAGGGCTGAAGCAGAGTAGTGAACAGTGCAACAACATTGCTCGGGCACCTCCATTTTGGAGGAGGTGCCTTATATATGGTGAAGTCCTCCGGCCATTGGCCGGGGACTCCTTAGGACGGCGCGCGCGGCCCCTTTAAGAGGGAGAGAGAGCGCGCGCCCTAAGCACAGTGGCCGGGAAGGAGTGCACGCTGCCAGCAGAGCGGGAGGAGGACGCCGGGCACGGAGCAGAGAGGTGAGGAGAACAGCGTCCCTGCCTAGCAGAGGGCAGGGACGCCGGCGCTACAGTACCCCCCCTTTAGGCCCCCCCTTTTTTAGGCCAGACAGAAATTTAGCAAGGATATTCTCCCGGGGCTCCCACGTTCTCTCCTCAGGACCAAACCCCTTCCAATCCACTAGAAAAAAGGTCTTTCCTCTTACCCTTTTGGTGGCAAGAATGTTCCCTACCTCAAACTCATCCTCAGCAGAAACCGGAGCAGGAGGCGTACCTGTAGACTTGGAAAAAGAGTTAAGAACCACAGGTTTGAGGAGAGATACATGGAAGGAGTTAGGGATCCGTAAGTTGGCCGGGAGTTTCAATTTATAGGCCACCGGGTTGATCTGACTGATGACCTCCAGAGGACCGATGAACCGAGGCCCTAACTTGTAAGAAGGTATCTTGAGTCGAACATATTTAGATGAGAGCCAGACTTTATCTCCTGGACGAAATTGTGGAGGATCCAGGCGTTTTTTGTCAGCGTGTCTTTTCATACGCTCGGATGACAGAAGGAGTGCGGACCGGGTACTCTCCCATATGGAGGAAAATTTGCTAACGAGAGATTCCGCAGCCGGGTTGTCCACAGAGGTGGAGACAGGAAAAGGAATCCGAGGATGCTGACCAAAGACTACAAAAAACGGGGATTTGGAGGAGGATTCGCTCTCGTGATTATTATAAGAGAACTCGGCCCATGGTAGGAGATCCACCCAGTCAGAATGGTGGGCATTAACGAAGTGCCGGAGGTAACTGGTCAGGTTCTGATTGATCCGCTCCACTTGACCATTGGACTGTGGGTGGTAAGCGGAAGAGAAGTCCAGGGTGACGTCTAGTAGTTTACAAGTGGCTCTCCAGAAACGTGAGGTGAACTGTACCCCACGATCCGACACGATGTGGAGGGGCAGGCCATGAAGACGGAAGATGTGGCGGATAAAGTCTTTAGCCAGCTCGGGTGCAGACGGAAGGCCTGGCAGGGGAATAAAGTGAGCCATCTTGGAAAAGCGGTCAGCGACCACCCAAATGACCGTACAACCGGCAGAGACGGGGAGATCAGTTATAAAGTCCATTGCTATATGCTGCCAGGGGGCAGCAGGTACAGGAAGCGGAAGGAGGCGTCCGGCTGGCAGATGTCTCGGGACTTTGTTGCGGGCGCAGGACACACAGGCAGAAACAAAGTCTATTATGTCCTTGTGCAGGGTAGGCCACCAATAGTGCCGGGCAATAAGCTGGAGGGTCTTTTTCTGACCGGCGTGGCCAGCTAGTTTAGACGAATGGCCCCAGTGTAGGATCTTCTCCCGATCAGGTACTGAAACAAACGTCTTACCGGGAGGGAGACGATTTAGACTCACGGGAGCCACCTGCATTACTCTGGCGGGATCGATGATATGTTTAGGTTCTTCCTCGAGATCGGACACCAGAAAGGATCGGGACAAGGCGTCTGCTTTGACGTTTTTGTCAGCCGGGCGAAAATGAAGAACAAAATCAAAGCGAGCAAAAAACAAGGACCACCGGGCTTGGCGCGGGTTAAGTCTCTGGGCATGCTGGAGGTAAGCCAAGTTCTTGTGGTCAGTGTAAATTATTACCGGATGAAGAGCCCCCTTGAGTAGGTAACGCCACTCCTCCAACGCCAGCTTGATGGCCAACAACTCTCGGTCTCCTATGGAATAGTTGCGCTCAGAAGAGGAGAAGAGTTTGGAGAAGAAGCCACAAGTTACCATTCTCCCGGAAGATGATTTTTGAGTAAGTACCGCTCCGGCTCCAGAGGAGGAGGCATCAACTTCCAGGAAGAACTGCTTGTTGCCGTCCGGGCGATGCAGCACCGGGGCGGAAGAGAAGGCCTGTTTTAGGGAAAGAAAGGCCTCCTCTGCTTCGGGCGGCCACTCTTTGGGATTAGTACCCTTACGGGTGAGCGCGGAAATTGAGGCAGTCCGGGAAGAGAAGTGCGGGATGAAGAGGCGGTAATAGTTGGCGAAGCCCAGGAACCGTTGAATAGCCTTCAACCCCTCTGGTCGGGGCCATTTCTCGATGGCAGACAGTTTCTCAGGATCCATTTGTAGGCCGGTCTGAGAGATAATGTAGCCCAGAAACGGAAGCGAGGTCTGCTCAAAGAGGCACTTCTCATATTTAGCGTAGAGATGGTTCTGCCTGAGCCTGAGCAGGACCTGACGAACATCCCTCCGGTGAGTCTGGAGATCCGGAGAGAAGACCAAGATGTCGTCCAGGTACACCACTACGCAGGAGTAGAGAAGGTCCCGGAAGATGTCATTGACCAACTCTTGAAAGACGGCAGGAGCGTTACAGAGGCCAAAGGGCATTACCAGATATTCATAGTGGCCGTCCCGGGTGTTGAATGCCGTCTTCCATTCATCCCCCTGATGGATACGAACCAGGTTGTACGCCCCACGGAGGTCCAGTTTGGTGAAGATTCTAGCCCCCCTCAGACGATCAAATAACTCCGGAATGAGCGGAAGGGGGTACTTATTCTTCACCGTGATCTGGTTAAGGCCTCTATAGTCTATACAGGGACGGAGAGAGCCGTCCTTCTTTTTGACGAAAAAGAAGCCTGCTCCCGCCGGGGAGGTAGATTTCCGGATGAATCCCCTGGCCAGATTCTCCTCAATATATTCGGACATCGACCGGGTCTCAGCAGCGGATAATGGATAAATACGCCCACGGGGAGGAGAAGTACCAGGTAACAGGTCGATAGGGCAGTCGTATGGTCTATGAGGGGGTAGTGTCTCTGCCTCCTTTTTATTAAAGACATCAGCATAAGACCAATAAGGAATCGGAAGTCCAGGTAGATTAGCTGGGGTAGGAGAAGGACGGACGGGATGAACGGGAACCAGACAGGTCTTATGGCAGCCCTGTCCCCAGCGAAGGACTTCTCCGGTCTGCCAGTCAAGAACGGGTGCATGTTTCTGGAGCCAAGGTAGGCCTAGCAAGAGGGCGTGAGAGAGTCCAGGCAGAACATGGAAGGAGATACTTTCAGAATGCAGCATTCCCACCTGCAGAGTAATGGATTCGGTGATGAGTTGGATGGGGCGTGGTAAGAGCCCCCCATCCACGGCAGCAACAGACAAGGGTACAGCCAGAGGTTTGGTGGGGATGCGGTATTTCTCTACCAGGGACTGTGAAATAAGATTCCCGGCTGCTCCAGAGTCCAGTTGGGCTAGTTCGAAATAACGGTTCTCCCCGTAGACGATTGAAACTGACAACAGCAGGGATGGAGAGGATTTATTCTTGTCTAGGTGGACCTCTCTGAGCGAACCTAGACACAGGCGTTTCCCGACCTCTCCGGGCAGGCACGGATCCGGTGCTCCTTACTGCCACAGTAGAAGCAGGTCCCCTCGGCACGGCGTAAGTCCTGACGGGTCTTGACCATCTTGGTCTGGTCGACCTGCATAGGCTCAGGAGGGTGTACCTGGTTAGAGACAGAAGGAGTGACGGGTTTCTGAAAAGTAGGAGCTAGACGTGGTAACCTCCTCTCACGGGTGACTTCTCTGGCACGCTCCTGGAACCGTAGGTCAATCCGGGTGGCAAGAGTTATTAAGTCATCGAGAGTGGTAGGAATGTCCCGACCGGCAAGTTCATCTTTAATACGGCCGGACAGACCCTCCCAGAAGACGGAAACCAGAGCGTCGTTATCCCAGGCCAGCTCCGAGGCAAGGGTACGGAACCGTATGGCATATTGGCCCACGGTGAGACTTTCCTGACGGAGGCGTAGCAACGATGATGCGGATGAGGTCTTCCGTCCGGGTTCGTCGAAGACTTTCCGGAAAGCCGTGAGAAAAGCAGGCAAGTTGGACACCAGGGGGTCTCCTCTCTCCCATAGAGGATTTAGCCAGGCCAGGGCCTCCCCGGTGAGATGGGACATGATGAATGCAATTTTGGCTCGGTCGGAGTTAAACTGGTGGGACAATAGTTCAAAGTGCAGGGTGCACTGATTTATGAAGCCCCGAGCCTGGGCTGAGTCGCCTCCGAAGCGAGGAGGTGCAGAAAGCCGAGGTCCGGGGTAGGATATCATGGTGTTAGTGGACAGCGGAGCTGCCGGATTGCGAGACATGGCACTGGCGGAGGTTGTTGGTGGAACAGTCAGAGTGTCCAGGCGAGTATTGACATTCCGCAGGTGACCCAGGATGGACTCCTGTTGGGACCTTTGACGGGACAGTTCATGACACAGGTCCGAGAGCGAGGGAGCTTGGGTGCCACCGGGTTCCATGGCCCGAGCAAACTGTAACGGGTCTGGGAGGCGGAACCTCTGGGCTACTATACAAGGGAGCGGTCCTTGTAAGGGAGCGGGTGGCGACCAGGCAGGCAGTCACAGCAGGTGACCGGGACAGTCTCTGGGTGTACGGGCAGGAGGTCACGGCAAGTGATCAGGGCAGTCTCTGGAAGAACGGGCTGGAGGTCACGGCAAGTGACCGGGGCAGTCTCTGGAAGAACGGGCTGGAGGTCACGGCAAGTGACCGGGGCAGTCTCTAGGTAAGGGGTAGGTACGACCTGTGATGGCTGAACCTCCAGGTATGCTAGCAAGGCAGATGGAGGATGTGTGCTCCCAGGTGAGCAAGCGAGAGTCTCTGGAATAGCAGGTGGTCACAGCACGTGACGGCGGAGCCTCCAGGTAGGCAAGCAGGCAGGTAGCGGAGAAGCGCTCCCAGGTGAGCGGGCAAGAGTCTGGAATAGCTGGTGGTCACAGCACGTGACAGCGGAGCCTCCGGGCAGGCAAGCAGGCAGGTAGCGGAGAAGCGCTCCCAGGTGAGCGGGCAAGCTGGTCCATAGACAGACTGACCGGAGTTGTAAGGCAGACCGTCGGACCTCAGGCAAGCAGGCAGGCAGCTGATGTGCGCTCCCAGGTGAGCGGGCAAGTTGGTCCTTAGACAGACTGACCGGAGTTGTAAGGCAGACCGTCGGACCTCAGGCAGGCAGGCAGGTAACAGGAAATCAGGCAGGATTAGGACCGCAAGCTGGCAGGAATCTGGCAGGTAACTGGCAGGTAACTGGCAACGGGACCTAAGGGCTGAAGCAAAGTAGAACGGTGCAACAACATTGCTCAGGCACCTCCATTTTGAAGGAGGTGCCTTATATATGGTAAAGTCCTCCGGCCATTGGCCGGGGACTCCTTAGGACGGCGCGCGCGGCCCCTTTAAGAGGGAGGGAGGGCGCGCGCGCGCGCCCTAAGCACAGTGGCCGGGAAGGAGCGCGCGCTGCCAGCAGAGCGGGAGAGGGACGCTGGGCACGGAGCAGAGCGGTGAGGGGAACAGCGTCCCTGCCTAGCAGAGGGCAGGGACGCCGGCACTACAGTGGCCGTCCCGGGTGTTGAATGCCGTCTTCCATTCATCCCCCTGACGGATACGAACCAGGTTGTACGCCCCACGGAGGTCCAGTTTGGTGAAGATTCTAGCCCCCCTCAGACGATCAAATAACTCCGGAATGAGCGGAAGGGGGTACTTCTTCTTCACCATGATCTGGTTAAGGCCTCTATAGTCTATACAGGGACGGAGAGAGCCGTCCTTCTTTTTGACGAAAAAGAAGCCTGCTCCCGCCGGGGAGGTAGATTTCCGGATGAATCCCCTGGCCAGATTCTCCTCAATATATTTGGACATCGACCGGGTCTCAGCAGCGGATAATGGATAAATACGCCCACGGGGAGGAGTAGTACCGGGTAACAGGTCGATAGGGCAGTCGTATGGTCTATGAGGGGGTAGTGTCTCTGCCTCCTTTTTATTAAAGACATCAGCATAAGACCAATAAGGAATCGGAAGTCCAGGTAGATTAGCTGGGGTAGGAGAAGGACGGACGGGATGGACGGGAACCAGACAGGTCTTATGGCAGTCCTGTCCCCAGCGAAGGACTTCTCCGGTCTGCCAGTCAAGCACGGGTGCATGTCTCTGGAGCCAAGGTAAACCTAGCAAGAGGGCGTGAGAGAGTCCAGGCAGAACATGAAAGGAGATACTCTCAGAATGCAGCATTCCCACCTGCAGAGTAATGGATTCGGTGATGAGTTGGATGGGGCGTGGTAAGAGACCCCCATCCAAGGCAGCAACAGACAAGGGTACAGCCAGAGGTTTGGTGGGGATGCGGTATTTCTCTACCAGGGACTGTGAAATAAGATTCCCGGCTGCTCCAGAGTCAAGTTGGGCTAGTTCGAAATAACGGTTCTCCCCGCAGACAATTGTGACTGACAGCAGCAGAGATGGAGAGGATTTATTCTTGTCTAGGTCGACCTCTCTGAGCGAACCTAGACACAGGCGTTTCCCGACCTCTCCGGGCAGGCACGGATCCGGTGCTCCTTACTGCCACAGTAGAAGCAGCTCCCCTCGGCACGGCGTAAGTCCTGACGGGTTTTGACCATCTTGGTCTGGTCGACCTGCATAGGCTCAGGAGAGTGTACCTGGGGAGAGACGGAGGGAGTGACGGGTTTCTGAAAAGTAGGAGCTAGACGTGGAAACCTCCTCTCACGGATGACCTCTTTGGCACGCTCCTGGAACCGTAGGTCAATCCGGGTGGCAAGAGTTATTAGGTCATCGAGAGTGGTAGGAATGTCCCGACCGGCAAGTTCATCTTTAATACGGCCGGACAGACCCTCCCAGAAGACGGATACCAGAGCGTCGTTATCCCAGGCCAGCTCCGAGGCAAGGGTACGGAACCGTATGGCATATTGGCCCACGGTGAGACTTCCCTGACGGAGGCGTAGCAGTGATGATGCGGATGAGGTCCTCCGTCCGGGTTCGTCGAAGACTTTCTGGAAAGCCGTGAGAAAGGCAGGCAAGTCGGACACCAGGGAGTCTCCTCTCTCCCATAGAGGATTTAGCCAGGCCAGGTGAGATGGGACATGATGAAGGCAATTTTGGCCCGGTCGGAGTTAAACTGGTGGGACAGGAGTTCAAAGTGCAGGGTGCACTGATTTATGAAGCCCCGAGCCTGGGCGGAGTCGCCTCCGAAGCGAGGAGGTGCAGAAAGCCGGGGTCCGGGGTAGGATACCATGGTATTAGTGGACAGCGGAGTTGCCGGATTGCGAGTCCTGGCACTGGCGGAGGTTGCTGGCGGAGCAGTCAGAGTGTCCAGGCGAGAATTGAGATTCCGCAGGTGACCCAGGATGGACTCCTGTTGGGACCTCTGACGGGACAGTTCATGACACAGGTCCGAGAGCGAGGGAGCTTGGGTGCCACCGGGTTCCATGGCCCGAGCAAACTGTAACGGGTCTGGGAGGCGGAACCTCTGAGCTACTATACAAGGGGGCGGTCCTTGTAAGGGAGCGGGTGGCGACCAGGGAAGACGGGCAGGCAGTCACAGCAGGTGACCGGGACAGTCTCTGAGTGAACGGGCTGGAGGTCACGGCAAGTGACCGGGGCAGTCTCTGGATGAACGGGCAGGAGGTCACGGCAAGTGACCGGGGCAGTCTCTGGATGAACGGGCAGGAGGTCACGGCAAGTGACCGGGGCAGTCTCTGGATGAACGGGTGATCACAGCATGTGACGGCGGAGCCTCCAGGAAGACTAACAGACAGGCGGCAGATGAGCGCTCCCAGGTGAGCGGGCAGAAGTCACTGGACAGGCGGGTGGTCACAGCACGTGACGGCAGAGCCTCCAGGTAGGCTAGCAGACAGGCACCAGATGAGCGCTCCCAGGTGAGCGGGCAGGAGTCACTGGACAGGCAGGTGGTCACTGCACGTGACGGCGGAGCCTCCAGGTAGGCTAGCAGGCAGGTAGCAGATGTGCGCTCCCAGGTGAGCGGGCAAGCTGGTCCATAGACAGACTGACAGGAGTTGGAAGGCAGACCGTCGGACCTCAGGCAAGCAGGCAGGTAGCTGATGTGCGCTCCCAGGTGAGCGGGCAAGCTGGTCCTTAGACAGACTGACAGGAGTTGTAAGGCAGACCGTCGGACCTCAGGCTAGCAGGCAGGTAGCAGAATATCAGGCAGGAATAAGACAGCAAGCTGGCAGGAATCTGGCAGGTATCTGGCAGGTAACTGGCAACGGGACCTGAGGGCTGAAGCAGAGTAGTGAACAGTGCAACAACATTGCTCGGGCACCTCCATTTTGGAGGAGGTGCCTTATATATGGTGAAGTCCTCCGGCCATTGGCCGGGGACTCCTTAGGACGGCGCGCGCGGCCCCTTTAAGAGGGAGGGAGAGCGCGCGCGCCCTAAGCACAGTGGCCGGGAAGGAGCGCGCGCTGCCAGCAGAGCTGGAGGAGGACGCCGGGCACGGAGCAGAGAGGTGAGGGGAACAGCGTCCCTGCCTAGCAGAGGGCAGGGACGCCGGCGCTACAACAGAGTCTGGTGTAGGCCAGAAAAATAGAACTGTGGTTTTGCAGTTCCACGGGTCAAATTTCTGTATTATACTGTTTTTGCCATTTTTTGCTGTAAAAAAAACTGTAATAGTGTCTCCCTGACTGGTCAGACACCAATATATCTGTTTAAAAGAGTCTGGTGTACGCCACATAACTATAACTGTGGTTTTGCAGTTCCACTTGTCAAATCTCTGTATTATCCTGCCTTTTGCATTTTTTGCCGTAAAAAAAACAGTAATAGTGTCTCCCTGACTGTTCAGATACCAATATATCTGATTAAAAGAGTCTGGTGTAAGCCATAAAAATATAACTGTGGTTTTGCAGTTCCACAGGTCAAATCTCTGTATTATCTTGTTTTTGTCATTTTTTGTCGTAAAAAAAAACTGTAATAATGTCTCCCTGACTGGTCAGTCACCAATATATCTGTTTAAAAGAGTCTAATGTACGCCACATAACTATAACTGTGGTTTTGCAGTTCCACGGGTCAAATCTCTGTATCTCTGTATTATCTTGCTTTTGGCATTTTTTCCCAAAAAAAAAAACTGTAATAGTGTCTCCCTGACTGTTCAGACACCAATATACCTGTTTAAAAGAGTCTGGTGTACGCCACATAACTTTAAATGTGGTTTTGCAGTTCCACGGGTCATATCTTTTTTATGCTGCTTTTTGCATTTTTTGCCGTAAAAAAAAACTGTAATAGTGTCTACCTGACTGTTCAGACACCAATATATCTGTTTTAAAGAGTCTGGTGTAGGCCAGAAAAATAGAACTGTGGTTTAGCAGTTCCACGGGTCAAATTTCTGTATTATACTGTTTTTGGCATTTTTTGCTGTAAAAAAAAACTGTAATAGTGTCTCCCTGACTGGTCAGACACCAATATATCTGTTTAAAAGAGTCTGGTGTACGCCACATAACTATAACTGTGGTTTTGCAGTTCCACGGTTCAAATCTCTGTATTATCCTGTTTTTGGCATTTTTTGCCATAAAAAAAACAGTAAAAGTGTCTCCTTGACTGGTCAGACACCAATATATCTATTTAAAAGAGTCTGGTGTAGGCCAGAAAAATAGAACTGTAGTTTTGCAGTTCCACGGGTCAAATCTCTGTATTATCCTGCTTTTGGCATTTTTTGCCATAAAAAAAAACAGTAATAGTGTCTCCCTGACTGTTCAGACATCAATATATCTGTTTAAAAGAGTCTGGTGTAGGCCAGAAAAATATAACTGTGGTTTTGCAGGTCCACAGGTCAAATCTCTGTATTATTCTGTTTTGTCATTTTTTGCAGCAGAAAAAACCGTAACAGTGTCTCCCTGACTGGTCAGACAACAATATAACTGTTTAAAAGAGTCTAGTGTACGCCACATATCTATAATAGTTGTTTTGCAGTTCCACGGGTCAAATCTCGGTATTATCCTGTTTTGGGCAATTTTTACCGTAAAAAAATACTGTAATAGTGTCTCCCTGACTGGTCAGACACTAATATATCTGTTTAAAAGTGTCTGGTGTAGGCCAGAAAAATAGAACTGTGGTTTTGCAGTTCCACGGTT
Organism: Phyllobates terribilis; assembly: GCF_046119375.1. Classification (NCBI taxonomy): domain Eukaryota; kingdom Metazoa; phylum Chordata; class Amphibia; order Anura; family Dendrobatidae; genus Phyllobates; species Phyllobates terribilis. The sequence continues at coordinate 740,120,039 of NW_027362761.1, read as the reverse complement.
CAAATCTCTGTATTGTCCTGTTTTTGGCATTTTTTTGCCGTAAAAAAAAAAAAAGTAAAAGTGTCTCCCTGACTGGTCAGACACGAATATATCCGTTTAAAAGAGTCTGGTGTAGGCCAGAAAAATAGAACTGTGGTTTTTCAGTTCCACGGGTCAAATCTCTGTATTATCCTGTTTTTGGCATTTTTTGACGTAAAAAAAGCAGAAATATTGCCTCCCTGACAGGTCAGACACCAATATATCTGTTTAAAAGAGTCTGGTGTAGGCCAGAAAAATAGAACTGTGGTTTTGCAGTTCCATGGGTCAAATCTCTGTATTATCCTGTTTTTGGCATTTTTTGCAGTAAAAAAAAACTGTAATAGTTTCTCCCTGACTGGTCAGACACCAATATATCTGTTTAAAAGAGTTTGGTGTACGCCACAAAACTATAACTGTGGTTTTGCAGTTCCACGGGTCAAATCTCTGTATTATCTTGCTTTTGGCATTTTTTGCCATAAAAAAAACTGTAATAGTGTCTCCCTAACTGTTCAGACACCAATATACCTGTTTAAAAGAGTCTGGTGTACGCCACATAACTTTAAATGTGGTTTTGCAGTTCCACGGGTCATATCTTTTTTATGCTGCTTTTTGCATTTTTGCATTTTTTGCCGTAAAAAAAAACTGTACTAGTGTCTCCCTGACTGTTCAGACACCAATATATCTGTTTTAAAGAGTCTGGTGTAGGCCAGAAAAATAGAACTGTGGTTTTGCAGTTCCACGGGTCAAATTTCTGTATTATACTGTTTTTGGCATTTTTTGCTGTAAAAAAAAACTGTAATAGTGTCTCCCTGACTGGTCAGACACCAATATATCTGTTTAAAAGAGTCTGGTGTATGCCACATAACTATAACTGTGGTTTTGCAGTTCCACGGTTCAAATCTCTGTATTATCCTGTTTTTGGCATTTTTTGCCATAAAAAAAAACAGTAAAAGTGTCTCCCTGACTGGTCAGACACCAATATATCTATTTAAAAGAGTCTGGTGTAGGCCAGAAAAATAGAACTGTGGTTTTGCAGTTCCACGGGTCAAATCTCTGTATTATCCTGCTTTTGGCATTTTTTGCCATAAAAAAAAACAGTAATAGTGTCTCGCTGACTGTTCAGACACCAATATATCTGTTTAAAAGAGTCTTGTGTAGGCCAGAAAAATATAACTGTGGTTTTGCAGGTCCACAGGTCAAATCTCTGTATTATTCTGTTTTGTCATTTTTTGCAGCAGAAAAAAACGTAACAGTGTCTCCCTGACTGGTCAGACAACAATATAACTGTTTAAAAGAGTCTAGTGTACGCCACATATCTATAACTGTTGTTTTGCAGTTCCACGGGTCAAATCTCTGTATTATCCTGTTTTTGGCATTTTTTGACGTAAAAAAAGCAGAAATATTGCCTCCCTGACAGGTCAGACACCAATATATCTGTTTAAAAGAGTCTGGTGTAGGCCAGAATGATAGAACTGTGGTTTTGCAGTTCCATGGGTCAAATCTCTGTATTATCCTGTTTTTGGCATTTTTTGCAGTAAAAAAAAACTGTAATAGTTTCTCCCTGACTGGTCAGACACCAATATATCTGTTTAAAAGAGTCTGGTGTACGCCACAAAACTATAACTGTGGTTTTGCAGTTCCACAGGTCAAATCTCTGTATTATCTTGTTTTTGTCATTTTTTGTCGTAAAAAAAAACTGTAATAATGTCTCCCTGACTGATCAGACACCAATATATCTGTTTGAAAGAGTCTAGTGTACGCCACATAACTATAACTGTGGTTTTGCAGTTCCACGGGTCAAATCTCTGTATTATCTTGCTTTTGGCATTTTTTGCCATAAAAAAAACCTGTAATAGTGTCTCCCTGACTGTTCAGACACCAATATACCTGTTTAAAAGAGTCTGGTGTACGCCACATAACTATAAATGTGGTTTTGCAGTTCCACGGGTCAAATCTTTGTATTATGCTGCTTTTTGCATTTTTTGCCGTAAAAAAAAACTGCAATAGTGTCTCCCTGACTGTTCAGACACCAATGTATCTGTTTTAAAGAGTCTGGTGTAGGCCAGAAAAATAGAACTGTGCTTTTGCAGTTCCACGGGTCAAATTTCTGTATTATACTGTTTTTGGCATTTTTTGCTGTAAAAAAAAACTGTAATAGTGTCTCCCTGACTGGTCAGACACCAATATATCTGTTTAAAAGAGTCTGGTGTACGCCACATAACTATAACTGTGGTTTTGCAGATCCACTTCTCAAATCTCTGTATTATCCTGTCTTTTGCATTTTTTGCCGTAAAAAACAGTAATAGTGTCTCCCTGACTGTTCAGATACCAATATATCTGATTAAAAGAGTCTGGTGTAAGCCAGAAAAACATAACTGTGGTTTTGCAGTTCCACAGGTCAAATCTCTGTATTATCTTGTTTTTGTCATTTTTTGTCGTAAAAAAAAACTGTAATAATGTCTCCCTGACTGGTGAGACACCAATATATCTGTTTAAAAGAGTCTAGTGTACGCCATATAACTATAACTGTGGTTTTGCAGTTCCACAGGTCAAATCTCTGTATTATCTTGCTTTTGGCATTTTTTTTCCATAAAAAAACAGTAATAGTGTCTCCCTGACTGTTCAGACACCAATATACCTGTTTAAAAGAGTCTGGTGTACGCCACATAACTTTAAATGTGGTTTTGCAGTTCCACGGGTCATATCTTCTTTATGCTGCTTTTTGCATTTTTTGCCAAAAAAAAAACTGTAATAGTGTCTCCCTGACTGTTCAGACACCATTATATCTGTTTTAAAGAGTCTGGTGTAGGCCAGAATGATAGAACTGTGGTTTTGCAGTTCCATGGGTCAAATCTCTGTATTATCCTGTTTTTGGCATTTTTTGCAGTAAAAAAAAACTGTAATAGTTTCTCCCTGACTGGTCAGACACCAATATATCTGTTTAGAAGAGTCTGGTGTACGCCACAACACTATAACTGTGGTTTTGCAGTTCCACAGGTCAAATCTCTGTATTATCTTGTTTTTGTCATTTTTTGTCGTAAAAAAAAACTGTAATAATGTCTCCCTGACTGATCAGACACCAATATATCTGTTTGAAAGAGTCTAGTGTACGCCACATAACTATAACTGTGGTTTTGCAGTTCCACGGGTCAAATCTCTGTATTATCTTGCTTTTGGCATTTTTTGCCATAAAAAAAACCTGTAATAGTGTCTCCCTGACTGTTCAGACACCAATATACCTGTTTAAAAGAGTCTGGTGTACGCCACATAACTATAAATGTGGTTTTGCAGTTCCACGGGTCAAATCTTTGTATTATGCTGCTTTTTGCATTTTTTGCCGTACAAAAAAACTGCAATAGTGTCTCCCTGACTGTTCAGACACCAATGTATCTGTTTTAAAGAGTCTGGTGTAGGCCAGAAAAATAGAACTGTGGTTTTGCAGTTCCACGGGTCAAATTTCTGTATTATACTGTTTTTGGCATTTTTTGCTGTAAAAAAAAACTGTAATAGTGTCTCCCTGACTGGTCAGACACCAATATATCTGTTTAAAAGAGTCTGGTGTACGCCACATAACTATAACTGTGGTTTTGAAGATCCACTTCTCAAATCTCTGTATTATCCTGTCTTTTGCATTTTTTGCCATAAAAAAACAGTAATAGTGTCTCCCTGACTGTTCAGATACCAATATATCTGATTAAAAGAGTCTGGTGTAAGCCAGAAAAATATAACTGTGGTTTTGCAGTTCCACAGGTCAAATCTCTGTATTATCTTGTTTTTGTCATTTTTTGTCGTAAAAAAAAACTGTAATAATGTCTCCCTGACTGGTCAGACACCAATATATCTGTTTAAAAGAGTCTAGTGTACGCCACATAACTATAACTGTGGTTTTGCAGTTCCACGGGTCAAATCTCTGTATTATCTTGCTTTTGGCATTTTTTGCCATAAAAAAAACTGTAATAGTGTCTCCCTGACTGTTCAGACACCAATATACCTGTTTAAAAGAGTCTGGTGTACGCCACATAACTTTAAATGTGGTTTTGCAGTTCCACGAGTCATATCTTTTTTATGCTGCTTTTTGCATTTTTTGCCGTAAAAAAAAACTGTAATAGTGTCTCCCTGACTGTTCAGACACCAATATATCTGTTTTAAAGAGTCTGGTGTAGGCCAGAAAAATAGAACTGTGGTTTTGCAGTTCCACGGGTCAAATTTCTGTATTATACTGTTTTGGGCATTTTTTGCTGTAAAAAAAAACTGTAATAGTGTCTCCCTGACTGGTCAGACACCAATATATCTGTTTAAAAGAGTCTGGTGTATGCCACATAACTATAACTGTGGTTTTGCAGTTCCACGGTTCAAATCTCTGTATTATCCTGTTTTTGGCATTTTTTGCCATAAAAAAAAACAGTAAAAGTGTCTCCCTGACTGGTCAGACACCAATATATCTATTTAAAAGAGTCTGGTGTAGGCCAGAAAAATAGAACTGTGGTTTTGCAGTTCCATGGGTCAAATCTCTGTATTATCCTGCTTTTGGCATTTTTTGCCATAAAAAAAAACAGTAATAGTGTCTCGCTGACTGTTCAGACACCAATATATCTGTTTAAAAGAGTCTTGTGTAGGCCAGAAAAATATAACTGTGGTTTTGCAGGTCCACAGGTCAAATCTCTGTATTATTCTGTTTTGTCATTTTTTGCAGCAGAAAAAACCGTAACAGTGTCTCCCTGACTGGTCAGACAACAATATAACTGTTTAAAAGAGTCTAGTGTACGCCACATATCTATAACTGTTGTTTTGCAGTTCCACGGGTCAAATCTCTGTATTATCCTGTTTTTGGCATTTTTTGACGTAAAAAAAGCAGAAATATTGCCTCCCTGACAGGTCAGACACCAATATATCTGTTTAAAAGAGTCTGGTGTAGGCCAGAATGATAGAACTGTGGTTTTGCAGTTCCATGGGTCAAATCTCTGTATTATCCTGTTTTTGGCATTTTTTGCAGTAAAAAAAAACTGTAATAGTTTCTCCCTGACTGGTCAGACACCAATATATCTGTTTAAAAGAGTCTGGTGTACGCCACAAAACTATAACTGTGGTTTTGCAGTTCCACAGGTCAAATCTCTGTATTATCTTGTTTTTGTCATTTTTTGTCGTAAAAAAAAAACTGTAATAATGTCTCCCTGACTGATCAGACACCAATATATCTGTTTGAAAGAGTCTAGTGTACGCCACATAACTATAACTGTGGTTTTGCAGTTCCACGGGTCAAATCTCTGTATTATCTTGCTTTTGGCATTTTTTGCCATAAAAAAAACCTGTAATAGTGTCTCCCTGACTGTTCAGACACCAATATACCTGTTTAAAAGAGTCTGGTGTACGCCACATAACTATAAATGTGGTTTTGCAGTTCCACGGGTCAAATCTTTGTATTATGCTGCTTTTTGCATTTTTTGCCGTAAAAAAAAACTGCAATAGTGTCTCCCTGACTGTTCAGACACCAATGTATCAGTTTTAAAGAGTCTGGTGTAGGCCAGAAAAATAGAACTGTGGTTTTGCAGTTCCACGGGTCAAATTTCTGTATTATACTGTTTTTGGCATTTTTTGCTGTAAAAAAAAACTGTAATAGTGTCTCCCTGACTGGTCAGACACCAATATATCTGTTTAAAAGAGTCTGGTGTACGCCACATAACTATAACTGTGGTTTTGCAGATCCACTTCTCAAATCTCTGTATTATCCTGTCTTTTGCATTTTTTGCCGTAAAAAAACAGTAATAGTGTCTCCCTGACTGTTCAGATACCAATATATCTGATTAAAAGAGTCTGGTGTAAGCCAGAAAAATATAACTGTGGTTTTGCAGTTCCACAGGTCAAATCTCTGTATTATCTTGTTTTTGTCATTTTTTGTCGTAAAAAAAAACTGTAATAATGTCTCCCTGACTGGTCAGACACCAATATATCTGTTTAAAAGAGTCTAGTGTACGCCACATAACTATAACTGTGGTTTTGCAGTTCCACGGGTCAAATCTCTGTATTATCTTGCTTTTGGCATTTTTTTTCCATAAAAAAACAGTAATAGTGTCTCCCTGACTGTTCAGACACCAATATACCTGTTTAAAAGAGTCTGGTGTACGCCACATAACTTTAAATGTGGTTTTGCAGTTCCACGGGTCATATCTTTTTTATGCTGCTTTTTGCATTTTTTGCCAAAAAAAAAACTGTAATAGTGTCTCCCTGACTGTTCAGACACCATTATATCTGTTTTAAAGAGTCTGGTGTAGGCCAGAATGATAGAACTGTGGTTTTGCAGTTCCATGGGTCAAATCTCTGTATTATCCTGTTTTTGGCATTTTTTGCAGTAAAAAAAAACTGTAATAGTTTCTCCCTGACTGGTCAGACACCAATATATCTGTTTAAAAGAGTCTGGTGTACGCCACAAAACTATAACTGTGGTTTTGCAGTTCCACAGGTCAAATCTCTGTATTATCTTGTTTTTGTCATTTTTTGTCATAAAAAAAAACTGTAATAATGTCTCCCTGACTGATCAGACACCAATATATCTGTTTGAAAGAGTCTAGTGTACGCCACATAACTATAACTGTGGTTTTGCAGTTCCACGGGTCAAATCTCTGTATTATCTTGCTTTTGGCATTTTTTGCCATAAAAAAAACCTGTAATAGTGTCTCCCTGACTGTTCAGACACCAATATACCTGTTTAAAAGAGTCTGGTGTACGCCACATAACTATAAATGTGGTTTTGCAGTTCCACGGGTCAAATCTTTGTATTATGCTGCTTTTTGCATTTTTTGCCGTAAAAAAAAACTGCAATAGTGTCTCCCTGACTGTTCAGACACCAATGTATCTGTTTTAAAGAGTCTGGTGTAGGCCAGAAAAATAGAACTGTGGTTTTGCAGTTCCACGGGTCAAATTTCTGTATTATACTGTTTTTGGCATTTTTTGCTGTAAAAAAAAACTGTAATAGTGTCTCCCTGACTGGTCAGACACCAATATATCTGTTTAAAAGAGTCTGGTGTACGCCACATAACTATAACTGTGGTTTTGCAGATCCACTTCTCAAATCTCTGTATTATCCTGTCTTTTGCATTTTTTGCCGTAAAAAACAGTAATAGTGTCTCCCTGACTGTTCAGATACCAATATATCTGATTAAAAGAGTCTGGTGTAAGCCAGAAAAATATAACTGTGGTTTTGCAGTTCCACAGGTCAAATCTCTGTATTATCTTGTTTTTGTCATTTTTTGTCGTAAAAAAAAACTGTAATAATGTCTCCCTGACTGGTCAGACACCAATATATCTGTTTAAAAGAGTCTAGTGTACGCCACATAACTATAACTGTGGTTTTGCAGTTCCACGGGTCAAATCTCTGTATTATCTTGCTTTTGGCATTTTTTCCCATAAAAAAACAGTAATAGTGTCTCCCTGACTGTTCAGACACCAATATACCTGTTTAAAAGAGTCTGGTGTGCGCCACATAACTTTAAATGTGGTTTTGCAGTTCCACGGGTGATATCTTTTTTATGCTGCTTTTTGCATTTTTTGCCCAAAAAAAAACTGTAATAGTGTCTCCCTGACTGTTCAGACACCATTATATCTGTTTTAAAGAGTCTGGTGTAGGCCAGAAAAATGGAACTGTGGTTTTGCAGTTCCACGGGTCAAATTTCTGTATTATACTGTTTTTGGCATTTTTTGCTGTAAAAAAAAACTGTAATAGTGTCTCCCTGACTGATCAGACACCAATATATCTGTTTAAAAGAGTCTGGTGTATGCCACATAACTATAACTGTGGTTTTGCAGTTCCACGGTTCAAATCTCTGTATTATCCTGTTTTTGGCATTTTTTGCCGTAAAAAAAAAACAGTAAAAGTGTCTCCCTGACTGGTCAGACACCAATATATCTATTTAAAAGAGTCTGGTGTAGGCCAGAAAAATAGAACTGTGGTTTTGCAGTTCCACGGGTCAAATCTCTGCATTATCCTGCTTTTGGCATTTTTTGCCATAAAAAAAACCTGTAATAGTGTCTCCCTGACTGTTCAGACACCAGTATACCTGTTTAAAAGAGTCTGGTGTACGCCACATAACTTTAAATGTGGTTTTGCAGTTCCACGGGTCAAATCTTTGTATTATGCTGCTTTTTGCATTTTTTGCCGTAAAAAAAAACTGCAATAGTGTCTCCCTGACTGTTCAGACACCAATGTATCTGTTTTAAAGAGTCTGGTGTAGGCCAGAAAAATAGAACTGTGGTTTTGCAGTTCCACGGGTCAAATTTCTGTATTATACTGTTTTTGGCATTTTTTGCTGTAAAAAAAAACTGTAATAGTGTCTCCCTGACTGGTCAGACACCAATATATCTGTTTAAAAGAGTCTGGTGTACGCCACATAACTATAACTGTGGTTTTGCAGATCCACTTCTCAAATCTCTGTATTATCCTGTCTTTTGCATTTTTTGCCGAAAAAAAAAACAGTAATAGTGTCTCCCTGACTGTTCAGATACCAATATATCTGATTAAAAGAGTCTGGTGTAAGCCAGAAAAATATAACTGTGGTTTTGCAGTTCCACAGGTCAAATCTCTGTATTATCTTGTTTTTGTCATTTTTTGTCGTAAAAAAAAACTGTAATAATGTCTCCCTGACTGGTCAGACACCAATGTATCTGTTTAAAAGAGTCTAGTGTACGCCACATAACTATAACTGTGGTTTTGCAGTTCCACGGGTCAAATCTCTGTATTATCTTGCTTTTAGCATTTTTTTCCCATAATAAAACAGTAATAGTGTCTCCCTGACTGATCAGACACCAATATACCTGTTTAAAAGAGTCTGGTGTACGCCACATAACTTTAAATGTGGTTTTGCAGTTCCACGGGTCATATCTTTTTTATGCTGCTTTTTGCATTTTTTGCCGAAAAAAAAACTGTAATAGTGTCTCCCTGACTGTTCAGACACCAATATATCTGTTTTAAAGAGTCTGGTGTAGGCCAGAAAAATAGAACTGTGGTTTTGCAGTTCCACGGGTCAAATTTCTGTATTATACTGTTTTTGGCATTTTTTGCTGTAAAAAAAAACTGTAATAGTGTCTCCCTGACTGGTCAGACACCAATATATCTGTTTAAAAGAGTCTGGTGTACGCCACATAACTATAACTGTGGTTTTGCAGTTCCACGGTTCAAATCTCTGTATTATCCTGTTTTTGGCATTTTTTGCCATAAAAAAAACAGTAAAAGTGTCTCTCTGACTGGTCAGACACCAATATATCTATTTAAAAGAGTCTGGTGTAGGCCAGAAAAATAGAACTGTGGTTTTGCAGTTCCACGGGTCAAATCTCTGTATTATCCTGCTTTTGGCATTTTTTACCATAAAAAAAAAACAGTAATAGTGTCTCCCTGACTGTTCAGACACCAATATATCTGTTTAAAAGAGTCTGGTGTAGGCCAGAAAAATATAACTGTGGTTTTGCAGGTCAACAGGTCAAATCTCTGTATTATTCTGTTTTGTCATTTTTTGCAGCAGAAAAAACCGTAACAGTGTCTCCCTGACTGGTCAGACAACAATATAACTGTTTAAAAGAGTCTAGTGTACGCCACATATCTATAACTGTGGTTTTGCAGTTCCACGGTTCAAATCTCTGTATTGTCCTGTTTTGGGCATTTTTTTGCCTTAAAAAAAAAAAAGTAAAAGTGTCTCCCTGACTGGTCAGACACGAATATATCCGTTTAAAAGAGTCTGGTGTAGGCCAGAAAAATAGAACTGTGGTTTTTCAGTTCCACGGGTCAAATCTCTGTATTATCCTGTTTTTGGCATTTTTTGACGTAAAAAAAGCAGAAATATTGCCTCCCTGACAGGTCAGACACCAATATATCTGTTTAAAAGAGTCTGGTGTAGGCCAGAAAAATAGAACTGTGGTTTTGCAGTTCCACAGGTCAAATCTCTGTAATATCTTGTTTTTGTCATTTTTTGTCGTAAAAAAAAACTGTAATAATGTCTCCCTGACTGGTCAGACACCAATATATCTGTTTAAAAGAGTCTAGTGTACGCCACATAACTATAACTGTGGTTTTGCAGTTCCACGGGTCAAATCTCTGTATTATCTTGCTTTTGGCATTTTTTGCCATAAAAAAAACCTGTAATAGTGTCTCCCTGACTGTTCAGACACCAATATACCTGTTTAAAAGAGTCTGGTGTACGCCACATAACTTTAAATGTGGTTTTGCAGTTCCACGGGTCATATCTTTTTTATGCTGCTTTTTGCATTTTTTGCCGTAAAAAAAAACTGTAATAGTGTCTCCCTGACTGTTCAGACACCAATATATCTGTTTTAAAGAGTCTGGTGTAGGCCAGAAAAATAGAACTGTGGTTTTGCAGTTCCACGGGTCAAATTTTTGTATTATACTGTTTTTGGCATTTTTTGCTGTAAAAAAAAACTGTAATAGTGTCTCCCTGACTGGTCAGACACCAATATATCTGTTTAAAAGAGTCTGGTGTATGCCACATAACTATAACTGTGGTTTTACAGTTCCACGGGTCAAATCTCTGTATTATCCTGTTTTTGGCATTTTTTGCCATAAAAAAAAACAGTAATAGTGTCTCCCTGACTGTTCAGACACCAATATATCTGTTTAAAAGAGTCTGGTGTAGGCCAGAAAAATATAACTGTGGTTTTGCAGGTCCACAGGTCAAATCTCTGTATTATTCTGTTTTGTCATTTTTTGCAGCAGAAAAAAATGTAACAGTGTCTCCCTGACTGGTCAGACAACAATATAACTGTTTAAAAGAGTCTAGTGTACGCCACATATCTATAACGGTTGTTTTGCAGTTCCACGGGTCAAATCTCTGTATTATCCTGTTTATGGCATTTTTTGACGTAAAAAAAGCAGAAATATTGCCTCCCTGACAGGTCAGACACCAATATATCTGTTTAAAAGAGTCTGGTGTAGGCCAGAAAAATAGAACTGTGGTTTTGCAGTTCCATGGGTCAAATCTCTGTATTATCCTGTTTTTGGCATTTTTTGCAGTAAAAAAAAACTGTAATAGTTTCTCCCTGACTGGTCAGACACCAATATATCTGTTTACAAGAGTCTGGTGTACGCCACAAAACTATAACTGTGGTTTTGCAGTTCCACAGGTCAAATCTCTGTATTATCTTGTTTTTGTCATTTTTTGTTGTAAAAAAAAACTGTAATAATGTCTCCCTGACTGGTCAGACACCAATATATCTGTTTAAAAGAGTCTAGTGTACGCCACATAACTATAACTGTGGTTTTGCAGTTCCACGGGTCAAATCTCTGTATTATCTTGCTTTTGGCATTTTTTGCCATAAAAAAACCTGTAATAGTGTCTCCCTGACTGTTCAGACACCAATATACCTGTTTAAAAGAGTCTGGTGTATGCCACATAACTTTAAATGTGGTTTTGCAGTTCCACGGGTCATATCTTTTTTATGCTGCTTTTTGCATTTTTTGCCGTAAAAAAAAACTGTAATAGTGTCTCCCTGACTGTTCAGACACCAATATATCTGTTTTAAAGAGTCTGGTGTAGGCCAGAGAAATAGAACTGTGGTTTTGCAGTTCCACGGGTCAAATTTTTGTATTATACTGTTTTTGGCATTTTTTGCTGTAAAAAAAAAACTGTAATAGTGTCTCCCTGACTGGGCAGACACCAATATATCTGTTTAAAAGAGTCTGGTGTACGCCACATAACTATAACTGTGGTTTTACAGTTCCACGGTTCAAATCTCTGTATTATCCTGTTTTTGGCATTTTTTGCCATAAAAAAAAACAGTAAAAGTGTCTCCCTGACTGGTCAGACACCAATATATCTATTTAAAAGAGTCTGGTGTAGGCCAGAAAAATAGAACTGTGGTTTTGCAGTTCCACGGGTCAAATCTCTGTATTATCCTGTTTTTGGCATTTTTTGCCATAAAAAAAAACAGTAATAGTGTCTCCCTGACTGTTCAGACACCAGTATATCTGTTTAAAAGAGTCTGGTGTAGGCCAGAAAAATATAACTGTGGTTTTGCAGGTCCACAGGTCAAATCTCTGTATTATTCTGTTTTGTCATTTTTTGCAGCAAAAAAAAAACGTAACAGTGTCTCCCTGACTGGTCAGACAACAATATAACTGTTTAAAAGAGTCTAGTGTACGCCACATATCTATAACTGTTGTTTTGCAGTTCCACGGGTCAAATCTCTGTATTATCCTCTTTTTGGCATTTTTTGACGTAAAAAAAGCAGAAATATTGCCTCCCTGACAGGTCAGACACCAATATATCTGTTTAAAAGAGTCTGGTGTAGGCCAGAAAAATAGAACTGTGGTTTTGCAGTTCCACGGGTCAAATTTCTGTATTATAGTGTTTTTGGCATTTTTTGCTGTTAAAAAAAACTGTAATAGTGTCTCCCTGACTGGCCAGACACCAATATATCTGTTTAAAAGAGTCTGGTGTAGGCCAGAAAAATATAACTGTGGTTTTGCAGGTCCACAGGTCAAATCTCTGTATTATTCTGTTTTGTCATTTTTTGCAGCAGAAAAAAGCGTAACAGTGTCTCCCTGACTGGTCAGACAACAATATAACTGTTTAAAAGAGTCTAGTGTACGCGACATATCTATAACTGTTGTTTTGCAGCTCCACGGGTCAAATCTCTGTATTATCCTGTTTTTGGCATTTTTTGACGTAAAAAAAGCAGAAATATTGCCTCCCTGACAGGTCAGACACCAATATATCTGTTTAAAAGAGTCTGGTGTAGGCCAGAAACATAGAACTGTGGTTTTGCAGTTCCATGGGTCAAATCTCTGTATTATCCTGTTTTTGGCATTTTTTGCAGTAAAAAAAAACTGTAATAGTTTCTCCCTGACTGGTCAGACACCAATATATATGTTTAAAAGAGTCTGGTGTACGCCACAAAACTATAACTGTGGTTTTGCAGTTCCACGGGTCAAATTTCTGTATTATACTGTTTTTGGCATTTTTTGCTGTAAAAAAAAACTGTAATAGTGTCTCCCTGACTGGTCAAACACCAATATATCTGTTTAAAAGAGTCTGGTGTACGCCACATAACTATAACTGTGGTTTTGCAGATCCACTTCTCAAATCTCTGTATTATCCTGTCTTTTGCATTTTTTGCCGAAAAAAAAAACAATAATAGTGTCTCCCTGACTGTTCAGATACCAATATATCTGATTAAAAGAGTCTGGTGTAAGCCAGAAAAATATAACTGTGGTTTTGCAGTTCCACAGGTCAAATCTCTGTATTATCTTGTTTTTGTCATTTTTTGTCGTAAAAAAAAACTGTAATAATGTCTCCCTGACTGGTCAGACACCAATATATCTGTTTAAAAGAGTCTAGTGTACGCCACATAACTATAACTGTGGTTTTGCAGTTCCACGGGTCAAATCTCTGTATTATCTTGCTTTTAGCATTTTTTTCCCATAAAAAAACAGTAATAGTGTCTCCCTGACTGGTCAGACACTAATATACCTGTTTAAAAGAGTCTGGTGTACGCCACATAACTTTAAATGTGGTTTTGGAGTTCCACGGGTCATATCTTTTTTATGCTGCTTTTTGCATTTTTTGCCGAAAAAAAAACTGTAATAGTGTCTCCCTGACTGTTCAGACACCAATATATCTGTTTTAAAGAGTCTGGTGTAGGCCAGAAAAATAGAACTGTGGTTTTGCAGTTCCACGGGTCAAATTTCTGTATTATACTGTTTTTGGCATTTTTTGCTGTAAAAAAAAACTGTAATAGTGTCTCCCTGACTGGTCAGACACCAATATATCTGTTTAAAAGAGTCTGGTGTACGCCACATAACTATAACTGTGGTTTTGCAGTTCCACGGTTCAAATCTCTGTATTATCCTGTTTTTGGCATTTTTTGCCATAAAAAAAACAGTAAAAGTGTCTCCCTGACTGGTCAGACACCAATATATCTATTTAAAAGAGTCTGGTGTAGGCCAGAAAAATAGAACTGTGGTTTTGCAGTTCCACGGGTCAAATCTCTGTATTATCCTGCTTTTGGCATTTTTTGCCATAAAAAAAAAACAGTAATAGTGTCTCCCTGACTGTTCAGACACCAATATATCTGTTTAAAAGAGTCTGGTGTAGGCCAGAAAAATATAACTGTGGTTTTGCAGGTCAACAGGTCAAATCTCTGTATTATTCTCTTTTGTCATTTTTTGCAGCAGAAAAAACCGTAACAGTGTCTCCCTGACTGGTCAGACAACAATATAACTGTTTAAAAGAGTCTAGTGTACGCCACATATCTATAACTGTGGTTTTGCAGTTCCACGGTTCAAATCTCTGTATTGTCCTGTTTTGGGCATTTTTTTGCCTTAAAAAAAAAAAAGTAAAAGTGTCTCCCTGACTGGTCAGACACGAATATATCCGTTTAAAAGAGTCTGGTGTAGGCCAGAAAAATAGAACTGTGGTTTTTCAGTTCCACGGGTCAAATCTCTGTATTATCCTGTTTTTGGCATTTTTTGACGTAAAAAAAAGCAGAAATATTGCCTCCCTGACAGGTCAGACACCAATATATCTGTTTAAAAGAGTCTGGTGTAGGCCAGAAAAATAGAACTGTGGTTTTGCAGTTCCACTTGTCAAATTTCTGTATTATCCTGCCTTTTGCATTTTTTGCTGTAAAAAAAACAGTAATAGTGTCTCCCTGACTGTTCAGATACCAATATATCTGATTAAAAGAGTCTGGTGTAAGCCAGAAAAATATAACTGTGGTTTTGCAGTTCCACAGGTCAAATCTCTGTATTATCTTGTTTTTGTCATTTTTTGTCGTAAAAAAAAACTGTAATAATGTCTCCCTGACTGGTCAGACACCAATATATCTGTTTAAAAGAGTCTAATGTACGCCACATTAATATAACTGTGGTTTTGCAGTTCAACGGGTCAATTCTCTGTATTATCTTGCTTTTGGCATTTTTTGCCATAAAAAAACCTGTAATAGTGTCTCCCTGACTGTTCAGACACCAATATACCTGTTTAAAAGAGTCTGGCGTACGCCACAAAACTTTAAATGTGGTTTTGCAGTTCCACGGGTCATATCTTTTTTATGCTGCTTTTTGCATTTTTTGCCGTAAAAAAAAACTGTAATAGTGTCTCCCTGACTGTTCAGACACCAATATATCTGTTTTAAAGAGTCTGGTGTAGGCCAGAAAAATAGAACTGTGGTTTTGCAGTTCCACGGGTCAAATTTCTGTATTATACTGTTTTTGGCATTTTTTGCTGTAATAAAAAACTGTAATAGTGTCTCTCTGACTGGTCAGACACCAATATATCTGTTTAAAAGAGTCTGGTGTACGCCACATAACTATAACTGTGGTTTTGCAGTTCCACGGTTCAAATCTCTGTATTATCCTGTTTTTGGCATTTTTTGCCATAAAAAAAAACAGTAAAAGTGTCTCCCTGACTGGTCAGACACCAATATATCTATTTAAAAGAGTCTGGTGTAGGCCAGAAAAATAGAACTGTGGTTTTGCAGTTCCACAGGTCAAATCTCTGTATTATCCTGCTTTTGGCATTTTTTGCCGTAAAAAAAAAACAGTAATAGTGTCTCCCTGACTGTTCAGACACCAATATATCTGTTTAAAAGAGTCTGGTGTAGGCCAGAAAAATATAACTGTGGTTTTGCAGGTCCACAGGTCAAATCTCTGTATTATTCTGTTTTGTCATTTTTTGCCATAAAAAAAAACGTAATAGTGTCTCCCTGACTGGTCAGACAACAATATAACTGTTTAAAAGAGTCTACTGTATGCCACATATCTATAGCTGTTGTTTTGCAGTTCCACGGGTCAAATCTCTGTATTATCCTGTTTTGGGCAATTTTTACCATAAAAAAATACTGTAATAGTGTCTCCCTGACTGGTCAGACACCAATATATCTGTTTAAAAGTGTCTGGTGTAGGCCAGAAAAATAGAACTGTGGTTTTACAGTTCCACGGTTCAAATCTCTGTATTGTCCTGTTTTTGGCATTTTTTTGCCGTAAAAAAAAAAAAAAAAAAAGTAAAAGTGTCTCCCTGACTGTTCAGACACCAATATATCTGTTTAAAAGAGTCTGGTGTAGGCCAGAAAAATAGAACTGTGGTTTTGCAGTTCCACGGGTCAAATCTCTGTATTATCTTGCTTTTGGAATTTTTTGCCATAAAAAAAACCTGTAATAGTGTCTCCCTGACTGTTTAGACACCAATATATCTGTTTAAAAGAGTCTGGTGTATGCCAGAAAAATAGAACTGTGGTTTTGCAGTTCCACAGGTCAAATCTCTGTATTATCTTGTTTTTGTCATTTTTTCTCGTAAAAAAAAACTGTAATAATGTCTCCCTGACTGGTCAGACACCAATATATCTGTTTAAAAGAGTCTAATGTACGACACATAAATATAACTGTGGTTTTGCAGTTCAACGGGTCAATTCTCTGTATTATCTTGCTTTTGGCATTTTTTGCCATAAAAAAACCTGTAATAGTGTCTCCCTGACTGTTCAGACACCAATATACCTGTTTAAAAGAGTCTGGCGTACGCCACAAAACTTTAAATGTGGTTTTGCTGTTCCACGGGTCATATCTTTTTTATGCTGCTTTTTGCATTTTTTGCCGTAAAAAAAAACTGTAATAGTGTCTCCCTGACTGTTCAGACACCAATATATCTGTTTTAAAGAGTCTGGTGTAGGCCAAAAAAATAGAACTGTGGTTTTGCAGTTCCACGGGTCAAATTTCTGTATTAAACTGTTTTTGGCATTTTTTGCTGTAATAAAAAACTGTAATAGTGTCTCTCTGACTGGTCAGACACCAATATATCTGTTTAAAAGAGTCTGGTGTATGCCACATAACTATAACTGTGGTTTTGCAGTTCCACGGTTCAAATCTCTGTATTATCCTGTTTTTGGCATTTTTTGCCATAAAAAAAAACAGTAAAAGTGTCTCCCTGACTGGTCAGACACCAATATATCTATTTAAAAGAGTCTGGTGTAGGCCAGAAAAATAGAACTGTGGTTTTGCAGTTCCACAGGTCAAATCTCTGTATTATCCTGCTTTTGGCATTTTTTGCCGTAAAAAAAAAACAGTAATAGTGTCTCCCTGACTGTTCAGACACCAATATATCTGTTTAAAAGAGTCTGGTGTAGGCCAGAAAAATATAACTGTGGTTTTGCAGGTCCACAGGTCAAATCTCTGTATTATTCTGTTTTGTCATTTTTTGCCATAAAAAAAAACGTAATAGTGTCTCCCTGACTGGTCAGACAACAATATAACTGTTTAAAAGAGTCTAGTGTACGCCACATATCTATAACTGTTGTTTTGCAGTTCCACGGGTCAAATCTCTGTATTATCCTGTTTTGGGCAATTTTTACCATAAAAAAATACTGTAATAGTGTCTCCCTGACTGGTCAGACACCAATATATCTGTTTAAAAGTGTCTGGTGTAGGCCAGAAAAATAGAACTGTGGTTTTACAGTTCCACGGTTCAAATCTCTGTATTGTCCTGTTTTTGGCATTTTTTTGCCGTAAAAAAAAAAAAAAAAAGTAAAAGTGTCTCCCTGACTGTTCAGACACCAATATATCTGTTTAAAAGAGTCTGGTGTAGGCCAGAAAAATAGAACTGTGGTTTTGCAGTTCCACGGGTCAAATCTCTTTATTATCTTGCTTTTGGCATTTTTTGCCATAAAAAAAACCTGTAATAGTGTCTCCCTGACTGTTTAGACACCAATATATCTGTTTAAAAGAGTCTGGTGTAGGCCAGAAAAATAGAACTGTGGTTTTGCAGTTCCACAGGTCAAATCTCTGTATTATCTTGTTTTTGTCATTTTTTCTCGTAAAAAAAACTGTAATAATGTCTCCCTGACTGGTCAGACACCAATATATCTGTTTAAAAGAGTCTAGTGTACGCCACATAACTATAACTGTGGTTTTGCAGTTCCACGGGTCAAATCTCTGTATTATCCTGCTTCTTGCATTTTTTGCCGTAAAAAAACAGTAATAGTGTCTCCCTGACTATTCAGACACCAATATATCTGTTTAAAAGAGTCTGGTGTAGGCCAGAAAAATATAACTGTGGTTTTGCAGTTCCACGGGTCAAATCTCTGTATTATCTTGTTTTTGTCATTTTTTGTCGTAAAAAAAAAACTGTAATAATGTCTCCCTGACTGGTCAGACACCAATATATCTGTTTAAAAGAGTCTAGTGTACCCCACATAACTATAACTGTGGTTTTGCAGTTCCACGGGTCAAATCTCTGTATTATCTTGCTTTTGGCATTTTTTGCCATAAAAAAAACCTGTAATAGTGTCTCCCTGACTGTTCAGACACCAATATACCTGTTTAAAAGAGTCTGGTGTACGCCACATATCTTTAAATGTGGTTTTGCAGTTCCACGGGTCAAATCTTTGTATTATGCTGCTTTTTGCATTTTTGCTGTAAAAAAAAACTGCAATAGTGTCTCCCTGACTGTTCAGACACCAATGTATCTGTTTTAAAGAGTCTGGTGTAGGCCAGAAAAATAGAACTGTGGTTTTGCAGTTCCACGGGTCAAATTTCTGTATTATACTGTTTTTGGCATTTTTTGCCGTAAAAAAAAACTGTAATAGTGTCTCCCTGACTGGTCAGACACCAATATATCTGTTTAAAAGAGTCTGGTGTACGCCACATAACTATAACTGTGGTTTTGCAGTTCCACTTGTCAAATCTCTGTATTATCCTGCCTTTTGCATTTTTTGCCGTAAAAAAACAGTAATAGTGTCTCCCTGACTGTTCAGATACCAATATATCTGATTAAAAGAGTCTGGTGTAAGCAAGAAAAATATAACTGTGGTTTTGCAGTTCCACAGGTCAAATCTCTGTATTATCTTGTTTTTGTCATTTTTTGTCGTAAAAAAAAAACTGTAATAATGTCTCCCTGACTGGTCAGACACCAATATATCTGTTTAAAAGAGTCTAGTGTACGCCACATAACTATAACTGTGGTTTTGCAGTTCCACGGGTCAAATCTCTGTATTATCTTGCTTTTGGCATTTTTTGCCACAAAAAAACCTGTAATAGTGTCTCCCTGACTGTTCAGACACCAATATACCTGTTTAAAAGAGTCTGATGTACGCCACATAACTTTAAATGTGGTTTTGCAGTTCCACGGGTCATTTCTTTTTTATGCTGCTTTTTGCATTTTTTGCCGTAAAAAAAAACTGTAATAGTGTCTCCCTGACTGTTCAGACACCAATATATCTGTTTTAAAGAGTCTGGTGTAGGCCAGAAAAATAGAACTGTGGTTTTGCAGTTCCACGGGTCAAATTTCTGTATTATACTGTTTTTGGCATTTTTTGCTGTAAAAAAAAACTGTAATAGTGTCTCCCTGACTGGTCAGACACCAATATATCTGTTTAAAAGAGTCTGGTGTACGCCACATAACTATAACTGTGGTTTTGCAGTTCCACGGGTCAAATCTCTGTATTATCTTGCTTTTGGCATTTTTTGCCACAAAAAAACCTGTAATAGTGTCTCCCTGACTGTTCAGACACCAATATACCTGTTTAAAAGAGTCTGGTGTACGCCACATAACTTTAAATGTGGTTTTGCAGTTCCACGGGTCATATCTTTTTTATGCTGCTTTTTGCATTTTTTGCCGTAAAAAAAAACTGTAATAGTGTCTCCCTGACTGTTCAGACACCAATATATCTGTTTTAAAGAGTCTGGTGTAGGCCAGAAAAATAGAACTGTGGTTTTGCAGTTCCACGGGTCAAATTTCTGTATTATACTGTTTTTGGCATTTTTTGCTGTAAAAAAAAACTGTAATAGTGTCTCCCTGACTGGTCAGACACCAATATATCTGTTTAAAAGAGTCTGGTGTACGCCACATAACTATAACTGTGGTTTTGCAGTTCCACCGTTCAAATCTCTGTATTATCCTGTTTTTGGCATTTTTTGCCATAAAAAAAACAGTAAAAGTGTCTCCCTGACTGGTCAGACACCAATATATCTATTTAAAAGAGTCTGGTGTAGGCCAGAAAAATAGAACTGTGGTTTTGCAGTTCCACGGGTCAAATCTCTGTATTATCCTGCTTTTGGCATTTTTTGCCATAAAAAAAACAGTAATAGTGTCTCCCTGACTGTTCAGACACCAATATATCTGTTTAACCCCTTCCCGACCTGTGTCACACCGTTTGTGACATGGAAAACAGTTCCTTCCCGACCTGTGTCACACCGTCTGTGACATGGAGGGAAAGAGCCCCTGCAGCGCCTGCGAGCGGGGTCGCTCAGGTGTCACAGTTGCTACTGCAACTGGACATACTGAAGTCGACCCCCCGGGGGGTGGATTAACCCCCCCGTGCCTGGGACCCCTCCGATTGGCTGTTTCATTTTCACTTTTAGTGAAACTGCCAATCGGTATGAATTAAATATTTCACCAATGAAAATTGGTGTAATATTTAAATCTGGGCATTGCCTGATGCTTACAGCATCAGCCATTGGCTGGGGGGAGTGTCACCTCTGTCCCCCCCCTCCCCCAGATCTGATTGGGGGGCTAGCGTCACATGGATACTAGCCCCAATCAGATATGGAGGGATGGCTGAAACCTCCCAGCACCTTCCCAACCCTGGATCGTCTGCTGCGGACCCCCTGCTGCAGACCCCCTGCTGCGGACCCTCTGCTGCAGACCCCCTGCTGCGGACCCCCTGCTGCAGACCGCCTGCTTGGACCCCCTGCTGTGGACCCTGTGGATCGCGTCTGCCGCCGCTGATCAGCAGGTAGTATTGCCCCCACTCCCCCCGACCCCCCCCGCGACCCCCCCCGCCCCCCTCTCCACCCCCCCTACACTTTCATACCTGCACCCCGACCTCCGCTCCCTCTGCTCCCTCTCCCACGTCTTCATCCACCGGCTGCTTCTCTCCTTCTGACAGCCGGTGGACTGTGATCACAGCAGCAGCAGGCTCAGTGTAAATGCCCTGCTCCTGTGATCACACCCACCATCCCCCAGTCCCAGTGATATCACCCCCCACCTCCCAATAATCACCCCCTCCCCCACTGTTCACCCCCCCCTGTTCCCAGTGATCACCCCCCCCGCAAACCCAGTAATCACCCCCCTGCTCCTGCCGGCTCCTGCTCCCCTTTCTGCCCCAGTAATCACCCCCCGCTGCTGCCGGCTCCTGCCCCAGTGATCACCCCCCTTGCTGCTGCTGCTGGCTGCTCCATCTCCTCAGCCCCCTCCTACGTCTGACCGCCCCATACGTCTGACCGCCCCATACGTCTGACCGCCCCCTACTCCTGACCGCCCCCTACTCCTGACCGCCCCCTACGCCTGACCGCCCCCTACTCCTGACTGCCCCCTACTCCTGACTGCCCCCTACTCCTGACTGCCCCCTATGCCTGATTGCCCCCTACGCCTGACTGCCCCCTACGCCTGACCGGCCCCTACGCCTGACCGCCCCCACACGTGACTGCAGAAGGTTACACCAAGCACACACACGTACACTCACACTATAATAAAGTTTTGATTTTTTTTTTTTTTACACACGCACAAAGCACACAAAATGTCCCGCCCGTCCCGTTCATCCCAGTCTAGGGCGTACTCAGCTGAGAAGGCTATGTCAGGTTGGTGTGTGTGTGTTGTAGTGTATGAGATTGTGTGTGTGTGTGGTGTATGCACTACAATATACCACACCGCACACCAACCTGACATGCACTACACAATGGTGTCCGCTAACAAATTGGAACCATGTTGCGTTTGGAGAGTCCCTGTGTGCCCAAACATTGGAGCTCCCCAACAAGTGACCCCATTTTGGAAACTAGACCCCCCAAGGCACCTATATAGATGCATAGTGAGCACTTGGAACCCCCAGGTGCTTCACAAATTGATTGATAAAAATGAAAAAGTGAAAAAAAAACACTTTTTTATTTTACGGATTAATTTGCTAAGGACCTGGGGGTCCCAAGTGCTCACTATGCATCTAGATAGGTGCCTTGGGGGGTCTAGTTTCCAAAATGGGGTCACTTGTGAGGGAGCTCCAATGTTTGGGCACACAGCGGCTCTCCAAACGCAACATGGTGTCTTCTAACAATTTGAGCCGACAATTTGTTAGTGGACACCATGTTGCATTTGGAGAGCCGCTGTGTGCCCAAACATTGGAGCTCCCCCACAAGTGACCCCATTTTGGAAACTAGACCCCCCAAGGCACTGATCTAGATGCATAGTGAGCACTTGGAACCCCCAGGTGCTTCACAAATTGATTCATAAAAATGAAAAAGTGGAAAAAAAAACACTTTTTATTTTTACGGATTAATTTGTGAAGGACCTGGGGGTTCCAAGTGCTCACTATGCATCTAGGTAGGTGCCTTGGGGGGTCTAGTTTCCAAAATGGGGTCACTTGTGGGGGAGCTCCAATGTTTGGGCACACAGCGGCTCTCCAAACACAACATGGTGTCTTCTAACAATTTGAGTCGACAATTTGTAGCGGACACCATGTTGCTTTTGGAGAGCCGCTGTGTGCCCAAACATTGGAGCTCCCCCACAAGTGACCCCGTTTTGGAAACTAGACCCCCCAAGGCACCTATCTAGATGCATAGTGAGCACTTGGAACCCCCAGATGCTTCACAAATTGATTCATAAAAATGAAAAAGTGGAAAAAAAAACACTTTTTTGATATTTACGGATTAATTTGTGAAGGATCTGGGGGTTCCAAGTGCTGACTATGCATCTAGATAGGTGCCTTGGGGGGTCTAGTTTCCAAAATGGGGTCACTTGTAGGTGAGCTCCAATGTTTGGGCACACAGCGTCTCTCCAAACGCGACATGGTGTCCGCAAACAAATTGAATGGAAAATCGGCTCAAATTGTTAGCGGACACCATGTTGCGTTTGGAGAGCCCCTAATGTGCCTAAAAAGTGGAGCTCCCCACAAGTGACCCCATTTTGGAAACTAGACCCTCCAAGGCACCTATCTAGATGCATAGTGAGCACTTGGAACCCCCAGGTGCTTCACAAAATGATCTGTGAAAACAAAAAAGTACTTTTTTTTTCACAAAAATTTTCTTTTAGCCTAAATTTTTTAATTTTCACATGGGTAACAGGATAAAATGCATCCTAAAATGTGTTGGTCAATTTCTCCTGAGTACACTGATACCTCATATGTGGTCATAAACCACTGTTTGGGCGCATGGCAGGGCTCAGAAGAGAAGGAGCGCAATTTGACTTTTGGAGCTAATTTTCCATTCAAAAAGTAAAATGGCGCTCCTTCCCTTCTGAGCCCTGCCGTGTGCCCAAACAGTGGTTTATGACCACATATGAGGTATCAGTGTACTCAGGAGAAATTGACCAACAAATTTTAGGATGCATTTTATCCTGTTACCCATGTGAAAATTAAAAAATTTAGGCTAAAAGAAAATTTTTGTTAGAAAAATAAAAATGTTCATTTTTTTCTTCCATGTGCCTTTAGTTCCTGTGATGAACCTGAAGCGTTAATAATCTTCTTGAATGTAGTTTTGAGTAGCTTGAGGGGTGCAGTTTTTGGAATGGTGTCACTTTTGGGTGTATTCTGTCATAAAGACCCCTCAAAGGGACTTCAAATGTGATGTGGTCACTAAAAAAATGGTTTTGTAAATTTTGCTGGAAAAAAGATAAATTGCTGATGAACTTTCAACCCTTCAAACTTCCTACCAAAATTTTTTTTTTTTTCCAAAATTGTGCTGATGTAAAGTAGACATGTGGGAAATGTTATTTATTAACTATTTTGTGTCACATCACTCTCTGGTTTAGTAGAATAAAAATAAAAAATTTGAAAATTGCAAAATTTTCAAATTTTTTCCCATATTTTTGATTTTTTCACAAATAAACGCAAATAATATCGACCTAAATTTAATACTAACATGAAGCCCAATATGTCACGAAAAAAAATCTCAGAATCGCTAGGATCCGTTGAAGTGTTCCAGAGTTTTTACTTCGTAAAGGGACACTGGTCAGAATTGACAAAAATGCCAAGGTCTTTAGGGTCAAAATAGGCTGGGTGCTGAAGGGGTTAAAAGAGTCTGGTGTAGGCCAGAAAAATATAACTGTGGTTTTGCAGGTCCACAGGTCAAATCTCTGTATTATTCTGTTTTGTCATTTTTTGCAGCAGAAAAAAGCGTAACAGTGTCTCCCTGACTGGTCAGACAACAATATAAATGTTTAAAAGAGTCTAGTGTATGCCACATATCTATAACTGTTGTTTTGCAGTTCCACGGGTCAAATCTCTGTATTATCCTGTTTTGGGCAATTTTTACTGTAATAGTGTCTCCCTGACTGGTCAGACACCAATATATCTGTTTAAAAGTGTCTGGTGTAGGCCAGAAAAATAGAACTGTGGTTTTGCAGTTCCACGGTTGAAATCTCTGTATTGTCCTGTTTTTGGCATTTTTTTGCCGTAAAAAAAAAAAAGTAAAAGTGTCTCCCTGACTGGTCAGACACGAATATATCCGTTTAAAAGAGTCTGGTGTAGGCCAGAAAAATAGAACTGTGGTTTTTCAGTTCCACGGGTCAAATCTCTGTATTATCCTGTTTTTGGCATTTTTTGACGTAAAAAAAGCAGAAATATTGCCTCCCTGACAGGTCAGACACCAATATATCTGATTAAAAGAGTCTGGTGTAGGCCAGAAAAATAGAACTGTGGTTTTGCAATTCTACGGGTCAAATCTCTGTATTATCCTGCTTTTTGAATTTTTTGCCGTAAAAAAACAGTAATAGTGTCTCCCTGACTGTTCAGACACAATATATCTGTTTAAAAGAGTCTGGTGTAGGCCAGAAAAATATAACTGTGGTTTTGCAGTTCCACAGGTCAAATCTCTGTATTATCTTGTTTTTGTCATTTTTTGTCGTAAAAAAAAAACTTTAATAATGTCTCCCTGACTGGTCAGACACCAATATATCTGTTTAAAAGAGTCTAGTGTACGCCACATAACTATAACTGTGGTTTTGCAGTTCCACGGGTCAAATCTTTGAATTATCTTGCTTTTGGCATTTTTTGCCATAAAAAAACCTGTAATAGTGTCTCCCTGACTGTTCAGACACCAATATACCTGTTTAAAAGAGTCTGGTGTACGCCACATAACTTTAAATGTGGTTTTGCAGTTCCACGGGTCAAATCTTTGTATTATGCTGCTTTTTGCATTTTTTGCCGTAAAAAAAAACTGCAATAGTGTTTCCCTGACTGTTCAGACACCAATGTATCTGTTTTAAAGAGTTTGGTGTAGGCCAGAAAAATAGAACTGTGGTTTTGCAGTTCCACGGGTCAAATTTCTGTATTATACTGTTTTTGGCATTTTTTGCTGTAAAAAAAAACTGTAATAGTGTCTCCCTGACTGGTCAGAAACCAATATATCTGTTTAAAAGAGTCTGGTGTACGCCACATAACTATAACTGTGGTTTTGCAGTTCCACTTGTCAAATCTCTGTATTATCCTGCCTTTTGCATTTTTTTCTAGTAAAAAAAACAGTAATAGTGTCTCCCTGACTGTTCAGATACCAATATATCTGATTAAAAGAGTCTGGTGTAAGCCAGAAAAATTTAACTGTGGTTTTGCAGTTCCACAGGTCAAATCTCTGTATTATCTTGTTTTTCTCATTTTTTGTCGTAAAAAAAAAACTGTAATAATGTCTCCCTGACTGGTCAGACACCAATATATCTGTTTAAAAGAGTCTAGTGTACGCCACATAACTATAACTGTGGTTTTGCAGTTCCACGGGTCAAATCTCTGTATTATCTTGCTTTTGGCATTTTTTGCCATAAAAAAACCTGTAATAGTGTCTCCCTGACTGTTCAGACATCAATATACCTGTTTAAAAGAGTCTGGTGTACGCCACATAACATTAAGTGTGGTTTTGCAGTTCCACGGGTCATATCTTTTTTATGCTGCTTTTTGCATTTTTTGCCGTAAAAAAACTGTAATAGTGTCTCCCTGACTGTTCAGACACCAATATATCTGTTTTAAAGAGTCTGGTGTAGGCCAGAAAAATAGAACTGTGGTTTTGCAGTTCCACGGTTCAAATCTCTGTATTATCCTGTTTTTGGCATTTTTTCCCATAAAAAAAACAGTAAAAGTGTCTCCCTGACTGGTCAGACACCAATATATCTATTTAAAAGAGTCTGGTGTAGGCCAGAAAAATAGAACTGTGGTTTTGCAGTTTCACGGGTCAAATCTCTGTATTATCCTGCTTTTGGCATTTTTTGCCATAAAAAAACAGTAATAGTGTCTCCCTGACTGTTCAGACACCAATATATCTGTTTAAAAGAGTCTGGTGTAGGCCAGAAAAACATAACTGTGGTTTTGCAGGTCCACAGGTCAAATCTCTGTATTATTCTGTTTTGTCATTTTTTGCAGCAGAAAAAACTGTAACAGTGTCTCCCTGACTGGTCAGACAACAATATAACTGTTTAAAAGAGTCTAGTGTACGCCACATATCTATAACTGTTGTTTTGCAGTTCCATGGGTCAAATCTCTGTATTATCTTGTTTTTGTCATTTTTTGTCGTAAAAAAAACTGTAATAATGTCTCCCTGACTGGTCAGACACCAATATATCTGTTTAAAAGAGTCTAGTGTACACCACATAACTATAACTGTGGTTTTGCAGATCCACGGGTCAAATCTCTGTATTATCTTGCTTTTGGCATTTTTTGCCACAAAAAAACCTGTAATAGTGTCTCCCTGACTGTTCAGACACCAATATACCTGTTTAAAAGAGTCTGGTGTACGCCACATAACTTTAAATGTGGTTTTGCAGTTCCACGGGTCATATCTTTTTTATGCTGCTTTTTGCATTTTTTGCCGTAAAAAAAAACTGTAATAGTGTCTCCCTGACTGTTCAGACACCAATATATCCGTTTTAAAGAGTCTGGTGTAGGTCAGAAAAATAGTACTGTGGTTTTGCAGTTCCACAGGTCAAATCTCTGTATTATCTTGTTTTTGTCATTTTTTGTCGTAAAAAAAAACTGTAATAATGTCTCCCTGACTGGTCAGACACCAATATATCTGTTTAAAAGAGTCTAGTGTACGCCACATAACTATAACTGTGGTTTTGCAGTTCCACGGGTCAAATCTCTGTATTATCTTGCTTTTGGCATTTTTTGCCATAAAAAACCTGTAATAGTGTCTCCCTGACTGTTCAGACACCAATATACCTGTTTAAAAGAGTCTGGTGTACGACACATAACTTTAAATGTGGTTTTGCAGTTCCATGGGTCAAATCTTTGTATTATGCTGCTTTTTGCATTTTTTGCCGTAAAAAAAAACTGCAATAGTGTCTCCCTGACTGTTCAGACACCAATGTATCTGTTTTAAAGAGTCTGGTGTAGGCCAGAAAAATAGAACTGTGGTTTTGCAGTTCCACGGGTCAAATTTCTGTATTATACTGTTTTTGGCATTTTTTGCTGTTAAAAAAAAACTGTAATAGTGTCTCCCTGACTGGTCAGACACCAATATATCTGTTTAAAAGAGTCTGGTGTACGCCACATAACTATAACTGTGGTTTTGCAGTTCCACTTGTCAAATCTCTGTATTATCCTGCCTTTTGCATTTTTTGCCGTAAAAAAACAGTAATAGTGTCTCCCTGACTGCTCAGATACCAATATATCTGATTAAAAGAGTCTGGTGTAAGCCAGAAAAATATAACTGTGGTTTTGCAGTTCCACAGGTCAAATCTCTGTATTATCTTGTTTTTGTCATTTTTTGTCGTAAAAAAAACCTCTAATAATGTCTCCCTGACTGGTCAGACACCAATATATCTGTTTAAAAGTGTCTGGTGTAGGCCAGAAAAATAGAACTGTGGTTTTTCAGTTCCACGGGTCAAATCTCTGTATTATCCTGTTTTTGGCATTTTTTGACGTAAAAAAAGCAGAAATATTGCCTCCCTGACAGGTCAGACACCAATATATCTGTTTAAAAGAGTCTGGTGTAGGCCAGAAAAATAGAACTGTGGTTTTGCAGTTCCATGGGTCAAATCTCTGTATTATCCTGTTTTTGGCATTTTTTGCAGTAAAAAAAAAACTGTAATAGTTTCTCCCTGACTGGTCAGACACCAATATATCTGTTTAAAAGAGTCTGGTGTACGCCACAAAACTATAACTGTGGTTTTGCAGTTCCACAGGTCAAATCTCTGTATTATCTTGTTTTTGTCATTTTTTGTCGTAAAAAAAAACTGTAATAATGTCTCCCTGACTGGTCAGACACCAATATATCTGTTTAAAAGAGTCTAGTGTACGCCACATAACTATAAGTGTGGTTTTGCAGTTCCACGGGTCAAATCTCTGTATTATCTTGCTTTTGGCATTTTTTGCTATAAAAAAAACCTGTAATAGTGTCTCCCTGACTGTTCAGACACCAATATACCTGTTTAAAAGAGTCTGGTGTACGCCACATAACTTTAAATGTGGTTTTGCAGTTCCACGGGTCAAATCGTTGTATTATGCTGCTTTTTGCATTTTTTGCCGTAAAAAAAAACTGCAATAGTGTCTCCCTGACTGTTCAGACACCAATGTATCTGTTTTAAAGAGTCTGGTGTAGGCCAGAAAAATAGAACTGTGGTTTTGCAGTTCCACGGGTCAAATTTCTGTATTATACTGTTTTTGGCATTTTTTTGCCGTAAAAAAAAAAAAAAGTAAAAGTGTCTCCCTGACTGGTCAGACACGAATGTATCCGTTTAAAAGAGTCTGGTGTAGGCCAGAAAAATAGAACTGTGGTTTTTCAGTTCCACGGGTCAAATCTCTGTATTATCCTGTTTTGGGCATTTTTTGACGTAAAAAAAGCAGAAATATTGCCTGCCTGACAGGTCAGACACCAATATATCTGTTTAAAAGAGTCTGGTGTAGGCCAGAAAAATAGAACTGTGGTTTTGCAGTTCCACAGGTCAAATCTCTGTATTATCTTGTTTTTGTCATTTTTTGTCGTAAAAAAAAACTGTAATAATGTCTCCCTGACTGGTCAGACACCAATATATCTGATTAAAAGAGTGTAGTGTACGCCACATAACTATAACAGTGGTTTTGCAGTTCCACGGGTCAAATCTCTGTATTATCTTGCTTTTGGCATTTTGTGCCATAAAAAAAACCTGTAATAGTGTCTCCCTGACTGTTCAGACACCAATATACCTGTTTAAAAGAGTCTGGTGTACGCCACATAACTTTAAATGTGATGTTGCAGTTCCACGGGTCAAATCTTTGTATTATCCTGCTTTTTGCATTTTT
Source organism: Phyllobates terribilis (assembly GCF_046119375.1). Lineage (NCBI taxonomy): Eukaryota > Metazoa > Chordata > Amphibia > Anura > Dendrobatidae > Phyllobates > Phyllobates terribilis. Next base: position 740,090,843 of record NW_027362761.1, on the reverse strand, counting down.
TGCCATAAAAAAAACTGCAATAGTGTCTCCCTGACTGTTCAGACACCAATGTATCTGTTTTAAAGAGTCTGGTGTAGGCCAGAAAAATAGAACTGTGGTTTTGCAGTTCCACGGGTCAAATTTCTGTATTATACTGTTTTTGGCATTTTTTGCTGTAAAAAAAAAACTGTAATAGTGTCTCCCTGACTGGTCAGACACCAATATATCTGTTTAAAAGAGTCTGGTGTACGCCACATAACTATAACTGTGGTTTTGCAGTTCCACTTGTCAAATCTCTGTATTATCCTGCCTTTTGCATTTTTTGCCGTAAAAAAAACAGTAATAGTGTCTCCCTGACTGTTCAGATACCAATATATCTGATTAAAAGAGTCTGGTGTAAGCCAGAAAAATATAACTGTGGTTTTGCAGTTCCACAGGTCAAATCTCTGTATTATCTTGTTTTTGTCATTTTTTGTCGTAAAAAAAAACTGTAATAATGTCTCCCTGACTGGTCAGACACCAATATATCTGTTTAAAAGAGTCTAGTGTACGCCACATAACTATAACTGTGGTTTTGCAGTTCTATGGGTCAAATCTCTGTATTATCTTGCTTTTGGCATTTTTTGCCATAAAAAAACCTGTAATAGTGTCTCCCTGACTGTTCAGACACCAATATACCTGTTTAAAAGAGTCTGGTGTACGCCACATAACTATAACTGTGGTTTTGCAGTTCCACGGGTCATATCTTTTTTATGCTGCTTTTTGCATTTTTTGCCGTAAAAAAAAACTGTAATAGTGTCTCCCTGACTGTTCAGACACCAATATATCTGTTTTAAAGAGTCTGGTGTAGGCCAGAAAAATAGAACTGTGGTTTTGCAGTTCCACGGGTCAAATTTCTGTATTATACTGTTTTTGGCATTTTTTGCTGTAAAAAAAAAACTGTAATAGTGTCTCCCTGACTGGTCAGACACCAATATATCTGTTTAAAAGAGTCTGGTGTACGCCACATAACTATAACTGTGGTTTTGCAGTTCCACGGTTCAAATCTCTGTATTATCCTGTTTTTGGCATTTTTTGCCATAAAAAAAAACAGTAAAAGTGTCTCCCTAACTGGTCAGACACCAATATATCTATTTAAAAGAGTCTGGTGTAGGCCAGAAAAATAAAACTGTGGTTTTGCAGTTCCACGGGTCAAATCTCTGTATTATCCTGCTTTTGGCATTTTTTGCCATAAAAAAAACAGTAATAGTGTCTCCCTGACTGTTCAGACACCAATATATCTGTTTAAAAGAGTCTGGTGTAGGCCAGAAAAATATAACTGTGGTTTTGCAGGTCCACAGGTCAAATCTCTGTATTATTCTGTTTTGTCATTTTTTGCAGCAGAAAAAAACGTAACAGTGTCTCCCTGACTGGTCAGACAACAATATAACTGATTAAAAGAGCCTAGTGTACGCCACATATCTATAACTGTTGTTTTGCAGTTCCACGGGTCAAATATCTGTATTATCCTGTTTTGGGCATTTTTTGACGTAAAAAAAGCAGAAATATTGCCTCCCTGACAGGTCAGACACCAATATATCTGTTTAAAAGAGTCTGGTGTAGGCTGGAAAAATAGAACTGTGGTTTTGCAGTTCCATGGGTCAAATCTCTGTATTATCCTGTTTTTGACATTTTTTGCAGTAAAAAAAAATTGTAATAGTTTCTCCCTGACTAGTCAGACACTAATATATCTGTTTAAAAGAGTCTGGTGTACGCCACAAAACTATAACTGTGGTTTTGCAGTTCCACAGGTCAAATCTCTGTATTATCTTGTTTTTGTCATTTTTTGTCGTAAAAAAAAACTGTAATAATGTCTCCCTGACTGGTCAGACACCAATATATCTGTTTAAAAGAGTCTGGTGTACGCCACATAACTATAACTGTGGTTTTGCAGTTCCACTTGTCAAATCTCTGTATTATCCTGCCTTTTGCATTTTTTGCCGTAAAAAAAACAGCAATAGTGTCTCCCTGACTGCTCAGATACCAATATATCTGATTAAAAGAGTCTGGTGTAAGCCAGAAAAATATAACTGTGGTTTTGCAGTTCCACAGGTCAAATCTCTGCATTATCTTGTTTTTGTCATTTTTTGTCGTAAAAAAAAACTGTAATAATGTCTCCCTGACTGGTCAGACACCAATATATCTGTTTAAAAGAGTCTAGTGGACGCCACATAACTATAACTGTGGTTTTGCAGTTCCACGGGTCAAATCTCTGTATTATCTTGCTTTTGGCATTTTTTGCCATAAAAAAACCTGTAATAGTGTCTCCCTGACTGTTCAGACACCAATATACCTGTTTAAAAGAGTCTGGTGTACGCCACATAACTTTAAATGTGGTTTTGCAGTTCCACGGCTCATATCTTTTTTATGCTGCTTTTTGCATTTTTGCCGTAAAAAAAACCTGTAATAGTGTCTCCCTGACTGTTCAGACACCAATATATCTGTTTTAAAGAGTCTGGTGTAGGCCAGAAAAATAGAACTGTGGTTTTGCAGTTCCACGGGTCAAATTTCTGTATTATACTGTTTTTGGCATTTTTGCTGTAAAAAAAAAAAAAATTAAAAGTGTCTCCCTGACAGGTCAGACACGAATATATCCGTTTAAAAGAGTCTGGTGTAGGCCAGAAAAATTGAACTGTGGTTTTTCAGTTCCACGGGTCAAATCTCTGTATTATCCTGTTTTTGGCATTTTTTGACGTAAAAAAAGCAGAAATATTGCCTCCCTGACAGGTCAGACACCAATATATCTGTTTAAAAGAGTCTGGTGTACGCCACATAACTATAACTGTGGTTTTGCAGTTCCACGGGTCAAATCTCTGTATTATCTTGCTTTTGGCATTTTTTGCCATAAAAAAACCCTGTAATAGTGTCTCCCTGACTGTTCAGACACCAATATACATGTTTAAAAGAGTCTGGTGTACGCCTCATAACTTTAAATGTGGTTTTGCAGTTCCACGGGTCATATCTTTTTTATGCTGCTTTTTGCATTTTTTGCCGTAAAAAAAAAACTGTAATAGTGTCTCCCTGACTGTTCAGACACCAATATATCTGTTTTAAAGAGTCTGGTGTAGGCCAGAAAAATAGAACTGTGGTTTTGCAGTTCCACGGGTCAAATTTCTGTATTATACTGTTTTTGGCATTTTTTGCTGTAAAAAAAAACTGTAATAGTGTCTCCCTGACTGGTCAGACACCAATATATCTGTTTAAAAGAGTCTGGTGTACGCCACATAACTATAACTGTGGTTTTGCAGTTCCACGGTTCAAATCTCTGTATTATCCTGTTTTTGGCATTTTTTGCCATAAAAAAAAACAGTAAAAGTGTCTCCCTGACTGGTCAGACACCAATATATCTATTTAAAATAGTCTGGTGTAGGCCAGAAAAATAGAACTGTGGTTTTGCAGTTCCATGGGTCAAATCTCTGTATTATCCTGCTTTTTTGCATTTTTTTGCTGTAAAAAAAAAAACAGTAATAGTGTCTCCCTGACTGTTCAGACACCAATATATCTGTTTAAAAGAGTCTGGTGTAGGCCAGAAAAATATAACTGTGGTTTTGCAGGTCCACAGGTCAAATCTCTGTATTATTCTGTTTTGTCATTTTTTGCCATAAAAAAAACGTAATAGTGTCTCCCTGACTGGTCAGACAACAATATAACTGTTTAAAAGAGTCTAGTGTACGCCACATATCTATAACTGTTGTTTTGCAGTTCCACGGGTCAAATCTCTGTATTATCCTGTTTTGGGCAATTTTTACCGCAAAAAAATACTGTAATAGTGTCTCCCTGACTGGTCAGACACCAATATATCTGTTTAAAAGTGTCTGGTGTAGGCCAGAAAAATAGAACTGTGGTTTTTCAGTTCCACGGGTCAAATCTCTGTATTATCCTGTTTTTGGCATTTTTTGACGTAAAAAAAGCAGAAATATTGCCTCCCTGACAGGTCAGACACCAATATATCTGTTTAAAAGAGTCTGGTGTAGGCCAGAAAAATAGAACTGTGGTTTTGCAGTTCCATGGGTCAAATCTCTGTATTATCCTGTTTTTGGCATTTTTTGCAGTAAAAAAAAAACTGTAATAGTTTCTCCCTGACTGGTCAGACACCAATATATCTGTTTAAAACAGTCTGGTGTACGCCACAAAACTATAACTGTGGTTTTGCAGTTCCACAGGTCAAATCTCTGTATTATCTTGTTTTTGTCATTTTTTGTCGTAAAAAAAAACTGTAATAATGTCTCCCTGACTGGTCAGACACCAATATATCTGTTTAAAAGAGTCTAGTGTACGCCACATAACTATAACTGTGGTTTTGCAGTTCCACGGGTCAAATCTCTGTATTATCTTGCTTTTGGCATTTTTTACTATAAAAAAAACCTGTAATAGTGTCTCCCTGACTGTTCAGACACCACTATACCTGTTTAAAAGAGTCTGGTGTACGCCACATAACTTTAAATGTGGTTTTGCAGTTCCACGGGTCAAATCTTTGTATTATGCTGCTTTTTGCATTTTTTGCCGTAAAAAAAAACTGCAATAGTGTCTCCCTGACTGTTCAGACACCAATGTATCTGTTTTAAAGAGTCTGGTGTAGGCCAGAAAAATAGAACTGTGGTTTTGCAGTTCCACGGGTCAAATTTCTGTATTATACTGTTTTTGGCATTTTTTTGCCGTAAAAAAAATAAAAGTAAAAGTGTCTCCCTGACTGGTCAGACACGAATGTATCCGTTTAAAAGAGTCTGGTGTAGGCCAGAAAAATAGAACTGTGGTTTTTCAGTTCCACGGGTCAAATCTCTGTATTATCCTGTTTTGGGCATTTTTTGACGTAAAAAAAGCAGAAATATTGCCTGCCTGACAGGTCAGACACCAATATATCTGTTTAAAAGAGTCTGGTGTAGGACAGAAAAATAGAACTGTGGTTTTGCAGTTCCATGGGTCAAATCTCTGTATTATCCTGTTTTTGGCATTTTTTGCAGTAAAAAAAAACTGTAATAGTTTCTCCCTGACTGGTCAGACACCAATATATCTGTTTAAAAGAGTCTGGTGTACGCCACAAAACTATAACTGTGGTTTTGCAGTTCCACAGGTCAAATCTCTGTATTATCTTGTTTTTGTCATTTTTTGTCGTAAAAAAAAAACTGTAATAATGTCTCCCTGACTGGTCAGACACCAATATATCTGATTAAAAGAGTCTAGTGTACGCCACATAACTATAACTGTGGTTTTGCAGTTCCACGGGTCAAATCTCTGTATTATCTTGCTTTTGGCATTTTGTGCCATAAAAAATACTGTAATAGTGTCTCCCTGACTGTTCAGACACCAATATACCTGTTTAAAAGAGTCCGGTGTACGCCACATAACTTTAAATGTGATTTTGCAGTTCCACGGGTCAAATCTTTGTATTATCCTGCTTTTTGCATTTCTTGCCGTAAAAAAACTGCAATAGTGTCTCCCTGACTGTTCAGATACCAATGTATCTGTTTTAAAGAGTCTGGTGTAGGCCAGAAAAATAGAACTGTGGTTTTGCAGTTCCACGGGTCAAATTTCTGTATTATACTGTTTTTGGCATTTTTTGCTGTAAAAAAAAACTGTAATAGTGTCTCCCTGACTGGTCAGACACCAATATATCTGTTTAAAAGAGTCTGGTGTACGCCACATAACTATAACTGTGGTTTTGCAGTTCCACTTGTCAAATCTCTGTATTATCCTGCCTTTTGCATTTTTTGCCGTAAAAAAAACAGTAATAGTGTCTCCCTGACTGTTCAGATACCAATATATCTGATTAAAAGAGTCTGGTGTAAGCCAGAAAAATATAACTGTGGTTTTGCAGTTCCACAGGTCAAATCTCTGTATTATCTTGTTTTTGTCATTTTTTGTCGTAAAAAAAAACTGTAATAGTGTCTCCCTGACTGGTCAGACACCAATATATCTGTTTAAAAGAGTCTAGTGTACGCCACATAACTATAACTGTGGTTTTGCAGTTCTATGGGTCAAATCTCTGTATTATCTTGCTTTTGGCATTTTTTGCCATAAAAAAACCTGTAATAGTGTCTCCCTGACTGTTCAGACACCAATATACCTGTTTAAAAGAGTCTGGTGTACGCCACATAACTATAACTGTGGTTTTGCAGTTCCACGGGTCATATCTTTTTTATGCTGCTTTTTGCATTTTTTGCCGTAAAAAAAAACTGTAATAGTGTCTCCCTGACTGTTCAGACACCAATATATCTGTTTTAAAGAGTCTGGTGTAGGCCAGAAAAATAGAACTGTGGTTTTGCAGTTCCACGGGTCAAATTTCTGTATTATACTGTTTTTGGCATTTTTTGCTGTAAAAAAAAAACTGTAATAGTGTCTCCCTGACTGGTCAGACACCAATATATCTGTTTAAAAGAGTCTGGTGTACGCCACATAACTATAACTGTGGTTTCGCAGTTCCACGGTTCAAATCTCTGTATTATCCTGTTTTTGGCATTTTTTGCCATAAAAAAAAACAGTAAAAGTGTCTCCCTGACTGGTCAGACACCAATATATCTATTTAAAAGTGTCTGGTGTAGGCCAGAAAAATAAAACTGTGGTTTTGCAGTTCCACGGTTCAAATCTCTGTATTATCCTGTTTTTGGCATTTTTTGCCATAAAAAAAAACAGTAAAAGTGTCTCCCTGACTGGTCAGACACCAATATATCTGTTTAAAATAGTCTGGTGTAGGCCAGAAAAATATAACTGTGGTTTTGCAGGTCCACAGGTCAAATCTCTGTATTATTCTGTTTTGTCATTTTTTGCAGCAGAAAAAACCGTAACAGTGTCTCCCTGACTGGTCAGACAACAATATAATTGTTTAAAAGAGTCTAGTGTACGCCACATATCTATAACTGTTGTTTTGCAGTTCCGCCGGTCAAATATCTGTATTATCCTGTTTTGGGCAATTTTTACCGTAAAAAAATACTGTAATAGTGTCTCCCTGACTGGTCAGACACCAATATATCTGTTTAAAAGTGTCTGGTGTAGGCCAGAAAAATAGAACTGTGGTTTTGCAGTTCCACGGTTCAAATCTCTGTATTGTCCTGTTTTTGGCATTTTTTGCCGTAAAAAAAAAAAAAAAGTAAAAGTGTCTCCCTGACTGGTCAGACACGAATATATCCGTTTAAAAGAGTCTGGTGTAGGCCAGAAAAATAGAACTGTGGTTTTTCAATTCCACGGGTCAAATCTCTGTATTATCCTGTTTTTGGCATTTTTTGACGTAAAAAAAGCAGAAATATTGCCTCCCTGACAGGTCAGACACCAATATACTTCTTTAAAAGAGTCTGGTGTAGGCCAGAAAAATAGAACTGTGGTTTTGCAGTTCCATGGGTCAAATCTCTGTATTATCCTGTTTTTGGCATTTTTTGCAGTAAAAAAAAACTGTAATAGTTTCTCCCTGACTAGTCAGACACTAATATATCTGTTTAAAAGAGTCTGGTGTACGCCACAAAACTATAACTGTGGTTTTGCAGTTCCAAAGGTCAAATCTCTGTATTATCTTGTTTTTGTCATTTTTTGTCGTAAAAAAAAAACTGTAATAATGTCTCCCTGACTGGTCAGACACCAATATATCTGTTTAAAAGAGTCTAGTGTACGCCACATAACTATAACTGTGGTTTTGCAGTTCCACGGGTCAAATCTCTGTATTATCTTGCTTTTGGCATTTTGTGCCATAAAAAAAACCTGTAATAGTGTCTCCCTGACTGTTCAGACACCAATATACCTGTTTAAAAGAGTCTGGTGTACGCCACATAACTTTAAATGTGGTTTTGCAGTTCCACGGGTCAAATCTTTGTATTATCCTGCTTTTTGCATTTTTTGCCGTAAAAAAAACTGCAATAGTGTCTCCCTGACTGTTCAGACACCAATGTATCTGTTTTAAAGAGTCTGGTGTAGGCCAGAAAAATAGAACTGTGGTTTTGCAGTTCCACGGGTCAAATTTCTGTATTATACTGTTTTTGGCATTTTTTGCCATAAAAAAAAACAGTAAAAGTGTCTCCCTGACTGGTCAGACACCAATATATCTATTTAAAAGTGTCTGGTGTAGGCCAGAAAAATAAAACTGTGGTTTTGCAGTTCCACAGTTCAAATCTCTGTATTATCCTGTTTTTGGCATTTTTTGCCATAAAAAAAAAAACAGTAAAAGTGTCTCCCTGACTGGTCAGACACCAATATATCTGTTTAAAAGAGTCTGGTGTAGGCCAGAAAAATATAACTGTGGTTTTGCAGGTCCACAGGTCAAATCTCTGTATTATTCTGTTTTGTCATTTTTTGCAGCAGAAAAAACCGTAACAGTGTCTCCCTGACTGGTCAGACAACAATATAATTGTTTAAAAGAGTCTAGTGTACGCCACATATCTATAACTGTTGTTTTGCAGTTCCGCGGGTCAAATATCTGTATTATCCTGTTTTGGGCAATTTTTACCGTAAAAAAAATACTGTAATAGTGTCTCCCTGACTGGTCAGACACCAATATATCTGTTTAAAAGTGTCTGGTGTAGGCCAGAAAAATAGAACTGTGGTTTTGCAGTTCCACGGTTCAAATCTCTGTATTGTCCTGTTTTTGGCATTTTTTTGCCGTAAAAAAAAAAAAAAGTAAAAGTGTCTCCCTGACTGGTCAGACACGAATATATCCGTTTAAAAGAGTCTGGTGTAGGCCAGAAAAATAGAACTGTGGTTTTTCAGATCCACGGGTCAAATCTCTGTATTATCCTGTTTTTGGCATTTTTTGACGTAAAAAAAGCAGAAATATTGCCTCCCTGACAGGTCAGACACCAATATAGTTGTTTAAAAGAGTCTGGTGTAGGCCAGAAAAATAGAACTGTGGTTTTGCAGTTCCATGGGTCAAATCTCTGTATTATCCTGTTTTTGGCATTTTTTGCAGTAAAAAAAACTGTAATAGTTTCTCCCTGACTAGTCAGACACCAATATATCTGTTTAAGAGAGTCTGGTGTACGCCACAAAACTATAACTGTGGTTTTGCAGTTCCACAGGTCAAATCTCTGTATTATCTTGTTTTTGTCATTTTTTGTCGTAAAAAAAAACTGTAATAATGTCTCCCTGACTGGTCAGACACCAATATATCTGTTTAAAAGAGTCTAGTGTACGCCACATAACTATAACTGTGGTTTTGCAGTTCCACGGGTCAAATCTCTGTATTATCTTGCTTTTGGCATTTTGTGCCATAAAAAAAAACTGTAATAGTGTCTCCCTGACTGTTCAGACACCAATATACCTGTTTAAAAGAGTCTGGTGTACGGCACATAACTTTAAATGTGGTTTTGCAGTTCCACGGGTCAAATCTTTGTATTATCCTGCTTTTTGCATTTTTTTGCCATAAAAAAAAACTGCAATAGTGTCTCCCTGACTGTTCAGACACCAATGTATCTGTTTTAAAGAGTCTGGTGTAGGCCAGAAAAATAGAACTGTGGTTTTGCAGTTCCACGGGTCAAATTTCTGTATTATACTGTTTTTGGCATTTCTTGCTGTAAAAAAAACTGTAATAGTGTCTCCCTGACTGGTCAGACACCAATATATCTGTTTAAAAGAGTCTGGTGTACGCCACATAACTATAACTGTGGTTTTGCAGTTCCACTTGTCAAATCTCTGTATTATCCTGCCTTTTGCATTTTTTTGCCGTAAAAAAACAGTAATAGTGTCTCCCTGACTGTTCAGATACCAATATATCTGATTAAAAGAGTCTGGTGTAAGCCAGAAAAATATAACTGTGGTTTTGCAGTTCCACAGGTCAAATCTCTGTATTATCTTGTTTTTGTCATTTTTTGTCGTAAAAAAAAACTGTAATAATGTCTCCCTGACTGGTCAGACACCAATATATCTGTTTAAAAGAGTCTAGTGTACGCCACATAACTATAACTGTGGTTTTGCAGTTCCATGGGTCAAATCTCTGTATTATCTTGCTTTTGGCATTTTTTGCCATAAAAAAACCTGTAGTAGTGTCTCCCTGACTGTTCAGACACCAATATACCTGTTTAAAAGAGTCTGGTGTACGCCACATAACTTTAAATGTGGTTTTGCAGTTCCACGGGTCATATCTTTTTATGCTGCTTTTTGCATTTTTTGCCGTAAAAAAAAACTGTAATAGTGTCTCCCTGACTGTTCAGACACCAATATATCTGTTTTAAAGAGTCTGGTGTAGGCCAGAAAAATAGAACTGTGGTTTTGCAGTTCCACGGTTCAAATCTCTGTATTATCCTGTTTTTGGCATTTTTTGCCATAAAAAAAAACAGTAAAAGTGTCTCCCTGACTTGTCAGACACCAATATATCTATTTAAAAGAGTCTGGTGTAGGCCAGAAAAATAGAACTGTGGTTTTGCAGTTCCATGGGTCAAATCTCTGTATTATCCTGGTTTTGGCATTTTTTGCTGTAAAAAAAAAACAGTAATAGTGTCTCCCTGACTGTTCAGACACCAATATATCTGTTTAAAAGAGTCTGGTGTAGGCCAGAAAAATATAACTGTGGTTTTGCAGGTCCACAGGTCAAATCTCTGTATTATTCTGTTTTGTCATTTTTTGCCATAAAAAAAACGTAATAGTGTCTCCCTGACTGGTCAGACAACAATATAACTGTTTAAAAGAGTCTAGTGTACGCCACATATCTATAACTGTTGTTTTGCAGTTCCACGGGTCAAATCTCTGTATTATCCTGTTTTGGGCAATTTTTACCGTAAAAAAATACTGTAATAGTGTCTCCCTGACTGGTCAGACACCAATATATCTGTTTAAAAGTGTCTGGTGTAGGCCAGAAAAATTGAACTGTGGTTTTGCAGTTCCACGCTTCAAATCTCTGTATTGTCCTGTTTTGGCATTTTTTTGCCGTAAAAAAAAAAAAAAGTAAAAGTGTCTCCCTGACAGGTCAGACACATATATATCCGTTTAAAAGAGTCTGGTGTAGGCCAGAAAAATAGAACTGTGGTTTTTCAGTTCCACGGGTCAAATCTCTGTATTATCCTGTTTTTGGCATTTTTTGACGTAAAAAAAGCAGAAATATTGCCTCCCTGACAGGTCAGACACCAATATATCTGTTTAAAAGAGTCTGGTGTAGGCCAGAAAAATAGAACTGTGGTTTTGCAGTTCCATGGGTCAAATCTCTGTATTATCCTGTTTTTGGCATTTTTTGCAGTAAAAAAAAACTGTAATAGTTTCTCCCTGACTGGTCAGACACCAATATATCTGTTTAAAAGAGTCTGGTGTACGCCACAAAACTATAACTGTGGTTTTGCAGTTCCACAGGTCAAATCTCTGTATTATCTTGTTTTTGTCATTTTTTGTCGTAAAAAAAACTGTAATAATGTCTCCCTGATTGGTCAGACACCAATATATCTGTTTAAAAGAGTCTAATGTACGCCACATAACTATAACTGAGGTATTGCAGTTCCACGGGTCAAATCTCTGTATTATCTTGCTTTTGGCATTTTTTGCCATAAAAAAAACCTGTAATAGTGTCTCCCTGACTGTTCAGACACCAATATACCTGTTTAAAAGAGTCTGGTGTACGCCACATAACTTTAAATGTGGTTTTGCAGTTCCATGGGTCAAATCTTTGTATTATGCTGCTTTTTGCATTTTTTGCCATAAAAAAAAACTGCAATAGTGTCTCCCTGACTGTTCAGACAACAATATATCTGTTTTAAAGAGTCTGGTGTAGGCCAGAAAAATAGAACTGTGGTTTTGCAGTTCCACGGGTCAAATTTCTGCATTATACTGTTTTTGGCATATTTTGCAGTAAAAAAAACCTGTAATAGTGTCTCCCTGACTGGTCAGACACCAATATATCTGTTTAAAAGAGTCTGGTGTACGCCACATAACTATAACTGTGGTTTTGCAGTTCCACGGGTCAAATCTCTGTATTATCCTGCTTTTTGCATTTTTTGCCGTAAAAAAAAACAGTAATAGTGTCTCCCTGACTGTTCAGACACCAATATATCTGTTTAAAAGAGTCTGGTGTAGGGCAGAAAAATATAACTGTGGTTTTGCAGTTCCACAGGTCAAATTTCTGTATTATCCTGTTTTTGTCATTTTTTTGCCATAAAAAAAAACTGTATTAGTGTTTCCCTGACTGGTCAGACACCAATATATCTGTTTAAAAGAGTCTAGTGTACGCCACATAACTATAACTGTGGTTTTGCAGTTCCATGGGTCAAATCTCTGTATTATCCTGCTTTTGGCATTTTTTGCCGTAAAAAAAAACAGTAATAGTGTCTCCCTGACTGTTCAGACACCAATATATCTGTTTAAAAGAGTCTGGTGTAGGCCAGAAAAATATAACTGTGGTTTTGCAGTTCCACAGGTCAAATTTCTGTATTATCCTGTTTTTGTCATTTTTTGCCATAAAAAAAACTGTATTAGTGTTTCCCTGACTGGTTAGACACCAATATATCTGTTTAAAAGAGTCTAGTGTACGCCACATAACTATAACTGTGGTTTTGCAGTTCCATGGGTCAAATCTCTGTATTATCCTGCTTTTGGCATTTTTTGCCGTAAAAAAAACAGTAATAGTGTCTCCCTGACTGTTCAGACACCAATATATCTGTTTAAAAGAGTCTGGTGTAGGCCAGAAACATATAACTGTGGTTTTGCAGTTCCACGGTTCAAATCTCTGTATTATCCACTTTTGGGCCTTTTTTACATAAAAAAAACAGTTTGAGTGTGTCGCTGACTGTTCAGCCCCAAATATATCTATTTAAAAAAGTCTGGTATACGCCAGTAAATTAGAACTGTGGTTTTGCAGTTCCACAGTTCAAATCTCTGTATTATCCAGATTTTGGTATTTTTTCCATAAAGAAAAGCAGTAATAGTGTCTCCCTGATTGTTCAGACACAAATATATCTGTTGGAAAGATTCTGGTGTATGCCACATAACTATAACTGTGGTTTTGCAGTTCCACAGTTCAAATCTCTGTATTATCCACTTTTGGGCCTTTTTTACATAAAAAAAACCTGCTTGAGTGTGTCGCTGACTGTTCAACCCCAAATATATCTATTTAAAAAAGTCTGGTATACGCCAGTAAATTAGAACTGTGGTTTTCCAGTTCCACTGTTCAAATCTCTGTATTATCCAGCTCTTGGCCTGTTTTACGTAAAAAAAAACAGTAATAGTGTCTCCCTGTCTGTTCAGTCACAAATATATATGTTTAAAAGATTCTGGTGTAGGCCAGAGAAATAGAACTGTGGTTTTCCTCTTCCACGGTTCTAATCTCCTTTTTATTATGCTTTTTCCATGGATAGTGCGATTTTACTTCATTTATAATGAAGGGGCCTTAAAACCGTCTTGTTAAGCTACTGCGACCTCCACCGCTCTTCGAAGGGGCATTAAAACCATCTTGTTAAGCTAATGCGACCTCTACCACTTTTCCAAGGGGCATTGATATTTTCTTTTTATTCCACTGCGACCTCCACGTCTCTTCCAAGGGGCATTAAAACCGTCTTGTTAAGCTAATGCGACCTCCACCACTGTTCCCAGGGGCATTGATACTGTCTTTTTATTCCACTGCAACCTCCACGTCTCTTCCAAGGGGCATTAAAACCGTCTTTTTAAGCTATTGTGACCTCCACCACTCTTCCAAGGGGCATTAAAACCGTCTTGTTAAGCTACTGCGACCTCCACCACTTTTCCCAGGGGCATTGATATTGTCTTTTTATTCCACTGTGACCTCCACGTCTGTTCCAAGGGGCATTAAAACCGTCTTGTTAAGCTACTGCGACCTCCACCACTTTTTCAAGGGGCATTTATATTGTCTTTTTATTCCACTGCGAACTCCACCATTCTTCCAACGGGCATTGCATTTCCTCCTAATTTTTGTCAGCTTTTGCTTTTCAATGCATAGGCGAACACTAAGGGAGACCCACTCCCCAATAATGGGTAGAAGGTTTTTAGTATGCTGTAATCCACGTCTGTTTCAAGGGGCATTGCAGTTCCTCATAATTTTTGGAAAGCCTTCCATTCACTGCTTAGGCCAACAGTGCACAGGATACCCAGTTGCTATAAATGGAAAAAACGGTTTAGTTAAGGCCCTCTTACCTCCATGTCACTTCCAAGGGGCATTGGAGTGCCTCGAAATATTTGGTAGGCATTGCACTCACTGAATGCCCTATAACTGTGTAGCCGAACCTCTACTTTTGGTACAGAAACATATCCTACTAGACATGTGTGGTTGACTTGCCTGATATTGATGTGAATGGTCCCTGTTGTTAGAATCCTCCTGTTTGTTTTTGTTTCTATCTTGTGTTTTGCGGTCACGTGACCATCTTCCTATATATTCCAGCTCCGCCCTTCTGGCTTTGCTGGACTTCAGTGTTGTTTTGACTGTATCTCTAGCCAGGTGCTTTTGTGCCTATCTATCTCTAGTTTGCTTGGTCCTCTGGGACCTCTAGTACTTTTTGTCAGTTTAACTTTTGCTCTGCAGCAACTTCTGTTAGGAGGTGTCCCATTTTTGTCCCAGTCCTTGGTTCCTTTAGGGACCCCTCCCTTTCTCTATAGTTCTCCGTTCAGACTAGCCGGGGACGAAGGCGGGTCTGTTCACAAGGAACAGGTAGCACGCTACAACGTAGGGGCTCAGCTTAGTCTTACTGTAGGGACAGCTCTCCCCTTCTTTACTTAGCCTATGTTGCAGATCATAACAGTAAGTCCAGCCAAAACAAAAACTTTAAGGAAAGAAATCCGGGGATCAGTATGGTTTCTGTTCAAGATTTGGCTCAACGCCTGCAGGGATTGTCTCTGGAGGTGTCCGAGCTCCGGCAACACGTGAGTAGCTGTTCTGTAGCGCATTTTGTCGAACCCAAGGTAGGACTGCCTGATATTTTTTATGGTAAACAACAAGATTTTTTTTCTTTTAAAAATGCTTGTTTATTATATTTTCGTTTGAGACCCAGGACCTCTGGGAATGAATCACAGCGCATTGGGTTTATCATGTCACTTTTGCGCAAGGAACCACAGGGGTGGGCCTTTTCTCTCCAACCTAATGATCCGTGTTTTAGGTCAGTGGAGGATTTTTTTTCTGCTATGGGGCTATTGTATGACGATCCTGATCGAGTCTCATCTGCTGAGACAGAACTGAGGCGTTTGAATCAGGGGTCAGGTGATGTTGAAAATTATTGTACACACTTCAGAAGGTGGTCCTCAGAAGTGAAATGGAATGATTCGGCGTTAAAATGTTTTTTTCTTGCTGGTCTAAGTGAAAGGGTTAAAGATCTGCTTATTGCATTCCCTGCACCTGAGACCTTGCAGGAAGCCATGCAATTAGCTATACGTGTGGACAGGAGACTGCGTGCCAGGGTTAATGATGAAAAAATTCCTGCAATGGCAACTCCTAGTCCCCAGAGGGTCTGCTCGGACGGCGGAGAACCGATGGAGGTTGGGGCGATGTCACTCCGCTCTCAGGAAAGAGAAAGCAGGTTTTCCAAGGGATTGTGTTTTTATTGTCGTAAACCTGACCATTTGATTAAGAACTGTGAGCTTCGTTTAAGTAAAGAAAAAAAAAAAGGTCAGTTACGCCCGTATTGCTTGTTTGAGCTCTATGGGAGTATTTCTTTCAGGGAGTACCTCATTGCAGGAAGATTTGATTGAGTTTCGGGTATTTGTGGATTGTGTTTCTACACTTAATGTGATTGATAAGGGTTTTTTGGAAAAACTTAAATTGGAATCCAAACCTTTGTCATCACCTATTTCTGTGATTGCAATTGATAACACTCCCTTGAAATGTATTACTCACAAGGTTGCTGCATTTTCCCTCACTATCAATGGTATTCACCAAGAAATTTTGGACTTGGTGGTATTAAATAATTTACCCTCTCCAGTCGTTTTAGGTTTGCCTTGGTTAAAACTGCACAATCCTTTACTGGACTGGTCTACTAATGAGATTAATTCTTGGAGTCCTAAGTGCTATGATAAATGTTGTAATGGTCGCATTGCGGCTGTGGAAAAAGGGGAATTACCTGTAACTATTCAGGATTTTTGGAAGTTTTTTTCAGAGGAGGAGTCGCAAGTTTTACCTCCTCATAGGGACTATGATTGCACCATTGAGTTTGTTCCTGGAGCTACTCTTCCCAAGAGTCGCTTGTTTAATCTGACTATCCCTGAGAGAAAGGCCTTGGAGGAATACATACACACGAGCTTGGCTGCTGGTCACATTAGACCTTCTAAGTCGTCTGTGGCCGTTGGATTTTTCTTTGTTTAAAAAAAGGACGGGGGTTTACGTCCATGTCTGGACTTTCGTGAAATTAATAAGATTACCATACGCAATTCCTACCCATTGCCGTTAATTCTTGACTTGCTTAACCAGTTAGTGGGGACCAAGTGGTTCTCTAAAATTGATCTCCGGGGGGCATACAATTTGTTACGAATGAAAGAGGGTGATGAATGGAAAACTGCTTTTAACACTCCGGTAGGTCATTTTGAGAATCTGGTGATGCCTTTTGGTCTTACCAATGCACCCGCATTTTTTCAGAACCTTATTAATGACATCCTGAGACCTTTGATTGGTAAGAATGTGGTTGTGTATTTGGATGACATGCTGATTTATTCACCAGATCTGGAGTCCCATTGGCAGAGTGTACGTGAGGTGTTGCAGTTATTGAGTGATAATTCACTTTTTGCTAAGCTGGAGAAATGTGAGTTCGCTGTGCAGAGAATTCGTTTTTTGGGCTACATTATCTCCAGCAAGGGCTTTGAGATGGACCCGGTGAAGGTTCAGGCTGTACAGGAATGGCCTAGGCCTATTGGTTTGAAATCGATACAGAGATTTTTGGGTTTCGCCAATTATTACAGGAAATTCATTAAGAATTTTTCTATAATTGTTAAGCCGCTGACCGATCTCACCAGGAAAGGTGCGAATACGGTCCAGTGGACTACTGAGGCCATTGAAGCTTTTGTGTATCTCAAGGAGAGGTTCAGTTCTGCCCCTATCCTTATGCAGCCTGATGAGACCAAGCCTTTTTTGGTCGAGGTTGGGTGGGGGTCTGTGCAGTTTTGTCTCAGGAGAACAAGGATGGAGTACTTCCCTGTGCCTTTTTTTCGAAAAAATTTTCAGAAACCAAACTTAATTACGATGTTAGTAATCGGGAATTGCTGGCTATTAAACTCGCGTTTGAACATTGGCGTAATTTCTTGGAAGGTGCTAAATTTCCTATTCAGGTTTTCACAGATCATAAGAATTTGATCTATCTGGATGCTGCCAAACGCTTGAATGCCGGTCAAGCTAGGTGGGCACTTTTTTTTTCTCGGTTTAATTTTTCTGTTACTTATATCCCTGGTACTAAGTGTAACGGGTCTGGGAGGCGGAACCTCTGAGCTACTATACAAGGGGGCGGTCCTTGTAAGGAAGCGGGTGGTGACCAGGGAAGACGGGCAGGTAGTCACAGCCGGTGACCGGGACAGTCTCTGGGTAAACGGGCAGGAGGTCACGGCAAGTGACCGGGGCAGTCTCTGGGTGAACGAGCAGGGGGTCACAGCAAGTGACCGGGGCAGTCTCTGGGTGAACGGGCAGGTAGTCATAGCACGTGACGGCGGAGCCTCCAGGTAGGCTAGCAGGCAGGTAGCAGATGTGCGCTCCCAGGTGAGCGGGCAAGCTGGTCCATAGACAGACTGACAGGAGTAGGAAGGCAGACCGTCGGACCTCAGGCTAGCAAGCAGGTAGGAGAAATGTCAGGCAGGAAACAGACAGCAAACTGGCAGGTTTCTGGCAGGTAACTGGCAACGGGACCTGAGGGCTGAAGCAGAGTAGTGAACAGTGCAACAACATTGCTCGGGCACCTCCATTTTGGAGGAGGTGCCTTATATATGGTGAAGTCCTCCGGCCATTGGCCGGGGACTCCTTAGGACGGCGTGCGCGCCCTAAGCACAGTGGCCGGGAAGGAGCGCGCGCTGCCAGCAGAGCGGGATTAGGACGCCGGGCTCGGAGCAGAGGGGTGAGGGGAACAGCGTCCCTGCCTAGCAGAGGGCAGGGACGCCGGCGCTACAGTACCCCCCCCTTTTGGCCCCCCCTTCTTTAGGCCAGAGAGAAATTTAGCTAGGATGAGAGGGGCATGGATGTTCTCCCGGGGCTCCCATGTTCTCTCTTCAGGACCAAACCCCTTCCAATCTACTAGAAAAAAGGTCTTCCCTCTTACCCTTTTGGTGGTCAGAATGTTCTCTACCTCAAATTCGTTTTCAGCGGAAACTGGAGCAGGAGGCGTACCTGTAGACTTGGAAAAAGAGTTAAGTACCACAGGTTTGAGGAGAGATACATGGAAGGAGTTAGGGATCTGCAAGTTGGCCGGGAGTTTCAATTTATAGGCCACCGGGTTGATCTGACTGATGACCTCCAGAGGACCGATGAACCGAGGCCCTAACTTATAGGAAGGAATCTTGAGCCGGACATACTTGGACGAGAGCCAGACCTTATCCCCTGGACGGAATTGAGGAGGATCCAGACGTTTTTTGTCAGCATGTCTTTTCATACGCTCGGATGACAGAAGGAGTGCGGATCGGGTACTCTCCCAAATGGAGGAAAATTTGTTAACAAGAGATTCCGCAGCCGGATTGTCCACCGAGGTGGAGACAGGAAATGGGATCCGAGGATGCTGACCAAAGACAACAAAAAACGGGGATTTGGAGGAAGATTCGCTCTCGTGATTGTTGTAAGAAAATTCGGCCCATGGCAGGAGATCCACCCAGTCTGAATGGTGGGCATTAACGAAGTGCCGGAGGTAACTGGTCAGGTTCTGATTGATCCGCTCCACTTGACCATTAGACTGTGGGTGGTAAGCGGAGGAGAAGTCCAGGGTGACGTCTAGCAGTTTACAAGTGGCTCTCCAGAAGCGTGAGGTGAACTGTACCCCACGATCCGACACGATGTGGAGGGGCAGGCCATGAAGACGGAAGATGTGGCGGATAAAGTCTTTAGCCAGCTCGGGTGCAGACGGGAGGCCTGGCAGGGGAACGAAATGAGCCATCTTGGAAAAGCGGTCAGCGACCACCCAAATGACCGTACAACCGGCAGAGACGGGGAGATCAGTTATAAAGTCCATTGCTATATGCTGCCAGGGGGCAGCAGGTACTGGGAGCGGAAGGAGGCGACCGGCTGGCAGATGTCTCGGAACCTTGTTACGGGCGCAGGACACACAGGCAGAAACAAAGTCTATTACGTCCTTGTGCAGGGTAGGCGACCAGTAGTGCCGGGTAATAAGCTGGAGGGTCTTTTTCTGACCGGCGTGGCCAGCTAGTTTAGACGAGTGACCCCAGTGTAGGATCTTCTCCCGATCAGGTACTGATACGAACGTCTTACCGGGAGGGAGACGATTTAGACTCACGGGAGCCACCTGCATTACTCTGGCGGGATCGATGATGTGTTTCGGTTCCTCCTCGAGATCAGACACCAGAAAGGATTGGGACAAGGCATCCGCCTTGATGTTTTTGTCAGCCGGACGAAAATGAAGAATAAAATCAAAGCGAGCAAAAAACAAGGACCACCGAGCTTGGTGCGGGTTAAGTCTCTGGGCATGCTGGAGGTAAGCCAAGTTCTTGTGGTCAGTGTAGATTATTACCGGGTGAAGAGCCCCTTCGAGCAGGTAACGCCACTCCTCCAATGCCAGCTTGATGGCCAATAACTCTCGATCTCCTATGGAATAGTTGCGCTCAGAAGAGTAGAAGAGTTTGGAGAAGAAGCCACAAGTTACCATTCTCCCGGAAGATGATTTTTGGGTAAGTACCGCTCCGGCTCCAGAGGAGGAGGCGTCAACCTCCAGGAAGAACTGCTTGTTGCCATCTGGGCGATGCAGCACCGGGGCGGAAGAGAAGGCCTGTTTTAAGGAAAGAAAGGCCTCCTCTGCTTCGGGCGGCCACTCTCTGGGATTACTACCCTTACGGGTGAGCGCGGAAATTGGGGCAGTCCGGGAAGAGAAGTGCGGTATGAAGAGGCGGTAGTAGTTGGCGAAGCCCAGGAACCGCTGAATGGCCTTCAACCCCTCCGGTCGGGGCCATTTCTCGATGGCAGACAGTTTCTCTGGATCCATTCGTAGACCGGTCTGAGAAATAATGTAGCCCAAAAACGGAAGCGAGGTCTGCTCAAAGAGGCACTTCTCATATTTAGCGAAGAGGTGATTCTGCCTGAGCCTGAGCAGGACCTGACGAACGTCTCTCCGGTGAGTCTGGAGATCCGGAGAGAAGACCAAGATGTCGTCCAGGTACACCACTACGCAGGAGTAGAGAAGGTCCCGGAAGATGTCATTGACCAACTCTTGAAAGACGGCAGGAGCGTTACAGAGACCAAAGGGCATTACCAGATATTCATAGTGGCCGTCCCGGGTGTTGAATGCAGTCTTCCATTCATCCCCTTGACGGATACGGACCAGGTTGTACGCCCCACGGAGGTCCAGTTTGGTGAAGATTCTAGCTCCCCTCAGACGATCAAATAATTCTGGAATGAGAGGAAGGGGGTACTTATTCTTCACCGTGATCTGGTTAAGGCCTCTATAGTCTATACAGGGACGGAGAGAGCCGTCCTTCTTTTTTACGAAAAAGAAGCCTGCTCCCGCCGGGGAGGCAGATTTCCGGATGAATCCCCTGGCCAAATTCTCCTCAATATATTCGGACATCGACCGGGTCTCAGCTGCGGACAATGGGTAAATACGCCCACGGGGAGGCGTAGTACCGGGTAACAGGTCGATAGGACAATCGTATGGTCTATGAGGGGGTAATGTCTCTGCCTCCTTTTTATTAAAGACATCAGCAAATGACCAATAGGGAATCGGAAGTCCAGGTAGATTAGTTGGGGTAGGAGAAGGACGGGCGGGATGAACAGGAACCAAACAAGTCTTATGACAGTCCTGTCCCCAGCGAAGGACTTCTCCGGTCTGCCAGTCAAGCACGGGTGCATGTCTCTGGAGCCAAGGTAGACCTAGTAAGAGGGCGTGAGAGAGTCCAGGCAGAACATGAAAAGAGATGCTCTCAGAATGCAGCATTCCCACCTGCAGAGTTATGGATTCGGTGATGAGTTGGATGGGACGTGGTAAAAGGCCCCCATCCACAGCAGCGACAGATAATGGTATAGCCAGAGGTTTGGTGGGAATGCGGTATTTTTCTACCAGGGCCTGTGAAATAAGATTCCCGGCCGCTCCAGGGTCGAGTTGGGCTAGTTCGAAATAACGATTCTCCCCGCAGATAATTGAGACTGACAGCAGCAGAGATGGAGAGGATTTATTCTTGTCTAGGTCGACCTCTCTGAGCGAACCTAGACACAGGCGTTTCCCGACCTCTCCGGGCAGGTACGGATCCGGTGCTCCTTACTGCCACAGTAGAAGCAGCTCCCCTCGGCATGGCGTAAGTCCTGACGGGTTTTGACCATCTTGGTCTGGTCGACCTGCATAGGCTCAGGAGAGTGTA
The DNA here is from genome assembly GCF_046119375.1 of Phyllobates terribilis. NCBI lineage: Eukaryota > Metazoa > Chordata > Amphibia > Anura > Dendrobatidae > Phyllobates > Phyllobates terribilis. The sequence continues at coordinate 740,069,444 of NW_027362761.1, read as the reverse complement.
CCTGGGGAGAAACGGATGGAGTGACTGGTTTCTGAAAAGTAGGAGCTAGACGTGGAAACCTCCTCTCACGGGTGACTTCTTTGGCACGCTCCTGGAACCGTAGGTCAATCCGGGTGGCAAGAGTTATTAGGTCATCGAGAGTGGTAGGAATGTCTCGACCGGCGAGTTCATTTTTAATACAGCCGGACAGACCCTCCCAGAAGACAGATACCAGAGCGTCGTTATCCCAGGCCAGCTCCGAGGCAAGGGTACGGAACCGTATGGCATATTGGCCCACGGTGAGACTTCCCTGACGGAGGCGTAGCAGAGATGATGCGGATGAGGTCTTCCGTCCGGGTTCGTCGAAGACTTTCCGGAAAGCCGTGAGAAAGGCAGGCAAGTCGGACACCAGGGGGTCTCCTCTCTCCCATAGAGGATTTAGCCAGGCCAGGGCCTCCCCGGTGAGATGGGACATGATGAAGGCAATTTTGGGCCGGTCGGAGTAAAACTGGTGGGACAGGAGTTCAAAGTGCAGGGTGCACTGATTTATAAAGCCCCGAGCCTGAGCGGAGTCGCCTCCGAAGCGAGGAGGTGTGGAAAGCCGGGGTCCGGGGTAGGATACCATAGTATTGGTGGGCAGCGGAGCTGCCGGATTGCGAGTCATGGCACTGGCGGTGGTTGCTGGTGGAGCAGTCAGAGTGTCCAGGCGTGAGTTGACATTCCGCAGGTGACCCAGAATGGACTCCTGTTGGGACCTCTGACGGGACAGTTCATGACATAGGTCCGAGAGCGAGGGAGCTTGGGTACCACCGGGTTCCATGGCCCGAGCAAACTGTAACGGGTCTGGGAGGCGGAACCTCTGAGCTACTATACAAGGGGGCGGTCCTTGTAAGGAAGCGGGTGGTGACCAGGGAAGACGGGCAGGTAGTCACAGCAGGTGACCGGGACAGTCTCTGGGTAAACGGGCAGGAGGTCACGGCAAGTGACCGGGGCAGTCTCTGGGTGAAAGGGCAGGGGGTCACAGCAAGTGACCGGGGCAGTCTGTGGGTGAACGGGCAGGTAGTCACAGCACGTGACGGCGGAGCCTCCAGGTAGGCTAGCAGGCAGGTAGCAGATGTGCGCTCCCAGGTGAGCGGGCAAGCTGGTCCATAGACAGACTGACAGGAGTAGGAAGGCAGACCGTCGGACCTCAGGCTAGCAAGCAGGTAGGAGAAATGTCAGGCAGGAAACAGACAGCAAACTGGCAGGTTTCTGGCAGGTAACTGGCAACGGGACCTGAGGGCTGAAGCAGAGTAGTGAACAGTGCAACAACATTGCTTGGGCACCTCCATTTTGGAGGAGGTGCCTTATACATGGTGAAGTCCTCCGGCCATTGGCCGGGGACTCCTTAGGACGGCGCGCGGCCCCTTTAAGAGGGGGGGAGCGCGCGCGCGCCCTAAGCACAGTGGCCGGGAAGGAGCGCGTGCTGCCAGCAAAGCGGGAGGAGGACGCCGGGCTCGGAGCAGAGGGGTGAGGGGAACAGCGTCCCTGCCTAGCAGAGGGCAGGGACGCCGGCGCTACACTAAGAATGTTAAAGCCGATGCTTTATCTCGCAGTTTTTCTCCCATGGTTGGTACCGAGGAGGAGGAGAGCATTTTACAGGAAGGAGTTGTGGTAGCAGCATTGGACTCCGTTTTGGAAGATGGGATTCTGAAAGCCCAAGAGGATGCCCCATCTAACACTCCCCATGGGAGGTTGTTTGTGCCTAGAACCTTTAGGAGAGATTTGTTTTTGGAGTATCATGAGTCTCGGTTGGCAGGTCATCCAGGAATTTCTGAGACTAAGAGACTTATCAGTCGCAGTTTTTGGTGGCCTGGGTGGCAGAAGGAAGTCATCAAGTGGGTGCGTCAAATTACGGTGTGTGCTAGGTCAAAGGCTTCACATACCCCTGCTGCGGGGTTGCTTTGCCCTCTGGAGGTTCCTAGTGCGCCTTGGACGCATCTGGCAATGGATTTTATTACTGACCTTTCTGTGTCCGAGGGTTTCACTGTCATCTGGGTGGTCGTGGACCGTTTTAGCAAGATGTGTCATTTGGTTACATTCATTAAGCTACCTTGGGCTAAGACACTCGCTAAGGCGTTTGTTAAGGAAATTGTCAGGCTCCATGGCGTTCCCACCGACATTGTTTCTGATAGGGGACCTCAGTTTGTGGCTCGCTTTTGGCGTGCTTTTAGTGACAGGTTGGGAGTCCATTTGTCATTTTTCTCTGGGTATCATCCTGAGTCTAATGGACAGACAGAAAGAAAGAACCAGGATGTTGAACAGTTTTTGCGTTGTTTTGTGGCAGACAATCAAGAGGGGTGGTCTGAGTTTCTGCCACTCCCAGAATTTGCTCTTAACAACCATACATCCTCCTCTGCTGGGTGTTCTCCATTTTTTTGTTGTACTGGGAGACATCCGTCTTTTGGTTCGTTCTCCAAATTGGGGTCGGCGGTGCTGGAGGAGGAGAATTTTTCCGGTGATTTGGAGACAGTTTGGACTAATGTACGTTGTAACCTTCAAGAGGCTAACAAAAAGTCCAAGAAGTATTTTAACAGGAAACGTAAGGAGGTTTTGTTTACTGTGGGTGACATGGTTTGGTTGTCCTCAAAGAATCTGCGGTTGAGGATTCCCTCTAAAAAATTGGGTCCGAAGTTTGTGGGGCCATTTAAGGTGCTTCAGGTGGTTAACCAGTCTGCTGTTAGGTTGGAGGTTCCCACCTCCTGGAAGATTAATCCTGTGTTTCATGTTTCCTTGTTGAAAAAGGCTGATGTATCAGATAGGGATGCCCCTGTCACAGTTCCTCCTGTGGTGGAAGAAGGGCGAATATGAAATTTCTCGTATCCTGAATTCCAGAGGGCATAGAGGGAGATTGCAGTATCTCGTCGCTTGGAAAGGTTTCGGTCCCGAGGATAACTCCTGGGTAAGGGCGGATGATGTCTCTGCCCCTAGACTTGTCAGAGCTTTCCACAGGAGATTTCCGGATAGGCCTGGGCCTGGAGGATCCGGAGGATCCTCATAAAAGCGGGGGTACTGTTAGAACCCTCCTGTTTTTTTTGTTTCTATCTTGTGTTCTGCGGTCACGTGACCATCTTCCTATATATTCCAGCTCCGCCCTTCTGGCCTTGCTGGACTTCAGTGTTGTTTTGACTGTCTCTCTAGCCAGGTGCTTTTGTGCCTATCTATCTCTAGTTTGCTTGGTCCTCTGGGACCTCTAGTACTTTTTGTCAGTTTACCTTTTGCTCTGCAACAACTTCTGTTAGGAGGTGTCCCATTTTTGTCCCAGTCCTTAGTTCGACCCCTCCCTTTCTCTATAGTTCTCCGTTCAGACTAGCCGAGGACAAAGGCGGGTCTGTTCACAAGGAACAGGTAGCCCACTACAACGTAGGGGCTCAGCTTAGTCTTACTGTAGGGACAGTTCTCCCCTTCTTTCCTTAGCCTATGTTGCAGATCATAACACCTGTTCCTCCTGCTCTTTCTCCTTTGCCACCACCTCATCCATCATTCATCATCTGAAGCTTTGTTTTAATGGGAATCATAGAACTGGGATAGTAGCAGGAAAACATCCAGCAATCCTCGGAGGAGGTAGGATATGCGCCAAAACGCTGACCACCTCAGGCCTAGCCACTACTACATACATGCTCTTGCATTCCAAGAAAACAAAGCAGATGCTAACTTCTATCATCATCATCATGCTCCTCACCTTGGCACTCTCAACTCCCCTGATGGAGAAGCCAGGGCCCACCGGAGGAGTCTGGTTCCCTGGTGGGATCGTCCAATGCAGCCCTAAAGCAGGCCGGGCTAAGAAAAGTGTGGGGGTATGTTCCAAGGAAAAATAGGGGCGGCTGGGCACCGTGTGTGGACACCCGGCCGCGGGGCGGCTGGGGACCGAGTATGGACACCTGGCCGCCCCCTGGCGGCTGGGGACCGAGCGTGGACACCTGGCCGCCCGGCGGCTGGGGACTGAGTATGGATACCTCGCTGCCGACGCAGCCATGACATGGTGGCCGGCGTCTGCCTCCACATGCCTAAAAGGCCCAATTTCAAGTGCAAGCAAGCTAGCAGTATTGTATTGCAGCCTGGGGGTGGGTGGGTGGCAGGTTGCACACTTACGCTTGCATTCCAAGAAAACAAAGTAGATGCTAACTTCTATCATCATCATCATGCTCCTCACCTTGGCACTCTCAACTTCCCTGATGGAGAAGCCAGGGCCCACCGGAGGAGTCTGGTTCTCTGGTGGGCTCGTCCAATGCTGCCCTAAAGCAGGCCGGGCTAAAAAAGTGTGGGGGTATGTTCCAAGGAGAAATAGGGGCGGCTGGGGACCGTTTATGGACACCCGGCCGCGGGGCGGTTGGGGACCGAGTATGGACACCCGGCCGCCCCCTAGCGGCTGGGGACCAGGCGTGGACACCCGGCCGCCGAGCGGCTGGGGACTGAGTATGGATACCTCGCTGCCGAAGCAGCCATGAGGTAGTGGCCAGCTTTGGCCTCCTCCAAACTAAAAGGTCCCATTTGAAGTGCAAGCAAGCTAGCAGTATGGTATTGCAGCCTGGGGGTGGGTGGCAGGCTGCATACTTGCGCTTGCATTGCAAGGAATGGGGGAAGTACAATTGAACACTGCCCTGGGATAATGACTTGCACAGGGATAGTTGCAAGTCTGATGCGGAAAGGATCACTTCTGATGGGCACACTTTTAGGCAGTGACCTGGGTGTCAGAGATGCTTCCAGGGGTCTTCCCCATGCTGTTCCCATGTCTTTTCAGCACTGTATGCATGTGTCACACAGCACATGGCCAGATAAGATTGTAAAATGTTAAAATGACATTTCTCGGTGAATGCATTTGTCACGGTTGAAAGCAATATAAAAGTGCAAAAAAGCATAAAAAATGCTACTTGTGAACATAGCCCAAGGTGTGGAGGAGTATTTTTGTTTATGGTTATTTATTTTACCTTATACACAAGTCTTTACCCTGGAAAGGAAATTCCTTAACATATTTCACAGGAAAACCGCATCCGTTTCGTTTTTGAACGTTTTATTGTGAGCCTGTTAAAGTGGCTTAATACCTCTGACCACGTTATTGACAGCAGTGACCTGGGGGTCAGAAATGCTTCCTGGGGCGATGCCTATGCTGTCCCCATGTCTTTTGAACACTGTCACTATCGTTTTGGGCACTTTTTAGGCTTTCTACAGACTGCCGGGGGTGCCGCCGCAAAAATGCTTGGGTCCCCCATAGACTAACATTGGGCTCGTCGCTCGGGTCGAGCACCCGAGTATCACGGCGAGCTCGGCCCGAGCTTCAAGCACCCGAGCAATTTAGTGCTCGCTCAACACTAATTATGACATCACATGGTTAGAGATTTAGGATTAAAATTAATTTGTGTTTCGGACCACCCATTCAAAGTCTGAATCATCTCTCACCTCTGCAAATTTATAATTAATAGTACTTTTTCATGTTATCTATTATCCTCTGTTAACTCTTAAAGCCTGAATCATCTCTCACCTTTGCAAGCTTATAATTAGTTGTACATTTTTAAGTTGGTAATTCTGTTTTCAAAATTGCAGTAAGGTTATCTCTTTCATCTTATGAATTTTATGGTTCTTCTAGCCTGTAAGTTTACTTGTTTATCTTTAGGTATTATTGCCTTCTCAAGTCAGAGGATAACAATTTGATGGGGTTGCTTCTTTAAACAATTCTGTGTTTTGTTCAAAATGTTGTTTTCATATCTATTTGCTTCATCTATGTTCTCTCTGCTACTTTCTTTCAGATATACCACTCTTCCACACATGCATTGTATCCACAGCGGTCCCTCTCTCCTCCCCTCTCTCATGTACTGCTCACAGGTTTTACTCACATCCTTAAAACAATCAAAGCCATCGTCTTCCACCATACAACACAGGATGCTCTCACAAATCACAAAATCATCTGCTGACTCTCCCTATATTCCTTCTCTTAGTTGCAGGAGACATCTCCCTTAACCTTTTTTCCCTTTTGTATTTATCTCGTGTAGTGCAGTCTTGCTTCCCATTTTTTCTCATTTGATCTTCATTTTGATTGAACTAACATATTTATCTATAAAATTATTTTTTGAAGTGCCTTATTTATGTCATGCTGCAACATTCTGATCTACCAACAGCAGATTCACTCAATGCTGTCTCCTCGTGCACTGAGGACCGCTACATATGTAGGAGAAATAAAGCTTCTTTAATTTTTTCAATGCATACTACGGCTAATGACAACCCTTGAGTGAACTGAATACCAACATGTGATCATTAAAAAATCTCCTCATTAAGGAGTTAAAAATTTGGTGGGATAGTACTACAATTCATTTGTACTTGGACAAGGAGATGATACCGCAAGGTCTGCGTATTAAAAAATTAGTCACCACTATTTACTCTGAGGAGTTCAATGATAAATGGCATGAAATACTGGATAACTGTTCATTCCAACTCCTAAAATTAATTGTCCAATATGAAGAAGATATTTTATCCACTATCAAAGCAGACATACAACAGTTGAAAATTTCTATGCGCGCTTATTCATCTTGTGGTAAAGCGACTGGCTTGGCTCTCACAGAGACAAACACAGGACACACATCTCGGGGTAGCTTCCTGTGGGTTTATTCTACGGCATAAACCACAATCAGGGTTTTACAAAATAAACACGTCCTCTCCGGGATAACAGGAAACAAAAACAAAAAGTATAGCACAGTCCATAGGTGAGCGGGTTCTGCCCGCTCTTGGTAGCACAAACCGTTCAGGCAAAGTCCTTCTGTGGAGCTCTCTCACTTCCACAACACAGACTGGAGACTTCCTCCTCCAGAGCAAACTCAAGAAATTAAACTCTGCTCAGCCACACACTGAGGTGGAGGTGTGGCGAATGAATTCTTTCCCATCTCTATGTCATTCACACAAAACCACTCCCTTTAGGTGACTTAACCCCTGCATTTGCCACCTCTCTTGTACATGGCTATTTGCATAGTAGCAACTGGCTAGAGTGTGAGCTCTTGCTCCTTGCCAGTAACATAGGGGAGGGGGAATGAGGGGTTTGGAGGAAGAGGGATTCCAGAGGGAGAGAGAAATTACTCACATTTTCTATGACACAAACAGATATCCTCAATGATACATGAAGATGCACAATTACAAGTAATTAACCTTTTGAGTTATATTTTGACAGATTCTCAAATTAAACTTCTATCGAAAGGATTATCATTTGCACCTATAAATAAATTCAACATTTATAGGACCATTCTTGATGTCAACAAATTTTTGCGATCCCTGACATTACATTGCCACTTTCAGGATGCAGAGTTTCTACCAGACCAAATGGACTCCAGAACATACTCCAATCCATCAGTGACTAATTTGGATACCTTTGAGGAACAACTAGCCATATTGAATTTAAAACAACTTACTAACGAAACAAAACATCATGATAATGATTTGAACCCTCTGTTCGTGGCTAAAATCCATATTATTATCCTGTACAATCTTGTCCCCCGATATTGGACACATTCCAAGAAATATTGGAAGAGGAATTTCTTTCACGAAAACAGAAGATCAAAGAGCAACAAAGTCCTCCCTTGAATGTTACCAAAGATGAGAGACTTTCTTTAGAGGCTCTTAAATCCAATTCAGATTTACTAGTTAGACAAGTGGATGTGGGCCCGCAGAAATTAGCTGAGAAATTTATATATATATATATATATATATATATATATATATATATATTGTAGTGATTTGTACTCACTGAGCCGCGTTGGAGGTAGGCACAGGTTCACACAGTGATGCAATCCACAGGTTCAAACAAACTGGTTGTTTATTTAGTGTCCATACACCAGTGAAGAAAACAAAAGTAACAGCCTTTTCCTGGCACAAAAAGGAACAACAGAACAAAGCTCAAAATAACAAGTCCATGCAGCATGGCCTCAGCCGTTTAAACAAAGTGCTTTTCTCTGCCTCCTGCAGAGTCTAAGAAGCACATGCAAGGTCTGCTCACCTTGCCCAACACACACAGACAGAATGAGACAGGCGCAGCTGTCTTAAATCAGCCTTCCAAGACCTGGACTGGAGGTAAGTGAGCAGCTGTTCCCCCCCAGCTCTTTCAGCTGCTCGTAAAACCCAGCCCTGTAATCCGGGCCCATTAAATTCCTCTCAGCACTATGTGTGCTGGAGCCTGCTTCTCTGGGTCCTACATCACCGAAGATTGGCACTTCGGGGACACATACAGTACCTCCCGTCCATGACCTGTCCGGCAGCCACCTTACATACCCTCCCCCTCTGCCCAAAGCCGGGGGGCTTGCCACCTTCTGTCACCATACAATAAACCCTTGACAAGGCATCAGCATTCTCATATTGTTTCCCAGGCCTATGCTCTACCTGGAAACTAAAACCTTGTAGAGCCAGGAACCACCTAGTCACTCTGGCATTGTTCCCCTTCTTTTCTCGCATCCACCTCAGTGGGGCATGGTCTGACACTAACCTGAAACTTCTACCTAACAGGTAATACCTCAGACTGGCTGTTTGCAGAAGACCAGTTTCAATTCCTGGAAGGCCGCTTCTGCTTCCGGGGACCACTTGGCCATAGCTGACTTCATCTCTTTTAGAAGATCCGTCAACGGGCTTGCTATCAGGGCAAAGTTAGGGACAAATTTTCGATAGTAGCCCACAATGCCTAGAAATGCCCTGACCTGCTTCTTTGAGAGGGGCTGTGGCCAGTTCAAGATGGCCTCGACCTTATTTATTTGTGGTTTTATTTCCCCTCTACCAACCACGTACCCTAGGTACTTGGCTTCCTCCATCCCCATGACACATTTTTTCGGGTTGATAGAAAAGCCTGCCTTCCTTAGGGCATCAAGTATGGCTTGAACTTTGTCCAGATGACTTTCCCAGTCCTTGCTGAATATGACGATGTCATCTAGGTAGGCCGCTGCATACTTTTTGTGGGGTGCTAAGATCCGGTCCATGGCTCTCTGGAAGGTGGCCAGAGCTCCCTGCAACCCAAACGGCATCCTGACGTATTGATAACATCCGTCTGGCGTCGAGAAGGCCGTCTTCTCCTTGGCCTCTTTGGACAGGGGAATTTGCCATTATCCTTTGGTGAGGTCCAGAGTGGTGATGTACCGAGTGGGTCCTAGCCTTTCGATAAGCTCATCTACCCTAGGCATTGGGTAGGCGTCAAACTTCGAGACCTTGTTCAGCTTCCTATAGTCATTGCAAAACCGCCATTCTCCATCTGGTTTCGGCACTAAGACTATAGGACTGGACCATCCACTTTTGGACTCTTCAATGACTCCCAGGTTAAGCATCCACCTCACTTCTTTTGAGATCACCTCTCTGCAGGAGTCAGGGATCCGATATGGTTTTAGATTGACGCGAACAGGAGGCTCTGTGAGAACCTCATGCTCTATGACCTGAGTGAGTCCTGACAACTGCGAAAACAGGTCTTTATTTCGCTGTATCAACTCTTTGCACTGTTGCTTTTGGGCACGTGACAGTGACTCTGCCACCTTGACCTCTTTCACATTGGCCTCAGCCTCAGCCACTAAACAGGGAGCTTCCACGGGCTTTCTATCTTGCCATGGCTTAATCAAGTTAACATGGTAAATTTGGTAGGGCTTCCTCTTCCCCGGTTGGTGGATTTTATAGTTGACTTCCTCCATTTTCTCTACCACCTCATAGGGGCCCTGCCACTTGGCAATGAACTTGCTCTCCACTGTGGGCACTAGCCCAAGCACTCGATCTCCTGGGTTGAACGATCTCACCCGGACCAACCTATTATACACCCTGGACTGTGCCTCTTGTGCTTTGAGGAGGTGCTCCCTCACAATGGGCATCACGTGAGCAATCCTCTCTTGCATCTGGGCAACGTGCTCCACCACGCTCCTATAGGGAGTAGTCTCAGCTTCCCAGGACTCTTTCGCCACATCCAGGAGTCATCGAGGGTGTCGTCCATAGAGTGGTTCAAACGAGGAGAAACCTGTGGAAGCTTGAGTAACTTCCCTGATGGCGAACAACAGATAGGGAAGCAGACAGTCCCAGTCTCGGCCCTCCTTTTCCACTGCTTTCCTCAACATTGCTTTCAAGGTTTTGTTAAACCTCTCAACCAGTCCGTCCGTCTGGGGATGGTACACGGAGGTTCTCAGTTGTGCAATCTGCAATGTCTTGCACAATTTCCTCATGACCTTCGACATAAATGGAGTTCCTTGGTCTGTTAGGATCTCCTTAGGCAACCCCGTTCTTGAAAACATGTGGACTAACTCCCGGGCTATACACCTGGCGGAGGAGTTTCGTAGTGGTACAGCCTCCGGATACCGTGTAGCATAATCTAATACCACCAGGATATACTGATGCCCTCGGGCGGACTTGACCAGAGACCCCACTAGATCCATTGCTATGCATTCGAATGGAACCTCGATGACGGGTAGGGGCACTAGGGGACTGCGGAAGTGGGCCACTGGGGAGATTATCTGGCATGTGGGGCAGGAACGACAATAACTCTTTATTTCTCTATAGCAACCTGGCCAGTATAATCTCTGGAGGATCCGTTCCTGAGTCTTGTCTGCACCCAGGTGACCACCCAACACATGAGAATGAGCCATGTTTAACACCCTGCGTCAATAGGGCCCTGGCACCAGCAACTGTTCTATTACCTCACCCCTTGGCTTGGTTACTCTGTACAGCAAATCCCCATTCATAGCAAAATGAGGGAACCGAGTGTCAGCCCCCGGTTCCTGAGGCACCCCATTTAACACAGTAACATTTTCAAAGGCCCCTTTCGAGTTAAATCCCTGAGTTGGGCAGTTCCAAAGTTTCCCTCAGACACCTCCAGCTCAGGGATATTGGCTCAGGGGATTTTGCCTCATCCTCATCGCCCACAAACACACACATGGGAAACTCATCTACCATGTTCTGCGGGTAAGTTTCCTTAGGGCGATCTGGCTGTCGTCCGAGCAACCAGGTGTCCCCGCTTTCCCCCACATTTCCCAGAATAATGCAAAGTCACGTCCAATTATTATGGGATGCAATAGGTCCTTAACGACCGCCATTTCATGCGATGTGGTACCACGGTCCGTGTTTACATGCACCTGGGCCACAGGATAGTTCTTAGAGTCCCCATGGATACACCGGACACCCACCACCTTCCCATGACCGTATACGGCCAGTACGGCTTTCTTACCGTATTTTCCTCGTTCCAACTTCTCCAACGCTACACCTTACCCCCCACGAATAAAAAACACTTCAACACTGGATTCTTTGGATAAATTTGGCCACAGCGGCCATTTCATTAACAAACAAACATTAACATATGTATAATATGTACCAGATAAATTAAGAGGAGAGGGTTCTTGGAGCTAATAAGTCTGGCTTTTATAACATGAAAGAAATCCAACCGCCATCTTACCCTCAGCCGTGCACCACCAGCTCGAGGGCACCATACTTCCACAATACATGAAAGATTAGTCACCTAAGAGCTCCCAGGGTAAAAACCCCATCCAGAGCCCTGACCAAAAATTGCCAGACCACCCCCAATGTAACTTCAAATTACCCGGAATTCTCGCAAATTCCTTGTACCAACAAATCCGTACCAACTGCAAGAACCCCACCCCCCGCCAACCACGCACAGCCCTGACACCTCAGGCTCGTGAGTGCCGCAACCCCAACGATGCTCTTTCAATCCCATCCTGTATTGCCAAAGCCCAGAGATCAATTCCGATGGCATTCAAATGAACACCGTCCGCCATCCAAAAATTCCCCATTCCGGACTCTAAATCTAAATGTCTAATACTTATACCTCCATTCCTGGATACAAAGGCCCCTATAGCCCTATTCAACTTCACCCTCGCTGTATTGATCCCTTTTAACAATCTCACCACCCTCCACTTCTGTCTAGGCACAATATCTGACCACACCATCAGCAACCCTGGAAAAGTTGTCCATAATATCAAAAAATCAAACCGAATGTCACAAATTAATTTACTAACGGGCCTTGTTCCCAAATCGTTCCCACCTATGTGAACCACCAAGATATCAGGTGCTCTATCCTTCCGTGCCACTTTGTGGAATTCGGACAAAAACCGACTCCACACTATCCCCCTAAACCCAGCCAGCGGACAACAATCTGCTCCCTACCAAAACCCAGTTGCCTACTGTCCGGCCTTACGTCGACACGCAGTGCCCCCCAATGTACGAACGAATGTCCGAAAATCCAGGCTAACAATGGACCAGCACCTAAAATGATTAACGAAAAACATATTAACCAACTTGACAAACCATTTTTTCCATTGCCTTATCATAATTAATACCTCAGATACGTAAGATAGCGGTCAGAATTCCACCTGCCGATGAGCTTTATCACCTCAGCTCTCAAACTGCACATATCTGCCTCTGATGCTGCGCCAATCCTAAATGAATGTGAGCCATATAGTTCGGAGCTAAGCCCCAACTTGAGAATCCCTTTTTTAAGTACTGCAGTAAACTGAAAACGGAACAAAAACGTTCCGTCCTCATGGCATAGAAGCGGGCCAACTCTACCCGACCATATTTGCCAATATTCTTCCAAACATCTCCTTGGGCACATCATTGCCCCGTCCACCTTGCCCAACACCACACGCCTGCCTTTTCCAGCTGGATCCATCTTAGAGTGTCTTAACCAAAAATCAATGCCCCCAACCCAATATCCCACATCCTCAGCTCGCAGTACCCCCGCCCTGCTTTTACTTGGAGCCACCAATTCCCCAACTCGCATTGCGCCAAAGAAAGCTAACGAAAAAGCCAGCCTAAACAATGCCAACTCAAAACTAGAACTACAAATTGTCCTTAGTACTGCACCCAAACCCTCTAACGTCGTAAACGACACAGGTCTCCGTTTGTCCGGCATGTGTCTGCCCCTCCTGAAACCCTTTAATGCCTGCCTGACTAAAAAGGATTTTGTAGCGTCCCCTACTCTCTGCAATTTAAAACCGAACGCCAGTCCAGCCATGAACTTACTAACCCTTGACCCGGAGCACCCAATCTCTGACGCCTTACCAATCAGAAACAAAACCGCCAAACTTCTATCCTCGTCACTTACAATTGGCCCCCATTCAGCCACCCAAGTTTGCCATACTCGCCATGATGCCTCGTAAGCAGACCAGGTATTACTCGCTATAGATTCCCGAATTAGCCTTCCTGCTCCTCCATAATCAGTTGCCACAAGCGCGAAGGGCATTCGTCTCCCACGTCCTCCGCTTCTGGCGCCAGAGCCCGTAAACGGTCCCGCTGAAACCAAGACAATGCATCCGCTATAGAATTCTGAACACCCGGAACATGTACAGACGAAATCCAAGCATTCAATTCAAGACACCTGAGCACGAGTTCCCTGAGCAGCTTAATGACGGGATGGGATGAGGCTGACAATCTGTTAATAACCGCCACCACTGCCATATTGTCGCAATGAAAACGTACCCTCCTTTTCAAGAAAAATTCCCCCCAAATAGAAACCGCCACCACTATTGGGAACAACTCCAACAAGGCCAAGTTTTTTGTGTAACCAAACAGTTTCCACGATGTTGGCCACGCTCCAATACTCCACCTCCCCTTACAGTACGCTCCGAAACCTGCCCCGAATCCTGCTGAATTAACGACATCCCATTGTAATTCTCCAAAAAACATTTCCACACTTCCAAGTCACCTCTATGGTCCTTATTCAAATGAATGAAATGGTGAGGTGCCCTAAAACCTGCAGTCGCCCCGGACAACCTGCGACAAAAAATTCTGCGCATAGGCATAATTCTGCAAGCGAAATTCAACCTCCCCAACAGGGATTGCAACTCCTTCAATGTTACCTTACGCAAGCTCCCCACCCTGTTCACCTCCGGCTTCAGCATGAGCAATTTATCCTCCGGTAAACGACATTCCATCTTTTCTGAATCAATCAGAATACCTAAGAAACTCAACACAGTACAAGGCCCTTCTGTTTTTTGCTCTGCTAGCGGAACGCCAAAAAGCTTAGCCACCCAAAACATAGATGCCAACAAGTTCCCACAAACTAACGATTCTGGAGGACCTATAAACAAAAAATCATCCAAATAATGAATGACCGACTGTACACCTGCAACGTCCCGTACTGCCCATTCCAAGAAAGTGCTAAAAGTTTCAAACAACGAACAAGAAATTGCACAACCCATGGGCAAATATCAATCTAGGTAGTACTCCTCACACCAAAAACACCCTAACAACGGAATGCTATCTGGGTGCACCGGAAGCAATCTGAATGCCGACTCAATGTCGGTCTTAGCCAACAACGACCCTGGCCCGTACCTGCGCACCCATTTTACTGCCGCATCAAATGATGTATACACCACCGAACATACAGTCATGGCCAAAAGTTTTGAGAATGACACCAAAATTATATTTTCACATGATCTGCTGGCCTCTGGTTTTTATTAGTGTTTGTCTGATGTTTATATCACATACAGAAATATAATTGCAGTCATATTATGAGTACCAATAGGTTATATTGACAGTTAGAATGAGTTAATGCAGCAAGTCAATATTTGCAGTGTTGCCCCTTCTTCTTCAAGACCTCTGTAATTCTCCTTGGCATGCTCTCAATCAACTTTTGGACCAAATCCTGACTGATAGCAGTCCATTCTTGCATAATCAATGCTTGCATTTTGCCAGAATTTGTGGTTTTTGTTTGTCCATCGGTCTCTTGATGATTGACCACAAGTTCTCAATGGGATTAAGATCTGGGGAGTTTCCAGGCCATGGACCCAAAATCTCTATGTTTTGTTCCATGAGCCATTTAGTTATCACCTTTGCTTTATGGCAAGGTGCTCCATCATGCTGGAAAAGGCATTGTTGGGCGCCAAACTGCTCTTGAATGGTTGGGAGAAGTTGCTCTTGGAGGACATTCTGGTACCATTCTTTATTCATGGCTGTGTTTTTAGGCAAGACTGTGAGTGAGCCAATTCCCTTGGCTGAGAAGCAACCCCACACATGAATGGTTTCAGGATGCTTTACAGTTGGCATGAGACAAGACTGGTAGTAGCGCTCACCTCTTCTTCTCCGAATAAGCTGTTTTCCAGATGTCCCAAACAATCGAAAAGGGGATTCATCAGAGAAAATGACTTTGCCCCAGTCCTCAGCAGTCCACTCCCTGTACCTTTTGCAGAATATCAGTCGGTCCCTGATGTTTTTTCTGGAGAGAAGTGGCTTCTTTGCTGCCCTCCTTGAAACCAGCCCTTGCTCAAAGAGTCTCCGCCTCACAGTGCGTGCAGAAGCACTCACACCAGCCTGCTGCCATTCCTGAGCAAGCTCGGCACTGCTGGTAGTCCGATCCCGCAGCTGAACCAGTTTTAAGATACGGTCCTGGCGCTTGCTGGTCTTTCTTGGGCGCCCTGGAGCTTTTTTGACAACAATGGAAGCTCTCTCCTTGAAGTTCTTGATGATGCGATAGATTGTTGACTGAGGTGCAATCTTTGTAGCTGCGATACTCTTCCCTGTTAGGCCATTTTTGTGCAGTGCAATGATGGCTGCACGTGTTTCCTTAGAGATAACCATGGTTAACTGAAGAGAAACAATGATACCAAGAACCAGCCTCCTTTTAAAGTGTCCAGTGATGTCATTCTTACTTAATCATGACTGATTGATCGCCTGCCCTGTCCTCATCAACACCCACACCTGTGGATCAATCACTAAAACGATGTTAGCTGCTCCTTTTAAGGCAGGACTGCAATGATGTTGAAATGTGTTTTGGGGGTTAAAGTTCATTTTCTGGGCAAATATTGACTTTGCAAGTACAGTAATTGCTGTTAAGCTGATCACTCTTTGACATTCAGGAGTATATGCACATTGCCATTACAAAAAATGAAGCAGTAAACTTTGGAAAAATTACTATTTGTCTCATTCTCAATACTTTTGGCCATGATTGTAGATCCTGATGAATACCATCATTTACCGAAAGCCCTTTTGGATATGACAAGTGCTGAATCAAACAAAATTTATTCGGTTCCTTCTTTGGCACAACTCCCAAAGGATAAATAATCACACCCTCACCCGGCAAATGCTGAAAAGGACCAGCCATACGACCCAACTCCACCTCTTTAGACAACTTTGCACTGACCACGTCCAGATGCAACTGGGCCGACCTCAAATTCTTAAGTGAAAAAGGAACATTATGTGCGGGTGGAGGAATCCTAAATCCTTCTAAAAAAACGTGACTAATAACACCCGCTTTTTCCCGATCTGGATATCTACTTAGAAAGGGGGCCATCCCGGGAAGTTTCACTGGAGTCTCCCACTTGACCGGGACCCACTGAAGGCTTCCCTTTTCCTTTCTTGAAACATCTAGAGGCACCGTGGGAACTACCATTACAATGGGAACACACGTGTTTGAACTTACAGCTGTTCCCGTACTTGCATTGGCCGTCATTAAACTGCCAACACGTTCCCGATTTTTCTTTTCCAACCTGCGCCACCGCGTTACCCCCCCCGAGTCCAGACGATTGACTACCGCTGCCTTCGCTCCCGTGAAAGGACTGCCCATACCTGGCCGGAGCCATTACCTTAAGCCACAACCCTATGTCCTTCTGATCCCACTTAATTTCTGACCTCACCGCCTTCCTCTGCCTGAACTGCTCGTCGTAACGTAACCATGCCTGCCCCCTGTATGTACGGTGGGCCTCCCCTATGGAATGCAAATAACAAAATAAACTGGAGCAATTTTCCGGAAACTTCTCCCCGATAACGCTAGCCAATATTGCAAACGCTTGCAACCAATTTACAAACGTCTGGGGAATCAAACGCCACCTCCGCTTTTCTTCCTCCTCCTTCTTGCTATCGTCCTTCTTTCCCTTATCTAAATTGAACTTTTCCAAGGGTAGGAGGGAGAAAATTTCGACATACTCATCCCGCCAAATTTTTTCCCTTACCTCTTTTTTTAAATGTGCCCCCAAAGGCCCCTCGAAACAAACACACGTACACTTCACCCCTTGCCCTGTTATCCAGCTTTACCATATCTCCTTTTTCTTTCTCAGTTTGCACCGATACCGAAACCCCGGAGGACACCTCCCCGCTACCAACTACTGATCTGACCGCTTCAGGCCCAGCCCATTGCGCTGCCGCCTGCCCAGGCAACCAAGCTCTTACGGGCGAGACACCCGTCTCACCTGCTACCCCGCTGTCTAACCTCAGCAAGAATTGCGACATAGTGCGTAAAATATCACTAAGCCCCGGTACCTGTGCCCCACTCAGCCCACCCACATTCCTCATGTTGTACCCCACCAATTGACTATTCGCTACCCCTTGTGATACAACCCCTGCGGGCAACAAACCAGACATATAATCATACTCACATAACTGCGCAGGTGCTGTGTCCCCGCTAGCCGACAATCCTGAGTCCTGCCGATCCCGTGAGTTGTCGGTTCCTTGTTCCAAATCCGATCCTTCCGATTGGCGGCCATGCTCCAGGCCCGCGCCCCCGGCCTCCTCGTCACCGGGGGGGACCCGAGCGTGTGCCGCAGCCGCTGATGCTCCCACGCCAGGAATTCGCCTCCCACTTGTCCTCACTCTGCTCCGCTTAGTAGGCCTGTGACCCCGATCGCCCCCGGACCGGCCGGCCCAGCCCTTGTTGGATGGGATGTGACTGCCAGGCAGCTCCACTCTGCCGCCTGCCGCAGACTGAAGAGCTGGGCCTGACGGTACTGCTTCTCCCTGCTGCTGCCTGCCCTCCGATCGCCGCCGTATGGTGAGTCTCCCGCTCCGTCTGGCAGGTACCCCGACAGGAGCATCGCCAGGGGTACCTGCCGTTCCACATGTCCATCCCGCCTGCTCCACCGCTGCGCGCCTCCGATCTTCAATTTTTTGCCGTGTGCAGACAGATCTGCTTGATGCAGGGATGCCCCTGAAAGGCGCTGCCCTGACTTCCGGTCCGGGCTGCGCTGCAGACACCGGCCACACTTCCTGTGCAGCCTGCAGCTCGGCGCCGGTCCCCGATCTACGCTGTCCAGGGCCCGCAGGCCGGCTTTGCGGATTCCTACTGGTGCGAGCACGGCGGCGTGGCACCGCACTGTGCTGCTCAGTACCCGCAGGGTCCCGTGAGGGGCTCCGCAGCCGCCGCCTGCTGCCCGCAGATGCTCCATGCAACAGCCACTCCGGAGGCCGCGATCTTCCAGGTGTCCCGCTGGGTCCCGGTGCGTGGTCCGCCGCATATGCTGCCCCCAGCAAGGCTGACAGCTGGGACGCCAGCCAGCCTCCATCCATGCTGTGTCTGGGCCACCAATGAATCCACTGACTCCATAGAGGTAGGGATTTGTGCTATGGGTCTTCCCTGTACCGAGTCCTACAGGAGAATGGCCCTTCCCACACTATTCCCCATAAACTACCCCTCAACTCTTATAATGCCCGCCCCCATACTTCCTCACCCAATCCTAAACCCCCGCATCTACCAAATTCAAAATCCTCCCGGCCAATCCCGGTCATGGGGGGCTTCCCTCTAGCTACGCCCGACTCCAGCCCCCTCCTGGAACCAGTCAATGAGGGAGTGTGGCCCTGAGTCCAATAGTCCAGAGACTTGTACCCCATTTACTGACACTGAGCATTCCTGAGGGCCCTCGCCATGTTGAGGAACCGCGCTGCAGGCGGGGTAGGCAAAATAGGAGCAACGCCAGCCCATGTTGCAGTCCATTGGCTCAGAGTTTATGGGACACTGGGCGGCAATATGGCCATTGGTATGACATCTCCAACACACTATATTATGGGGTGGGACCTTGGGCTACAACTCAGACCCCTCCTGAACTCTAGGACGCCCCCCAGGTGTGGCTCTAGCTCCCTTCTTTTGGGTGTCCGCCGCCTTTTGGGAACCCCAGTATCGAGAGGCTACAACCCCTTGTTTTCCCAACTGACTCTCAACCACCTGGTATCTTTCCACCAACCCCACCAAGGCGTCGGCATTATGGGGATCTCCCTGGGCAACCCAGGATTTCACTGACTTCGGGAAAGAGTGTATAAACCTGTCTATAATGACCTTCTCCACCATCTGTGCTGGGGAGGAAGATTCAGGTTGCAACCACTTTTGGACCAGGTGTAGGAGGTCGAACATCTGGGACCAGGGAGGTTTGTCACTACAATATGCCCAGTGGTGCACCCGTTGCGCCCTGACAGTCAGAGTCACTCCCAAGCGTGCCAAAATCTCAGTTTTCAACTTGGCGTACTCTTTTGCATCCTGCAAGGCCAAGTCATAATAGGCCTTCTGCAGCTCGCCTGTCAAATATGGCGCCAGTACCTCCGCCCACTGCTCTGAAGGCAATTTCTCCCGCTCTGCCACCCTCTCAAAGACCGTCAGCAACGCCTCAACATCATCACCCGGGGTCATCTTTTGTAATGCTCTTCTTACCATCTTCCTGACGTGTGAGTCATCACCTGGATCTGAGGATGTGACGGTCGTCCTGCCACGGATCTGCTCTGCCAAGATTTCCATTTGTCTTTGCTGCTGTTGGATCTGCTGCATCAGAAGTTTATTTGTTTCCTGCTGCTGCATGCTCTGCTGGCTCTGTTGGTACTGCTGCTGGTGCTGTGCTTGTTGCGCCTGCTGTGCCTGCAACAGATGTTTAAGCAGGTCCTCCATTTTGTCCAGCCACACTTGCTGGCTTATGGCCGACTTCACCCAGGACATATACGTCTTCTTGTAGCAGTCACACTGCCGCTTGAGATCTGTGCTCGTGCTTCTAGCACCAATTGTAGGGATTTGTACTCACTGAGCCGCGTTGGAGGTAGGCACAAGTTCACAGAGTGATGCAGTCCGCGGGTTTAAACAAACTGGTGGTTTATTTTTTGTCCATTCACCAGTGAGGAAAACAAAAGTAACAGCCTTTTCCTGGCACAAAAAGGAACAACAGAACAAAGCTCAAAATAACAAGTCCATGCAGCATGGCCTCAGCCGTTTAAACAAAGTGCTTTTCTCTGCCTCCTGCAGAGTCTAAGAAGCACATGCAAGGTCTGCTCACCTTGCCCAACACACACAGACAGACTGAGACAGGCGCAGCTGTCTTAAATCAGGCCTTCCAAGACCTGGACTGGAGGTAAGTGAGCAGCTGTTCCCCCCCCCAGCTCTTTCAGCTGCTCGTAAAACCTGGCCCTGTAATCCGGGCCCATTAAATTCCTCTCAGCACTATGTGTGCTGGAGCCTGCTTCTCCGGGTCCTACATCACCAAAGCTTGGCACTTCGGGGACACATACAGTACAGACCAAAAGTTTGGACACACCTTCTCATTTAAAGATTTTTCTGTATTTTCATGACTATGAAAACTGTACATTCACACTGAAGGCATCAAAACTATGAATTAACACATGTGGAATTATATACTTAACAAAAAAGTGTGAAACAACTGAAAATATGTCTTATATTCTAGGTTCTTCAAAGTAGCCACCTTTTGCTTTGATGACTGCTTTGCACACTCTTGGCATTCTCTTGATGAGCTTCAAGAGGTAGTCACCGGAAATGGTTTTCACTTCACAGGTGTGCCCTGTCAGGTTTAATAAGTGTGATTTCTTGCCTTATAAATGGGGTTGGGACCATCAGTTGTGTTGTGCAGAAGTCTGGTGGATACACAGCTGATAGTCCTACTGAATAGACTGTTAGAATTTGTATTATGGCAAGAAAAAAGCAGCTAAGAAAAGAAAAATGAGTGGCCATCATTACTTTAAGAAATGACGGTCAATCAGTCTGAAAAATTGGGCAAACTTTGAAAGTGTCTCCAAGTGCAGTTGCAAAAACCATCAAGCGCTACAAAGAAACTGGCTCACATGAAGACCGCTCCAGGAAAGGAAGACCAAGAGTCACCTCTGCTTCTGAGGATAAGTTTATCTGAGTCACCAGTCTCAGAAATCACCGGTTAACAGCAGCTCAGATTAGAGACCAGGTCAATGCCACACAGAGTTCTAGCAGCAGACACATCTCTACAACAACTGTTAAGAGGAGACTTTGTGCAGCAGGCCTTCATGGTAAAATAGCTGATAGGAAACCACTGCTAAGGACAGGCAACAAGCAGAAGAGACTTGTTTGGGCTAAAGAACACAAGGAATGGACATTAGACCAGTGGAAATCTGTGCTTTGGTCTGATGAGTCCAAATTTGAGATCTTTGGTTCCAACCACAGTGTCTTTGTGCGACGCAGAAAAGGTGAACGGATGGAATCTACATGCCTGGTTCCCACCGTGAAGCATGGAGGAGGAGGTGTGATGGTGTGGGGGTGCTTTGCTGGTGCCACTGTTGGGGATTTATTCAAAATTGAAGGCATACTGAACCAGCATGGCTACCACAGCATCTTGCAGCAGCATGCTATTCCATCCGGTTTGCGTTTAGTTGGACCATCATTTATTTTTCAACAGGACAATGACCCCAAACACACCTCCAGGCTTTGTAAGGGCTATTTGACCAAGGGGGAGAGTGATGGGGTGCTACGCCAGATGACCTAGCCTCCACAGTCGCCGGACCTGAACCCAATCGAGATGGTTTGGGGTGAGCTTGGCCGCAGAGTGAAGGCAAAAGGGCCAACAAGTGCTAAGCATCTCTGGGAACTCCTTCAAGATTGTTGGATGACCATTTCCAGTGACTACCTCTTGAAGCTCATCAAGAGAATGCCAAGAGTGTGCAAAGCAGTCTTCAAAGCAAAAGGTGGCTACTTTGAAGAACCTAGAATATAAGACATATTTTCTGTTGTTTCACACTTTTTTGTTAAGTATATAATTCCACATGTGTTAATTCATAGTTTTGATGCCTTCAGTGTGAATGTACAATTTTCATAGTCATGAAAATACAGAAAAATCTTTAAATGAGAAGGTGTGTCCAAATTTTTCGTCTGTACTGTACCTCCCGTCCACGACCTGTCCGGCAGCCACCTTACAACATATATATATATATATATATATATATATATATATATATATATATAGTATATTAACGAAAATGACATGAATTTCCAATATACGTTTAATGTTCAGAACACTAAAGTTAATTTTTTAGACATAACCCTGACTAATAATTCATCTTTGGCCATTACTATTTCTCCCTATAGAAAAGACACAGCCACTAATTCGACACTGCTAGCCACAACCTGTCCACATCCTGTGATTGCAGGCATGTTATAAACAACATCCCCATTGGGGAATTTATTAGGATTAAAAGGAACACCACCTCTGATGTGAGATTAAAACAGGAACTGGCACAGGTAGACCAAAGACTACAACGCAGGAAATATCCTAACTGGATGCTCAAAAGGGCACACAATATAATGGATAACATCAATAGACAAGACATCCTTAAACAGAAAAATAGAACACCAATATCTAACAATAATAGTCATGATATTTCATTTGTTTCCAACTTTACTCCCCAGTTTAATATTATAAGCAAAATTATTAAAAAAAACACTTACCCATGCTTTATCAGGACAAAAAAGTTAAATGTATTCTCTTGCAACCCATCAGGTTTATAGATAGGAAAGCCCCAACCTTAGGGAGCTTGTTGTCACCCAGTTTGTTTCTTTATCCACAGATGCCCCCCAAAAAGACCTTGCTAGATACACAAGGTTTTTTCAAATGTGACCGCACGATTTGCAAATGTTGCAAATATGCAGACAGTTCACATACTTGTTCTTCTTGCGTTACTTCACAGCATTATAATATAAAGGTTTTTAGTAATTGTAATACCACATTTGTGATTTATTTAATTACATGCGCTGCTTACAACATGCAATACGTGGGTTGCACCACAGGGCCACTAAAAAATCGCATCCAACGACATCTATCAGATGCTACTAATAGTGATGAGTGAGTATGCTCGTTGCTCGAGATTTACGACCATGCTCGGGCGAGCACCTATTATCTTCAGCGTGCTCAGGCGTTAAGTTTTCGTCGCTCCTGAACATGATTTGCAACTGGTTGACAGCTTTAATACATGTGAGGAATGCCTGTTCTTCCAAATCATGTTCACGGAGCGACGAAAACTTAAAGCCCGAGCACGCTGAAGAAAATAGGTGCTCGTAAATCTCGAGCAACGAGCATGTTCGATCATCACTAGCTAATAACAAAATGCTATTTACATGCTCAGTTGCGTCAAGACATTTCTGTGAAAAACATAATGGAGATATTACTTCCTTAGAATTATGGGTATTGAACGAGTTCATGAACCCTTTTGAGGAAGAGACCATAGCAGAAACTTCATTAACTGTGAGTCCTGGTGGATATTTTCGCTCCAAACTAGATCACCTTTAGGTATTGTGACAAAGTCACTAGCAATGTACTGGAGGGGAGATATGTAGCACTGAGGTTGTTAGCTCCAGTAATTAAACATAGGAAAAAGGTTACAGCACACAAGGGGGTTAAACAGCCATCTTGAGTGCTAGGGTGATTTAACACCTGTAGAGAGGGAGGAGGTCAGAGGATAAAATCCCAGCCTTTAGAGCATTTGGTGTGGGGTGGGCCTGGAGGTGAAAGCTCTGAGCTGTTTGTTTCACACATGCTGGATGTATGGAGATTGCAGGTATCCTGGTTGGAATCCCTTTGTTAAAGGACATGGAAGCTGGACTCTAAGCCAGGTGGGCTAACCAGCACTATTGTATGGACTTGTTATTTTATGTTTTACCTTCTGCCGGACTAAGGCTGTATTTACGTTTTCTGGTGACGTGGTTTATGAGGATTGCAATACATCTGCCGCACTTTAAATAGAAATGGTTCTTGTGTCTGCCTCTTTAAGAAGCTTAGTGAGTCGATCTACCACAGTATGAATATTAGACAGTACATCATTTATCATTATGATTGAATATACAGAGTGGGCCATTTATATGGATACACCTAAATAAATGGGAATGGTTGGTGATATCAACTTCCTGTTTGTGACACATTAGTATATGGGAGGGGGAAAACTTTTCCAGATGGGTGGTGACCATGGTGGCCATTTTGAAGTCGGCCATTTTGGATCCAACTTTATTTTTTTAAATGGGAAGAGGGTCATGTGGCACATCAAATTTATTGAGAATTTCATAAGAAAAACAATGGTGTGCTTGGTTTAACTTTGTTCTTTCATGAGTTATTTACAAGTTTATGACCACTTATAAAATGTGTTCAAAGTGCTGCCCATTGTGTTGGATTGTCAATGCAACCCTCTTCTCCCACTCTTGACACACTGATAGCAACACCACAGAAGAAATACTAGCACAGGCTTCCAGTATCCGTTGTTTCAGATGCTGCACATCTCATATCTTCACAGCATAGACAATTGCCTTCAGATAACCCCAAAGATAAAAGTCTAAGGGGGTGAGATCGGGAGACCTTGGTGGCCATTCAACTGGCCCACGACGACCAATCCACTTTCCAGGAAACTGTTCATGTAGGAATGCTCGGACCTGACACCCATAATGTGGTGGTGCACCATCTTGTTGGAAAAACTCAGGGAACGTGCCATCAAAGAAGGCAACACATCATCATGTAGCAATTTCAGATATCCAGTGGCATTGAGGTTTTCATTGATGAAGAATGGCCCCACTATCTTTGTACCCCATATACCCCACCATACCATCAATTTTTGTGTTCCAACAGTCTTGGAGGGATCTATCCACTGTCAGTGTCAGACCAATACAGGTGGTTTTGTTTGTTAACTTCACCATTCACAAAAAAGTTTGCTTCATCAGTGAACATAATGTTCTGTGTAAACTGAGGGTCATGTTCCAATTTTCATTTTGCCCATTCTGCAAATTCAGTGCGCCGATCAGGGTCATCCTCGCTGAGATGCTGCAGCAGCTGGATTTTGTCAGGGTGCCATTGAACTGGAAGAAAAAATCTGAAAATATATTTATTTCTTAAGTCTGCTTGTAAAAGCCAGTGAAGAGTAATTCCTCATTGAGTCCATGTGGGGCCAAAATTTTATATCCACTTGAATTCTCATCATAACAACTCGATGGAGACATTGCCCCCTCTGATGTTGCTATGTACTGCATCCATCACCATACTCAAATACTTCCCATTTTGCCCTTATGATGATACAAAAAATGGGATGCAATAGAGGAAAGTGCCTTGCCTTTGTCTCTATCCTTCTTCGCTGTGGCAATGTTTGAGAAATGCTGTTGTATTCTACAGCGGAGTTCTCGGGGCGTTTTTCTGACATAAACCTTTGGGCACCCACAGATGATAACATATTCTACATTGTGTGAACGGCAATTAAAATATGCTCGAGATCATATCTGTGTAGGAAAAATTGGAAGTGAAAAACTGTCATTTGCAATAACATGGACAGACCGTGCAATCACCACAAGGATAAGAGCCTTTCAGCCTAATATCCCTGTGCAATCTTTGGGTTGGCTGTCTAAAATAACTGCAAGTTAAATGGTCCCGGAGATTTTTGTCTCTTCTAGCTGTTAGCCAAGGATGCGTGGAGATATGTTACTGTAGTCTGAGCTCACTGAGTAGGATACCCCAATTTTTGTTCAGAATCTGGCTAATGTTCTGACACTGATTATTATAAGTGGTGATAAGATTAAGGGTATATGGTGCTTCTCAAGGTGCTGATATTCCTGCAGATCAATTTTACATGCATAATCCCTCTCTGCAAACCTAGTTGTGAGGACACATGCCTGTATCCATTAATCATCCAATATGCTGCAGTTCCTTTTAAAATGAAAGCATTGCCGTTTGCGGATGCCATTGCATTGGTGGAATGGATGAAAAATGGCATAGTGCAACAAACTGTGGGCTTGCGGAACAAAGTGGTGATGATGTGAGATCCATCCAATGAGATTCTGAGGTGCTAGAAACCTATAGTAGAGGTGGAGAAATTGGATGTAAGAGAGATATTCCCAGAGTTGTTGTTGAGAGCAGAGACAAAAGATGTGCAATCCTCAAGTGTGCCTGTCCTGAAAAACAAAATATCATCAATGTAATGGAACCAGTGCAATACATGTTCCCGAAACATCTGTAGTGAACTCACATGTGTCTCCTCCCACCAACCTAGATAATGTTAGAACCCTCTTGTTTGTTTTTTCCATCTTGTGTTTTGCGTTCACATGACCATCTGCCTTTATATTCCAGCTCCGCCATTTTGGCTGTGCTGGACTTCAGTGTTTGACTGTTTCTCTAGCCTGGTACTTCTGTGCCTTTCTCTGTCAGTTTGTTTAGTCCTTCTGGGACCTCTAGTACTTTTTGTCTGTTTGTCTTTTTGTGTTCTGCAACAACTTCTCTGTTTAGGAGGTGCCCCATTTTTGTCCCAGTCCTTAGTTATTTTAGGGACCCCTCCCCTTTTGCTATAGGTCTTCGTTCAGACTAGCCGAGGACTAAGGCGGGTCTGTTCGCTAGGAACAGGCAGCCCGCTACATCGTAGGGATTCTGCTTAGTTTTACTGTAGTGACAGTTTTCCCTTATCTTTCCTTAGTACATGTTGCAGATCATAACAGATAAAGGTTCACAAAAGAAGGGGCACATCTCTGCACTTGTCGGGCTGTATTGGTTACATCTATTTATGGTACATTTATTTTCCATTTGAGAATCCTTATCCTACTTTATTGGTTTACTCTTTTTAATATTTTTATACATTCATGCAGGGGCGGACTGGCCAGGGGGGCACATGCCCCCCAGGCCGGTCCCAAAGCAGTTGTTCAGGGCCACACAGCTATCTGCTGATTTAGAGGCTGCAGCCTGCAATGTATCTTAATGCATACATGTGCCTGCTGGGCGTCTGCAGCACAGAGCAGACACTACTCACCTCACGCTGACCTTCCTGTGAGCAGTGCGGGAGGTCAGACATCTCTGGATCCTGGTAAGTCTGGGCTCCGTGATGTGAGAGAGGCAGGAGATTTACACAGTTTGTACAGAGAGGAGGCAACTGTGCCCTGATAACCCCTCACAAGTCCAGAGCCGCATCCTGAACTTTATGGCCGCTCTGCTGAGGATCAGGGGGATTTTATTATAGCAGTTTGCACCTTCATGCAGGTCGGGGTCGGGCTGCCAGTGTGAGATCATTGGCTCAGATCTGTATGAAGGTTCAAACTGCCCCAGATAATACAGCCACTGCAGATTTGAGTATACAGACCCTGCACAGGACTGATCCTGCGGCTACAGGACTCATCTATATATATCATTGTTTTATCCCGTCTGTCTGTCTGTCCAGGAAATCCCGCGTCGCTCATTGGTCCGGCTGCGGTCAATCAGCGACGCGGGATTTCAGAAAAAAGATGGCTGCCGTTAGCGGCTCATCTGCCACACGGAGGTCAATGGCGATGCAGCCGGGAGATGAGTGGCGCTAGCAGCAGAACTACCCCGACCGGCGGCGCCGCTAACCTCCATGCGGCTAACGTCGGGAGATCAGCGGCTTGGCCCGCTGATCTCCCGACGGCAAGTGTGAACGGAGGACCGGGGAACGGCACCGCCGGTCGGGATGCTTCTGCTGCGAGCAGCCGCTCATCTCCCAGCTGCACAGGCAGAAGTACCCGCACAGGCAGCGCCGCTTCCCGGTCCTCACTAATACGACGCTGATTGGTCGCGGCCGCCGGCGATATTGGCGCCAAGTTGAAACACCACTGTGCGGATTGGTCGCGGCCGCTGACTGCGACCAATCAGCGATCTTGGCGCCAAATTTATACACCGCTGTGCTGATTGGTCGCGGCCGCGACTAATCAGCGAAATTGGCGCGAAATTTAAAACCCCGCTTCTCTGATTGGTCGCGCCCAGCCGGCCGTGGTCAATCAGCGACTGCCGCAGCACGGCCGCAAATAAGCGCCGGATTTTAAACACGCAGGCCACTGTCGGGAGATCAGCGTTTACGGTAGCCGCATGGAAGTCAGCGGCGATGCAGCCGGGAGATGACCGGCACTAGCCGTTCATCTCCCGGCTACTCACACCGAAAATTGGTCGCGGTTGCCAGCCGCGACCAATCAGCATTATTGGCGCCAAATTTAAACACCGCTCTGCTGATTGGTCGCCGGCCGCGACAAATCAGCAGTATTGGCGCCAAATTTAAACAACGCTCTGCTGATTGGTCACGGTCACCGGCCGCGACCAATCAGCAGTATTGGCGCAAAATTTAAACACGCTCTCCAGTCCTCACTAACACTGCTCGCTGATTGGTCGCGGCCGCCGCCTGCGACCAATCACCGATATTGCCGTCAAATTTAAACACCGCTTTGCTGATTGGTCGCTGCCGGCAACCGCGACCAATCAGCGATTTTGGCGCCAAATTTAAACACTGCTCTGCTGATTGCGCCCCGTCGGCCGCATACATATTCTAGAATACCCGATGCGTTAGAATCGGGCCACCATCTAGTAGATTATATATACACAGCCAGCTATTATAATGTGTGATGTCCTGTAACTGGTGCAGGATCAGTCCAGTGCATAAACCATTATGCCATGTAATATCAGTGCACAGCACAGTACATACAGTGCTGGCATGCGAGATACTGTGACTACAGACATCAGATGTAATACAGTATACACATTGTTCAATGTA
Organism: Phyllobates terribilis; assembly: GCF_046119375.1. NCBI lineage: Eukaryota > Metazoa > Chordata > Amphibia > Anura > Dendrobatidae > Phyllobates > Phyllobates terribilis. The sequence continues at coordinate 740,040,974 of NW_027362761.1, read as the reverse complement.
GACACACATATAGATGACAATATGTATTATAGCATGTGATGTCTGTATCACTGTGTATCATATACCAGTCACATATTATCCTGTGCAGGGGCGGACATACCATTGGTGCAACCTGTACAGTCTCACAGGATCCCAAGAGGTAAGCGGTCCCATTTCCACCTCCAAAATATGTGGAATTATGCATTATGATGAGCTACTGGACTGTAAAGGGCCCATATATTGCTCCTGCACAGGGACCCTCTTCTGTCTGTGTCCGCCAGTGATCCTGTATACTGGATGTGTACAAACATCTGATCTAATATACAGGATAATATCTGGCTGGTGTAATATCTGTAGTCATAGTGTAGTATATACAGTTTTGTGATATTTCAGTTTTTCTTTTTTAATAAATTTGCAATAATTTCTACATTTCTGGGTTTTTTCAGTCAAGATGGGGTGCAGAGTGTACAATAATGAGAAAAAAAATTAACTTTTTAGAATTTACCAAATGGCTGCAATGAAACAAAGAGTGAAAAATTTAAAGGGGTCTGAATACTTTCCGTACCCACTGTAACTGTCACATCCTATACATGACATTGGATGTTTTTAGTCACAGTATATCATACACCAGTCACATATTCTCCTATATACTGGATGTATATACTATGTACAGACATCCAATGTTATATACAGGATAATATGCAGCTGGTGTAATGTCTGATGTCTGTAGTCATACTATAATATATACTGACATATATCCTATATACTGTATGTAATATACTATATACACAGACATCAGATGTTATGTACAGGATAACTTGCAGCTCATCCCTCTCTCCTCTCTTCATCAACCACCCACTACTATATGATTCTTTAGTGCAGTGAATGGGAACTGCAGACGGGAGAGGGGGATGAAAGCACACCCGCACTGACATGGTGAGCGCACACCCGAACTGACATGGTGAGTGTAGCATCGACGTCTCTGCCTCCTGCCGGGCAGAGACGCTGTTCCCCTCACCGCCGCGGTCCCGGTCCGGCGTCTTCCTGCTCCCCTGCTGCTGTGGCACGCACCACGCACAGCTTCCCGGGCACTGTGCTTGGGGCGGGGGCACGCTCCCTCTTAAAGGGGCCGCACGCACCGTCCTAAAGAGTCCCTGGCCAATGGCCGGAGAACTTCTCCTATATAAGGCACCTCCTCCAAAAAGGAGGTGCCTGTGCAAGGTTGTTGTTTGTGTGCTAACACTTTCCTCAGCCCTCAGGTCCCTACCTGGAACACCTGCCAGTTACCTGCCGTGCCCGCCAGCCTGCCAACCCGGAGCACCTGCCAAGTAACCAGCCGTGCCCGCCAGCTTGCCTACCCGGAGCACCTGTCTGGCTATCCGCCGTACCCGCCTGCTTGCCTACCCGGAGCACCTGTCTGGCTATCAGCCGTACCTGCCTGCTTATCTACCTGGACCACCCGCCAGCCTTCCTGCCGTGCACATCTGCTGTACCGGTCAGCTGCTGTCATCTAACCCGTGGGAGTCACCTGCTCTCACACAAGGTCGGTCCCAAAGTGGCACCTGGTTCACCTGCCCGGTCCCTCCCTGGTTCACGGAGTCGACTAAGCCGCCGTGTGACCTGGGTCAGTCCCAGTAGGCACTTAGTCATGCCCCTCTGGTCCCTCCTTGCACCGAAGCACAGAGGTTCCACCACCCGTACCCGTAACAGTTTGCACAGGCCATGGAATCCGGTGGCTCCCAGGCTCCTTCGCTCTCTGACCTGTACCTGGAGGTCTCACATCAGAGATCCCAACAGGAAACTATCCTGTCCTATCTGCGGACTGTCAACTTCCGCCTGGACACGCTGTCCACCTCGTCTGTGTCAGTCTCTAGCCGAGCGGCACCCGCTCCGGTGGCACCTCAACCCAGTGGCGCTGTGGCACCCGGATTTGGACCTCACCTCTCTGCGCCTCCACGTTTTGGTGGTGACCCCGTCCTATGTCGGGGCTTCTTAAATCAGTGCACGCTGCACTTTGAACTCCTGGCTCACAAGATCACCTCCAACCGGGCCAAGGTGGCGCTCATCATGTCTCACCTCACCGGGGAGGCATTAGCATGGCTAAACCCTCTGTGGGAAAGAGGGGATCCCCTGGTGTCTGATCTTCTGGCTTTCCTCGCTGCCTTCCGGAAGGTCTTCGATGAGCCCGGACGAAAATCTTATACTGCCTCCTCACTTCTCCGTCTCCGCCAAGGGAGTCTCACTGTGGGCCAGTATGCCATTCGTTCCCGAACCCTCGCATCTGAACTTGCCTGGAACAATGAGGCCCTGGTGTCCACCTTTTGGGAGGGTGTTTCCGGACGGATCAAGGATGAGCTAGCCGGTCGTGACATCCCTTCCACCCTGGATGACCTGGTGTCATTAGCTACCCGGATTGACATCCGTTTTCTGGAATGTGCTAAGGAGACTACCCGGGAGAGAAAATTTCCGCGTCTCGGTCCAACATTCCAAAGGCCAGCCTCGCAACCAGCAATTCCCCGGGCATGTTCGTCTGAGCCTATGCAAATTTACCAAACCAAGATGGTCAAGTCTCGCCTGGAGACATGCCGAGCTGAGGGGAGTTGCTTCTACTGTGGCAGTATAGAGCATCTGATCCATTCCTGCCCGGTGAGGCCGGGAAACTCCAGTGTCTAGGACCGCTCGGAGAGGTCGTCCTAGGCAAGAATAAACCCTCTCCATCTTTGACTCTGTCTGTTTCCATTTCCAGTGGTGAGACCCGCTTCTTCGAGACAGCCCACCTGGATTCCGGAGCCGCTGGGAATCTCATTCAACAGGCCGTCGTGGAGCGTTACCAGATTCCCACCGTACGTCTGGCTGAACAGTTGGCGGTTGCCTCTGTGGATGGGAAGCTTCTCCCGGAGACCATCTTGTTTGTCACTGAGCCTGTAACCCTTCAGGTGGGAATGCTGCACTCGGAGAGGATCTCCGTTCATGTGCTGTCCGGTCTCTCCCACTCCCTCTTGCTTGGTCTACCCTGGTTGCAAAGACATGAGCCTGTCCTGAATTGGAGATCTGGTGAAGTACTCCATTGGGGTCAGGAATGCCATGAGTCCTGTCTGGTTCCGGTTTGTCCTTCTCGACCCCCGTCTACTCCGCCTAATCTATGTTAGAATCTATGTTGTTTTACTATCGGCCATCTTGTTGTGGTTTGCTGGCAGGATAATTCCTGGGTGAAGGCCGAAGACGTCTCGGCCTCAAGGCTAATTAAGGCTTTTCACAGGAGATTTCCTGGCAAGGCTCGGCCTAGATTATCCGGAGGATCCTCGTAAAAGGGGAGGTACTTTTAGAATATATGTTGTTTTACTATCTGCCATCTTGTTGTGGTTTGCTGGCTTCTAGTCTTTTCCTCTGGTGCTGGGTGTCTTGGTCACGTGATCTCTTCACTCTTTATTACTCAGCACCTGTCTCCCATTCCCCGCTGGACATCAGTGTTGTTACGCTTGAGCTCTGGCTAAGTTACCTTGTTAAGTTCTTTGTGCTTTGGACAATTGATATCCTGGGACTTCTTGTTCCACCAGTTTTGTTCCCTTTAATCTACGTTTCTGCAACTAACTTTTCTGTTAGGAGGTCTCCTGTATTTGCTCCCAGTCCTTAGATCTTCTATGGACCCTTTTCCCCTCCCTTCAGGTCTTCTTTTGAGTTCACTGCAGGAGTTTCGGTGGGGCTATTCACAAGGAATAGGGCACCCACCCCAGTGTAGGGTTAAGCTGAGTCTCAGTGCAGGGACAGCTTTTCCCTCCTATTCCTTAGTTCTAAGTTGCAGTACATAACAATCTACCTGGTCTGTCGGCGCCCTACTGGTCCTATGTGGATGTCTTTGACAAAAAGGAGGCTGAGACACTACCACCTCATAGGCCATATGATTGCCCCATCGACCTGGTACCTGGTGCTTCTCCTCCCCGGTGGCAAATCTACCCTTTGTCGCTGGCAGAGACCCGTGCCATGTCTGAGTACATTGAGGAGAATCTTGTTAGGGGATTTATCCAGAAATTCTCCTCTCCGGCTGGAGCAGGATTCTTCTTCGTCAAGAAGAAAGATGGCTCTCTAAGTCCCTGTATTGGTAACAGGGGCCTTAACCAGATCACCATCAAAAATAAGTACCCCCTGCCTCTCATCTCAGAGCTGTTTGACCGCCTTAAAGGCGCGAAGATCTTCACCAAGCTCGATCTTCGTGGGGCGTACAATTTGGTTCGGATTCGCCAGTGAGACAAGTGGAAGACGGAATTCAACACCCGGGACGGTCACTACGAATACCACGTGATGCCCTTTGGTCTCTGTAATGCTCCAGCCGTATTCCAGGAGCTGGTCAACGACATCTTCCGAGATCTCCTGTATTCTTGTACGGTGGTGTACCTGGACAATATCTTGGTTTTGTCTCCGGATCTGCCCTCACACCGGAGGGATATTCATCAGATTCTGCTGAGGCTCCTGAAGAATCGCCTATACGCTAAATACGAGAAATGCCTCTTTGAATAGACCTCTCTGCCATTCCTGGGCTATATTATCTCCGAGACTGGTCTGCGGATGGACCCCAAGAAGGTGTCTGCCGTTTTAAAGTGGCCCCGACCGGAGGGGTTGAAGGCGATTCAGCGATTCCTGGGCTTCACAAACTATTACTGCCTCTTCATTCCTCATTTCTCCTCCCGGACTGCTCCCATCTCTGCGCTCACCCGTAAAGGAGCAAATCCCAGGGAATGGACTTCTGAAGCGGAAAAGGCCTTTGTCTCCCATAAACAAGCCTTTTCCTCCGCTCCTGTGCTACACCGTCCGGATTGCAACAAGCAGTTCTTCCTGCAGGTATATGCATCTTCCTCCGGGGCCGGAGCAGTGCTCACCCAGAAATCCTCATCTGGGCAAATGGTGACCTGCGGATTCTTCTCCAAGCTCTTCTCCTCGTCCGAACGCAACTACTCTATAGGAGATCGAGAACTGCTGGCCATCAAGTTAGCGCTGGAGGAGTGGCGCTATTTGCTTGAGGGGGCTCTGCACCCGGTGGTCATCTACACTGACCATAAGAACCTCGCTTATTTGCAGAACGCCCAAAGACTAAATCCACTTCAGGCCAGGTAGTCTCTATTCTTCGCCTGAGTCTGCTTCACTCTGCATTACCGCCCGGCGGACAAGAACATTAAAGCTGACGCTCTATCCCGCTCATTCCTGTCTTCCGACCAAAAAGAGGAGCCTCTACATATCATTGACCCCTCCAAAGTTATGACTGTTGCTCCGTTTGACCTGTCTCATCTTCCACAAGGTAAGACCTTTGTAGCGGTTCCGGATCAAAAGAAGGTTCTACTCTGGGGCCATTCATCCAAACTAGCCGGTCATGCTGGCCAGAGGAAGATCTTTCTGCTCATTGCCCGACATTACTGGTGGCCTTCCCTGTGCAAGGATGTTGTGGAGTTTGTCACGGCTTGTTCCTCTTATGCCCATAACAAGGTTCCCAGGCACCTTCCATCCGACCGTCTCCTTCCTCTTCCCGTGCCTTCCGCTCCGTGGCAACACATTGCAATGGACTTCATCACGGATCTCCCTGTTTCTGCCGGTTGTACTGTCACTTGGGTGGTCGTTGACCGCTTTTCTAAAATGGCCCACTTCATCCCTCTGCCTGGTTTTCCGTCTGCATCTGTGCTGGCTAAGGACTTCATTCATCACATCTTCCGTCTTCACGGCCTACCCCTCCATATTGTCCTCGATCGCGGAGTTCAGTTCACTTCGCGCTTCTGGAGAGTTATGTGCAAGCTGCTGGTTGTCTCTTTGGATTTCTCTTCTGCTTATCATCCTCAGTCCAATGGTCAAGTGAAACATATCAATCAGATCCTTACCAGCTTTCTTTGGCACTTCGTCAGCGCTCACCATAGCGATTGGGTTGAGCTCCTGCCCTGGGCCGAGTTCTCCTATAACAACCATGAGAGCAAGTCTTCTACTAAATCTCCGTTTTTTGTGGTCTACGGTCGACACCCCCGGATTCCGTTTCCCGTCTCTTCTTCAGTGGACAATCCTGTCGCAGAGTCTCTTGTCAGCTAATTTTCGGCTATTTGGAAAGACACTAGATCTGCACTCCTTCAGTCCTCCGAGCGGATGAAGAAACATGCTGATAAGAGACGTCTGGATCCGCCGCAATTCCGTCCGGGAGACAAGGTCTGGCTTTCCTCCAAATATGTCCGTCTCAAGATACCCTCTTATAAGTTGCGTCCGCGGTTCATCGGTCCATTCGAGGTTCTGAACCTAATCAATCCCATGGCTTACAAGCTGAAACTCCCGGTCACCTTACGGATTCCCAACTCCTTTCATGTATCCCTCCTCAAACCAGTTGTCCTTAATTCCTTCTCTGATGATCCAGGTACCACTCCAGCTCCAGTCTCCACTGAGGACGTCTTTGAGGTAGAAAACATTTTGGTCACCAAGAGGGTAAGAGGAAAAACTTTCTTTCTTGTGGATTGGAAGGGGTTTGGCCCAGAGGAGAGGTCTTGGGAACCCAGGGAGAACATTCATGCCCCTCATCTTCTTAAAAAATTTCTCGCGGGCCTAAAGAAGAGGGGGCGTACTGTAGCATCGGCGTCTCTGCCTCCTGCCGGGCAGAGACGCTGTTCCCCTCACCGCCGCGGTCCCGGTCCAGCATCTTCCTGCTCCACTGCTGCCGCTGTGGCGCGCACCGGGCGCAGCTTCCCAGGCAGGGGACGTGCGTGCAGTCCTAAAGAGTCCCCGGCCAATGGCCGGAGGACTTCTCCTATATAAGGCACCTCCTCAAAAATGGAGGTGCCTGTGCAAGGTTGTTGTTTGTGTGCTAACACTTTCCTCAGCCCTCAGGTCCCGCTGCCTGTCAGTCCTGCCCGCCAGTCTGTCTGTCAGTCCAGCCCGCCAGTCTGTCTAACAGTTATGCCCACCAGTCTGTCTAACAGCTGTGCCCGCCAGCCTGCTTACCTGGAGCACCTGCCAGTTACCTGCCATGCCCGTCCGCCTGCCTACCTGGAACACCTGCCAGTTACCTGCTGTGCCCACCAGCCTGAAAACCCGGAGCACCTGCCAAGTAACCAGCCGTGCCCGCTAGCTTGCCTACCCGGAGCACCTCTCTGGCTATCCGCCGTACCCGCCTGCTTGCCTACCGGGAGCTCCTGTCTGGCTATCAGCCGTACCTGCCTGCTTATCTACCTGGACCACCCGCCAGCCTTCCTGCCGTGCACATCCGCTGTACCGGTCAGCTCCTGTCATCTAACCCGTGGGAGTCACCTGCTCTCACACAAGGTCGGTCCCAGAGTGGTACCTGGTTCACCTGCCCGGTCCCTCTCTGGTTCACGGAGTCGACTAAGCCGCCGCGTGACCTGGGTTGGTCCGAGTAGGCACTTAGTCACGCCCCTCTGGTCCCTCCTTGCATTGAAGCACAGAGGTTCCACCACCCGTACTTGTAACAGTGAGCGCACGCCTGCACTGACATGGTGAGCGCACACCCGCACTGACATGGTGAGTGCACAAGCTGGGCTCTTGCAGTGTCAATGCAGAAATGAAGGGAAAAGGATTAAACTCAGCTAGCGATCGCTCTGCGCAGACGCGTGCTGTCAATCAATCTAAGGGGAGGTATGAGACATGCTGATCAAGAGGGCGGAACGTTGTGTGAGCCCTTGGCCACGCGGACAGTACACTGAGGAGGCCTCATTTGCTTATGAAATAAAAAAAGAAGTGAAATCTACACTACAGATGGGATGTTCTTTATATGGGACTAAGTCCTTCTATGACTGTTTAAATAGTTTAAACTGAGTTTTGAGGATGACAGACCTTCTTTATTTATAGTCCATTTACAATGGGCAAATATGAATGTGGGTTCCTAGGAACAAAGGGAACCTGTCACAAGTTTTATACCTTATAAACCCTGCCCATCACCTATGAATGCATGTAAACAGGTTTCCTACAGCCCCTTTATACCCTCCTAGGTGCCTCTACATACCTACAGAAAAGTGTTTTTATTCATGTCCCATGCTGGATTTTGCTTGTTTTTTTGCTGTGGTTTTGCTGCGTTTTTTTCACTGTTCCTTTGCCTCTTTATGCATGTACATAAATTTCAGTGTAAAATAAAAAATCTTATTTTATTTCATCAGGTTTTGGCCCAAAAATCGCTGCAAAACCTGATACCTGCATTTTTTGGTGCGTTTTTTTCAGCATTTTTTCACCGCCCATTACTTCCAGTGGGTGAAAAACGCAAAAAGCTGAAAAAACGCTGAAAGAAGTGACATGCTCTATTGTGCAAAAAAACATGCAAAGCACAAAATAGTGATGAAACAAAAACCAAGGTGTGTGCATGAGATTTCTGGAATCTCATAGACTTTGCTTGTACTGTAAAACACAACTGAAAATTTACATAAAAAATCATAAAAAAACGCAATGTGTGAACAGACAGCAAACTATCTGTAATTGCATAGGTGTGTGTAGGGGTGGATTATGAGTAGCCAGGGCCCGGGCAGTTTAGAAGGCGTGGCTTCCCCCGGTACCTGATGTATCACGTGACATGTCACATGATCCCCTTTGATAAATCATGTGATAGGTCATGTAAGCAACACACAGGTGCTTTGGTGCTGATCTGTAGACGGAAAAAGATAGAACAGGAGTGGGAGATCAATTTTCCCAAGGGGCTACATGACAGACCATGACTGTTGTGGAAGCCGCACTAATAGGCTGAAATTAATTCTGCACAATATTAATATTAACATATAAATTATAAATTAATTGTATGACTTAATATTGAGCACAATTAAGTATGCTGACATCCCACAATATACAGTATGAGCCCCCTAGGTACAATATGAGCCCCCACATAATCCCCCTATATACAGCATAAATCCCACATAGCTCCCTATATATGACGCGCCCCCTGGGCCGTTGGGGTACCCGGAGCCGGGCCTGTAGATGCTGGTGGTTGTAGTCACCGTGGCGGTGACCCGGTCCGTGACCCAGGTGGTCAATCTAAGGGTAGTTTATGTATATCTATTATGTATAGTCCGACTACGCCACCTGTGGAATGCGGTTATTGGGAACCGCCGCTGCGGAGCAGTCCGCTGTAGCTGGTGGTATGTGCAGCAAGGTGATGTAACTCCTCACAGGAAGAGTGGAGCTTCAGGGCAGCATGTATGGATGATGGTGGTGGTAGTGCAAGGTATCAGTAATGACAACACGGAGTCTTTGCGGTGCAGTCCTAGGGTCTTTACTGGTGGCAATTATATAGGCCCCAACTGGAGTACTTGCTAGGGATGAGGGCCTGAACAGTCTGGGAGCAATCCTAGAATCCTCCTGGCCAGGAGGAGTTGTAGGCCTGCCGTTCTGACTGTACTCTTTGGCTATCCTGCTTATAGTCGTGTTGTAGCCCATGTCCCTGAGTGTGAGGGGCTGTGCTCACCCTTATGGCTGGCGACTCAGATCCCGTGTATTCCTCGCTCCTCTGTGGCTGCACTGATCCTCTCGTGTGGCTGAGCCTCCGGGCTTCTGTTGGGGCCAGGAGACCAACAATCTCCTGCGTGCGGTTTCTGCTGCTGGGCATGCAATCCCCACAGCCTCGGACTCTGGTGTCCGGTTCTCTGTAAGTACTTTGGCCAGGACGAGCTAACTCCAGCTCCAGTCCTCAGCTCCTTGCTCCTTTGTGTCCTATCTGACTCCTGACACTAGACTAGACTCAGACTCTGACTAACCCCGCCTCCAGACCCAGTTATAAAGGACAGGATCCTCCCCTTTCTGGTCTGGAGCAGGAGGTGTTGCATGTAATGTGTTCCTGACCAGGAAACTCCTGTTTTGCTCCCAGACATGGTATTACTACCACTGTGGCAACCAGACCCTCTGGGGTGCCACATATACAGTACGAGTCCCCACATAGCTTCCTAGATACGGTACGAGTCCCCACATAGCTCCCTAGATACGGTACGAGTCCCCACATACAGTGCTGGCCAAAAGTATTGGCACTCCTGCAATTCTGTCAGATAATACTCAGTTTCTTCCTGAAAATGATTGCAATCACAAATTCTTTGGTACTATTCTCTTCATTTAATTTGTCTTCAATGAAAAAAACACAAAAAGAATTGTCCTAAAGCCAAATTGGATATAATTCCACACCAAACCTAAAAAAGGGGGTGGACAAAAGTATTGGCACCCTTTGAAAAATCATGTGATGCTTCTCTAATTCGTGTAATTAACAGCACCTGTAACTTACCTGTGGCACCTAACAGGTGTTGGCAATAACTAAATCACACTTGCAGCCAGTTAACATGGATTAAAGTTGACTCAACCTCTGTCCTGTGTCCTTGTGTGTACCACATTGAGCATGGAGAAAAGAAAGAAGACCAAAGAACTGTCTGAGGACTTGAGAAACCAAACTGTGAGGAAGCATGAGCAATCTCAAGGCTACAAGTTCATCTCCAAAGACCTGAATGTTCCTGTGTCTTCCGTGCGCAGTGTCATCAAGAAGTTTAAAGCCCATGGCACTGTGGCTAACCTCCCTAGATGTGGACGGAAAAGAAAAATTGACGAGAGATTTCAACGCAAGATTGTGCGGATGGTGGATAAAGAACCTCGACTAACATCCAAACAAGTTCAAGCTGCCCTGCAGTCCGAGGGTGCAACAGTGTCAACCCGTACTATCCGTCGACGTCTGAATGAAAAGGGACTGTATGGTAGGATACCCAGGAAGACCCCACTTCTTACCCCGAGACATAAAAAAGCCAGGCTGGAGTTTGCCAAAACTTACCTGAGAAAGCCTAAAACGTTTTGGAAGAATGTTCTATGGTCAGATGAGACAAAAGTAGAGCTTTTTGGGAAAAAGCATCAACATAGAGTGTACAGGAAAAAAAAAGAGGCATTCAAAGAAAAGAACACGGTCCCTACAGTCAAACATGGCGGAGGTTTCCTGATGTTTTGGGGTTGCTTTGCTGCCTCTGACACTGGACTGCTTGACCGTGTGCATGGCATTATGAAGTCTGAAGACTACCAACAAATTTTGCAGCATAATGTAGGGCCCAGTGTGAGAAAGCTGGGTCTCCCTCAGAGGTCATGGGTCTTCCAGCAGGACAATGACCCAAAACACACTTCCAAAAGCACTATAAAATGGTTTTAGAGAAAGCACTGGAGACTTCTAAGGTGGCCAGCAATGAGTCCAGACCTAAATCCCATAGAACACCTGTGGAGAGATCTCAAAATGGCAGTTTGGAGAAGGCACCCTTCAAATATCAGGGACCTGGAGCAGTTTGCCAAAGAAGAATGGTCTAAAATTCCAGCAGAGCATTGTAAGAAACTCATTGATGGTTACCGGAAGTGGTTGTTCGCAGTTATTTTGGCTAAAGGTTGTGCAACCAAGTATTAGGCTGAGGGTGCCAATACTTTTGTCTGGCCCTTTTTTGGAGTTTTGTGTGAAATGATCAATGATTTGATTTATGCTTCATTCTCTTTTGTGTTTTTTCCTTGCAAGCAAATTAAATGAAGAGAATAATACCAAAGAATTTGTGATTGCAATCATTTACAGGAAGAAACTGAGTATTATCTGACAGAATTGCAGGGGTGCCAACACTTTTGGCCAGCACTGTAGCTCCCTAGATACGGTACGAGTCCCCACATAGCTCCCTAGATACGGTATGAGTCCCCACATAGCTCCCTAGATACGGTATGAAGCCCCACATAGCTCCCTAGATGCAGTACGACGCCCCACATAGCTCCCTAGATACAGTACAAAGCCCCACATAGCTCCCTAGATACAGTAAAAAGCCCCACATAGCTCCCTAGATACAGTACAAAGCCCCACATAGCTCCCTAGATACAGTACAAAGCCCAACATAGCTCCCTAGATACAGTACAAAGCCCCACATAGCTCCCTAGATACAGTAACATGCCCCATATAGCTCCCGGGCTGCAGTACAAAGCCCCTCATAGCTCCCTGGGCTACAGTACTGGGCGGCACGGAGCTCCCGGGCTACAGTACTGAGCGGAACAGAGCTCCCGGGCTACAGTACAGGGCGGCACAGAGTTCCCGGGCTACAGTACGGGGCGGCACGGAACTCCCGGTCTACAGTACGGGGCGGCACGGAGCTCCCGGGCTACAGTACGGGGCGGGACGGAGCTCCCGGGCTACAGTATGGGGTGGCACGAAGCTCCCGAGCTACAGTACAGGGTGGCACGGAACTCCGGGGATACAGTATGGGGCCGGCTACAGTACAGGTACGCACGGATCTCCCAGGTTACAGTACAGGGCTACAGTACGGGGCCGCACATGGCTCCCTGGGACCAGTATGGGGCCGCACATAGTTGCCGGGGTACAATACACACACGCAGTCACGCATGCAGTCAGACACAAGCAGGCACGCACACACAAAATCATGCACATGCAGTCAAACACGTAGTCATGTATATACAAGCAGACTTGCACATATACGGGTCACAGAAATGTACACACACAGACACATATACAGACATATACAAAGACACATACAGGCCTAAACAGATTTGAAGACATACAGAAATATACATATAAGCAGCCATATCACACATACATAAGCACAATCATACATGCACACAGACACACAGGGGGTACATTGGGAAGCAGGCACTCACCATCCCCCAGCTTGTCTCCGGTCCCCATCCACTGGCATGTCTCCGGTTCAGGTCCTCTCCAGTAGTAAGCACGCAGCAGTGCAGGCCGGGCGCACACTGCGTGACGTCATTTCAGCAGACACGGTCGCGCACAGGGCCGTGTCTGCTATCTGCTGGGGGAGCAGCCAAGGAGCTGCTGGGGGAGCGGGAAAGGAGCTGCTGGGGGAGCGGCCAAGAGCTTCCCCGGCCCAGTCTGCTGCCCCTGCGTGAAGTTGCCGGGGTATGTGTGCCGCATCAGCGGCATGGTGGCGGCGCATAAAACATTTTAATGAGGGCAATCTGGTCATGGGCCCCCCCCCCCGAGCCTCGAGCCCCGAGCGGTAGCCCAGATTGCCCTCATTATAATCTGCCAATTGGTGTGTGCCATCCCAATAACACACCAGTTTTTGTTTTTTTAAAGCCTTGTTACCTTTAATTTATGAAGCAGCCAGAGGTAAATATGATACTGATGAGCCGCGACTCATGGGCCACCGTTGTGTGCTTGCCCCCCAGGCTAAAATTTGCCAGCCAGCCCCTGCATTTATGTATGCCTTCATACCACTTCTTGGATATTAGTATATTTGGATTATTTGCACTCTCTTGAGTCCTAGGCACATTTATTCCTACTTTGACGTGCAATTTATACTTTTTATACAGTACAGACCAAAAGTTTGGACACACCTTCTTATTTAAAGATTTTTCTGTATTTTCATGACTATGAAAATTGTACATTCACACTGAAGGCATCAAAACTATGAATTAACACATGTGGAATTATATACTTAATAAAAAAGTGTGAAACAACTGAAAATATGTCTTATATTCTAGGTTCTTCAAAGTAGCCACCTTTTGCTTTGATGACTGCTTTGCACACTCTTGGCATTCTCTTGATGAGCTTCAAGAGGTAGTCACCGGAAATGGTCTTTCAACAATCTTGAAGGAGTTCCCAGAGATGCTTAGCACTTGTTGGCCCTTTTGCCTTCACTCTGCGGTCCAGCTCCTTATGGAGAGTGACACACCAGCTCTGGCACGTCAAGGTAAGGAGGCTTATTCGCCAGGCTTTGTACTCTATAGCGCCACCTATTGGAAGTAGCAATCCTACAAGTCACAATCAACACTTTAACAAGTCGTGCAATATGACTTAGGATAACATTTGTTTTGGCTTACATGTTTATGATATCATGTACACACTTCTCAGCACGTGACATGGGGTGCACCTGCAAGGGTTAATTTATCTCCTTCCACTCAATCCAGCACTCAACCGCTGTTTTAGGCTATAAAATGAGCATAGATCACACCCTGACACAGTCCACACACCCTGGTTACATAACACGCTGCCACCACTCATCAAATACTCAGGGTGATGAGTCCCCAATATATGTTACTGTCTGACAATGAAAAGGTCACACACTCTCTGAAAGGCTATGGATTCTTTAGGGCAGGGGTCGGGAACCTATGGCTCGCGAGCCAGATGTGGCTCTTTTGAAGGCTGCATCTGGCTCGCTCTACCTGCCACTGACAGCTTAAAATGGCGCCATTGCTTCTGATCCACACCACAGGAAACCGTCACCCGGGATATAGGGCGCCCGCTCTCCTGACAGCTAGAGCGGTGCTTGAGTGAGCGGAGCTCAGTTGCTGCTAAGCTGGGGTGAGTCATCATTAAGCGCAGACCGGAGATTAGCTCACAAGCAGGTATAGGGAGTTCCCGCGCTGTCAGCCATCGTTCTCCTCACCCCAGCGTAGCAGCAACTGAGCTCCGCTCGCTCAAGCGCTGTCAGGAGAGCGGGTGCCTTATAGGGGTGACGGCTTCCTGTGGTGCGGATCAGAAGCGGCGGCGCCATTTTAAACTCCACTGGCAAGAATCAGCAGCCGCATCAGTCAATCAGAGAGTGCCTGAATACAGGTAACGCTCTTACTTCATACCACCAGTCAATTAGGGGAACGCCAGTTACTTATATACACAGTACTGATGGGGGTATAGTTTGCCCTTCCCCTTAAGAGCAAAGAATGGAATCAGCCAGGGACACCTCAAGCATATGGAAGTAAACTTCCCTCCTTTTAATCAAGTAGTCAGCTAGCTAATTGCAGAAACCCTTTCATTGAAGAAGATGGCTAAAAGAAAAAATTATGAGGAGTATCGTACGTTTCAGCAGGAATGGACAGAAGAATTCGCCTTTGTGGAGAGAGCAGATTCTGCAGTGTGTCTAATATGCAATGATAAAATTGCATCGATGAAACCGTCAAATATAAAGCGGCACTTCGACACACGCCATACTACATTTGCATTGAAATATCCTGTGGGGAACAGAAGGAAGAAAGCATGTCAAGAGCTACTGTGCAGAGTGCAAGCTTGTCAGCAGCAACTCCGTGTTTGGACCCAACAAGGTGATTGGAATTCGGCTAGCTTTGCTGGTGCTTTAGCAATTGTGAGAAACGGAAAGCCATTCACAGATGGAGAATATGCCAAAACATTCATGCTTGATGTTGCCAATGAACTTTTTGACGACTTTTCGGATAAAGACAAGACAATCAAATGAATAAAAGACATGCCTCTGACGGCAATGTGGCGCCCCTGCGGGTTCAGTCACCACAGAGGTACTGCATCTCACCCAGAGGTGTGGTATCCCACTCTCAGGTAAGGACAGAGTACCACCCTGGGCCCACACACTTGCATCCATTACACTCCACTTCAGTAGGGAAGGGTGAGATTGCTCCTAAGGGAGAGCACAGTCCCTGGTCCCTAGCTGGAGGGTGAAACCATGTAGTGGGTGTGGGTGGAGGAAGTAGTTCAGGGGAGCACCGACATGAAGAGTATAAGAAGGAAGGGAACCATCTAAAGAGAGATCAGATCAGTTCAGAGGAGAGAGAGTTGGGAGCAGGAGCTCTGGAGGAGTTCTGCTCAGAGGAGTGGAGAAAGGAGTGGGGCCTAGTCTGAGAGGCCCAGGAGGAAAGACTGAGAGAAGAGGATGGGAGCAGAGGGAAGGCTCCAGAGACAGAGGGGATCCCAGGGGCACGGCGAATGCGGATGCCACCCGTGCGCCCGAATCTACACGGACGTGGAGGGATCAGGACGCAGAGGGGACCAGCCCTTAAACTAGTGGAGAAGAATCAGGCTCAGCTAGATAACCGGAGGCTACTGTACTTGCAAGGTGCAGCTGCCAACTACCACAATCACATCGCCGAAAAGGTGGCCGCATAGGTTCCAGGGGACTGCACGTCGCCCGAGAAGACCCGAGGCTATTGGCTTGGGACACTGATTGTGAGGCGCAGGGCAGGAGGGTGAGAGCCAGCGCAGGAAGACGGACCGAGGAAGGAACATAGAACGGGGTCCCGTTTAAGTACTCCTGAGGTACCTGAGAGATTGCTGAACCCCTCACTTGGTGAACACAGGACGACGTGGGCGGCTATAATCTGGCAGTTGTAACCTGGAGCAGCGTTATAACTGTGAGCAAAACCTTGAAGACTGCACCCCACTGTGTCCTGGAATTATTGCTGTGCCATCACCAGCCCTGCACTACACAGCACCAGCAACATCTACCTCATAAAATCACCATCCACTGCCCTGGAGCTAAGCTCTGCCTGTGGAGAGCTGAACCAACTCTGCTGCGTCACCATCAGCTCCAGAGGATCTGCACCGCAGCGGCAGCCTCATATAGCCGCATACCACAGGTGGCGTCACGAACATTATCTCTATAAAAACTTTATTCCCCTTATACTTTACACTTTTCCCCTTTTATTGACTGCCCGGCTACCGAGTACCCCACGGCCCAGAGGGCGCATCAGCAAGAACTGTTTACGATCGTACCATCATGATGGCAAATCAAATTGAGGCAACACAAATGAAGGACATAAATGCAGCACCATTCTTTTCTCTCGCTTTGGATGAGTCAACAGACGTAAGCCATTTATCCCAGTTCAGCGTGATTGCAAGGTATGCTCCCGGTGACTCACTACGTGTCAGTACTCACTGAATGGGAAATCATTGGGGAATTCAGAGATGGAGAAGGACTTGGGCATCTTGATTGATAGCAAACTAATTTGGAGTGCCCAAAGTCAGGCAGCTGCTGTAAGGGCAAACAGGGTAATGGGATGTATCAGAAGAGGTATAGCTGCAAAGGATGAGAACATTGTTCTTCCACTGTACAAAGCACTGGTCAGACCACACTTGGAATACTGTGCTCAGTTATGGGCCCCAATATATAGAAAGGATATAAATGAGCTTGAAAAGGTACAAAGGAGGGCAACAAAATTAATAAAGGGAATGGAGGGACTGCAATACCCAGAGAGGTTGGCAAAACTAGGACTATTCAGCTTGGAAAAGAGAAGGTTGAGGGGGGACATAATAAATGTGTACAAATATGTTAGGGGACAGTATAGAGATCTTGCCCGAGATTTGTTCAAAAGGAGGGATATTACGGTAACAAGAGGGCATTCACTAAGACTGGAAGAGAAAAGGTTTCAGCACCAGCATAGGAAGGGGTTCTTTACGGTAAGAGCAGTGAGAATATGGAATTCACTGAGTGAGGAGACGGTAATGTCGGATTCACTACACCAGTTCAAGCGGGGACTGGATGCATTTCTAGATACCAGGCAGATTTCAGCATATACTTAAAAATAAAATAAAATAGTAGGTTGATACAGGGATTTATTCTGACTGCTGGTTTCAGAGTCGGGAGGGAATTTTTCCTCAGGTGAAGATTGGCCAAATCATTTGGGGTTTTTGCCCTCCTCTGGGTCAACTTTAGCAATTACAGAACTAACAGGTCGAACTTGATGGACGCAAGTCTTTATTCGGCTTTACAAACTATGTTACTATGTTACGTGAGGAAAGTCTTGCTGTTTTGCCTATGACTGGGACAACAAGAGGGGAGGATTTATTCAAGTCTTTCACTGAGCTCGCTGAAGAAAAGAAAAAATCTACCAATGGATAAACTTATTTCGGTGTGTAATGATGGTGCTCCGTGCATGGTGGGGAAAAACAGGATTTGTCGCGCTTCTTCGTGAAGATGAAAAGAGACCTATCCTAAGTTTTCACTGCATCCTACATCAGGAGGCGCTTTGTGCTCAGATGTGTGGCGAGCAGGTTGGTGAAGTGATGTCGCTGGTCATTCAGGTGGTCAACTTTATTGTTGCCCGAACTTTAAATGATCACCAGTTTAAAACACTGCTGGATGAAGTTGGGAATAATTATCCCGGTCTGCTTCTGCACAGCAATGTGCGTTGGTTGTCAAGAGGGAAGGTGCTCAGCCGCTTTGCGGCTTGAATGAGCGAAATCTGGACTTTTCTTGAAATGAAAACGTCGAGCATCCTGAGTTAGCTAACACTGAGTGGCTCCTGAAGTTCTACTATCTCGTGGATATGACTGAACATCTGAACCAGCTCAATGTGAAAATGCAAGGCGTTGGAAATACAGTCTTATCCCTTCAGCAAGCAGTGTTTGCATTTGAAAACAAGCTAGAACTCTTCATTGAAACAGGTCGTTTACTACACTTTGAAAAACTGGGAGAGTTTAAAGATTCATGCACAGCAAGTGACCTTGCTTAACATCTTGATCTTCATCAGCTAGCGGGCTTCACATCTAGTCTCCTGCAGTCATTTAAAGCGCGCTTTGGAGAATTTCGTGAGCGCACTCGTCGTGAGCGCACTCGTCTTTTTAAGTTCATCACCCATCCACACTAGTGTACAGTGGACTGCGCCGACCTGAGTTACATCCCCGGTGTCAGAGATTTTGAGCTACAAGCTGCTGACCTGAAGGCCTCGGACATGTGGGTGAATAAGTTCAAGTCACTGAATGAAGATTTGGAAAGACTTGCACGACAGCAAGCAGAGTTGGCGAGCAAACACAAGTGGCAAGAAATGAAAAAACTTCAACCCGCGGACCAGCTGATTGTCAAAACTTGGAACGCACTTCCCATCACATACCACACACTGCAGCTTGTGAGTATTGCTGTACTGACAATGTTTGGCTCTAAGTATGCATGTGAGCAGTCTTTCTCACATCTAAAGAACATTAAGACCAACCTACGATCACGTTTAACGGATGGAAGTCTCAACGCCTGCAGAAGCTCAACCTCATTGTAACATACCTGGCAGAGTTCTTGTATAGGGCACCATCTCCCACTATGCAAGATCGCAAACTTGATCATCAGTCTGCTAGCCTGGCTTCTTTCCATGCTGTCTGCTTGCCTCTGTTCTGGCTGCTTTGGGCGGCGGCCCGGTCACTTCCTGTTTCTTGTAGCTGCTGTGGGCACACCCCTAATGCGTCCTCAGCCTATTGCTGTCAGTCACTGGATATTTAAACCAGCTTCACCTGAAAGCTGGTGCCTGAGCAACTTTATCATTCAGTGTGCTCCTTGACTCTGAATGTGCCAGGTCCTGTTCTGTTTCTCCTGCCTGTCTGCCTTCCTGGAGGCTGTATTTCCAGGCCTGTCTGAACATGCGCCTAGCCTGTTCGTCCCGCCTTCTAGGGGCCGCATACCTAGATCTGTTATCTGTGTTTCTTGCCTGTCTGTCCGCCTTCCTGGAGGCTGTATTTCCAGGCCAGTCTGAACACGCTCCTAGCCTGTTCGTCCCGCCCTCTGGGGGCCGCATACCCAGACTCACTCCTGTATCTCGCTGCAGTGTCAGTTCCCGTCTGAACACTCAGTTCCTGTCTGAACACTCTCCTAGCCTGTTTCCTGTTTTTCTCTATGTCCGTACCTTCCCTTTTTCTGCAGAGTCTGAACCTGCACCTAACTCCTACTCGTTGTCGCTGTACTTCCGTTTGTGAGTTTAGAGTCCACTCGCTACTTCATTACAAGTATCTTGTGTGTATCTGGTTCTGCCTTTCCCTTCCAGTCTGTTCCGTGTGAACAGAGCCCTGTCCCCTCTGCTCTGCCTTTGCTCACTGCTCCGGCGGTTCCTGCCTGCTCTGCCTTGCTCACCATTTCGGCGGTTCTTGCCTGCTCTGCCTTGCACACCGCTCCGGCGGTTCTTGCCTGCTCTGCCTTGCTCACTGCTCCGGCGGTTCTTGCCTGCTCTGCCTTGCTCACCGCTCCGGCGGTTCTTGCCTGCTTTGCCTTGCTCACCACTCCGGCGGTTCTTGCCCGCTCTGCCTTGCTCACCGCTCCGGCGGTTTCTGCCCGCTCTGCCTTGCCCACCGCTCCTGCGGTTCTCGCTCTGCTCTGCCTTTGCTCACCGCTCAAGGCAGCCTCGCTCTGCTCTGCCTTTGCTCACCGCTCCAGGCAGCCTCGCCCTGCTCTGCCTTTGCTCGCCGCTCCAGGCGGCCTCGCTCTGCTCTGCCTTTGCTCGCCGCTCCAGACGGCCTCGCTCTGCTCTGCCTTTGCTTACCGCTCCAGGCGGCCTCGCTCTGTTCTGCCTTTGCTCACCGCTACATGCGGTCTCGCCCTGCTCTGCTCTTGCTCACCACTCCGGCGGTCTCACTCTGCTCTGCTTGTCTACCGCATCTGCGGTTCTGTTCCTGAGTCCCAGTCTGTACTGGACCTTATCCAGTCTGTGCTCCAACCTGCTAGTGCCTCCCTGTCGGCACTCCAGCCATGCTTGCCAGTACCCCCTACCTGCATCCCAGTCATGCTTACCAGTGCCCGCCTGTCTGCATGCCAGCCGTGCCTGCCTATACCCACCAGTCAGTGTGCCAGCCTAACCTGCCTGTTCCTGTATTCTCCTGTGTGGGTCAACAGCCGTGCCCGGGGTCTGACCTGGAGTAGCACCTGGTCCCTCTGCTTGGTTCCTCCCTGGTGTACAGGCGTCGTTAGCCGTCGTGCGACCTTGGTCGGATCGGGTAGATACTTAGTTACGCCCCTCCAGGCACTCTCCGGTTCATGGTCCAGTGGGATCACTAAACACGCACACGCCAGTCAGTCTGGGCGTGTGCATAACACTCACCACGTATCAACCAGACTACAAAGCCATCAGCAAAACCATGCAGCACCAGAAGTCACATTAATGGTAAGAAGTACTTTATTCATCATTGGTTAGCAACAGCATAACAATGTTATTAAAAAGAATTCAGAGACTTATTGTACTTTAAAAGTGTTGGTCTTGCATAAAATGCACACATTTACTTGTATTTAGTTTTAAAAATATTGTATGGCTCTCACGGAATTACATTTTAAAATATGTAGCGTTCATGGCTCTCTCAGCCTAAAAGGTTCCTGACCCCTGCTTTAGAGCATACAAGGATCAAACTAATTCAAGATTTTAAGCTTTAATATAAAAACATACAGTGCTTACAATAAAAGATACAAAAAGGTAAAAATAAAACGACATATATGCAAAACAGTTATAAAATACAAAGGGAGAAATAACAGTAATACCTATTGTTTTTCTGTTTCCTTGGGTGAAGGAGAAAATTATGGATCACAAGCAGCCTAGGTAGCCCCCCCCATGTAAACAACTTTCTTTTGTGCCACCCAACTTTTTATAGTCCTGACCATAGAGTCATATTTCCAGGATCACCTGAATTGGACTATTTAAAAAAATGCTGTTTGTGATTGGACAGTGAGCTAAGGGCCTTGTATTTCAAATATCCTATGTTTAACCCACTCCTCTCTATACAATAAAAAGTAAATATCCTGCCTAGATACAATTTGTTTCCCTTTGAAGCTCAGGATCCAGGAGCTGAGGTGCCATGTTTGACACCTCCAGCAAAAGCCCCTTTCTGTTTGCAATACTGGTATATCCAGTTTCACCCTTTTGTCAACTAGATGTAACTCTAATGCTGTTATACTTTTCCCTTATTGATTATATATTTCCTTCACAAATAAACATTGTCATTTTATGAGTGATCCCTGTTTTGGCATACTTCTTGTCTCATATTGTGATGTATTCCTGTACTTATGGTGGTTTTGGTGCTGTATTCCTTTACAGATGGAAATTCTGTGTTCATATACTCATGGTGGTTCTGGTGATGCATTCCTGTAATGATGGTGATTTACAAACCTTGTTTGTTAGTTGTATATGGAGGTAGCTGCTCCTAGTAAGTGCCTGTTCACACCTATTTCTTGTTTTGGAAGTTTTTTCTGGTTCTGGTGATTTATTCATGTACTGATTGTGGTTCTGTTGCTGCATTTCAGTACTGATGGTGGTTCTGATGCTGTGTTTATTCAAAGCCAATATTGATTTGTTCTACAGTGGATATAAAAAGTCTACATTTTCCTGATAAAATGCCAGATTTTTGTCATGTAAAAAAAAAATCATACCAAGAAGAATCATTTCAGAACATTTTCTACCTTTAATGTCTCCCATAATCTGTACAAATCTCTTGAGAAACAAACTGAATTCATTTGAGGGGGGAAATAAAAATAACAAAGCTAAAATAATGTGGTTGCATAAATATGAATGCCCTCTTATAATTCTGGACGTGGCTGCATTTAGAATTAGCCAATCACATTTAAGGTCGTGTTCACATGTAGTGTAAATACTGTGTTATTTATGTTTTCTGCAGGGGTCCACACCAGACTATGCAATAATCTTTTCTGGTTATTGTATTCTGCAGCATTTTTTAATTGCGTTTTCTCCTTATTTGATGCATTTTTGGAGCATGTTTGAAGCAGTGTTTTTAATTATTAATTTCTCTTTGATTTGAATGTTTTCTTGTCAGACCTTAAAGTGGAGTAAAAGTGTGACATCATTGTTCTCAGCATCGATCTAGAGAGTGTGAGGTAGTGACTGGGATCGTATACAAGGGACGTTATATATCATCCAGAATGTGTACAGAGACCTATTAAATCCATTGGAGTGCATTGCAGTCACAGACACAGCTGCGGCTGCAATGCAGGAATGAAGGTGAGCATTGACCTGGTCAGGCTATCTGGCTAAGGCAGATTAAGTAAAACCTGGCAGGGCCTTCATTTCTTGGGGGAGGCTACAGGAAGGCAGTGGGGCGGCCTCTTCCCTCCAACCCAGTCCAGTATGCCAGCCTGACTACCAGTCCTGTCCGCCAGCCTGACTACCTGTCTCCGCCAGCCAAGTGTACTCTCCAGCCCGACGGTCTGCCTACGATCCAAACCCGCCAGTCTGTCTATGGGCCTGGCTTGCCTGCCTATGCGGAGAACATACCAGTTACCTGCCGTGCCTATCAGCCAGCCAACCTGGAGGCTCCTACCAGTTACCTGCCGTGCCTACCCGGAGGCTCCTGTCAGTTACCCGTGGGAGTCACCTGCTCTCATACAAGGACAGGCCCAGAGTAGCACCCGGTCCCTCTGCTCGGTCCTTCCCTGATTCACGGAGTCGATTGAGCCGCCGTGCGACCTTGGTCAGTCCGAGTTGATACCTAGTTACGCCCTTCTGGTCCCTCCTTGCACCGCAGCACAGAGGTTCCACCACCCGGATCCGTAACACAGGTTACCATCAACCATGATTGGGGATGGTGGTAGGGGAGAGGATTCAAGAGGTTCTACATATTTCTTGAGCAGAGACCTGTGAAAGACATTGTGGATCTTAAGTGCCTGAGGTAGCTCAAGACGAAACGCTACTAGGTTAATGACGGCAGTTATTTTATAGGGACCAATAAATAATCTAGGTCTCAGCTTACAGGAAGGAACCTTCAACTTGATATTCCTGGTAGACAACCACACAAAGTCATTCACACTCAGGTCCAGACCTGGTGAGCTTTTCCTGTCAGCCATGTGTTTGTACCTGTCTCTCATGATCTTCAAATTACTCAGAACGCTCCGCTACACAGAGGAGAGCGATGAAGCAAAACATTCCTGCTCAGGAACTCCCAAAGCCCCTCTCCCACTAAAAGTTCCAAACTGTGGATGGAAATCGTATGCACCAAAGAACAGTGTTCTGCCGGTATATTCTTGAAGATGATTATTAATAGCAAATTCTGCCAGCGGTAAGTAAGATGCCCAATCCTCCTGGTTTTCAGAGAAAAAACACCTGAGGTAAGCCTCCAAATTCTGATTAATGCGTTCGGTCTGCCCATTTGACTGAGGATGGAAGGCAGAGGAAAAGGACAGCTGCACCCCCAGTTGAGAACAGAATGCTCTCCAGAACTTGGAAACAAACTGGTTCCCCAGATCTGACACCATATCAGAGGGAACCCAATCAAGGACAGCACGGATCTTCTCCGGATCCATCCGAAAACCCGAAGATGACAACAGGTACCCCAAAAACTGCACCTCCTGGATGGCGAAAAAAAATTTCTCTAGTTTGGCATATATTTTTCTATCCCTTAATATCTGAAGCACCTGTTTAACATGCCGCCGATGTGTCTCAAAATCAGGTGAGTAAACCAAAATATCATCCAAATAGACCACCATAAACCTGCCCACCAAATGATGGAAAATATAATTTATGAAATGCTGGAACACCACGGGAGCACTGGTCAGACCGAAAGGCATAACCAGACTCTCGAAATGCTCCTCAGGGATATTGAACGCCATTTTCCATTCATCCCCTTCTCTGATTCTAACCAGATTGTAGGCTCCCCTTAAATCCAACTTGGAGAATACCTTAGCTCCCACAACCTGGTTGAAGAAATCTGGAATCAGAGGAAGAGGGTATGGATCTCGGATGGTAATTTGATTCAATTCCCGGAAATCTAAATAGGGACCTAAACCGCCATCTTTTTTCTTCACAAAGAAGAACCCTACTGCTATGGGCAAAGATGAGGGTCTGATATGTCCCTTCTCCAGACTTTCTGCAATGAAATCCTTCATGGCTTGTCGCTCAAGGCCAGAAAGATTATACAGTCTGGACTTTGGAAGTTGAGCTCCGGGGGTCAGGTTAATAGGACAGTCATATGCACGATGAATAGGCCAATCCTGACACCCCCTGTCAGAAAAAACGTCCTCAAAACCAGACAAAAATGCAGATAATGTCTCTGTAGAGACTGTAGAAAGGGAAATATTTAAACAGTTCTCATGGCAGTAATCTCCCCACTCAATGATCTCTCTGGGTTGCCAGTCCACCAACGGATTATGTTTCACCAGCCAGGGTACACCCAGTACAATTGGAGTGGGAAGACAGTCCAGGACATAGCAAGGAATTATCTCACAATGAACTGACCCCACCCTTAGTGTTACATTATGTATAATCTGAGTCAGAGCTTTCTGTGCAAGTGGCGCTGAGTCAATGGTGAAGATAGGAATGGGCTTAGCTAAAGTACAGCAAGCAAAACCATGAGTTTTCACAAACTCAGCATCAACCATACTGACTCCAGCTCCACTGTCAACAAACACAGAAATGTTCTCAGCCTTGCTCTCTAGCACCACCTCTGCTGTCAGGACAAACTGAGAACTGCAGGTTGACGATAAATGCATCCCTTGATTATCCAACTCCAGACTACCAAGGGTTAATCAAGTTTCCTTTTGCTTAGGAATCGAGGGACAGGCCCCTATAAAATGTCCCTTTTTTCCACACAAAAAACACACGCCCTTTTGTTTGCGGATCTCATGGGAAACATACAATGCATAGGCACCCCCTAACTGCATGGGTTCTTCCACCTCCCCCCAGTACTGGTTCACCCTCAGACCTCCCCTCCAGCAAATGGGAATTACCCTGAAAAGAGAGCTCTGGAGAAGGTAGTCTCACCCACCTATCCCAAAGGCGTCTATCAGCACGTATAGCCAATGATATGGCAGCCTCCAAGAACTCTGGGGTTTCATACACTGCCAAAAGCATCTTTCAAGCTTTCAGTAAGGCCCTGACAAAATTGGCTTCTAAGAGCTGGGTCATTCCATTTTGTACCAGTTGCCCATCTGCGGAATTCGGTGCTTTACGTCTCTACTGACCGATTCCCCTGCTGTAGGCGACGCAGCCTGGACTCAGCCAAGGAGATTCGGTCAGGGTCATCATAGATGAGGGCTAGAGCCCCGAAAAACCCCTCCACTGACTGGAGGCAAACCGAACCCTGCGGCAAAGATAAAGCCCAAGATTGAGGATCTCCTTGCAGCAGTGAGATCACAATCCCCACTCGCTGCTCCTCACCTCCAGAGGAGTAAGAGGAGTAAGTATGAAGTTTAAAATACAGTTTGCAAGCTTCCTTGAACTCAAAAAACGTATCCCTACCTCCTGAAAACCTGTCAGGGTGGGCAAACTTGGGTTCAAGCTGGACCGGCCTACCCGCAGAGACCCCAACATTAGGGACATGCAGCCGCTGTTATTGCTGCTGAACCTCATAGCGGAGGTCAGTCACCTCCACAGACAGCCTGCGCAGCTGCTCTGCCAGCTCTGCAATGGAATCCATGAACACAAAAAGGGAAAAAAAAACACACGGAAAAAACCCACACACAAATAAAGCTATCGGTAAGTTTTTTTTTCCTTATAAATGTACGGCTGTTGATAATGTCACGCAAGGTGTGAGAAAGACTAAGTGCAACACAAAGAGAAGAGGGGGGGGGAGCCAAAACACTAGGGAAAGGGGG
This sequence comes from Phyllobates terribilis, assembly GCF_046119375.1. Classification (NCBI taxonomy): domain Eukaryota; kingdom Metazoa; phylum Chordata; class Amphibia; order Anura; family Dendrobatidae; genus Phyllobates; species Phyllobates terribilis. Next base: position 740,014,992 of record NW_027362761.1, on the reverse strand, counting down.
AGTGTAGACCCCTAGGTAGATCTAATAACACCCTACCTACTCTACTGTCCCTATATAGGTTCCACACCTATCGTCGAGCAGCACCCTAAACACTGTATGTCCCTAGAGCTTGGCCCTAGATAGGGAGGGGGAGGGGTGAGCACTGGTCAGGCTCCACTGCAGACTAAAGACAACAAGGTAGACAAGCAAAGGGTATAAACTTAGCTTGAGTAGACACCAGAGGAGAAACGCCAACTGTCCTCCAAGGGCACTAGAGAAGAAGCCTGCCAACAGCTAGTGCTCCAAGCATGAGTGCTTTTAACTCCCATGCAATGGTGTGTCAATTAGTAGCACGTGAAAGGTCACCGCTGGGTCTTAAAGGAAGAAGGATTAAGAAGGTGTCTGCAATGTCAAGCGCAGTGACCTTCTACTGCCAGATCCAGAGCGACTGTCTATTACACCTGGCACACCCGTGACAAGTACAGGTCTCTCACATACTGGACTGTAGTACTTTGCTGGTTTGTGGTGAAGACTGAGTCTGAAACAAGTAAGCTTGGAAGAAGTAGAGAGATTGTGTGTGAAGATGCTCCGTATTTTAAAGGAAACATTTGTGAAGTTATGTACCCACTATCTATTGTACAAAGTTCCCAATAAGTTTATGTTAAGTAAAAGACTTTATTTTCGAGTGGTGGTCTCCCGGTCCAAGCCAACTGAAGTGATCGGCATCATGCAGCCTGCAAGGGCGTAGCGCTCCCATAGACAAAGCCCACACACCTAGCCAGGATCCCCATCTTCATGTAGCGTGCTGGGGAGTACCTTGCCCACGGCTATCACCCCACGCCACGTTACATTTGGCGTATTTGGCCGTATATAGTCGATAGATAGAAGGGATATGGTGAAGACTCGAGTTGCATAGAGGATGGCTAACAAATGAAGTAGCACTCTGCAACGCTAAGTATGCGAACATGAAATATATGAAATTTGAATAGCATTACTGCTCTAGAAAACAGAAATAAATGAGAAATCTTAGCGCATAAATTGGCCAATTCATGTGTACCTGGCAGCCACGTCAAGGCACCCCTCGTTATACAAGGAACCTGCCTGTATGAACTCCTCTCTAAGAGACAAAAGTCTGCCTGTGTGGTGTGTGGGAATGAAAGATCCTGCTACAATTAAAACCGCCTAGATAGAGGCGGAGTGCTCAGTCAAAGCCTATGCATATAAACAGAAAAAAATGACCGGCACTGCCAAAACAAGAAATAGGTGTGTACAGGTGCTTACTAAGAACAGCTACCTCCATATACAACTAACAAACGTGGGAAAAGAAAACACGAAAGGGAGCGAAGAACCATCCAGACCTCCAAAGGCTTTGCTACCGAAAGGAATGTCTTGTCTGGAAGTGCCAGTCCACAGTGGGAGGTACCCGCTTCAGTTAAGTGAAGTGGGAGGAGAAGGCCCTCCTAGTGAGGCGTGACGAGGGAAAACGGGCGAAGGCATTAACGAAACTGGATGCTTGAAGAGACCCCACCCAGTGAAAGGCAGAGTAGTTATGTGGTTCGCCGGGCGACGAGACGGACGGTGCCTTTTGTCAGTTGGAGATCAAAGAAAATGAAGTCCCTCATGGCCGATAGCAGAGAGTTGTCAGGGAGCATGGCGGAGCCCAACCACTCTCCCCACGGAGGGGTGTAGAGGATCCAGGGTTGGTTGGCTAGCTGTCCTGAAGAAGGAGCATAAGCCTGCTACGGGGGTTCTTGACTAGGCGGTTTCGCTCCCCTGCTGGGGCCTGAGGGGAGTCCTCATCTCCGGGCTTTCTGAGAACCGAGGAGGGAAGAATTAAGGTATGTAAACTCGTCAGTGCTTTAAGGGGCCTGGGTCTGTCGACAATGGAGAGAAGGAGGCCCAGTACCTGGGCAAGAGATATGCTTGTGGTCCCTTAACCGAACGCTATAAGAAACAGACTTTCCATGGAGAAGTCACCAGTTATGACCCGCAGAGGAGACACGTGTTCATTTACGAGTTTGGTACAGGTCACCGTATCTACGTAGAGAAGAAAATGGTGGAGTCTGTCCCGGAGGTTGTACACTCTTGCGCTGGGCATGCGGATAATGTTTCTTAAGCTGGATGGTCATCGCAAGTGGCATGTGGTTAGCGTAGTGTGTGAGAGCAGAGCCACTGCTGCATGGTTCTGTAAGGCAGAAATGGCCTGGGAGAGGGCCATGGAGGCTGACCAGTCTGGAGGTGCAACATTGGTGCGATCGTTGGAGTTTAGGGGAATACTCTTGCTGGTGAAAGGGTTGGTCGTAATCCAAGTTATGGCTGGGGCATTAGCTAATGTCCACGTGTCCAGGGCTCCAATGGCGTTGAAGGTGGGGCTGTTTCTGAGCAGGCGCGAGGGGAAGAAGACACAAGAGGGAGGAGGATATAGTCTCTGTGCTCCCTAGAGGAGGAGGAAGAAGGAACTCCCACAACGAGTGAACAGTGCCAAAATGGAGTCGGAAGCTGGAAAAGCCCACGTTGCTCCCTTGACAGGAACAGTTGGAAGTTCCTGGAGAGCTACTCTCCAGCGGGTCTGTGACCCACATGTCCGGGACTCCATTACGTTGATAGCCACAGATGGTTGAACTTGGTGTTCCCCCCAGTTTTGTTGTGCTCGTTGCGCTGCCCCCTGTTGGATTGAAAGACATTGCAGCAGCTGAAGGGTCCTACACTCTCTGTTAAGGACTGAGCCTTAAGGACAGTTAAGGACTGATCCCAATCCAGAATGGACGTTGCCCCTAACAGACTGTGTACCTGTCTCGTGGACAGGAGTGGACCTAAGGTCTGTTCCCTTCTCGTGGGGGCTACCTGGAAGAGATACAGACTTTGCCGTGTGTTGGTCCCAGGGCCCTTGCTAAGAGGGGCCAGATCATCCCGAAGGACTGATGCCTGGTTAAAAGGACTTGGATGGTTGCGGTTACAGGGTCCTAGTAGGTCCAGGTCTGTGTTGCTCTAGGAGGAGAAGAAGACTACGTGTAGCTTAATGTACGTTGTGTGTGGTGAAATACATTGGTGTCTTCCAGGTTCTGGATGGCCGAGGACGACCATCGTTAAAGAAGAGGGAAATGTAAGAAAATTTAAGTTGTGCCCATGTTCCTCCTTGTTATGTTCTGTCCAGCAACATTTAATGAGTCGGTATGAATAGAGTTTAGAATTGGGACTAGCCCAGAGGGGCTATGTAGCAAGATCAGAGAGAACTTCTTGGTAGTAAGCGAGACAGGGCCTAGCTTGCAGCTAGAGCAGACCTTTCATCTGAGTATTCAGCAGAGCCGCATGAGTTGGGTGTCTCTAATGTGAGTAGAGATGAGGAAAAGAGACAGAAAGAGAGTGATGCACTGGAGATGGGACCTGGGACAGGATGCCTAGCAGTGTGGTTCCGAGTTTGCATCTCAGAGAGGTAACGAGCCAAGATGGAACAGGGAACGTGAGACGAAGAGAGTCCTCTCGGCGGTAGTTCCAAGTTGTCAGCAAGCAAAGAAGTTAAGTAACGGCCATAGTAGCAAACTTGTTCCCCTAAGGGGAAAAGAGGACGTGGAACTGTGGGTTGAAGTACAGGACTCTCACATACTGGACAGTAGTTCTGTGCTGGGTGGTGTGACGCGCCCAGGGGATGGGGACAACTCGGTACCAGGGCCTTTACCTGGTTTGGGGATGTCGCGGTGGTCGGCTCCCGGGCCCGTACCCTGGGTTCACTCTTGAAAAAGGGGATTGGAACTTGGATAGAAAATAAAAATAAAGTGAGTAGTTCGTGACGCCACCTGTGGGACCTGGTAATGATTACCAGTGCTGCTTCAGACCTCTGGGGGTGTTGGGATGGCAGCTGAGGTGTTTCTGCTCCCCCCAGGTGGAGCGGGCCCCTGGGGCAGGGATGGTGCGAAGGGATGCAGGAGAGAGGGGACCCAGCCGTGTCAGAGGAAAAACAGACACACACACCGGGGCTAGTTTCAGTACCTTTACTGCAGAAGGTAGTCAGGTACGGTCCAGGGTACTTGCTAGAAGGGTATGCACTTCTGGACTTGCTCCCCAGTGAGCGGGTGTAAGGCCTCTTTTCTGTATCTTCCTGTCTCTCTCCCTGGAGCTTCTGACCTGCTTGGAACAGGGTCTAGCTTCCTTGATGTTTCTCTCACCCGTCTGCTTGGCGGCGGGGGCTTTCCCCTGGTTACCACTATCCCTGGACGCTGGGGCCTTCGTGGTACCTAGTCCTCTGAATGTGCGGTATTCACGGGTGGACTGAGGGATATGAAATCCTCCTCAGTATGCCGGATTCCCTACTGGGCATAGAGATCCCAATAGGCATGGGCCCGGTGCCCGGCTTGCGTCTGGGACGAACCTTCTATGGTGCCTCTGTCCCAGATGGCTCTTCTCCTCTCCTCTGCCTTCTGGCCCACTCTAGGCCCTCACTGGCCAGGCTAGCCCGCAGCCTGGGCCTAGCCAGGCTTTCAGCCACACAGACTTCAGCTTGTCTGGTGCTGCAGCATCGTGTCACACTCACTGCTTCCCACAGACTGACTTTCTGAACTCCACCCCCAATATATATATACCTGACAGGGCTCCATCTAGTGGACTTGGGTGGAGGTGTCTGCATGTATTGAGGCCACTGGAGAGAATCCATCTGTGCAACACCCAGGAGTTCTGTGACAGCCTGCAGCCGCAGGGCATCACATGTGGTGAAGACAGAGGAACTTGAGGCAGAAACACGTAAGCATGGAAGAAGTAGAGAAACCGTGTGTGAAGATGCCGTATTGAAGGAAATGTTTGTGAAGTTATGAACCCACTATCTATAGTACATATTTCTCACCGAGTTAATGTTAAGTCAAAGACTGTTTATATTCAAGTGCTGGTCTACCTCATTGAACTGTTTAACATCCGCACCTGACCAGCGGAAGTTATTGGCATCATGTGGCCTGCAAGGGCATAGCGCCTCCATAGACTAAGCCCACACACCCAGTTAGAACCCCCATCTTCATGTGGCATGCTGGGGCGTAAGATGAGTGCCTCGGCAACGGTTATCACGTTACAAAATTTTCATCTCCTATCTTAGTAATGGCAAAATCTGTGTTTACTGAATACAAATTTTACCCACGAATTGAGAATTTTGAGAGTGAATGATCAGTCCGGGTGGAGAAAAAAGCATAGTTCATTATTTTTACGTGTAGTATTGAATTAAAAAATGTAAATGGTGGTTACTCTTTAACCCCTTTAAAGCCCATGACGTATTAATGCGCGTCTGTGCCCTGGACTTTAAGAGCCTGACCCGTATTAATACGTCATGGCGATCGCGCTTGCACACAGGCTGTGCGGGCGCGATCGCCGCCGGGTGTCAGCTGATTGTCACAGCTGACACCCGGTACTATGTGCAGGGAGCAGTCCCGCACCGCTCCCGGCATATTAACCCCCGCAATGCTGCGATCAAAGTTGATCGCAGCATTGCCGTTGCTAAGGGGAGGTGATCGGAATACTCACCTCTTTTTCCGGCCTCCAGCGCTGTCTGCCGCGGCTTCCCGGATGTTGCCATGATGACCCGATGTCGTCATGACAACATCCAGGTCACCAGACAGCAATAAGATTTTTTGGTCATGCGCAGTGCATGACCAAACTATCTTCTCACTGTGCAGCGCTGACAGCCTGCATAGCACAGGGATGGTGCTCCATTCCTGTGCTATGCAGGCGATCAGAATAAAAAAAAGTGAAAGTCCCATAGTGGGACAAAGTATAAAAATAAAAAAACTGTTAGAAAGTGGTGAAAATTTAAAAAAAAAAAAATTGTAAAAATATAAAAAAAAAAATAAAAAAAAGAATCCACCAAAAATAAAAATATAATGTACCCATCAATAAATATTATTATGAAAAAAACCCAAACAAACAATAAAAGTACACATATTTGGTATCGCCGCGTCCGGAACGACCTGACCTATAAAATTGTCCCACTAGTTAACCCCTTCAGTGAACACGGTAAAAAAAAAAAAAAAAAAAAACGAAGCAAAAAACAATGCTTTATCATCATACTGCCAAACAAAAAATGGAATAACACGCGATCAAAAAGACGAATATAAATAAAAATGGTACCGCTGAAAACGTCATCTTGTCCCGCAAAAAACAAGCAGCCATACAGCTCCATCATCCGAAAAATCAAAAAGTTATAGCTCTCAGAATAAAGCGATGCAAAAAAATAATTTTTTCTATAAAGTAGCTTTTATTGTGTAAAAGCGCCAAAACATAGAAAAACTGTATAAATGTGGTACTGCTGTAAACGTACTGACCCGAAGAATAAAGCTACCTTATCAATTTTACCACACGCGGAGCAGAATAAAAAAATGTAAAAAAAACAATTCTGAATTGTTGGTTTTTGTTTATTCTGCCTCCCAATAGATCAAATAGAAAGCGGTCAAAAAATGTCACGTGCCTGAAAATGGCACCAATAAAAACGTCAACTCATCCTGCAAAAAACAAGCCATCACATGACTCTGTCGGCCAAAATATGGAAAAATTATAGCTCTCAAAATATGGCGATGCAAAAACTAGATTTTACAAAAAAATGCGTCTTTTAGTGTGTGACAGCTGTCAATCATAAAAACCCGATATGATTCTGGTATCTCTGTAGTCGCACCGACCCGAAGAATAAAGTCACAGTGCTCCTTCCCTTTTGAACTCTGCCGTGCGCCCAAACACTGTATTTTCCCCACATATGGGGTATTGGAGCACTCAGGAGAAATTTCACAAAAGTTTTTGGGGTCCATTTTCTCCTCTTACCCTTGTGAAAATAAAAAAATTGGGGCTAAAACATCATTTTTGTGGAAAAAGTTTGATTTTTTTTATTTTCACGGCTCCATGTTATAAACTTCTGTAAAGGACTTGGGGGTTCAAGGTGCTCAACACACATGTAGATAAGTTCCCTGAGGGGCCTAGTTTCCAAAATGGTGTCACTTGTGGGGGGTTTCCACTGTTTAGGCACATCAGGGGCACATCCGCTAATTATTCAAGCAAATTTTACAATCAAAAAGTCAAATGGCGCTCCTTCCCTTCCGAACCTTGCCGTGCGCCCAAACAGTGGTTTTCCCCCACATATGGGGTATCGTCTTACTCAGGAGAAATTGCACAACAAACTGCATGGTGCAATTTCTCCTGTGACCCTTATGAAAATGCAAAAGTGGGGGCTGCAAAACATTTATGTGGGAAAAATGTGAAAAATTTATTTTTACGGCTCAATGTTTTAAACTTCTGTGAAGCACCTGGGGGTTCAAGGTGCTCCCCACACATCTAGATAAGTTCCATGAGGGGTCTAGTTTCCAAAATGGTGTCACTTCTGGGGGGGTTTCCACTGTTTAGGTACATCAGGGGCTCCCCAAATGCTACATGGCGTCTGCTAATTAATAAAGCAAATTTTACATTCAAAAAGTCAAATGGCGCTCCTTACCTTCCGAACCCTGCCGTGCGCCCAAGCAGTGTTTTTTCCCCACATATGGGGTATCTGCGCACCCAGGGGAAATTGCACAACAAATTTTGGGGTCCATTTTTTCCTGTTACCCCTGCGAAAATAAAAAAAAATTGGGTCTAAAGTAACATATTTGTGAAAAAAGTTAAATGTTAATTTTTTTCTTCCACATTCCAAAAATTCCTATGAAGGACGTGAAGGGTTAATAAAATTCTTGAATGTGGTTTTGAGCAGCTTGATGGGTGCAGTTTTTAGAATGGTGTCACTTTTGGGTATTTTCTGTCATAAAGACCCCTCAAAGTGACTTCAAATATGATGTGGTCCCTAAAAAAATGGTTTTGTAAATTTTGTTGGAAAAATGAGAAATCGCTGGTCAACTTTTAACCCTTATAGCTCCCCAATAAAAAAAAATTTTGGTTACAAAATTGTGCTGATGTAAAGTAGACATGTGGGAAATGTTATTTATTAACTATTTTGTGTGACATATCTCTCTGATTTAAGGGCATAAAAATTAAAATTTTGAAAATTGCAAAATTTTCGCCAAATTTCCATTTTTTTCACAAATAAACACAAGTGATATCGAAGAAATTTTACCACAATCATAAAGTACAATATGTCTCAGAATCAGGGGGATCCGTTGAAGTGTTCCAGAGTAATTAACTCATAAAATGACAGTGGTCAGAATTGTAAAAATTGGCCTGGTCATTAACGTGCAAACCACCTTGTGTTGTAAAGGGGTTAAGCCCAGGGACGGACCTACCACCCGTGCAGCCCGTTCATTGAACGGGGGCCCTGAGGGAGAGGGGACCCCTCCAGCCTCCAGCAGGGCCGCCATCAGGGCATGACTGTCCTGACTCCAGTATGGGGCCCCCTCGGAGCCCTGTTGGGGCCCCCCTCTTGTGCGTCTCCTCATGGGGCCCCCGCAGGGCCGGCGTCAGCACCCGGCGCACCCGGGCAAATTCCGGGGCCCTGAGCAGGCGGGGGCCCTCACCGTCGGGCACCCCGCGCGCCATGGGACCCGTGAGCGGAGAAGAATGGTGTCAGCGCTCACTCCCCCCCGTTTGCTCAGGGCCCAGGCAGCCGGCACAATACTTACCCCTCCCCGTGCCTCCGCAGCAGCTCCTGCATCCTCCGCGGCTGCTGCACTGTGACGTCTTAGGTCAGAGGGCGCTGTGACGTCTTTACACCGTGCTCTTTCCTGAGCAGTCACAGCGCAGAGCGGGATGAGGTCGGCGACGCTGGAGCCCGGAGCAGCGGCAGCAGGTGAGACGTGAGGTGAGTATTTGATTTTTTTTATTGTATGGAGGCCTGTGGCAGTATAAGGGAGGGGGGTGAGGTGGGGGTGTGTGACATCCTGCATGGGGCATTATAAGGGAGGGGGGGGTGACATCCTGCATGGGGCATTATAAGGGAGGGGGGTGTGTGTTACATCCTGCATGGGGTATTATAAGGGGGGTGACATCCTATATGGGGGGGGACAGCCTGCATTGGGGCATTATATGGGGGGAACAGCCTGCGTGGGGCATTATGTGGGTGGAACAGCCTGCGTGGGGCATTATGTGTGGGGAACAGCCTGCATGGAGCGTTATATGGGGGCCAGTATTCTGTATGGAGCGTTATATCGGGGCCAGTATCCTGCATGGAGCGTTATATGGGGGCCAGTATCCTGCATGGAGCGTTATATGGGGGCCAGTATTCTGTATGGAGCGTTATATGGGGGCCAGTATCCTGTATGGAGTGCTATATGGGTGCCGTCACATGGCCGGAAGTCAGGAGAACCTGGTGGCAGCGACGTGGACGAACGCCAGGATTCTGCAGGGATCGCATGGGGGTTAGTATAACAAGTTTTATTTTTTTTAAATACAATTAATTAACTAGGAGTGGGGGGAATCAAAGATACACGGGGGGATGAGAGATGCACGGGGGGGGGGATGAGATGCACATGGGGGGGATGAGAGATGCACGGGGGGGATGAGATGCACGGGGGGGATGAGATGCACGGGGGGGATGAGAGCTGCACATGGGGGGGATGAGAGCTGCACATGGGGGGATGAGAGCTGCACATGGGGGGTGATGAGAGATGCACGGGGGGGTGAGATGCACATGGGGGGATGAGAGATGCACGGGGGGATGAGAGCTGCACATGGGGGGGATGAGAGCTGCACATGGGGGGGTGAGAGATGCACATGGGGGGGTTATGTTTACATAACTTTGTTGCCCTATGAAGGGCAGGGGGGGGGCAAAAATTTCTTGCACAGGGGTCCACAACAGTCTGTGTCCGCCCCTGGTTAAGCCAGACTGATATTAACATATGCACATCTAAAAAAAAAATTGTGACGGCATTCTTCTGTATAGAAAGTGGAATCAACTGTGCTGTCCTATACAGTTAAATAAATGATCCATGGAGGCATATCGGCAATACGGGAACACTGGTATACATTGGGTGACTTACTCATCATATGTACAGGTGCTTCTCACTAAATTAGAATATCATCAAAAAGTTAATTTATTTCAGTTCTTCAATACAAAAAGTGAAACTCATTATATAGAGTCATTACAAACAGAGTGATCTATTTCTAGTTTTTATTTCTGTTAATGTTGATGATTATGAAATCATAGATGACAATGAAAACACAAAAGTCATTATCTCAGTAAATTAGAATACCAACAGCTTGAAAAATGTTTTTTTAAAGTCTGAAATATTGGCCTACTGAAATGTATGCTCAGTAAATGCACTCAATACTTGGTCGGGGCTCCTTTTGCATCAATTACTGCATCAATGCAGCGTGGCATAGAGGCGATCAGCCTGTGGCACTGCTGAGGTGTTATGGAAGCCCAGGTTGCTTTGATAGCAGCCTTCAGCTCATCTGCATTGTTGGGTCTGGTGTCTCTCATCTACCTCTTGACAATATCCCATAGATTCTCTATGGGGTTAAGGTCAGGCGAGTTTGCTGGCCAATCAAGCACAGTGATACTGTTGTTTTTAAACTAGGTATTGGTATTTTTGGCAGTGTGGACAGGTGCCAAGTCCCGCTGGAGAACGAAATTTCCATCTCCAAAAAGCTTGTCGGCAGAGGGAAGCATGAAGTGCTCTAAAATTTCCTGGTAGATGGCTGTGCTGACTTTGGTCTTGATAAAACATAGTGGACCTACACCAGCAGATGACATGGCTCCCCAAACCATCACTGATTGTGGAAACTTCACACTAGACCTCAAGCAGCTTGGATTGTGGCCTCTCCACTCTTCCTCCAGACTCTGGGACCCTGATTTCCAAATGAAATGCAAAATTTACTTTCATCTGAAAACAACACCTTTGACCACTGAGCATCAGTCCAGGTCTTTTTCTCCTTGGCCCAGGAAAGATGCTTCTGGTGTTGTCTATTGGTCATGAGTGACACAAGGAATGCGACACTTGTAGCCCATGTCCTGGATACGTCTGTGTGTGGTGGCTCTTGAAGCAATGACTCCAGCAGCAGTCCACTCTTTGTGAATCTACCCCAAATTTTTAATGGCCTTTTCTTAACAATCCTTTCAAGGCTGCGGTTATCCCGGTTGCTTGTGCACCTTTACCTACCACACTATTTCCTTCCACTCAACTTTTCATTAATATGCTTGGAAACAGCACTCTGTGAACACCCAGCTTCTTTAGCAATGACCTTTTGTGGCTTACCCTCCTTGTGGAGTGTGTCAATGACTGCCTTCTGGACATCTGTCAAGTCAGCAGTCTTGATTGTGGAGCCTACTGAAACAGACTGAGGGACCTTTTTAAACACTTAGGAAGCCTTTGCAGGTGTTTTTTGTTAATTATTCTAATTTCATGAGATAATGACTTTTGTGTTTTCATTGGCTGTAAGCTATAATCATCAACATTAACAGAAATAAACACTTGAAATAGATCACTCTGTTTGTAATGACTCTATATAATATGAGCTTGACTTTTTGTATTGACGAACTGAAATAAATTCACTTTTTGATGATATTCTAATTTAGTGGGAAGCACTTGTATGCTTGGCGCTTGCGCAAGTGCGCTTGCCCTTACAGTGCTTATAGTTGAGCGTACTGCACCCTGAGCACACACCAACAAATATACAAATATAGTGTATATTGATGATGATGATGATGATGATGATGATGATGATGATGATGACTATGCAGCACAGGAGACACATGCTGCAAAACAAACATGAGACCAATAGGATCTTCTCTGTTTCTGACCAGGTACAAATTTCCTTTAATAATCGAAAACTCTAATGCCACATTTAGATATTACAAAATTGCGTTGTAGATTCACCACTGGAAAATTGCAGCAATTTACTCTATGAACTATGTAACTTTGTGGGTGAGATCTTCTAAACCTCTTCCATGAATTTTCAAATCTATAGGATTTTTACTGTAGATTTCACACATTCTTATGTATAATGGGAAGTCTATGGGAAAATACCCATTTAAAATTAGGTGAATTTTGCCATGGATTAAATTATAAATGCCATATCTGGTATTTTTCTTTTTTTTTCTTTTCCATGAGGTGACATGCGCCTCTTAATGAATTTAGCACCTTGTACGTCAATGAGCTCTTAATTACGATTAGCGTGCGGTACCCCAGTTTTAAAGACTAGGCTCCTACATATTTCTGGAGAAAAAAATCTGTTGTAAAATACAAAAAAAAAAATATAAGCACTTTTTTTTGTATTTCAAACTTAGGTGTGGGCAAATTACATGCACGTAGCTATCCCAACTGGTCTCTACAGGGAGCAAAGAATGTATAGTCAGTCAAAACAGAAAGTGAGGAGTTACTCAGCAAATTCAGAAAGAAACAGATTATAGAGAATCTGTCAGCAGAGACCCTGATTCCAGCAATGTATCACTTAAGCTGGCCATACACATTAGATGACTGTCGGCCGATCGATGCTTCGACTGATCGTTCAGCAAACAGCTGTTAGAACCCTCCTGTTTGTTTTTTCCATCTTGTGTTTTGCGGTCACGTGACCATCTGCCTTTATATTCCAGCTCCGCCCTTATGGCTGTGCTGGACTTCAGTGTTTGACTGTTTCTGTAGCCTGTTGCTTCGGTGCCTTTTTCTGTCAAGTTCGCTTGGTCCTCTGGGACCTCTAGTACATTTTTATCAGTTTGTCTTTTTTTTTCTGCAACAACTTCTCTGTTTAGGAGGTGTCCCATTTTTGTCCCAGTCCTTAGTTCTTTTAGGGACCCCTTCCTTAATTCTATAGGTCTATAGGATTAAGGCGGGTTTGTTCACTAGGAACAGGCAGCCCGCTACATCGTAGGGATTCAGCTTAGTCTTACTGTAGGGACAGCTTTCCCCTGTCTTTCCTTAGTACATGTTGCAGATCATAACAGTAAGTCCAGCCCAAAAAACTAAAAGGAAAGAAATTCGGGGATCAGTATGATTTCCGTCCAGGATTTGGCTCAACGCCTGCAGGGATTGTCTCTGGAGGTGGCCGAGCTTCATCAACACGTGAGTAGCTGTTCTGGAGCGCATTTTGTCAAACCCAAGGTAGGACTGCCTGATGTTTTTTATGGTAAACAGCAAGATTTTTTTTCCTTTAAAAATGCTTGTTTGTTATATTTTCATTTGAGACCAAGGTCCTCTGGGAATGAATCACAGCGCATTGGTTTTATTATGTCACTTTTGCGCAATGAACCACAGGGGTGGGCCTTTTCTCTCCAGCCTAATGATCCATGTTTCAGGTCTGTTGAAGAATCTTTTTCTGCTATGGGGCTATTATATGACGATCCTGATCGAATCTCATCTGCTGAATCAGAACTCAGGCGTTTGAATCAGGGGTCAGATGATGTTGAAAATGATTGCATACACTTCAGGAGATGGGCTTCAGAAGTTAAGTGGGATGATCCTGCGCTGAGATGTTTATTTCTTGCTGGTCTGAGTGAAAGGGTGAAGGATTTGCTAATTGCATTCCCTGCACCTGAGACTCTGCAGGATGCTATGCAGTTAGCTATTCGTGTAGACAGGAGACTGAGGTGCAGGCTTAATGAGGTAAAGACTCCTGTAATGTCAGTTCCTAGTCCCCAGAAAATCTGCTCTGATGGCGGAGAACCGATGGAGGTTGGCACTCCACTCTCAGGAAAGAGACCGGAGGTTTACCGAGGGATTGAGTCTTTATTGTGGTAAAGCTGACCATTTGATTAAGTATTGTGAGCGTCGTTTAAGTAAAGAAAAAAAAAAAGGTCAGCTACGCCCGTATAGCTTATTTACGCTCTGCAGGAGTATTTCTTTCTGGGAGTACTACTTTGCAGGGAGATTTGATTGAATTTCAGGTATTTGTGGATTGTGGTTCAACACTTAATGTGATTGATAAAGGGTTTTTGGAAAACCTTAAATTGAAATCCAAACCTTTGTCATCACCTATTTCTGTGATTGCAATTGATAACACTTCTTCTTTGAAATGTATTACTCGCAAGACTGCTGCATTTCCCCTCACTATCAATGGAGTTCACCAAGAAATTTTGAACTTGGTTGTTTTAGATAATTTACCCTCTCCATTTGTTCTAGGATTGCCTTGGTTAAAACTGCACAATCCTTTATTGGACTGGTCTACTAATGTGATTAAGTCTTAGAGTCCGAAGTGCTATGATAAATGTTGTAATGGTCGCATTATGGCTGTGGAAAAAGGGGAATTACTGGTACCTATTCAAGATTTTTGGAGGGTTTTTTCGGAGGAGGAGTCGCAAGTTTTACCTCCTCATAGGGATTATGATTGCGCCATTGAGTTTGTTCCGGGTGCTACTCTTCCCAAGAGTCGCTTTTTTAATCTGACTATCCCTGAAAGAAAGGCCTTGGAGGAGTACATACAGACTAACCTGGCTGCTGGTCACATTAGACCTTCTAAGTCGCCTGTGGCAGTTGGATTTTTCTTTGCTAAAAAAAGGACGGCGGTTTACGTCCATGTCTCGATTTTCGTGAAATTAATAAGATTACCGTACGCAATTTCTACCCATTGCCGTTAATTCCTGACTTGTTTAACCAGCTAGTGGGAGCCAAGTGGTTCTCCAAAATTGATCTCTGGGGGGCATACAATTTGTTACGAGTGAAGGAGGGTGATGAATGGAAAACTGCTTTTAACACTTCGGTAGGTCATTTTGAGAATCTGGTGATGCCTTTTGGTCTTACCAATGCACCTGCATTTTTTCAGAACCTTATTAATGACATCCTGAGACCTTTGATTGGTAAGAATGTGGTTGTGTATTTGGATGACATTTTGATTTATTCACCAGATCTAGAGTCCCATTGGCAGAGTGTACGTGAAGTTTTGCAGTTATTGAGTGATAATTCACTCTTTGCTAAGCTGGAAAAATGTGAGTTTGTTGTGCAGAAAATTAGTTTTTTGGGCTACATTGTCTCCAGCGAGGACTTTGAGATGGACCCTGTGAAGGTTCAGGCTGTGCAGGAATGGCATAGGCCAATTGGTTTGAAATCTATACAGAGATTTTTGGGTTTTGCCAATTGTTACAGGAAATTCATTAAGAATTTTTCTATAATTGTTAAACCTCTAACCGATCTCACCAGGAAAGGTGCGAATACGGCCCAGTGGACTACTGAGGACATTGAAGCGTTGGAGTATCTCAAAGAGAGGTTCAGTTCTGCCCCTATCCTTATGCAGCCTGATGAGACCAAGCCTTTTTTGGTCGAGGTCGATGCTTCATCGGTAGGGGTCGGAACAGTTTTGTCCCAGGAGAACAAGGGTTGAGTACATCCTTGTGCCTTCTTTTTGAAAAAATTTTCGGAAACCGAACTGAATTATGATGTTGGAAATCGGGAGTTGCTGGCTATTAAACTTGCGTTTGAACATTGGCGTCATTTTTTGGAAGGCGCTAGATTTCCTATTCAGGTTTTCACAGATCATAAGAATTTGATCTATCTGGATGCTGCCAAGCACTTGAATGCCCGTCAAGCTAGGTGGGCACTTTTTTTTTCTCGGTTTCATTTTTCTGTTACCTATATCCCTGGTACTAAGAATATTAAAGCCGATGCTTTATCTTGCAGCTTCTCTCCTACGGTCGGTGCCGAGGAGAAGGAGAGCATTTTACAGAAAGGAGTGGTGGTGGCGGCTTTGGACTCCGTTTTGGAGAATGGGATTCTGAAAGCTCAAGATGATGCTCCATCTAACACTCCCCATGGGAGGTTGTTTGTGCCTAGAGCCTTTAGGAGAGATTTGTTTGTGGAGTGTCATGAGTCTCGGTTGGCAAGTCATCCAGGAATTTCAGAGACTAAGAGACTTATCAGTCACAGTTTTTGGTGGCCTGGATGGCAGAAGGAAGTCATCAAGTGGATTCGTCAGTGTACTGTGTGTGCTAGGTCAAAGGCTTCACATACTCCTGCTGCGGGGTTGTTTTGCCCTCTGGAGGTTCCTAGTGCGCCTTGGACGCATCTCTCAATGGATTTTATTACTGATCTTCCTGTGTCCGAGGGTTTTACTGTCATCTGGGTGGTCGTGGACCGTTTTAGTAAGATGTGTCATTTGGTTCCATTCATTAAGTTGCCCTGCGCCAAGACACTCGCTAAGACGTTTCTTAAGGAGATTGTCAAGCTTCACGGCGTTCCCACGGATATTGTTTCTGATAGAGGACCTCAGTTTGTGTCTCGCTTTTGGCGTGCTTTTTGTGACAGGTTGGGAGTCCATTTGTCATTTTCGTCTGGTTATCATCCTGAGTCTAATGGACAGACTGAAAGAAAGAACCAGGATGTTGAACAGTTTTTGCATTGTTTTGTGGCGGACAATCAAGAGGTGTGGTCTGAGTTTCTGCCTCTCACAGAATTTGCTCTTAACAATCATACATCCTCCTCTGCTGGGTGTTCTTTTTTTTGTTGTACTGGGAGACATCCCTCTTTTGGTTCGTTCTCCAAATTGGGGTCGGCGGTGCTGGAGGAGGAGAATTTTTCCGGTGATTTGGAGAGAGTTTGGACTAATGTACTGTAACGGGTCTGGGAGGTGGAACCTCTGAGCAACTATACAAAGGGGCAGTCCTTGTATGGAAGCGGGTGGCTCCCAGAGAAGGCGGGCAGGTAGTCACGGCAAGTGACAGGGACAGTCTCTGGGTAGAAGGGCAGGAGGTCACGGCAAGTGACGGGGACAGCAGGGAGAGAGTCTCTAGATAGGCTAGCAGGCAGGTAGCAGGTGAGCGCTCCCAGGTGAGCGGGCAAGAGTCTCTGGACAGGCAGGTGGTCACGGCAAGTGACGGCAGAGCATCCAGGTAGGCTAGCAGGCAGGTAGCAGGTGAGCGCTCCCAGGTGAGCGGGCAAGAGTCTCTGGACAGGCAGGTGGTCACGGCAAGTGACAGCAGAGCCTCCAGGTAGGCTAGCAGGCAGGTAGCAGGTGAGCGCTCCCAGGTGAGTGGGCAAGAGTCTCTGGACAGGCAGGTGGTCACGGCAAGAGACGGCAGAGCCTCCAGGTAGGCTAGCAGGCAGGTAGCAGGTGAGCGCTCCCAGGTGAGCGGGCGGTCAGATCCATAGACAGACTGACAGGAGTTGGAAGGCAGACTGTCGGACCGCAGGATTGCAAGCAGATACACTGGAACCAGGTAGGTATCAAGCAGAGATCTGGCAGGTAACTGACAGGTATCTGGTAACGGGACCTGAGGGCTGAAGCAGAGTTGAAAGGTTTTGCAACAACATTGCTCAGGCACCTCAATTTTGGAGGAGGTGCCTTATATATGGTGAGGTCCTCCAGCCATTGGCCGGGGACTCCTTACGACGGCGCGCGCGGCCCCTTTAAGAGAGGGGGAGCGCGCACGCGCGCCCTAAGCACAGAGGCCGGGAAGCAGCGCGCGCTGCCAGCAGAGCGGGAGGAAGCCGCCGGGCACGGAGCGGAGAGGTGAGGGGAACGGCGTCCCTGCCTAGCAGGAGGCAGGGACGCCGACGCTACAGTACCCCCCCATTTAGGCCCCCCTTTTTTAGGCCAGAGAGAAATTTATCAAGGATGAGAGGGGCATGGATGTTCTCCCGGGGCTCCCATGTTCTCTCCTCAGGACCAAACCCCTTCCAATCCACTAGAAAAAAGGACTTTCCTCTTACCCTTTTGGTGGCCAGAATGTTCTCTACCTCAAACTCGTTTTCAGCGGAACCCGGAGCAGGAGGCGTACCTGTAGACTTGGAAAAAGAGTTAAGTACCACGGGTTTGAGTAGAGATACATGGAAGGGGTTAGGAATCCGCAAATTGGCCGGGAGTTTCAATTTATAGGCCACCGGGTTGATTTGTTTGATAACTTCCAGTGGACCGATGAACCGAGGCCCTAACTTATAGGAAGGAATCTTGAGCCGGACATATTTGGACGAGAGCCAGACCTTATCTCCAGGACGGAATTGTGGTGGATCCAGACGTCTTTTGTCAGCCTGTTTTTTCATCCGCTCGGATGACTGAAGAAGTGCGGATCTGGTACTTTCCCAAATGGAGGAAGATTCGTTAACGAGAGATTCCGCAGCCGGATTATCCACCGAGGCGGAGACGGGAAACGGGATTCGAGGATGCTGACCGAAGACTACAAAAAATGGGGATTTGGAGGAAGATTCGCTCTCGTGATTATTGTAGGAAAATTCGGCCCACAGTAAAAGATCCACCCAGTCGGAATGGTGAGCATTAACAAAGTGCCGGAGGAAACTGGTTAAAATTTGGTTGATCCGTTCTACTTGGCCATTGGACTGTGGGTGATAAGCAGAAGAAAAGTCCAAGGTGACCGCCAGCAGTTTACACATGGCTCGCCAAAAGCGAGAGGTGAACTGAACCCCTCGGTCGGAAACGATGTGGAGAGGAAGACCATGAAGACGGAAGACATGATGGATTAAGTCTTTAGCTAACTCTGATGCAGACGGGAGACCCGGCAGGGGAATAAAGTGAGCCATTTTGGAAAAGCGGTCAGCGACCACCCAAATGACCGTACAACTGGCAGAGACAGGGAGGTCCGTTATAAAGTCCATAGCTATATGCTGCCACGGGGCAGCAGGTACAGGAAGAGGAAGGAGACAGCCGGCTGGCAGATGTCTCGGAACCTTGTTGCGGGCGCAGGACACACAGGCTGAAACAAAGTCTATTACGTCCTTGTGCAGGGAAGGCCACCAGTAATGCCGGGTAATAAGCTGGAGGGTTTTTTTCTGACCAGCGTGGCCAGCTAGCTTGGACGAGTGTCCCCAGTGTAGAACCTTCTCACGATCAGGTACAGTTATGAACGTCTTACCGGGTGGAAGACGATTTAGATTCACGGAGGCCACCTGCATTACTTTGGCGGGGTCGATGATGTGTTTAGGCTCCTCCTCAAGATAAGAGACCAAAAAGGATCGGGACAAGGCATCAGCTTTGATGTTTTTGTCAGCCGGGCGAAAATGAAGAATGAAATTAAAGCGTGCGAAGAACAAGGACCACCGGGCTTGGCGCGGGTTAAGTCTCTGGGCACTCTGGAGGTAAGCCAAGTTCTTGTGGTCCGTGTAAATTATTACCGGGTGAAGAGCCCCCTCGAGCAGGTAACGCCACTCCTCCAGTGCCAGCTTAACGGCCAACAATTCTCGTTCTCCTATAGAATAATTGCGCTCAGAAGAGGAGAAGAGTTTGGAGAAGAAGCCGCAGGTTACCATTCTTCCGGAAGACGACTTTTGGGTAAGTACTGCTCCGGCTCCGGAGGAGGAAGCGTCGACTTCTAGGAAGAATTGTTTGTTGCCGTCCGGACGATGCAGCAGAGGGGTGGAGGAAAAAGCTTGTTTTAAGGAAAGGAAGGCCTCCTCTGCTTCGGGCGGCCATTCTCCGTGATTAGCACCCTTACGGGTGAGCGCCGAGATAGGAGCAGTCCGGGAAGAGAAGTGCGGAATGAAGAGGCGGTAGTAGTTGGCGAAGCCCAGGAACCGCTGAATAGCCTTCAACCCCTCTGGTCGGGGCCACTTCAGGATGGCAGACAGTTTCTCAGGATCCATTCGTAGGCCGGTCTGAGAGATTATGTAGCCCAGAAACGGAAGCGAGGTCTGCTCAAAGAGGCACTTCTCATATTTAGCGTAGAGGTGGTTCTGCCTGAGCCTGAGCAGGACCTGACGAACATCCCTCCGGTGAGTGAGAAGATCCGGAGAGAAGACCAAGATGTCGTCCAGGTACACTACCACGCAGGAGTAGAGAAGATCACGGAAGATGTCATTGACCAACTCTTGAAAGACGGCGGGAGCGTTACAGAGACCGAAGGGCATTACAAGGTATTCATAGTGACCGTCCTGGGTGTTGAATGCAGTCTTCCATTCATCCCCCTGACGGATACGGACCAGATTATATGCCCCACGGAGGTCCAGCTTGGTGAAGATTCTAGCCCCCCTCAGATGGTCAAATAATTCAGGAATGAGCGGAAGGGGGTATTTATTTTTCACTGTGATCTGGTTAAGGCCTCTATAGTCTATACAGGGACGGAGTGAGCCGTCCTTCTTTTTGACGAAGAAGAAGCCTGCTCCCGCCGGGGAGGTAGATTTCCGGATAAATCCCCGGGCCAGAGTCTCCTCAATATATTCAGACATGGACCAGTTCTCAGCAGCGGACAAAGGGTAAATACGCCCACGGGGAGGAGTAGCGCCGGGCATCAGGTCGATTGGGCAGTCGTATGGTCTATGAGGGGGTAATGTCTCTGCTTCTCTTTTATTAAAGACGTCCGCAAAAGACCAATAGGGAACCGGTAGGCCGGGTAGATTGGCTGGGGTAGGAGAAGGACGGGCAGGATGAACGGGAACTAAACAAGTCTTATGGCAGTCCTGTCTCAAGCGAAGAACTTCTCCGGTCTGCCAATCAAGCACGGGTGCATGTCTCTGGAGCCAAGGTAGGCCTAGCAAGAGGGCGTGAGAGAGTCCAGGCAGAACATGGAAGAAGATGCTCTCAGAGTGCAGCATTCCCACCTGCAGAGTTATGGATTCGGTGATGAGTTGGATGGGATGTGGTAAGAGGCCCCCATCCACGGCGGCGACAGATAAGGGTACAGCCAGAGGTTTGGTGGGAATGCGGTATTTCTCTACCAGGGACTGAGAAATGAGATTTCCGGCAGCTCCATTGTCAAGTTGAGCCAGTTCAAAATAACGGTTCTCCCCGTGGATGATAGAGACCGACAGCATTAGAGATGGAGAGGGTTTATTTCTGTCTAGGGCGACCTCTCTGAACGATCCTAGACACAGGCGTTTCCCAACCTCTCCGGGCAGGAGCGGATCCGGTGCTCCTTACTGCCACAGTAGAAGCAGCTCCCCTCGGCACGGCGTAATTCTTGACGGGTCTTGACCATCTTGGTCTGGTCGACCTGCATAGGCTCGGGTGAGTGCGCCGGGGGAGTAACGGAGGAAGTGACGGGTCTCTGGAAGGTAGGGGCAAGGCGTGGAAACCTCCTCTCACGGGTGGCCTCTTTGGTGCGCTCCTGGAACCGGATGTCAATCCGGGTGGCAAGTGTAATTAAGTCGTCGAGAGTGGTAGGAGTGTCCCGACCGGCGAGTTCATCTTTAATACGGTCGGACAGACCCTCCCAGAAGACGGACACCAGGGCGTCGTTATCCCAGGCAAGCTCCGAAGCAAGGGTACGGAACCGTATGGCATATTGGCCCACGGAGAGACTTCCTTGGCGGAGGCGTAGCAGAGATGAGGCGGATGAGGTCTTCCGTCCTGGTTCGTCGAAGACCTTCCAGAAAGCCGTGAGAAACGCTGGCAGGTTGGACACCAGGGGGTCTCCTCTCTCCCATAGAGGATTTAGCCAAGCCAGCGCCTCCCCCGTGAGATGGGACATGATGAAGGCTACTTTGGCTCGGTCGGTGGAAAACTGGTGTGCCAACAGTTCGAAGTGCAGAGTGCACAGGTTAATGCCTGACCGGGATCTCCGCCAAAACGAGGCGGGGCGGAGAGGCGGGGACCGGGAAGAGATGCCATGGTATTGATGGGCAGCGACGCTGCCGGGGTAGGAGTCGTGCGACTGGACGCAGGTCCCGAAGAGGTAGACAGTATGTCCAGGCGGGAGTTAACACTGCGCAGGTGGCTCAGGATGGACTCCTGTTGGGACCTCTGACGGGAAAGTTCATGACATAGGTCCGAGAGCGAGGGAGCTTGGGTGCCACCGGGTTCCATGGCCCGAGCAAACTGTAACGGGTCTGGGAGGTGGAACCTCTGAGCAACTATACAAAGGGGCAGTACTTGTAAGGAAGCGGGTGGCTCCCAGGGAAGGCGGGCAGGTAGTCACGGCAAGTGACAGGGACAGTCTCTGGGTAGAAGGGCAGGAGGTCACGGCAAGTGACGGGGACAGTCTCTTGACAGGCGGATGGTCACGGCAAGTGACAGCAGGGTAAGAGTCTCTAGACGGGCAGGTGGTCACGGCAAGTGACAGCAGGGAGATAGGCTAGCAAGCAGGTAGCAAGTGAGCGCTCCCAGGTGAGCGGGCAAGAGTCTCTGGACAGGCAGGTGGTCACGGCAAGTGACGGCAGAGCCTCCAGGTAGGCTAGCAGGCAGGTAGCAGGTGAGCGTTCCCAGGTGAGCGGGCAAGAGTCTCTGGACAGGCAGGTGGTCACGGCAAGTGACGGCAGAGCCTCCAGGTAGGCTAGCAGGTAGGTAGCAGGTGAGCGCTCCCAGGTGAGCGGGCGGGCAGATCCATAGACAGACTGACAGCAGTTGGAAGGCAGACTGTCGGACCGCAAGAATGCAAGCAGATAGACTGGAACCAGGTAGGTATCAAGCAGAGATCTGGCAGGTAACTGGCAGGTATCTGGTAACGGGACCTGAGGGCTGAAGCAGAGTTGAAAGGCTTTGCAACAACATTGCTCGGGCATCTCCATTTTGGAGGAGGTGCCTTATATATGGTGAGGTCCTCCAGCCATTGGCCGGGGACTCCTTACGACGGCGCGCGCGGCCCCTTTAAGAGAGGGGGAGCGCGCGCGCCCTAAGCACAGAGGTCGGGAAGCAGCGCGCGCTGCCAGCAGAGCGGGAGGAAGCCGCCGGGCACGGAGCGGAGAGGGGAACGGCAGGGACGCCGACGCTACATGTACGTTGCAACCTTCAAGAGGCTAACAAGAAGTCCAAGAAGTATTTTGACAGGAAACATAAGGAGGTTTTGTTTACTGTGGGTGACATGGTTTGGTTGTCCTCGAAGAACCTGCGGTTGAGGATTCCCTCTAAAAAACTGGGTCCTAAGTTTGTGGGTCCATTTAAAGTGCTTCAGGTTGTTAACCCGTCTGCTGTTAGGTTGGATGTCCCTACTTCCTGGAAGATTAATCCTGTGTTTCATGTTTCTTTGTTGAAAAAGGCTGATGTATCTGATAGGGATGCCACTGTCACAGTTCCTCCTGTGGTGGAAGACGGCGAATATGAAATTTCTCGTATCTTGAATTCTAGATGGCATAGAGGGAGATTACAATATCTTGTCTCCTGGAAGGGTTTCGGTCCCGAAGACAACTCCTGGGTAATGTCACGGGTGTGTTGCCACGAAGATCGTCACGAGTACACAGCCTGACTTCTCGCAGCTGACTTGTTGGTGCTTTGTGTTTCTCGGCAGTGAGGGAGTTAATTCTCTCTCTCTCTCTGGGCTAGATGAGGTCCAGCCTCGCCCAGCTGCAATCAATACTTCTGTAGTGAGACTCCTTCATATACCTGCTGGTCTGTCTGGGAGGTGTCGGTGAAAGCATTTCATTCAGACTGACAGAGCGGATCGTGGTGTTTGGAGTTGCTGAGATAAGTGTACTTGGAAGTGTTTTTTCCCTTTCCTCGCTTTATCATTTATCTCCTTTCCCTTTGGTTTTCCCTCTGTTGTAGTTGAGAAGTTGTTTGTATGCAAGGTGGTTTTGGTTTTTCCCTTGTACTGTCTCGTTCGTCTAAATACTGTGTTTGGGCATATTATTTCTTGTTCCCTTTGGTTGTGATCGGGGTCCTTCTCAGGACTAGATTACTGAGGTGCAGGGATCTTCAGGAGGTAGGGGTTACGCTGGCGGCCTGGACCTCTGTACCTTTAACAGTACCTCCAGGTTGAGGGATTAGTCAGGGCCCCAGCTTAGGGTCAGCTTAGGCCCCCTACCTCCAGTATACAGTGACAGCGTGACATTTTCACCGGCCCACTTAGTTTTTCTCCAGCTACTATGGATCCAGTAGCCGGTCTAGCTCGGCAATTGCAGAGTTTGTCCATGGAGCTGGCGGACGTTAGGTCCAAGGTTTGGCATCCTCAGAAGCAAGCCGGACCAGAACCTAAAGTAGCTCTCCCTGATAGGTTCACTGGGGGGCGGGACAAGTTTTTTGTTTTCCGGGAGGCATGTAAATTGCACTTTCGGCTGCGGCCTCGGTCATCGGGGAGTGAAGAACAAAGGGTGGGAATTGTCATCTCGCTCCTACAAGGGGACCCACAATCTTGGGCGTTCTCTCTTCCCCCGGGTTCCCCGGCTCTCCAGACAGTGGATAGGTTTTTCGCTGCCCTGGGACTCGTATATGATGACCCAGATCGGATCTCTCTTGCTGATTCTAAGTTACGTAGGATCCAGCAGGGAGATCGTCCGGCGGAGGAATTCTGTTCGGAGTTCCGTAGGTGGGCCACGGACACCCAGTGGAATGACCCGGCTCTTAGGAGCCAGTTTTGTCATGGTTTATCCGACAAATTACAGGATGTGTTGGCACAGTATGACTCTCCCGTGTCTCTGGAAGCCGCTATGGCCCTCGCTATTCGCGTGGACAGACGGCTTCGGGAGAGGTGCGGGATAACTCTACCCCCTGTGATGACTCCACCTCCTACAAGGTCCCCTGATATGGTGGTTCCCCTGGTCAGTCCAGAGGAGCCTATGCAATTAGGAGGGACATCATTTCGGGGGAGGGGACCGGTGGTGCGCCATAAGGCAGGAAGGTGTTTCTTCTGCGGGAGAAAGGGACATTTTATTGGGGGGTGTCCATCCCGTCCCTTGCAGAGTGAAGAGTCGTCGGAAAACTGTTGATCCCAGGTTGTGTGGTGGACGGCAATCTGGGAGTAGGTATTTCGTCCCTAGGTTCGTCTCAGTTTCTCGTACCGGCGGAGGTGGTGGTGGGTACGAGAACTGAGAAGATATCTGTTCTTCTGGATAGTGGGGCCGGGGCTAATCTGGTTGATGCTCGGTTTGCCCGGGTTCAAGGTATGCGGTTGAGTGAGTTGGCTAAACCCATCCCCATATTCTCGATCGATGCCAGGCCTCTCGGGCAGGGAAGTTTTTTGCAAGTTGTGCATGACGTAAAACTTCAAGTGGGGGCAATACATAAAGAACTGTTGTCTTGCTACGTGTTGGAGGGTCTTCCCACTCCTATTGTGTTGGGCCTTCCTTGGTTAGCTAAGCATAACCCGGTTATTAATTGGCAAACCAGGGAGATAAGCCAATGGAGTAAATTCTGTAATAAAAACTGCATGAACACGGTCATTGGTGCGGTTACTCCTTGGGTCTTACCTCCATTTCTGGCGGACTTTAAGGATGTATTCTCGGAGAAAGGGTGTCAGGAACTACCTCCTCATCGCGTGTATGACTGTTCTGTAAAACTGCTCCCAGAGGCCAAGTTACCTAAAGCTAGGTTGTATAACCTTTCTGGTCCTGAGAGGCAGGCCATGAAGGATTATATCTCAGAAAGTCTGGCTAAGGGGCATATTAGACCTTCATCTTCACCGGTGGCTGCGGGGTTCTTCTTTGTTAAGAAGAAAGATGGAGGCCTACGCCCTTGCCTGGATTTCCGTGAACTTAATCGGATTACGGTCCGAGATCCGTATCCGCTCCCACTTATTCCCGATCTCTTTAATCAGATCGTGGGTGCCAAATGGTTTTCTAAGTTGGATCTCAGGGGGGCGTACAATCTGATTAGGATGAAGGAGGGGGATGAGTGGAAGACGGCGTTTAACACTCCGGAGGGGCATTATGAGAACCTTGTCATGCCATTCGGTCTGACTAATGCCCCGGCGGTGTTCCAACACTTTGTTAATGACATTTTTCGCCGCTTGGTGGGACAGTTTGTTGTCATATATCTGGATGATATCCTAATTTACTCGCCGGATCTGGTGTCTCATCAGGAGCACGTTAGGCAGGTGTTACAGATCTTGCGGGATAATAAACTGTATGCCAAGTGGGAAAAGTGTGTGTTCGCCGTACAGGAACTCCAGTTTTTAGGCTTCCTGGTTTCAGCGTCCGGTTTTCGTATGGACCCTGGGAAAGTGCGGGCAGTTCTTGAGTGGGATCGGCCAGAGAATCTTAAGGCACTACAACGTTTCCTGGGGTTTGCTAATTATTACCGAAAGTTCATTCGTAATTTCTCGTCCATGGTTAAGCCTCTCACTGACATGACTAAAAAGGGGACGGATTTTTCTAGGTGGTCTGACAAGGCTTGTCAAGCATTCTCCTCTTTGAAAAAATGCTTTGCCTCGGCGCCCATACTCATTCAACCTGATGCATCTCAGCCATTCATTGTAGAGGTAGACGCTTCCGAGGTAGGGGTGGGAGCAGTATTGTCACAAGGTTCGTCCCCTGGTAAGTGGCATCCGTGCGCCTTTTTCTCTAAAAAATTGTCGTCCGCTGAGAGGAATTACGATGTCGGCAATAGGGAACTCTTGGCCATTAAGTTAGCTTTTGAGGAGTGGCGCCATTTTCTGGAGGGGGCAGTTCATCCGGTCACCGTCATCACCGATCACAAGAACCTGCTATATCTGGAGTCCGCGAAACGTCTGAATCCCAGACAAGCTAGGTGGTCATTGTTTTTTACCAGGTTTAATTTTGTCGTTACATATCGTCCTGGGTCAAAAAATGTAAAGGCGGATGCCTTATCTCGTAGTTTCCCGGGGGCCGGGAATACGGACGACCCGATTCCTATCCTTCAGGAGGGGGTGGTGGTTTCGGCAGTATGCTCTGAGCTGGAGGAGGAGGTATTGGAGGCTCAGGGGGACGCCCCTGTTGGACCTCCAGGGAGATTGTTTGTTCCAGATCAGTTGCGACAAAAGGTGATCGAGGCACACCATAACTCAGTTTTTGCAGGACACCCGGGGAGTAAAGCAACTGTGGATCTCCTCTCGCGTCGGTTTTGGTGGCCTAATTTACATAAGGAGGTGGTAACTTTTGTCGCGTCCTGTGGGGTTTGTGCGCGCTCTAAGACCTCACATACCCGTCCGTCTGGGGCCCTCTTACCTTTGAAGATCCCGGAGCGTCCTTGGACTCATCTGTCTATGGACTTTATTACGGACCTCCCTCCGTCTTCGGGTAAAACGGTCATACTCGTTGTAGTGGACAGGTTCAGCAAGATGGCACATTTTATCGCTCTTCCGGCTCTCCCTAATGCTAAAACTCTTGCGCAGGTGTTCATTGGGGAGATTGTGAGGCTTCACGGGGTACCCTCCGAGGTGGTGTCTGATCGGGGGTCTCAGTTTGTGTCTAAGTTCTGGAAGGCGTTTTGTGCACGGCGGGGGATGCAGTTGTCATTCTCATCGGCTTTTCATCCTCAGACCAATGGTCAGACGGAACGTATGAACCAGAGCTTGGAGACATATCTCCGGTGTTTTGTGTCAGAGAACCAGGAGGACTGGGCTTCTTTCTTACCTCTGGCAGAGTTTGCTCTTAATAATAGGCGGAGCAAGTCCACTGGTAAGTCCCCGTTTTTTGGGGCATATGGTTTTCACCCCCAGTTTTGTACTTTCAGTGGGGGGGGCTCTTCGGGGGTTCCTGAGGAGGAACGATTTTCCTCATCACTCGCTTCAGTATGGAGAGGGGTGCTGAAGAATCTGAATACTATGGGGAACCGATACAAACGTATGGCTGATAGGAGGAGAGTGTCTGGTCCGGACCTAAGTGTGAACGATCGGGTATGGTTGTCTACCAGGAATATAAAACTTAAGGTTCCCTCCTGGAAACTGGGTCCCAGGTTCATCGGGCCGTACAGAATCAGTTCTATTATTAATCCGGTGGCATTCCGTCTTGACCTCCCCCCTACGTTTAAAATTCACAACGTGTTTCACAGATCATTGCTTAAGAGGTATGTGGCGCCGGTGGTACCGTCACTTTTACCTCCCCCTCCAGTGGTTGTCAATGGTAACTTGGAGTTCCAGGTATCGAGGGTCATTGATTCACGCTTTAATCGCCGGTCCCTTCAGTACTTGGTTCATTGGAAGGGGTATGGTCCTGAGGAGAGGATGTGGGTTCCTGCGTCGGATATTAACGCAGACCGATTAGTTTGGGCCTTCCACACGACTCACCCGGATAAACCTGGCCCTGAGGGTCCGGAGGCCCCTCGTAGAAGGGGGGGTACTGTCACGGGTGTGTTGCCACGAAGATCGTCACGAGTACACAGCCTGACTTCTCGCAGCTGACTTGTTGGTGCTTTGTGTTTCTCGGCAGTGAGGGAGTTAATTCTCTCTCTCTCTCTGGGCTAGATGAGGTCCAGCCTCGCCCAGCTGCAATCAATACTTCTGTAGTGAGACTCCTTCATATACCTGCTGGTCTGTCTGGGAGGTGTCGGTGAAAGCATTTCATTCAGACTGACAGAGCGGATCGTGGTGTTTGGAGTTGCTGAGATAAGTGTACTTGGAAGTGTTTTTTCCCTTTCCTCGCTTTATCATTTATCTCCTTTCCCTTTGGTTTTCCCTCTGTTGTAGTTGAGAAGTTGTTTGTATGCAAGGTGGTTTTGGTTTTTCCCTTGTACTGTCTCGTTCGTCTAAATACTGTGTTTGGGCATATTATTTCTTGTTCCCTTTGGTTGTGATCGGGGTCCTTCTCAGGACTAGATTACTGAGGTGCAGGGATCTTCAGGAGGTAGGGGTTACGCTGGCGGCCTGGACCTCTGTACCTTTAACAGTACCTCCAGGTTGAGGGATTAGTCAGGGCCCCAGCTTAGGGTCAGCTTAGGCCCCCTACCTCCAGTATACAGTGACAGCGTGACAGGTAAGGACGGATGATGTCTCTGCTCCTAGGCTTGTTAAAGCTTTCCACAGGAGGTTTCCGGATAGGCCTGGGCCTGGAGGATCCGGAGGATTCTCATAAAAGATAGGGTACTGTTAGAACCCTCCTGTTTGTTTTTTCCATCTTGTGTTTTGCGGTCACGTGACCATCTGCCTTTATATTCCAGCTCCGCCCTTATGGCTGTGCTGGACTTCAGTGTTTGACTGTTTCTCTAGCCTGGTGCTTCGGTGCCTTTCTCTGTCAAGTTCGCTTGGTCCTCTGGGACCTCTAGTACATTTTTGTCAGTTTGTCTTTTTTGTTCTGCAACAACTTCTCTGTTTAGGAGGTGTCCCATTTTTGTCGCAGTCCTTAGTTCTTTTAGGGACCCCTCCCTTAATTCTATAGGTCTTCGTTCAGACTAGCCGAGGACTAAGGCGGTTCTGTTCACTAGGAACAGGCAGCCCGCTACATCGTAGGGATTCAGCTTAGTCTTACTGTAGGGACAGCTTTCCCCTATCTTTCCTTAGTACATGTTGCAGATCATAACAACAGCCATCTCAGACAAGTGTACCACATACAGGAGCACTCGCTCAGCTGAGCGTTCCTCTGTTCTCTATGAAAAAGCTGCCGACCCATTGACTGGCGGCTTACCTCAGGAAGAACATTGAGATCGGCAGTCTGAAATTGGACATTTCCGATCTAAATCTCTAATGACCATCCATTGGCAGGCACCCCCATTACATATTAGAACCTCTGCAGAACCTATTGATGATGGTGAGTTAAGCTGAAGTTAGTCTAATGCACTGGGTGCAGCAGTTATGATAGAGTCACAGTTTTCTCTCTTGCAAATATAGCAGAGCTTAGTTGTTGAGCTGTATATTACTCCACCCACCAAGAGCTGCTAACCAGTGCTGGGGGCGTGGTTGGACTAGGAGGCACGCGACACCTAGTCCCCTAGTGATAATCTCCCGCTGATAAAACACTGATTTCATTGAAACAGCAAAACACAGCCTAATAAGTGACACATCACTGTAATCAGGGTCTCTACTCCTACATTATGGTACTATCAGATTACATAGCAAAAACCTGGTACAGATTCCCTTTAAAACTAGAGCTACGGGGAAAGCCTTGGTATTCTGCACAATCTATAGTTCCAGTTCACACAGATAACTAATAACTATGCCATCTCAGGACATGGAACCACACAAAATTTTACAGCATGATGTTCAACGCTGCATCTATAGATTCACTCTTGTTACCTAGTGTTTTTTTCCACCAATAAAAAGCACTAGGTTATTATGTCTGAGGACATAATTATGCAAAGCATGTAAATATGTAAAAAAACAGCACACTAATCTCATCTGTGCATAGTAAAAAAACAATTCCTTATTATAACTACACAGTTGTGCTCAAAAGTTTACATACCTCAGCAGAATTTTTCCTTTCTTGGCCTTGTTTCAGAGAATATGAATGATAACAAAAAAACTTTTTCTCCACTCATGGTTATTGGTTGGGTGAAGCCATTTATTCTCAAACTACTGTGTCTTCTCTTTTTAAATCTTAATGACAACCAAAAACATCGCAATGACCCTGATCAAAAGTTCACATATCCTGGTGATTTTGGCCTGATAACATGCACAGGATTTGACACAAATGGGTTTGAATGGCTGCTAAAGGTAACATCCTCACCTGTGACCTGTTTGCTTGTAATCAGTGTGTGTGCATAAAAGCTGATTGAGTTTGTAAACTTTTGAGCACAACTGTATGAATTGTAATAGCTCATATGTTAATTTATCTAATTACATGCACTTAATGTAATGTACAATATGTCCAACGTACAATGGGGTATCTCAAAGTTAGGATTAGACACCATTTATCTTACTCTTTAAACCCCAGTGTTATAGGAGCATCCACAGTCTCCAAGCATTTTGATCTAACCCATGGTGGCAATCTGAGTTTATTCACATTCTGCAATATTGAGAATGTTCATAACTAATGTGAGGGGGAGATTACAACGACAAACTATTTAATAAAAAGTCGTGTTGGACCTTCTCATTGAATAACAGATCACCACAAGGATTAATATCAAACAGGACATGATTTTTCAATGTTAACTATTTGATAAGAGCAGCACAAATATCCAAAATACAGCAGTGTGAAAAAGTGTTTGCCCCCTTCCTGATTTCTTATTCTTTTGCATGTTTGTCACACTTAAATGTTTCAGATCCCCAAACTAATTTAAATATCTGACAAAAATAACACAAGTAAACACAAAATGCAGTTTTTAAATGAAGGCTTTATTATTAAGGGAAAAATAAATCCAAGCCTACAGGGCCCTGTGTGAAAAAGTGATTGCCCCTGCCCCCCTTAAATCATAAATTAACTGTGGTTTATCACATCTTTGGGAAGCTGAATTCAATTTCCCTAGCCACACACAGGCCTGATAACTGTGTGTGGTAAGTGAAGTAGACCAAAAAATCCTCAAAAGCTAGACATCATGCTGCGATCCAAAGAAATTCAGGAACTATTACCCAATGGCAACAATGATATGAGGAGAGTCTGTTTCAGGTGTATTATAAATATATGCAGCTATGGTATTGTCACGTAGTAACAAGGAACTGTGTGCACCTACCCAATCCCTCGAACTAGGGTCGCCCTAGTCTATAATTGTTCCCCGGTTGGTGGAGATGCCGGGTTCTCATAATTATCTACGCTCCTAACTAAATCCTTATCTGATCCCACCGCCACCCAGGGAGGTGAGGGGCCGAAGCATATAGGAAAACGCTAACCAGACAGACAGGGATAAAAGAAAACTAAAATCATACAAATACACTTACAAAGCAACAGAGTGTAAAACAGAGGAGATATAGGAAGAGGAAACCAAATGTGAGAGGATAAGGATAAATACGCAAACTAACTACACCAAACCAGGAAGTAGAACTATCACTGGCAACTCTGAAGTGCCAGTGGCGAGCATATATACCACAGGGGAGTGGCCAACACAGAACAGCAGAAACAATTTAGGTAGGAGAGCTCCAGGAGATCAAATGAACTGATTATTACTTGCCATGAAAGCAAGGAAAACCTGCACTGTTTAATAGGATAGCGAAGCAGTTCTAAAAAGTGCAGGAGTTCATGTAACCAGATGCCGTGATCTTCTATCACCTCTCTGTCGTCGTATCCCTGTGACCGTTATATAGTAAAGTGCCAGTGCTAAGAGTGTTTTTACCTCCAGCATGTGGAAATTTTATTCTCTTTTTTTTTTATATGAAATAAAGTTTGAAGATTTTTTTAACTGGAGGTGCCTTCCTACTTGTTATGGTAAATATTTATACTTTGCTTTATTATTTTACACAATTCATATATCTTTGATAATTTTGTATTTTAATATAGAGGTCTTTGTATTAGGTTTCTTTGTTAAAGAAGGCATAGAAAGCTGGGTAGAACCAGTTTTCTAGGAATTTAATAGTTTCCATGATTTACGACCTTGTTTTTCCCAAACTTAAATATTCCTTTTAAGGTAAAGCCTGTAAAGACATTCCCCTTTTTCTTATCTCTTTGCTTGTAATAAAGATATGTGACTAGGCATCTGAGAGCAGATGAACCTGTGACACAGACAGATTTGGTCGTGTTTCTCTTGTCTCTAATTAATCGACTCCCTGATTTGATCAAAACTGGCAAACGTGTGAAACCCTTTGCGTATCTCTTAAAACTCTCTCAACTCTCAATACCATTTCCACATCATACTTTATGCTTATGATGGATTTCTCTGCAGGTCAGAGATCTCTCCCCAGGTGTTCTATGGGATTCAGGTCTGGACTCATTGCTGGCCACCTTAGAAGTCTCCAGTGCTTTCTCTCAAACCATTTTATAGTGCTTTTGGAAGTGTGTTTTGGGTCATTGTCCTGCTGGATGACCCATGACCTCTGAGGGAGACCCAGCTTTCTCACACTGGGTTCTACATTATGCTGTAAAATTTGTTGGTAGTCTTCAGACTTCATAATGCCATGCACACGGTCAAGCAATCCAGTGCCAGAGGCAGCAAAGCAACCCCAAAACATCAGGGAACCTCCGCCATGTTTGACTGTGAGGACCGTGTTCTTTTCTTTGAATGCCTCTTTTTTTTTCCTGTACACTCTATGTTGATGCTTTTTCCCAAAAAGCTCTACTTTTGTCTCATCTGACCATAGAACATTCTTCCAAAACATTTTAGGCTTTCTCAGGTAAGTTTTGGCAAACTCCAGCCAGGCTTTTTTATGTCTCGGGGTAAGAAGTGGGGTCTTCCTGGGTATCCTACCATACAGTCCCTTTTCATTCAGACGCCGACGGATAGTACGGGTTGACACTGTTGTACCCTCGGACAGCAGGGCAGCTTGAACTTGTTTGGATGTTAGTCGAGGTTCTTTATCCACCATCCGCACAATCTTGTGTTGAAATCTCTCATCAATTTTTCTTTTCCATCCACATCTAGGGAGGTTAGCCACAGTGCCATGGGCTTTAAACTTCTTGATGACACTGCGCACGGAAGACACAGGAACATTCAGGTCTTTGGAGATGGACTTGTAGCCTTGAGATTGCTCATGCTTCCTCACAATTTGGTTTCTCAAGTCCTCAGACAGTTCTTTGGTCTTCTTTCTTTTCTGCATGCTCAATGTGGTACACACAAGGACACAGGACAGAGGTTGAGACAACTTTAATCCATGTTAACTGGCTGCAAGTGTGATTTAGTTATTGCCAACACCTGTTAGGTGCCACAGGTAAGTTACAGGTGCTGTTAATTACACGAATTAGAGAAGCATCACATGATTTTTCAAACAGTGCCAATACTTTTGTCCACCCCCTTTTTTAGGTTTGGTGTGGAATTGTATCCAATTTGGCTTTAGGACAATTCTTTTTGTGTTTTTTCATTGAAGACAAATTAAATGAAGATAATAATACCAAATAATTTGTGATTGCAATCATTTTCAGGAAGAAACTGAGTATTATCTGACAGAATTGCAGGGGTGCCAATACTTTTGGCCACCACTGTATGTCAGGGTAAGCGCTCTGTCACAGAGTATGCCACAGAATTCAGATGGTGGGTGATTGATACTGAATGGAATAATGCTGCAATTTTTTTTTTTTAAGAACGGATTAACCATCTCACTGAAAGATGAATTTGCATGAGCTTATGCTCCTACAAACCTTGATGACTTCATTCACCAATGTATTCAAATCAACACCCGATTATCTGAGACGTAGAGTTCAACCTGGTCCTGTAATCATTATACACCTGCTTCAACCACTAATCCAAGAGACTTTGTAATAAAGAGTCCTCACATATCTGAAGCTGAAGCCATGCAGGTTGACAGCCTATTAAAACGTGAAAGTGCTGAGAGAAAATAACGGAGACTTCAGGAAAAACAGTGTT
This sequence comes from Phyllobates terribilis, assembly GCF_046119375.1. NCBI lineage: Eukaryota > Metazoa > Chordata > Amphibia > Anura > Dendrobatidae > Phyllobates > Phyllobates terribilis. The sequence goes on along the minus strand of NW_027362761.1, from coordinate 739,981,272 downwards.
TATATTGTGGCAAGTCTGACTATTTTCTCATCAATTGTCCTTCTCGATTGTGTAAAACAGTGGCAGTGGTAGCGGATCTCAACCTTTCCGGTGAAGAATTGGTCTTGTCCGAATCAGCGACTCCAGTGAATGCCGTCATCCATTCAATTTCTTCTATTGCACCCAAAATTAAAAAATAAAACAAGGATTCTTATTGCTTCATTTATATTAAGTTTCACGTAGATTCTCAATGGATTTCCACATCTGCCATGTTTGATTTGGGAGCAAATGGAAATTTTATGGACATTCCTTCCGACAAAAAAATGCAGGGTAAAAATTACAAACTTTTTATTTATTATCATAGAAACTGTTGATGGATCCTCACTAAGTTCGGGACCAGTGAACCAAGAGACTCAGCCCTTGGATATAGTTGTGGAACCCAGTCACCATGAGGTATTATCCTTCTTGTTAATCTCATCTCCACATTTTCCAGTCACACTGGGATTGACGTGGCTACAAACTCAAAATCCCACAATCAAGGGGGAAACTTAAGAAGTGTCTTTTCCACCTGCTGTCTACTCCCCACCGAGTTCACCAAATGATGAGGTTGTAGAGGATTTTGAACAACTTTCTGATCTACCACCTATGTACAGTGGGGAAAATAAATATTTGATACACTGCCGATTTTGCAAGTTTTCCCACCTACAAAGAATGGAGAGGTCTGTAATTTTATCGAAGGTACACTTCACCTGCAAGGGACAGGATCTTAAAAAAAATCCAGAAAATCACATTCTATGATTTTTACATAATTATTTAGCATTTTATTGCATGAAATAAATATTTGATAGAATAGAACATTATAACTTAATATTTGGTACAGAAACCTTTGTTTGCAATTACAGAGGTCAGACGTTTCCGGTAGTAATTAACAAAATTTGCACACACTGCAGCAGGGATTTTGGCACACTCCTCCATACATATCTCCAGATCTTTCAGGTTTCAGGACTGTCGCTGGGAAATATGAAGTTTCATCTCCCTCCAAATATTTTCTATTGGGTTCAGATCTGGAGACTGACTAGGCCACTCCAGGACCTTGAAATGCTTCTCACGGAGCCACTCCTTTGTTGCCCTGGCTGTGTATTTCGGGTCATTGTCATGCTGGAAGACCCACCCATGACCCATCTTCATTTTAATCAATCATGCTGTAGTGTGTTACTAATGGTAATGTTTGAGACTGTGGTCCCAGCTCTCTTCAGGTCATTGACCAAGTCCTCCCATGTAGTTCTGGGCTGATTCATGACCTGTCTTAGAATCATCCTTAACCCAAGAGGTAAGATCTTGCATGAAGCCCCGACCGAGGAAGATTTGACAGTCATCTTGTGTTTTTTCCATTTTCTAATAATTGTGCCAACAGTTGTTTTCTTCTCACCAATCTGCTTGCCTATTGTCCTGTAGCTCATACCAGCCTTGTGCAGGTCTACAATTTTGTCCCTAGTGTCCTTAGACAGCTGTTTCGTCTTGGCCATGGTGGAGAGGTTGGAGTGTGATTGATTGAGTGTGTGGACAGGTGTATTTTATAAAGGTAATGATTTCAAACAGGTTAAATGAATACAGGTAATGAATGCAGAGTAGGAGGACTTCTTAAAGAAAAAAGTGAAACTAACAGGTCTGTGAGAGACCAACTCTTGTTGGTTGGTAGGTGATCAAATATTTATTTCATGCAATAAAATGCAATTTAATTATTTAAAAATTAGACAATGTGATTTTCAGTTTTTATATTTTTAGATTCTGTCTCTCACAGTTGAAGTGTACCTACGATAAAAATTACAGACCTCTCCATTCTTTGTAGGCAGGAAAGCTTGCAAAATCGGCAGTGTATCAAATACATATTTTCCCCACTGTATAAAGAATTTGCTGATGTATATGAGAAGAAAAATATTGACATACTCCCTCATCGGCCATATGACTGTCCAAATGATATATTGCCTGGAGCATCAATACCCTTTGGAAGCATTTACTCACTGGCAGAGCAGGAATTAAAGACCCTCAAAGAATACATCGATATTATGTAATTTAGCCAAAGGGTTTAATCGTCCATCCTCAACACCAGCAGGTGTGCCTATATTTTTCGTCAAAAAGAAAGATGGTTCCTTGAGACCCTGCATTGATTACAGAGAATTAAATACAATTTCTGTGAAGAATAGTTACCCTCTGCCTTTGTTCCCTAAGTTGCATGCAAAGTTGTTCATAAAACTGGATCCTCGAGGGGCATACAACTTGGTTCATGTTAGACCAGGTAATGAATGGAAGACAGCTGTTATGAAGACACATGGGTAACAGGAATAAAGAAGACCTATTACAGAAAGAAGCCGCACCCACACCCTACTGGTTCCTGTACAGACTAGACAATCCCTAGCCATACAACTAAAAACACCACATTGGACCTGACTCCCTAAAAGGCCGTTGAAGTGTGTCTCGTATTTCCTGAGGAACCAGAGGGGAGACTGCTAACATGGGGAGAGGAAAGTGTGCAGGTGGATACTAAGACCCAGGTTGAGAAAACTCAAAGCACGTTCATAAAGGGGAGGGAAAACTAAGTTCTAAAAATAAATTAAACTAGAATAACTTCCAAAAACCCTAACTGTGTTCAAGGGAAAAGGTGCTGGGAAGGTAAAGAAACAGACACTCAGCAGAAATACAACAATGTTTGCTTAGCAGGGAAAATCCTGCAAATGAAGGGCTGGAACTTCTTTGTCACACAAGGTGAGGGAAAGACTAAGTGCACAACAACGGGAAGAGGGGGAGGAAGCCCAAACACTAGGGAAAGGGGGAGTGGAGACCCCTAGGCAGATTTGACAACACCCTGGCTCCCCTAACGTCCCTAAATAAGTTCTGTGCCTATCGCTGAGCAGAAAACAATCCCTGACTGCCCCTAGCAATAGGCACTAGATAGGGAGGGGACAGGGTGAGCACTAGTCAGCCCCCATTGCAGCTAAAGACAAACAGGTAAACAGACAAGGGAAACATTTAGCTTGAGAAGACACCAGAGAGATCACGCCAATAATCCTCCAAGTGAACTCCAAGAAGACACTAGCCGACTACTAGTACTTCAAGCCTGGACAGAGGAAAATAGAGCTATCATCGGCGACTCTCTGGAGAGACTGAAGGTATTTAAACATTCAGCAGGGGTGTGCCAATTAGCAGCAGAAGGTGGAGGTCACTGCTAGGTCCTAGACGGAGAAGGATATCACTATATAACAAAGATGAAAAGTTAAGGTGCCTGCAGAGTCAAGCGCAATGACCTTCTACAGTTGGATCCAGAATGACTGTCTGTCACACCTGACACAACCGTGACAGTACCCCCCTTCTACGAGTGGCCTCCGGACACTCAGGACCAGGTTTCTCAGGAGGAGAGGCATGCAATGAGGGAACCAGCCTAGGAGCATTCACCTCTGGTGCTGAAACGCACATACTTTCCTCTGGACCATAACCCTTCCAGTGCACCAAGTACTGTAGGGAACGACGCTGGAGACGGGAATCAGTAATCCTCGAAATTTGTAACTCCAAATTACCATCAACCACGATTGGGTTAGGTAGGGGAGAGGACTCAAGAGGTTCTACATATTTCTTGAACAGAGACCTGTGGATCACATTTTGGATTTTAAGAGACTGAGGTAACCCAAGACAAAATGCTGCAGGGTTAATGACGGTGGTTATTTTATAGCGGCCAATAAATCTAGGACCCAGCTTCCAGGAAGAACTTTTCAACTTGATATTTCTGGTAGACAACCACACAAAGTCATTCACACTTAGGTCCAGACCTGGCGAGCATTTCCTGTCAGCCATACGTTTGTACCTCTCTCCCATGATCTTCAAATTACTCTGAACTCCCCGCCACACAGAGGAAAGCGACGAAGCAAAACTTTCCTCCTCAGGAACTCCCCAAGCCCCTCCCCCACTAAAAGTACCAAACTGTGGATGGAAACTGTATGCACCAAAGAGCGGTGACCTGCCGGTAGATTTTTGGCAATAATTATTAATAGCAAACTCGGCCAACGGTAAGTAAGTAAGATGCACAATCCTCCTGGTTTTTGGACACAAAACACCTGAGGTAAGTCTCTAAATTCTGATTAATGCGCTCGGTCTGTCTATTCGACTGAGGATGAAAGGAAGAGGAAAAGGACCGCTGCACCCCCAGTCGAGTACAGAAAGCTTTCCAGAACTTAGAAACAAGCTGGGTCGCTCCGATCTGACACCACATCGGAGGGAACCCTGTTAAGCTTCACAATCTCATTAATAAAAACCTGAGCAAGAGTCTTGGCATTCTGAAGTGTCGGTAGTGTGAATAAATGAACCATTTAACTGAACCTATCTATAACAACCAGAACCACAGTCTTGCCTGCAGATATCAGTAGGTCAGTAATAAAATCCATGGATAGGTGTTTCCGTGGCCTGCTAGGAATAGGCAGTGGAAGAAAAGGACCAGACGGACGGGTATGCGATACTTTAGAACGCGCGCAAATACTGCAAGTAGACACTTGTTTAACCACATCCCGATGCATCCCCGGCCACCAAAAACATGGAGAAAGGAGGTCCTCGGTTGCCTTACCACCTGGATGACCCGCAAGCACCAAGTTATGATGTTCCCTAATTACTTAACAAATTAGAGGGTACAAATAACCTCCCCAAAGGGCAGGAGGCAGGGGCATACCCCTGAACCTCCAACACCTTACCCTCCAGGTCAGGGTACAATGCCTAAATGACTACCCCCTTATGCAAAATAGGGGCAGGGTTCTCATGGTCACCACCACCAGGAAAGCTCTGGAACAAAGCATCAGCCTTGATGTTTTTAACCCCTGGACGTAAAGTGACAACAAAATTGAACCTAGTAAAAAACAGGGACAACCTAGGTTGCCTAAGGTTGACACGTTTAGCAGACTGAAGATATGACAGGTTTTTATGGTCCGTGATAACAGTAATAGGATGAACTGCCCCCTCCAACTAATGTAGCCATTCTTCAAATGCCAATTTAATTGCCAAAAGCTCTCTATTACCCACATCATAATTTCTCTCAGATGAAGATAATTTTTTGGAAAAGAAAGCGCATGGACACCATTTACTAGGGAACGGACCCTCAGAAAACACAGCCCCAACCCCCACCTCCAACGCATCAACTTCAACGATAAAATTGAGATTGAGAAACATCGGATTGACTGAGTATAGGTGCTGTGGCAAAACAACTCTTTAGAGAGGAAAAAGTCTGCTGGGCGGCATCTGACCATTTAGAAAAATTAGACCCCTTCCTTGTTATGTCAGTGAGGGGTTTCATAATTACCTAATAATTTTGGATGAATTTCCAGTAAAAATTAGTAAAGCCCAGAAAGCTCTGTAATGCCTTTAGGTTCTCGGGATGGTCCCAATCAAGTACAGCATGGTTCTTCTCTGGATCCATCTGGAAACCAGAGATGACAACAGGTACTTCAAAAACTGCACCTCCTGGATGGCGAAAACACATTTCTCTAGTTTGGCATATAGTTTGTTATCCCTTAATATCTGGAGCACCTGTTTAACATGCCCCCGATGTGTCTCAAAGTCAGGTGAGTAAATCAAAATATCATCCAGATAGACCATCACAAACCTGCCCAACAAATGATGGAAAACATCATTTATGAAATGCTGGAACACCGCGGGAGCATTGTTCAGACAGAAATGCATAACCAGACTCTCGAAATGCCCCTCAGGTGTATTGAACGCCGTTTTACATTCATCCCCTTCTCTGATTCATTTCTAACCAGATTGTAGGCTCCCTTTAAAGCCAACTTCGAGAGCACCTTAGTTCCCACAACTGGCCTGAACAAATCTGGAATCAGAGGAAGAGGGTATGGATCTCAGATGGTAATTTGATTCAATTCCTGGAAATTTAAAAAGGGACGGAGACCACCATCTTTCTTCTTTACGAAGAAGAACCCTGCCACCATGGGCGAAGATGAGGGTCTGATATGTCCCTTCTCCAGACTCTCCGCAATTAAATCCTTCATGGCTTGCCTCTCAGGGCCAGAAAGATTATACAGTCTGGACTTTGGTAGTTTAGCTCTGGGGGTCAGGTTAATAGGACAGTCATATGCACGATGAGGAGGCAAATCCTGACACCCCTTCTCAGAAAAAACGTCCTCAAAACCAGACAAAAACGCAGGTAAGGTCTCCGTAGAGACGCAGAAAGGGAAATGTTTAAGCATTTCTCATGACAGTAATCTCCTCATTCAACAATCTCTCTAGATTGCCAATCCACTATCGGATTATGTTTCATCAACCAGGGTAGACCCAGTACAATCGGAGTGGGAAGACAGTGAAGGACATAACAAGGAATTATCTCATAATGAAAACACCCCACCATCAGTCACACATTATGCACAATCTGAGTCAGAGCTTTCTGTGCAAGTGGCGCTGAGTCGATGGCATAAATAGAAATGGGCTTAGCTAAAGTACAGCAAGCAAGCCCATGAGTTCTCACAAACTCAGCATCAACCATGCTGACTCCAGCTCCACTGTCTACAAACACAGAAATTTTCTCAGTCCTGCTCTCTAGCACCACCTTTGCTGTCAGGGCAAACCGAGAACTGCAGGTTGACGACAAACACACCTTTTGATTATCCAACTCCAGACTACCAAGGGTTAATTGAGTTTCTTTTTGCTTAGGAATCGAGGGACAGTCCCCAATAAAATGTCCCTTTTTTCCACAAAAAAAACACACGTTCTTTTTCTTGCGGATCTCAGGGGAAACATATGACGCAGAGGCACCCCCTAACTGCATGGGTTCTTCCAGGTCCACAAGTACTGGTTCAACCCTAGACCGCCCCCCCCCCCAGCAAAGAGGCGTTACCCTGAAAAGAGGGCTCCGGAGAAGGTGATCTCACCCACCTATCCTGAAGGCGTCTATCAACACATATAGCCAATGACATGGCAGCCTGCAAGAACTCCGGGGTTTCATACACTGCCAAGGCATCTTTCAACCTTTCAGTAAGGCCCTGACAAAAGAGGCTTCTAAGAAACGGGTCATTCCATTTGGTATTGGTTGCCCATCTACGGAATTCAGAGCTATACGTCTCCACTGACCGATTCCCCTGCTGAAGGCGACTCAGCCTGGACTCAGCTAAAGAGATTCGGTCAGGATCATCATAGATGAGGGCTAGAGCCCCAAAAAAACCTCTACTGACTGGAGAAAAACAGAACCTTGTGGCAAAAAGAAAGCCCAGGATTGAGGATCTCCTTGCAACAGTGAGATCAAAATCTGAACTCGCTGCTCCTCATCTCCACAGGAGTAAGGACAAAGTTTAAAATATAATTTTCAAGCTTCTTTGAATACAAAAAACTTGTCCCTACTTCCTGAAAACCTGTCCGGGAGGGCAATTTTGGGTTTAGGCTGTACCGGCCTACCCACAGAGTCCCTAACATTAGGAGTCTGCAGCCGCTGCCGTTGCTGCTGAACCTCAGAGCGAAGATAAGTCACCTCCAGTGACAGCCTGTTCAACTGCTTTGCCAGCATTGGAACGGAATCCATAAACCAAGGGAAAGGAAAAAAAAACTCCACGCACAAAAAAAAACACGTGTCAGATTTTGTTTTTTTTAATGTACGGCCGGTGATAATGTCACGCAAGGTGAGGGAAGGAACAAATGTACAACGACGGCAAGAGGGGGAAGGGAGCCCAACAACTAGGGAAAAGGGGAGTGGTGACCCCTAGGCAGATCTAATATCATTCTGACTACCCTATCGTCCCTATATAGGTTCCGCACCTATCACCGAGCAGGAAACCTAACATTCAGAACTTATCCTAGAAAACTCACCAAAATGAGGATGCAAACCACAAGGACAAAAAACGGCAAGTTTTGAGTGGACTGATTGATCTGACTGTTAAGGCCCCGTCACACATAACGAGATCGCTAGCGAGATCGCTAATGAGTCACGATTTTGGTGACGCAATAGCGATCTCGCTAGCGATCTCGTTATGTGTGACAGGGCCTTTAAAGGCGAACTCAGCAAGCGGTAAGAATGAAGACCAGTCACCCTGCTGAGCCACGACAAAACACCTTAAAATTTGTTCCAGAGATTTATTTGTCCTTTCTGTTTGAGCGTTGGTTTCAGGGTGGTAGGCAGAGGAAAATGACAAGTCAATCCCCAGTTTTTTACAAAAAGCTCTCCAGAATTTGGAGTCAAATTGCATTCCCCTTTCAGACACAATGTTAAGAGGAAGTCCATGCAATCACACAACATGACAAATAAACAACCTGGACAGTGTCTCAGCATTAGGTAACCCTGACAAAGGAACAAAATGAGCCTGTTAAGTAAATCACTCAACCACCACCCAAACAAAAGACTTACCACCAGACAGAGGCAAATCCATGATGAAATCCATGGACAGATGAGTCAACTCTCTTTCTGGAATTGGCAATGGAGCCAATTCCCCGGCCAGCTAGTTATGACAGACTTTAGCATGTGCACAAACTTCACAAGTAGATAAAAAATCTTTAATATCATTATTCATAGATGGCCACCAAAAAGCCTGGAAATAGCTTTCCACGTAGCTGTGCCCCCAGAATGACCACATAAGACGGAATCATGAAACTCCTGCAACAAATGCAATCTTAGGTACAAATAGCTTAGAACCTGGAGTGATGGATGGGGCCATCGACTGAGTTTTACAGATCTCCGCCTCCAACTCCGAGGATACCACAGAAACCACAACAATGCCCTTAGGAAAAATGGAGGATGGATGTGAAACTGAATCAAGACTACATGACAGTGCATCAGCCTTCACATTCTTAGACCCTTAGAATGTGATAGAGAAATTAAACTTGGAGAAAACAAAGACCATCTGGCATGTCTAGGTGTTAGCCGTTTAGCTGAATCTATATATGATAAATTCTTATGGACAGTGATCACAGTGACTTGATGAACTGCCCTCTCCAAAAAATGTCTTCATTACTCAAAGGCGAACTTAATAGCGAGTAACTCAGATTCCCAACATCATAATTTCTTTCAGCAGATGACAATTTTCTCTAGAAAAAAGCACATGGATGCAAATTGGTCAGAGTTTTGGAAACCCTAAGATAAAACGGTCCCTACCCCGACCTCCGAAGTATCCACCTCTACAATAAATGGTTCTTGGATATCGGGTTGCATTAGAAAAGGAGCAGACATAAAACACCATTTCAATTTTTCAAAAGCCCTAATAGGATCTGGTGGCCAAACCTTGAGATCTGCCTCCTTAAATGTGAGGTCCTAATATATTTCCTATAATAATTAGCAAATCCTAGAAAACGCTGCAACATTTTCAGGTCACTAGGTTGGACCCAATTTATAATGGCTTGCACATTCCCAGTATCGGTCTTAAACCCATCAGCTGATAAAATCATCTCCAGGAATGATTTTATGAACAGAAAAAATACATTTCTTAATTTCAGCAAACAACCTCAACCTATGTAATAGTACATGGACATGTTCTTGCTGAGAATCCAAATTAGGTGAAAAAATTAAAATATCATCAAGGAAGGTAAATCACAACAAATCTCCCAATGCAATCAGAAAGAATATCATTCATAAAGTTTTGGAATACTGCTGGTGCATTGGTTAACATAAATGGCATGACAAGATTTTTTCGAATAAACCCTTAGAAGTTAAAAACGCCATTTTCCACTCATCACCCTCCTTAATGGGTATCAAATTTTAAGCCCTTCTAAGGTCAAGTTTAAAAAAACATTTAGCACCAGTAAGCTGATTATAAAGGTCGAGGATGAGTAGAAGTGGGTAAGTATTCTTAACGGTAATTTTATTCAGTTCTCGTAAATCGAGGCAAGGACGGAGACCCCCATCTTTCTTTTTTACAAAGAAAAATCCAGCAGCTACAGAGGAGTAGAAAGGACAAATATGACTTTTGTTTACATAGTTTTCATAGCGGTACATTCAGGCACAGACAAATTGTAAAGGCGAGCTTTACGTAATTTGGCACCAGGGACAAGATTAATAGAACAATCATAAGGACAATGGGGAGGTAGTGTCTCCGCCTAACTTTCCGAAAACACATCTCCGAAGTCTATCAGGTACCCCAGCAGACCCTCCAGACTAGGAGAGCATATTTGTACAGAACTGAGACATTTCTTATGACATTTGAGGCTGCACTTACGAGCTCGCTCACACTAGCGTATAAATCGGAAGAGTGCAATGAGAGAAAACACCTCATTGCAGACTGACCAATGTTATCCAATGAGGCAGTGTTCATCTGCAATTTTTTCCTCAGCTCGAATCGGACTGAGAAAAAAATCGCAGCATGCTACGAGTGGATGCAAGAATTACATCGCACTCACCAATGCAAGTCAATGAGCGCAAGAAAAAAACTTGAGCGGCACACAAACCATGCGTATGCCACCTGATTTTTATGCACATATCTCAAAGGAAACCCGAATTTTCATCAGCCAAGTACAGTAAATTCACAGCCTGAACCGTCAGAATAGATAGGTCAGATACTGTATATAGAATAGATAGATGTCTTGCAGCTAATTAATGTCACAAGCCCCCGACACATAATTAACTAGCACCCTTTAGTGCCTTCCATGTGGCATCAAAGGTTGCTTAGCCTTATTTAATCTATGAAAAAAATAATTAAAAAAATGATGTTTGGTCCCCCCTATTTTTGATAACCAGGAAAGGTAAAGCAGACAGCTGCGGGCTTATATTATCAGGCTGGGAAGGTCCCTGGTTATTGGGCCATTCCCTAAGGCTGCGTGCCCACTATGCGTTTTTCAAGCGGAATTTCCGCAGCGAAAACGCTTAAAAAATGCTTGGTGATACGTGCCCCATGGTCCCCAATGATAATCCACATGTGCAGTGCGGAAAAATACACAGCATGTCCATTAATTTTGCAGACACGCAGCGTAATTGCCGCCATTGACTTGCATTGAAACGCTTCATATCCGCATCACTACATGTGCACACGCGGATATGAAGCGATTCAATGTGCGGATGGTACCCGGGTTTGGAGAAGAGGAGACTCTCCTCAAGACTCGGGTACCATAGAACCTGTTAAAAAAAGAATTTTAAACAAAAAACTAATTATACTTACCTTCCGATGGCCCCCGGTGTTTTCTCCGCTCCGTCCAGTCTGTTGTATCGGTCGCGGTGGTGTGAAAGGACCTGCCATGATGTCATTTAGTCATGTGACAGGTCACGCGACCGCTGACGTCGGCTGTTGTGTGACCTGTCACATGACTCAATGACGTCATTGCAGGTCCTTTCACACCACCGCGACCGATACAACAGACTGGACGGAGCAGAGAAAACACCGGAGGTCATCGGAAGGTGAGTATAATCTTTATTTTTTACCATTTTTATTCTTTTTTTTTAACTATTACTTGGTCACACTATATAAATTCATGCTGGTTGCATGGATTTATATAGTGTGACCAAGTTGTCAAGCACTTTTCCAAGTGATGCTAAAATCGCTTGGAAAAGCGCTTGATAACCCGCATGCAGAAATGCATGCAAAGACGCTTGACAAACGCTTCTACCTGGCAGGAAAAATGCATGTAAAATCCGCATGTGTTTTTCCTGCCAGAGAGAAGCGGAAAAAAAATGCAGCATTTCTGCATCGTGGGCACTTAGCCTAAAGATACAAGGCCGCAGCCACCCTGGAATTGGTGCATCACATTAGATGCACCAATTCTGGTGCTTTGCCCGTCTCTTCCCGAATGCCCTAGTGCGGTGGCAATCGGGTTAATGGTAGCTGGGGTTGAAGACAGCTGTGATTTGTCAAAAATCACAGCTGCCATCAGCCCGAGGTTAGTAATGGAGAGGTGTCTATCAGACACTCCCATATACCTATAGCCTCAGCACTACTCTGCACTCTCCTCTCTCACCTATATCCTCAGCACTACTACTCTGCACCCTCCTCCCTCACCTATAGCCGCAGCATTTCTACTCTGCACCCTCCTCGCTCATCAATAGCCATCAGCACTATTATGCATTCTCCTCCCTTATCTATAGCCTAAGCACTACTACTCTGCACCCTCCTCCCTTAAGTATAGTCTCAGCACTACAACTCTGAACCCTCCTCCCTCACCTATAGCCATCAGACTACTTCTCTGTAGCCTCCTCCCTCACCTGTAGCCATCAGCACTACTTCTCTGTACCCTCCTCCCTCACCTATAGCGATCAGCAAAACTACTCTGCACCCTCCTCCCTCACCTATAGCCATCAGCACTACTTCTATGTACCCTCCTCCCTCAGCTATAGCCATCAGCACTACTACTCTGTACCCTCCTCCCTCACATATAGTCATCAGCACTACTACTCTGTATCCTCCTCCCTCACGTATAGCCATCAGCACTACTACTCTGTATCCTCCTCCCTCACCTATAGCCATCAGCACTACTACTCTGCACCCTCCTCCCTCAGCTATAGCCATCAGCACTACTACTCTGTACCCTCCTCCCTCACCTATAGCCGTCAACACTACTACTCTGTATCCTCCTCCCTCGCCTATAGCCATCAGCACTACTACTCTGTATCCTCCTCCCTCACCTATAGCCATCAGCACTACTACTCTGTATCCTCCTCCCTCACCTATAGCCATCAGCACTACTTCTCAGTACCTTCCTCCCTCACCTATAGCCATCAGCACTACTTCTCTGTACCCTACTCCCTCACCTATAGCTATCAGCACTACTTCTCTGTACCCTACTTCCTCACCTATATCCATCAGCACTACTACTGTGCACCCTCCTCCCTCACTTATAGCCATCAGCAATACTACTCTGTATCCTCCTCCCTCACCTATAGCCATCAGCACTACTACTCTGTATCCTCCCCTCTCACCTATAGCCGTCAACACTACTACTCTGTATCCTTCTCCCTCACCTATAGCCATCAGCACTACTAATCTGTACCCTCCTCCCTCACCTATAGCCGTCAACACTACTACTCTGTATCCTCCTCCCTCACCTATAGCCATCAGCACTACTACTCTGTATCCTCCACCCTCACCTATAGCCGTCAACACTACTACTCTGTATCCTTCTCCCTCACCTATAGCCATCAGCACTACCACTCTGTACCCTCCTCCCTCACCTATAGCCATCAGCACTACTAATCTGTACCCTCCTCCCTCACCTATAGCCGTCAACACTACTACTCGGTATCATCCTCCTTCACATATAGCCATCAGCACTACTTCGCTGTACCCTCCTTCCTCACCTATAGCCATCAGCACTACTTCTCTGTACCCTCCTCCCTCACCTATAGCCATCAGCACTACCACTCTGCACCCTCCTCCCTCACCTATAGCCATCAGCACTACTACTCTGTACCCTCCTCCCTCACCTATAGCCATCAGCACTACTACTCTGTACCCTCCTCCCTCACCTATAGCCATCAGCACTACCACTCTGTACCCTCCTCCCTCACCTATAGCCATCAGCACTACTTCTCTGTACCCTCCTCCCTCACCTATAGCCATCAGCACTACTCCTCTGTACCCTCCTCCCTCACATATAGCCATCAGCACTACCACTCAGCACCCTCCTCCCTCACCTATAGCCATCAGCACTACTACTCTGTATCCTCCTCCTTCACCAATAGCCATCAACACTACTAATCTGAATCCTCCTCCCTCACCTATAGGCATCAGCACTACTACTCTGTATCCTCCTCCCTCACCTATAGCCATCAGCACTACTACTCTGTACCCTCCTCCCTCACCTATAGCCATCAGCACTACTACTCTGTATCCTTCTCCCTCACCTATAGCCATCAGCACTACTACTCTGTACCCTCCTCCCTCACATACAGCCATCAGCACTACCACTCAGCACCCTCCTCCCTCACCTATAGCCATCAGCACTACTAATCTGTATCCTCCTCCCTCACCTATAGGCATCAGCACTACTACTCTGTATCCTCCTCCCTCACCTATAGCCATCAGCACTACTACTCTGTACCCTCCTCCCTGACCTATAGCCATCAGCAATACTACTCTGTATCCTCCTCCCTCACATATAGCCATCAGCACTACTACTCTGTACCCTCCTCCCTCACATATAGTCATCAGCACTACTACTCAGTATCCTCCTCCCTCACGTATAGCCATCAGCACTACTACTCTGTACCCTCCTCCCTCACCTATAGCCATCAGCACTACTTCTCTGTACCCTCCTTCCTCACCTATATCCATCAGCACTACTAATCTGTACCCTCCTTCCTCACCTATAGCCATCAGCACTACTACTCTGTACCCTCCTCCCTCACCTATATCCATCAGTACTACTACTCTGTATCCTCCTCCTTCACCTATATCCATCAGCACTACTACTCTGTATCCTCCTCCCTCACCTATATCCATCAGTACTACTACTCTGTATCCTCCTCCTTCACCTATATCCATCAGCACTACTAATCTGTACCCTCCTTCCTCACCTATAGCCATCAGCACTACTACTCTGTACCCTCCTCCCTCACCTATATCCATCAGTACTACTACTCTGTATCCTCCTCCTTCACCTATATCCATCAGCACTACTACTCTGTACCCTCCTTCCTCACCTTTATCCATCAGCACTACTACTCTGTACCCTCCTTCCTCACCTTTATCCATCAGCACTACTACTCTGTATCCTCCTCCTTCACCTATAGCCATCAGCACTACTACTCTGTACCCTCCTCCCTCACCTATATCCATCAGCACTACTACTCTGTACCCTCCTCCTTCACCTATAGCCATCAGCACTACTTCTCTGTACCCTCCTTCCTCACCTATAGCCATCAGCACAGCTACGCTGCACCCTCCGCCACCCCCACTAGTGGGCAGCACCATTACAGTGGAAGGCACAGTCAGCACCAGTCAGCAGCGTCACCTCTCCGACAGGCGGAGCTACACTGCTGAAATGCGTCTCTCTCCGGGAGCACCAAGTTGTGGGCGGGGTTACTGCTGTCTATCCCTTCAACTCACCCCTTCTCTTTCAGTCACGTGGCCTTTATGGGCGGGGAATAGAGTCAGCTGAGTCGCGGCCATTTTGTGTTTCTGTGTCCGGTGACAGGAGAGTCCGGTGCGGCCCGATCCCGTGCACGGAGATGGCGCTCCGTATGGTGAAGGGTAGTATTGACCGCATGTTCGACAAGAACCTGCAGGACCTGGTCCGGGGAATCCGCAATCACAAAGAGGATGAGGTGAGGGCATTGTAGGGGGCTCTGGGATTGGGGCGTGAGGGCAGTGGGTGCAGCAGGGCGCCCCTCACCTGGGCAGGTGGCAGCACACGTCGGTGCTTGGTGCTGTGGAGCAGAGATGGCTGGTGGCAGCTGCTTGGCATGTGTCTGTGCTGGGTGATGTGGCTTCCTGGGTGACGGCTCTCCTACCCGGCTGGATCTGGCACCGGCAGGGCTCCGGCATTGTCCCCAGGTCCATGGGGTCTGGTCAGGGTGCCCTGCCTGTTACTTCTCATAATAGGGCTGTTCTTGTGATTAGGGTGAAATCTGTAGCGGAGGCTAAACACTGGTCTGAACACAGCCCAACCATGAGGAGACCGGTGGGCCGGTGTCTCACTGCCATTGTACAGTGTAGGCAGATGCTAGAGTGTCCGTGGTCTGTCCGCACGGCGCCCTGTGTTCACGCTCCATATACTGTGTGATGTGCGGCTGAATTCAGACAAAACACTAAAGCGGTTTTTCCCACCAACAAAAGTACATTTTAATCAATAGACTTTGGAATAACTTCCACAATTGGATGTGTTTAAATAAAATGTTTCTGTGCTGAGATAATCTTAAAATTGGGCCCCTGCTGTGTATTATGTAATAGCTGTGTATGACCGTACAGGGACACGGTCTAATCATACATCTCCTGGGCAGGGGAGGAAGCAAAAGAGTATACAGACAGGACAGCATGAGATCACAGCTGGTTCTGTGAGGTAAAATATTGCCCTGCCTGTTTTTAAAGTGCACTTGTCATCAGGATTGTGCTTAGTAAACCACATACACTGTCACGTGGGTTACATTACCCTGAGTAAAATGATACCTTTGTTGATGAAATCCGTCCTGCGGTTTCTTTTTATCTTTATTTTCATTCCTGACATAATGATATGCCTGTGCTTCAGGGCGACCTGTGAGAGGGGGGCTCTATCTGGTGCTTTGCTTGCACATTCCTATCTCTGCCTTCTGACAGGTCACTGTGCTTTCAGTAACCTGCCTACTATTTTAAATACTGCCTGTGTAATTTCTCTGCCAAACATGAAATTTACATGCACCCAAATGGCCCCCGTCGCATGCGCAGTAGTATTTCTCAGTTGCCGATAGATGCTACTGCCCATGCGCGGCGCAATATTGCTGCAGCCAAATTCTTTTTCCTCCAGCAAAATGGCCCTCGCACTTGTGCAGTAGCATCTATAGGCAACTGAGAAATGCTACTACGCATGCGACGGGGGCCATTTGGGTGCATGTAAATTTCATGTTTGGCAGAGAAATTACACAGGCAGTATTTAAAATAGACGGCATGTCACTGAAAGCACAGTGACCTGTCAGAAGGCAGAAATCGGAATATGCAAGCAAAGCACCAGATAGAGCCCCCCTCTCACAGATCGCCCTGAAGCACGGGCATATCATTGTCAGGAATGAAAATAAAGATCATAAAAGAACCGCCGGACGGATTTCATCAACAAAGGTATCATTTTACTCAGTGTAATGTCGCCCACCTGACAGTGTATGTGGTTTACTGAGCACAATCCTGCTGGCAAGTGCACTTTAAGCAATGTTTTACTTCAAAGAATCAGCTGTGATCCCCTGCTGTAATGTCTGTATAGTATTTGCATCCTCCCCTGCCCAGGAGCTGTGGTATGATCATATCATGTTCCTGTACTGTCAGACACAGCAGGGGCACATTTATAAGATTATCTCAGCACAGGAGCATGTTATTTAAACACATCCAATTGTGGAAGATATTATTCCAAGATCTATTGATTAAAATATACACTGCTCAAAAAAAATAAAGGGAACACTTAAACAACAGAATATAACTCCAAGTAAATCAAACTTCTGTGAAATCAAACTGTCCACTTAGGAAGCAACACTGATTGACAATCAATTTCACATGCTGTTGTGCAAATGGAATAGACAATAGATGGAAATTATTGGCAATTATCAAGACGCCCTAGATAAAGGAGTGGTTCTGCAGGTGGGGACCACGGACCACATCTCGGTACCAATGCTTTCTGGCTGATGTTTTGCTCACTTTTTGAATGTTGGTTGTGCTTTCACACTCGTGGTAGCATGAGACGGACTCTACAACCCACAGAAGTTGCTCAGGTAGTGCAGCTCATCCAGGATGGCACATCAATGTGAGCTGTGGCAAGAACGTTTGCTGTGTCTGTCAGCATAGTGTCCAGAGGCTGGAGGCGCTACCAGGAGACAGGCCAGTACACCAGGAGACGTGGATGGGGCCGTAGGAGGGCAACAACCCAGCAGCAGGACCGCTACCTCCGCCTTTGTGCAAGGAGGAACAGGAGGAGCACTGCCAGAGCCCTGCAAAATGACCTCCAGCAGGCCACAAATGTGCATGTGTCTGCACAAACGGTTAGAAACCGACTCCATGAGGGTGGTATGAGGGCCCGACGTCCACAGATGGGGGTTGTGCTCACAGCCCGACACCGTGCAGGACGCTTGCCATTTGCCACAGAACACCAGGATTGACAAAGTCGCCCAGTGCTCTTCACAGATGAAAGCAGGTTCACACTGAGCACATGTGACAGACGCGACAGAGTCTGGAGACGCCGTGGAGAGCGATCTGCTGCCTGCAACATCCTTCAGCATGACCGGTTTAGCAGTGGGTCAGTAATGGTGTGGGGCGGCATTTCTTTGGAGGGCCGCACAGCCCTCCATGTGCTCACCAGAGGTAGCCTGACTGCCATTAGGTACCGAGATGAGATCCTCAGACCCCTTGTGAGACCATATGCTGGTGCGGTTGGCCCTGGGTTCCTCCTAATGCAGGACAATGCCAGACCTCATGTGGCTGGAGTGTGTCAGCAGTTCCTGCAAGATGAAGGCATTGAAGCTATGGACTGGCCCGCCTGTTCCCCAGACCTGAATCCGATTGAGCACATCTGGGACATCATGTCTCGCTCCATCCACCAACGTCTCGTTGCACCACAGACTGTCCAGGAGTTGGCGGATGCTTTAGTCCAGGTCTGGGAGGAGATCCCACAGGAGACCATCCGCAACCTCATCAGGAGCATGCCCAGGCGTTGTAAGGAGGTCATACAGGCACATGGAGGCCACACACAATACTGAACCTCATTTTGACTTGTTTTAAGGACATTACATCAAAGTTAGATCAGCCTGTAGTGTGTTTTTTCCACTTAAATTTTGGGGGTGACTCCAAATCCAGGCCTCCATTGGTTAATAAATTTGATTTTCATTGATGATTTTTGTGTGATTTTGTTGTCAGCACATTCAACTTTGTACAGAACAAAGTATTCAATGAGAATATTTCATTCAGATCTAGGATGTGTTATTTGAGTGTTCCCTTTTACTTCTTTGAGCAGTGTACTTTTGTTTGTGGGGAAAACCTCTTTAACGTGTCTCACTAGTAAAATCCGCCGACATATCCAAAGGCTGCTTCCTTGTAAAACGTATGTATTTTATAAGTTTTATTTATTTTTTTTTGCAGTGCAGGGACCCCTTACCGACACAGCAACTTTGGCTGCATGGTCAATTATTGCTACCAGTGTGTGCTACGTTGCGGTGTAATACAAGTGAATGGGGTACTCTGACTGCGACAAGCAAGTAGAAAAAACTTCAACCAGGTCCAATACTTCAGTGTCCTGCTTGCACGTTGCAGTACCCAGAGATTATAACCCCATTCACTCATATTGCGCTGCGATGTAGCAGTGAAACCTAGCCGGTGGCTAGCTGCCGCACATCTGCCGGTGGCTAGCTGCCGCACATCTGCCGGTGGCTAGCTGCTTCACGTGTTTTACATTGGATTCCTCCCTTTCCATAGTCCCTACAGCATGATTCTGTGACCACAGCCCTTTATGTATCGTGCGGGTCTTCCTTTATTTGATTGGCCAGTATCTAATGCTACATTTGTCATAGCGGATGCTGATAGTATTAAATGTGCGCCTGGTGAAGATTGCCTGCTGGCTTCAATATAAAAGGCCTTGATCTTTTTTAGATTAAAGCCTGAACCCTAATACAGAGCAGGCTGCGGTGTTCGTGTGTGACGACATATTCTTTTTGGAGGACGGGGGAAGGTGATTAATTTTGGGCGATCCGCTTCTATAAATCTGTTGCCAAGTTTGCAGCTAAACGCCCAAGGTTTGGCTTGAGTTTGCCACTAGAGGTTTCTTTGTGCCTTCCTCCAGGTTTGCAATTCTGGTACATTGGGACATATCCGGATACCAGAACTAAGGCCGAATGCAAACATCTGTGTACCCGACCCAGTGTGCACGGACACCTCATGTGCCATGTTCTGTTCTCCTTGTGAATGAGAGGAAAGTCTGTCCAGAGTAGACTACGACTTCTGACGATAGGTTGAACATTAGCACAGTACAGTACAGCTCACACAGAATTGCTCATACATGACAACAACCAGTCTACGTCTAAAAGGATTGCCGCGTCTGAATAGAAATGGGTAAGAGTTGTCTGAAATTAAAACCTTTTTTATTTTAAGGGATGCAACGGATGTTTTCAAAGCAAAACGCTTAGAATGTAGTTATGCCTATCTCCTCTGGATCCACAACCGGCCACCCTGTAGTCTGCGCCGTCTCCAGAATTCCTGTGCTGATGTGGCATTGGGACCGCTGAAGTCTGTGATTGGATGCAGTGGTCAGGTGATTAGAAGAATGCATTGCTGAATGTTCCAGTTATCTGTGGTGATTCATAGGCTTCTGCACTACTGTTGACATCTGAACAGCGGAGACATTGCTTTCAGAGCCGGCATAGACCTATGGAGCGACTACACCTGGTCCGCAGAGATGATAGGGGCTATGCCTCTGTTTTATTCATTTAATTAACACATCAATGCATTAAAAAAACGTTTAATGTTCCATTTGCTTAATGGATTAAGTGCAGGCTGCTCCTGGGGTCTGCATCAGCTCTGGAGGTATTCAGATGTCGCAGGAATGCTGTAATCAATCCTAGGCTAAAGTGGTCCTGTGACTTCTAAACGGGCCAGACATAGCTTCCCATTAGCTGGGTCCGTGGGAGCACTGGAAGGTAAGTATTCCTACATGTATTTTAATCATCAGTGCCTTTTTAAAAAAATAAATAAATAAATAAATAAATAATAATAATGTATATCAGTGTTAGACAACCTTTCTGAGGAATTATTCTGTTGACATCTGCTTTTCATAAATCTCTGTTGAGGCCACCAGTGCCAATGTGGATATTTGGTATTAGAGTTAAATGGGTTGCATGAAGTTAACAAAAAGAAAAATAGCAGCGTACTGTCAGAAGAGGTGCCACTCTTGTCCTTGTGTCTCAAATCATAGTTCACCTCCTTTATAGTTATTTGATCTTGGCTGCAATACCAGACACAGCCAGCAGGGGGGGCTGTTTCTAATATCCTGCTTGTAGGTGGGAGCCGTAGTTTGATTTATGTTGGCATTTGTACCTTTTATGGGACATATTCTGAAACCATAATACACTGGGTGCTCCTGCTGGAAATACAGGTGCTTCTCACTAAATTAGAATATCATCAAAAAGTTAATTTATTTCAGTTCTTCAATACAAAAAGTGAAACTGATTATATAGAGTCATTACAAACAGATTGATCTATTTCAAAGTGTTTATTATGTTAATGTTGATGATTATGGCTTACAGCCAATGAAAACACAAGTCATTATCTCAGTAAATTAGAATAATTAACAAAAAACACCTGCAAAGGCTTCCAAAGCGTTTAAAAAGGTCCCTTAGTCTGTTTCAGTAGGCTCCACAATCATGGGGAAGACTGCTGACCTGACAGATGTCCAGAAGGCAGTCATTGACACACTCCACAAGGTCCCAGAGTCTGGAGGAAGAGTGGAGAGGCCACAATCCAAGCTGCTTGAGGTCTAGTGTGAAATTTCCACAATCAGTGATGATTTGGGGAGCCATGTCATCTGCTGGTGTAGGTCCACTGTGTTTTATCAAGACCAAAGTCAGCGCAGCCGTCTACCAGGAAATTTTAGAGCACTTCTTGCTTCCCTCTGCCGACAAGCTTTTTGGAGATGGAAATTTAATTCTCCAGCAGGACTTGGCACCTGTCCACACTGCCAAAAGTACCAATACCTGGTTTACACACAACAGTATCACTGTGCTTGATTGGCCAGCAAACTCGCCTGACCTTAACCCCATAGAGAATATGGGGTATGATCAAGAGGAAGATGAGAGACACCAGACCCAACAATGCAGACGAGCTGAAGGCTGCTATCAAAGCAACCTGGGCTTCCATAACACCTCAGCAGTGCCACAGGCTGATCGCCTCCATGCCACGCAACATTGATGCAGTAATTGATGCAAAAGGAGCCCCGACCAAGTATCGAGTGCATTTACTGAACATACATTTCAGTAGGCCAACATTTTCAGATTTTAAAAACATTTTTCAAGCTGTTGTTATAAAGTATGCTAATTTACTGAGATAATGACTTTTGTGTTTTTATTGGCTGTAAGCCATAATCATCAACATTAACAGAAATAAACACTTGAAATAGATCACTCTGTTTATAATGACTATATAATATAGGAGTTTCACTTTTTGTATTGAAGAACTGAAATAAATCAACTTTTTGATGATCTAATTTAGTGAGAAGCAACTGTATGTGTACCAATGAGATGAGCTTTTTCTGTTGAGGGGCTGCCTATGGTTAAGTAACTTATGCCTTTTCCATTACTCCTCTGCATGCAGATCCCTGTATTCACAATACTAGACAATGAAAATAATAGCACTCGCACACAACCTGATGCCTGAATGAGCCCTAAAGGATTACACGGCACGGATCAAAAGGGTCTTTCCTTACTTCAAAAGTTATTCTTAGAGGACTTGTTGGGGTACTTGAACTCCACTAAATACATCTGGAAGTAGCTACATGTGATGCAGTCCTGCTGCAGCCTTCACATCCCATCCGAGCTGTCTTTTTCTGCCTGGACAGAATGTGAATGCTGCAGCTGATTAGTGGGTCGCTGTCGCAGCCAGAACCCAGAATAAATATGTCCAGGTTTACACTAGCCCAGCATTAGTCGATTTAGGCAGGCCGTCCACACTTCATATGTGCACAGAATGCTCAGTCCTAGATCTTTCTCTGCTTGTAGGCTGCCAGTGTTCTCTGTGGCACAGGTCCTGCTTACACATGATCTTTTCAAGTAAAAATCTTTTCATCTGTTGAATGAGCGTTTTGCTAATTTGTCAGATAACTGCCTGATCATCGGGAAACAAGCGTTCTTAGGATAATCGGCCAGTGTATGCGCCTGTAAATGAATCAGGAGTGGCATACACCTCTCTGTGCGCCTTAACAGATCTCCTACTCCTTACTCCAGCAAGAACTGGTTTATGGCGCAGTGAATGCCTCTGTTCTGCCCCAACTCTGCCCACTTTCCCGCACCTGGGCGAAAGTGATGCGAGAATGCCAAGTTGCATAATTTTAGCACAACCTTGAATTGCACCAAAAGTATTAAACTTCTCAGCTTTTTACTAAATAGCTTTGAATTGGGCTCAATTTGCTCTAAAATAGCAACGCAGAATAACATATTTGCATAAAGAATGCTAATATCAATAGTGTAAGAAAGCTCTGAAAGAGCCTGTGACCAGTTTTTGCTTATATTATGTAACTCTAAGTATTCCGTATTTTGTATTTGTCATATGGGCCTTTTTTATGTAGTACCAATACATATGCTCTTTACAAGGGGGTGTTGCTCGCAGGATTCTCTTTGGTGTGTTTTTAGGCTCTTTGCATTTTTACCTTTTTATCCATGTCCCTTTGGTAAAGACAATATATCGCCATTACATAAAAAGGCCCGTTACTCTGGAATCGTTCAGCGGTTTTAAAAATAACTAAAAGCAGAGTACTCAGGGGAGCAGCGGGAATAAAATAAGTGCAAAACTGGTCTCTTTTTAAGCTGTTAACAGCTGTTCTTTAAAGCCCTTATATACATCCATACCCTAAGGGCCTGTGCACACGTTGCAGATTTGTCGCTTTTTTTTTTCTCTGCGCACATTTGTTACACAACCTGATGGCAGCAAAGTGAATGAGAATCTTGAAGTCTCATGCACACCTTGCTTATTTGTGGCTTGCAGATGTATATCTACAGTATGTGAATTCTTTAAGTGTTTTTGCTGCAGATTTTGCTATGATTGCCGAAAATATTTCCAATTAAACCACGCCTGTTTTACTGAGTTTTTCCTGCCAAGAATTGCAGAAATGGTGCAAAAATGTCCACACCAAATACTTAACGTGTGCACACAGCCTTAGGCTATGAAGGATTAATCTCATGCCTGGACGCTTTCTCCAGACGTATAAGCCTGGCGTTTCCACTTCCTTGCTAGTCAGTCTTCTTATATGTCTGTTCTGTCCCTACCGATTAGTGTATGCTAGATGTGAAAAGCTGTGTGGAAATGGCTGACTCAAGATCCATCTGCCCTGGTGAAGTGTCTCA
The DNA here is from genome assembly GCF_046119375.1 of Phyllobates terribilis. Classification (NCBI taxonomy): domain Eukaryota; kingdom Metazoa; phylum Chordata; class Amphibia; order Anura; family Dendrobatidae; genus Phyllobates; species Phyllobates terribilis. Next base: position 739,957,634 of record NW_027362761.1, on the reverse strand, counting down.
TTGTAACGCCCGCCGTAGTCAGCAGACAGGAATTCCAGACATGTGATTTTCACAGGCTTCATATTGATGGCTGGTCTTTTTACATTGTAATATGGAGATAGTCCTGCTCATTGATTAAAACTGTGACATAGCAGCCATTAAGTGAAATGTAAAGGGGTTGTCTCCAGATGCGACTTCAGGAGCACACTTCTCCCAGACCCCGGCTTCCTGCGTTGTTAGTGTGCTTCTAAAGATGAACAGGTCCATAATGTACTCTCTTAAAGGGACTCTGTCAGCACAGGATGACTGTACAAACTAAATCCCACCACTCGGTGCTTCATGGCAGGGCTAATCATTTATACACCCCTTCCCACCTGCTTGTTTTCCCTCTGTTTCTACCCCCTTTTTCTTTGACAGCTCTGGCTTCATAGGACCAGGTAAATGAAGAGCTAGTTGGAAGCTGTATATAAATGATTGGCCCTGCTGTGAATCACCAAGCTCCTGTACTTTGTTTCAGCAGTCATTCTGTGGTGACACAGTCCCTTTAAACTTCCAGCACAGTCAGCTTTGCCTTTGTAAGATAAACCAACAAAAAAAGGAGATGCCAAATGTAGCAAAAAAAACCCAGATGGGCTCCTTGGAGATAAACATTACTATATATTATATAAAAAAAATGCCCAATTACACACCAAAAGGGGTATTCATGTGTTTTATTAGTTAACGTAGCACTCCCATCAAAGTTTTTATCCTCTTAATATGTTGCAATCATCATATTATATAGCACTGTGTACTTACACTCAGTTTGCTATTCTACCCAGGTAATTCTTCTCTGCTCTATGTAGAAACAGGAAGTCTCTTGTCCCTGCATTTATCATTCCCCTCTTCAACTCCTGTCCCAGCTGCTCTCTCATGTCCCCTGCTATGGACGTCTGCAGTGACTGATAAGTTAAACAGGGAAAATTTACATCCTGTTTCTACGTAGAGCTTAGAAGGGTTTAGCTAGTCAGTTTTTAACACCTTTCTGACTTGGGGCGTAATAATACGTATCTGCGCCCTGGGCCTATTGGACCAGATACGTATTATTAAGCTCTGGCGATCGCCGCCGGGTGTCAGCTGACTCCACAGCTGACACCCAGTACTATGTGCCAGGAGCTATGGCACAATAACCCCTGAAATGCTGAGATCGAAGTCGATAGCATTTCCGGGGCAAGCAGAGGTAAGAGCACCCCTCTTACCTTGGATCACTAACCCCGTGCTGTGAGCCTTGATAAAATCCTTGAGGGGTCTAGTTTCCAAAATGGGGTCACTTGTGGGGGTTTTCCACTGTTTAAGCGCATCAGAGGTTCTCCAAACGCAACATGGCATCCGCTCTCGATTCCAGCCAATTTTGCGTTCAAAAAGTCAGTGTTCCTTCCCTTCTGAACCCTGCCGTGCGCCCAAACAGTGTATTTTCCCTACATATGGGGGGGGTTATCTGCATACTCAGGAGAAATTGCACAAAAGTTTTTGGGGTCCATTTTCTCCTCTTAGCCCCAATTTTTTTTATTTTCAGAAGGGTAAAAGATCGTTTTTTTGGAAAAAGTTTGAATTTATTTATTTATTTATTTTTTCACGGCTCTACGTTATAAACTTCTGCGAAGCACCTGGGGGTTCAGGGTGCTCACTACATATCTAGAGAAGTTCCCTGAGGGGTCTAGTTTCCAAAATGGTGTCACTTGTGGGGGGTTTCCACTGTTTAGGCACATCGGGGGCTCTCCAAATGCAACATGGCATCTGCTAATTATTCAAGCAAATTTAACATTCAAAAAGTCAAATGGAGCTCCTTCCCTTCCGAGCCCTGCAGTGCACCCAATCAGTGGTTTTCCCCCACATATGGGGTATTGGTATTGCTCAGGAGAAATTGCATAACAAATTTTGGGTTCCATTTTTTCCTGTTACCCTTGTGATAATAAAAAAAATTTGGGTCTAAAGTAACATTTTTGTGTGTAAAGTTAAATGTTAATTTTTTTTCTCCCACATACCAAAAATTCCTGTGAAGCACCTGAAGGGTTAATAAAGTTCTTGAATGTGGTTTTGAGCACCTTGAGGGTTGCAGTTTTTAGAATGGTGCCACCTTTGGGTATTTTCTGACATAAAGGCCCCTCAAAGTCACTTTAAATGTGATGTGGTCCCTAAAAAAAAATGGTTTTGTAAATTTTGTTGGAAAAATGAGAAATCGCTGGTTAACTTTTAACCCTTATAACTTCCTTACAAAAAAAATGTTGGTTCCAAAATTGTGCTGATGTAAAGTAGAGATGTGGGAAATGTTATTTATTAACTATTTTGTGTGACATCTCTCTGATTTAAGGGCATAAAAATTCAAAGTTTGAAAATTGCAAAATTTTCAAAATGTTCGCCAAATTTCCAATTTTTTTTTCACAAAGTAATTCAAGTCATATTGAAGAAATTTTACTACTATCATGAAGTACAATATGTCACAAGAAAACATTCTCAGAATCAGGGGGATCTGTTGAAGCGTTCCAGAGTAATTACCTCATAAAGTGACAGTGGTCAGAATTGTAAAAATTGGCCTGGTCATCAAGGTGCAAACAGCCTTCGGGGGTTAATCACGTGAAGTCCTAGACCTAATGGAAATGAGAAGAACTAACTGTGTAGAAGGGCAAAATGAGCAGTTGTAAGTACACAGTGCTATATAATATGATGATTGCAATATATTAAGAGGATAAAAGTTTGATGGGAATGTTTCTTTAACACTGTGGCAAGTCACACAATATAAAAATGGCTTTTCATCTGAAGCTGGCCGTATCCCGAGCAGGCTGTGAATAATAGAGCCGGCTGGTGCTTCACGCTCTTTACCCAGGTAACCGGCCGGGCTGGGGCTATTGGGTGGCCGGTAATCTAGGCAATTAACTCAATGCTACAGAATTTAAAATATTTCAATTATTTAGGAGAAGATATTTAATAAGGCATCAATTGCAAAGTTGCTTGTTTTTACGAGCACTTTTCAATGTTGCCCTTGTATGAATTTGAGAACCCCTTTGATATGTTTAGCCCCTTAATGGATTAGTTCTATCTTGGAATGTTACTACCTACCCATTATGTAGGTAGGATTAGCTAATCACTAGGTGTTCAACTGCTAGGACCTCCACTGATCCTGAGGACAGGGCTTGAGATGCTTTTTATATTATTTCATGGAACTGCAAGAGATGATTTGAGACCATTCAATTCAGACTTTAGAGTCTTATCAGGGTCCATAGGAGACCCTGTCTTTGGACCCCCAGCAATCAGCAGGTTATCGCCTATCCAGTGGATAGGTAATAACTTGCTAAGACTAATGGTGGGGGGCTCTGTGTCCTGAGATCCCCCAACAGTTGCCCAAACCAGGGGCAGCAGTGCTCCATTTTTGTGAGTGGTGTGCATAGGCGTGTACTTCCTATACAACTTCTATTAAGCCAGTATATTGCTTTGTGTTCATGCATGGGCTGAGCGATGCTGGCACATTGTTTTTTTTTTGGGGGGGGGGGAGAGGTGATCTAAAAAAAAAACAAAACAAAAAAAAACTTTAGTTACAGGTCACTAGTTGCCTGTAAGCTTGGGTACAATGCTCGATTTATACCTGTATGCATTTCTAATAGTTATGTGGAGACCTGTAATTATGTAACCTCTCTTTTCAGGCAGGAATTATGAGCAAATTTAAAAGGTGACTTTGAACTTTTGAGTTATTCTTTTTCACTAATCATTGAATAATCTAATGCCCACTCATTATAGTTGAGGGGTGCAAGTAACTATAGTGCACAAGTTAAAAAAATAAATAAACTTCTAAGGCTCATTTTAATTTTCTGGCTAAATTTTGCATGTATGAAGGAACCTGTGTGTAGGGTCAGTTAGATTATCCATGCTACTATAAATTTATGAGTCAGTTAATACACTCAATTAGCCAGGGTTTAGATTAAGTGGTTGCCATAAACACCATTGTTAACCAACTCCATAAGCAAATTTCTAGCCCAGGCTTAAATGCATAGATGGCTCTTTAAAACAATACATTTTGTAATATACTTGTATTAGATGTATAGCTTCTATGAGCGCATCTCAGCAGGGATCACATGCTACTGGATAGTTATGGAGATTCTTCTTCCTTCTCTGTTTTGTCTGATACTTCCCTTTTCCAGCACAGGAATAGTACAAAATGAAAGGAAGTAGTCACTGTGCCCCTGGTGGTGGGTGTAGACATTTTGGATTGAATGACATCCATCTGCCTAAGCATGTGTCCAGAAAACACAATTAGTCTGTCTCACCGCACCCTTATCCCCCCCCCCCCTTTCTGGCGTTACACACAGCCTTGCCACGACACTGTTACAGGGAACAGAAGTAATGCACAAAGCACCAGAACACCAGGCCTGCCAATAAAGATGATCCCCCTACTCCTTTTTGACGGATACATGAATGGGGTGAGATGTATCAATGTATGTGCATAAAAGTAATATTATGGGTCTTGGAAAATGACTCAAGCAAATTTTTTTTTTTTTTTTTGTCATGAATTTCCAAATTTTTTTTTCACCACTCAAGCAAACCAAAAAAAACCATACAAGTTTGGTACCATTCATAATCGTTCTGACTTGCAGGATCATATTTCAAGGTCATTTACTTCAGAATGAATGCCATAAATGAAAATAAAAAATTGTGGAATTTTTTTCCGCAATTTCACATCACTTTGATTTTTTTTCCAGTACATCGTATAAAAAATGGATGTCATCATTCAAACGAACAACTAGTCCACCAAAAACCAAACCATCATATGGGTATGTCACGGGAGAATATAATGGTTATGGCTTGTGGAGGAAATGGAAATATGAAAGAGAAATGAAAGTGTACAAAATGAAAAATCTCTCGTTCCTTAGGGGGTTAAAGATGGGTAATCAATAAAAAAAAACCAAATCCTGCTTAACACCTTTCTTTACGTTGATTCAACTCCTTATTAATAGGAAACTAAACCCTCTTAAGCCATCTATATGGGCATGTATGTAATAGGAAGCTGAACAACATGATACCCTGATATCTGTGATTTGATGTCTTATTCCAGAGAAATCCACATTCTTCTTGTATGTAAACTAGCTATTGAACCCGTTCTACGCCCGGGTGGCGAGCTTTTTTATTGGTATATGGTCTCGCATCCTGGTATCTGTGCTGCCCCCAATCCTATCCTGGTATGCATGGCACCCCCTCATTTCCCAATCCTATCCTGGTATGCATGGCACCCCCTCATCCATATCACGCTGCACATACTAAAAAAAGAAACACTTATACTAACCTTTCTTCCTTGTTCTACAGCGCTGTGTCCTGTTCTGCCGGAGGCTAGGGGAGGAGTGCGGCGCCGGAGTATGCGCGTGCCCATAACGTGCTGTCCGGTACCATTTTGTTGAAGACACACTGTAAATGTGTCTTCAGTAAAATGGCACTGGATAGCGCTATGCGCATGCGCCGATTCAGACTCCGCCCTCCTTCCCCGGCCTTCAGACCGAACAGAGGCACCGCGGTAACACTCCATCCGGTCAGGTAAGTATGGCGCCGGAGATCGCGGTATGCGTTCAGTGTCTACGCATACCGTGATATCCGGCGCCATACACACTCCTCTTACCTGTAACGGCTCGATGCGTTCTTTTGTCTGGAGCCAGACTGCGCTGGTGCGTCTCGCTTGCGCAGTGTATAAAGGCTTCAGACAGAGACACGCATCTCTGATTATATTATGGATGCGGTGTTCAGGACTATGGGCCGGCTACTGATCTGCATGAGAATCTTCCTCCAGAGATTGTTATATTGGAGGAGTTACCAGTGTGAGACATGTAACTAACACAGAAAAGGAGAAGTTAACTTTATCTTCTTACAAACACATTTTCTGCAGCTTTCTGAGCTCTGCTGTATTGTAACAATATTACAGCTTTGTCTGCCTGTGCGATGGAAGTGGAGAGGAACCTGCAGATGTGTCCGGTATAATCACACACAGCTCTGCAATGAGATCAGGAGAGCGGCCATTACGTGTCTCACACTGGTAACTCCCCCTTTTATATAATAATCTCTGGAGACAGATTCTCATACAGATCAGTGTCTGCCCATAGTACTGAACAGCTCATTAACATATGAGAACAATGTGGATTTCTCTGAAATAAGACATCAGATCACAGATATCATGGTACCATGTTATTCAGCTTCGGGTTCATCCTACAGACAGATGCCCTATAACGTATTAGTCAACCATCAATACCATTCATATTTGAGTTTCCTGTAAGCTCCCTAACAGTTATCTGCGGTATGTTTCCCCTGCCTTTCGCTTCTTGTTTTCTCCACAAGAGGAAGTGACAAGGAATGGCACGGTCAGCCCTGCTACAAGTGTTCTTTATAAAATTTTAAAGGGTTTGTCCACCACTATTTAAAATATGCCAAAGCGTTTTTATAATGAAAAGCAGCTTCTTTATAATTACCTCCCTCTGCCTTTTCTGCCTGTGAGCGGCGCTATCACTGGACGCTCACAGGCACCACGTGACCCCCGACTGCAGCCGGCGCTGACATCACGACAAGTCCAAGCTGCAGCTGGGGGTCTCTCTTCCGCGTTCCATGGTGCCTGCTGGGCTGTGGGTGGGGTTACCCCCCCCCACGTCACACCCAGCATCCACCATGTGCTCTCCCTCTCGCCATTCATTGGGAAAGCGCACGGTGGATGCTGGGTGTGACGCGGTGAGGTAACCCCACGCACAACCCAGCAGCCACCGCGGGGACCCCAGCGACCGATGGCTCCGCTCACACTCAGAAAAGGCAGAGGGAGGTAATTATAAAGAAGCTGCTTTTCATCATAAAAACACTTTGGCATATTTTAAATAGTAGTGGACAACCCCTTTAAGAGCAAAGCTATATTAATATTCATGCCTATCGTATTTTAGATTGAATCTGTTTTTTCTTTGGAAGAGAGGAACTTTGAGATATAGTGATATCTAATCAAATCACTCCTAGCCATGTCTGGATGATCGTGGCCTACATGCATTCTACATAGGTCTACGGCAGGAAAGAGATTATCCAGCTCAAAGTCCAGTGAAATAATTAAAAACTTGAAATTTATTTAAACATGATTAAAAAGAGTACAATATACAATACAATATATTCTACATAGGTCTATATGATATCCTTGACCTGCTGAACCATCACAATAAAAAAGAAAATGAATGAGGACCAAAGTAAAGTTGGCGTAGGTAGCAGGGAACCACCATTTCCCTTAGGTCTCAATCCCCCAGCCATTTTTAATGTACATGTTTTATGCTTGTGTTTCATGGTAGTCTATGGGTATGTTCACATGTCTGAAAAAAAAAAAAAAACACATGACATTTGTGTGTCATGCTAGTGCTACCATTTTTCACCATTTAATCAATTCCTGACATATAACATATGTAGTGCATCAAATGTCTGGTCCCCATGTATTGATCAAGCTCAGTATCTGATCCTGCATCATACCCAGGCATATGCACTGACTCCCATTGGCCCCCTAAAATTGCAGGATCCATTGTGTTCTCATGGCACCCCCTAAATTACATCAATAAAATTGAAGTAATTGAAGCCCTCACATCACTACACAGCCTGGAAAATGGAAAAGGTCAGGAAAAATAATAGCATAAACATTTTTTTTTTTCAATTTCCCAATTTTTTCATCACTTGAGCTAAACTTTAATTTTTTTTTATTATTTGAGTAATATGAATAGTTATTTAACTTTACAAATGGGGGCTGTGTCTTCAACCCCATCAGACCACAGATAGACATCAAGATATCATGTTAGTCAGCGTCCTATGACCTACATGCCCATATACAACCCCTGGCAAAAATTATGGAATCACCGGGCTCGGAAGATGTTCATTCAGTTGTTTAATGTTGTTGAAAAAAAGCAGATCAGACATGTCACAAAACTAAAGTCATTTCAAATGGCAACTTTAGGACTTTAAGAAACCCTAAAAGAAATCAAGATTAAAAATGTGGTACTCCGTAAGGGTAATTTTTTTTCAGACCAAGCAGAGGGAAAAAATTGTGGCATCATGAAAAACAAACACACAAAAGAACACTCCAATACATCACTAGTATTTTGTTGCACCACCTCTGGCTTTAATAACAGCTTGCAGTCTCTAAGGCATGGACTTGAAGAGTACTGTTTGTCACTCATTATCAACCTGGCCCAACTTTCTCTGATTGCTGTTGCCAGATCAGCTTTGCAGGTTGGAGCCTTGTCATGGACCATTTTCTTCAACTTCCACCAAAGATTGTCAATTGGATTAAGATCCGGACTATTTGCAGGCCATGACATTGATCTTATGTGTCTTCTTTCAAGGAATGTTTTCACAGTTTTTGCTCTATGGCAGGATGCATTATCATCTTGAAAAATTGTCATCATCCCCAAACATCCTTTCAATTGATGGGATAAGAAACTGTCCAAAATATCAATGTAAACTTGGGCATTTATTGAAGATGTAATGACAGCCATCTCCCCAGTGCCTTTACCTGACATGCAGCCCCATATCATCAATGACTGTGGAAATTTGCATGTTCTCTTCATGCAGTCATCTTTATAAATCTCATTGGAACTGCACCAAACAAAAGTTCCAGCATCATCACCTTGCCCAGATTCGCGATTCATCACTGAATATGACTTTCATCTAGTCATCCACAGTCCACGATTGCTTTTCCTTAGCCCATTGTAACCTTGTTTTTCTCTGTTTTAAATGTTAATGATGGCTTATGTTTAGCTTTTCTGTATGTAAATCCCATTTCCTTTAGGTGGTTCTTACAGTTCGGTCACAGACATTGACTCCAGTTTCCTCCCATTCATTCCTCATTTGTTTTGTTATGCATTTCCTGTTTTGGAGACATATTGCTTTAAGTTTCCTGTCTTGACGCTTTGATGTCTTCCTTGGTCTACCAGTATGTTTGCCTTTAACAACCTTCTCATGTTGTTTGTATTTGGTCCCGATTTTAGACACAGCTGACTGTGAACAACCAACATCTTTCGCAACATTGCTTGATGATTTACCTTCTTTTAAGAGTTTGATAATCCTCTCCTTTTGTTTCAATTGACATCTCTCCTGTTGGAGCCATGATTCATGTCTGTCCACTTGGTGCAACAGCTCTCCAAGGTGTGATCACTCCTTTTTAGATGCAGACTAACGAGCAGATCTAATTTGATGCAGGTGTTGGTTTTGGAAATGAAAATTTACAGGGTGATTCCATAATTTTTTCCCTCTGCTTGGTCTGAAAAAAATTACCCTTACTGAGTACCACATTTTTAATCTGGATTTCTTTTAGTGTTTCTTAAAGCCCTAAAGTTGCCATTTGAAATGACTGTAGTTTCGTGCCATGTCTGTGATCTGTTTTTTTTTCAACAACATTAAACAACTAAATGAACATCCTCCGAGCCTGGTGATTCCATCATTTCTGCCAGGGGTTGTAGATGTCTTGGGAGGGTTGATCCTACTGACAAAATCCCTTTAAATGATCAATATCTGACTGCACCCATTGGCAATCGTGGGGTTCCAATATTTTGCTATGACAGCCAGGGGCTTCAAAGGAAACTGGCATTTTCAGTATATAATGCTCTACTGGGGTATTCTAGAATATAGTATAAACAATCGGATAATCACAGGTGCAAGTTCCCTAAAGCAGGGTTCCCCAACTCCAGTCCTCAAGGCCCACCAACAGGTCATGTTTTCAGGATTTCCTTAGTATTACACAGGTGATAATTGCATCACCTGCACAGGCAATAATTCCATCACCTGTGCAATACTAAGGAAATCCTGAAAACATGACCTGTTGGTGGGCCTTGAGGACTGGAGTTGGGGAACCCTGCCCTAAAGGGTCTAACTAGTAAAAAGTTTAAAAAAGTGTGTATATATGTATATTTTATATGTATATATTTTTTAAGAAATTTGAATAGCCCCTCTTCATATCATAGTTTCAAACATGTGCAACCAGGGGAAGACCAAAACTGCATGGGGCAGACATTAATTGCTCCATATTAGAGGAAAAAAAATCTGGACTCCACATACGGCAATCAGACTAGTTCCCTGGATCAATGCCCCATCACAGAATCTAGTGTCCATGACCTGTAATATTATATTTTACATGAAAGGCATCCAGGCCCTTCTTGAATATTAGTGAATGAACATTACAACATCATGTGTTAGAGGGTTCCTTAGTCTCACTGCTCTTACAGTAAAGACCCCCTTTTAAAAATTAAGATAAACATACTTGATAACCTGATTGGAAAGCACCATAACGAGAAAAAATATCTAACCCCAGAATTGCTCATCACTTCTTCCTAAAAACAGAACAAAAAAAATGCAGTAAGATGTCTTAAGTACTACAAAGTTGTATTATGAAAACGTCAGTTTGGCACTCAAAAAACAAGCACGGTGCTCCACAGTGAAATGAGGTGTCCTGCAATAGCAAGCCCTAATGTGGCTGCGAATGGAAAAGATGAAGAGAAAATTATGGTTTTTGGAATAGGAGGAGAAACAAAAGCACAAAAAATGTCCCTGTCCTGAAGGGATTAGAGTGTGTGTGGCGGTTCAGGTACCTGATGCCTATGATTTCAGGTTAGGAAGCTCATGCCAACACATGCGAGTGTAGACTAAAAGTGTTGAGTACTAAATGTATAAACTGTCTGGTCCTGAAGACCCCGAATATCCTGCAGCTCAACCAGTTATGCAGTAACACCCTTAAAAATTGGAATTTCACTCCATTAAAAATGAAGGTCTTAAGAAATGAAAAACGAATGACTACAATTTCATTAAATACTATACATTATAAATTTGAGCTTTTCTTGGACACTCGGTGTAATTTTTCCAAACCCCTTCAAAAGCTAGTCTACTACATGAAGAGTGTGTGTAGGCACAAGGGTTATAATTCTGCAACTGGTGCGTGCAAACATGAATGGGAAAAGATCTGTGCAGTTGTTTTTCCACACCGCTCACTTTCATTATGGCATGGTTCCTGTATGTTTAACGTGATGAAAAGTCAATAAAGGTGTGTTGGATAATTCCTATTTACACTGAGCAGCTTTTGTCTGTGTGTGTCATATATATGGCCTCCTAATGTGTGTATGTATGCAGTGGCATGTACAATGTGCACCCCTGGTCAAAATTACTGTTAATGTGAACAGTTAAGCAAGTTAAAGATGATAAAATTATCTCAAAGTCCTGAAGATAAAGATGACACATTTCCTTTATATTTTAGGCAAAAAATATATATTTTTCACCTTTTGCATTTTAAAAATTAGAAAAAGAAAAATTGGCCGATGCAAAAGTTTGAGCACCCTGCATGGTTAGTACCTAGTAGGACCTGCTTTTGAAATTATCACAGCTTGTAAACTTTTCTCCTTCCCCCATGACCGCACCATGGAGAGAGAGAGGAGATCTGCCTTTCAAGGGCAGGAAACCTACAGATAAAAAGGGCGATACCTGTCCTGCATCAGTTGGTTTCCTGTCCTTGACCTCGTTGCCGGAAGAGAAGACGTCGTGGGATTCCAGGCCTGGTCAGACCGATTTCAGGCAGACACAGTTTCCTGAAGCGCCACCGCTTGGGTCAGTGGGCCTCTAAGGTGTGCGGGGAGACAAAGCGGACAAGAAACTCCAGGACCCCACCAGGCTGTGCAGCGTCGGATGTTGCAGCGGGGCTGCTGCCTCTCCGTATAGACCGTCATGCTGCTTTCTGCGCAACCCGGGCCACCGCTGGTGAGAGAAGCTGTGCACCCCGGACTTCCAGATTCCATTGTGCAGGTGCTGGGACGCGTCTTGGCACGTCCCTGGGACGCGTCTTGGCACGTCCCTGTGACACAGCGCCGCAGGGCAGGCCGGGTGTCCTGATTGCAGGTGCGCGCGCCCTTATACAGCGCTGCGAGTCCGGCGTCCCAACTGTGCATGTGTGGGGACCCATCGGGGTTAATTTAATAAAGTTGGACTGGAAGTGTAAAGGCCGGAAGTGAAACTGGCAGAAAGAGTGGGGGGTGAGGGGGGCTGCTGGGGTTTAAATACCACCAGGAAGCACTGGGGAAATGCTTCTGATAGCGCTCTGGAGGCCCCTCTTAAGCTATGAACGAACAGGAGCGCTTGGAGGTGCAGATTCTGCATCCTCAGTCACAGCAGCAACAACAGAAGAAGCAGGAGGACCCTTCCCATCATCATGGTCTTGACAGCAGTGTAAGTGGGCGTTCTGTCAGGTCTTCCCAGCGCAGCAAGGACTCCAGAGTGGCGTTGACCTCTAGATGGAATCCGTCCACAGAAATGGTTCCTCCTCCTAACCCGGTACCCCTTTTTCCGTCAGAATGTTAAGTAATCTAAGTTAAACTTCACTTTGTAATTGGGGTCCGCCCCTTTTTCTTCTCTTATGCAGGGAAGAAAAATTATGTGTAAGACCGAGCACAAGACCTGTGCACTTTGCATGAAAGTTACCCACTACAAGAGAGAAAATACTCTGCAGTTCTTGTATAGAACAAACAATCTGTGAGGAAACTCCAAAATTTGCCTCTGAGCTTAGGTCCATAATAAAAACAGAGGTAGAAAATACCTTTTTAGATCCGTTCAGGGTAGAGGAAAAAAAAAGAAAAGACCAAAAACGTATCCCCTGAATCCAGGTCTAGAAGAAGAGGGAAATTGTGATATTTTCAAATCAATCATCATCATCATCATTCATCATCTAGAGGCGGACATAGCTGTTTTCCATTAGAGGAAACAGCCTAATTAAAGCAGTTAGTTCCACTATGTGGCTGATAAACCCTTGTCCAAAAAGGTCAGTAAAGGACATAATGTTTGACTGGAACAGAAAAAGCGGAAATCATTCCCTCTTAATGAAAAAATTCAATCATTGATGAGGAGGGAGTGGAAAAGGCCAGAGCGAAAGGGCTTTTTATCACCAAAAAGGAAAGTATCCCTTGAACGACCCTGTATGTTCATTTTGGGAGAAAGCACCAAAGCTAGACATGGCTATCGCCAGGGCTTCCAATAAATTTTCCCTCTCCACTTGAAGACATGGGGGTATTGAAGGGTCCCATGGATTAAAAAGCTGATGGCTTCCTAAAAGGTTTCTGGGAGGCTGCTTGTTGGGGGAGCTTAAACCTTCGGTAGTGGCCACTTGTACGATCAGGTCTGTAATGGTTTGGTTAGACCAATTGGAGACGCGGCTTAGAGAGAAAATGTCTAGAGATGAGGTGTTAGACACCATCCCGGTAATGAAAGGGATGGCTGCCTTTTTAGCTGACGCATCTGGCAGCCAGATTAGCATTTTTTTCTAATGCAGCCCGACGAGCTCTCTGGTTTAAATGTTTCGCAGGGGTCCTTCAAACAAAATTCAGGTTGTGCTCCATTCCCTGTAAGGGTGAATTCTTATTTTGGCCTACGTTGGACGATCTACTTTAAAGCCGGTGATGATAAAAAAAAAAAAACGCTTCCCCGTCCTCTCCACTATGTCCTATAGAAAGTCCTTTTGGAGTAGGAAATGTATTCGTAGGGACCAAGATAAGTGGGAAGATAGAAGAAGGAAAAACAAAGTGTTTATGTTCAATAGATCCTTCAATGATAACCTACCCCCTACCTCGGGAAAAACCTCATTGGGAAGGCTTTATCTCTTTTTCTCCGGCCTGGGAAAGAATATCCAACAGCTCTTGGAGACTAGACCTAATAAAACTAGGTATAAAATTTCAGTTCCACTCAGTACCCAAATCGAATTTCATAGTGACACCCCAGCGATCCTCAAACGAAGAACAACTAGTCTTAGAACAGGAGATTCTAGGCCTTGTAGGGAAAGCAGTCCTACAGGAGGTTCCTCCCCAAGAAAAAGGCAAAGGATTCTACTCCACACTGTTTTGGAGTTAAAAAAACAAACAAAAACGGATGGATCTTTCAGGACAATTATAAACCTAAGGAAGCTGAACAAATTATTTGAAGATCCAGACATTCAAGATGGAAACAATAAAAACATGTCTGAAAATGTTGTTTCTGGACTGTTTTATGACTGTTTTGGACCTAAAGGACGTGTATTATCACGTCCCCATCCACAAAGACTATCAGAAATTCCTCAGGGTAGCAATCTCGATAGTGTTCGACTACCCCTCCTATCAGTACCCTGCTCTCCCATTCGGTCTAGCCATAGCTCCACGGGTGTTGACTAATATAATTGTAGAGGCAATGGCACACTTGAGGGAATAAGATATTCTGATTGTTCCGTACCTAGACGATTTCCTGATGATAGGCAATTCCTTCCAACATTGCAAGAATCAGGAAGGTTATGAATTCCTTGACAGACTTAGGCTGGCTTTTAAATATAAAGAAATCAAAAACCGAGCCAAATCAAGTACAGGAGTATCTGGGTATAATAATACATTTGAGGAAATAGGAGTGTTGCCTCCTGAGAGAAAAAATTCAGAAGATTGTGGCTCCGATATCTCGGACGATGGACCATCCCTCTATAACTCTGCGAAAAGCCATGTCCCTCCTGGGCTCTATGACTGCTTGTATTCTGGCAGTTCAATGGGCCCAGATGCACATCAGGAATTTACAGTGGGAAATTTTAGGAGCCAAAATTTATCTAGAAAGGCATTTAGGTCCGTAAACTTTGTCACCAAAAACTACTTTCTCTAGGCTGGTGAATGAGGGTAGACAAATTAACCAGAGGTATTCCGTGGGTAATCACAATCTCTCAGATACTGCAAGCCCCAGGGGTTGGGGGGCACACTTGAATGACAAAATAGCACAGGGGGGCTGGACAGAGGACCTAAGATTGGTATCCGAAAATATGAAGGAGCTTCTAGCGATTAAAAATAGCCCTTTTTATAGAATTTTTAGACCCTCTTCTTCAGGGTCATCACTTAAGAGTATTCTCAGACAACGGAGTGGTAGTGGCATACTTGAATCACCAGGGAGAAACCCTGTCCCATCCTTTGATGGAAGTAACAGACCTCATCTTCCAGATAGAGACCCCAAATTGTTCTCGGCTATCAATATTACTCATAAAAAGGACAGAAAATCGCAGAGCAGACTTTCTGAGCTGGACCCAGCTGAGGTAGGGCAAGTGGCAACTGAAACAGTCCATATTCAATCAGATTGCAGAAATTTGGGGATGTTCTACCATAGATCTATTTGCCAACAGTCAGAACAAAAAGGTAGATGCATTCTGCTCAATAGATCCCAAGGGGAACCCAGTAGCATTAGATGCCTTCATGATCCCATGGAACCACACTCTAGCCTATTCTTTTCCTACGATTGCCTTGATTTTGGCAGTTCTGAGAAGGATCAGAGAGGACAACGCAAAAGTAATCCTAATCGCCCCCTTCTGTCCGAGGAGGATGTGGTTCTCTTTGCTGAGGGTTATGTCCATCTCCGACCCCTGGGTACTCCGGAAATTCCAGATCTTCTTTCCCAGGGGCCGGCTTATCATCCTCAGGTAACAAACTTACACATAACAGCCTGTAATTTGAAAGGTCTCTTCTGTGGGATGAAGGGTTTTCCCCAAATTTAATCTCCACAATACTACAAAGTAGGAAACCCGTCACCACCAAACTTTGAGCAGGTTTCTTTCCTCTTCAGGTCCCAGGGGTAGAATGAGGTGTTCCATTGATAGTCCTATTAGAATTCCTGCAGAGGGGGTTGGAGTAGTGTCTTCCTACAAGCACCTTAAAGGTCTAAGTCGCAGCATTAGGGGCACTATACAATTGCAACTTGACGGGTGAATCTGTGGATATCTAGATTCATCAGAGTTTCGACTAGATCTAGACCCAGCCCTAGTCAGAACCCCACCCCCTTGGGATTGAAACTTTGGTCCTTACGGCTTTAACTAAACCTCCTTTCGAACCCTTAGACGATACATCTCAAAGTTTTATCCCTCAAGACATCACTTTTGGTAGCACTGTCTGCAGGGCCCCACTTTACACAGATCTTGGAGGATAGAGTCATCCTTAAACCCGACCCGGCCTATTTGCCAAAAGTAGCGGCACGATTCCTCAGATCCCAGGAGGTCACCCTTCCGTCCTTTTTGCCCCAATCCCAAGAATAGGGGTGGGGGTGTGTGTGTGTTGGGGGGGGATCTACATACTTGAGATGTCAGGCGATGTCTAATCTAGCTGCCACACGAGTGTAGGAAGGATAGGTCTTTGTGTGCTTCCAGGGACCTCGGAAGGGGCTAAAAGCAGGCAAAGGCACGTTGGCAAGATGGATAAGAGACACCATCTCTCTGGCATACTCATCAAGTGGGGAAGCTGCTCCGGAGAGATTAATAGCTCACTCGACAAGGGCAGTGGCAGCCTCCTTGCTGAAAAAGCCAGTGTCTCAATAGAACAGATATGTAGAACTGCGACACGGTCATCCCCTCCTCTACCTTCTTTAAGCATTATAGGCTGGACCTATCCTCTTCCTCAGACCTCACTTTTTGTAGAAGGGTTCTGGAAGTGGTGGTTCTTCCCTAATGATACATTTCTTTGCAATTCTCTCCGTGGTGCTGTCATGGGGGAAGGGGAAAGACTTAGTTACTTACCGGTAACTGGATTTCTCAGAGCCCATGACAGCACCCGTATATTCCCTCCTTTCATGCGTGGGTGTGCACACTTATTTTGTTGTTTTGTGGTTTGAGTAGTCATATGGTGTTCCTGATGAGCTTTTTAATAATGTTGTATGTTCTATTTAATAACCTGGAGGTCCTCTCGTGCTCTGTAAACTGATGTGGGAGAGAGGTACCGCCCTTTTTATCTGTAGGTTTCCTGTCCTTGAAGGGCTGATCCCCCTCTCTCTCTCCGTGGTGCTGTCTTGGGCTCTGAGAAATCTTGTTACTGGTAAGTAACTACGTCTTTTGTAGCTGGATAATTCTTGTTTGAGGGATTTTCATCCATTCTTCCTTGGAAAATTCTTCCAGTTCTGTGAGTCCTGGGTCGTCTTGCATGCACTGCTATTTCGAGGTCTAGCCACAGATTTTCAATGATGGTCAAATCCGGGGACTATGAGGGCCATTGTAAAACTTTCAGCTTGCGTCTTTTGAGGTAGTCTATTGTGGATTTTGACGTGTGTTTAGGTTCATTATCCATTTGTAGAAGCGTCCTCTTTTCAACTAAAGCGTTTTACTGTTGGTGTTATGTTTGCATCAAGAATTTGTTGAAATTTCATTGAATCCATTCTTTCCTCTACCCGTGAAATGTTACCCATGCCAATGGCTGCAACACAACCCCCAAAGCATGATTGATCCAACCCCATGCTTAATAGTTGGTGAGATGTTCTTTTCCTGAAATTCTGTGCCCTTTTTTCTCCACATGTTCCTTTTGATCATTGTGGTCAAAGAGTTATATTTTAATCTCACTGGTCAAGAGGAATTATTTCCAAAATGCATCAGATTTGTTTAGATGTTCTTTTGCCTACTTATGATCCTGAATTTTATGGTGAGGACGCAGGAGAGGTTTTCTTCTAATGACTCTTCCATGAAGGCCATATTTGCGCAAGTATCTCTGAAGAGTAGAACAATGTACCACAACTCCAGAGTCTGCTAAATCTGTCTGAAGGTCTTTTGCAGTCAAGCAGGGGTTCTGATTTGCCTCTCTAGCAATCCTACGAGCAGCTCACTGAAATTTTGCTTGGTCTTCCAGACCTTATCTTGACATCCACTGTTCCTGCTAGCTGCCATTTCTTAATTAAATTTCAAACTGAGGAAAGGGGAACTTGAAAATACTTTGCTATCTTATAGCAATCTCCCTCTTTGTGGACCTCCACCATTTTCATTTTCAGAGTACTAGGCAGCTGCTTAGAAGAACCCATGGCTGCTGTTTTTTGGCACGAGGTTAGACGAGGCTGGCTTTTTATAAAGCTGGGAAATTTGCATCTCCTGGACTTTCCTAATGATAGTGAACGGGCCATAACCCTAACAGGCTAATTAATCCCTTTTCGGCATGTGCCATACATGTACGGCACGTCTCGTGTCTGTCCCTTCAGCGTGGGCTCTGGCGATGAGCCTGCACCTTTCTGTGGACATGACAACTGATCTTATCAGCCGTCATGTGCCCCTAACAGCCGCGGGTGGAATTGCGATCCATCCGCGGCGGTTAACATGTTAAATGCCTCTGACAATCTCTGACAGCAGCATTTAACATGGCCGCGGCATAAGGACGTCATAGGTCTTGCCCATCGGCGACCGTGTCACATGACCGCGGGACACCAATGGTTGGCATGACAACCCAGGGTCTGCAGGAATCCCCTCCAGTTGTCAGTACCCGGATGCCATGAGCGCCGCGTGGAGGTTACCCACAGTTGTTTGTCCATGTTTATTTATAATGTGTTAATGTAATATAAGTAATGCGTACCTTTCCTGAATTCACCGGAGTGAGTTTCTTGTCTGATAAATGACTTTGAGAGATGGATCATTGGTGTATTTGCTGTAGAAAATATCCCACAGTTATGAATCCACCATGCCCACAGTGTTGGTAACGGGCTGGATTCTGAGTAATGCAAAGTTCACACGAGCATATGAAAACATTGTCAGATTTCCATCCAGAAGAAATTTCATCTGTTTGAAATGTCAGATTTGTATTTGCACACCCCTAGTATTACACTGATGTTGCAGCTTTTTGATTTTCATTGCAAAAAAACGTTTGCGCTTAACATGAAGTGACCTGGATGAGAGCCGCATAACTAACAAAAGTGGGGTAAGTGACTACAGTCCTGTAGTAGAGCCCCTGACTGGTGTAGAAGCCGCACGTTGGCGCTGACAGATGCACCAAACTCATTACTCCATGCTCTAAACAGAACGCCAGTCTTCACGAGTCTGCCCTTCCATATATTTATTAAGATCCAATGAGGCTTAATATTTTCGGTTTTTTAGTTTGACTTTAATAATAATCTGGATTTCCATAGAGGTGATTCCATAAATCCACGGTTTTAAAACTCCATTTGCGAGCTGTTGTCAGCACATTGGCAGCTTTGGCTTGCTGCTTTCTCCCTGTGCTTGGTTAAATAGACATGAGTTTAGATTAAATATTTCATGACTGCCTGCTATTCGGAGAACAAATGTTACTCTATATTGCACTGGCAGGTCTAATTTCCTACTGCTCACATAAAGCTTCACTTTGGCCTCCCTCAGTCACTTCTGATGGGACCCTCCTCTTTGACGTCGTTGACATTTCAGAATGGCGAGACTGCTCCACCTAAGAATCCCTGAGAGCCACAGCCACCCAAAAACTCCAGGGTGAAATCTGTATTCAGTGAAGACTAATTGTAAAATTTATGAGATGGGAGATGGCATCTGCTACTGATAACATTATGTAGATGGAAGGGAAAGAGAAAGATGGAGGCAGAGCCCCGTCCCTCTGCCATCTACATAGAATCTAATCAGGCGCAACTGTCCTTTCCGGTCTCAGTAATATCACAATCTGTCTTCACTGAATACAGATTTTGCCCGTGAATTGAGACTTTTGAATGTGTGCTAATGATTTATGTAATAAATATTAAAACAACGGTTACTCCTTAAATTAATTCTGTTCTCAAAATTCTGTTGTATTGACATTCAGGCAGGCCCCACGTGGTTATTTTTTCTGCAGCACACGTCTTTCTGCCAGCACTGTGCCACTGCTACATGTAAGCTAGCGGACTGATGTGACTGCATTCTGCAAAATAAACCCAAATGCAACATGGCCACATCCACTTGCGTCCTGTTATGATGCAGTAGTGGAATGGCTCACTCTTTGTCAGTACAACATCACTGTGTTTGTGGCCAATATTGATTTCCGCATTACGGGGTCATTGAGTACTTTAAAATTACATTACTTTTGATGTTCCATTTGACATCCGTGATGAAGCTTCACTTTAAAAGCCAATCTTCTCATTTGTATAAATGCTGCTTACCAACATGTACTGTTATACATACAGGTAGGCAGAAATAGGCCAGCCGCTCACAGCTGGAGTGTCAGACTTCGCAATGCATGTGAATCATTTTAAAGGGATTTTAAACCTACTTTTGCCTCCCTTGTGCAGATTTTGTGTGACAGCAATCTCGTTTATTAAGGCTAATGCTGCCTCTGCTCCTATCTGTTTCTATAGTTTATTTCTATTTACATTACTGTTGTTTTTCCCCTACTAGGCAAAATATATCTCCCACTGTATCGATGAGATCAAACAAGAACTTAAGCAAGACAACATTGCTGTGAAAGCTAATGCCGTTTGCAAGCTAACCTATGTGAGTAATTGTCTTAATTATGTATGATTCCCCCCCCCAAGTACAAATTAAAAAATATCAATTGTTTGCCAGTGACACCCTGTTGTCAACTTCAGGACTTTATATGGGTTATAATTAAAAATTCATTCACTTGTGGGTGGTTGGTTGTTGGCTGCCCATCACAGATTGGCACCTTCTAAGGCCGGGTCCACATGGCCGATGTGCCAGTCATGAGTCAGTCTGCCGTATAGTCTGCTTGTCTGTATTGCAGGCCAGTGCAGGAGCTGCATGCTATTACTTGCACAGAATGGTGCATACCATCCCCCCTGATCCCCGCACCTTCTCCTTCCCCAAAGACCCTGAAGTTCATGTGGAAAGTCACTGGTGTAAAGTAGCACATAGCCCCTGCTTGGCCTGTTAACAGGTGTACTTTGCATAGCAATGAATGAAACTGGCAGTGTAAATAGATGGGTTTAGTGTAGCTTTTATGCGGTTAGCGAATGGGGTTTTAGTACATACAGTGTTTGATGTTCTATTAACTGCACTGTGTGAACACACCATAAGGCTATGTGCCCACAATGCAGATTTGAAGCAGAAATTTCATGAGCATTTCTGTATCTCCTTGGCAGAAAAAACGCATGCGGATTGTACATGCGTTTATGCATGCGTTTTTTTCAAGCGATTTTTGAGCATCACTTGGAAAAGGGCTTGACAAGTTGGTCACACAATATAAATAAATGCAACTGGCATGGATTTATATTGTGTGACCAACTTATGAGGAGATTTCTACTTCAAATACTGCATCTAAAGTAAGAATTAAAATAAAAAGAAATAAAAAAACCTTATATTCACCTCTCCGGCGGCCCCCGATCTCCTCCCGGCAGCATCCTCTCTTCTCGGCGTCCCGCAGTGTACTGACTGGTCCTGCCAGTACACCGCGGGACGCTGAGGAGAGAGGACGCTGCCGGGAGGAGACTGGGGGCCGCCGGAGAGGTGACTATGAATATTTGTTTTTTATTTTTTACTTGCAGGTACTATGGTACCCGGGTTGGAGGAGAGTCTACTCTTCTCCAGACCCGGGTACCATCTGCGCATTGAACCGCACAATATCCGCATGTATACATGCGGATATTATGCGGTTCAATGCAAGTCAATGGGCGCGATTTCACCGCGAAATCACGCCTAAATTGGTTTTGCTGCGGATTTTTTTCGCAATGATACATCCCAGACCTCTTAACAAGCGATTTTGATGCATTTCCGTGGCGTGGGCACTCAGCCTACAGTGGGTACGGAAAGTATTCAGACCCCTTTAAATTCAACTTTCCATTAATATGCTTGACTACAGCACTCTGAACAGCTAACTTCTTTAGCAATGACCTTTTGTAGTTTACCCTCCTTGTGGAGTGTGTCAATGACTGCCTTCTGGACATCTGTCAAGTCAGCAGTCTTCCCCATGATTGTGGAGTCTACTGAAACAGACTAAGGGACCTTTTTAAACGCTTTGGAAGCCTTTGCAGGTGTTTTTTGTTAATTATTCTAATTTACTGAGATAATGACTTTTGTGTTTTCATTGGCTGTAAGTCATAATCATCAACATTAACAGAAATAAACACTTGAAATAGATCACTGTTTGTAATGACTCTATATAATGAGTTTCACTTTTTGTATTGAAGAACTGAAATTAACTTTTTGATATTCTAATTTAGCGAGAAGCACGTGTATGTTAACCAAATGTAAGATAATATGCACTGTCATATCTGTTCTCGGCAATATTTTTACTTTTAACATAAAGGCTTAAAGAGACAATGTCAGCAAGATTCCACCAAAGAAACTATTGATATGCACATGTAGCTCTTACAAAGAAAAGTCCAGCAACACGTTTAAATGGCCAGTCTGTTCCTATGTTACTGAGAAATCAGCGTTTGAATTGATATATAAATGAAGCTGTCACTCCATGTCTGTTCCCTGTCCAGAGCTGCCACCACCTCCTCGACTCCTTTGCCTGAAGTCACTTATAGAGGCTGTAAGTCATGTAGGAGGCGGCGGCACTGGGTAGGGAATAGAGCTGGAGTGACAGAGGCTTCAGATCTACCATAGTCATTTACATATCTATACTGGTTTATCAGTAACAGATAACTGACTGGCCATGTAAAGGTATTGCTGGACTTGTCTTTAGAAGAGATACATGTGCATATACAGGGTGGTCCAAAAGTAGGTGGACAAAGTGTAATAAGGTTATGAAGGGGGAGATTTATCAAACATGGTGTAAAGTGAAAGTGGCTCAGTTGCCCTTTTGCCCTTAGCAACCAATCAGATTCCACTTTTCATTCCTCACAGACTCTTTGGAAAATGAAAAGTGGAATCTGATTGTTCGCTAAGGGCAACTGAGCCAGTTTCACAGATCTAGTTTTCACAGATAGATCTCCCCCAAATCTGTTTTCTTTTCAGATAATTCAGATAACACATAATGGCAAATAATTTAAATACAGATCAAAGAAAATGGATTTTAACAGAGTATTGGAAATCTCAAAATGCTGAAACCGTTAGAGCAAATTGGGTTGAAACATTTGATACTCAAGACCCAAAGAGACAAACTATTTACCGCATTCATGACAAATTCACTGCCACTGGCTCAATCCTTAATGCTCCAAAAACTGGTCGACTCAAAACAGTCTGTACAGAAGATAATAAACAACTTGTTGCTGAAACATTTGTTCAAAGTCCAAAAAAGTCCACAGAAGAGCCTCTTTGGAATTGGGAATTTCACGAGCTTCTATCATGCGAATCCTGAAATCTATTGGGTGGAAAGCTTATCGTCCACATCTAACTCATGGTTTATTGGAGGATGATGGCAGCTGCAATTTAGTGAGATTATGCTTAACGAAATTGAAGAAAATCCAGTAATTTTAGATAACAACATGTGGAGTGATGAAGCTTCCTTCAAATTATCCGGCCATAATAACAGACATAATTGTATTTACTGGTATAATGAGAACATGCATTTAACATTAGAGCAACAACTAAATGAGCCTGGTGTCAATGTTTGGGGTGGTATTTCAAGTTTTGGTGTTTTATTTTTTGATGGAACAGTCACAGGAGATAAGTATCTCGAAATTCTAATGAATCAAGATGTTCCCCAGTTACAGCAACAGCCTAATTCAAATGACCTTTATTTTCAACAAGATGGGGCCCCTCCACATTATTCAAGAGTAGTCCGCGAGTATCTTGATGAAACATTTCCTAATAAATGGATTGGCCGAAGAGGCCCATTTGATTGGCCGGCACGTTCACCAGACTTGACCCCAATGGATTTTTTCTTTTGGGGAGTACTCAAAGACAAAGTTTATAGTCTAAAACCAAAAAGTGTCAGTGATTTGAAAAATTGCATAAGAGATGCATTTCAAGAAATTAATACCCAAAGAGACTTGTGCAAAAAAGTTTGTCGAAGCGTAAGAGGCGACTTCAAAGCTGTGCAAATTGTAATGGAAAACAGTTTGAGCCCCTGCGTTGATAAAATTTAAGGGCTTTTGCATTATTGTTCAGAATAAAATGTAATTGTCAATGTTATGCTTGTGTTAGTAAATATAATTTTATATATAAATCAAAATAAATGTTATTCTTTTCTGGCCACCTACTTTTTGTACCACCCTGTATAGTCTTTTATGAAATCCTGCTGACAGATGGGCATCCGAGGTTGTTAAAGGGAATCTATGTGCAGAAATAGGACCGTACCGGAGGCTATTTTACCACGAGATTCCTGATAATTAGTTTCCTCTAGTCTTGTGATCTGTTCAGCAGTGAGCACTTGCAGCTGCTGCTTGTAATAGAAGTCAGCATGAGTAACCACTATATCTGAATCATAGAGATGATTATCAACAGTGTCCTGAGACATGGAGACCCCCCAATACTCTAGAGAGTCCAGTTTTTTTCCCCTTGTTATGTAAGTGACCCCTTTCTAGTGTCCCATTTAACGTGTGTGTATCCAAACAGCGAGCCTAGGCTGACTTGTTGTGTCTCTGGCAGCCATCCCAGAAAATGCGTATTGTAGGAAAGGCAGATGTTCAGGGAAATAATGGGAACTAGCTTGAAAGAGTCATGAAGAATACATTTTAATGGTGGGCTTACACTTGCTGATCGGCTAGATGAAAGCTGATCAGCAGTCATTTATGATCTGTTCAGACAGGCTGCCCACGCTTTCATGCACACTTGCTCTTATGATCGTCCTGTGTGCGTACATTAACGTTATCCTTGGTACCCCATGACCTGTTTACACAGGACTATGTGCAGCTGAGGAAGATAATTCCAGAAACCTCAACATCATTTCACCCCATTTTGCTCAATGATTAGATTTTAGCTGCTGGTTAAGACACACTGATCCTCGAGGAAACGAGTACTCCATCAGTGATGTCACGTCTACTGCTCATTACCCAGTGATTGGCTGCAGCGGTGAAAGTGGACATGCAAGCGACAATCAAGTGGCATGAAATCTTGGTGAAACAGAACATATGTTGAGCACCTCATTTTACCTTTACTTTTGGATGTTTGTTTTGCTTGTACAGAAATTGATGGTGTTTAATTCTTTTTGCAGGGCCCATATTAACATGCTTATATGCTCCCTCTTGTCAGAAACTGACACGGTTACAGTCCGATTATCATAAAGGAATGTTCAATTTCTGAGCAGCGAATTCAAAAGTGACGAACAATATGGCTGTGAGAATAAACAAAAAAAATAACTTAGAATATCGCTGTAAATTCTTATTCATTTGTATAAGGGAACTTAAAGGGAACCTATCATGTAAAAAAACAAAAAACACTGCTATTAACTGGCAAATATGGGGTTAATCTGCAGGGTAATAGCGTTCTGATACCATGCGGCCATAACTTTATTTCTCCCCGCAGGCTTTCAGTCATAGGGTTACGGTGGGAACGGCTTATCACTGTTGATAGTATAGAGAACGGCGGCTGTATCCCTGACCCAACACTGACTGACAGCCACTCTAATGCTGAGCTGCTGTCAGTCAGCAGGGGCAGTGACTGAACCCGTGCCAGCGCCACCCATATGACTGAACGCTGCCAGGTGGAGGGGGAGTGGGGTATAAATTTAATTTCCATGCGGCGGCCACATTGTGTCAGAACCCTGCAGATTAACCCCATTTCTGCTGGTTAATAGCATTTTTGTTTTTTTACATGACCGGTTCCCTTTAATGAATTAACAATTTCTGCATGGCAGACCTGGTCGTCTTAGAATGTGTATGGGGGCCTCCTGACTCTCTGAAAGCCTGTCCTCTGCAAGGTTAGCCGCCACCACCTGCTAGTGGCTTTCTCCGCTTTCCCCAAAGAACACTCCAGAATTATTGTCCGAGCCTAATGTTTGGCAGGTAGAGATGGCTGTCGCACGTCTAAGGCCAGTGTTATGTGGCTGCTCTGACTTGTAGCCGATGCTGAGTGGGAGGCCACCCCTCTGTGATGTCCATACAGCCTAACTGGGCACAGAAAGATAGTTGTGTATCGCAATAATACAGAGTTACCTTTTGGCCGATATCTCCCAGAAGCATTGTGTATATCCATGGCACCTTACAGTACATGCATTATCCACTAGCGTAATTCTTTTCATTGCCATTGCTTTTTCCTTCTGTCTACAGTTGCAAATGCTGGGCTATGACATCAGCTGGGCTGCATTTAATATTATCGAGGTGATGAGCGCCTCAAAGTTTACTTTTAAGGTAAGATTTAAAACCACCTTCACTTTTCTCCTGTATATCTGAGTGTCTTATGTTTTCTTCTTTTTACTTCTGTGTTGTCCAGAGGATTGGATACTTAGCTGCTTCACAATGCTTCCATGAGGGCACAGACGTCATTATGCTGACCACAAATCAGATACGGAAGGTATGGCTTAGGAGCTTGGATTCTTCTCCCTGTTATTAAACTGTGGACATAGTTTGACAGAACCGCTTTCAATTTATTGCTGTCTGCTTTTACTTAAAAAAATGACAAATCTACATTAAAACTTATTGTAACAAACTAATGTTTTCTACCCAGGATCTGAGCAGTCCTAATCAGTATGATACTGGTGTGGCCCTGACCGGGCTGTCTTGTTTTGTCACTCCCGACCTGGCCAGAGATTTAGCAAATGACATCATGACACTGGTAAGTGAAGTTCATGGAAGACCACTTTGAAAACATATGCTATACTTTAAAGGGATTGCCGCATGAAGTCATATCCTGTCCAAATGCCCCATTTGTGTGGGAGGCTGATTTGTGAGAGTGGCCCCCACACAAAAAAAAAAAACCCCAAACAAAAAGCTATATAAGCGCCTCTACATCCCTTTTGGAAAGCGGCACCAGCGCGTCTGCGGCGTCCCTTTTGGAAAGTGGCACCAGCGCGTCTGCGACGTCCCTTTTGGAAAGCGGCACCAGCGCGTCTGCGGCGTCCCTTTTGGAAAGCGGCACCAGCGCGTCTGCGGCGTCCCTTTTGGAAAGCGGCACCAGCGCGTCTGCGGCGTCCCTTTTGGAAAGCGGCACCAGCGCGTCTGCGGCGTCCCTCTTGGAAAGCGGCACCAGCGCGTTGGCATCCCCTTAATTATCATTGTGGCCAGGCTCCTTCTGATTAGAAAGTGATGGGATATTTTAACATGCCTTCACTTTATACTTTGGGAAAATCATTTAAAGCCACAATTTATTTATACAATTATAATCCCTTAGACTAAGTTTTTATGATGGGTATTTGGTACCGTTATTACACTGGGTAAGTAACACAGCATTGTACAGTTTGATCAACGTTGATTTCTCTAAATCTCATGCCAACTGTGCTTTTTAGTGTGCTGAGGGACCTGCTTGTGGTGTGATTTTGATAGCTGCAACATGTCAATTTCTCTTGTGGTAAATGTTTTATTTGCTGATTTTATGCATATTCTTGAATAAGATGAGGAAAATCATGTTTTGGGTATTTCCTTAGCGGAATTACTCTGAAAACCCTTCTAATTCGCACATGACATTATCAATATCAAAGCGAAGTAACAGAAGCATTTAAAACAAAGCGGCTTTATTTAAAATATGACATACCAAAAAAAAAGACAAACTGCAGCAATAAAAATGCACTCAAAAAACCGCAAGTAACCAAATTTAGCTAATAGGTGCAGAAATGCTGCATCGTTTCTGCAACGTTAAGGCTGTTTCCACAATGAGCCATTGGTGAGATTTTGTGCAGCATTTCTGCATCTAAGGCTATGTTCCCACCATCCGGATCCTGCTCATATGCTAATGAGAGACACCATTTATTTATTTTTTTCCACATGTGGACTTTCCTCATAGAGGTTAGGTCTATGGGGAAAGCCCACATGTGGACCCGCCGGAGAAATGGACATGCTGCTGTCTAGAAAGACGCGCCGCATGTCATTTTCCGCAGGTGATCTGCAGGCGCATAGTGGACATGAGATTTCTAGAAATCCCATCCACTATGCTGTAACATCTGGGAGCTGCGGTTTGCATGCTGTGGAAGTGCCCTGCGTCTAATCCGCAGCAATTACTGATCGTGTGCACATACACAAATAGATAATTGGGTTACCGGCTGTTTTTTCATTGTGTTTGTAAGTGTGTTTTTTTGTTTGTTTTTTTTTTCATTTTTTTACAGCGTTTATAATTTGGAGGTGACGCTGTTTTTTTTTTTTGTTTTTTTTTTTGTGTCACTTTTTGGTATGTCTTAGTTTAAGTAAAGCTGCTTTGTTTTTGATGCTTCCTGGTATTTAGCTTTGACATACTTTGATAGTCATGGGCGGATTAGATGCGTTTCCGCCACAGAAACGCACTAAAACTTTGTGCTTTTTTTTTCCTGCGTATTTTCCACATGTAATGCAATTTTATGGGAAAATAAAGGGTCAGTATACCCAAAGAGAAATTGACTTGTGGATTTGAAATGTATCTCAGGTCAGTTTTTAATGAGTGAAAAAAAAAAAAAAAAAAAAAAACAGTGGGCATGAGATTTCTGTAAATCCCATCCACTTTAGCTGGAAATGTAAAATGCTGAATCAAAAACTCATCATGCGAACAAATCCTAAAAAAAACCTTCACAAAGTGCTCATCTTTAGAAGTTCGCCTTAGGGGTATGTTCACATGAGTATTTGTAGCTAATTTATTTTTGCCCTAGAAAGGCTTCTCTTGCAGATAAAGCTCAGAGTACAGTATGCATGTTTTTAATGCATTTTTACCTGGGTTTTACCCATTCAAGTGAATGAATAAAAAAAGTGTTGCAAAAATGCCTAAAGAATTGACATGTTGCAAGTTTGAAATAATGCATTAAAGGAAAAAAGAAAAACTGTTTGCATGAGATTTCAGAAATCTTTCATTTTGCTCTTACTCTAAAATGTAGTAGTTATATGCATGAAAAACTCACTGAAAAAGCTGAAAATAATCACCTTTTTAAGGGCTTGTGCAAATGTTATGTCACCAGAATTTCACCCCTCCAACAATTTATATGCACATGTAGCTTTTTCAAAGACAAGTCCAGCAATACCTTTACATGGCCAGTCTGCTCCTCCATTACTGACAAATCAGTGTTTGTATTGATATATAAATGTGGCTGTAGGTCTGAAGCCTTTGTCACTCCAGCTCTATTCCCTGTCCAAAGCCTCCACCTCCTGCTTGACTGACAGCCTCTGAGGTGTGACTTCAGGCAGTATAGTAGTCATTCAAGCAGGAGGAGGTGATATTGGGCTGGGATAGAGCTGGAGTGACACAGGCTTCATATATGCAGTCTTGCATATCAATGCAATCTGTGACTTCTCAGTAATGGATGAACGGATTGGCCATGGAAAGATAATGCTGGATTTGACTTAGAAAGAACTACATGCACATATACATAGTTTTGGGGGGAGAGGGAAGGAGGGATTCCTGCTGACCGATTTCCTTTAAAGGGAAACGGTCACACGGTGTTTGCTTCCTTATCTGAGGGCAGAGACCCTGATTCCAACGTTGTATCGATTCTTCGATTACTGGTTGCAGCAGTTCTGACACGGAGTTCTTAGATGTAGCAGAGCTGAGAAAGCTAACCTTGTCCACACCAGTCTCCCTATGTACATAGCCTATAGACCAGACCTGGGCAAAGTGCGGCCCGTGGGCCACATCCGGCCCTCTGGCTGTTCTAGTCCGGCCCTCAGATCGAGGCAGCCGAGGGGCTGATAACAGTGGCCCACAGGCTGCACGGTGCCCTTCCCCACCTGCACACCATCACCGCTGTCTCCATCTGTGGTGAGTCTCCATCCGCGGTAAATGCATTGGTGGAGGAGGGGCCGCGGGAGGACACTGGGGAGTCTCTCATGCTGGACACTGGGGGGGCTCTCATGCTGGACACTGGGGGGGCTCTCATGCTGGACACTGGGGGGGCTCTCATGCTGGACACTGGGGGGGCTCTCATGCTGGACACTGGGGGGGCTCTCATGCTGGACACTGGGGGGGGCTCTCATGCTGGACACTGGGGGGGGCTCTCATGCTGGACACTGGGGGGGGCTCTCATGCTGGACACTGGGGGGGGCTCTCATGCTGGACACTGGGGGGGGCTCTCATGCTGGACACTGGGGGGGGCTCTCATGCTGGACACTGGGGGGGGCTCTCATGCTGGACACTGGGGGGGGCTCTCATGCTGGACACTGGGGGGGGCTCTCATGCTGGACACTGGGGGGGGCTCTCATGCTGGACACTGGGGGGGCTCTCATGCTGGACACTGGGGGGGCTCTCATGCTGGACACTGGGGGGGCTCTCATGCTGGACACTGGGGGGGGCTCTCATGCTGGACACTGGGGGGGGCTCTCATGCTGGACACTGGGGGGGGCTCTCATGCTGGACACTGGGGGGGGCTCTCATGCTGGACACTGGGGGGGGCTCTCATGCTGGACACTGGGGGGGGCTCTCATGCTGGACACTGGGGGGGGCTCTCATGCTGGACACTGGGGGGGGCTCTCATGCTGGACACTGGGGGGGGCTCTCATGCTGGACACTGGGGGGGGCTCTCATGCTGGACACTGGGGGGGGCTCTCATGCTGGACACTGGGGGGGGCTCTCATGCTGGACACTGGGGGGGGCTCTCATGCTGGACACTGGGGGGGGCTCTCATGCTGGACACTGGGGGGGGCTCTCATGCTGGACACTGGGGGGGCTCTCATGCTGGACACTGGGGGGGCTCTCATGCTGGACACTGGGGGGGCTCTCATGCTGGACACTGGGCGGGCTTTGTGGGGCTCATGTTGTATATAGGGAGGCTGTGTGGGGCGGCTCATGCTGTATATAGGGGGATGTCAGCACACTTAATTCTGCTCAATATTAAGTGATACAATTAATATTAATATAATCATTAATAATATAATAATTAGAATTAATGTGTTAATATTAATATTGAGCAGAATTAATTTCAGCCTATTGGTTCGGCCCTCCCCAACAGTCACGGTCTCTCATGTGGCCCCTCAGAAAAATTAATTGCCCACCCCTGCTATAGACAGTGAGCTGCTTATCACAGAAGGGGGTGTGATCGGACCAGGTTTCAGGAGCTGCTGTAATTCCAGCAGTGATAACGTCCTGATGATTAACACCTTCATTATAAGTAAACAGCACATAAGTGACACATTGCTGAATTCAGCATTTTAACCCCCTACCTCATGCTGTGAAACCCTTCACCTTTACAACTCTTGATTAGATTTTTAAGATTTGGGAGACACTTACAATGCAAACCATTCAGAATTAACAGATTTTAATCTCCTTGCCCCTGGAATTCAGTATGAAACATTGCTGCACGACGTGTGCTTTACGACAGCGCTTCACCTTTGCATTAGCGGTAAACCATGCGCGTCCTTTGCTGTGTGGTTAGCGGCCTCGTCATACATAGTGCACCCTTAGAGAGTTCAGTTCGCTTGATACATGGAAACACGCTGGTGTTTGCTTTTCCCTACAGTATTACATTAGTTGTATAAAGAATCCCTCTAACTGATCACACCGTGATTTAATGACGTACAGCATTATTTTCAGCAGTGCACTCACATTGGTGCTGGTTTCTGCTTTAAGTTCCCATCTTTTTGAAGGCAAGAGTAGAGTAATCAGCAGTCTATAGCAAAAAGACATCTCTGATGATCCCCAATCTAAGAAAGCTACCCATGAATATACCAAACGTATCCACTGGTCTTCAGCTACCCGACTGATTCCAAAAATAGTTTTTAGGCTTCTGTAACTGGATCTTTCAGGATCCACTGAGATCCATTTTATTTAACGCTCTGGAAATCATGACTAATGTGAACAGTGAGACACACAAACTGTTTTGTTTAAAAAATATAACCTTTATTGGTCGATATATTAAAAAATCACATAATTAAAGTAAAATAGGGAAAAGTAACACAAACAAAAGGACACAGGGGCGGGTACCAGTAATCACAAAGTACTTTTCCCTATTTTACTTTAATTATGTGATTTTTTAATATATCGACCAATAAATGTTATATTTTATAAACAAAACAGTGTGTGTCACACATGTAGGTGTGTTTGATTATGGACACGTAAACATCCATTTATCCATAAAAAGATTGTACATAATGTGAACAGTGGCCAAGTCCAACACTTTTTCAAACGAACACGATGTACAATAAAAAATGATATTGTGGTGCCGTGTTAGCCAGAAAAATCAATGTAAAAACTTTTATGTTCAACATAAATAAATTATTTTGGTCATAAAAGTATTTACTACCAAACTTGCAAAAATTATTTTTTTTTTTTATTTTTTTAGATGTCCCACACTAAGCCATATATTAGGAAAAAGGCGGTTCTGATCATGTATAAAGTGTTTCTGAAGTATCCAGAGTCTCTGCGCCCAGCATTTCCCAGGCTGAAGGAAAAGCTGGAGGACCCTGACCCAGGTACTGTATGTGTGCTCCCACGGTCATCATCCTCACAGATTGGTACATTTTGGTTATATGTGCCCTTTTTCTCCACTCCCAGGGGTTCAGTCTGCAGCGGTGAATGTTATTTGTGAACTAGCTCGTAGAAACCCCAAAAACTACCTGTCATTGGCTCCGCTATTCTTCAAGCTCATGACTTCTTCTACTAACAACTGGGTCCTAATTAAAATTATTAAATTGGTAAGAACATAATCAGGTGTCTTTTTCTTATCCCATGTAATTAACATCTTCTTTAAACAGCATTAAAGCTCACACCTCATCTCAAGACATGAAAGGAATCTGTCTACCGTTCTCATGTGTGAGATTCATCTATTTTTAACAGTCTTAACTCCTCGTTGTGACTAGACTTATTTTTTTCCAACAAGCAGAGGAAATTGTTTGCAGACATACTGAATGACAAAGAGAACACTGGAAGATGGTTAGACAAGCCGGAAGTTTAATTTCCACAGACACTGACCAGCTATTACTGAATCCACCAAGAAAACTTTTGGGTCAAAGGATTAAACACATTTCACTGCCAACGAAACAGCTAAAAATACATAGTTTTTTTTTTTTTTAAAAGCTAGTTGTAAATGGTTAGCACAGAATTGGCAATTATGTCACAATGATTCACAAACAGTCGCCATGTCCAGGTCTCTTACACGTCCACAAGTCTACCCCGTCCACTGTATCTGTGTTGTGGTCCTTTACACATCCACAAGTCTGCCCCGTCCACTGTATCTGATCTGTGTTGTGATCCTGTTTGGTCTCTTACACGTCCACAAGTCTACCCCGTCCACTGTATCTGTGTTGTGGTCCTTTACACATCCACAAGTCTGCCCCGTCCACTGTATCTGATCTGTGTTGTGATCCTCTGTTTGGTCCCTTACACGTCCACAAGTCTACCCCGTCCACTGTATCTGTGTTGTGATTCTCTGTTTGGTCCCTTACACGTCCACAAGTCTACTCCGTCCATGTATCTGTGTTGTGGATGTGTAAGGGACCAAACAGAGGACCACAACACAGATACAGTGGACGTGTAAGGGACCAAGAAGAGGACCACAAGTCTACTGTCCACTGTATCTGTGTTGTGGTCCTTTACACATCCACAAGTCTGCCCCATCCACTGTATCTGATCTGTGTTGTGATCCTCTGTTTGGTCCCTTAAACGTCCACAAGTCTACCCCGTCCACTGTATCTGTGTTGTGATTCTCTGTTTGGTCCCTTACACGTCCACAAGTCTACTCCGTCCATGTATCTGTGTTGTGGATGTGTAAGGGACCAAACAGAGGACCACAACACAGATACAGTGGACGTGTAAGGGACCAAGCAGAGGACCACAAGTCTACTCTGTCCACTGTATCTGTGTTGTGGTCCTCTGCTTAGTCCCTTACACGTCCACTGTATCTGTGTTGTGGTCCTTTTTTTGGTTCCTTTGCACATTCCTTATCGCATTGATATAAGGTAATAATATAAAGGGTCTTATCAACCCTGCCTTGTACCAGAAGCATTAAGATGATCTACTTCCGTACCGGTGACTACCATACTCTCTGGCTGCCACATAATAGTTTGAAAGGGGTTGTCAGGTCTAAAATGAAAGTCTGCAGTCACTCTGTGTGACTGCAGACTTATGAATCCCCCCAGGGCACTGTGTGCTGCGAGGATTCGCCACTTTCTGACCCAGGACTGGAAGATATGTATGAGTTATACGTACTCCCGGGCAGAACCCATCTGGTGGGCCTTAATACAAGTGTATGGAGCGAGACCGCACCCACTAGATTGCTTCATATCACATACATCACTGCCATTCCTGGCTCAGAAACCCCTTCAAGGGATTGTCCACTTTTTTTGTGTGAGAAATGTTGGGGACTTGATTATGTGGCATTTAAAAATACTTATTACAGCTTCTCCTCCTGTGCTTTTTTAGTGCGGCCTTCATCACAGACTGCACCACTCTCCAGTTCTCATAATGGCTGCTGATGGAGGCGTATGTGATCAGGCCTGTTCAGTTGGAAAAAAATAAATAAATAAAACTGCATGTGGAAAAGCGTTTTTTTTTTATTGGAGGAGACAATGGACAGGTCAGGTTACATGTGCACTCTGACCTGTCCATTGTCTCCTCCAATAAAAAAAACGAGAAAGGTCCACTAGCCAGTACAAGAGGAGAGGAGAGCCTGTACACATCGGTGAGTGACACAAAAAATCACATCTGCAACGCTTAAAGTGGACATCCTTTTTAAAGAGCAAGTTTTCGCTGTTACTTTTGCAGCAATGTGTATGATGCCTTGGCTGTTGACACTTAATTGCCATTTCTTTATTAAATGAACTATGACCCTTTATACTTCTGTATTTGTATGGATTGTTCTTCCATAGATTGACTTGTCTCCTTTGCTTTTCTTTTCTGTAGTTTGGGGCCCTTACTCCATTGGAACCAAGGTTGGGAAAAAAATTGATTGAGCCTCTGACCAACCTTATTCACAGGTAAGAATTCTGTGCTCCTTTGTCTGTAATTCTCTCCGCCACTTGATCTGTGTTAGAGAATGGTTTTCATTACTTCTGTGCTTCTGATTTATACTCCCCTTTCCTCCAGTTTCTTGCTCCTTATGTGTTATCACACTTCTTGTAACTGGTTCTTTTCCTTCTGTACAGTACATCTGCAATGTCGCTCCTTTACGAATGTGTGAATACTGTAATAGCGGGTAAGTAAAAGAATTGGAAACCTTACCAAAGTAACATTTTTAAGGTATTTTAAATTCTGAAAGCATATCTTATAATAAGTAAACTTATACATTTTTTTTTTCATCAATCAGTATGAAAGTAAGAAACTTCATAATCTTGTCAGAGAAATTTGCTTCTTGTTCCTCCTGAACTAATCATTCATTCTCAAAATTCTCAATTCATGGGTAAAATCTGTCTTCAATATGTACAGATGTTCCCATTACTGGTAGAAAAGATGACGGTGCTTATAAAGTTCTGTGTAACTTGCAGCACAATGTCTGTGTCTGCCTCAAGCTCCTCTCTCCCCTTTTCATAGAACTTTATGAGCACCAACTGTCCTCTCCTATCTCAGTAATGTGAGAACCTGTCTTCACTGAACACTGCTTTTACTCTTGTTATTAATCCAGGAGAAGAAAGAAGCCGCTTTATCCAAGATATTTTACAAAGTTGCTTATTTTTGTGTACTATTCATTAATTAAGTTTCTCTTTAAGCCATAATGACACTGTGCTGTCTCTCTCGAAAGCTCTGCCATTTGTTATATGCTACTTTTGCTTTAGATGCCCATAAGTGTAAAATAGTAGTTCTGATCACAATGACTTTTTTTTAAAGGGTTTTTCCCAATTGACAAATATCACAGATCTATGGGATCCTGTTTATTTCTGAACACTCTATAGAGGTGTGGAGCAGTGTTGGAAACCTTAATTTTTGCTGACTTGAGGATTGAACCTATCTTAATTACTTATTAGAAAAGGTTTTCAAAGTTGATGTAATTCTTTCTAGTCAGAGTTTTGTTGTCTTTTACCACTGTAGGTCTGAGAAATATTGCATTAGGGTGAAATGTATTAGGAACTTATCTAAAATCACTTTATTTGACGGCACCACTTGATAAAGGGTAATTCTTGTTTCACAGTTTTGATATCGCTGTCATCGGGGATGCCCAACCACAGTGCTAGCATTCAGGTAGGTTAATAATCTCTTTTCTACGTATAAAGTGGCTTAGATTGTGCACATACTCTCGGGTTGTTTGGAAATACAGAGAAATGTGACTATAAATAAATTCCTAAATGGCTTTAATTAAAATATCAAACTTGTTTTGTCTAAGGAGCAAATCTCTATCGTACAATAAAATGACCACCGTCTTGTCACAGTCAGAATACTGTTGGGTTTTTTCACACGTTGCGTTTTTTGACACAGGGTTTTACTGTCCCAGCAAAGAGAATGAGATTTCTGGAATCTCATCCACTGCTTGCTAATTTCTTCCTTGCAGAGTTGAAGTGGTGTCATATCTGCAGCATGTCAATTCTTACAGCGTTTTTGCAGCATTTTTCACCCATTCAAATGAATGAGAAAGTATCAAAAGCGCTCACCTTTTATGCAGTGTTTTTCTTGCCAAAAGACGTTTTTAATGCAGAAATATCTTCTGCAAATATTTAACGTGTGCACATACCCCTAGCCTTTCAATAGAATGGGTCCTATGACTTGCAGTCAGAAACTCCACTATGTTCCCAGAGATGATCTTCACCTAGTACTGCCAGGCGATCTCCAGATCACAGCAGCTGCTCTGCATCTGGAAAGACCAGGAGTAAGCCACCTTTCCTGAGGTTTAGCACCCCTGGCATCTCCAGCTATACAGCAGAACACCCATTAGGAACACCGCTTTCTGCACATGAAGAGAAAGTGCAAAGCTTTGTATTGCAGATGCTTAGAGGCCTCTGTTTTTATTAACTCCTTAACCACCTACGACGGAAATGTACGTCATGATCGAGTGCTGGTTTCCGCACCATTATGTGCATTTTTATTATGACCTATCGGTGATGGGACCAATCGCAGCTGTCCCATTCGCCAATCACTGATTGGTCCGTCAATAGCATCATAATGACAGGAGAAATGGCAATTCCTGCCTTTGATCTCCTCACTCCTGTCACTGGCATGATGCTTGATTTCCATTTTGGTTACAAAAACTAATTTAGCCCTTTAAGCACCTGATCAGAGCCCATATAATCCTCCAAGTTCCCCAAACTCCCGTCCTCCCTACCATTTTTTTCCCTTACTTTAACTTTTTAACTAGGCTAATAATCAAAGTATATTGATAATTATGTTTTAGGGTTAGCTTTCTGCATCAATTGAGTTAGTAATAATGGGCGTTAATTTTGGTAAGGAGTAGGCAAATGGGTTTATGGCTAGGGAACATATACACTGCTCAAAAAAATAAAGGGAACACTCAAGTAACACATCCTAGATCTGAATGAATGAAATATTCTCATTGAATACTTTGTTCTGTACAAAGTTGAATGTGCTGACAACAAAATCACACAAAAATCATCAATGGAAATCAAATTTATTGACCAATGGAGGCCTGGATTTGCAGTCACCCCAAAAATTAAAGTGGAAAAACACTACAGGCTGATCCAACTTTGATGTAATGTCCTTAAAACAAGTCAAAATGAGGTTCAGTATTGTGTGTGGCTTCCACGTGCCTGTATGACCTCCCTACAATGCCTGGGCATGCTCCTGATGAGGTTGCGGATGGTGTCCTGTGGGATCCCCTCCCAGACCTGGATTAAAGCATCCGCCAACTCCTGGACAGTCTGTGGTGCAACGTGACGTTGGTGGATGGCGCGAGACATGATGTCCCAGATGTGCTCAATCGGATTCAGTTCTGGGGAACGGGCGGGCCAGTCCATAGTTTCAAAGCCTTCATCTTACAGGAACTGCGGACACACTCCAGCCACATGAGGTCTGGCATTGTTCTGCATTAGGCGGAACCCAGGGCCAACCGCACCAGCATATGGCCTCACAGGGGGTCTGAGGATCTCATCTCTGTACCTAATGGCAGTCAGGCTACCTCTGGCGAGCACATGGAGGGCTGTGCGGCTCTGCAAAGAAATACCACCCCACACCATTACTGACCCACTGCCAAACCGGTCATGCTGAAGGATGTTGCAAGCAGCAGATCGCTCTCCACGGCGTCTCCAGACTCTGTCACGTCTGTCACATGTGCTCAGTGTGAACCTGCTTTCATCTGTGAAGAGCACAGGGCGCCAGTGGTGACTTTGCCAATCCTGGTGTTCTGTGGCAAATGCCAAGCGTCCTGCACCGTGTTGGGCTGTGAGCACAACCCCCATCTGTGGACCTCGGGCCCTCATACCACCCCCATGGAATCGGCTTCTAACACTTTGTGCAGACACATGCACATTTGTGGCCTTCTGGAGGTCATTTTGCAGGGCTCTGGCAGTGCTCCTCCTGTTCCTCCTTGCACAAAGGAGGAAGAAACGGTCCTGCTGCTGGGTTGTTGCCCTCATATGGCTCCCTCTACATCTCCTGGTATCTGCTCCATGCTCTGGACATTGTGCTGACACACACAGCTACCCCTCTTGCCACAGCTCGCACTGATGTGCCATTCTGGATGAACTGTACTACCTGAGCAACTTCTGTGGGTTGTACTGTAGACACCGCCTCATGCTACTGTACCTCTAGGGGTGAGAGCAATGGCAAAATGAAAAAGTGACCAAAACAGCCAAAAAGGATGAGAACAGAGAAATGGTCTGTGGTCACCACCTGTAGAACCACTCCTTTATAGATGGTATCTTGCTAATTGCCTATCATTTCTACCAGTTGTCTGTTCCTTTTGCACAACAGCAGGATAAATTGATTCACAATCACTGTTACTTCATAACTGGACAGTTTGATTTCACAGAAGTGTGATTGGCTTGGGAGTTACATTGTGTTGTTTAAGTGTTCCCTTTATTTTTTTGAGTAGTGTAGTTTGCATATTATATATTTTTGTTTACATATAAAAAAGATACAATTATGTTCTTCTAATTTAACATATACATCACAAATATATATGTACTGTGCAAAATCTTTAGGCAGGTTTGGAAAAATGCTACAAAGTAAGAATGCTTTCAAAAGAAGTGTCGATAGTTTATTTTTATCAATTAGCAAAAAGCAACGTGAATGAACGAAATAGAAATCGTACTCCAATCAATCAATACATAATATGACCACCCTCTGCCTTCAAAACAGCATCAATTCCTTCTATGTAAAATTGCACAAAGTCAGGGATTTTGTAGGATTATAGTCAAGTGCAAGAGCAATTACCATATAAAGGTGATTGTCATTTTCATATTTAGATTGAAACAGTTATTAGACTAAACAAAAGCCTGTGTAGGAGGCTTCACACTGGGTGCTGAAAATTCTGAAAAGGTGAGGTTGTGGAAGACATGTAACATGTTGTAGACCATGGGAAAATTGAGCACAACAAGACACAAGATAGTTGAAAAAGGGGGACATACATACATCTATACATCCATCTGTGGGGAATTCTATCAGGGGGAGCATTATTCATGTGTGGGGATTATATAGATATTGAATAAATACCAAAAAATTTTATATTTATATTCAAGGCAGATTTGGGATTCATGATGTTCTATTCAAGTACAAAGAAATGGGCAGTCTTTGAGGAACGTAGACCAAGTAAACTTGGTGCAACAGATGAAATACATACCATACTTCCACTTGAAATCAGAAGATGTCTCTCAGTGCCATCAGCTCAGAAATTGCAGCAACCAGTCAGACCCAGATACACCCATCTACTATTCAGAGAGGTTTTGTCAGTAGTGGTCTTTATAGGAGAATTGCTGCCAAAAACGATATCATTGATATGAAGTCAAGGCCAAGTGCTATGCATGGAAAAATTGGGACTGGGGTGCAGAAAAATGGCAGCAGGTGCTCTGGACTGTAGTGAAAATCTGAAATATTTATCTCTAACAATGTAATTTTTTGAGTCAAAGTGCTGGAGAGTGGTATAATAGTGAGAGTCTGCAGGCAATAGTGAAACATTGTAGAGGTTTCCTGCATGTTTGGGGCTCCATTTCAGCCAATGAAGTTGGGAATTTGGTCCGGATTAATGGTGCTATTAATGCTGAGAAACACAGGCATATGATATCCATCATGCATAACCACCAGGGAGGCGTCTTAGTAGCTCAGAATTTATTCTGTGTGATGACAAACATACAACCAATATCATTAAGAATCATCTACAGCATAAAGAACAATAAGGAATCCTGGAATTAGAAAGATGGCCCACACAGAGCCCTGCTCTTATCAACATCGTTGAGTTTGTGTAGAAGAACAGGAAGAGACAGAAGGATCTGTTCAAGCCTACATCCACAGAAGATCTGTGGTTAGCTCTCTCAAGATGTTTAGAACAATCTTCCTGCCGAGTTCCTTCAAAAACTTTGTGACAGTGTACCTAGATGAATTGATGCTGTTTTGAAGGCAAATGGTGGTCATGCTAAATATACGTTTGATTTAATTTCTCTTTTGTTCATTTACTCTGCATTTTGTTACTTGCTAAACATAAACGCCTGGTGCTTAGATTTTTGAAAGTATTCTTACTTTGCAGCTTTGTGTGTTTGCAGAGTAGGGTGTCAAAGCTTGGTAGGCATGAATACAATGTACTTGAGGTGTAGTGAACGCTGATTGATCACTACCACCTGCTCTTCCGTGATGGCTGGAAGTGAGCCGCTGCAGGAAGAATATAACTTAATTCTCTCCATGCACCTGCTCTTCCAATTAGACAACTGAATATATTTAAAACACTATTTAAAACACTATTTACCTGCAGAATACCACCATACCTGCAGGTAGATAGTGTACTTCAAGCTGACAGGTTCCCTTAAAATTCTCATTATTCCCCTTGATGATTGACCCTGAGTTTATTCAATTGTAGCCTGAAAATCAAATGGCTTTCCTTTAATTCTGGGCTCTACTATCACAAACTTTCCTTTGCTTTATAAGAGCAAACAATTTTTTTTTTTTTTTACTTGCTTTACATCAATTTCATAAATCCTCAGTAAAAGGGTGTTCGAAATGGGGTCTAACCTTATAACCAACCTCACCTCTCTGCCTGTCGGACCACCATCTACTTACATTCTCATCCCTTTCCTCTTACCATGCCCCCTGAGTCCAGGAGTTGGCACCCCCTATACCCCTCCACAGAAACCTCTCACACCTAGGTACTCTCACACTGTCTCTCTTCAACTACTGTCCACCATATCTTCACTCCGACACAGGCACAACCACTGTTTTCTACAACGCCACACTCACAACAGCTATTGACTTGGTTGCCTCATTAGTGGAAGAAGGCTACGAAACAATAGACAACCCTGTCATACTAGCCTCACAGGAAAGCTGCGCAAAGTGTTCAGGGTTGTAGAGCGGAGTGGCTCTGGAAGAAAACCCACTCTTATGAATACTTTAGCATAGGTCAGGGCCAATTTCAATGAGTTAAACAGGACTACTTCACAACTCTCATATCTTCTCAATCTCATAAAACCAAAACACTTTTAATTCTTTCCTCCATCCACTGGTGGCCACTCTTACCTCCCACATTTCTGCAGAAGACTTGGCCTCATACATCAAAAATAAGGTCAACAACTTCGGGAAAAGAGGTGTAAAACCACCCCAACCCCTCCATATCAAAGACCTATGCCATCACCCATAATGTTCTTTCACACAATCACAGAAGAAAAGCTTGTTCTTCATCTCTCCAAGTCACCTCACCACTTATTCACTTGTCCCTATCCCATCCTACCTCCTCTCCAACCAGACCATCCTGCTTATCCCAGCCCTAACCCATCACTTCAACCTATCATGAAGGTGTCTTTCTTTGTTTTCACATGCTCAACAATCGCTCTTATCCTGCAGAAGCCATCCCTAGACCCAGCCTCTACCTCCAGCTATTGCCCCATATCACTATTCTTGTTTGTCTCAAAATTCCTCAAACAGCACGTCCATATTGCTTTTTCTCCCACTTCTCATCCAACTCGCTCTTCGACACCCTACAATCCGGCCTCCGTCTCCATCACTCTGCTGAAACTGTCCTTACTAAAATTACTAACTTAGCAACCACCAAAGCTAACAGACAATTCTCTATATTCCTCCTTTTAGACCTGTCCTCTGCTTTCGACAGAGTTGACCACTCCTTCCTAATACAGATCCTCTCTTCCCTTGGCATCAAAGACCTTGCCCTTTCCTCGATATCCTCATACCGCACTAACCAAACATTTAGGCTGCGTGCCCGCTATGCATTTTTCAAGAGTTTTAGCCGCTGAATTTCCGCAGCGAAAACGCTTAAACGCTTGGTAATACGTGCCCCATTGTCCCCAATGATGATCCGCATGTGCTGTGCACATGCTGCGGAAATTTCCGCTGCGGATTATCATTGCGGAAAAATACGCATCATGTCCGTTAGTTTTGCGGACACGCAGCGTAATTGCCGCAATTGACTTACCGTATATTCCGGCGTATAAGACGACTTTTGAAGACTGAAAAATCTTCTGTCTAGTCTGGGGTCGTCTTATACGCCGGTAATGCTTTTGAACTTTCAGAAATTGACATGCGGGGATACTCTGGGGGTGTTAATAAGCTGCCGTGGCCGTATCCCTGCCATGTCGGAGTTAATATAAGGTGGAGGGAGTTAAAATACGGCGGCGGTAGGTCCAGACAGTCAGCGCTTCTGTGCTGAAACTGACACATCGCTGCGTATTCCCAGCTCCGGACACAGCGCAGGACTTCTGTGCCGACAGCTTTCACTTGTCACAGAAGCGCTGCGCTGTGTCCGGAGCAGGGAAGTTCGCATCGCTTCTGTGACAATATATGAAAAGCCGGCAATTCAGCAGCGGCATAAGCCGGCACCCGACAATTTAGAATAGAAAGAATAGAGCTTCACACATAGATTAGATAGATAGAAACATGTCAGTCACATATATATGAAGTACAGTGACAGTATTGCTTACTGTACTTGTCATTTAGTGTAAAGGATTTATTAAAACAAATAATAGTGTTTTCATGCACCGTCTCTTTAAAAAAGCCGGCCGGCAATTCAGCAGCGGTACCCGACAATTTATAACAGACAGAATAGAGCTTCACACATAGATTAGATAGATAGAAACATGTCAGTCACATATATATGAAGTACAGTGATAGTGTTGGTTACTGTACTTGTCATCTAGTGTTAAAATAAAGGATTTATTTAAAAAAAAATTGGCGTGGGGTTCCCCTTAATTTTAGGCTCTAGCGGAGGTTAAGCAGACAGCTGGGGCAGATGTTTGAAGCCTGGGAAGGGGGTAATACCCACGGAGCTTCCCAGGCTACTAATATCAGCCCCCAGCTGAATACTTAGCCTTTACTAGCTATTAAAATGGGGGACCCCCCCAAAAAAATGACGTGGGGTCCCCCCTAATTTAATAGCTAGCAAAGGCTAGGCAGACAGCTGGGGGCTGATATTAATAGCCCAGGAAGGGAGCCATGAATATTGGCCCCCTCCCAGGCTAGAAACACCAGCCGTCAGCCGCCCCAGAAATGGCGCATCCATAGGATGCGCCAATTCTGGCACTTAGCCTCGCTCTTCCACGCTGCCCTGGTGCGGTGGCAGGGGGTAATAGGGTTGGGGTTGATGTCAGCTTATAATGCCAGCTGACATCAAGCCCAGGTTAGTAATGGAGAGGCGTCTATAAGACACCCCCATTACTAACCCCATAGTAAAAGTTAAAAAAAACACAAACACCCAGAATAAAGTCCTTTAATTGAAATAAAGACACAATTCTTTATTGTTCTAAATTAAACCATACTTACCATCACGCCCATTCCAGTTGAAGCCAACGATCTCCTGCAATAAAAGAAAAATAATAAACCAACATCATCCTTACCTTTCCATGGTTCCCACGACAGCTTCAGCTCTGCTACATCGAGATGACAGGCTGGACCGCAGTAGAACGCCGCCATCCAGCCTGTCATCCCGCAGACACTGAGAAGCGCAGGCATGCTTGCGCTCTGCAGTGTCTGGCTGTGACGGCATCCAGATGAGCCGACAATGAACTCAGCTCACCTCCTGGACGTCCGTCACTGACAGCGTGGGAAACTTCTACTGCGCATGCGGGGAGCAGGAGAATTTTCCCACGCTGTCAGTGACGTGCATGAGGTGAGCCGAGTTCATTGGACATGATCTCGGCTCATCTGGATGCCGTCACAGTCAGACACTGAGGAGCACAAGCATGCCTACGCTTCTCAGTGTCTGCCGCATGGCAAGCTGAACGGCAGCGTTCTGCTGCGGTGCAGCCTGTCATGTGAATGTAGCAGAGCTGGACCGGTCCTGGGAACCATGGAAAGGTAAGGATGAGGTTGCTTTATTATTTTACTTTTATTGCAGGAGATCGTTGGCTTCAGCTGGAATGGGCGTGATGGTAAGTATGGTTTAATTTAGAACATTAAAAAATTGTGTCTTTATTTCAATTAAAGGACTTTATTCTGGGTGTTGTGTTTTTTTTAATTACTTTACTAGAAATTCATGGTGGTCATGTCTAA
This sequence comes from Phyllobates terribilis, assembly GCF_046119375.1. Lineage (NCBI taxonomy): Eukaryota > Metazoa > Chordata > Amphibia > Anura > Dendrobatidae > Phyllobates > Phyllobates terribilis. Next base: position 739,913,458 of record NW_027362761.1, on the reverse strand, counting down.
TATTGGCGTGACCCCATGAATTTCGGGCTTAGGGCCAGCTGATAATGCCAAGCTGGCCCTAACCCCTTTATTACCCAGTGAGCCACCGCACCAGGGCCCTGGATGAGTTGGGTACAGCGCCAGAAGATGGCGCTTCTATGAACGCGCCATTTTCCGGGGTGGCTGCGGACTGCAATTTACAGCGGGGGGGGGGGCCCAGAAAGCTTGGGTCTCCCTGCGCTGCAGATTCCAGCCCCCAGCTGCCTAGTTGTACCTGGCTGGACACAAAAATAGGGCGAAGCCCTACGTCTTTTTTTTTTTAATTATTTCATGAAATAATTAAAAAAAAAGGGCTTCCCTATATTGTGTCCGGCCAGGTACAAATAGGCAGCTGGTGGTTGGGGGCAGCCCGTTCCTGCCTGCTGTACCTGGCTGGACACAAAAATATGGCGAAGCCCACGTCAACATTTTTGGGAAAAATTAATTACAAAATTAATAATAATTTAGGGACTGCATCTTTATTAACCCCTCAATTGTCATTTAGTGTTAAAATAAAGGATTTTTTAAAAAGAAAATTGGCGTGGGATCCACCATCATTATAGTCTCTAGCGGAAGTTAAGCAGACGGCTGGGGCAGATGTTTGAAGTCTGGGAAGGGGGTAATACCCACGGAGCTTCCCAGGCTACTAATATCAGCCCCCAGCTGAATACCTAGCCTTTACTAGCTATTAGAATGGGGGACCCCCCCAAAAAATGACGTGGGGTCCCCCCTATTTTAATATGTTTATGAGTGACAGTTTTCCTGCTATATACCTGCATGTCATAAGAATTTAAATTAAAAAAGGACCATGTTAAATTCAAATCTGTTTTTTTTTTAATTTTTACCGGTGTTTGGTATGCGTTGGAAAAGGGGTAGTCTTATACGGTGAATATATCCTAAACTCTATATTTTAACAGGAAAGTAGGGGGGTCGTCTTATACACCAGGTCGTCTTATACGCCGGAATATACGGTAAATTGAATCACTTAATATCCGCATGAGTACATGTGCATACACGGATATTAAGCGATTCAATGTGTGGATGGTACCCAGGTTTGGAGAAGAGGAGACTCTCCTCCAGACCCAGGTACCATAGTACCTGTTAAAAAAAGAATTTGAAATAAAAAATGTACATTATACTTACCTTCCGATGTCCCCCAGTCTTCTATATGATGCGTCCTGGCTCCCCGGCGGCTCGCGATGGTCTAAAAGGACATTCCATGACGTCATTTAGTCATGTGACAGCTCACACGACCAGCGGTCGCATGACCTGTCACATGACTAAATGACGTCATGGAAGGTCCTTTTAGACCATCGCGAGCCGCCGGGGAGCCAGGACGCATCATATAGAAGACCGGGGGACATCGGAAGGTGAGTACAATGTGTTTTTTTTTTTTTTTTTAACCATCTTTATTCTTTTTTAAAACTATTAACTTGGTCACACTATATAAATCCATGCCGGTTGCATGGATTTATATAGTGTGACCAAGTTGTCAAGCACTTTTCCAAGTGATGCTAAAATCGCTTGACAACCGGCATGCGGAAATGCATGCAAAGACGCTTGACAAACGCTTCTACCTGGCAGGAAAAATGCATGTAAAATCCGCATGTGTTTTTCCTGCCAGGGACATGCAGAAAAAATCTGCAGCATTTCTGCATCGTGGGCACTTAGAATGGGAGACACTAAGGCTATCTCCTCAACTTGCCTTCTCTCTGTAGGTGTACTACAAGGCTCTGTCCTGGAACCACCACTTTTTTCCATCTATTACTTGGCCTGGGACAATTCATAAAGTCCCATGGCTGTCTTTACCATTTATATGCTGATGATATCAGCAATATTCTCCTACTTCTCATCACACTTTCTAAAACTCGATGTGTAGAAAACTGAACTCCTCATCTTTCCTCCATCTCACTCAACCACCCTACACTATCTAGCACTATAAATGACATCATGCTTTCCCCTTTCTCACAAGTGCGCTGCCTCGGTTTAACCCTCTACTCTGCTGCAACCCCTCCGACCTGTTGTCCCCTTATCCATTACTTTGTAGATTGTAAGCCTGTCCTCTCCCCCTCTGTACCATTCTGTTAGTATGTCTATTGTATTTTATGCATGTAATATGTATGTAACCCTTTTCACATGTACAGCAGCCCAAGAATTAATGGTGTTTTAAAAATAGCACCGACATTGCTGTAGGTTACAAAATCATGCTGACTTGAGATGAGTGAATAAATTTGAGTGGAGTTAAATTATATTTTTGTAATTTGCTTCCACGCGGATCCAGCAAGATGGCGACTGCCATTTTTTTGAACTGTAAAAAGGCATCCGCTTCTCAACGCCACCCCGCCTGGTCCTCAGATTGCCATCCCGCTTCACTTGCTAGGTTTGACGTCATGGCATGTGCTGTGACCTTTGCGGGCGCTTGCGTAGTATCCTCCCAGGCCTAGTGAGTGAGTCCCGGGGATTCCCACGTTGTTGCCTGCGATCCGAAGACACCACGAGGACTGGATGGGTGACTGGTGGGGTGAGTATAAGGAATTTATTTTTATTTTTCTATATATTTACTATTATTATGCTTTGTGGTTTGAAGAGACCCCAGCATAACAAGGGACATTAAATTCACAGAGAATAAATTCTCTTGACTTTCTAGGGAAAAACTGTACGAACATGTAAATTTGAAATTTGCCTTATCTGCTCCTCTCTTGTGCTGACAGGTTCTCATTAAGGACAATGTATTTTTACTTAACTTTTTGTACCCATGAAACTTAATCTGTCTGTATGGTATGGCTGTTCATTTTTTATGGGGTGAGTTGTCTTTGTCAATTGCACCATTTGGGGAACTTATCAGTACTGATAATATTTATTAATTGTTGTTGGAAGGAATGGGAAAAAAAGATGCTAATTTCTGTTTATAACATTTTGAGGTTTAAATTTACATGATATGGTCTTCGCCGTTTAATGTGGGACGTTCTGAGACGTGCCTGCTCCAAATTACATTGTAAAATCCAAATACATGGACGGAAGAGCCACACTGATAAACTAAGCATCAAGGCCGATCTCTTTATGACATAATCGGTTATTGTTTATATAGACCTTTCTTGGGCATACATTGTAGCAATATAATGGTCTCAGCCTATCTCTACATATGTGCTGGCATTAGCATACATACATCTCATTGGCTAAAGTTAAAACTGTCTACACCCAGCTGGAGAATTTCGGTGTACCTTTCACTTTACGATGTGTTACTCTATATTCTCTTAGACAAAGAAAATTCCTGAGACATCTGATCTCAAAACACTCACACATACTTGGTCTCAACTACACAGAAGAAGATCAGATGCGCGTAGAATAAGCAAAATGGAGTTAAGATAGATAAATAAATCCTCCTCTAACATGAATAAAAAACAGCGTGCAAAACTGAGGGTCTCCAACACTTATATTCTAAAAAGAAGTGCTCTCTCCAAACCCCTAAAAATACAAAACTCATTTAAAAAATATAATAAAACAAAAAAAGGAAAAACTGTATCAAACAATCAAGAAGACAATATACCATAGCAATAAGGGTAGAGTCCCTGTTGGAACTGAAAGCTTCTATAGATACCTGATGTGACCTATAAAGCAGCAACACAAACCATTCTTTTGCAGGAATATGCAGGTAAATTATTGGGCACTTTGGGTATTGTTCTTTGTGAAAGTGTTTTCTGATTTGTGCAGGTTTTTATTTTAGTACTAACTTTTATATTTTTTTGTAGCTGTGTGTTCAGAAGCTGCGGATTCTTATTGAAGATTCAGACCAGAATCGTAAGTGAAATGTTTCAGGTGATCTATCCTCACGTCTCCTCCATGTTGTTGCTGACAGTGTGCTTCTTTTGGCAGTTAAGTACCTAGGCTTGCTTGCTATGTCTAAGATCTTGAAAACTCACCCAAAGTCTGTACAGTCCCACAAAGATCTCATCCTCCAGTGTCTGGATGACAAAGATGAGTCCATTAGATTACGAGCCCTGGATCTTCTCTATGGAATGGTAAGAAGAAAAGCTTAACATTCTGTTCTTCACAAACTAGTCGATTAGTTTCTGCTAATAAATGGTTTGTTTCCACTGTTTTTTTTTTTTTTTTGTATCCATACAGGTTTCTAAGAAGAATTTGATGGAGATTGTTAAGAAGCTTATGATTCATGTTGACAAAGCTGAAGGAACGGCCTACAGGGATGAATTACTGACCAAAATTATTGATATATGTAGCCAGTCCAACTATCAGTATATTACCAACTTTGAGTGGTTAGTACTTAACCGCATGGTTTCATGTCTTGTTTTCATGAAGTGATCTAAATGTACATAAGTACTCACTCATTTCTAGGGCTCAATGGTGACTTGTAAGTGCAGTATCGCACTATTACATCTCAATTATTGAACTACTTAAACTTGATCTACTTAATTTTGATCATAATGTTACGTGGCCACAAGTTGCCTTGCAAACCTAGCCTTTATAGTGAATGTAGAGCGCCTGACACACAGTAGGACATCACTTGTGACCATAACTCGAATATATTTTTAAAGCATTGGTTGATTGTGAGAGTAAATGCATAAGATAGCAATCCTACTTCCTCCCAAAATGTCAATGGATAAATGTTAAAATATCTAGTTTAGTTACAGATATGTTAACATTTCTTTATTTGCTGCAGTAGTTTGAAAGGAGAGCTATATTAGTTATTTTCATATTTACTCATCCTAGAGGTGAAATTGTTAGTTTACTTTTGAATTTTCTACAAATCAATAATGAAGACAGCGCTTACCTAATATGTTTTTTCAAGTAGGATCCCTTATAAGTTAAGGCTCACTCCAAGATGCTGTACTTGATTTAGTTGTGCCAGTTGAGGTGTGTGACTGCTTATGCCCTGCATCCTGGTGCTATATCCTCAGCCACGGTGATCGGGATGTAGTCAATCAGTGGGAGTAAACAAAAAAAAAAAAAAGTGCTTAGATGGTGCGGTCACTCTGCCTTATGGAGTCCTTGCATAGCACGCTCTTAAAGGATTCTTGGGTGGCAGTGCCATCTCCGGACGGTTATGTGACCACAAGTATGCATACTTCCAACCACGTTCCGAATAGACATGCACAGCCTTGATCAATTCACTTGTATTATCAGTTTTGTGGCTCATCTTTGTACCTTTTATAATTCAAGAGCTTATTTCTATGAACTAGTGCTCAGAATCAAATTGCATATTCCAGATGAGGCTGTACTAATACCATTATAAAGTGGTAGAATTAGGTCCCTCTCCTGCGACTCTGTTCCTTTTAATACATGACAAGATCTTGCTAGCCTTGGAAGTCGTTGATTGACATTGCATTCTGCTATTTAGTCTGTGATCTACAAGTGCACCCAGATTCTTCTCAATAAGTGACTCTCCTAGTTTTACTCCCCCTAGAACATATGATGCCGAGGTGCATAGAATTACATTTATCCACATTGAACCTCATCTGCCAAGAGGATGCCTAAACACTGTTTGTCCAGTCAGGTTAAATATGCAAATTGCGTCTTCAGAGAGCAGGAGAATTAGAACTCCAGTGCCACCTATTGGGAGCCGCAATCCTAAAAGTCAATATCGACCCTTTAATGAGCCTTGCCTCATGACTTGGGATAAAAGCCAAACCAGAATCTCAATTTGCAGACAGTGTTTCGGAGTACTGCCCCTCTTCAGTGCAAAGTGTGAGAGCTGATTTGGCTAGATGAGCTGACAAGTCAGGTTGTAACTTTTGAACGTCTTCCATAGACTATAATGTACTACATAGTTTAGTATAATCTGCAAAAATAGAAACAACACAATGAATACGTTGTATAGGTCATAGCTTTTAAAGTGTTATATGGTGATTTATACTTTTTTTTTTTTTTTATGAAGCATTACGAGCATGTGTTCAAGATTAGCTGTATGTTGTAGCAGTAGTTCATTTTAGCTGGATTTCTTGTTTTAAATTATGTATATTGCAAGTTTGATTCTTATTGTCAGTATCTAACATTAATTCTTTGTTCCTGTAGGTATATTAGTATTCTGGTAGAACTTACTCGTCTAGAAGGGACACGCCATGGCCACCTCATAGCCGCACAAATGCTTGACGTAGCTATCCGAGTCAAAGCTATTAGACAGTTTGCGGTTTCACAGATGGCCACGCTACTCGACAATGCTCACCTGCTGGCCAGCAACACGCAGCGCAACGGGATCTGCGAAGTTCTTTATGCTGCTGCCTGGATTTGTGGCGAGTTTTCAGAGTAAGGATTTTTATTAGATTGGAAAACGACCTCATGGTGCTTTTATTATTTCAGTAGGGAATAATTCATGGTAACAGGATTCTTTATATGTCAACAATTAACAAATGGCAATTTCAAAGGGAAGTGGAAAAGGCGGGACCATTCACTTAAATGCAGCCGTTTTGCTGTTCCCAGCATCAGCCGGTAGCTGAAAGCATCAGCTTCCAGGAGTATTGCTATAGGGACTTTCTTAGGATTGCTGGTTTTCAGGAACATAGAGGTGAGATACTCATTGATCATCCAGTTATGGTATATCCTAGTTCTATTACATAGCATTAGAGGATCTGATTACAACTTTAATGCTAGTTACCGATAATTGTGCAGTTATTTGCTAGTTGGGAATGTATCACTAATCAGGAGTGTCATTTTTTAAAATATTTGGTCACCACTTATTGTCATCGAACTGCAGAGAATTTTGTTCTTTATAAGAAAATACTCTTCATCTTCTGTGATTTCTAGAGTAGAATCAAATCATCACTTCCATTGTGATACATGCTTGATTTAATACAATTTTAATATTTAATCTAAATTGTCTCACAAATGGTTTTACTTGCTCTTTTTTCACTGTAGCCATAATCTATTTTAAATGACCCCTAATTTTATACCTTTTATTTTTTCCCTCTCTTAGGCACCTCCCAGAACCACAGCAAACATTGGAGGCTATGTTACGACCGAAAGTCACTACTCTTCCCGGGCATATTCAGGCAGTTTATGTCCAGAATGTGGTTAAGTTATATTCTTGTATGCTGCAGCGCAAAGAACAGGAGGGAGATAAAGAAGCCGCACAGGAGATTACTCAGCTCATGATTGACAGACTCCCCCAATTTGTACAAAGCGCAGACTTGGAAGTTCAGGAGAGGGTGAGTAACCACTTATTGGAAAGGTGTAAAGAGAAATGGGTGCTGATTCTTTAAAACTTTTATGCTACAAAGGTGGCGTAAAACTTTGAAAAGTTGCTATATTTTTGTCCAATGTGTATTTGGTCAAAAATGTTGTGACTTTTTGCATTTTACACCATATTAAATCGGCTCTGCCAAAATGAGTGTAGCTGGGGTGGGGCATGACCACCACCGCCTGTCAAATGACTGACTGGTGTAGCATTTCTGGTGCACACCACTAAGGAGAGGCACCAAGTTCATTAAGTGCCTTGTACATCTTCATGAATTCGGCACCTGCTACTCCAGCGAGATTGGCGTAGTGCGACTTCCTCCATGCCAGTATTGTTGATTCAGCCACATTGTTTATTATTCTCAAAAACACTTTTTTGACCATTTCATAAATGGTGAATTATTTTTAAAGGCCTAGGCAGTGTGTTTGTGTGTGTTTTGTGTTTGTGTGTGTTTTGTGTTTGTGTGTGTTTTGTGTGTGTTTTGTGTTTTTTTTTTTTGTTTTTTTTAAGCGAATATGCTTGAGCAATGCTATTTTGAATGAAATTTAGGAGAATTACAATATTGCTGGAAGAGAAACTTTTCTTTTATGGCATTCTGAAATTTTATTCATGCAAAAGTTTTAAAGATGTGATTTTTGGTAATGGAAGCCCTCAAGTTGCTTAAAGGGGATCTGTCAGTAGGATGAACCCTCCTAAGCCGTCTATATGGGCACGTAGATCATATGAAGCTGAATGAAATTATACCTTGATATCTGCGACCTGATGTCTTATTCCAGAGAAATCTGCGTTCCTTGTATGTAAATGAGCTGTTCCAGGCTATAAGACTGACATTGATCTACATGAGAATCTGTCTCCAGAGATTGGGATTATTTTATATAAAAGGGGGTATCCGTGTGAGACATGTAACTAACACAGAACAGCAGAACTGAACTTTGTCTCATAACAAACACGTTAGCAGCTGGAGCTCTCAAAGCTTTGCTGTATTACAACCCTGCCTGCCTGCAAGATGGAAGCTGAGGCTGAGGAACGTGGATCCTGTGTCAGCTGAGAGGAACGTGGATCCTGTGTCAGCTGAGAGGAACGTGGATCCTGTGTCAGCTGAGAGGAACGTGGATCCTGTGTCAGCTGAGAGGAACGTGGATCCTGTGTCAGCTGAGAGGAACGTGGATCCTGTGTCAGCTGAGAGGAACGTGGATCCTGTGTCAGCTGAGAGGAACGTGGATCCTGTGTCAGCTGAGAGGAACGTGGATCCTGTGTCAGCTGAGAGGAACGTGGATCCTGTGTCAGCTGAGAGGAACGTGGATCCTGTGTCAGCTGAGAGGAACGTGGATCCTGTGTCAGCTGAGAGGAACGTGGATCCTGTGTCAGCTGAGAGGAACGTGGATCCTGTGTCAGGTATAATCAGACACCGCTCTGCAGTGAGATCAGGAGAGCAGAGACCATTATATGTCTCACACTGAGATATATAATATATATCTATATCTCTGGAGACAGATTCTCGTACATATCCGTGTCTGGCCCATAGTCCTGAACACCTCATTTACATATATAAGAAAAATGTGGATTATTCTGGAATAAGACATCAGATGACTGATATCAAGGTATCATGTTATTCCGCTTCCTATGACCTCCATGCACATATAGACAGCTTAAGAGGGTTCATCCTACTGACAGATTACCTTTAAAGTGTATGGACAACTTAAAGTGCATCATCTTTTACTATAACCTTTCTATTGCCATATGTTTTACTTACTGTGAGTTTGTACCTTTTTTAAGTTTGTTTTATTTTCCTTTCCATTACTTGTGTTGCAGGCTTCTTGTATATTGCAACTTATAAAATATATACAGAAGCTTCAAGCCAAGGAGGTCCCCGTAGCTGAGGAAGTTATGGCCCTATTTGCTGGAGAACTAAACCCCGTTGCTCCAAAAGCTCAGAAGAAAGTCCCTATTCCAGAAGGGTATGTTGTGTAAATGTGTATGGGATGTCCTTCTTTAATAATGTTACGGCTGCCTCCCCTGATCTCCAGTGCTGTAAAGGATCACATGTGTATAGTTTCCCCTGAATCCTCCCAGTGACATCAACACACTTGTCAATTAGTGACCTCAAGTCATAAACACTCCAGTCTGATTTTTCACGATTGGTGTTTGTGGCAACTTAGTGGTTAATAATACCCTTTCTATCATTTCTTTTCAGTTTAGACCTGGATGCATGGATCAATGAGCCGCCATCAGATAGTGAATCAGAAGATGAAAAGCCTAAAGCTATCTTTCATGATGAAAAACAGACACATGGGAAGTCATCCCGTCCAGAGATAGATGAAGAGGAGCTGGCCAGGGTTAGTAATTGGGAAGGATGCTCTTATAAACAGCCCTAGGGGCCCAGTGACATGCTTCATGATGTATCGATGACCTCCGCATTTAAGTAAAGACTCTACTTAGCTGCTGTTTCTATTTTGCAGAGGCGGGCCGCACGGAAAGAAGAACAGGCCAATAACCCATTCTACATTAAAAGTTCTCCATCACCACAGAAGGTATCTACTATGGCTTTGTTTTAACTATTTCTTTCAAAAGTATGTGAATTTTTCTCAGATTAAATTCAATCATAAAGATTAGTCGACTTTTTAGTTAGACAAATACTATTGCCTTCGTTTTATATATTATTCCGTGTTTGAATGAAGTAAATTAAATAAGTCCTTGACACCATAAGGCTCCATGACGGATGTATACTTCATGGAGCAAGTCAGAGTGCGTGGATTTGGCTCAGCAGCTAAGCCCACTCCATGCAGGGCTGTGATCGGTGCCTGAGCTCATTGCTGTGGTTAACCCTTTAAAGGGGTTGTCCAGTGAAAGCAGTTTATAACCTTTCCACAATATTGGGATTAATATCCCTGAAAAGACACTTTTATTCCCTTAAGACTGGGGTGCCTGTTCAACCTCCTCTCAATTCATTTTCTATGGGGTTGCTGTAAAAATCTGAGCGGACCCCGAGAAGTTGGACCCCCAAAGATCAGCACATTATTACCTATTCTGTGAATAGGTAATAACTTGTTTTCACCAGACAATCCCTTTAAATGCCACTGTCGGTCAGACAGTGGGATGTGAGTTCTGTGATCCAACACTAATGTTCGCTCGGGCACCTATTGGCCTCTCATGTGGCACGATGAGAGGCCGATGATGTGTTGTTACCTTGGTATCTAGGGGTCTGCACAATGCCCCATTGTTGCCATTTCCGTTCCCATGTGAAGTCCATCCAAAAGCAATGGTTTTTACTATACACTGCAATACTGGTGACGCCGGGCAAGTCTCCTCTCCAGCTAAGATCTCCACCGGGATCTTCAAAGTATATTCTGTCTGAAATGCTAGCGCATTAGGGCAGCATGACTCGGGTAAAAGGTTCCCTCTTAAATTAAAAAGAAAAAAAAAAAACAAACATAAAAATGTTAATCACCTTTTCTTTTCCCCAGTTGAAAATTAAATAAATTAAGAAAATTGTTAAAATGAAATACATTTTAAGAAAATTAATAAAATGTACTTAATTTGTATTGCTGAGTCCTTAAGTCTAATCTTTCACATTATAAAATTATTGAACCTGTACGGTAATGGGTGTGGCATGTACCCCAAAATGGTATCAATAAAAATGTTAGCTCGCGAAGCAAAAAAGACCAGCTCTTCCACTGCTCAATTGACATCCAAATAAGTTAGGGGAAATAGTGAACTTTTGCAGAAAAAAAAGTTTTAAGCCACTAAAAATGTTTAAAATAAATATCTAAAATGTAAGTTTGGTATCTCTGTAGTTGTACTGGCCTGAGGAATCACATTGCCACGTCATATTTACCGCATTAACCATGCAGTAAAACAAAGTCAGAATAGTGTTTTTTTGTTCTTTCACAATTTCACTGCACTTGCAATTAATTTTTCTTTTTTCCCATACACTATATGGTAAAATGGTGTCTTTCAAAACTACAAAAAACAAGCGCTCATGTCTTTGTCAGTAAAAAAAAAAAAATATAAAAAAAAATGGCCTTTTGATAAAGGGGCTGAAAAAATGAAAATTATATGCATCCTTAAGGGGGGGGTTAAATAGTCCCTTTTATGTGGTGCAGTACAAGGAACTTAACATGGTAAAACATTTTGTTCCGTTATAAAGCAGTCAGCGTCACTGCTTGCACTTGGGTACATGGTGCCTGGTGGTGTCTCAGCCATGCTGCGCTGTGCCGGTAATTCATATGTAGCTGGCTCCACATGCTCACGCCTCACTTTTCAGACAATTGCCCTGCCATACATTGGAACGTGCATTTTCTCTCCACAGCTGTACCAGGACTCACCTGGGGTCGACCATATACCTGTAGTGCAGATTGATCTTTCTGTTCCTCTCAAAGTTCCAGGTATGAAACCCACTTCTCTTCTTTTTTTTTTCCCATAATATGTCCTTCCACATGTGTAGTACAAATGTGCATGTTGGGGCGTTCTGTTCTTTAAGCACACACTGGAACACTTTTATGGCCTAAAGGAAGTGGAAAGAAGTGCTTTATATAATTATCTTTAGAAACAAGTACAACTGCTTTTGGAGAGAAACGTCTCCAAAATAACACCTCCTAGCCATCTCTGAGCCCACCACTCCCGTCTTCAATGCATTGTTTTTTTGTATTTCGAGGTTTCACTGTAGACCTCCCCAAACAAGCACTCTACTGCCATAAGTTAGCAGTGTGATGGAGGTATGGTGTGGACTGTCATCTGTATGACTATTAAAGTTGAAATAGCTGAATTTTTCCATATTACAGAGGTTGGCCACTACTTTATCACTGATGACTTAGCCTTAGGTTAGGTCCTCAATGTCTGATCGGTCTGGGTTTGACACCCAGCACCCCTGCCGATCAGCTGTTATCTGTGTCGGTGGGTGGAAATGCTAAATTGTGGAGCTGCTCCGTCTTCTGATGGTTGCGGCTGGCTACTGCACATCCGCCTTCTATTCAAATCAATACGGGGAGGATGTGCAGTAGCCGGCCGCAACCACTATCAGAAGAGAAGCAGCTCCGCAATTCAACATTTGGGGCCGCCGACCTAGAACAGCTGATGGCGGGGTTGCCGGGTGTCAGATCCCGACCGATCAGACATTGCTGACCTTTTTATTTATTTTGCTCACTTATATAGCGCCATTAATTCACAGCTCTTTACAGACATGAGCACTGTCCCCATTGGGGCTCACAATCTAAATTCCCTATCAGTATGTCTTGGGAATGTGGGAGGAAACCAGAGTACTCGGAAGAAACCCACGCAAACACGGGGAGAACATACAAACTCCTTGCAGATGTTGTCCTTGTGGAATTTGAACCCAGGACCCCATTTCTGCAAGGCTGCAGTGCTAACCACTGAGCCACCGTGCTAACAATTCGTCAGGGATTCCAACACAGAGGGACGTCACTGGGGAGATCACGCGATATCTCACCGTGCTGTCAGTATTTCGTCCGGAATCGCGAGCACGCGACCCAGACTACTCGCTACATGGATATCTGCAAGCGACCAGTGAGAGTATGGCGTCACACCTCTGGGTTCCAAAGCCTGGAATCCGTGTTTACCCCCTCCATACGGTCACTGTCAGCTTCACGATAGCCCAATTATTATTATTCTCTGCCACCACCGGCCGAGTTTGAAATATAATACTGGCCTGGCCGGACGCCTGCGTTTTGGTAGTGTGTATGGCTTCTGGGAAGGGAACGATTACGGAACAAAAGAAACAGAACCATTAAATTTCATATTTAATACAAAAGGGAGGCAGTGTTTAAGAAAAAATATATACAAGGATGTTACAAAGGAGACATTAAAAATACATAAGCAGTTACATAAAATAAACAGGATAAAAGAAGAAAGTCTTGCACTATACGATCGCGGAGACGATTCAATATAGGTTGGTGGAGGAGGGGCTCCCCAGTTTGATTATGCTGTTATCGAACAGGACCCGTTGCTTATAATCCTTATACCCCCCTGGCAATGAGTGCTCCTCTAATGTCCATGGGTTCTCTTATACTTAAGGGGAGATCTGGCCATACGCCCCCTGTTGTGACATCATGTGGGCTGGTCTCCAGCCTGTACATTTTTATTAAAAATTCTAACTTCTGCAATAACTCATCGCTCGTTGATCTCTGAAGCTTGCAAACGACGCCATTTTTTCCCTTATGATTTTATCTTAATTTAGAGACCACACATCGCATAGCTGAAGTCTGCTATTCTGGGGTTTTTGCGCTACAGCTCCCTGATTCTGCTTACAGCCATGGAAAACTATGGATACATTCCTGGGCTGATTCTGTCACTAGAAATATGGGTCCTATTATTGTCGGACGCATGGAACTTAAAATATTTTGTTTCGTAGTCTTTGGAGATTTCTTTGACCTATCCTAAGGATTATCATTCATGAACAAAGTAGTTGGCAACCTCTTAGTTTTTTTATTTGGAACATTATAATTTTTTTTTTTTTTTTTTTTACCTTTTCACATTTTTTGTGAGGTTAAGTGTGTACTGAAGAGTAGAGATTTGTACAACTTTATTAGGTCTACCCAATTCAGACCAATACGTGAAGCTGGAGGAGGAGCGAAGAACCAAACAGCGCCAGGAGAAGGATAAGAAAAGAAAGAAGGAAAAAGACAAGAAAAGTGGAAAGACCCGGCGACACAAGTCTGTTCACACTGAGAGTGATGAGGACATTGCCCCCGCTCACCACGTGGACATCGTTACTGAGGAGATGCCAGAGGTTGGCTAATTTATTAACCAGCACCCAGTATTAAGAACCTGTGGTTTATAGTGGACATATACAAAACAACACTTTTAGGTATTTTGTACACAGATGAGGCTTTTTTGTCAAGGTTAGGCCTCGTTCACACACTCAGTATTTTACCTCAGTATTTGTAAGCCAAAACCATCAGTGGGTGAGAAATAGAGAATTGGTGACGTGTGTGATGGGGCAGGCAGACCGGCTCATTCGAGTAGCTAAGACAGCCATGTTCTCTCATGGCCCAGTCATGGTCAGAGAAGGGGGTTTTCTTAGCTATTAATGGGGAAATAATAATAATGGGGAAATAATAGTATATTAATAGGTCCTATATTTGTAATTAACAAGGAAAAGACCCCTTTAAAAGGAATGTGTAAGCAGAAATGATTCCCTAGTTCGTTAACCTTATTTTTGACTTTCGCATAGTTGACAATGCTCCCTCTATAGACTGTTGCCCTTTATGCTCCATGATACTGCCGTAAAGCATATTTGTAATTAAGGGTTTTTTGCGGCTCTGCTTGCTTCCATATCAAGAGGTGAGCGGGAGCTGGTAACGTCCCATCCGATTTATGCCTCCAGGCACGCTTGTGTGGTCCTAGTCATTACAATAGGACCCAGGCAACATATCTGCCTCTATAAGCATGTACAATCTGAAATTAAACAGATTAGATGACCATAATATTTTACAGTATGGCCATAATTTTTAGAAAATAATGTTGATAATACTTTAAAGAGCTCAGATTGGGAGACATGGAAAGCAGAAGTCCAAAGATTTGCTGTGCAGCTATGGTGGTTACCTTTCCTTTTCACTTTAGCAACAAATTACAGCAGGAATTCCCATCTTTATTACTGTGAGGGATCTCAGCCTGCATTGCCCATCCCTACTGTAAAAGTGACAGCATGACTGGGGTTTCACAACATGCAGCATATATCAGGGAGACTAAACCTGTGATTTAAAGGTAAATGGTCACCAGGTTCTTGCCACCCCATCTGAGAGCAGCATGATGTAGGGGACAGAGAGCCTAATTTCAGTGATTTGTCACTTTGTAGTCTGCATGTTATCATTTTGATGTCATGGTTTTCTCTGCTGCTGTTCTAGCAGTTCCCTGAATGCTGAGATCTGTATAACCCGCCCACACCACTGATTGGCTGCTTTCTGTGTACACTGTGCATAGGCAGAAAGCTGCTAATCGGGGGTGGGCGGGATTACACAGAGCAGGAGGAGTATATGGCACAAGGCAACTAGTCCTCAAGTTGTCTGCTGATAAAACACCTACTTTATTGAATCTACAACAATATATCAAGTTACAAAACATCTTTTTTTTTTTTTTTTTTATTTTTTATAAAGTATGTAGAAACTTTTGAAAGACATTGCACTCAATATATGCTTGTGATTTTTTTTATTTTTTTATTTAGAATGCTCTTCCGAGTGATGATGACGACAAAGACCCAAATGATCCATATAGAGCACTGGATATTGATTTAGATAAGTATGTAACCATATGACAACATTTTTATGATTTTTTTATTTGTTTATTTTGTTAATTTTAAAGTTGTTTTTTTGGGGGAGGGGGGGGGGGGGACACACGTTTTTTTGCTCTTTATTAATTTCAGAAAGCTTTTAATTAAATTAACCCATTGCCGTTACAGCTAGTTTTCATTTTTTTTGTGCATTTTTTCTTCCCTTCTTACAAGTGCCATAACTATTTTATTTTAACCCCTTAACGACCTTGGGTTTTTGCGTTTTCATTTTTTGCTCCCATTGTTCCCAGAGCCATAGCCTTTTTATTTTTTGGTCAATATGGCCGTGTGAGGGCTTATTTTTTGTGGGACAAGTTGTACTTTTAAACGCTTTCACTGGTTTTACCATATCGTGTACTGGAAAACGGGAAAAAAAATTCCAAGTGCAAAAAAAAATGCTATTCCACGGTTGTTTTTTTGTGTTTTTTTTTTAACCACTTTCACTGAATGTTATAACTGACCTGCCATTATTATTCTCCAGGTCATTACAAGTTCGTTGACACCAAATATGTATAGGTTCTTTTTTATGTAAGTGGTGAAAAAGAAAATCCAAAGTTTGCTTTAAAAAAAATTAAAAAAATATTTAAAAGTGCTATTTTCCGAGACCCGTAGCGTCTCCATTTTTCGGGGTCTGGATCCGGGTGAGGGCTTATTTTTTGCGCGTCGAGCTGACGTTTTTATTGATACCATTTTGGGGCAGATGTGATGTTTTGTTTGCCCGTTATTTTATTTCAATGTTGTGACGACCAAAAAAACGTAATTGTGGCGTTTAGAATTTTTTTCCTCCTTACGCCGTTTACCGATCGGATTAATTCCTTTTTCATTTTGATAAATCGGGCAATTCTGAACGCAGCGATACCAAATATGTGTATGTGTTTTTTTTTTATTTATTTTTTTTTATTTTGAATGGGGCAAAAGGGGGGTGATTTAAACGTTTATTTTTTTTTAGATTTTTAAAAACATTTTTTTTCCATTTTCTGCATGCTTCAATAGTCTCCATGGGAGACTAGAAGCTGCAGTTATCTGATCGGCTCTGTTACACAGAGGAGATGACCACTGGGTGGCGCTCATAGCAAGCGAGACATGACAACCACAGGGGTCTGCTGCAGACCCCGGATTGTCATGCCCACGCATCGGTGACCCGTGATCACATGACGGGGTCACCGATGGGCGGGGCTAATGCCGCGCTGTTGAATGCCGCTGTCGGAGATTGACAGCGGCATTTAACTGGTTAACAGACGCGGGTGGATCGAGATTCCACTCGTGGCTGTTGCGAGCACATGTCATCTGTAAGAATCAGCTGACCTATGCCTGGTTCAGTGCGGGCTCAGCGCCGGAGCCCGTGCTGAATCGGGGGTGATGGCCTAGGGCGTACTAAAACGCTCTAGGCCATTAAAGGGATAAAATGCAATTACGTTAATTTTTTTTTAGTTTATTTTTATTGTGCCCATTGTGCTATAAAAATTACATGGCGCCACAATTCTCAAGGTCCGTTCGATTACTACAACACCAAACTTGCATAGATTTGTTTTTTTTGTTAGTGGTAAAAAAATAGTTTAGATGAAAGAAAATAAATATAAGTAAATTAAAAAAATTGGGATTTGGTGGACAAAAAAACACTTTTTTTCTCCTTTTTTTTGTTTTTGCGTTTTAGCTATCTTGAACCTGTCATTGTTTGATCACTCATACTATATATTGCAATACTACATTATGTAGTGTCATTGATGTTCTCCCAAGGCTGGGCATCACTAAAACAATGGCTTATAGTCTGTGGCTGAGCTTCCCAGTACCAAGATGGCAGCAAGCCTCCCTCAGCCATGGATCCACATCAGTACCCCGAATTGTGTGATAGGGAAGCTGAAGGGGGCATTGGCACGCGCACATCGGCAACCATTTCCTTTAAATGCCATTGCCAGACATTGACAGCAGCATCTAAATGGTTGATGGCAGAGATCGGATCTTTGATCCGGCCACTGCTGTTAGACACAGATTTAATCAGTGGAAATAGTGTGATGTCCTACACATGTGAATATACCCTTAAACTTTTTCCATAAAATTATATTTATGTACGTCAGCCTGTGTAGAGGGGGCTCAGTGACTGAGCTCGCACCACATGTAGTAGATGCCCGCTATATTGCGTACAATACACAGTAAATGCAGGCTATATTACATAGCTGACCTCTACCACCTGTTGAGGGAGCACCGTTGCTGAGCCGCCTCTACACATTGTGACAACGTTCCCATTGTAAGCTTTTAATATTTCTTGTGATTTCTTTAGAAACTTGTTGGATTTTCACTTTGTGGACCGAACAAATGCTAAAGATTGAGGCCAGTTCAATACTAAAACAATTACACGTCTCAGAATTAGTCTTTGTTTTCCAGACCTTTAGCCGACACCGAGAAACTTCCGGTTCAAAGGCACCGAAATACAGATGATCTAAAATCTCCTGAGAATGATGCCTCTACATTGGATCAAAAAGTTAAAAAGCCCAGCAAGAAGGAGAAGAAGCAACCAGAGTCTGAGCGAGTGAAGAAGAAAGAAAAAAAGGTGGTTAGCTATTCTAATCTCTGAGCTGTACCTTATTACTTAATGAAGGGATGTGCTGCTGCTCAACACCCCTAAGTGTTTGTTCCTTGGGGGTGGGAGGTTAAAGAATCCATGGTTTTAATTACCATTCCTTGGTGTGATTTTCTTTCTCATTCTTGTGACAGAAAAGCAAAGAAGAGAAGACAAAACGCAAGAAGTCGACAACCAAGGAAGTCAGGGAAGATGAAGCGGAGGTGAAGTATGCGGAGGCAAAGTTACAAGAAAAGACGCCAGCAGATGTGAGTCTCTTTTCCATTCATGCCTTTTATGCTGGTTATACCAGTCTTTGTTCTTTTGTTTTAGGCTGAGTTCACACGATGCGTTTTTCATGCGTTTCCGCGGCGTTTTTGCAGTTGCGTAAACGCCGCGGAAAAGCATGAAAAACGCATGGTAGAAGGGCAGCAATGTTCCCCAATTGAAATCTGCATGTGCTGTGCCCATGATGCGGATTTTTCCGCAGCGTAAACGCTGCGGTCAAAAATCCGCAGCATGTCAATTAATTTTGCGGAAACGCTGCTCTTTTGCCGCCATTGACTTGCATTAGACCGCATGGAATCCGCATCACTGTATATGTTGATACGCTTCTCATGCGGTCTAATGTGCGGATGGTACCCGGGTGTGGATGAGAGGACTCTCATCCAGACCCAGGTACCATTAAAAAAAAAAGAATAAAATAAAAAATATATATATTCTCACCTTCTGACGGCCCGCGCTGCGTCCTGCCGGCTTCCCGCGCACTTCGCGGTTGAATGAAGGACCTTCGCTGACGTCAGAGTCATGTGACGGGTCACGTGACGCTGACGTCGGAAGGTCCTACAGTCTTCACTGCCGGCAGCCGGGACCGATGAAGCAGGACACCGGGGGCCATCAGAGGGTAAAGTATAGATTTATTTTTTGACATTCACACACTATATAAATCCATGCCGGCTGCATGGATTTATATAGTGTGAAGTTGACAAGCACTTTCCAAGTGATGCTAAAATCGCTTGGGAAGCGCTTGTCAACCCGCATGCGGAAATGAAAGTGAAGACCGCTTCATTTCCGCATGTCCCTGGCAGGAAACCGCATGTACAATCCGCATGCGTTTTTTCCTGCCAGAGAGATGCAGAAACGCTCAGGAAAAAATCCTGAGCATTTCTGCATCGTGTGCACATACCCTTAAACCCTTTTTTTTTTTTTTTAGGACATGGACTTCTGGCTTGCTGGCTCTCAGATGCCACCACAGGAACAGGTGTGTGTACAGTGAAGGCAGTAACTTTTTTTATTTATATCTTTAACTGGGGCGCCTAATGTTACTCTAATTGCACATAAAGGTCTATAGGAGCCAGCGTTCAGGATATGGTTAAAAACGTTCCAATTTTTATTCAGATTAAAAGCAAGTGTGGCTTTTATGGCAGCTATAACGAAGAGCCACAATGACGTGAAACCTGTTAGATATTTTGCTACAGGCCTATCATTTGCAGAGTTGCTTGTGGTATGCTTTTAATCTGAAGAAATTCTAATTGGACTGGTTTTAACCATATCGTGGACGCTGGCTCCTTTTCAGTTTTCATTAAATTAATGTTATAGTTCAGTAGTGAAAGCACATATGTCAGGTTCTCCCCCTGCCCTGGACTTATCAAACATATTAGTACATGACAGGGAGAGAGAACTGTGCAGCTATGAACTACCACCCAGTCCTGTCAATCATCAGGCAGATCACTTTTTTACTTCTCTGCCCATCATTAAGATGTGCAGGGTCTTTCATCAACAAAAAAAAAGGATAAACAGTGCATATTGGAGTCTTATATGTAACATGAGGGATTGGATATATTAGAGTTAAAGGGGTCTTCCCATCTTATACATTCATGACATAACCACAGATTATACCATAAGTATAGCAGATGTGAGTCCGTGTTGGGTAATGTTGTGAGTGGATGGAGTTTCTGTACAAATGAATGGGAATCCCTACCACTGCTCCACTGACAGCAGCGAGCGTCTGGGCCTCATATGCAAGATGATCATATGCTGGGCTTGGTGGAACCTGCATCTACTATATACCGTATGTATGCCTCATCCTATGGATATGCCATGAATGAATGAGATGAGAATACCCTTTTAACTAGTCTAACCTGAACTTCCTTTTAGAGGCTTTAAAATAAAAGCCTGCAATAAGTACCACTTTGCTTTTAGTGTAAAACATTTTCTGATGTCTCGTCCTGCACCTTTTTGTATGAGTAATCTTTCCAGATTAAAAAAAAAGCAACCTTTTATTCTAACAGAGCCCTTCCACACAGAGTCTACCAGAAGTAATTACACCTGGGGAAGAGCCAGAGGCGCTTACAAAAGCTGAAGGACCAGAGGAAAGAATTGAGGAAGAAACAGAGAAGGTCATTAGTGTCGCATTACATTTATCTGTTTTGGCTAAGATTAATTAACGTTTAATTAGTGTAAATGTATGTGCATACGAGTTGGATATGCTGCATCATTTTCAAGGTGGCAAAATCCATGCTAATTGTGTGGACTTTGCTGCATTTGGTGATGGCTTCTGCTGTTGCCACCTAAAGAAGCACAGAGAAATTATTCCATAATCCCCTCTAAATGTATATGTAACGTAGTGTATACTTACCGATTTCCATCATCTGCAGCGCTGCAATCGTCCTCTTCTGACTTGCTCCAAGTACTACTCGCCGGATCACACAAGGCTTTGAGCTGGAAGTTCCTTTTATAATGTAAGGCTAAGGAGAATCCGAGCGATGCTCCATAGACTGACATTGTAAAAGCGACTTGCGTTTCCCAAGCAAACCTGAGTGTGATCCGGCGAGTTGGAATAAGTAACGCGATTCAGAAAAGGAGCAGAACAGTGTTGGAAAACAAGAAAGACTACGATCTCTAAAATAAAAAAAAATCAATTATTTAATTGAACTACTAAGCTACTTGGAAAAGGAGAAGTCTTGACAATTCCTTGTTGGGGATTTTGCTGTGGACTTCATCCATATACATTGAGCAGGAGAAAGACACCAAAAAAATCTGAAAACAGAATGGGCTGCTGTTGATGTCAAACCCCTGTCTACATTGTACACTGAACTGTAATTTTGCTGAATCTGCACTACAAACTTGCCACGTGTGAACTTATCCTTATTGACTGACACATTTTGACAAACCAAGACTCCCACATATTTTAAAAATCCATTGCCGATGTTGAATATTTATAGTGTGAAGCAATCAAATTGCTATGCTCTATTTTTCCTGTTTTAGCTGAAATCTCATCGACACAAGAAAAAACACAAGAAGGAAAAAGATGAGCCAAAGGAGGATAAGAAATCTCGGAAGAAGAAACATCACCGTCACCATCATCACAATGAATCTCATGTGGATGATCATTCTGAATCTGTTCATAATGGGACATTAGATGAAGAAGAGCCTCTTCCAGTAAGAAAATAAGGACTAATAGAGTAACTTAAAATGGTGTTCTACTTATTGGGGTATGTGCACACAGAATTTTTTGAGGTGTCTGAAAAACGAATATATTTTATAAAACCACAGTTTTTTTTTTGTTTTTTTTTTTTAACTCCCACTTCACCTTTTGAAAAAAAAATGTGTATGTCACTTTCAAGTGGCTCTGATTGAATTCGATCCAAAACAGGCTCTGTCTAATCGGAAGGCAGCAAAGAACTCTTCAGGAAGCAAAAAAATTCTCTAAAAACTCCACATAGGAGGGTTTCCTGAAGCGGATTTCACTAGAAAACTTTTTGTTAACTTTGTGTGCACAAGCCCTTAAAATCTAGCTGTCTCTTTTACAATGGTGCAGGGATAGAATGCTTTTGGTACTGCATTTTTAAACTTTTTAATTTTTGCTTTTTTTCATAGCCAATGTCCAGTTACCAGCTTTTGGCTGAAAACAAATTTATCAAGATGGTGAGTAAATAGTCATGAAATTTGTAGTTATGGAATGAAAATGGTAAGATAAGTATTGCATAAACTGGTAAAGCTTTATACACTTTGCCCATCAGGAAAGGAGCAAACTAGGCTTTGATGGCATTTTATATACAGTGTAAAATCCACATTTTGATGCAAGTTTAAGACGCCTGTCTTTCTGAATCTTTTTTTTTTTTTTTTACAAGTAGATATTGTCGCACTGCTCATTATTCTATAACTTAATGAATGATTTTTGTGTGTTACCTTACACATACCAAACAAAAGTACCTTTATGAATATGGCACATCACCAATAACCATTCCCCCAATTTCAAGGAGTGGAAGTTAATATGGCACAGAAGTGTGCCCCAACATATAGTATAGCAATACATTTAGTACTGAAAGTATACTAGCATGTATTGTCTGAGAAATCAAATGGCTCCAAATCTGAGCAATGAAGAACACTTTTCATTCATGTAATGCTTTCGTTAGTATTTATCTTTATGGAATATTGTAAAATTGTACTTGTGCTTCCTCATTATTCGGGACAAAGGGTGGGCTGGTGATTTTTCTTCACGTTTTGAACTTTTTCTTTATGACAGATGTATGACATTCAAGGGGATTTGCAGAAGGAGAGTCAGGTCACAGTCTCCATCATCTTAGAAAACCAGAGTCAAAGCTTTCTTAAAAATATGGAGCTGAATGTTTTAGACTCCTTAAATACCAAAATGCAGAGGCCAGAAGGATCTTCTGTACATGATGGAATACCCATCCCATTCCAGTTGCCTCCAGGTGAGTTTGCTTCTTGTGACAATAGGCAACTAATCCTTTTGACATCAACTACTTTTGTTATTTTTTAAAATGAGTGTCTTAGTTGTCTCCCTAATGTGGTCAGTGGGGGTGCACCACCACCAATCCAATGGATGAGAAAGGGGCCTTAGTCCTTAGCTCGAGAGGTGGCACTTTATCCAAAAATTGATAATCCTCAATGGTATCATCCACTGAGGTCTCCCTCAGTTTTGGCAATGTTTCTATCTACGGGCTAACGCAGTACAAATATCCATTTTCCATGTTTTATCCAGGCATTTCTAATGAAGCTCCGTTTGTGTTCACTGTCCAAAGTATTGTAATGCCCCAGAAACTGAAAGGAACGCTGGCATTCATAGTAAAGGTACGTTCTATGTGATATTACAATAACATTTGCTATGTTTTACTACTTAAGGCAACACCACAGATTAATATTTTGAGAAGAACCGATTTCTGTGAACATTTATTTTGACAATGAAACTTTTTAGACGCCCTAAAAAAGTAGCACTACCATATAGAAGATGACATTCAACCTACAGTTGGTGATGGGGCTCAACCTTGTGTACCATACATGCTAACCTGCTATAGCTAATCAGTTTCGGAGAGCTGGTGAAAAGTTTATTATTATTATTTTTTTCTTTTGCTCTTTTTAAATTATCATTTTACTTTACTAAGTAAAACAGTTGGGCAGTTTTCCCTGTCATCCAGTGCTTTTTCCATACTGCAATCACTGATGTTGCTTATGAACTGCAGCTTAACTCATTTGCTTGTTAAAGGGTTATTCAGTTTGCAAAAAAAATTGTTGTTATTGGCCAGGTGACATAATGACTGAATAGAACCAGAGACCAACTGCAAGCGAGCATGACCTGACAGAGATCGAATCCTAATGGATTTGTGTGTGACCCCATTGACAAATATTTGTGATTGTGGCATACACAAGACACTGTGTAGCCAAGCCCTGATCGTTCTGGAGTTCATTTCTAATGACTTGTCTGCCAACATTTCAAGCAAAAGATTTGTAGAATTCAAATCTTGCTACTCGTTTTGGGCCTGAGGTGACAACTGTCGGAGGGGATAAAATGCATTATGATTTGGCTGAGAAGTTCTAATTGAGTGTCCGCTGTAATAATAGTCATCAGGGAGCTTTTTGACCTTGCCTTTTGTTTTTAGTAGGCACGTGACATATATGGGGACATATATACAACATACTAGAATGCTGTAACAAAAGGCTGAAAAATGCTGGCCATGCTTTATTTGGAAAACCCTGGTGACAGGTTCCCTTTAGTGAACTGGGCACATTTCTTAACTGGTGTACGTTGACACCAGAAATATGCTTGTCAGAGACTGGAGTACATTACTGGCAAAATTTGGGCCACTAATGAATTGGACAGGTGGCCTTATGATGCCTTGTCTTGCCCATGCGGTGTTCATTTTGGCAAAGCTATCCTTGACTGATGTGAAAATGCCAAATTTATTTTTTAATTTTATTTTTGCAACGTAAACGCCTTCATGAATCGGTCGCTTGGTATATTTAACTAGAATTTAGGCCATGATTCATCAAAGTGTTTATGCCAGAAATTATGCACTTGCTAGTTGTGCAAAAAAATGTTGAGATTTTTGGTGATTTTACGCCCTGTCCCAGCTCCTCCTAATTGGGCAGATATGGGACAAGGCGTGGCAACAACTGCTTGACTAATGAATGACTAACTGTGGCATACCCCATGCTGCAGATCGTACTTTGGTCATGTACTGGAGTAAGATTTGTGGCTAAGAGCATACCACTTTTCAGTCTCGCCGGATTCATGAATCAAATGCGTATGACTCCACATGGCCTTAAGACCAATGCAAACAATGCCGGTCTTGATGAATCTGGGCCGTAGTGTTGCAGTGATTTGTTTGAGCTGTACCAGTACAAGTATTTTAAGTCCCATCACTCTGACTGAGTAGACCGCACAGCTGTGGACATCAGTGCACCGTAGTCAATTTCCAGAGATCAGTATATTCTATTTCTGATTAATTTTTATAATTTCTATTCTCTAAAGCATTGCTTTTATTGACTATTTAAATTGTTTGTTTTGCTTCTGTCTCAGGATGATGAAGGATCGTCTCATGAAAAGTTAGATTTCAAAATCAGTTTCAGCTGTTCGTCTTATTTAATTATGACCCCATGCTACAGGTATGATGTTTTATAATGTTTACTTCTTGAATACACTGCCTTATTGAGGACCTTTCACAAATTTTTCATGTTGAAATGGACACGCTATATAATAGTGGCTGCAGAATAAAACTTTTTTTTTTTTTTTTTAAATTTCGCCTCTCCAGTTATTAGCAATCAAAGTATTTGGTACCTAATGTGTTGACCTTTATATCCAAGCGGGTTTACTTTTTCTCCATGTATGATGCTGTCATAAGCAGGCAGCGACACTCAGTAGGAAGAACAGGTTTCTCAGTGTGAGATGTAAGGATACAACCATGGTCTCCTGTATAATTAGAGAAATCCTGGGCATAGAGCACAGACGATAACGCCTTTCAGATAAAGTGGGGGGAATGGCAGCACAGCTGAGTTTAGTTGTGTCACATTACAAACCCTTCTATCAGCTCTCCTAGCTTCATATCACTGCTACCTCTGCTGTACTGCCCTTCCTCCACACTGCCTGTGTCAGCATCACACTTATGTCTGTTGTGCTCACAGCATTGTGTAAATTTCATTGTAAGAGCTCATGCAGATGTTCGTGGATCTCTGTCCCATCACAGACCACAATGCATGGACTGGCCAGCGGGTCTCCCTACCCAAGTGACAGCCTCCTAGAAATAAATGAATCTTTCATGCTCCTGTCGGGAAACCCGTGGCCAATCCGTGATTGGACCGAGATCCATGGACGTCTGCATGAGCTTTAAGAAGTGAAGCTGTGTTTTTATCAGATTGCATGTACTAATATATTGTCTTTATACATCAGTGATGCTTTTGCCAAGCTGTTGGAATCAGGAGACCTTAAAATGAGTTCCTTGAAAGTGGAAAATACAAGTCTGTCTTTTCATCATCTTTTAGCAAAAATTTGCTTTTATCACCATTTTACAGGTGGGTGATCACAAACGTAGTAGTATCAAGTGTACAAAATAATGTTGCCAATTGGAGCAGAATTTGACTTCCCCCTCCCATTCTTTCCCAGTGGTTGAGCGAGTTGATTCGTGTGCATCCATGTACAGCCGATCCATCCAGGGACACCACACTTGTCTACTGGTGAAAATGGTAAGTACGGTACTTCCCAAAACCTACGAATTATGAGAGAACCATTCAAATATATTTAGTGACTTTTTGTCTCTTGCAAGAGCCACTGCAAATTTTAACTTTTAAGTGAATCTGTATTGTCTTAACTTAGTATGTCATCATCTGGGTAATCATGTGTTATGTACATTATTTCAGACTTCTTAAACTTCTGTATCTTTTTCCTTCCGAAGGGTGACAAGTCTATATCTATTGATGGCAAATGCGATGAAGCAGCTCTCCTCAGCAGCCTTCTCAGTGAGATCAAAGCAACACTGTCAGAATCTTGAAGAAGAGGGAAACCTTACCTCTCCTTTATACCCACCTCCTCTCTGCTCCTCCTGCAAGGTGCACTCAGACAGAACTGAAAGTGAAAAACTGGCACACAACCGCATGTTCGAGTCCGTCATGGTCGCAGGAGGCCCAGTTTTACTGTCCTCTGGAAGTGTACATTTTTTTTATTATGCCTAATTTTATTACTAAATGCTGGCCCCATTTTTTTTTCTGAACATCACTTTGCAATATCCCAATGCAGCAGTTAATATCACAAATTCACTTATACTGCCAATATGGTGGTTAGTAAGCTGATAATGAATCTAGTTGGATTTTTCTGCCACTTGGTTTATTTCTGCTTACATTGGGTTATATATACTTATGACTCCACCAATGATAAATTATAAAGACACCTATTTGCTGCGGCTTGCACTGTATCTATATAGGAGATTATCGGGCTTGCGATTATAACAGTATTGAGTTGCTTACAATGGCTGTCCAGCATTAGCATATGGGTGGTAAAACCAAATCTTATGCCTTGTTTGCAGTTATGCATGAACTGTCGGTCAGAGCAGCAAAATACGTCAGTCTTGATTTAGTCTAATATCAGTCTCATATAGAATCATGTTTTCAGAGATGGATATCTAGATATATAATTTTTTTTTTTTGAGTGGCCAGCAAGACATTCCTGAGCAGAAACTATAAAAATAAACTGGAAGTTCCGTGTTTTGTTCATCTAGAGTGTCTTATGTGTTTGTGTGTCCTTTTTGTTTCCTTTTTGCCCTATTGTGTGTTTTTCACTCGTTTTGGTTATCACTCTACATTAGTTCTCCTGACACGTGGTCCAAAATGTGTGTCTGATTACATTCAATAACTGTTTTTACCATAACAATCTATATATCATACTTATATTATACATATTCCTAAAGATTGAAAGGTGTTCTTACTCACAAATCATGTGGGAACCTTGGAAAATAACTGGTGGTGCCTTAATATAGCTTCCTAACGTAGGCAAGTGCGTAAAAAATTATGTATAACTGTCAGAGAAGAGAAGATGATTCTTCTACTGGAAAGGACTGCAACATTAAGATACAGTACCACTATTCATGTATAAATTATATTTATGATACAGATAGAAAATGAAGAAATGTTCCTTATTGCTGTGTATACAGCTTGAAACTGAAGTTTGGTCCTGCAAGGCTTTTTGTCGTCGAATCCTGGACATATGGTGTAATCTCCAAGTGGTGCATTTCCCTGCGAATATAAAAATGATGCAAGTCTTTGCATTTGAAGAGGAATCAAACTGGTCATTGCACCATTCCAAACACTAAACCTGCTCTCTGTACCAAGCGTGATATGGTGGTAACATGGAAGCAACTTTCTCCTTTATATTTTTAGTCCACGTTCAGCATTGTATACTCAGGTCTACATGGATCAATCTTTGAACGTGTCTGTAAAATATTTCCCAGGTCCTAGGGAAGAGCAATTAACAATTCCGCTTCCTAGAATGGATACACCAGGGACATTATTTAGTCATCTCTGTTGTACAATATAGTAGCTGTTTTTGATGCCTACAGTTTGTGTGTAGGTTTTTTATGTGCCCACATAATATATATTTGTGAAATTCTCCCCATTACTTGTCCCCTAGCCCTCTGCACTGCTTTTGGTGTGTTGTATGTCTCGGTTTTCCCCACCTTATTTCCTGGTCTCAAATATAAGATATACATTAAAGAAATCTTGTCAAATATAACTTTTTTTTGTTTTTTGACCCCCAACCTTGCCCTCTAATATATCCGCATGTAGAACATCTTCTATCCAGATTTCATGTTTGGTGATTCTTGAAGTTTTCAATCTGTATGTGTTAAATTTGCTATTCACATTCCCTTGAAGAGGGCAGAGAAAAGGTACCAGAAACGCTGCTGTAATTGTGTCAAGATGATCCACAATAAAATATGGAAATGGTTATGAACTGGTGTTTTAAATCGGTCTGTCTTAATTGGTCATATCTTTGTACATTTTACTAACTTAAGGGAGGTACAAGCTTTTGAGTGTTGCACATTGAGTAAGAAAGAGTTCCAATACCAGGTCATTGGAAAATCATTCTATATGCCAGAGTTGTGCGTTCAGAAGAAAATGTGTATGACTGTTAAATATTACTTTATGGTCATTCTGATCATAACTTAAAGAGAGCCTGTCAGCATGATTTTGTAATGCACAGTAAAGACATGGCTGTAATACTGATTACATTGATACATTTGGTGAAGAAATTAGCTTTGTGTCTCTTCTTTAATCACCATTTCTGCTAATTAGATTTTCGGTGCACAGGGGCTGGACTGTACATGGGGTCTTCTCCTTCCTGTCTGTGGACTGTGGTCTGGGAGTGACATGTCACTGCTGAGATTTCATAGGAGGCAGGTCATTCACAGACTGGAGGGAGGCGGAGGTGTCGGGGAATAACAGACAGGGAGGAGACAACCCAGTGCACAGTCTGGCCCCTGTGCACTGAAAGGTTCTCTTTAAAGGCTATGTACAGCTTGGAAGAAGGAAGGATCAATGATTATGCTATTAACCCTCTCCCGTTGTAGCCAATTTTCATTTTTAAAGATATGGTCTGTTCCAAACATGTTCCTGCACGGTCAGACACAGCCATTACACAGTGCATAGCAGGGGTACATTTATAAGATTATATTAGCACAGGAACACCTCCACATTGTGGAAGTTATTATTCCACAATTAAAATGTACTTTATTCATGGGAAAACCCTTTTAATTTGACCCATCTTATTCCTGCATGCTGCTCATTGATACTGGTTCGAAACACCAGTCTTAATGATTTGGGACCTTTGTTTTTTTTTCCCCATTAAAATACTGTTTTATTTAACTCCTTGTAATAGATCTGCTCACTCGGCTGCACATGGAGGTAGACACGGAACACGGTCTCTTTAACTTTTCAGTTGGCTTATTGAACGGCATAAACCAACGTAAAGTTAATAAAAATAAACACAGCCCATCTGGCATAACCGAAAAACAAAATCCGAAAATGTCCAGCAAAGTCCTTGCACTGGCTGGGGTCTGGCCACTCAGGAATTAGCAAAAACCACACTGTTCAGATTAGCACAAACAAGCACAAGCTCCTCTCTGGAGCTTGCCTCCAGATACTGAACCATACCTGAGTCCCAAGGCTGGCTATTTAAAGCCCAGACCACTCCCTGGGGAGGAGATATGGTGACTGGCCTCCCGCCTGCACTTAGCCATTCACCTTATAAAACATGCCGTTTTTAAACATGGCTGATTAACCCTCTCTGCACCTACTATTACAGGAGAAGACTTCCATGCTTCACATCACTAAGGCTGACAGCCTCAGTGAAACACATCTCCCCTCCAGCATTCTGCTAGTGACTTTGTCACATATACCCCCCCCCAGTCCCAAAGTCGGGGGTTTTGGCACCTTCACCTGCTAAACAGGTAAGTCTGGACAGGGCATCTGTTTTACCATGTAGTTTCCCAGGCCTGTGCGCTACATGAAAACTAAAGTCCTGCAGCGCTAGAAACCACCTAGTAACTCGGGCATTCTTCCCCATCCTTTCCCTCATCCAAGGGGGTGCATGGTCTCACACGAACCTGAACTTCCGGCCTAAAAGGTAATACCTCAGGGTGTCAGCTGCCCACTTAACGGCCTGGCACTCTTTTTCTATGAAGGTGTGATTTTTCCTCATAGGCAGAGCGTTTTCTGCTCAAATACAGGATCGGATGTTCTTCCCTGTAAACTTCTTGGGACAACACTGCTCTTTACCCAACCTCCGAGGTGTCCATCTGGACCACAAACTCATTATTGAAGCTCTAGGGAACTTCCGTAATGGAGAACAGCAGGTATATGGCAATAGGCAATCCCAGTCTCGCCCATCCTTTTTCACGACCTTCTTCAGCATAGACTTCAAGGTCATGTTGAATCTCTCCACCAGGCCATCCGTCTGCGGATGGTATACAGACTTCCAGAGTTGTGTAATCTGGAGAGCCTTACACAACTCCCTCATCACCTTACACATAAAAGCAGTTCCCTGGTCCATCAGGATCTCCTTTGGCAGGCCCGTCCGGGGGAAAAATATGCACAAGCTCTCTGGCAATATTCCTGGCGGAGGAGTTTCTCAATGGTACCGCCTCAGGATACTGAGTTGCATAGTCCAACACAATCAGGATGTATTGGTGCCCCCCTGGCGGACTTGACAAGGGGCCCGACGAGGTCCATGGCAATCCGGTCAAATGGGACCTTTATAATAGGCAATGGCACTAGAGGGCTTCAGAAGTGGAACACAGGAGCAGTTAGCTGACAGGTGGGGCAGACCGGCAGTAATTAACAATCTCCCTGTGGCATCCAGGCCAGTAGAATCTCTGCAAGACCCCCTCTTGAGTTTTTTCTACTCCCAGATGTCCACCCAAGAAATGAGAATGTGCAAGGTCTAACACCCTACGCCTATATGGACCCAGCACCACCAACTGCTCTAGCACTTCCCCTCTAGGCTTAGTGACCCAATAAAGGAGTTCCCCAATTGGTGCAAAATAGGGGAACCTGGTGCCTGGCTCTTGAGCAACCCCATTTATCACACACATTATCAAATGCATTTTTCAATGTGGGATCCTGCATCTGAGCAGTACCAAAATTCCCCCCAGAAACCCCCCAACTCAGGAATCTCGGCCTCTTGGGTCACAGTCTCGTTCTCATCACCGCCAAGGACACACGGGGAATTCATCCGTCTCAGACTGCGTTGACGATTCAACATGGTGGAATCGGCTCCTTTCTGAGTCACGTGGTATGCCTGCGTTCTGCTATAAGTCCCAGAACAAGCTAAAGTCTCGCCCTGTTATTACTGGGTGTAGCCGGTCCTTAACTACTCCCACCTCATGGGACTCGGCGCCGCAGTTAGTTTTTATAGTCACTCTGGCAACAGGGTAGTATTCAGTGTCCGCGTGAATACAGCGGATGCCCACGTTTTTCTGGGGATCAACCGGTGGGGAAGTGTGGCCCATATCAGAGTCATCAAACTCCTTGAGCCCACCAGTATCCTATTTATTGTTATGGCACATGCCTGCGGCCCCTCACCGGGCTGATAGTCCACACTGCAGGCTGGATGGGCATAATACGAACAGCGCCTCCCCACGCTACAGTCCATCTGTTTGGAGGACATAGGACAAAGGGCAGCTATGTGTCCAGGACCAAGACATCTCCAACAGGTAAAGTCCTTACCAGCGACTTTTGGCAACCCTTCAGCGACCCGTTGGGACCTCAAACTCCCCCCAGTGGTGGCTCTACTACCCCTCTTTTGAGATTTGGGCTCCTCCTGGGTACCCCAGTGCGGGGATGCAACAACACCTGTCTTCCTCATAGGCGTCTTGACTACCTGGTACCTTTCTACTAGGCCCTCTAGGTCATTTACATTTCGGTTTGGAGAGGTGGTGGATAAATCTGTCCATTATGAACCGCTCTACCATCTGGACTGGGGTGGAGGACTCCGGTTGCAGCCACTTCTGTACCAGATGGAGCAGATCGAACATTTGGGAGCGAGGTAGTTTATCACCGCAATACGCCCAGTGGTGGACCCTTTGAGCTAGGACTAAGTCACCCCTGAGCGTGCAAGTATCTCAGTTTTCAGTTTGGTATATTCCCAGGCATCCTGTAAGGCCGGATCATAATAAGCTTTCTGGGGCTCACCAGTAAAATAGTAGGCCAGTACCTCCGCCCACTGCTCATGCGGCAGCTTCTCCCACTCTGCTACCCTTTCAAACACAGTCAAAAAGGCTTCCACATCTTCTCCTGGGGTCATTTTTGTTTGCATCGCTCACCTTACCGCTTTCCGGACGTATGTGTCATCATCACCTGGACTTGGGGCTGTCGACCTCCCACGAACCGCCTCTGTCAGCAACTCAATCTGTTGCTGCTGTTGTCGGTACTGGTCTGGTTGCTGCTTCTGTTGGTACTGGTCTTGTAGCTGCTGCTGCTGTTGTTGGATCTGTTGCTTCAGCAGCTCACTCATCTCCTGATGTGCCAGTTGTTGCTGCTGCTGTTGGGCCTTCACAAGGTGCTTAAGCAGGTCCTCCATTCTGTCTGACTCCGCCTCCTTACTTACTGCCGCCTTCACCCAGGACATGCAGTTTCTCTTGTAGCAGTAATACGTGTTCGCTGGGAATGTTGCCTGCACTTTTAGCACCACCTGTGGTAGATCTGCTCACTCGGCTGCACATGGAGGTAGACATGGAACACTGTCTCTTTAAATTTACAGTTGGTTTATTGAACGGCATAAACCAGCGTAGAGTTCATAAAAATAAACACAGCCCATCTGGCATAACGGCAAAGCAAAATCAGAAAATGTCCGGCCACTCAGAAATTGACAAACACCACACGGTTCAGATTAGCACAAACAAACACAAGCTCCTGTCTCTGGAGCTTGCCTCCAGATTCTGAATCACACCTGAGTCCCAAGGCTGGCTATTTAAAGCCCAGACCACTCCCTGAGGAGGAGATATGGTTACTGGCCTCCCGCCTGCACTTAGCCATTCACCATTTAAAACATGCCCTTTTAAATATGGCTGCTTAACCCTCTCTTCACCTATGCAGGAGAATACTTCCATGTGTCACATCACTGAGGCTAACAGCCTCAGTGAAACATATCTCCCCTCCAGTATTCTATCAGTGACTTTGTTACACCCTTTATGATCTTAGACGTATCCATACGTCCGGGTCGCATATAGGTATAGATGCTTCCAGGCGATTTTGCGCATACAATTGGTGCAGTAGTTTCTAAGAAAACCAATAGACTCAGCATTCATGATCTGCATGTTTTTGAGTCTGTGTATTTGAATAATTAGTTGAAAGGGTGTGTGTTCAAAATAATAGCAGTGTGGAGTTCAGTTAGGGAGGTCAATCATTCTGTGAAGAAACATGTGTGAATCAGTTGGCCCTTATTTAAGGGTGAAGCCAGCACATGCACATTAATTTTTTCTTGAAAGCCTGAGAAATATGGGTTGTTCGAGACATTGTTCAGAAGAACAGCGTACTTAGTTGATTGCAAAGGGTAAAACTTATAAAGAAGTGCAGACCATGATAGGCTGTTCAGCTAAAATGATCTCTGAAGCTTAAAATGGAAAGCAAAACCAGAGAGACGTGGAAAAAAACGGAAGACTACCATTCGAATGGATTGAAGAATAGCCAGAATGGCAAAGGCTCAGCCAATGATCAGCTCTTAGAAGCCCCCCTGTGTGAAGCTAATCTTTTAGCAAGAAGTCCCCGCAAAGTCCCACTGTTAAAAAAAAGACATGTACTGAAGCGGATACAATTTGCCAAAGAACACATCAACTGGCCTAAGGAGAAATGGAGAAACATTTTGTGGACTGATGAAAGTTTGTCAGTCAAACCCCAAACTCTGCATTCAGTCCACAGTACACTCTGAAGACAGTGAAGCATAGTGGTGCAAGCATCATGATATAGTCCTGTTTCTCTTACTATGGTGCCGGATCTATTTACCGCATACCAGGGATCATGGACCAGTTTGCATGTAATAAAATACTTGAAGAGGTCATGTTGCCTTACGCTGAAGAGGATATGCAAAATGTTGGTTCCAGTCCAACAAAATTGAGGTTATGGAGTGGTCAGCCCGATCCCCGAACCTTAATCCAATAGAACACTTGTGGGGTGACATAAAAAATGCTGTTTCTGAGGCAAAGCCAACAAATGCGAAAAAATTGTGGGATGTAGTCAAAGCATACTGGGCTGGAATAACAGTTGACAGGTGACAGAAGTTGGTTGACTCTATGCAACATAGATGTGAAGCAGTTCTAAAAAACTGTGGGTATACAACTAAATATTAAGTTAGTGATTCACAGGAATGCTAAATCCTCAAAAAAATACATACTGTGAGTTTGGAAAGACAAATGCAGACACTGCTATTTTTAGAACAGCCCAATGTTAATTTTTTGTTTTCTGTAAAGTTAAAAGTTACATACATTTTTCTTTCTTTTGAATTAGAAAACAGTGTGCAATGTTCCCAATGCATGGAAATAAAAACTAGTGTAAAGATTTTATGCTTAACTCGTGTTTTTGAACACACTGCTACTATTTTGAACACTACTGTATATATATATGTATATGTATATATATATATATATATATATGTATGTATATATAATATATATACACTGCTCAAAAAAGTAAAGGGAATACTAAAATACCATATCCTAGATATCACTGAATGAAATATTCCACTTGCAAATCTTTATTTATTACATAGTGGAATGCATTGAGAACAATAAAACAAAAATGATCAATGTAAATCAAAATGAATATCCCATGAATGTCTGGACTTGGAATGATACTCAAAATCAAAGTGTAAATTCAGATTACAGGCTTATTCAAATTCAGTGGAGATGCCTGTAGACAAGAAAATGATGCTCCGTAGTGTGTGGCCTCCATGTGCCTGTATGACCTCCCTACAATGCCTGGGCATGCTCCTGATGAGGCGGCAGATGTTCTCCTGAGGGATCTCCTCCCAGACCTAGATTAAAGCATCAGTCAACTCCTGGACAGTCTTTGGTGCAACATGGTGTTGTTGGATGGAACAAGACATGATGTCCCAGATGTGCTCGATTGGATTCAGGTCTGGGTAATGGGCAGGCCAGTCCTAAGCATCAACACCTTTATCATGCAGGAAGTGCTGACAAACTTCAGCCACATGAGACCTAGCATTAGCATGCATCAGAACGAACCCAGGGCCTACTGTACCTGCATATGGTCTCACAATGGGTCTGGATCTCATCCAGTGTACCTCTGGCTAGCACATGAAGGGCTGTGCGGCCCTCCAAAGAAATGCCTCTCCACACCATTACTGACCCACTGCCAAAGCGATCATGCTGAAGGATGTTGAAGACAGCATAACGTTCTCCATGGGGTCTCCAGACTCTCACGTGCTCAGTGTGATCCTTCTCTCATCCGTAAAGAGCATAGGGTGCCAGTGTCAAATCTGCCAATCTTGGTGTTCTCTGGTAAATGCCAATCGCCCTGCACGGTGTTGGGCTGTAAGCCAACACCCACTTGTGGACATCGGGCCCTCATACCCTCATGGAGTCTGTTTCAGACAGTTTGAGCAGGCACATGGATGTTAGCGGCCTGCTGGAGATCGGTTTGCAGGATTCTGGCACTGCTCTTCCTGTTCCTCCTTGCACAAAGGAGGATGTAGCGGTCCTGATGCTGGGTTGTTGCCCTCCTACGGCTCCCTGCACATCTTCTGGTGTACTGGCCTGTCTCCTTGTACAGTATCTGTTCCATGCTCTGGACACTGTGCTGGCTGACAGACACAGCTATCCTTCTTGCCACGGCTCTCATTGATGTGCCATCGGGGATAAGCTGCACTACCTAACAACTTCTGTAGGTTGTATTGTAAACACTGCCTCATGATACTGTACCTCTAGGGGTGAGAGCAATGACAAAATGCAAAAGTGACCAACACAACAGCCAAAAAGGATAAGAATAGAAAAATGTGGTCACCACCTGCAGAACCACTCCTTTTAGGGGGTGTCATGCTAATTGCCTATCATTTCTACCTGTTGTCTTTTCCATTTGCACAAAAGCAGGAGAAATTGATTCACAATCAGTGCTGCTTCATAACTGGACAATAGATGGAAATTATTGGCAATTATCAAGACACCCTCAATAAAGGAGTGGTTCTGCAGGTGGGGACCACAGACCACATCTCAGTACCAATGCTTTCTGGCTGATGTTTTGGTCACTTTTGAATGTTGGTTGTGCTTTCACACTCGTGGTAGCATGAGACGGACTCTACAACCCACAGAAGTTTCTCAGGTAGTGCAGCTCATCCAGGATGGCACATCAATGCAAGCTGTGGCAAGAAGGTTTGCTGTGTCTGTTAGCATAGTGTCCAGAGGCTGGAGGCGCTACCAGGAGACAGGCCAGTACACCAGGAGACGTGGAGGGGGCCGTAGGAGGGCAACAATCCAGCAGCAGGACCGCTACCTCCGCCTTTGTACAAGGAGGAACAGGAGGAGCACTGCCAGCGCCCTGCAAAATGACCTCCAGCATGCCACAAATGTGCATGTGTCTGCACAAACGGTTAGAAACCGACTCCATGAGGGTGGTATGAGAGCCCAAAGTCCAGAAATGGGGGTTGTGCTCACAGCCCAACACCGTGCAGGTCGCTTGGCATTTGCCACAGAACACCAGGATTGGAAAAGTTGCCTCTGGCGCCCTCTGCTCTTCACAGATGAAAGCAGGTTCACACTGAGCACATGTAACAGACGTGACAGAGTCTGGAGACGCCGTGGAGAGGGATCTGCTGCCTGCAACATCCTTCAGCATGACCAGTTTGGCAGAGGGTCAGTAATGGTGTGGGGTCGCATTTCTTTGGAGGGCCGCACAGTCCTCCATGTGCTCGCCAGAGGAAGTCTGACTGCCATTAGGTACCGAGATGAGATCCTCAGACCCCTTGTGAGACCATATGCTGGTGCAGTTGGCCCTGGGTTCCTCCTAATGCAGGACAATGCCAGACCTCATGTGGCTGGAGTGTGTCAGCAGTTCCTGCAAGATGACGGCTTTGAAGCTATGGACTGGCCCGTCCGTTCCCCAGGCCTGAATCCGATTCAGCACATCTGGGACATCATGTCTCGCTCCATCCACCAACGGCACTTTGCACCATAAACTGTCCAGGAGTTGGCGAATGTTTTAGTCCAGGTCTGGGAGAACCCACAGGAGACCATCCGCAACCTCATCAGGAGCATGCCCAGGCGTTGTAGGGAGATCATACAGGCACGTGGAGGCAACACACAATACTGAGCCTCATTTTGACTTGTTTTAGGGACATTACATCAAAGTTGGATCAGCCTGTAGTGTGTTTTTCCACTTTAATTTTGGGGGTGACTCCAAATCCAGGCCTCCATTGGTTAATAAATTTGATTTCCATTGATGATTTTTGTGTGATTTTGTTGTCAGCACATTCAACTTTGTACAGAACAAAGTATTCAATGAGAATATTTCATTCATTCAGATCTAGGATGTGTTATTTGAGTGTTCCCTGTATTTTTTTGAGCAGTATATATATATATATACTGTATATACATACAGTACAGACCAAAAGTTTGAACACACCTCATTTAAAGATTTTTCTGTATTTTCATGACTATGAAAATTGTACATTCACACTGAAGGCATCAAAACTATGAATTAACACGTGGAATTATATACTTAACAAAAAAGTGTGAAACAACTGAAAATATGTCTTATATTCTAGGTTCTTCAAAGTAGCAACCTTTTGCTTTGATGACTGCTTTGCACACTCTTGGCATTCTCTTGATGAGCTTCAAGAGGTAGTCACCGGAAATGGTTTTCACTTCATAGGTGTGCCCTGTCAGGTTTAATAAGTGGAATTTCTTGCCTTATAAATGGGGTTGGGACCATCAGTTGTGTTGTGCAGAAGTCAGGTGGATACACAGCTGATAGTCCTACTGAATAGACTGTTAGAATTTGTATTATGGCAAGAAAAAAGCAGCTAAGTAAAGAAAAACGAGTGGCCATCATTACTTTAAGAAATGAAGGTCAGTCAGTCCGAAAAATTGGGAAAACTTTGAAAGTGTCCCCAATTGCAGTTGCAAAAACCATCAAGCGCTACAAAGAAACTGGCTCACATGAGGACCGCCCCAGGAAAGGAAGACCAAGAGTCACCTCTGCTTCTAAGGACAAGTTTATCCGAGTCACCAGCCTCAGAAATCACAGGTTAACAGCAGCTCAGAATAGAGACCTGGTCAATGCCACACAGAGTTCTAGCAGCAGACACATCTCTTCAACAACTGTTAAGAGGAGACTTTATGCAGCAGGCCTTCATGGTAAAATAGCTGCTAGGAAACCACTGCTAAGGACAGGCAACAAGCAGAAGAGACTTGTTTGGGCTAAAGAACACAAGGAATGGTCATTAGACCAGTGGAAATCTGTGCTTTGGTCTGATGAGTCCAAATTTGAGATCTTTGGTTCCAACCACCGTGTCTTTGTGCGACGCAGAAAAGGTGAACTGATGGACTCTACATGCCTGGTTCCCACCGTGAAGCATGGAGGAGGAGATGTGATGGTGTGGGGGTGCTTTGCTGGTGACACTGTTGGGGATTTATTCAAAATTTAAGGCATACTGAACCAGCTTGGCTACCACAGCATCTTGCAGCGGCATGCTATTCCATCCGGTTTGCGTTTAGTTGGACCATCATTTATTTTTCAACAGAACAATGACCCCAAACACACCTCCAGGCTGTGTAAGGGCTATTTGACCAAGAGGGAGAGTGATGGGGTGCTACGCCAGATGACCTGGCCTTCACAGTCACCAGACCTGAACCCAATCGAGATGGTTTTGGGTGAGCTGGACCGCAGAGTGAAGGCAAAAGGGCCAACAAGTGCTAAGCATCTCTGGGAACTCCTTCAAGATTGTTGGAAGATCATTTCCAGTGACTACCTCTTGAAGCTCATCAAGAGAATGCCAAGAGTGTGCAAAGCAGTCATCAAAGCAAAAGGTGGCTACTTTGAAGAACCTAGAATATAAGACATATTTTCAGTTGTTTCACACTTTTTTGTTAAGTATATAATTCCACATGTGTTAATTCATAGTTTTGATGCCTTCAGTGTGAATGTACAATTTTCATAGTCATGAAAATACAGAAAAATCTTTAAATGAGAAGGTGTGTCCAAACTTTTGGTCTGTACTGTATATATGTATTCCATGTGTTGGCATCGGATGTGTATATACTATACTTTCACTGTGAACTCCCTAATATCCAATCTAGTAGTGAAAGCAGCCCGGCCTCATCCATCGATCATCAGGTAATTACGTAATTGTCTTGATGACTGGAGGTGGTGGAGTACTGGTTTGTGATCATCGGGAAATGGAAGGGAGGTATTTGTGGGATCTCACCGCTGTTCACCTGACAAATTGGTGGCAACAGTGGGATCGCAGGTGCAGTACCTGGTATCAAGTTCGTATCACCCACAGACCAATTGTCTGTGTGAACGATTCAATGGTACCTTTAAGCAGATGCTTAAGATGCTGGTTGAGTCCCATGAGTGCGACTGGGAGCAGTACATCCTACACCTGCTCTTTTCTTACAGAGAGGTACCACAGGCCTCAACAGAGTTCTCCCCCTTCAATCTCCTGTATAGCAGATAAGTCCCGGGGCCCCTTGGTCTGGAAAGGGAGTACTGGGAAGGGGAATTGAACAACCCAGAAGTGTCTGTCATCACGTATATCATGTGGCTCCATGACAAAATGCAGCCAATGACACGGCTGGTGCATGAGAATATGGTGCAGGCCCAGACCAGCCAGAAGCTGTGATATGACTGGAACGCCCGGGAGTGAGTGTACGAAGTGGGTCAGAAGGTGTGGGTCCTAGTCCGAATGACCCAGAACAAGCTTCAGGAGACCTGGGAAGGACCATACCTTGTGCATCAGTGCCTAAATGATTTCAATTACGTGGTCACCATTGACCACACCAGGAAGAGGGAGAAGGTTCTCCATGTCAACATGATGAAAGCTTATCATTACATGCACCCTCCCTGTGTGTAGCCTTCCTGACAAAGATTGGACTGAAGTACTGGTGGATTTGCTAGCAGCAGCCCGGGACAGAGGGTCTATTGAGGATGCGGAATTCAACCCGCAGCTATCCATGGACCAGAGGTCCCAGCTGTGAGTGGTATTCCAGCCCTACCTGACCATCTTCACCCATAAACCAGAAAACACATAGCTAGCCATCCATCAGGAAAACACAGGGAGTCATCTCCCAGTCCGCCAACCTGCATACCGTGCCTCCCTAGAGGTGCAACAGGACTAGTGATGAGCAAATATGTTCGAAATCCGATCTCAAATGTTAAGTTTGACACAAATGTGGCACATTCAGATTCGTGATCAGAAAGGAAAACAAAATTTGTTAAATTTGGGAAAATCTGTAACATTCAGCAAATTTACGTGGTTACGTGATTGCGGGGCAACTACTGCGTTTTTTACAGTTTTGCTACCATAGTGCTTGCGTATGATGAGTAGGGACACGTGGCAGATGAGTGGGGGGGCTGGTGAAAGCTCAGAACAGGTCAGATCAGTGGCGCGCTGTTTTTTTTTTTCCTTCCTGTAGGCGGTAACTAAATCTGGAAAGCGCGGCTAGCCAATCAGAGCACAGGAAACATCCACAGTGTCCCAGACACAAGGGCTTCTGCAATTGGCTGCTCAAATCACATGTTTTTTCCATATAAAACTAGCTATGTTCCCTCAGCGCCATTTTATGCATGTCACAGAAGGAGATAGATGCTGCTGAGTGTGCAGTGTCCTGTGTAATGAGAGATATTAGCTAGATAGATGGGCGCTTCTGTGGAAGTCAGATAGTGTAGATAAGTCCTGTGCTGTGTACTAGTGATGAGCGAACGTGCTCGCCACTGCTCGATACTCGCCCAAGCATCACTGGTTTGCTCGGGCAGGAACTCGGGTTCCCTCCCTGCATGTTTGGCACTCTTTAGAGAGCCAATGAACATGCAGGGATTGCCTGCCACGCACTGTAATGCCGTAGCCATGTTGGTTGTGGGCAGTAGAGTGATTGGCTGGCCGCACAGCATCATCGGGTGTATATAAGACCGGGCACCGCCATGCTCGTCACAGTCTACCCTGTAATCAGGCAGAGTAGGGAGAGGTGCTGCTGCATCAGGGAGAGATTTGCTTGTTTATAGTTAGTATAGGTATTCTAGAACTTATATCTATATCCCTCTGAACTAAAAGTCCTTCTGAAGACTAATCCAGCTGCATATAATCAGTGCTAGGCAGGCAGGCAGTGTATGTGGCAGACTGCAGTGTATGATACAGCACAAGAGGGTCCATTGAACGTCCTGTCTGCTGTGTAGAATAATATTAGTAAATTACAGGCCTACAATTTAAAGCCTTAGTTCTCTGTCAGACATATCACCTAAAAGACTGTTCAAAAATCATACATTTCTTCCATTTTCACTCCGTTGCAGTGTGTCGGTGAAGCTGTTCACACTAGGTCTCCGTGTAGAATATTATTAGTAAATTACAGGCCTACAATTTAAAGCCATGGTTCTCTGTCAGACATATCACCTAAAAGACTGTTCAAAAATCATACATTTCTTCCATTTTCATTCCGTTGCAGTGTGTCGGTGAAGCTATTCACACTACTTCTCCGTGTAGAATAATATTAGTCAGTTACAGGCCTGCTATTTAAAATCGTGGTTCTCTGTCAGAGATATCACATGGAAAAAATTGGCCTCCATTTAAAATGGGCAAGGTACGTGGCAAGGGACACGGAAGTGGACGTGATGGTGCATGCAGAGGCCGAGGATATGGCCGTGGGCAAGGTGAAATTGTGCCACAACAAACACCCACATCTTGTCGCTCGACCTTCCTATCCCAATTACTAGGTGACCGCAGAGCACCACTGTTGAGCACAGAGCAGTGTGAAAAGGTTATTGGTTGGATAGCAGATAATGCTTCCAGTCACTTGGCCACCACCACCTCCACCCTGTCTTCCACACGGTCGAGTCTCAGTAGCCCTGAGTCTGGACCGCATATTCCTCACCCTGATCTCCTTCCTCCCACCATGCCGAGTGCCCAGAGACAACTGACCCCACACTTGGACACTCCGAAGAGCTGTTCACTTTTTCATTTATAGATTCGGGCCTCTCGTCTGGTCTACTTGAAGTGGGGCAAGAGGAGATCGCATGTAGCGATGCCCAAATATTTGAGCAGCCATGGTCACATGAAGGTGACGGTGGGAAACTGTCACAAGAGGTGGATGATGATGAGACACAATTGCCAGAAAGTCAGGAGGAGGACCCGGTTGCGGAATTGGAAGATGAGGTGGTGGACGATTAAGTCACTGACCCAACTATGCAAGGTGACCTGCAGAGCAAGGACAGCAGCACACAGGGGGAGAGAGGCGTAGCACCACAACAGGCAAGAGCAAGCAGTGTGGTGGCCGCAGACTGAAGGCGGACAACCATTCCCCGTAACATCAACACGACGGAAGTTGCCAGTACAACTGTTAGGTCTTCCCGAGTCTGGATGTTTTTTAAAGACTCTGCTGATATCCCCAAAAAGGCCATTTGCACCATCTGCCAGGCCAGCATCAGCAGTGGTAGCAAAACTACCAGCCTGACCACCACCAGCATAATCAGGCACATGGCAGTAAAGCACCCGACTAAGTGGGCCGAACCCCAGGGTCCAGCAACAGTGTCTGTGGGTGACACTACTGCTTCTTTCTCTGTTGTGCGTGCACGCACGCCAACCCCCTGTCCATGGCACTTGCCAACATGCCTCCCGCCCTGCACCTGTCGTTGAACACTCTCAACTAGCACCATCAGCAAGGACGTCCACGTCCGTGTCCCAGCGCAGCGTTCAGTTGTCCCTACCCCAGTCCTTGGAACGCAAGCGTAAATGCGCAGCTGATGACCCACAGGCCACACTACTAAATTCACACATTTTGTGAATGCTTGTGCTCGAAATGTTGCCTTTTAGGCTCGTGGAGACAGAAGCGTTCCGCAACCTGATAGCGGCGGCCGTACCTTGGTACTCGGTCCCCAGTCGCCACTATTTCTCCCAGTGTGCCGTCCCCGCATTACATAAGCACGTGTCCCACAACATTAGTCATGCCCTCAGCAATGCAGTTACTGGAAAAATCCACCTAACCCCATACAGGGACGGTACATCTCGCTGACTGCACACTGGGTTAACATAGTGCAAGCTGGGACCCAGTCGGACCTTGGGACGGAACCTGTCCTCCTGACGCCGAGGATTGCGGGCCCTGGGTCAATCAGGGTTGCCCCCTCATTCTACAGCTCCTGCACCTCCTCCTTCTCCTCCTCCTCTTCAGCATCCATCTCCAAAATGACCACATCAGTTGCATGCAGGAAGCACTGCAGCACTGCTTTGGCCAAGCGACAAAAGGCTGTGCTGAAGCTAATATGCTTAGGTGACAAACCACACAATGCTGAAGAGTTGTGGACAGCTTTGAAAGAGCAGGCAGATCTGTGGCTGACACCGCTGACCCTACAGCCAGGCATGGTCATGTGTGACAATGGCCGGAATCTGGCGCCGGCTCTGAGACGAGGCGATCTCACACATGTACCATGCCTGGCCCATGTGCTTAATCTCGTGGTTCAGCGGTTTCTCAACACCTACCTGAATCTGTTGGATCTGCTTGTCAAAGTATGCCACCTGTATGACCATTTTAGAAAGTCAGCTACAGCTTCCGCCACCTTTGCCGTGCTTCAGCAGCATATGCAGCTTCTGGCTCACCGACTGGTGTGTGATGTCTCCATGCTTTAGAACTCTACATTGCAGATGTTGGGAAGGATTTGTGAGCAGAAGAGGGCAGTTGTTGACTACCTGCATCAACAAGGCCGTCGGTATTCAGGTCAGACTCCACACATAAAACCTCAGGAGTGGACATGGATGTCAGACATCTGTACCATCCTCCAAAACTTTGAGGACTCCACCAAGATAGTGAGCGGCGATGACGCCATAATTAGCGTCACCATCCCGCTTCTCTGTCTACTGAAACGCTCTCTGCTCTCAATTAAAGAGGATGCATTGCAGGTGGAGAACGATGAGATGGAGCAAGGAACCTTACAGGATGATTACACACAGCCCAGCCTCATCTCATCCCAACGTGGATTGGGTGACAATGATGAAGAGGAGGAGGAGGAAGAACAGGAGCTAGTTTCCTGCGCTATAGATGGTACTACCTGCACAACTGTCATATCGTCTGTTCAGGGTGGATGGCCTGAGGACAGGGAGGAGGAGGAAGAGGAGGAGGATGAGGAGGAGAGCATGGTTAGTCGTCCTGTTG
The DNA here is from genome assembly GCF_046119375.1 of Phyllobates terribilis. Taxonomy (NCBI): domain Eukaryota; kingdom Metazoa; phylum Chordata; class Amphibia; order Anura; family Dendrobatidae; genus Phyllobates; species Phyllobates terribilis. The sequence goes on along the minus strand of NW_027362761.1, from coordinate 739,869,260 downwards.
GTGAAGACACGGAAGTCTTGCCTTTTTGCAGTCTGGCACACATGGCTGAGTTTATGTAATGCTGCCTTTCCCGTGACCCTTGCATTGTCCAAATTTTGGGTGACAGTTATTACTGCAGGGAGAACTGTCTGTCTCTTGTTCCCTTGCAGGACAGGCCTAATAAAATGGTGCAGTATGAGAAGGCCCTTGTTGCGGAATTATTAAAAAAATTTCCATCTGAAAACGCTTGCGGCAGAGGTAACAGTTCATTGGACCAAGGAGTACAGGCGACAGAGCCACAAATGCAATCCAGCAGAGGCAGGGGAACACTGTCAAAGTTCTGGGACAGTTTTCTCAGATACTCCCATCGCACAGGCCTTGAGGCGCAGGGTTCTCTCACAAGGAGTGCAAAGTTTCGGAAGATGGTGAGGGAGTACCTTGCCGACCATACCAACGTCCTCAATGATTCCTCTGTGCCTTATAATTATTGGGTATCCAAGCTGGACACGTGGCATGAACTGGCTCTCTACGCCTTGGAGGTCCTGGCCTGCCCTGCCACTAGCATTTTGTCAGAGTGGGTTTTTAGTGCCGCCGATGGAATTATAACCGATAGGCGAAACCGCCTGTCAGCTGAAAATGCTGACAGGCTGACTTATAAAAATGGACAAGGGCTGGATTGGGACAGACTTCTCAACACCACCGAATGATAGCAGTGTAACATAAACTCAAATACAGTGTCTTTATTGGGGAGGTCTAACTCTATTCCCATGCACCTCTGTCTTCACACCCAGACATGGGTATACGCTTCCTGATTTTGTCTATTTGCTCTTGTCCTCCTCCTTCTCTGCATCCTCATCCTCCACCACCATATCACCACCATATGTACCATATCAACATATCTACGTCTCTTGCAAGGGGCATTGGAGTGCCTCCAAATTTTTGGCAGCCGTTGCTTCACTGCATAGGCAAACAGTATGAGAGACCCACTTCCTAATAATGGGAGCATTGTTTTTAGGAGGCTCTCTGACTTCTACATCTCTTGCAAGGAGCATTGGAGTTCCTCCAAATTTTTGGCAGCCGTTGCCTCACTGCAGAGGCAAACACTATGGGAGACCAACTTCCCAATAATGGGATCATTGTTTTAAAGAGGCTCTCTGACCTCTACGTCTCTTGCAAGGGGCATTGGAGTTCCTCCAAATTTTTAGCAGCCATTGCTTTGCTGCTTAGGCAAACACTATGGGACACCCACTTCCTAATAATGGGAACATTGTTTTTAGGAGGCTCTCTGTCCTCTACGTCTCTTGCAAGGGGCATTAGAGTGCCTCCAAATTTTTGGCAGCCGTTTCTTCACTGCATAGGCAAACACTATGGGAGACCCACTTCCTAAAAATGGGAACATTGTTTTTAGAAGGCTCTCTGACCTCTACATCTCTTGTAAGAGGCATTGGAGTGCCTCTAAATTTTTGGCTGTCACTGCATATGCAATAACAGTATAGGAGACCCACTCGTTAATAATGGGAGCAACAAAGCATGATGGCTCTCTAAAAATAGCGAGGGCCGACTGCTGGCCCTTTAACCCCTTAATAACATCTGACGTACTAATACGCGTCTGTGCCCTGGGACTTAAGAGCCAGACCCGTATTAGTACGTCATGGCGATCGCGCGCGCACACAGGCTGTGCGGGTGCGATCGCCGCCGGGTGTCAGCTGATTGTCACAGCTGACACCCGGTACTATGTGCAGGGAGCGGTCACGCACCGCTCCCAGCACATTAACCCCCGCGATGCTGCGATCGAAGTCGATCGAAGTCGATCGCGGCATTGCGGGGGCAAGGGGAGGTGATCGCCGATACTCACCTCCTCTTCCGGCTTCCAGCGCAGTCTGCAAAGGCTTCCCGGGTGTTGCCATGACGACCCGATGTCGTCATGACAACATCCGGGTCACCAGAGAGCAGGAAGATTGCTTGGACATGCGCAGTGCATCTCCAAGCAATCTTCACACTGTGCACTTCTGACAGCCTTCATGGCATAGGGATGGTGCTCCATTCCTGTGCCATGCAGGCGATCAGAAAAAAAAAAGTGAAAGTCCCAGAGTGGGACAAAGTAATAAAGTGTATAAACTGTGTGAAAGTGGAAAAAAAAAAAAAAAAAAAATGTGCAAAAATATTATAAAAAAATAAAAAAAATAATACACCAAAAATAAAAATATAATGTACCCATCAATAAATATTATTATAAAAAAAATAAAAAAAAAACAATAAAAGTACACATATTTGGTATCGCCGCGTCCGGAACAACCTGACCTATAAAACTGTCCCACTAGTTAACCCCTTCAGTGAACACGGTAAAAAAAAAAAAAAAAAAAACAAGCAAAAAACAATGCTTTATCACCATACCGCCAAACAAAAAGTGGAATAACACGCGATCAAAAAGACGCATATAAATAAAAATGATACCGCTGAAAACGTCATCTCGTCCCGCAAAAAACAAGCTGCCATATAGCTCCATCAGCCGAAAAATAAAAAAGTTATAGCTCTCAGAATAAAGCGATACTAAAAAATATTTTTTTCTATAAAATAGCTTTTATTGTGTATAAGCGCCAAAACATAGAAAAATTATACAAATGTGGTACCGCTGTAAACGTACTGACCCGAAGAGTAAAGCTGCCTCATCAATTTTACCACACGCGGAACAGAATAAAAAAAAAAAAAAAAAAACAATTCCTGAATTGTTGGTTTTTGTTTATTCTGCCTCCCAAAAATCGGAATAGAAAGCGATCAAAAAATGTCGCGTGCCTGAAAATGGCACCAATAACAACGTCAAGTCATCCCGCAAAAAACGAGCCGTCACATGACTGTCTGCCAAAATTTGGAAAAATTATAGCTCTCAAAATATGGCGATGCAAAAACTAGATTTTACAAAAAATGCGTCTTTTAGTGTGTGACAGCTGTCAGTCATAAAAACCCCATATGATTCTGGCATTGCTGTAATCACACCGACCCGAAGAATAAAGTCGTCTAATCACTTATACCGCACAAGGAACGGCGTCAAAAATAAACTCTTGAGTTAGGATTGGGCTAGGGTTAGGGCTGGGTTTGGGGCTAGGGTTGTGCTGGGGCTAGGGTTGTGCTGGGGCTAGGGTTGTGCTGGGGCTAGGGTTGTGCTGGGGCTAGGGTTGTGCTAGGGTTAGGGCTGGGGTTGGGATTTTTTTCAAAAGTAAGAAAAAAAGATGACGATATGGCGACTAGTGTTGAGAGCAAGTGCTCGCTACTTGAGTTTGCATCGGGTGCTCTGGTATGCATTTAGTATCGTGGGTATTTGAGTGACATGCTCGAGTCTCTGCCCCATATGCTTCGCGGCCAAAAAACTTTACGGGGATTGCCTGCCATGCACGAGCGATCCCCGCATGTTTTTTTTTGGGTGTCTAATAACCGTGAAACATGCGGAGCAGGGACTCGAGCATGTCACTCGAGCACACGCTGTACATGGTGCATACCTGAGTACCCGATGCAAACTCAAGTAGCGAGCACTTGCGCTCAAGAATAATGAAAACTTATTCAATATGATGACCTAATGTAAACAAATAATGTGCCGTACCTCTGGGTTCAAAATGTTCACTATACACCTTAATAAAATCTTTGAGGGGTATAGTTTCCAAAATGGGGACACTTGTGGGGGAGCTCCACTGTTTAGGCACATCACGGGCTCTCCAAACGCGACATGGTGTCCGCTAACAAATTGAATGGAAAATCGGCTCAAATTGTTAGCGGACGCCATGTTGCGTTTGGAGAGCCCCTGTGTGTCCAAACATTGGAGCTCCCCCACAAGTGACCCCATTTTGGAAACTAGACCCCCCAAGGCACCTATCTAGATGCATAGTGAGCACTTAGAACCCCCAGGTGCTTCACAAATTGATTCGTAAAAATGAAAAAGTGAAAATAAAACACTTTTTCATTTTTATGAATCAATTTGTGAAGCACCTGGGGTTCCAAGTGCTCACTATGAATCTAGATAGGTGCCTTGGGGGGTCTAGTTTCCAAAATGGGGTCACTTGTGGGGGAGCTCCAATGTTTGGGCACACAGGGACTCTCTAAATGCAACATGGTATCCGCTAACAAATTGAATGGAAAATCGGCTCAAATTGTTAGCGGACACCACATTGCGTTTGGAGAGCCCCTCTGTGCCCAAACTTTGGAGCTCCCCCACAAGTGACCCCATTTTGGAAACTAGACCCCCCAAGGCACCTTTCTAGATGCATAGTGAGCACTTGGAACCCCCAGGTGCTTCACAAATTGATTCGTAAAAATGAAAAAGTGAAAAAAAAAACACTTTTTCATTTTTATGAATCAATTTGTGAAGCACCTGGGGTTCCAAGTGCTCACTATGAATCTAGATAGGTGCCTTGGGGGGTCTAGTTTCCAAAATGGGGTCACTTGTGGGGGAGCTCCAATGTTTGAGCACACAGGGACTCTCCAAATGCAACATGATATCCGCTAACAAATTGTCGGCTCAAATTGTTAGCGGATATCATGTTGCATTTGGAGAGTCCCTGTGTGCCCAAACATTGGAGCTCCTCCACAAGTGACCCCATTTTGGAAACTAGACCCCCCAAGGCACCTATCTAGATGCATAGTGAGCACTTGGAACCCCTAGGTGCTTCACAAATTAATTCGTAAAAATGAAAAAGTGTTTTTTTTTTCACTTTTTCATTATTACGAATCAATTTGTGAAGCACCTGGGGGTTCCAAGTGCTCACTATGCATCTAGAAAGGTGCCTTGGGGGGTCTAGTTTCCAAAATGGGGTCACTTGTGGGGGAGCTCCAAAGTTTGGGCACAGAGGGGCTCTCCAAACGCAATGTGGCGTCCGCTAACAATTTGAGCCGATTTTCCATTCAATTTGTTAGCGGATACCATGTTGCATTTAGAGAGTCCCTGTGTGCCCAAACATTGGAGCTCCCCCACAAGTGACCCCATTTTGGAAACTAGACCCCCCAAGGCACCTATCTAGATGCATAGTGAGCACTTGGAACCCCTAGGTGCTTCACAAATTGATTCGTAAAAATGAAAAAGTGTTTTTTTTTTCACTTTTTCATTATTACGAATCAATTTGTGAAGCACCTGGGGGTTCCAAGTGCTCACTATGCATCTAGAAAGGTGCCTTGGGGGGTCTAGTTTCCAAAATGGGGTCACTTGTGGGGGAGCTCCAAAGTTTGGGCACAGAGAAGCTCTCCAAACGCAATGTGGTGTCCGCTAACAATTTGAGCCGATTTTCCATTCAATTTGTTAGCGGATACCATGTTGCATTTAGAGAGTCCCTGTGTGCCCAAACATTGGAGCTCTCCCACAAGTGACCCCATTTTGGAAACTAGACCCCCCAAGGCACCTATCTAGATGCATAGTGAGCAGTTGGAACCCCCAGGTGCTTCACAAATTGATTCATAAAAATGAAAAAGTGTTTTTTTTTTCACTTTTTCATTGTTACGAATCAATTTGTGAAGCACCTGGGGGTTCCAAGTGCTCACTATGCATCTAGATAGGTGCCTTGGGGGGTCTAGTTTCCAAAATGGGGTCACTTGTGGGGGAGCTCCAATGTTTGGGCACACAGCAGCTCTCCAAACGCAACATGGTGTCGCTAACAATTTGAGCCAATTTTGCGTTAAATTTGTTAGCGGACACCATGTTGCATTTAGAGAGCCGCTGTGTGCCCAAATATTGGAGCTCCCCCACAAGTGACCCCATTTTGGAAACTAGACCACCCAAGGCACCTATCTAGATGCATACTGAGCACTTGGAACCCTCAGGTGCTTCACAAATTGATTCATACAAATGAAAAAGTGTTTTTTTTTTCACTTTTTCATTGTTACGAATCAATTTGTGAAGCACCTGGGGGTTCCAAGTGCTCACTATGCATCTAGATAGGTGCCTTGGGGGGTCTAGTTTCCAAAATGGGGTCACTTGTGGGGGAGCTCCAATGTTTGGGCACACAGGGACTCTCTAAATGCAACATGGTGTCCTCTAACAAATTTAACGGAAAATCGGCTCAAATTGTTAGCGACACCATGTTGCGTTTGGAGAGCCGCTGTGTGCCCAAACATTGGAGCTCCCCCACAAGTTACCCCATTTTGGAAACTAGACCCCCCAAGGCACCTATCTAGATGCATTGTGAGCACTTGGAACACTCAGGTGCTTCACAAATTGATTCATAAAAATGAAAAAGTGTTTTTTTTTTTCACTTTTTCATTGTTACGAATCAATTTGTGAAGCACCTGGGGGTTCCAAGTGCTCACTATGCATCTAGAAAGGTGCCTTGGGGGGTCTAGTTTCCAAAATGGGGTCACTTGTGGGGGAGCTCCAAAGTTTGGGCACACATGGGCTCTCCAAACACAACATGGCGTCCGCTAATTATTCAAGCAAATTTTACAATCAAAAAGTCAAATAGCGCTCCTTCCCTTCCGAGCCCTGCCGTGCGCCCAAACAGTATTTTTTCCCCAAATATTGGGTATCTGCGTGCCCAGGGGAAATTGAACAACAAATTTTGGGGTCCATTTTTTCTTGTTACCCCTGTGAAAATAAAAAAAATTGGGTCTAAATTAACATTTTTGTGAAAAAAGTTAAATGTTCATTTTTTTCTTCCACATTCAAAAAATTCCTGTGAAGCACCTGAAGGGTTAATAAAGTTCTTGAATGTGGTTTTGAGCACCTTGAGGGGTGCAGTTTTTAGAATGGTGTCACTTTTGGGTATTTTCTGTCATAAAGACCTCTCAAAGTGACTTCAAATGTGATGTGGTCCCTAAAAAAATGGTTTTGTAAATTTTGTTGGAAAAATGAGAAATCGCTGGTCAACTTTTAACCCTTATAGCTCCCTAACAAAAAAAAATTTTGGTTCCAAAATTGTGCTGATGTAAAGTAGACATGTGGGAAATGTTATTTATTAACTCTTTTGTGTGACATATCGCTCTGATTTCAGGGCTTAAAAATTCAAATTTTGAAAATTGCAAAATTTTCAAAATTTTCGCCAAATTTCCGTTTTTTTCACAAATAAACGCAAGTGATATCGAAGAAATTTTTCCACAATCATGAAGTACAATATGTCACGAAAAAACAATCTCAGAATCAGGGGGATCCGTTGAAGCGTTCGAGAGTAATTACCTCATAAAGTGACAGTGGTCAGAATTGTAAAAATTGGCCCGGTCATTAACGTGCAAACCACCCGCGGGGCTTAAGGGGTTAAGAATAGTAAGGGCCGCCTGATGGCCCTATAAAAAAAGGCTTTGTGAGAGTCCCTCCATCATAAATGAAACAGGATGTGTCTGATGATGTGTCACACCACATGGCCAGATAAGGTTGTAAAATGTTAAAATGACATTTCTCGGTAAATGCATTTGTCTTAAAAAATAACGTAAAAAATAACAAAACAGTAGGATCTTTCTTTAGTAGAAAAACCAGAGTCACCAATGTAACCTCAATATAATCACATTGTTCAGCTCCTGCACCTCCTCCTCCAGTTCGGCCTCCATCTCTGAAATGACCACAAGAGTCACAAGCTGAAAGCACTGCAGCACTGCCTTGGCCAAGCGGCAACAGGCTGTGCTGAAGATAACATGCTTAATGCTTAGGTGACTAACCGCCCACCGCTGCAGAGTTGTTGAAAGTTGTAACACAGCAGCCTGATCTGTGGCTCTCACCACTGAACATACAGCCAGGCATGGTCGTGTGGGACAATGGGTGGAACCTGGTGACGGAGAAATGACAGCTGGAGAAGATACGGTTTCCCAAAAGTCAGTCCTTTCACCGAGCTAAAAAATATGGCTGTGGTGAAATACAACTCACCGACATGCTGTGGACTGGCTCCGTACCGTTCCTGGCCACATTCACTTGTGGTCAGGCGGTCCTTTCCAGTAAGTGCATTGGGGAGGGCACAGGTAATGTTGTGGGACCTGTGCTTGTGGAAGGCGGAGACAACACCGGGACAACAAATGGCAGCTGGGGACCGAGTATGGACACCCGGCCACCACCGGCATGAGGTTGTGTAAAGCTTCTGTTAGAACTCTCCCGTTAGGTTTTTTCTATTATGCTGGTCACATGACCTTTTTTGCCTATTTAATCCTGCTCCGCCCTTCTGGCCTTGCTGGACTTCATTGTAATTTCTACTCTTAAGCTAGCCAGGTGCTTTGTTACCTTACTCAGTCAGTTTAGCTAGGTCTTTTGACCTCTATGTTCTATGTTGTTTGTTTGTCTTTTTACTGCTGCAATTTCTGCTAGGAGGTGTCCATCTTTCTCCCAGTCCCTAGTTCTTGTAGGGATCCCTCCCTCACATCTATAGGTCTTCGTTCAGACTAGCTGAGGACTTTAGCGGGTCTGATCGCAGGATCAGGTTCCCCGTTACATCGTAGGGATCTAGCTTAGTTCTATTGTAGGGACAGATCTCCTGTCTTTCCTTAGTGCTTGTAGCAGATCATAACATTAAGTACAGCCTAAAAAATTTCTCTAAGGAAAGACCTCCAGTTTCCATCATGGTGTCGGTTCAGGATTTGGCTCAACGCCTGCAGGGACTCTCTCTGGAGGTGGCCGAGCTCCAACAACACGTGAGTAGCTGTTCTGGAGTGCATTTTGTGGAGCCAAAGGTACGATTGCCTGATTTATTTTTTGGTGAACAACAAGATTTTTTTTCCTTTAAAAATGCTTGTTTATTGTATTTTCGTTTGAGACCCAGATCCTCTGGTGATGAATCACAGTGCATAGGGTTCAAATTGTCACTTTTGCGCAAAGAACCTCAGGGATGGGCCTTTTCTCTCCAACCTAGTGATCCGTGCTTTAGATCAGTGGATAGTTTTTTTTCTGCTTTTGGGTTGTTGTATGATGATCCTGATCGTGTCTCATCAGCTGAGACGGAATTGAGACATTTGAGGCAGGGATCAGGTAATGTGGAAAATTATTGTACTCACTTCCGTCGGTGGTCTGCTCAGGTGGGGTGGAACGATTCAGCTCTGAAAAGTTTGTTTCTTGCTGGGCTAGGTGAAGGGGTTAAGTATCTGCTGATTGCTTATCCTACACCTGGAAACTTGCAGGAGGCAATGCAATTAGCTATACGGGTGGACAGGAGACTGCGTGCAAGGGTTAATGAGAGTAAATCCTCTGCCATGTCAGCTCCGAGTCTTGAGAGGGTCTGTACTAACACTGGAGAGCCGATGGAGATTGGGGCGATGTCACCCCGCTCTCAGGAAAAAGACCGCAGGTTTTCTGAAGGTTTGTGCTTTTATTGCGGCAAATCTGACTATTTCATTAAGAACTGTGTGCTTCGTATGAACAAAGAAAAAAAAAAGGTCAGTTACGCCCGTAAAGCCTGTTTAAACACTAAGGGTGTATTTCTTTCTGCTACTACCGCAGCTCAGGAAGAATTAATTGAATTTCGGGTATTTGTGGATTGTGGTTCAACTCTGAATGTGATTGATGGGGGATTCTTGGAAAAACTTAATTTAAAACCCAAACCTTTGTCATCCCCTATTGCCGTGGTTTCTGTCGATGGCTCTCCCTTGAAATGTGTTACTCACAAGGTTTATGAATTTCCCCTCACTATTAATGGTATTCACCAAGAAAATTTGGATTTGGTGGTATTAAATAATTTGCCTTCTCCAGTAGTTTTGGGGTTGCCCTGGTTAAAATTGCACAATCCTGTACTGGATTGGTCTACCAATGAAATTAAGTACTGGAGCCCTAAGTGTTATGACAAGTGTTGTAACGGGCGCATTGCTGCTGTGGATAAAGGGGAATTACCTGTACCTATTCAGGATTTTTGGAAAGTTTTTTCTGAGGAGGAGTTGCAAATTTTGCCTCCCCATAGAGACTACGATTGTACCATTGAATTTGTCCCTGGAGCGACTCTTCCTAAAAGTCGTTTATTTAATCTTACCATTCCTGAGAGAAAGGCTTTGGAGGAATACATACAGACGAGCTTGGCTGCCGGTCATATCAGACCCTCTAAGTCACCTGTGGCCGTTGGATTTTTTTTTGTTAAAAAAAAGGACGGCGGTTTACGTCCTTGTTTGGACTTTCGCGAGATTAATAAAATTGCTGTACGCAATCCCTACCCACTGCCATTGATTCCTGATTTGTTTAACCAGTTAGTGGGGGCCAAGTGGTTCTCTAAAATTGATCTCCGGGGGGCATACAAATTGTTGCGCATGAAGGAGGGTGATGAATGGAAGACTGCTTTTAACACTCCTGTGGGTCATTTTGAGAATTTGGTTATGCCTTTTGGTCTTACCAATGCACCAGCATTTTTTCAGAATCTTATTAATGACATCCTTAGACCTTTGATCGGCAAAAATGTGGTTGTGTATTTGGATGACATTTTGATTTATTCGCCTGACCTGGAGTGTCATTGGCGGAGCGTACGTGAGGTATTGCAGTTATTGATTAACAATTTGCTTTTTGCTAAGCTGGAGAAATGTGAGTTCGCTGTACAGAGAATTAGTTTTTTGGGCTACATTATCTCCAGCGAGGGCTTTGAGATGGATCCGGTGAAAGTTCAAGCTGTGCAGGAATGGCCTAGGCCTATTGGTTTGAAATCGATGCACAGGTTTTTGGGTTTCGCCAATTATTACAGAAAATTCATTACAATTTTTTCTATTATTGTTAAACCACTGACCGATCTCACCAGGAAAGTTTCTAATACGGTTCAGTGGACTACTGAGGCCATTGAAGCTTTTGTGTTTCTAAAGGAGAGGTTCAGCTCTGCCCCCATCCTTATGCAGCCTGATGTGACTAAGCCGTTTTTGGTTGAGGTTGATGCTTCTTCTGTGGGGGTCGGTGCGGTGTTGTCTCAGGAAAACAAGGATGGAGTACATCCCTGTGCCTTTTTTTCAAAAAACTTTTCTGACACTGAACTTAATTACGATATTGGTAATCGGGAATTGCTGGCTATTAAACTAGCATTTGAACACTGGCGTCATCTCTTGGAAGGTGCTGATTTTCCCATTCAGGTTTTCACTGATCATAAAAATCTGATCTATCTTGATGCTGCCAAGCGCTTGAATGCCCGTCAGGCTAGGTGGGCACTTTTTTTTTCGCGGTTTAATTTTTCCGTTACTTACATCCCAGGTACCAAGAATGTTAAAGCTGATGCTTTGTCTCGCAGCTTTTCTCCCATGGTCGGTGCTGAGGAGGAGGAGAGCATTTTACAAGAAGGTGTTGTGATTACTGCATTGGACTCCGTTTTGGAAGATGAGATTCTTAAAGCACAGGAGAATGCCCCATCTAACACTCCCCATGGGAGGTTGTTTGTGCCTAGGACCTTTAGGAGAGATTTGTTTGTTGAGTGTCATGAGTCTCGGTTGGCAGGTCATCCTGGAATTTCTGCGACCAAGAGACTTGTGGGTCGCAGTTTTTGGTGGCCTGGGTGGCAGAAGGAAGTCATTAAGCGGGTGCGTCAATGTACTGTGTGTGCTAGATCTAAGTCTTCACATACTCCTGCTGCGGGGTTGCTTTGCCCTCTGGAGGTTCCTAGTGCACCTTGGACACATCTGGCTATGGACTTTATTACTGACCTTCCCCCCTCTGAGGGTTTCACTGTCATCTGGGTGGTCGTGGACCGTTTTAGCAAGATGTGTCACTTGGCTCCCTTCATCAAACTGCCCTGCGCTAAGACACTCGCTAAGGCCTTTGTCAAGGAGATTGTCAGACTCCATGGTGTTCCTACTGACATTGTTTCTGATAGTGGACCTCAGTTCGTGGCTCTTTTTTGGCGTGCCTTTTGTGACAGGTTGGGAGTTCATTTGTCATTTTCATCTGGATATCATCCTGAGTCTAATGGCCAGACAGAAAGGAAGAACCAGGATGTTGAGCAGTTCTTGCGTTGTTTTGTGGCAGACAATCAAGAGGGGTGGTCTGAGTTTCTGACGCTTGCTGAATTTGCTCTTAACAACCATACATCCTCTTCTGTTGGGTGTTCGCCTTTTTTTTGTTGTTCTGGGAGACATCCGTCTTTTGGGTCATTCTCCAAATTGGTATCGGCTGTGACTGAGGAGGAGAGTTTTTCCGGTAATTTGGAAAGATTTTGGACGGATGTGCGTGGTAATCTTCAGGAGGCTAACAAAAAATCTAAGAGGTACTTTGACAGGAAATGTCAAGAGGTTTTGTTTACGGTTGGTGACATGGTTTGGTTGTCCTCTAAGAATCTGCGGTTGAGGATTCCTTCTAAAAAATTGGGTCCCAAGTTTGTAGGGCCCTTTAAGGTGCTTCAGGTAGTTAACCAATCTGCTGTTAGGTTGGAGGTTCCTACCTCCTGGAAGATTAATCCGGTGTTTCATGTTTCTCTATTGAAAAAAGCTTATGTATCAGATAGAGACGCCACTGCCACTGTTCCTCCGGTGGTGGAGGACGGGGAATATGAAATTTCCCGCATCCTTAATTCTAGACGGTATAGAGGGAGTTTGCAGTATCTCGTCGCTTGGAAGGGTTTCGGTCCCGAGGATAACTCATGGGTGAGGGCAGATGATGTTTCTGATTCCAGACTTGTCAGAGCGTTTCACAAGAGGTTTCCTGATAAGCCTGGGCCTAGGGGATCCGGAGGATCCTCATAGAAGAGGGGGTACTGTTAGAACTCTCCTGTTAGGTTTTTTCTATTATGCTGGTCACATGACCTTTTTTGTGTATTTAATCCTGCTCCGCCCTTCTGGCCTTGCTGGACTTCATTGTAATTTCTACTCTTAAGCTAGCCAGGTGCTTTGTTACCTTACTCAGTCAGTTTAGCTAGGTCTTTTGACCTCTATGTTCTATGTTGTTTGTTTGTCTTTTTACTGCTGCAATTTCTGCTAGGAGGTGTCCATCTTTCTCCCAGTCCCTAGTTCTTGTAGGGATCCCTCCCTCACATCTATAGGTCTTCGTTCAGACTAGCTGAGGACTTTAGCGGGTCTGATCGCAGGATCAGGTTCCCCGTTACATCGTAGGGATCTAGCTTAGTTCTATTGTAGGGACAGATCTCCTGTCTTTCCTTAGTGCTTGTAGCAGATCGTAACAGCTTCAGCCTCCATGAGCCTAAAAGGACACATTTCAAGCGCAAGCAGCTGCCCAGAAATATGGCAGTTTAGTTTTACGGTCTGTGGGTGGGTGGGTGGATGGCTGGCTGCATACTTGCGCTTGCATTTCATGTAATAGACAACTAAGCAGATGGATGGCCTCATCATCATCACAACCTGCATGTTTTGCGCTATGAACTCTATTGATGGAGAAGCCAGGGCCCACCGGAGGAGTCTCTGGTTCTCTGGTGGGCCAGTCCAACCCTGCCGAGAAGCATCCCTGGCTAAGAAAAGAGTGTGCGAAGGTTCCCGGACACTCTATGGCTGCTTTTTTAGTGTGGACTGGCTCCAGCAATCCATAAAATTGCAATCTACAAGATCCCTTCACTGGCTCCCAATTGCCCAGCGTATTCAGTTCAAACTACTAACACTGACGTACAAAGCCATCTCTAACCTTTCTTCTCCATACATCTCTGAACTAATCTCCCAATATATTCCCTTCCGTAATCTCCGGGTCTACCAAGACCTACTTCTTTCTACACTTATTTGTTCCTCACCCAATCACCTCCAATACTTCTACCAAATATCCCCCATCCTCTGGAATTCTGTGCCTCAACACGTCCGATTAGCTGCCACATTCGGATCTTTCAGACACGACCTGAAAACCCATCTCTTCAAGAAAGTCTACAGCCTGGCATTGTCTCACTGCCACCTCACCTCAACACCACCGGAGCTAATGCAACTCCTCGACCTATTGTCTACTTCCCCACCATCCTGTAGAATGTAAGGCCGCAAGTGCAGGGTCTATAAGACTTAAGATGCAGTATGGCACCTTGGCAAAGCCCAGTTATGTTCTCCCTCTGATACCTAACAATAAAAAACAGGTCATGCTGGAGAAACTTGCACCAACTGCCACTCAGTGTCTTCAGCTCCTTTGCGAGAAACTAAAGATTGCTCAGCCAGTCTACCAAATAAAATTCCTGAGGTACGGAAATTGTGGACGGTTTTTCTTCTAGTACTGGGTGCTAATACCAAACCGTGGCGTGCCATTCACTGGATATTCCTGGCTGGTTGGAGACAAGCTCATTCCCACAGAAAAGTACAGAAAAGTACCAGCAAGCTAAGGAGATGATGGCCTCTATCATCATGAAGGTGTTTGCGCATTGTCTAGTAGTCTGGCTTTTATACTAAAGATCGTGCTCATTTTTATAGTTTTAAGTGAGCACGCAGAGACCGTGGTTTCTGCAGCAGCGCACCCTGGCCGGGATAGTGGCGAAGAAATTGCTGTACCATCAGGTTAGGTATGCAAGCCATGCAAGGCACGTGTCTGAGGTTGCCCCGATGTAGGGCCACCACCGGGTTTGCACCGTTATCGCACATGGCCTTTCCTTGCTCCAGGTTCAGTGGAGACAGCCATTGCTCAAACTTGGCCTGGAGAGCTGTCCACAACTCTTCAGCTGTATGACTGCGATCTCCAAGGGATATTAATTTTAACACTGCCTGATTGCGGTGAGACCTGGCTAAGCACTACGGAGGTGGGGGGGATTCTCTCTGCACTGTTGGAACATGTGTCTCAGTAAGACAGAAGTTGAGGGCGCAGGTGGAGGCCCTAGAGGAGGTGGAGGATGCAGAAGCACTGGAGGAAGTGTTAGATACAGAGGTTTGTCCCGGAAGCCTTGGGGATTCCAACAGTTGCTGTGTAGTGACACCTTGGTGTCAGGTGGTTTAGTTCTCCATCCCCTGGTGTGTAGTGGTTTAGTTCTCCAACCCTAGCTGTTTAGTAGGTTAGTTCTCCAACCCCTGTTTTCTATTAGTTTAGTTCTCCATGTTCTGGTGTGTATTTGTTTCATTCTCCAACCTTAGCTGTTTAGCAGTTTAGTTCTCCAACCCCTGTTGTCTTATTAGTTTAGTTCTCCAACCCCTGTTTTCTATTAGTTTAGTTCCCCGTGTTCTGGTTTTTATTTGTTTCATTCTCCAACCTTAGCTGTTTAGTAGTTTAGTTCTCCAACCCCTGCTGTATATTAGTTTAGTTCTCCATGTTCTGGTATGTATTTATTTCTTTCTCCAACCCATCCATGCACACCCCCATGGGTTACTGTTTTGTGACGGGAGTTTGGATTCTTCTCTGACCCCACTTCGTCCGGGCCCGGTTAAACTGAAAAAAATTTAGGCATCGCTGCACATGCTTTCCCGCTCTTGAGTCTATGATGCTTTGGATCAGGCCTTTGATGCCCCGGAATAGAATGTGTAAACAGCTCTGCAGACTCGTCCATCTGTGCTTCTCCACAGTCAGTTGGCTGGTTGGAGAGTTGTGACGTGGGTGAAAACAAGGGTAATTAAGGTGCTACCTCTGAGGACTGTACTGTGTGTGATGTTAATGTGGAGGAAGAGGAGCAGAGGCCACTTGATGCAGCGCTTGTCATCTACTGGAGCACATGTTCCTCCTGCCCCTCATCTACAAGGCGTACCGCTGTGCGACTGCCAAAGAAAGGGAGTGCAGTCAAGTAACAGAAGGTTTCAAAATGCTGCACAATTGCTCACTTAAAGTCCCAACAACCCCTTCTCTCTCATAACGACTCAGCTCTCCTCCTCCAAAACCAGCTTCTCTGCCATCACGGAAGATCATCTTTACTCTCCAAATCACATCTCACCGCCTGTGAACTTGACCTAATACAATCCCACATCATTCCAAACCGTACCGCAGTCTTCATGCCAAGCCTAACCCTCCTCTTCTACCTGTCACTAACAGCTGGCCTCTTATCCTCGTGATTCAAACATACCTCGATCACACCCATCCTCCAAAACCCCTCCCTTGACCCATCCTATGTTTAGCTATCACCCCATCTCACTTCTCCCCTATGCCTCCAAACTACTGAATCAACACGCATATTTTGAACTGTCCCCCAACCTCTCCTCCCGCTCCCTCTTTGACCGCTTACAATCAGGCTTCCGACCTCACCATTCCACTGAAACTGCCCTGACTAAAGTCACCAATGACCTACTAACTGCCAAATCCAAGCCAGACTACTCTGTCTTCCTCCTCCTAGATCTGTCATCTGCCTTCGACACAGTAGACCATACCCTCTTACTACAGACTCTCATCTCTCGGCATCACAGACTTGGCCCTGTCTTGGATCTTTTCATACCTAACCGACAGGACATTCATTCCCTCTCACACACCACCTGCTCATCTCACCCCCTATGTGCCATTGCCCCCTAAGGTTCAGTTGTAGGACCCAGGCTCTTCTCCATCTACACCTTTGGCCTGGGACAGCTCATGGTCTCACGGCTTTCAGTATCACCTCTATGCTGATGACACACAGATCTACCTCTCTGGACCTGATATCACCTCCTTACTAACCAGAGTCCCACAATGTGTGTCCTTTATTTCATCTTTCTTCTCTGTTAGATTTGTAAAAACATGGATAAAACAGAATGCATCATCTTTCCACCATCTAATTCACCCCCCTCCCAACTGACCAATCTATCAAAGTGAATGGCTGCCCAATCTCCCTAGCCCCGCAAGCTTGACTCTGATCTGTCCTTCAAACGTCAGATCCAAGCCCTTTTCACTTGCTGCTGACTCCAACTCCAAAGTATCTCGGGGATCCGCACATTCCTCAACTGTGAATGTAGAAAAACAACAGCGCACGCCCTCATCATCTCCCACCTCGACTACTACAAGCTCCTGCTCTGTGGCCTCCCTTCTACCACTCTCGCACCCCTCTAATCTATCCTAAACTGTGCTGGCCGATTAATCCACCTGTCACCCCGCTATTCCCAGGCTTCTCTCCTCTGTCAATCCCTGCGCTGGCTCCCTGTTGCTCAGAGACTCCAGTTGAAAAGCCTAACTTTGGCATACCAAGCCATCGAAAACCTGTCTCCTCCATACATGTGTGACCTAGTCTCCCTGTTCTAGTTACCTGCACGAAACTTCCCATCCTTCCAATATCTCTGTCTCTACTTCCCTCTTATCTCTTCTTGTCACTATTGCATACAAGATTTGTCCCTTGCCTCTCGCCTACCGTACAAACCTTGAAAAGAAAGCTGAAGACCCACTTCTTGTGACAAGCGTACAATCTGCAGTAAGCCTCACTCCAGCATACCGCTTAACGACTAGCTGTACCCTGACCTACTGTATCCTCACCCATCCCTTGAAGATTGTTTGTGCGCCCTGGCGGGCAGGGTCCTCTCTCCTCTAGTACCAGTCTGTGACCCCTTTTGACATGTAACGCGCCATGGAATAAATGTTGCTGTAATAGTAATAATAATTATAGTACTTGTACTCTGGGTCAATTGATGGCACTTTCCAGGTGTCTACTCCTAATTTGATGTGTTTTGTCAGCTTTTGGGCCAGATTTAAGGTTTTGCATATGCTTTTTTTTGTCCCCCTTTGAATCCTATGGCGTTCGGTAACGTTCGACTAACATTAGACGAATAAATCAGCGAATATCGCAAATGTGGCGATCGTAATCCGCATCGAATATTGAAACATTTGCTCATTTCTAAACAGTACATCAAAAGGGAGATGGTTAAAATGTTATGGTTGAGGTTGATCCAAAAGTGTGTGGGCCTTGCCTGCAGTCCGGTCCCAAAAAAGGGCCTGACAACTCGGTTCTGAGTGGACTACAGAAGGCTAAATGCCATTACAGCCCCGATGTGTACCCAATGCCACGCATCGATGAGCTGCTGGATCGCTTAGCCGGTTCCCGGTATTTGACAATTATGAACTTGAGTCAAGGTTACTGGCTGATTCCCCTGTCCAAAGAGGCACAGGAGAGATCCACCTTCATCACCCCAACTGGACTGTATGAATCCCTTGTCATGTCCTTTGGCATGAGAAATGCGCCTGCCACTTTCCAGCGATTGGTAGATGGGTTTGAGGTCACTTACCTGGATGACATAGCCATCTTAAGTCCCACCTGGGAGGACCCCTGGGACGCCTGGAGCAGGTGCTCAGGCGGATCCAGGGTGTTAGTTTGACTATAAAGCCAGGAAAGTGTCAAATAAGGGTAACGGATTTTCAGTACCTCGGTCACTGAGTGGGTGGAGGAACTCTGAAGCCAGAGCCCGGGGATACCCCAAGACCAAGAAGCAGGTGATGTCCATCTTGGGTACTACAGGGTACTATAGGAAGTTTGTCTCCAACTATAGAGCCCTTGCCAAGCCTCTGACGAACATCACCAAAAAGAAGCTACCGCAAACAGTCGACTGGACAGCTGACTGTGAGCGGTACTTCTCAATGCTGAAAGCCACCGTTGCCAGTTCTCCAGTTGCCCTGAACTTCAACCTGCAGTTTGTGGTTGAAACAGATGACAGTACATTTGACCTGAGTGCAGTGCTCCGCAGGGTAAATGGGGAGGGGGAAAAGCATCGGGGGATGTTCCTCAGCCACATGATCTTATCCCAGGAAGTGGCCTACACCACTGTGGAGAAAGGGTGTCTCACTATAGTGTGGGCCCTGTGGAAGTTGAAACCCTACCTATACAAGCGCAACTTCACCATAGTGACTGACCACAACCCTCTCAGCTGGCTGCACCGGGTGGCCGGCGACAATAGTAAACTACTGCAATGGAGCTTGGTTCTACAGCAGTACTATTTTACCATTCAGCACAAAAAGGGTAGTGAGCGTGGTAACATTGATGAGCTGTCCTGCCAGGGGGATGCTGGGTAGATGGGCTTTGGAGACGATCTGTAAATTGGTCTCCCATGCAATCCCTAAAAGTAGAAGGTGTTATAGATATAATTACAAATCTACAAGACGCCTCAAAGTTATCATAGATGACCCTGAACTGTGGCTGAGAATTATATAACCCCCTTTTTTGGAAACAGCTAATTAAAGAGAATCCTCTAATGGATAGCAAATGTGAGTCCTGTCTCTAGATTGCATAAGAATGTGGAAGTTGACAGATTTATAGTAGATTTAACCTCACGCATCAGCTTGAACAGAAAAACAAGCAGGAGTACTTAAAATCCGTTGTCTCCCTTTAAGAAATTATGAATTGAGGTTTCATGAACCTCGTCAATAGATATATATGATAGATATGAAAGTCATATTTTCAGAGCTGTGGCGAATGTAATGCATTGTCTTACGTCACTGGGCAGTGACCATAACACCTTCAATTCAGATGGTTTATGCTATCTATGTTTTCTATCTCTATGAAGGTATAATCGTGAAAGGAAACATATCTCCCGCCTGGGTCCTCCATCGGAGCAGATATCATAGAACTTGGGAGTCTCCTAATTTTCTAAATAAGAATTGACCATTCCTGTTATGAGTCACCAGAGGGGAGGTATGTGGGTGTAACTTGTGTTGATAGAAGCAAATGCCAAATTATAATCTTTGTCAGTCCTGGAAGCTGCAGTTTACTGTAGTTCTGCCAAAAAATGAAGAGCTCCCCTTCACAAAAGCCAGAGCCAACCCTGCGACATCAGGTTCTGTACATTTCTTCTGTTTATCCTTTTTATTTTATGTAATTATTTATACTGTACTAATTTGTACATTTTTGTAACATTTGTGTATATTTTTATAAACACTGCCTACTTTTTCGGATTAAATATATAACATTTAATAGCTCCGTTCTTTTTGCTCTGTAAACAGCACCCCTAAAGCTATACACTACCTGTCGGGTGTCTGATCGGTCCATATAAGCGATTGGTGGTAGCAGCTAGTTTTTCGTGGGGTTCATGAGCACTACAGAGGAAGTCTTTAAGGCCTCATCCCACCTCTTAGGCTATGTGCGCACGATGCGTACTTGAAGCAGAAATTTTCTGTGCGTTTCTGCCTATCCTTGGCAGAGAAAATGCATGCATTTTTGCTTGCATTTTTGACACGTTTTTTAAAGCGTTTTTTGCACATCAATGAATGATTTTTGGAGCTAAAAATAAAGTTATTTGGTGGGACATTGCTTAAATCTTGGATTGCCATCAGAACTGGGGTGAGTATATTGATTAATTTGAATGATTAAAGAATGTGTCTGTTGTAATTCAAATAAAGTGTTTGCTCTGTGTGTTTATTTAACTCTTTACTTTACTTTAATTAAGTTTGGTCATGAAAAGGTCTGATTGACACCTTGTCATAACTAAACAAAAGAGCTAGGTGTCAGTTAGTCCCATTCACCCAATCTTCATTAGCATTTCTATTCAAGTAATCTATGCGGCTGCTGTGAGCTGCTATTTTTAGCCTGGGAAGGTGCCATTTGCAAACATGTTCCCTAACCATTAATAACATCTCACAGCTGGTTCGTTAGCTGCTACGTCCCCCCAATCAGCACTCAGCAGCGCTTTGGACACAGCTTATTTTTGCTGCGTCCAAAACGCGGTGTTCTAATGCCGCACTTTTATTGTCGGTAAATGTGAATCCACCACATATAATGACACTTCAGTTGGTCAAAATTTGCAGCGAAGACTGGCATGTCTGCTACAGAAATTGACATGCTGTGGGTGAGTTTGGGTACGTGGCCATGGTCAGGAGCCACTACAGGTCTAACTAGACAGCTGCGGGCTGATATTAATAGCTAGGGAAGGGGCCATGGATACTAGCCCCCTCCGTGGCTATTAATATCACCCCTCAGCAGTCCCAGAAATGTTGCAACCATAAAGTGCACCAAATCTGGCGCTTAGCCTTGCTCTTCCCTCTGCCCTGTAGCGGTGGCAGTGGGGTAATGGGGTTGGGGTTCGCCTTGTATTGGCGGCTGGCGTGAAGCCCAGGTTAGTAATGGAGGGCGTCTATAAGACGCCCCCATTACTAACTGCGTGGTAAAATAGTCTCCGCCTTTTCAATAAAAACAGGGCCAGAATAAAGTATTTTAATGAAATAAAACACACACGGTTCTACAATTTTTTTTATTACACGCCTCCGCGAAGCCCTCGATCTCCGGAAAAAAAAGTAAAAAAACTCCCCAACAATATTCCTCACCTGTCCGCCATCAACGACATAGTCCACGATTACGCCAAGTGTCCCCAGACTGCTGTTCTACAGCAGTGACATCAGCCATCACTAATGTCACTGCTGTAGAAGACAGCAATGTATAATGACAGGGGTGTAAAATCACCCCCTGTCAGTGTACATTGCTGCAGGAGATCACTGGGATTGATTTGCTGAAAATCAGCTGATCAGCCCCAGTGAGCTTACGATCAGCTGATGGTCACCTGACCATCAGCTGATACTGACGTCACCACTCAGCTGATGGTCACGTGACCATCAGCTGAGCGGTAACGTCAGTATCAGCTGATGGTCACATGACCGCTCAGCTGAGCGGTGACGTCAGTATCATCTGAGCGGTGATGTCAGTCTTAGCTGATGACCAGTAATGAAGGGTGCTATTGGGATTTTTATGTAGGAGCAGTTATCTGGCAGGAGAAAGCCAACTCCTCCACCATGCTTACTAATGGGGCGGGGTGTGTGGGAAAGGTGTAATCCACCTTATGAAAGTGCAGCTGGAAATGCTGTGTCAGAGGGGGTGAGCCAGGTTTCGGTGATGGCGAGGAAGGAAAATTTGTTAGTTATGAAGAGATCATGGATATAGGAAAGTTTGTTGTAGACGGATCGAGCGTTCCAGAGAGCTCCTGTTAGTGGGACTGGGGTAGCGGGGACTAGGCGGATATGTATGAGGTTAGAAGTGTTGTGAGAGTTTGTGATAGATCGTGGATAGGAGGTGGAAGTGACTGTGGGAATGTGGTGAGGAGGGCCAGGATTTGGGGAGATATCGCCAGCAGTGAGGAAGAGCAGAAAAAGTGTTAGTAGGTGGGAGCATTAGAGAGCATGAGGTGGCTGTCTGTGCTTAGAGACACAGGATTGAATGTTCAGCAATAGTTCAGAGGAAGATGTGAGATGAATGGGGAGGATAGAGGGAGAGATGAAGAGTTCCTTGCTAGGTGTAGGGATTAGGGGTGGTTGTAAGAAGTGAAGGATTAATGGGGTGTCCAAGTATCCAGTTACCTTCAGTTCCAATTCAGGTATAATTCATATCTCACATTTAAGCAATACACTTAAGGCAATGCACTGCAGACACGTCTATAGCAGACTCCTTGTTCACAATATACAGTTATATGAAAAAGTTTGGGCACCCCTATTAATCTTAAGCATAATATTTTATAAAAATTGGTGTTTTTGCAACAGCTATTTCAGTTTGATATATGTAATAACTGTTGGACACAGTAATGTTTCTGCCTTAAAATGAGGTTTATTGTGCTAACAGAAAATGTGCAATCTGCATTCAAACAAAATTTGACAGGTGCATAAGTATGGGCACCTCACCAGAAAAGTGACATTAATATTTAGTAGATCCTCCTTTTGCAAAAATAGCAGCCTCTAGTCGCTTCCTGTAGCTTTTAATGAGTTCCTGGATCCTGGATGAAGGTATTTTTGACCATTCCTCTTTACAAAACAATTCCAGTTCAGTTAAGTTTGATGGTCGCCGAGCATGGACAGCCCTCTTCAAATGATCCCACAGATGTTCAATGATATTCAGGTCTGGGGACTGGGATGGCCATTCCAGAACATTGTAATTGTTCCTCTGCATAAATGCCTGAGTAGATTTGGAGCGGTGTTTTGGATCATTGTCTTGCTGAAAGATCCATCCCCTGCGTAACTTCAACTTTGTCACTGATTCTTGAACATTATTGTCAAGAATCTGCTGATACTGAGTGGAATCCATGCGTCCCTCAACTTTAACAAGATTCCCGGTGCCGGCATTGGCCACACAGCCCCAAAGCATGATGGAACCTCCACCAAATTTTACTGTGGGTAGCAAGTGTTTTTCTGGGAATGCTGTGTTTTTTTGCCGCCATGCATAACGCCTTTTTGTATGACCAAAGAACTCAATCTTGGTTTCATCAGTCCACAGGACCTTCTTCCAAAAAGAAATTGACTTCTCCAAATGTGCTTTTGCATACCTCAGCCGACTCTGTTTGTGGCGTGCTTGCAGAAACGGCTTCTTTCGCATCACTCTCCCATACAGCTTCTCCTTGTGCAAAGTGCATTGTATAGTTGACCGATGCACAGTGACACCATCTGCAGCAAGTTGATGCTGCAGCTCCCTGGAGGTGGTCTGAGGATTGTCCTTGACTGATCTCACCATTCTTCTTCTCTGCCTTTCTGATGTTTTTCTTGGCCTGCCACTTCTGGCCTTAACAAGAACTGTCCCTGTGTTCTTCCATTTCCTAATTATGTTCCTCACAGTGGAAACTGACAGGTTAAATCGCTGAGACAGCATTTTGTATCCTTCCCCTGAACAACTATGTTGAATAATCTTTATTTTCAGATCATTTGACAGTTGTTTTGAGGAGCCCATGATGCCACTCTTCAGGAGATTCAAACAGGAGAACAACTTGCAAGTGGCCACTTTAAGTAGCTTTTCTCATGATTGCATACACCTGGCTATGAAGTTCAAAGATCTCCTACAAGAGCAGGCTCAACCATTTACCACAGGTGAGTTGCCACAAACTAGAAAACCTAGGTCCACCAAATTCCCTCCCTTGTCTCTCTGTCCGGCTATTGAGATCTTCTTGCGTGCGGTGGCTGAGGAATTGAGGCGCCTCCCCACCAGGAGGCGTTTTGATAACCTCACCTACTTTCATCGTACGGCACTCAATCAATTACGATCTTTGCCTGATACAGTTATTAAACCAGCAGACAAGGGAGGGAATATTGTTTTGTGGCCTTGCTCCCAATATGAGAAAGAGGCGCTACGCCAACTCAGAGATCCCCAGACCTATACAAGATTAGCATTTAACCCCACGGCCTCCTTCTCTGACGCACTCCAGGGGATTTTGGGTCGGCATGTGATTCGGGTATTATCGATAAACGTACTGTTGAGGCCTTGACGGTCCGTTTCCCGAGAACTGCCACATTTTACCTACTCCCGAAAATACACAAGGACGCCCTCAACCCGCCTGGACGTCCGATTGAGTCTGGATTGGACGGTTTGTGTGGCCCCATTTCTCAGTATATTGATAGCCACCTACGCCCATTAGTTGGAAATCTTCCATCTTACATCAAAGACACAACGGACGTCCTGACCCGGGTTGACGGCGCCCTTGTTACGGACGACACCCTCCTGGTCACGGCCGACGTCGAGAGCCTTTACACCTGTATTAGCCACAATCTTGATCTGTCTGCGGCTCGCCTCTTCCTGGGGGGTTCCAACCTGAGCGGCCCTTCTAGAGAATTCATCCTCGAGCTCCTCCAGTTTGTCCTTTGCCATAATTATTTTTTATTTAAAGATAGAATATACCTCCAAATCCGTGGCACGGCGATGGGCGCGGCCTGCGCCCCCTCATACGCCAATCTCTTCCTGGGTGCCTGGGAGAGGGAGATCTTTGGTGATGAGGGGATGCGGGGCGCAGACCGTGTCGTGTCATGGATCAGGTATATTGATGATATTTTATTTTTTTGGCATGGAACGGTGGAGGAGCTCGATGATTTCATGGCACATTTGAATTCCAATGATCGTGCTGTGAAGCTGACGTATACTTACCATCCCACGCGGATCGATTTTCTGGATATTACACTTTTAGTAGATTCAGAAGGTCGTATCCAGACTGATCTTTTTAGAAAATCCACCTCAGTGAATTTTCTGATACATGCTGCTTCTGCACATGATTCATCAACTATTCGGGCCTTTCCTGTTGGACAATTCCTCAGGATGAGGCGTGTCTGCTCCACAGACACGGATTTCGAGAGACGTGCCTTAGATATGGCGGCACGTTTCCGACAACGTGGCTATAGCAATCGATGCATCGGCCGTGGCTATAGGAGGGCAAGTAATACCCCTCGGAACACCCTTATTCATCCCCCTCCCAGACACCCTCATGGGGTAATGGAGAGGATCAGCTACATCTCCACATTCAATCATGAGTGGGGGTCCATGCGGCGGATCCTCTCTCGGCATTGGAACATTTTAAGCGCGGAGCCTTCCCTTCGGGAATATATTGGAGAAGCTCCATGTATAACACAACGACGATCGAGCACTCTAGGGGACTTATTAGTAAACAGTCACTACGTTCCTCCTATTTCCAACCCTTTCGGATCCCGTGGCCCTAGGTTGGGTACTTTCCCATGTGGCCACTGTGTGGCCTGTACCAATGTCCTACGAAGTACGTCGTTCACGAGCTCTGACGGCTCCAGTCATTTCGATATTCGTCACTATATTTCCTGTAGCACGACACATGTGGTATATTATGCCACATGTGGGTGTGGGTTAATATATGTTGGTTTAACATCTAGGGAGCTACGTATCAGGGTTCGTGAACACGTCAGGGACATTGGTGCGGCCCGGTCAGCCACTGACCCCCGGGAGCTCAAGACACTGCCTCGACATTTCAGGACTGCTCATAATTGTGATTCGCGCTCACTGAAAATACGGGGCATTGATGTAGTTGGTCTGGGCTCTCGGGGTGGGAATGCCAAACGCCTCCTGGCACAAAAGGAGGCGAGGTGGATTATTACCCTGGACACCATGGCGCCACGGGGTCTGAATGAGAACTTGGGGTTCGCGCCATTTCTCTAATTTCACCTGTCCTGGTACTGCGGTTTATGTGGATCTTGTCATGTGTCCATATTTTACTTTTTGGACCATGTAAGGCTTTATGTTATTTGTTTTTTATTTTTCGATGTGCTCTCCTGTGACCCCTGCAGCATATACATTGTTTATATACTGGCGCTATTTGGGTTCTCTGTCTTTTTAATCTCTTTTATTTTTTAATTACGTTTCTGATTTTCTTCTTCTTTGTGATTTATTCTCAAAGGACCTTATTGGATTTCTTTCCTGATGTCCAGATACCAGATGTGTCAGAACTCTCCACAACAACGATTAATTAAATATATATATCTTCTGGAGGAGTGATTTGCAACAATATATCTGTCTGTTCACCATGGTGTTGTTGTTATTTGTCTTTGTTTCATCTGTCTTATTTATATGTATGTATTGTACCATCCTTTTTCTTCGCCCCCTCCCCTCTTTCTATTCCCCTTCTCTTATGTTTATACATACAGTACAGACCAAAAGTTTGGACACACCTTCTCATTTAAAGATTTTTCTGTGTTTTCATAACTTTGAAAATTGTACATTCACACTGAAGGCATTAAAACTATGAATTAACACATGTGAAATTATATACTTAACAAAAAAGTATGAAACAACTGAAAATATGTCTTATATTCTAGGTTCTTCAAAGTAGCCACCTTTTGCTTTGATGACTGCTTTGCACACTCTTGGCATTCTCTTGATGAACTTCAAGAGGTAGTCACCGGAAATGGTTTTCACTTCACAGGTGTGCCCTGTCAGGTTTAATAAGTGGGATTTCTTGCCTTATAAATGGGGTTGAGACCATCACTTGTGTTGTGCAGAAGTCTGATGGATACTCAGCTAATAGTCCTACTGAATAGACTGTTAGAATTTGTATTATGGCAAGAAAAAAGCAGCTAAGTAAAGAAAAACGAGTGGCCATCATCACTTTAAGAAATGAAGGTCAGTCAGTGCGAAAAATTGGGCAAACTTTGAAAGTGTCCCCAAGTGCAGTTGCAAAAACCATCAAGCGCTACAAAGAAACTGGCTCACATGAGGACCGCCCCAGGAAAGGAAGACCAAGAGTCACCTCTGCTTCTGAGGATAAGTTTATCCGAGTCACCAGCCTCAGAAAACGCAGGTTAACAGCAGCTCAGATTAGAGACCAGGTCAATGCCACACAGAGTCCTAGCAGCAGAAACATCTCTACAACAACTGTTAAGAGGAGACTTTGTGCAGCAGGCCTTCATGGTAAAATAGCTGCTAGGAAACCACTGCTAAGGACAGGCAACAAGCAGAAGTGACTTGATTGGGCTAAAGAATACAAGGAATGGACATTAGACCAGTGGAAATCTGTGCTTTGGTCTGATGAGTGCAAATTTGAGATCTTTGGTTCCAACCACCGTGTCTTTGTGCGACACAGAAAAGGTGAACGGATGAACTCTACATGCCTGGTTCCCACCGTGAAGCATGGAGGAGGAGGTGTGATGGTGTGGGGGTGCTTTGCTGGTGACACTGTTGGGGATTTATTCAAAATTGAAGGCATACTGCACCAGCATGGCTACCACAGCATCTTGCAGCGGCATGCTATTCCTTCCGGTTTGCGTTTAGTTGGACCATCATTTATTTTTCAACACGACAATGACCTCAAACACACCTAGAGGCTGTGTAAGGACTATTTGACCAAGAAGGAGAGTGATGGGGTGCTACACCAGTTGACCTGGCCTCCACAATCTCCAGACCTGAACCCAATCGAGAAGGTTAGGAGTGAGCTGGACCACAGAGTGAAGGCAAAAGGGGCAACAAGTGCTAAGCATCTCTGGGAACTCCTTCAAGATTTTTGGAAGACCATTTCCGGTGACTACCTCTTGAAGCTCATCCAGAGAATGCCAAGAGTATGCAAAGCAGCCATCAAAGCAAAAGATGGCTACTTTGAAGAACCTAGAATATAAGACATATTTTCAGTTGTTTCACACTTTTTTGTTAAGTATATAATTCCAAATGTGTTAATTCATAGTTTTGATGCCTTCAGTGTGAATGCACAATTTTCAAAGTCATGAAGATACAGAAAAAATCTTTAAATGAGGTGTGTCCAAACTTTTGGTCTGTACTGTATATATTTTTTTGCTATCATTATTCATTATTTCTTGTCCCCAATTAGTCTGCTGTATTCCCCTGTCTATTTATATCCCCCTATATCTTTACACTGCATGACAGCCCTTATCAGCACGGAGCTGTATCTCTCTGCAGCGTCATATAGGGAACGGTCTCTGGAGTTCTACTGTGCGCATGCGCTGGGCGACTCGCTCCCCTTGCTCTCGCGTCGCCCATCTCCATGGCGCTGGCGCGCTTCTCGGATGTTGTCCCTCTGACGCTTCCAGGTCGCGCCCGCGTCATGATGGGCGGGGCGGGATTCCGGGGGGCGCTGACTCTCCCAATGTATGCGCCGCCTGTACCTCTCCGCTGATGGCCATCCTGAATTATCACATGACTTTACACGTGATGCCTATAGGGGGCGGAGCTATACATTTAAAAAGGTCCTTGTGCCCTTGCCATTTACGCCTCTCGAAAAAGCACCCGCGAAACGCGCGTCGAGGCTGCCCTTCCTGACAGACACTGGCCCTTACCTGTCCCTAGCCACGTGTGATACTCTGGGGTGAGTTACCGATACCATGTACATGATATGCACTGTAGCAATGGAGTTATTATACAAGAGTACGGTATATGTGATCCCCATATATTAAGTGTCACATTCTTTCTTACTCTGTTCTATTCTACTGTTATTTCTTTTCCTTTTTGATTATCTGGATTATTATTATTATTTTTTCTTTTGGATCTGTTTGTCTGCATCTTACTGTTTTACCATCTATATATGAATTTTTTTAACATGAAATTATAATAAACTTTTGTATGCCAATATACTTGCCTTTTCTCCTGTTTTATTATATTAATAGCTAGGGAAGGGGCCATGGATACTAGCCCCCTCCGTGGATATTAATATCACCCCTCAGCAGTCCCAGAAATGGTGCATCCATAAAGTGCACCAAATCTGGCGCTTAGCCTTGCTCTTCCCACTGCCCTGTAGCGGTGGCAGTGGGGTAATGGGGTTGGCGTTCGCCTTGTATTGGCGGCTGGCGTGAAACCCAGGTTAGTAATGGAGGGCGTCTATAAGACGCCCCCATTACTAACTGCATGGTAAAACAGTCGTCGCCTTTTCAATAAAAACAGGGCCAGAATAAAGTATTTTAATTAAATAAAACACACACGGTTCTACAATTTTTTTTATTACATGCCTCCGTGAAGCCCTCGATCTCCTGAAAAAAACGTAAAAAAAACCCCCAACAATATTCCTCACCTGTCCGCCATCAACGACGTAGTCCACGATTACGCCAAGTGTCCCCAGACTGCTGTTCTACAGTAGTGACATCAGCCATCACTAATGTCACTGCTGTAGAAGTCAGCAATGTATAATGACAGGGGTGTAAAATCACCCCCTGTCAGTGTACATTGCTGCAGGAGGTCACTGGGATTGATTTGCTGAAAATCAGCTGATCAGCCCCAGTGAGCTTACGATCAGCTGATGGTCACTTGACCATCAGCTGATACTGACGTCACCACTCAGCTGATGGTCACGTGACCATCAGCTGAGCGGTAACGTCAGTATCAGCTGATGGTCACATGACCGCTCAGCTGAGCGGTGACGTCGGTATCATCTGAGCGGTGATGTCAGTCTCAGCTGATGACCAGTAATGAAGGGTGGCAGTGGGATTTTTGTGTAGGAGAAGTTATCTGGCAGGAGAAAGCCAACTCCTCCACCATGCTTGCTAATGGGGCAGGGTGTGTAGGAAAGGTGTAATCCACCTTATGAAAGTGCAGCTGGAGAGGCTGTGTCAGAGGGGGTGAGCCTGGTTTCGGTGATGGCGAGGAAGGAAAATTTGTTAGTTATGAAGAGATCATGGATGTAGGAAAGTTTGTTGTAGACGGATCGAGCGTTCCAGAGAGCTCCTGTTAGTGGGACTGGGGTAGCGGGGACTAGGCGGATATGTATGAGGTTAGAAGGGTTGTGAGAGTTTGTGATAGATGGTGGATAGGAGGTGGAAGTGACTGTGGGAATGTGGTGAGGAGGGCCAGGATTTGGGGAGATATCGCCAGCAGTGAGGAAGAGCAGAAAAAGTGTTAGTAGGTGGGAGCATTAGAGAGCATGAGGTGGCTGTCTATGCTTAAAGACACAGGATTGCATGTTGAGCAATAGTTCAGAGGAAGATGTGAGATGAATGGGGAGGATAGAGGGAGAGATGAAGAGTTCCTTGCTAGGTGTAGGGATTAGGGGTGGTTGTAAGAAGTGAAGGATTAATGGGGTGTCCAAGTATCCAGATACCTTCAGTTCCAATTCAGGTATAATTCATATCTCACACTTAAGCAATACACTTAAGGCAATGCACTGCAGACACGTCTATAGCAGACTCCTTGTTCACAATATACAGTTATATGAAAAAGTTTGGGCACCCCTATTAATCTTAAGCATAATGTTTTATAAAAATTGGTGTTTTTGCAACAGCTATTTCAGTTTGATATATGTAATAACTGTTGGACACAGTAATGTTTCTGCCTTGAAATGAGGTTTATTGTACTAACAGAAAATGTGCAATCTGCATTCAAACAAAATTTGACAGGTGCATAAGTATGGGCACCTCACCAGAAAAGTGACATTAATATTTAGTAGATCCTCCTTTTGCAAAAATAACAGCCTCTAGTCGCTTCCTGTAGCTTTTAATGAGTTCCTGGATCCTGGATGAAGGTATTTTTGACCATTCCTCTTGACAAAACAATTCCAGTTCAGTTAAGTTTGATGGTCGCCGAGCATGGACAGCCCTCTTCAAATGATCCCACAGATGTTCAATGATATTCAGGTCTTGGGACTGGGATGGCCATTCCAGAACATTGTAATTGTTCATCTGCATAAATGCCTGAGTAGATTTGGAGCGGTGTTTTGGATCATTGTCTTGCTGAAAGATCCATCCCCTGCGTAATTTCAACTTTGTCACTGATTCTTGAACATTATTGTCAAGAATCCGCTGATACTGAGTGGAATCCATGCGTCCCTCAACTTTAACAAGATTCCCGGTGCCGGCATTGGCCACACAGCCCCAAAGCATGATGGAACCTCCACCAAATTTTACTGTGGGTAGCAAGTGATTTTCTGGGAATGCTGTGTATTTTTGCCGCCATGCATAACGCCTTTTTGTATGACCAAAGAACTCAATCTTGGTTTCATCAGTCCACAGGACCTTCTTCCAAAAAGAAATTGACTTCTCCAAATGTGCTTTTGCATACCTCAGCCGACTCTGTTTGTGGCGTGCTTGCAGAAACGGCTTCTTTCGCATCACTCTCCCATACAGCTTCTCCTTGTGCAAAGTGCGTTGTATAGTTGACCAATGCACAGTGACACCATCTGCAGCAAGTTGATGCTGCAGCTCTCTGGAGGTGGTCTGAGGATTGTCCTTGACTGATCTCACCATTATTCTTCTCTGCCTTTCTGATGTTTTTCTTGGCCTGCCACTTCTGGCCTCAACAACAACTGTCCCTGTGTTCTTCCATTTCCTTACTATGTTCCTCACAGTGGAAACTGACAGGTTAAATCGCTGAGACAGCTTTTTGTATCCTTCCCCTGAACAACTATTTTGAATAATCTTTTTTCAGATCATTTGACAGTTGTTTTGAGGAGCCCATGATGCCACTCTTCAGAGGAGATTCAAACAGGAGAACAACTTGCAAGTGGCCACTTTAAGTAGCTTTTCTCATGATTGCATACACCTGGCTATGAAGTTCAAAGATCTCCTACAAGAGCAGGTTCAACCATTTACCACAGGTGAGTTGCCACAAACTAGAAAACCTAGGTCCACCAAATTCCCTCCCTTGTCTCTCTGTCCTGCTATTGAGATCTTCGTGTGTGCGGTGGCTGAGTAATTGAGGCGCCTCCCCACCAGGAGGCGTTTTGATAACCTCACCTACTTTCATCGTACGGCACTCAATCAATTACGATCTTTGCCTGATACAGTTATTAAACCAGCAGACAAGGGAGGGAATATTGTTTTGTGGCCTTGCTCCCAATATGAGAAAGAGGCGCTACGCCAACTCAGAGACCCCCAGACCTATACAAGATTATCATTTAACCCCACGGCCTCCTTCTCTGACGCACTCCAGGGGATTTTGGGTCGGGCATGTGATTCGGGTATTATCGATGAACGTACTGTTGAGGCCTTGACGGTCCGTTTCCTGAGAACTGCCACATTTTACCTACTCCCGAAAATACACAAGGATGCCCTCAACCCGCCTGGACGTCCGATCTTGTCTGGATTGGATGGTTTGTGTGGCCCCATTTCTCAGTATATTGATAGGCACCTACGCTCATTAGTTGGAAATCTTCCATCTTCCATCAAAGACACAACGGACGTCCTGACCCGGGTCGATGGCGCCCTAGTTACGGACGACACCCTCCTGGTCACAGCCGACGTCGAGAGCCTTTACACCTGTATTAGCCACAATCTTGGTCTGTCTGCGGCTCGCCTCTTCCTGGGGGGTTCCAACCTGAGCTGCCCTCCTAGAGAATTCATCCTCGAGCTCCTCTAGTTTGTCCTTTGCCATAATTATTTTTTATTTAAAGATAGAATATACCTCCAAATCCGTGGCACGGCGATGGAGGTGGCCTGCGCCCCCTCGTACGCCAATCTCTTCCTGGGTGCCTGGGAGAGGGAGATCTTTCGTGATGAGGGGATGCGGGGCGCAGACCGTGTCGTGTCATGGATGAGGTATATTGATGATATTTTATTTTTTTGGCATGGGACGGTGGAGGAGCTCGATGATTTCATGGCATGTTTGAATTCCAATGATCGTGCTGTGAAGCTGACGTATACTTACCATCCCACGCGGATCGATTTTCTGGATATTACACTTTTAGTAGATTCAGAGGGTCGTATCCAGACTGATCTATTTAGAAAATCCACCTTAGTGAATTCTCTGATACATGCTGCTTCTGCACATGATTCATCAACTATTCGGGCCTTTCCTGTTGGACAATTCTTCAGGATGAGGCTTGTCTGCTCCACAGACACGGATTTCGAGAGACGTGCCTTAGATCTGGCGGCACGTTTCCGACAACGTGGCAATAGCAATCGATGCATCGGCCGTGGCTATAGGAGGGCACGTAATACCCCTCGGAACACCCTTATTCACCCCCCTCCCAGACACCTTCATGGGGTACCGGAGAGGATCCGCTACATCTCCACATTCAATCATGAGTGGGGGTCCATGCGGCGAATCCTCTCTCGGCATTGGAACATTTTAAGCGCGGAGCCTTCCCTTCGGGAATATATTGGAGAAGCTCCGTGTATGACAATACGACGATCGAGCACTCTGGGTGACTTATTAGTAAACAGTCACTACGTTCCTCCTATTTCCAACCCTTTCGGATCCTGTGGCCCTAGGTTGGGTACTTTCCCATGTGGCCACTGTGTGGCCTGTACCAATGGTTCTAAAATTTCTTCTACAATCTCCTTCAGTACACCCCAGAGTACTGAAGGAGATTGTAGAAGAAATTTTAGAACCACTCTCCATAATCTTTGAAAATTCTTGGAGAACAGGAGAAGTCCCAGAAGACTGGAGAAGAGCAAATGTTGTTCCTATCTTCAAAAAGGGGAAGAAGGTGGACCCAGGGAACTATAGGCCGGTGAGTCTGACTTCTATACCAGGAAAGATCTTTGAACAAATTATTAAACAACATGTATGTAAGTACATGGATAAGAATGAAGTGATTAACCAGAGTCAGCATGGGTTTGTAACTAACAAGTCATGTCAGACTAACTTAATTTCCTTCTATGACAGAATCACTGACTGGGTGGATCAGGGAAATGCTGTAGATATAGTATATCTTGACTTCAGCAAAGCATTTGACAAAGTATCTCACATCATCCTTATTGAAAAAATGACCAAGTATGCAATGGACCAGGCAACTGTTAGGTGGATTCATAACTGGCTTAGTGATCGGACTCAAAGGGTGGTTGTAAATGGCTTCACATCCAGCTGGATGAATGTCTCAAGTGGGGTACCACAGGGCTCCGTCCTGGGACCTGTATTGTTCAACATCTTTATCAATGATTTAGATGAAGGAATTGAGGGTAAACTGATTAAATTTGCTGATGACACAAAGCTAGGAGGGATAGCTAATACTAGAGAAGAGAGAGAGAGGATTCAAAAAGACCTAAATAAACTGGAGCAGTGGGCAGCAACCAACAGAATGGTTTTTAACCGGGAAAAATGCAAAGTACTACATCTGGGCAATAAAAATGAAAAAAGCATATACAGAATGGGAGGAATAGAGCTAAGCAACAGTACATGTGAAAAAGACTTAGGTATACTAATAGATCATAGACTGAACATGAGTCAACAGTGTGATGCAGCAGCAAAAAAGGCAAATACAATTCTGGGATGTATTAACAGAAGCATACAGTCTAGATCACGTTAAGTCATTATCGGTCTTTACTCCTCTTTGGTCAGACCTCATCTGGAATACTGTGTACAGTTTTGGGCACCACATTTTAAAAAAGACATCGACAAACTGGAGCAAGTTCAGAGAAGAGCGACCAGAATGGTGACTGGTCTGCAAACCATGTCCTATGAGGAACGGTTGCAGGATTTGGGAATGTTTAGCTTGCAAAAAAGAAGACTGAGAGGAGACTTAATAGCTGTCTACAAATATGTCAAGGGCTGTCACATTGTAGAAGGATCATCTTTATTCTCATTTGCACAAGGAAAGACTAGAAGCAATGGGATGAAACTAAATGGGAGGAGACACAGATTAGATATTAGAAAAAACTTTTTGACAGTTAGGGTGATTAATGAGTGGAACAGGCTGCCACGAGAGGTGGTGAGTTCCCCTTCAATGGACGTCTTCAAACAGAGGCTGGACAGACATCTGTCTGAGATGATCTAGTGAATCCTGCTTTGAGCAGGGGGTTGGACCAGATGACCCAGGAGGTCCCTTCCAACTCTACCATTCTATGATTCTATGATTCTATGATTCTATGAATGTCCTACGAAGTACGTCGTTCACGAGCTCTGACGGCTCCCGTCATTTCGATATTCGTCACTATATTTCCTGTAGCACGACACATGTGATATATTATGCCACATGTGGGTGTGGGTTAATATATGTTGGTTTAACATCTAGGGAGCTACGTATCAGGGTTCGTGAACACATCAGGGACATTGGTGCGGCCCGGTCTGCCACTGACCCCCGTGAGCTCAAGACACTGCCTCGACATTTCAGGACTGCTCATAACTGTGATTCGCGCTCACTGAAAATACGGGGCATTGATGTAGTTGGTCTGGGCTCTCGGGGTGGGAATGCCAAACGCCTCCTGGCACAAAAGGAGGCGAGGTGGATTATTACCCTGGACACCATGGCGCCACGGGGTCTGAATGAGAACTTGGGGTTCGCGCCATTTCTCTAATTTCACCTGTCCTGGTTCTGCGGTTTATGTGGATCTTGTCATGTGTCCATATTTTACTTTTTGGACCATGTAAGGCTTTATGTTATTTGTTTTTTATTTTTCGATGTGCTCTCCTGTGACCCCTGCAGCATATACATTGTTTATATACTGGCGCTATTTGGGTTCTCTGTCTTTTTAATCTCTTTTATTTTTTAATTACGTTTCTGATTTTCTTCTTCTTTGTGATTTATTCTCAAAGGACCTTATTGGATTTCTTCCCTGATGTCCAGATACCAGATGTGTCAGAACTCTCCCAACAACGATTAATTAAATATATATATCTTTTGGAGGAGTGATTTGCAACAATATATCTGTCTGTTCACCATGGTGTTGTTGTTA
Organism: Phyllobates terribilis; assembly: GCF_046119375.1. Taxonomy (NCBI): domain Eukaryota; kingdom Metazoa; phylum Chordata; class Amphibia; order Anura; family Dendrobatidae; genus Phyllobates; species Phyllobates terribilis. The sequence goes on along the minus strand of NW_027362761.1, from coordinate 739,833,871 downwards.
TTTGTCTTTGTTTCATCTGTCTTATTTATATGTATGTATTGTACCATCCTTTTTCTTCGCCTCCTCCCCTCTTTCTATTCCCCTTCTCTTATGTTTATACATATATATTTTTTTGCTATCATTATTCATTATTTCTTGTCTCCAATTATTCTGCTGTATTCCCCTGTCTATTTATATCCCCCTATATCTTTACACTGCATGACAGCCCCTATCAGCACGGAGCTGTATCTCTCTGCAACGTCATATAGGGAACCGTCTCTGGAGTGCTACAGTGCGCATGCGCTGGGCGACTCGCTCCCCCTGCTCTCGCGTCGCCCATCTCCATGGCGCTGGCGCGCTTCCCGGATGTTGTCCCTCTGACGCTTCCGGGTCGCGCCTGCGTCATGATGGGCGGGGCGGGATTCCGGGGGGCGCTGACTCTCCCAATGTATGCGCCGCCTGTACCTCTCTGCTGACAGCCATCCTGAATTATCACATGACTTTACACGTAATGCCTATAGGGGGCGGAGCTATACATTTAAAAAGGTCCTTGTGCCCTTGCCATTTACGCCTCTCGAAAATTCACCCGCGAAACGCGCGTCGAGGCTGCCCTCCCTGACAGACACCGGCCCTTACCTGTCCCTAGCCACGTGTGATACTCTGGGGTGAGTTACCTATACCATGTACATGATATGCACTGTAGCAATGGAGTTATTATACAGGACTACGGTATATGTGATCCCCATATATTAAGTGTCACATTCTTTCTTACTCTGTTCTATTCTACAGTTATTTCTTTTCCTTTTTGATTATCTGGATTATTATTATTATTTTTTGTTTTGGATCTGTTTGTCTGCATCTTACTGTTTTACCATCTATATATGAATTTTTTTAACATGAAATTATAAGAAACTTTTGTATGCCAATATACTTGCCTTTTCTCCTGTTTTATTATATTTTGTTTAAGTTGGTTACATAATATGGGGTGTGAGTGGTTATTTATCCACACCACCCTATTTTGAATCTCAAAATGTGGGCTATTTTGTTTCTCATTCTATGCTTCTGTGTTTTCACAGTTCCTTTCAAGCCGAAAATGGATTTTCGAGCCCGTGACCACACGTGGCTTGCGCAATTAAATGAGATGTCTGGCGACATTCCTGATCCAAATAACGGTGGCTCTGGGATGCAGCAGGGCTTGCAGGAGAGCATTTCTAATTTTAAAGCTTTGCTTAAGCACAGAACCAGGATATGGTGGAATAGGGCCTTTGTTATTAAATATATTGAGAGGACCCTAGTCCCGCGAGGATTACGAATCCAGATCTTTCCTTCCTTTCCAGTCGATGATGAGATATTTAAAAACAAATGGGAAGATCTGGCTAATACGTGTTCCCTGGGATTTTTGGGTCTATTAAAAGATCTTAATGAGGCATCCCTTCGTGACATGGATAAGGAGATCGAAGAAATTCAGATACATCTTCAGAATGAATTAGATTCTACCAAGCTTAAACAGTTTAATGACGAGGTCGACCTGGAGTGTCAGAGATGGGTTAGGGAAATCCTTGCCACTAAATTAAAGAAATTGCACCGTGATATTCAGGACAAACAAACGGGTAATGTTTACAGATGGCGTAATCCGCAGGCGAGGTCCCGGAATAGAGTTCGTAATGCCCATCCCTCACGCTCCAGGTCCACCTCGGCTTCTTCATCTATTTCAATCACTGATCCATCTCCCCTGGAAGGCTCGGTCGTCCGATATAATCCGGAGTCTCAACCTGTACCAAGGATTCAGACTAGATCAACGGGTACAAGGAAAAAGACTACGCCTTACCAGGTCAGTGATTCCCGAGGGGAGCTCCGTGTTATTAATTTGACTACCCATGTCCTTACACGTGCGCAGATGGAGGTCCTGAGCCTGGCCCTTTCTTTTTCGCCCACTAATTCTTTTGATTATTTCACTGCTCTCAAGGACCTCCACCTATTCGCACGTAAATTAATTCTCAAAAAATTACATTCTAGAGTGTCTGGTGAGGGGGACCCCGTGACTGCGGCAGAGATGGAGGCCTTGGATAATCTGGAGGATCTCCTACAAGAGCAGGTTCAACCATTTACCACAGGTGGGTTGCCACAAACTAGAAAACCTAGGTCCACCAAATTCCCTCCCTTGTCTCTCTGTCCTGCTATTGAGATCTTCGTGTGTGCGGTGGCTGAGGAATTGAGGCGCCTCCCCACCAGGAGGCGTTTTGATAACCTCACCTACTTTCATCGTATGGCACTCAATCAATTACGATCTTTGCCTGATACAGTTATTAAACCAGCAGACAAGGGAGGGAATATTGTTTTGTGGCCTTGCTCCCAATATGAGAAGGAGGCATTACGCCAACTCAGAGACCCCCAGACCTATGCAAGATTATCATTTAACCCCAAGGCCTCCTTCTCTGACGCACTCCAGGGGATTTTGGGTCGGGCATGTGATTCGGGTATTATCGATAAACGTACTGTTGAGGCCTTGACGGTCCGTTTCCCGAGAACTGCCACATTTTACCTACTCCCGAAAATACACAAGGACGCCCTCAACCCGCCTGGACGTCCGATTGTGTCTGGTTTGGACGGTTTGTGTGGCCCCATTTCTCAGTATATTGATAGCCACCTACGCCCATTAGTTGGAAATCTTCCATCTTCCATCAAAGACACAACGGACGTCCTGATCCGGGTTGACGGCGCCCCTGTTACGGACGACACCCTCCTGGTCACGGCCGACGTCGAGAGCCTTTACACCTGTATTAGCCACAATCTTGGTCTGTCTGCGGCTCGCGTCTTCCTGGGGGGTTCCGACCTGAGCGGCCCTTCTAGAGAATTCATCCTCGAGCTCCTCCAGTTTGTCCTTTGCCATAATTATTTTTTATTTAAAGATAGAATATACCTCCAAATCCGTGGCACGGCGATGGGGGCGGCCTGCGCCCCCTCATACGCCAATCTCTTCCTGGGTGCCTGGGAGAGGGAGATCTTTGGTGATGAGGGGATGCGGGGCGCAGACCGTGTCGTGTCATGGATGAGGTATATTGATGATATTTTATTTTTTTGGCATGGAACGGTGGAGGAGCTCGATGATTTCATGGCACGTTTGAATTCCAATGATCGTGCTGTGAAGCTGACGTATACTTACCATCCCACGCGGATCGATTTTCTGGATATTACACTTTTAGTAGATTCAGAGGGTCGTATCCAGACTGATCTATTTAGAAAATCCACCTCAGTGAATTCTCTGATACATGCTGTTTCTGCACATGATTCATCAACTATTCGGGCCGTTCCTGTTGGACAATTCCTCAGGATGAGGCGTGTCTGCTCCACAGACACGGATTTCGAGAGACGTGCCTTAGATCTGACGGCACGTTTCCGACAACGTGGCTATAGCAATCGATGCATCGGCCGTGGCTATAGGAGGGCAAGTAATACCCCTCGGAACACCCTTATTCACCCCCCTCCCAGACACCCTCATGGGGTACCGGAGAGGATCCGCTACATCTCCACATTCAATCATGAGTGGGGGTCCATGCGGCGGATCTTCTCTCGGCATTGGAACATTTTAAGCGCGGAGCCTTCCCTTCGGGAATATATTGGAGAAGCTCCGTGTATGACACCACGACGATCGAGCACTCTAGGGGACTTATTAGTAAACAGTCACTATGTTCCTCCTATTTCCAACCCTTTCTGATCCCGTGGCCCTAGGTTGGGTACTTTCCCATGTGGCCACTGTGTGGCCTGTACCAATGTCCTACGAAGTACGTCGTTCACGAGCTCTGACGGCTCCCGTCATTTCGATATTCGTCACTATATTTCCTGTAGCACGACACATGTGGTATATTATGCCACATGTGGGTGTGGGTTAATATATGTTGGTTTAACATCTAGGGAGCTACGTATCAGGGTTCGTGAACACGTCAGGGACATTGGTGCGGCCCGGTCAGCCACTGACCCCCGTGAGCTCAAGACACTGCCTCGACATTTCAGGACTGCTCATAATTGTGATTCGCGCTCACTGAAAATACGGGGCATTGATGTAGTTGGTCTGGGCTCTCGGGGTGGGAATGCCAAACGCCTCCTGGCACAAAAGGAGGCGAGGTGGATTATTACCCTGGACACCATGGTGCCACGGGGTCTGAATGAAAACTTGGGGTTCGCGCCATTTCTCTAATTTCACCTGTCCTGGTTCTGCGGTTTATGTGGATCTTGTCATGTGTCCATATTTTACTTTTTGGACCATGTAAGGCTTTATGTTATTTGTTTTTTATTTTTCGATGTGCTCTCCTGTGACCCCTGCAGCATATACATTGTTTATATACAGGCGCTATTTGGGTTCTCTGTCTTTTTAATCTCTTTTATTTTTTAATTACGTTTCTGATTTTCTTCTTCTTTGTGATTTATTCTCAAAGGACCTTATTGGATTTCTTTCCTGATGTCCAGATACCAGATGTGTCAGAACTCTCCCAACAACGATTAATTAAATATATATATCTTTTGGAGGAGTGATTTGCAACAATATATCTGTCTGTTCACCATGGTGTTGTTGTTATTTGTCTTTGTTTCATCTGTCTTATTTATATGTATGTATTGTACCATCCTTTTTCTTCGCCCCCTCCCCTCTTTCTATTCCCCTTCTCTTATGTTTATACATATATATTTTTTTGCTATCATTATTCATTATTTATTGTCCCCAATTATTCTGCTGTATTCCCCTGTCTATTTATATCCCCCTATATCTTTACACTGCATGACAGCCCCTATCAGCACGGAGCTGTATCTCTCTGCAGCGTCATATAGGGAACGGTCTCTGGAGTTCTACTGTGCGCATGCGCTGGGCGACTCGCTCCTCCTGCTCTCGCGTCGCCCTTCTCCATGGCGCTGGCGCGCTTCCTGAATGTTGTCCCTCTGACGCTTCCGGGTCGCTCCCGCGTCATGATGGGCGGGGCGGAATTCCGGGGGGCGCTTACTCTCCCAATGTATGCGCCGCCTGTACCTCTCCGCTGACGGCCATCCTGAATTATCACATGACTTTACACGTGATGCCTATAGGGGGCAGAGCTATACATTTAAAAAGGTCCTTGTGCCCTTGCCATTTTCGCCTCTCGAAAAAGTACCCGCGAAACGCGCGTCGAGGCTGCCCTCCCTGACAGACACCGGCCCTTACCTGTCCCTAGCCACGTGTGATACTCTGGGGTGAGTTACCGATACCATGTACATGATATGCACTGTAGCAATGGAGTTATTATACAAGACTACGGTATAAGTGATCCCCATATATTAAGTGTCACATTCTTTCTTACTCTGTTCTATTCTACTGTTATTTCTTTTCCTTTTTGATTATCTGGATTATTATTATTATTTTTTCTTTTGGATCTGTTTGTCTGCATCTTACTGTTTTACCATCTATATATGAATTTTTTTAACATGAAATTATAATAAACTTTTGTATGCCAATATACTTGCCTTTTCTCCTGTTTTATTATATTAATAGCTAGGGAAGGGGCCATGGATACTAGCCCCCTCCGTGGCTATTAATATCACCCCTTAGCAGTCCCAGAAATGGTGCATCCATAAAGTGCACCAAATCTGGCGCTTAACCTTGCTCTTCCCAGTGCCCTGTAGCGGTGGCAGTGGGGTAATGGGGTTGGGGTTCGCCTTGTATTGGCGGCTTACGAGAAGCCCAGGTTAGTAATGGAGGGCGTCTATAAGACGCCCCCATTACTAACTGCATGGTAAAATAGTCGCCGCCTTTTCAACAAAAACAGGGCTAGAATAAAGTATTTTAATGAAATAAAACACACACGGTTCTACAATTTTTTTTATTACACGCCTCCGTGAAACCCTCGATCTCCTGAAAAAAACGTAAAAAAAACCCCCAGCAATATTCCTCACCTGTCCGCCATCAACGACGTAGTCCACGATTACGCCAAGTGTCCCCAGACTGCTGTTCTACAGCAGTGACATCAGCCACCACTAATGTCACTGCTGTAGAAGTCAGCAATGTATAATGACAGGGGTGTAAAATCACCCCCTGTCAGTGTACATTGCTGCAGGAGGTCACTGGGATTGATTTGCTGAAAATCAGCTGACCAGCCCCAGTGAGCTTACGATCAGCTGATGGTCACCTGACCATCAGCTGATACTGACGTCACCACTCAGCTGATGATCACGTGACCATCAGCTGAGCGGTAATGTCAGTATCAGCTGATGGTCACATGACCGCTCAGCTGAGCGGTGACATCAGTATCATCTGAGCGGTGATGTCAGTCTCAGCTGATGATCAGTAATGAAGGGTGGCAGTGGGATTTTTGTGTAGGAGCAGTTATCTGGCAGGAGAAAGCCAACTCCTCCACCATGCTTGCTAATGGGGCGGGGTGTGTGGGAAAGGTGTAATCCACCTTATGAAAGTGCAGCTGGAGAGGCTGTGTCAGAGGGGGTGAGCCAGGTTTCGGTGATGACGAGGAAGGAAAATTTATTAGTTATGAAGAGATCATGGATGTAGGAAAGTTTGTTGTAGACGGATCGAGCGTTCCAGAGAGCTCCTGTTAGTGGGACTGGGGTAGCGGGGACTTTGCGGATATGTATGAGGTTGGAAGGGTTGTGAGAGTTTGTGATAGATCGTGGATAGGAGGTGGAAGTGACTGTGGGAATGTGGTGAGGAGGGCCAGGATTTGGGGAGATATCGCCAGCAGTGAGGAAGAGCAGAAAAAGTGTTAGTAGGTGGGAGCATTAGAGAGCATGAGGTAGCTGTCTTTGCTTAGAGACACAGGATTGAATGTTGAGCAGTAGTTCAGAGGAAGATGTGAGATGAATGGGGAGGATAGAGGGAGAGATGAAGAGTTTCTTGCTAGGTGTAGGGATTAGGGGTGGTTGTAAGAAGTGAAAGATTAATGGGGTGTCCAAGTATCCAGTTACCTTCAGTTCCAATTCAGGTATAATTCATATCTCACACTTAAGCAATACACTTAAGGCAATGCACTGCAGACACGTCTATAGCAGACTCCTTGTTCACAATATACAGTATGTGCTACAAAATGCAGTCAGGTCTGAACCAGAGGGGAGTGGTCTGTGCTCATCTTGATCAGCTGATTACTAAGACTAAGCCAGATGCAGGGTATTAAAGGGCCAAGTAAACATGGTCATAAATAAGAGTGGGGGGTAGTAGTTAGTTGAGAAACATACTATGTGCATATAGAAGCAGAGGAAAGGAGAAGTCAGGATGAGAAAGCTGGGTCACGTACCATGTGTATATAGAAGCAAAGGAAGGGAGAATTCAGGATGGGAAAGCTGGGTCACGTACCATGCGTATATAGAAGCACACATTTCTTTGGCAAGAAAACAGCTGCGTAAAAAACGTGCGTATTTGCTGCGTTTTTGCTGCGTATTTTTGACCACCTATGTCTATGTGCCCACGATTCAGAAATACTCTGGATTTTTCCTGTGCGTTTTTGCATCTCCCTTGCAGAAAAAACACATGCGCATTTTAAATGCGTTTTTTCTGCCAGGGGCAAGTGTTTGTAAAGCGTTTTTAGCATGCGATTTCGCATTCTTTTGTCAAGCGCTTTTCAAAGCGATTTTAGCATCACTTGGAAAAGTGCTTGAAAGTTGGTGACACAATATAAATCCATGCAACCGGCATGGATTTATATTGTGTGACCAACATAATGTTAAAAAAAAAAGAATTAGAATGTACAAAATAAAAAATAACCTTATACTCACCTTCTGATGGCCCCCGCTCTGCTACCGGCGTCACTGCTGGCTCCGTGGTGGGTAACGGTAATATAAAAGGACCTTCCATGATGTCAGCGGTCATGTGACAAGTCACCCGACCGCCAACGTCAGCGGTCGAGTGACCTGTCACATGACCGCTGATGTCATGGAAGGTCCTTTTACATTACCGGTACCCACCACGGAGCCAGCAGCGACGCCGGTAGCAGATCAGGGGCCATCAGAAGGTGAGTATAAGGTTATTTATTATTTTAATTCTTTTTTTACTTACAGGTACTATGGTACCTCTTCTCCAGACCCGGGTACAATCCACGCATTAATAGCATAAGATCCGCATGACTACCTGTAGTCATGCAGATCTTATATGATCCAATGCAAGTCAAAGGTGGCGATTTCACAGTGAAATCACGCTAGAATTGGTCTTGCTGCGGGTTTTACTGCAATGCGAATTTGCAGGGGAAATTTCCGCATGATGTGCACAGCACATGCGGATTTGCATTGCAGTAAATGGCAGACCTATTACAAGCGATTTTAATGCTTTTTCACTGCGTTTTCGCAGTGAAAATACGCTTCAAAAACAAATTAAAATTGCTTCGTATGCACATAGCCTTGCTTTCTATGGTTGAAAAAATGCTGCAAATACGCAGGTACATTTTCTGCTGCAGAAACGCTGAAAGAAGTGACATGCTCTATTTTACAAATACACAAGCAAGGCAGAAAATACGCAGCAAACAAAAAGCAACGTGTGTGAACAGAGAATTCTGGTTTCTCATAGACTTTGCTGGTCTTGCAAAACACAACATGTGTGAACATAGCCGAAAAGACTCCTGTGGATTTAGATTCATTGCTCCGAAATTGCCCATATGACTACATGACCCCAGATGCTGTTCTAGTAAATATTCTGATCCAGAACCTCAAATATCTGTACATTTACATTTCCTTTGGGGTATCTTCTGGTGTAACCGTTTAAAGGATCTAATTTAAGGAATAAAGCTCTGGCTTTAAGAAGATCTCCATGTGTCGGTGACGGATATTGTGCATTATTAGAATAGGGTGTATGTGTGACACCAATGCTGGCATCCCTGCATGGCGCCTATCCCTCCTTCTGGCAGGGACACCGACTTACTCACAGCCCCGGCCGCTCTCCGGCTCCCTCCCCGGCTCCTGTGTCTTGGGACCTGTGCAGAACTCCCAGTTGTCGTGGCAGCGCGCTTAGGGCAGACGCGCTCCCTGCCTCTTAAAGGGGTGGTGCGCATACTCTTGATTTGTCCCAGCAAATAATTGAAAGACACTAGGTACTTAAGGCACCTTCCCCTGTAGTTGTCTTGTCAGTCAGCTAGCTGCTAGTCTGTTGTTAGGTTCCTGTACCAGTCCAGTTTACCTGTACCAGTATCAGCCTTGTCTGAATCAGTACCTGAACCTGAAACCATACCTGTGGTATCTGAACTTGAAACCACTCCAGCAGTATCTGAACCAGGATCTGTGGTTAAGACCCGCATTACCTGTTCCAGCATCAGGGCTGGTCCCATCTGAACCAGCTCCAATATCAGTTCCATCAGAATCCAGTTCTGCCTTGATCACCAGGACAAAATCCTGTCCTATCTGCTTACAGTGAATACCCATTTGGACGCTTTGACGTCGGCTGCTTTATCCGCTCCAGCCCAAGTTGCAGCAGCCACGACAGTCACTACTCTGCCTGCTACTCTTGCATCTGGACCATCTCCTCGTCTGTCTGCACAGCCACGTTTCGACAGAGATCCCAATCAGTGCTGTGGGTTTGTTAACCAGTGCACCCTGCACTATGAAGTGCTGGCCCACCAGTTCCCCTCTGATCGGGCTAATGTGGTGTTCCTCATGTCTCACTTGGGAGGAGAGACCTTGGCATGGCTCAATCCCCTATTAGAGAGAAGTGATCCTGAGACCTCGGATTTTCAGGTCTTCCTGGAGGTGTTCCGTAAGGTCTTCGACGAGCCAGGCTGTGTCACTTCGGAAGCGTCTTCCCTCCTTAGACTGCATCAGGCAGGTCTGACTGTAGGTAAAGATAGTCCGGATCAACACCCTGTCTCCCGAACTTGGCTGAAACAATGAGGAATTGGTAGTGGCACTCTGGGAGAGATTGTCCGGAAGAATTAAAGACGAACAGGCTGGTCGAGACATCCCTGCTACTCTGGATGATCTATTTTTCCTGACCATCCGTATTGACCTCAGGTTCCAGGAACGTTCCAGAGAGTCTGCGTGTGAAAAAATCCTGATTCATCTGGCTCCGTCTTTCCAAAGGCCGCCTATTACTCAGCCGCATGCATCAGCTGCATCCTCTGAAGCTGGCCAAGCAATGACAGGAATACCGTCGTGCCAAGGGATTATGCTAGTACTGTGGTAGCACGAAAAATCTGATCCGTACATGTCATAAGAAGTTGGAAAACTCCAAAGCTGAAGGTCTGTAGGAGAGGCAGGCTTCCTTGGGCGAGAGTAATTCATCTCCACCGTTGTTTCTGACCGTATCCACATCTTATGGAAGTTCCTAGTTCATAGAAATGGTCAACCTAGATTCCGGGAAATTTCATGCAACAAGCCATGGTAGATTGGTATCAGATTCCCGTTCTATGCCTTCAGAGTCTTTTGTTGGTGTCGTCTGTCGATGAAAGGGCCCTATCTGAAGTCGTTCATGTTGTAACTGTAAAGAAGAATCTGGCTAGGGAATTCATCCAGAAGTCTTCTTCACCAGCAGGAGTTGGCTTCTTTTTTGTTAAAAATAAGGATGCAACCGTGCAACCTTCAACCGTGCATAGACTATAGAGATCTCAACCAGATCACGATAAAAAACAAGTATCTGTTGCATCTTATTTGGAATTGTTTGATCTCCTAAGAGGTGCCAGGATCTTCACCAAGCTGAATCTAAGAGGTGCCTATAATTTAATCCACATCTGCCAAGGAGATGAGTAGAAGACTGCCTTCAACATCAGGGATGGCTACTATGAAAACTGTGTTACGCTGTTTGGGCTCAGCAATGCCCCAGCAGTTTTCCAAGAATTTGTGAATGACATGTTCCGAGATCTCCTTTACTCCTGCGTGGTGGTATAGCTGGATGATATCCTGGACTCTGGAGGCTGAGAACACCTTTCTGACCATAAAGCAGGCCTTTGACTCCACTCCTATGCTACATACTGTAAGCCAGAAATCAATAAACAGTTTTTCCTGTAAGTGGAAGTTCTCATGGTCACCTGCGGTTTCTTCTCTAAGGCCTTCTCCGCTCCTGAACGCAACTATTTGATTGATGATCAAGAGTGTCTAGTGATTAAGCTGGCACCAGAAGAGTGGCGTTACCTTCTTGAAGGAGCAGTTCATCCGGTCATCATACAGTAGTGTTCAAAGCAATAGCAGTATGTTTGTTCTGCCTTCCTCCACGTATGATGCTGTGGGGGATTTAGCATACAGCTTAACCCTCATTCATACTCAATTAAATAGACTGTGGCGTTCTGTAATCTTGATTTAATGGTGATGGTATGAACTTGATAGCGGTAAAAACTATAACACAATACAGAATGATAACAGTCAGTACTGGGTACATTAAAGAAACTAGCACTAACATAGTGATAACACAGGTTACAGTAAACAGGAGTAACTGGGGTAATGGTCACTGCCACAGGCTCTATTCTATACATAATACATCAACCTGAGTATAGTGTAAGAGGCATTAACTCAAATGGTGTATCTCAGAGCACAATAAACTTCACTTTAAAGTATTTCACACAAAACATATAACTGTATTTGCTCTTACCGGAATCATCTGACAAGAGGAAAGTTGTAGAGAGTGTAGAGCCAGACACACACGTCTTATCTTCTTCCCTGAAAGCCCAGGAAAACTGATTACAAGGATCTCTTCCTCCCAGAAGAAGGAGCGGGGCGGTACCTCTGCACACATTATTCTTAAAGGGGACAGACTCTTGTGACTATAAGAGTAATACTAGATGATGTGTGTAACATACCTGGCGGCGTCCTTGCATGGTGGTCCATCTCCCACTGTGCAAGAGGGCGCACTTGATCTCCTGTCCAGAATGTCTCTCTGGCTTCCCTCCATGCTGTTGACGCGCCCCCTGGGACATATTCCTTTTTGAGGGGAATACCCGGCACCGGATCAGATGGGGTGTTGTAGTCTCCGAGCGGCTGTGACCCGGTCCCGTGCCCAGGGCGTCAAGCTATGTGTTATGTGGCAGTCCTTACTGATGTTATTAGAGTTCTTTTTGTGTCGACTACGCCACCCGTTGTAATGCGGTCACCGTGGCCGCCGCTGCAGCAGGGTCCGCTGAGGCTGATGGTGGATGTGCAGCTTGGTGGGATAACCCCCAACGGGAGGGGTATAGCCTCAGAGGGGACAGGCGCAGAGGATGGGGGTTGTGGTGGTGCAGCATAGATGATAAAGGAAGACAGAGTCGGGTTGTGCAGTTAAGGGTTTTACTCACTGCTGATGTTCCTGGTCACTCTAGCTCCAAGTGACCACCCGAGCCGTGCTGCGTCCACCAGGTCCTGGATCCGGCCAACCCCCAAACAAGTCCGGAGCGTGGCCCTGAGCTCCCCCTCTGTCCTTTCTTCAGCCGTCCCCACCAGTGATTCACCTAAGTCCAGCTCCCTCGGGCCTTCTGTTGGGCAACCTTTGGCCTTAGGTTCCCTGACCCTTCCTGTGGTGTGCCTTCAGGGTGAATGTAGTGGGTGACCGTGACAGACACTGCCCACGGTCTCCGGTCTCTGGCTGGGGAATGTCTTTACCCCCACCAGCTTGGGTTCCGGTACCCTCTTGCTGACTCCTCACCCGGTGCTCTAATTTGGGTTCTTGGGTCCCTTCTTTGTCTCCCTCTGGGTCTTTCTTCACTCCACTCTCTCTCTTCAGGGCCTCTCTTTCTTTCAGCTGCTCCTCTGCCAGCTTCCGCTCCTCCTCTCCTGCTGACTTGTCCTCTGCACTGACTGACTCTCTGCGTCTGACAGGCTCCTCTGCGTCTGACAGGCTCCTCTTTATATATCCCTCTATGTGTGAGCTCAGGTGACCAGCACCCAATGAGCTCCTATCACTACCCAGACTGCTCCCCCTATCTGCCCCTACACTACATGGGATGTTCCTCCCCCCTCCCACTCCAGCCAGGAACAGGCTCGGTCGCACCTGCACATTTCTAAGTGGGAGTGCCGTCGGCCTGCTCCCCGGAAATGGGATGTATGTAGTGCATGCAGTCTATCTGAGCTCAGTTCCACACTCCATCCTTACCCGGGAGTGGAATATCACACCTCTGGCTGAGGTGCAATACCCCTGTAGCAGCCGGATCCTCAGGGTGCTACATTCCCCCCTGGCAAATCACAGCACGTCCTCGGGCTGTAAAGACATAAAACACCATAACATACAAAATTTTTTTTTTCATATAAACATATAAAACATATAAAACATTATATAAAACAGTAGATATATTTATATAAATAACATTCTCGTCGTCTCTTTCTTTCTTCCTCCTCTGGTCACTGTGCAACTCGTGACCAGGTAAAGTGCGACCGAAAAGCAGTTTCTCATAAAACCAGTAGGGGGCGCCTTAGAAAGCGCAACTATGTACAGGGGAGTTTGGCCGTTCTCAGTCCCCGGCCAAGTAAAGGGATGGCTGCTCACAGTCCTCAGCCTGGTTTGGGTAGGGGACACACGGATTAAACTGTTCACTGGTCCCTACGGGGACTAAACTTTAAAGCAGCCACGGTTACTTGGGTACCCCGACAGGTAACTATATACAGTCCTTTGTACTATCTCAGTCATAGTACCTTCTAGCCTTGAACCCGTCCGGGTCTTCTGGCTCCTCCTCCCTACACCGCAACTCCTCCTCTGTCAGGCGATGCACGTGGAGGGCGTAAGGTCCCTTGGCACACTTGTGCCGGGTGAACGTTACCTCGTCACCGACGTAGAGGTCACGGCCTTTGTGACCCTCTGGCAGGTGGGACTCGACATCCCGTCGGGTAACGAAGACGTCACCCATGGTGTTCCGGTCCTTTATGAAGCCCCACCCATGCTGCGCATTAAACTTTATTACCGTCCCGATGGTACGGGGACAATCTGCTGCATAGGGGTCCCTTCTGGTCCGACTCTTTTGCTCCGCGCTGCGGGTCCGGGCCCATTGCTCTCTGACCCGCCTCTCCTCCCGTTCTCTCTTAAACTCGGCCAGCTGTTGACGGCAACACTCTGTGCGTTCAGCTGCAGCTGCCCGAGTCTCTCCGGTGAACCCCATCAAATCTTCTCCCGTGGGGTCCCACACGAATTGGGCTTCTTCTAGTGGAGGCGAGACCCGAGTCACGGGCTTTGGAGCCGGGATCAGGGGCTCACACAGGGGACCTAACTTCTTTTGTCGCTCCAGTTCCAAGAATTCTTCGGGCCAGATGAAGGGCCGCCCGTCCGGCCACGCTAGCTGGCTGAAGGGGTCCTCTCCCAGATTTGGCACCCTTGATGTTACGGGTGCGGGCGCGATGGTGGGGGCGCCCAGGTTGCCCAGGCCTTGCGGCCAGGCCTGGGGCATCTGGAGGGTAAATGGAACTGTTAACACGGCGGCACCCTGGGCCACCTGGCCTTGCGACCAGGCCGGAGGCTCCGCGGAGGTAGATGGCTCTGCTGGGGATGCGGCGCCCGGAAACGCTAGGCCTTGCGACCAGGCCGGAGGCTTCCCTTCCTTCGCCACGCTCCGGGTCACGACGCGTGACGTCACTGGGGTCGCGACGGCGGCTTCCGGTCGGGGCCTAGTCGGTGGCGGTGTCATGGCGGTCTCGGGTACGGCAGGGGGACTTTCGGGCTCTGCGACGGGGAGCTGGGGCAGGTAAGTGGTCTTCCGGTATGGGGTATAGGCGTCCCCCTTACCTGCTACCATGCGTCTCGCTCCCTCTTCTGCGCCGTCTCCGGCCTTGGGTCCTCCCGCGTCATCCGCAGAGGTAGTCGGTGTCTTCTTCCAAGGGAGCGGGTTCCGTGGACGGGTTCCAGCTTGCTGGGCCATCTCCCGGCCCCACTCCGCCAGGATCTCCCTCTGCACTCGGGCCATCCTTCCCGCGAGGCCCTCCAGGGCACTCCGCGCGCACTCCCGATCTCGGGGAAGCTGCGCCAGGATCTCCGCTAAGCCTAGCGGGGTTGTTGACTCTAGCAGGCTCCTGACCATCGGGTCGGTGCTGCTCTGCTCTTCTTCCGGCAGGCTCCTGGCCAGCGGGCCGGTGCTGCTCTGCTCTCCTCTTTCTTCCTTTTGCAGGCTCCTGGCCAGCGGGCCGGTGCTGCACTGCTGCCGCTCCATTCCCGGGTCTACTCTTTCTCTCCTCGACTCCGGGTGCTCTTGCTCTGGACACCTCGCCTCCGGGTGCGCTCGTTCTAGACTGCTCCAAGCGACACCCATCTTTGCTCTTTTTTTTCGTCTCCTCCCACTTCGAGGGCGGTCCCGGGGCAACTCGGTGACTGTCAGCTCCGGGGGGAGTTCTTTCACGCTGACAGACACCTCCAGCATCACAGCCTCCGTTGGTGGGGGCGGTTTCCACTTTTGGCGCCATTTTCTGTCCTGGCCCACGATGGGAGGTGGCCTCCTGCCCTCCTTTGGCACGCCCATAATGGCGTCCGCTGCTCTTCCAAGGCGGGAAATCTGCGGTTTTGGCGGGAATCGCTTCCCAGTGGCGGGAAACTCGGCAGATGGCGGGAACAAGCTGGAAATGGCGGACAATCGGCGGGAAACGACTGGTGATGGAGTCCGATGGCGTGGACCCTCCGGAACCGGCAGGAGTCTTCTTTCTGAGGTAAACTTGCACTTTTCTTCAGGCACGCAGTACCCGGGTGTTGCGGGCACGTAATCCTGCCGACTACGCCAAAGTTGACGCGCCCCCTGGGACATATTCCTTTTTGAGGGGAATACCCGGCACCGGATCAGATGGGGTGTTGTAGTCTCCGAGCGGCTGTGACCCGGTCCCGTGCCCAGGGCGTCAAGCTATGTGTTATGTGGCAGTCCTTACTGATGTTATTAGAGTTCTTTTTGTGTCGACTACGCCACCCGTTGTAATGCGGTCACCGTGGCCGCCGCTGCAGCAGGGTCCGCTGAGGCTGATGGTGGATGTGCAGCTTGGTGGGATAACCCCCAACGGGAGGGGTATAGCCTCAGAGGGGACAGGCGCAGAGGATGGGGGTTGTGGTGGTGCAGCATAGATGATAAAGGAAGACAGAGTCGGGTTGTGCAGTTAAGGGTTTTACTCACTGCTGATGTTCCTGGTCACTCTAGCTCCAAGTGACCACCCGAGCCGTGCTGCGTCCACCAGGTCCTGGATCCGGCCAACCCCCAAACAAGTCCGGAGCGTGGCCCTGAGCTCCCCCTCTGTCCTTTCTTCAGCCGTCCCCACCAGTGATTCACCTAAGTCCAGCTCCCTCGGGCCTTCTGTTGGGCAACCTTTGGCCTTAGGTTCCCTGACCCTTCCTGTGGTGTGCCTTCAGGGTGAATGTAGTGGGTGACCGTGACAGACACTGCCCACGGTCTCCGGTCTCTGGCTGGGGAATGTCTTTACCCCCACCAGCTTGGGTTCCGGTACCCTCTTGCTGACTCCTCACCCGGTGCTCTAATTTGGGTTCTTGGGTCCCTTCTTTGTCTCCCTCTGGGTCTTTCTTCACTCCACTCTCTCTCTTCAGGGCCTCTCTTTCTTTCAGCTGCTCCTCTGCCAGCTTCCGCTCCTCCTCTCCTGCTGACTTGTCCTCTGCACTGACTGACTCTCTGCGTCTGACAGGCTCCTCTGCGTCTGACAGGCTCCTCTTTATATATCCCTCTATGTGTGAGCTCAGGTGACCAGCACCCAATGAGCTCCTATCACTACCCAGACTGCTCCCCCTATCTGCCCCTACACTACATGGGATGTTCCTCCCCCCTCCCACTCCAGCCAGGAACAGGCTCGGTCGCACCTGCACATTTCTAAGTGGGAGTGCCGTCGGCCTGCTCCCCGGAAATGGGATGTATGTAGTGCATGCAGTCTATCTGAGCTCAGTTCCACACTCCATCCTTACCCGGGAGTGGAATATCACACCTCTGGCTGAGGTGCAATACCCCTGTAGCAGCCGGATCCTCAGGGTGCTACACTGTCTGTTTGTGTCTGTGTCTGTTTCTGCTGCTTAAGGGCGGCGCCCGATCACTTCCTGCCTTTTGTACCTGCTGTGGGTCACACCCCTTGTGCGTCCTCAGCCTATCGCTGTCTGTCTCTTGGTATATAGCTCAGCAGCTCCCTTCTATCCCTGCCTGAGCATAAGTGTTCTTTCAGTGTGTGCTTGCACTCTGAATGTGCCAGGTCCCGTTCTGTGTTCCCTGTCTGCCTTTCCTGGAGGCTGTATTTCCAGGCCTGTCTGAACTTAGTCCTGTATTTCTCCTGCCTTGCGGTGTCAGCTCCCGTGTCTGAACTGAGTCCTGTATGTCTCCTGCTTTTCGGTATTAGTTCCCGAGTCTGAACTGAGTCCTTTCTGTGTTCTCTTGTCTGTCCTGTCTGAACACGCTCCTTGCCTGTTCGTTCCGCCTCTCTGGGGGCAGTATTCCCAGACCCGCTCCTGTATCCCGCTGCAGTGTCGGTCTCCTCCGTACATTCAGTTCCAGTCTGAACTCTCTCCTATCCTTTACCTGTTTTGCCTCTATGCCCGTTCCCTTCCTTTTTCTGCAGAGTCTGAACTCGTACCTATCTCCTGCCTGTTGTCTCTGTACTCCCGTTTGTGAGTTTGTGGTCCACTCGCTACTTCACTGCAAGTACCCTGTGGGTGTCTGGCTCTGCCTTTCCCTTCCTGTCTGTTCAGTGTGAACAGAGCCCTGTCCTCCCTGCTCAGCCTTGTCTGCACTCTAGTTGTGCTTGCCTGTACCCCTCTGCCTGTATTGTTCCTGAATCCCGGTGTGTACTGGGTCCTATCCCGCCTTTTTTCCTACTTGCTAGTGCCTCCCTGTCTGCACTCTAGCTGTGCTTACCTTTACCCGCCTGCCTGCATAACCGCCTGCCTGCATACCCGCCTGCCTGCATACCCGCCTGCCTGCATACCAGTCTGTGTGCCAGTCTACCAGTCTGTTCCTGTATTCCCCTGTGTGGGTCAACAGCCGTGTCCGGGGTCTGTCCTGGAGTAGCACCTGGTCCCTCTGCCCGGTTCCTCCTCGGTGCTCTGGCGTCGTATGCCGTCGTGCCACCTTGGTCGGATCGGGTAGATACTTAGTTACGCCCCTCCAGGCATTCACTCTCCGGCACGGTCCAGTGGAATCACTACCAATCCCGCGCACACGCCGCTTTGCCCGGGCGTGTGCATAACAGCATGCTCAGGCCATGGTTCCCGTTGAGCCCCACGGCCTTCGCTCTCTGAGAAGTTTTTCCAGCAAATACATGCATTAAAATAAATAAATAAATTTTTTTTCCCTTTAGCTGAGTTCCAGGCGAATTACGCACCCGTCCAGATGGATCTATCAGCTCTCGTTCCTGCGGATCCGCCACGTTACTATGGGGATCCAAGACAGTGTCGTGCATTTGTGGAGCAATGCATGCTACACTTTAAGGCCTACCCTCTCTATTTTCCTTCCGATTGGGCTAAAGTGGCCTTTATGATTGACTACCTAGCGGGTGATGCCTTGAAATGGGTCACCCCCCTATGGGAAGCATGGGATCCTGTCATCCTTGACCTGCAGGCCTTCCTGGTGGCCTTTCGTATGGTCTTCGAGGACCCTAACTCTGAAGCCCCTGCTGAAGCTTCACTTCCCAATATCCCGGAGCAGCCCCGTCAGGTAATGTGTGTGGGTAGCGCAATAGTTCTCCAGCCCAATGAGACTACTGCCCACCCAGAATCCTCACAGGGTGACTACGCTTTCCGGAATACTTCTCCCAACCTCAAGAGGCAGTCCAGACGTGCTAGACTTAGAGGCAAGCAGTCACGCCAGGGTCTGTCCTCCCTGAGACCTCCTGAACCCTTCGGGGTGCTACCTGGTAGCGAAAGGACAGAGACTCTCCTATACTCTGTACCTGATACCTCACTCGCTTCGTCCAGTGAGTCCAACCTAGTGTACTCCGAAGCAGAGGTTACTCCCGAGTCTCTACACCCCTCCGACCAGGCGGAGGACCTCCAGTTGTGTTCAGAACCCTTCGGGGTGCCACCTGGTGGTGAATGGACAGAGACTTTCCTATATCCTGGACCTGATACCTCGCTCGCTTCGTCCAGTGAGTCCAACCTAGTGTACTCCGAAGCAGAGGTTACTCCCGAGTCTCTACACCCCTCCGACCAGGCGGAGGACCTCCAGTTGTGTTCAGAACCCTTCGGGGTGCCACCTGGTGGTGAATGGACAGAGACTTTCCTATACTCGGTACCCGATACCTCGCCTGCTTCCTCCAGTGAGTCCAACCTAGTGTACTCCGAAGCAGAGGTTACTCCCGAGTCTCTACACCCCTCCGACCAGGCGGAAGACCTCCAGTTGTGTTCAGAACCCTTCGGGGTGCCACCTGGTGGTGAATGGACAGAGACTTTCCTATACTCGGTACCCGATACCTCGCCTGCTTCCTCCAGTGAGTCCGACCTAGTGTACTCCGAAGCAGAGGTTACTCCCGAGTCTCTACACCCCTCCGACCAGGCGGAGGACCTCCAGTTGTGTTCAGAACCCTTCGGGGTGCCACCTGGTGGTGAATGGACAGAGACTTTCCTATTTCCTGTACCTGATACCTCGCCTGCTTCCTCCAGTGAGTCCGACCTAGTGTACTCTGAAGCAGATGTTTTCTCTGAGCCTCAGTACTCTTCTGACCCGGCGGAGGACCTCCAGTTGTTTCCTGAATCCTCCGGGGTACCACCAGATAACAAAGAGACAGTGACTTTTCCTCATTATGTACCTGATAACCCGTCTATTTCTTCCTGTGAGCTTGACAAGATGTACCTCGAAGCAGAGATTACCCTCAAGTCTCTGTCCCCCTCCAACCCAGTGAACGACTGGTCCTCGAATTCCCTGCGGAAGATTCTGGCAGGCCTGAAGAAGAGGGGGCGTAAGGGGGGAGGTACTGTAACATACCTGGCGGCGTCCTTGCATGGTGGTCCATCTCCCACTGTGCAAGAGGGCGCACTTGATCTCCTGTCCAGAATGTCTCTCTGGCTTCCCTCCATGCTGTCTGTTTGTGTCTGTGTCTGTTTCTGCTGCTTAAGGGCGGCGCCCGATCACTTCCTGCCTTTTGTACCTGCTGTGGGTCACACCCCTTGTGCGTCCTCAGCCTATCGCTGTCTGTCTCTTGGTATATAGCTCAGCAGCTCCCTTCTATCCCTGCCTGAGCATAAGTGTTCTTTCAGTGTGTGCTTGCACTCTGAATGTGCCAGGTCCCGTTCTGTGTTCCCTGTCTGCCTTTCCTGGAGGCTGTATTTCCAGGCCTGTCTGAACTTAGTCCTGTATTTCTCCTGCCTTGCGGTGTCAGCTCCCGTGTCTGAACTGAGTCCTGTATGTCTCCTGCTTTTCGGTATTAGTTCCCGAGTCTGAACTGAGTCCTTTCTGTGTTCTCTTGTCTGTCCTGTCTGAACACGCTCCTTGCCTGTTCGTTCCGCCTCTCTGGGGGCAGTATTCCCAGACCCGCTCCTGTATCCCGCTGCAGTGTCGGTCTCCTCCGTACATTCAGTTCCAGTCTGAACTCTCTCCTATCCTTTACCTGTTTTGCCTCTATGCCCGTTCCCTTCCTTTTTCTGCAGAGTCTGAACTCGTACCTATCTCCTGCCTGTTGTCTCTGTACTCCCGTTTGTGAGTTTGTGGTCCACTCGCTACTTCACTGCAAGTACCCTGTGGGTGTCTGGCTCTGCCTTTCCCTTCCTGTCTGTTCAGTGTGAACAGAGCCCTGTCCTCCCTGCTCAGCCTTGTCTGCACTCTAGTTGTGCTTGCCTGTACCCCTCTGCCTGTATTGTTCCTGAATCCCGGTGTGTACTGGGTCCTATCCCGCCTTTTTTCCTACTTGCTAGTGCCTCCCTGTCTGCACTCTAGCTGTGCTTACCTTTACCCGCCTGCCTGCATAACCGCCTGCCTGCATACCCGCCTGCCTGCATACCCGCCTGCCTGCATACCAGTCTGTGTGCCAGTCTACCAGTCTGTTCCTGTATTCCCCTGTGTGGGTCAACAGCCGTGTCCGGGGTCTGTCCTGGAGTAGCACCTGGTCCCTCTGCCCGGTTCCTCCTCGGTGCTCTGGCGTCGTATGCCGTCGTGCCACCTTGGTCGGATCGGGTAGATACTTAGTTACGCCCCTCCAGGCATTCACTCTCCGGCACGGTCCAGTGGAATCACTACCAATCCCGCGCACACGCCGCTTTGCCCGGGCGTGTGCATAACAATGTGTAGCTTCTAAATAACACAGACAGACAACTGGTGACCTCTACAGGGTGTAGCTAGCATAACTCTATGAACATTTCCTTAGCTGCTCATGAGTAGACAGAAAACTCCCCATTTGGCATCAACGGATGCCACCTTTTGACTCTTTCGGAGAAAGCAGCAACACGAGTTTGGTAACTGGCTGTTATGCACACGCCCTGACAGACTGGCGTGAACATGGTTAGTGATCCCACTAGACCATGAACTGAGGAGTGCCTGGAGAGGCGTGACTAAGTATCAACTCGGTCCGACCAAGGTCACACGGCGGCTCAGTCGACTCCGTGAACCAGGGAGGAACCGAGCAGAGAGACCAGGTGCTACTCCAGGTCAGACCCCGATCAAAGCTGTTGACCCACACCGGGGAATGCAGGAACAGGCAGGTTAGGCTGGCATACTGACAGGTGGGTACTGGCAGGCACGGCTGGTATGCAGACAGGAGCGGTAGACAAGCAGAGCAGAGCAAAACCGCAGGTGCGGTAGACAAGCAGAGCAGTGCAAAACCCGCAGGTGCTGTAGACAAGCAGAGCAGAGCAAAACCCACAGGTGCGGTAGAGAAGCAGAGCAGAGCAAAACCCACAGGTGCGGTAGACAAGCAGAGCAGAGACAAACCCGCAGGTGCGGTAGACAAGCAGAGCAGAGCAAAACCCGCAGGTGCGGTAGACAAGCAGAGCAGAGCAAAATCCACAGGTGCGGTAGACAAGCAGAGCAGAGCAAAACCCGCAGGTGCGGTAGACTAGCAGAGCAGAGCAAAACCCGCAGGTGCTGTAGATGAGCAGGGCAAAGCTCGCAGGTGTGGTAGACAAGCAGAGCAGATCAAAACCCGCAGGTGCGGTAGACAAGCAGAGCAGAGCAAAACCCACAAGTGCGGTAGACAAGCAGAGCAGAGCAAAACCCGCAGGTGGGGTAGACAAGCAGAGCAGAGCAAAACTGCAGGTGCGGTAAACAAGCAGAGCAGAGCAAAACCCGCAGGAGCGGTAGACAAGCAGAGCAGAGCAAAACCCACAGGTGCGGTGGACAAGCAGAGCAGAGCAAAACCCACAGGTGCGGTAGACAAACAGAGCAGAGCAAAACCCGCAGGTGCGGTAGACAAGCAGAGCAGAGCAAAACCCGCAGGTGCGGTAGACAAGCAGAGCAGAGCAAAACTCGCAAGTGCGGTAGACAAGCAGAGCAGAGCAAAATCCGCAGGTGTGGTAGACAAGCAGAGCAGATACACACAAGGTACTTACAATGAAGTAGCGAGTGGACACTAAACTCACAAACAGAAGTACAGAGACAACGAGTTGGAGTTAGGTGCAGGTTCAGACACTGCAGGAAAAGGAAAGATACGAACATAAAGACAAACAAGTAACGGGCTAGGACACTGTTCAGACAGGAACTGAACCAGGAACAAGATACAGGAACGAGCCTGGGAACTCAGCCCTCAGGGTGACGGAACAGACTAGAAGTCACAGATACAGGTAACAGGCCTGGGTACTCAGCCCCCAGGGTGGCGGAAATAGACAAGATACAGAACAGGACCTGGCAACTCAGTTGCACAGAACACACTGAAAGAAAGTGTTGCTCAGGCACCTTCTACTGGGTGGAGGGGGTTTAAGTATCCAGTGACTCACAACAATAGGCTGGGGACTCATTAGGAGTGCGCACACATTAACTATAAGAATCAGGCAGTAACCGCGCCGCCGCCCTAAGCAATCAGACAAGAGACATGCACACAGCAGGTACTGGAGCAAAATGTGCAGTCTGGAATGATAGGTAAGATGGCGGTCTTGCATGGTGGGAGGTTGTAAGCCATGCCAGCATGCCGCCAGGGATGTTACACTGGCCTGAGGAACAGTTTGTTCTCCCAAACCTTACTCACTCTAACCTCCACTTTGCGTACTTTCCCATCCTTGCTGGGAAAGGGTTTGGTGACTTGGCTGAGTGGCCACTCTTTTCGATGTGATTGACTGTCTTTCACGAGTACAACATCGCCGGGTTTGATGTTAGGATGGTCTTTCTGCCACTTCGTCCTGGTTTGTAGAGTGGAGAAATACTGTTTTCTCCATCTGTCCCAAAAGGCATTAGACATGCTTTTTACTTGCCTCCATTGTCTTCTGTAGAGGTCTTTGTCGTTGAACTCTCCAAGTGAAGCACTTGGGATACAGGTTTTCTGTGTGAGCAATACTGCAGGAGTAAGGACTATCGGGTCTCCAGAATTGCTGGAAAGTGCTGTCAGCGGCCTGGCATTTATGATAGCTGAGACCTCAGCCAAGAACGTAATCAAACTCTCATGTGTGAGTCTGGTGTTCGCTTGCAAGAAGATAGAGTCTAGCATTTTGCGTGCTATCCCTATCATCCTTTCCCAGGCACCTCCCATGTGCGAAGAATGTGGTAGGTTGAAAGTCCAAGTGCATCCTTGCTCACCTAAGTACCTTTCTACATTAGCAACATCTAGATTTGAAGCGATTTGGAGTTCTCTTGCTGCTCCGACGAAGTTCGTGCCTTTGTCAGAGAGAATTTGCTTCACAGGGCCTCTGATCGTGATGAAGCGTCGAAGTGCATTTATGAAGCTCGATGTGTCCATAGATTCGATTACTTCAATATGGACAGCTCTGATGGACAGACCTGAGAATAGAACTGTCCAACACTTTGCTTCGGCATGGACTTTCCTAGTGCGTCGTGTAGCCACGGACCAAGGACCGAACACGTCTAGTCCGACGTTGGTGAAGGGGGGTTCAGTACTAAGTTTATCTGTTACGCTCGCGCCCAGACTGACTGGCGTGAGCGTGATTAGTGATCCCACTCTACCATGAACCGAGGAGTGACGGGAGGGGTGTAACCAAGTATCAACCCGATCCGACCAAGGTCGCACAGCGGCTTCGTCGACTCCGTGGACCAAGGAGGATCCGAGCAGAGGGACCAGGTGCGACTCCAGGTCAGACCCCGGTCACAGTTGTTGACCCACACCGGGGAATGCAGGAACAGGCTGGTTAGACTGGCATACAGGCAGGTGGGTATTGGCAAGTACGGCTGGTATGCAGACAGGTGGGTACTGGCAAGTACGGCAGGTATGCAGACAGGTGGGCACTGGCAAGCACGGCTGATATGCAGACAGGTGGGCACTGGCAAGCACGGCTGGTATGCAGACAGGGAGATACTGGCAAGCACGGCTGGAGTGCAGACAGGGAGGTACTAGCAGGTTGGAGCACTGGCTGGATAGGGTCCAGTACAGACTGGGAGACAGGTACAGAGCCGCTGATGCAGTAGACAAGCAGAGTAAAGCGAAACCGCCAAAGCGCAGGACAAGGCAGAGCAGAGAGGAACTGCTGGTGCAGTGAGCAAGCAGAGCGGAGCGAAAACCGCAGGTGCGGTGGGCAAGGCAGAACAGAGCGGAACCATCGGAGCGGTGGGCAAGGCAGAACAGATAGAAACCGCAGGTGCGGTGGACAAGGCAGAGCAGAGCGGAACCGCCGGAGCGGTGGACAAGGCAGAGCAGAGAGAAGCCACTGGAGCGGTGGGCAAGGCAGAGCAGAGAGAAGCCGCCGGAGTGGTGGGCAAGTCAGGTCATAGAGAAACCGCTGGTGCGGTGAGCAAGGAAGAGCAGAGAGAAGCAGCTGGAGCGGTGGGCAAGTCAGAGCAGAGAGAAGCCGCCGGAGCCGTGGGTAAGGCAGATCAGAGGGAAGCCCCCGGAGTGGTGGGCAAGTCAAAGCAGAGAGAAACTGCTGGAGCGGTGGGTAAGATAGAGGGGAGCGAAACCGCAGGTGCGGTGGACAAGGCAGAGCAGAGAGAAGCCGCCGGAGCGGTGGGCAAATCAGAGCAGAGAGAAACCGCTGGAGCGGTGGGTAAGACAGAGCGGAGCGAAACCGCAGGTGCGGTGGACAAGGCAGAGAGGACAGGGCTCTGTTCACATGGAACAGACTTGAAAATACAGGAAGATGGCTAGATCACAGGAGGAAGATACGGAGGAAGGGAAAAGGGAAAAGCAGAACCAGATACACACAAGGTACTTCCTATGAAGTAGCGAGTGGACACAAAACTCACAAACAGAAGTACAGAGACAACGAGTTGTAGTTAGGTGCAGATTCAGATACTGCAGGAAAAGGGAAGGTACGGACATAGAGACAAACAGGTAACAGGCTAGGATACAGTTCAGACAGGAACTGCTACTTGTTATGCACACGCCCGGACTGATTAGCGTGTGCTTGTTTAGTGATCCCACTGGACCATGAACCGGAGAGTGCCTGGAGGGGCGTAGCTAAGTATCTACCCGATCCGACCAAGGTCACACGACGGCTAACAACGCCTGTGCACCAGGGAGGAACCGAGCAGAGGGACCAGGTGCGACTCCAGGTCAGACCCCGGACACGGCTGTTGACCCACACCGGGGAATACAGGAATAGGCAGGTTAGAGGACAAGCTGGGTAGGGTCCAGTACAGACTAGGAGACGGGTTCAGAGCCGCAGATGCGGTAATCAAGCAGAGTAAAGCGAAACTGCAGGTGCGGTGGACAAGGTTGAGCAGAGCGAAACCGCAAGTGCGGTGGACAGGGCTGAGCAGAGCGAAACCGCAAGTGCGGTGGACAGGGCTGAGCAGAGCGAAACCGCAAGTGCGGTGGACAGGGCTGAGCAGAGCGAAACCGCAAGTGTGGTGGACAGGGCTGAGCAGAGCGAAACCACAAGTGCGGTGGACAGGGCTGAGCAGAGCGAAACCGCAAGTGCGGTGGACAGGGCTGAGCAGAGCGAAACCGCAAGTGCGGTGGACAGGGCTGAGCAGAGCGAAACTGCAGGTGCGGTGGACAGGGCTGAGCAGAGCGAAACCGCAAGTGCGGTGGACAGGGCTGAGCAGAGCGAAACCGCAAGTGCGGTGGACAGGGCTGAGCAGAGCGAAACTGCCGGTGCGGTGGACAGGGCTGAGCAGAGCGAAACTGCAGGTGCGGTGGACAGGGCTGAGCAGAGCGAAACCGCAAGTGCGGTGGAAAAGGCAGAGCAGAGCGAAACCGCAGGTGCGGTGGACAAGGCTGAGCAGAGCGAAACTGCAAGTACGGTGGACAAGGCTGAGCAGAGCGAAACCGCAGGTGCGGTAAACAAGGCTGAGCAGAGCAAAACCGCAGGCGCGGTGGACAAGGCTGAGCAGAGCGAAACCGCAAGTGCGGTGAACAAAGCAGAGCAGAGCAGGCAGAAACCGCCAGAGCGGTAAGTAAGGCAGAGCAGAGATAAACCGCCAAAGCGGTGAGCAAAGACAGAGCAGAGGGGACAGGGCTCTGTTCACACGGAACAGACTGGAAGGGAAAGGCAGAACCAGATACACACAAGGTACTTGCAAAGAAGTAGCGAGTGGACTCCAAACTCACAAACAGAAGTACAGCGACAACGAGTAGGAGTTAGGTGCATGTTCAGACACTGCAGCAAAAGGGAGGAAACGGACATAGGGACAAAACAAGTAACAGGTTAGGAGACAGTTCAGACAGGAACTGTACTGCAACGAAATACAGGAACGAGCCTAGGTATAGCCAAGTGCTGGTTCAGACACTGCAGCAAAAGGGAGGAAATGGACATAGGGACAAAACAGGTAACAGGTTAGGAGACAGTTCAGACAGGAACTGTACTGCAACGAAATACAGGAACGAGCCTAGGTATAGCCAAGAGCTAGTTCAGACACTGCAGCAAAAGGGAGGAAACGGACATAGAGACAAAACAAGTAACAGGTTAGGAGACAGTTCAGACAGGAACTGTTACTGCAGCGAAATACAGGAACGAGCCTGGGTATACGGCCCCCAGAGGAAGAAACGAACAGGCTAGGAGCGTGTTCAGACAGGCCTGGAAATACAGCCTCCAGGAAGGCGGATAGGCAGGGAAAAACAGAACAGGACCTGGCACATTCAGAGTCAAGGAGCACACTGAATGTTAAAGTTGCTCAGGCCTCAGCTTCCAGGTGAAGCTGGTTTAAATATCCAGTGACTGACAGCAATAGGCTGAGGACGCATTAGAGGTGTGCCCACAGCAGCTACAAGAAACAGGAAGTGACCGGGCCACCGCCCTAAGCAGCCTGAACAGAGGCAAGCAGACAGCATGGAAATAAGCCAGGCTAGCAGACTGGACTGATGATCAAGTTTGCGAACTTGCATAGTGGGAGATGGTGCCCTATGGAAGAACGCCGCCAGGTATGTTACACTACTGCAATGAGATACAAGAACGAGCCTGGGTATACAGCCCCCAGAGTGGCGGAAACAGACTAGAAGTCAGAGATAACAGGTCTGGGTATGCAGCCCCCAGAGTGGCGGAAACAGACTAGAAACAGGACAGGACCTGGAAATTCAGTAGCTAAGACTAACTGAGTGAAGGTGTTGCTCAGGCACCTCCTTCTGGGTGGAGGGGGTTTAAATATCCAGTGACTCACAGCAATAGGCTCGAGACGCATTAGGGGTGTGCCCACAGCAGCTATAATAATCAGGAAGTAACCGGGCCGCCGCTCTAAGCAGTCAGTCAAGAGACATGCACACAGCATGAACTGGAGCAAGGTTTGTAGGCTGGACTGACAGGTAAGATTGCAGTCTGGCATACTGGGAGGTGGTGCACTATGCAAGCACGCCGCCAGGGATGTTACAGTACCCGCCCTTTACGCCCCCTCTTCTTCAAGCCTTCAAGGGTCTTCTGCAGAGAATTTGGAGGCCAATCCTTCTCTTCAAGAGGATTACCTCTTCTGTCCATTAGAGGAAATGAAACTTGTCTCATCATCTTGGTGACTAGGATGCTTCCTCCTATCAAGCCATCCTCAGCAACAGATGAAGTGGGTGAAGTACCAGGAACAGCACACAGAAAAGTCTCTCTCCATTTGTTATCAGGTAGCACCCTGATGGATTCAGGAGACAACTGGAGGTCCTCCGCCTGGTGGGAGGGGTGCAGAGACTCGGGGGTAACCACCGCCTTGACGTACACTTTGCCAAGCTTACTGGATGAAGTGGGCGGCGTACCAGGTACCGGGTGTAGGAAAGTCTCTCTCCGTTTAACAGGTAGCACCCCGGGGAATTCAGGAGACAACTGGAGGTCCTCCGCCTGGTTGGAGGGGTGCAGAGACTCGGGGGTAATCACTGCTTCGAAGTACACTTTGCCAGGCTTACTGGATGAAGTGGGCGAAGTACCAGGTACAGGGTGTAGGAAAGTCTCTCTCCATTTGTTATCAGGTAGCACCCCGGAGGATTTAGAAGACAACTGGAGGTCCTCCGCCTGGTTGGAGGGGTGCAGAGACTCGGGGGTGATTACTGATTCGAAATACACTTTGCCAAGCTTACTGGATGAAGTGGGCGAAGTACTAGGTACAGGGTGTAGGAAGGTCTCTCTCCCTTTGTTATCAGGTAGCACCGCGGAGGATTCAGGAGACAACTGGAGGTCCTCCTCCTGGTTGGAGGGGTGCAGAGACTCGGGGGTAAACACCTCCTTGATGGACGTAAGACCAGATTTATTAGAGACGGAGGGTCCTTGCTTTAGGACCATCTTCAGTCTGGTTTCAGAGATGACATGTCTGTAAGGCGGGACGGTACCTGAAGCCAGATCATTGGTACAATCGTCGAGACTGTGTGGGGACATCGCCTCCGCTTCTCTTCCTTCGGAAACTTCTGCGCAAAGTGAGTCAGCGACTAGCAGATCTGGTGAAGAAGAAGAAGAAACTGCTGACTGTCCTGAAGATGTGGGGACTGGACATGCCTTGTACCTTAGCTGTCCCCCAGGATACACCATGCAGGATCTCCAGACCTGAGCGGGCACTAGATCTCTCGGCTCTAGACGACCTGTGGGTAAGCCAGTCAGCACCTGGAATGTGAACTTCTTCATGTGTAATGCTCCAATCTGGAGCTTAATTTGTACAGACATATTTTGACTGTTTCTGAGTAGGGCTCGTCCTTCTGCTGACAATGCCCAAACCGGCTTCTGGAGTTGTCGGACGGGAATCAGACACCGACTCTTCAAGGCTTTAAGCCCGAAACTACCGGTTAATCCGAGGCCTTCACTTGCCACGGAGACAGTCATGGTCATCTGTGGAGAGGAAACACTAACGCCAAGGGCAGCCTCTCCTACAGGCCTAATGTCTAGGGATTCTCCAACCTTCGCTGGACAAAGACCGTCAAGGGGTCCCAGACCACCGCAGCGGGACCACAATCCGATTTTGTGACTGAGTTCTGGCTTCTGCTTTGCCTGACGAACATAGTCATCCTTCATGGATTCTGTGCGGAAAGCTGCCTCTACAGGCTGGGGAACAGGAGGTCTTTGGGAGGACAGAACCTGGCGTGATGGTTTACCTCTACACCTTGCACGTCTGGACTGCCTCTTGAGGTTGGGAAGAGAAGTATTCTGTGGAGCATAGTCATCCTGTGTGGATTCTGGGTGGGCAGCAGTTTCTTCGGGCTGGAGGACTGGTAGGCTACCTACACACATTACCCATCGGGGCAGCTCTGGGATATTGGGAAGGGAAGCTTTAGCAGAAGCTTCAGGATTAGGGTCATCGACGACCATTAGAAAGGCCACCAGGTAGGCCTGCAGGTCAAAGACGATAGGATCCCATGCTTCCCATAGGGGGGTGATCCATTTCAAGGCGTCACCCTGTAGGTAGGACATCATAAATGCCACTTTAACCCGATCGGTAGGAAAATAGTGAGCATAGAACTTGAAATGCAGCATGCATTGCTCCACAAATGCACGGCTTCGTTTTGGATCCCCATAGTACCGTGGTGGATCCTCAGGAACGAGTGCTGATAGATCCATTTGGGCTGGTGCTTAAATCGCCTGGGCCATAGCTGGAGAAAAAATGTTTTCTTGGTGCACGTATTCGCCAGACAAGGATTCAAAATGTCTCTGAGAGCGAAAGGCCGTGGGGCTCAACGGGAACCATGGCCTGAGCAAACTGTTACGCTCGCGCCCGGACTGACTGGCGTGAGCATGATTAGTGATCCCACTGTACCATGAACCGGGGAGTGCCTGGAGGGGCGTAACTAAGTATCATCCCGATCCGACCAAGGTTGCACGGCGGCTTAGTCGACTCCGTGGACCAAGGAGGAACCGAGCAGAGGGACCAGGTGCGACTCCAGGTCAGACCCCGGTCACAGTTGTTGACCCACACCAGGGAATGCAGGAACAGG
Organism: Phyllobates terribilis; assembly: GCF_046119375.1. NCBI lineage: Eukaryota > Metazoa > Chordata > Amphibia > Anura > Dendrobatidae > Phyllobates > Phyllobates terribilis. The sequence continues at coordinate 739,803,676 of NW_027362761.1, read as the reverse complement.
CAGGTTAGACTGGCATACAGGCAGGTGGGTATTGGCAAGTACGGCTGGTATGCAGACAGGTGGGTACTGGCAAGTACGGCAGGTATGCAGACAGGTGGGCACTGGCAAGCACGGCTGGTATGCAGACAGGTGGGCACTGGCAAGCACGGCTGGTATGCAGACAGGTGGGCACTGGCAAGCACGGCTGGAGTGCAGACAGGGAGGTACTAGTAGGTTGGAGCGCAGGCTGGATAGGGTCCAGTACAGACTGGGAGACAGGTACAGAGCCGCAGATGGGGTACACAAGCAGAGTAAAGCGAAACCGCCAAAGCGGAGGACAAGGCAGAGCAGAGAGGAACTGCTGGTGCGGTGAGCAAGCAGAGCGGAGCGAAAACCGCAGGTGCGGTGGGCAAGGCAGGGCAGAGCGGAACCGCCAGAGCGGTGGACAAGGCAGAGCAGAGAGAAACCGCAGGTGCGGTGGACAAGGCAGGGCGGAGCGGAACCGCCGGAGCGGTGGGAAAGGCAGAACAGAGAGAAGCCGCCAGAGCGGTGGACAAGGCAGAGCAGAGAGAAACCGCAGGTGCGGTGGACAATACAGAGCAGAGCGGAACCGCCGGAGCGGTGGGCAAGGCAGAGCAGAGAGAAGCCGCCGGAGCGGTGGGCAAGTCAGAGTAGAGAGAAGCCGCCGGAGCGGTGGGCAAGTCAGAGCAGAGAGAAACCGGTGGTGCGGTGAGCAAGGCAGAGCAGAGAGAAGCCGCCGGAGCGGTGGGCAAGTCAGAGTAGAGAGAAGCCGCCGGAGCGGTGGGTAAGGCAGAGCAGAGGGAAGCCGCGGGAGCGGTTGGCAAGTCAGAGCAGAAAGAAACCGCCGGAGCGGTGGGTAAGACAGAGCGGAGCGAAACCGCAGGTGTGGTGGACAAGGCAGAGCAGAGAGAAGCTGCCGGAGCGGTGGGCAAATCAGAGCAGAGAGAAACCGCCGGAGCGGTGGGTAAGATAGAGCGGAGCGAAACCGCAGGTGCAGTGGACAAGGCAGAGAGGACAGGGCTCTGTTCACATGGAACAGACTGGAAAATACAGGAAGATGGCTAGAACACAGGAGGAAGATACGGAGTAAGGAAAAACTAACAAGCAGAACCAGATACACACAAGGTACTTCCTATGAAGTAGCGAGTGGACACAAAACTCACAAACAGAAGTACAGAGACAATGAGTTGGAGTTAGGTGCAGGTTCAGATACTGCAGGAAAAGAGAAGGTACGGACATAGAGACAAACAGGTAACAGGCTAGGATACAGTTCAGACAGGAACTGCTACTGCAATGAGATACAAGAACGAGCCTGGGTATACAGCTTCCAGAGTGGCGAAAACAGACTAGAAGTCACAGGTAACAGGCCTGGGTTTACAGCCCCCAGAGTGGCGGAAACAGACTAGAAGTCAGAGATAACAGGTCTGGGTATGCTGCCCCCAGAGTGGCGGAAACAGACTAGAAACAGGACAGGACCTGGCAATTCAGTAGCAAAGCCTAACTGAGTGAAGGTGTTGCTCAGGCACCTCCTTCTGGGTGGAGGGGGTTTAAATATCCAGTTACTCACAGCAATAGGCTGGAGACGCATTAGGGTTGCGCCCACAGCAGCTATAAGAATCAGGAAGTAACCGGGCCACCGCCCTAAGCAGTCAGTCAAGAGACATGCACACAGCATGAACTGGTGCAAGGTTTGTAGGCTGGACTGACAGGTATGATTGCGGTCTTGCATAGTGGGAGGTGGTGCACTATGCAAGCACGCCGCCAGGGATGTTACACTATCGGGTGGAAGATTGGCCATCTTCTGCTTTTGAAGCATGCCATGAAGTTTGCCCCACGTAAGGCAGTTAAAAATGAGTTTGCTTACTCTTCTCTTCGCTCCAATTATCCATAGTCCGCTGTACACTGTGTGTGTGCAGAATTATTAGGCAAGTTGTATTTTAGAGGATTATTTTTATTATTGATCAACAACTATGTTCTCAATCAACCCAAAAGACTCATAAATATCCAAGCTTAATATTTTTGAAAGTTAGAGTGTTTTTTTTTTAGATTTGGCTATCTTAGCAGGATATCTGTTTGTGCAAGTAACTATTACTATGCAGAATTATTAGGCAACTTAATAAAAAACAAATATAATCCCATCTCACTTGTTTATTTTCACCAGATAAACCAATATCAGTGCACAAAATTTAGAAATAAACATTTCTGACATGCAAAAACAAAAACCAAAAAAATTAGTGATGAATATAGCCACCTTTCTTTATGATGACACTCAACAGCCTTCCATCCATAGATTCTGTCAGTTGCTTGATCTGTTTTTGATCAACATTGCATACAGCAGCCACCACAGCCTCCCAGACACTGCTCCGAGAGGTGTACTGTTTTCCCTCCCTGTAGATCTCACATTTTATGATGGACCACAGGTTCTCTATGGGGTTCAGATCAGGTGAATTAGTGGGCCATGTCATTATTTTTTCTTCTTTTAGACCTTTACTGGCCAGCCACGCTGTGGAGTAGTTGGATGCATGTGATGGAGCATTGTCCTGCATGAAAATCATGTTTTTCTTGAACGATACCGACCTCTTCCAGTACCACTGCTTGAAGAAGTTGTCTTCCAGAAACTGACAGTAGGTCTGGAAGTTGAGCTTCACTCCATCCTCAACCCGAAAAGGTCCCACAAGTTCATCTTTGATGATACCAGCCCATACTAGTACCCCACCTCCACCTTGCTGGCGTCTGAGTCGGAGTGGAGCTCTCTGCCCTTTATTGATCCAGCCTCTGGCCCATCCATCTGGCCCATCAAGAGTCACTCTCATTTCATCAGTCCATAAAACCTTTGAAAAATCAGTCTTAAGATATTTCTTGGCCCATTCTTGACGTTTTATCTTATGTTTCTTGTTCAAAGGTCGGCGTTTTTCAGCCTTCCTTACCTTGGCCATGTTCCTGAGTATCGCACACCTTGTGCTTTTTGATACTCCAGTAACGTTGCAGCTCTGAAATATGGCAAAACTGGTGGCGAATAGCATCTTGGCAGCTTCAGGCTTCATTTTCCTTAATTCATGGGCAGTTATTTTGCGCATTTTTTGGCCAACACGCTTCTTGCGACCCTGTTGGCTATTTGCCATGAAACGCTTGATTGTTCAGTGATCACGCTTCAAAAGTTTGGAAATTTCAAGACTGGTGCATCCCTCTGCAAGACATCTCACAATTTTGGACTTTTCAGAGCCCGTCATATCTCTCTTCTGACCCATTTTACCAAAGGAAAGGAAGTTGCCTCATAATTAAGCACACCTTATATAGGGTGTTGATGTCATTAGACAACACCCCTCCTCATTACAGAGAAGCATATCACCAGATTTACTTAATTGGTAGCTGGCTCTCAAGCCTATGCAGCTTGGAGTAGGACAACATGTATAAAAAGTATCATGTGATCAAAATCCTCATTTGCCTAATAATTCTGCACGCGGTGTACATAGGTTCCTTTCAGTAAACAAACGTCCTTGGTGTCTCACTAGGACATGATGATGTTGTATGAGAAGGGTCGTGACATGATGACGTCCTGGAACTATTACCGGGTGTTTCTCTGAAACTTCTACCTCGGTTTCTTGAAGGCGGCCGTCTATTCTCAACAGTCCATTTTGGTCGACTATCGGGTCGAGCTTCTTCAGCGCACTGTCTCTAAGAACAGGTTGTCCCTTGAGGTTGTCTATTTCTTTGTCGTAGACTTCCTTTTGTACTACGCGAAGTATCGTAATCTTGACCTTTTCTAGGTTGGGGGCGGTGAACGCATGTTTGCAGTGATGCCAACCTTTACAAGGTCTCTGACTCGTAGGTATTGCAGAATTGTAGGAATGGGCCACGTGAAGTAGGCAAGCGATGGCTCGAACGAGTGACTTCCAGGTTGAGAACCTGCTGAACCGATGAGATTCGAGGCGATGACCTGAAATCGCTGTATGTAGGGCAGACACTTGAGGACGAAGCTCTTCGTCGGCATCCGGATCCATTAATTCGAATGTATCAAGCTTGCTGCTATGGGGCATCAAATAGTACAAGGAGGAAGGGCCTGTGAACCACGTAGTGTCCTTAAGATAACTGGGTGCGACGGATCTAGTCGCATAGTCTGCAGGATTGTAGTGAGTAGACACGTAGTGCCACTGATTAAGGCAAGTGGATCTACTTATCCTCAGTACCCGATTGCTAACGTAGACGTAGAAGCGTCGTGTCTCGTTGCATATGTGTCCCAGTACCACCTTGCTATCCATGTAAAATTCTGCATTTTTGATCTGCAGATTCAACCCATCCGAGATAAGTTCGCCAACTCAACTGCAAGGGCGGCAGTACCCAGTTTGTGTATCGTGTGTTCACGGAGTGGCGCCAGCTTTGTCTGACTCATGACAAACCCAATATGGCTTTGTTCATTCACTTCTGTGGTCTTGAGAAACGCTACTGCTGCGATCACTTTGACAGATGCGTCACAGAAGATACAAAGTCTTTGAGTCTTGACTTCTGTGGATGGCACGAGAGCATAGGGCCGTTTCACACAAAGGTCGGTCAAGGCTTCAAGAGACTTCCTCCACTCTGTCCACAAGTCTTTGCCTTTTCTGCTGGGAGTGCATCGTCCCAATCAAACTTCCCTTGGGTGAAGTCTCTCAGCATCATTTTGCCTTGGATGGTTACTGGAGTTGCCAAGGGGTCGTACAGGCTATTCACGAAGGAAAGAACTCCACTGCGCGTGAAGGGTTTCTCATCTTTGTTGATCTGAAAGGTGAAGGCATCCGTCTTCAAATCCCAAAACAATCCTAGGCTCCGCTGCATGGGAAGGGAGTCGAAGCTTAAGTCTAAGTCCTTTAGATCACTGGAATAGTCTTGAGAAAGAAAGGCTTCCATCTATTCTCTGCTGTTGGAGGCAATCTTATGTAACCTCAGGTTAGACAGAGCGAGCATTTATTGAGCCCTCTTCAGGAGGCTGATTGCAACCTTGTTTGTTGGTGTGGACGTCAGACAGTCATCAACGTAGAAGTCCTTTTCTACGAAGGATTTGACATCTGATACGTACCTTTCTTCACCCTCTTTGGCAGAATTTCGGAGGCCGTAGATAGCAATTGCTGGGGAGGGACTGTTCCCAAAGATGTGGACCCTCATCCGCAACTCTGTGATGTCCTTATTGGGGTCATAATCGCGGTACCAGAACAACCTCAATTAGTTTCTGTGTTCCTCCTTGATGAGGAAACAGTGGAACATCTGTTATATGTCAGCCACAAATGCCACCCTATCTCTACGGAAACAGAGTAGCACCTCTAGGAACCTGTTGTTGAGGTCTGGGCCTGACAGTAGGACATCGTTCAATGAGACGTCTTTGCATTTGGCGCTTGAGTCGAATACCACTCTTATCTGATATGGCTTCTTAAGATGGTACACTCCGAAGATGGGTAAGTACCAACACTCCTCTGAATGCCGAAGTGCAGGTGCAATCTCCGCGTGGTTGTTCTGGAATATCTTCCCCATGAAGGTAAAGAAGTGTTCCTTCGTCTCAGGTGACTTCCGAAGCTTGTGTCCGAGGGAGATGAATCGACTGTAGACCAGTTCCCTGTTGTTGGATAGATGTCTTCTCCAAGGTCGGAATGGTAGAGGTGCGACCCAACTGTTTGACTTGTCTTTAACTATCTCTCGATCCATGACGTCCAAGAAAATCCTGTCTTCTATGGACATCGCTGTCTTGTTGTCTTCCTTTGTCCTGTGGAAAGCAGCACATCCTATGTGGTATTGTTCATCTTCACAGGCGTGGTCTATGTTTGAAGGAGATGAGAAAGGGTAAGGCAGGGGAGTGCTGCTCGGTAACTCCTTTACCAGCAGACTATTTGGACATGGTTGGAAGAGAGATGGACGTCCATTTTCTAGCGCGTTGGTGAGCATACTGTTGACTGAGGTCGGCTTGTGTGCTCCTCCTAGACAGACGTCTCCTATTATGACCCAACCAAGGTCAAGCCTCTGTGCGTACAGAGCGTTCTGGAAGCCATCGATAGACTCTCTAGACTTGTGGACTCTTAGTATATCTCTTCCCAGGAGTAAAGCTAATGGAGCTTCTGGGTCCAACTCAGGTATCAGGTGAGCTATACGCTTCAGATGGGGGTGATGTATTGCCACCTCCGGTGAAGGTATCTCAGACCTTTTGTCGGGAATTTTGTTGCACTCCAGGATGGTCGGTAGCGATAGGCAGGTCTGGCCATCTATGGACTCCCCTTTGTATCTGGTAGCTTTCCTCCCCACCGTCTCAACGGTACCTGAACACGTCTTCAGGAAGTAGGGAGAACCGGGGCCTACAACGCTGAAGTTGTCGAAGGAGATGGACTTGGCTAGAGACCTGTTACTTTGGTCATCCAGGATCGCGTATATCTTGATCGCTTTGTCCCTGAGGCCTGCTGGGTAGATTTGGACAAGGCAGATTTTTGAACAGGATCTTCCTCCCACGAGCCCTCCGCAGATCTCTGTACATTTAGTGGTGACCTCGGGGGTGCCTTCGTCAGTGTTCTTCTGTCTCCCATCGTGCTCCTGTGGCTGCGACAAAACTCGAGGGGGTGGTCCAGGGTGCAAGGCGGTATTGTGACCCGTGCTGCTGCATTCTGCACATTTCACTCTAGCTTCACAGTTCCTGGCAAGGTGAGAGGTTGTGGCACAACATTTGAAGCAGATATTATTTTCTTTGAGGAACCCTTTGCGATCCTCTAAAGACTTCTCCCTGAAGGCTCTGCATTTTGAGAGAGGATGTGGTTTCCTGTGTAGAGGACACTGCTTACTGACATCTTGAGGTTTATTCTCTTCTGGAGGGGGCCTATTCTCCTTGTGAGGAGGACCTGTGGAAGTAATGTTAGTTTTGTGGACTCCAACTGGTGTTCTACTAGCTTTGACACCGGGCCCATGGGACATGACAAAGTGAAGTCGAAGCTAGTGTCATTTCTGATTTTAGCCTGATGGGCGACAAAATCTACAAACACTGTAAAAGGGGGGAACGGTACGTTATGAGTCTGTTTATAACGCAAACCATATGTGACCCACTTATCTCATAGGTTGTCAGGAAGTTTTTGAACAATCAGATTGAAACCCCTGGCGGTGTCCAGGAATACCAATCCAGGTAAATCTCCTTCCGCCTGAGCCACGTGTAGCTCCGCTAACAAATCGCTTAGTTCCCTGAGCTTTTGGTAACCCTTAGACACTATTTTGGGAAAATCATCAATTCTCTTATATAAAGCATGTTCTATTGCTTCTATTGCCCCATAACACTGTCTTTCCAACACCTTGCATAGACCTGTGTGTGGATGTTTTATATTAATGTATCTGATTCTTTAGGCGTGTTCAGCGGACTCACTTCAAAGCCACTTTACTAGGAGGTCTAACTCCTCGCTGTAAGAAAGGTCAAAACATCTGATGGCATTCTGGAACGAGGCTCGCCATGACCTATAGTTCGGCTGTGGCCAACATCTCCGTGCTGGACATCTTCTCGCTTGTAGTAGCGAAGTTCGGGGTTGGATCGTTGGTAATCGGCGTAGGCTGGTCGATGTAATGCGTGCGGGCTGTCATCTCTTCCATGATGTCGGTTGACGTACTCTGAGACGTGCTGTATTGGATCCTGCTGATCTAGCTCTGGTCCCAGAACGTTGCTGCGTTTCTCATAATCAGGATACCCCATTGCTTCCAAGTACTCTGCCTTGGCTATTTAGGCCGCTGCCTCTTGGTGGCAAGTCTTTCCAGAGACACTCGCAGACGCGCACTCTCTGCTTTTCTCAACTTTAATTGCATCTCTTGCGCGGCGAAGGAGGATCTCGCTTTGGCCGCCTTGGTTTTGGCGCGAGCGCCTGCAGCAAGCTCTGCTATTGATGACTTGCTTGAGTCTTTCTGGGGGGGAGGCTTTTGTTCTTTGTGGCTGTATGGCGGCTGCTGTAATGCCCGTATGCGGTGCAGCATGGGCGTTAGCGGTCCTGTACAGTCTGTTCAACCACCGCCTGCCAGAGGAAGGAGGGGGGCGGTCCCTCTGCACACATTATTCTTAAAGGGGACAGACTCTTGAGACTATAAGAGTATTACTAGATGATTTGTAGCTTCAAAACAACATAAACAGACAACTGGTGACCTCTACAGGTGGTAATTAGCATAACTCTATGAACATTCCCTTAGCTGCCCATGAGTAGACAGAACTATGTTCAAAAACACGAGTTATGCACAAAATCTTTATACTAGTTTTTATTTCCATGCATTGGGAACATTGCACACTGTTTTCTAATTAAAAAAATGAAGAGAAATGTATATAATGTTTAACTACTTTACAGAAAATAACAAAAATGAACATTGGGTTGTTCTAAAAAATAGCAGTATCAACATTTGTCTTTGAAAACTCACAATATGTACTCTTTTTTGAGTATTTAGTATTCCTGTGAATCACTAACCTAATATTTAGTTGTATGCTTCACATCTATGTTGCATAGAGTCAACCAACTTCTGGTACCTGTCAATTCCAGCCCAGTATGGTTTGACTACATCCCACAATTTTTTGGCATTTGTTGGCTTTGCCTCAGAAATGGTATTTTTGATGTCACCCCACAAGTGTTCTATTGGATTAAGGTTCGGGGATTGAGCTGGCCACTCCATAACCTCAATTTTGTTGGACTGGAACCAAGATTTTGCTATTTTACTGGTGTTTTTAGGGTTGTTGTCATGTTGAAGCACCCATTTCAAGGGCATATCCTCTTCAGCGTAAGGCAACATGACCTCTTCGAGTATTTTAATATATGCAAACTGGTCCATGATCCCTGGTGTGCAGTAAATAGGTCCGGCACCATAGTAAGAGAAACATGCCCATATCATGATGCTTGCACAACCATGCTTCACTGTCTTCAGAGTGTACTGTGGCTTGAATGCAGAGTTTGGGGGTCGTCTGATGAACTGTCTGTGGCCCTTGGACCCAAAAATAACAATTTTACTTTCAGCAATCCACAAAATGTTTCTCCATTTTTCTTTAGGCCAGTTGATGTGTTCTTTGGTAAATTGTATCCATTTCAGTACATGTCTTTTTTTTTAACAGCGGAACTTTACGGGGACTTCTTGCTAAGAGATTAGCTTCACACAGGGGTCTTCTAACTGTCACAGTACTCCCAGGTAACTTGAGACTGTCTTTGATCATCCCAGAGCTGATCATTGGCTGAGGCTTTGCCATTCTGGCTATTCTTTGATCCATTCAAATGGTAGCTTTCCATTTTCTTCCATGTCTTCTGGTTTTGCTTTCCATTTTAAAGCATTGGAGTTCATTTTAGCTGAACAGCGTATCATTGTCTGCACTTCTTTATGAGCTTTACCCTCTCCAATCAGCTTTTTAATCAAAGTACACTGTTCTTCTGAACAATGTCTCAAACAACCCATATTTCTCATGCTTTCAAGGAGAAATGCATGTACAACATGTGCTGGCTTCACCCTAAAATAAGGGCCACCTGAGTCACACCTGTTTCTTCACAGAATGGATGACCTCACTAATTGAACTCCACACTGCTATTATTTTGAACACACCACCTTTCATTTAATCATTCAAATATAGACTCAAAATCATGCAGATCATGAATGCTGAGTCTGTTGGTTTTCTTAGAATCTTCGGCACCAACTGGTAAATTGTTTGACATGTGGTAATATAATTTATACCAAAAACAGTGATTAATCTGGTTAGTCATATTGAACTGCTATTATTTTGAACACTACTGTATACACCGACCATAAGAACTTGGCTTACATGCAGTCCACACAAAGGCTGAATCCATGTCCATGCTTGTTTTGACTTCACCTTGCATTTCCGATCGGCTGAAAGGAACGTCAAGGTGGATGCGCTTCCTTGGACCTTTCTGCCCACCGACCAAGAGGAGGAACCCCAACTGATCATCGAGTCTTCCTTGATGGCCACTGTGGCTCCTGTAAACTTGTCTTAGGTTCCTCCGTGAATGAAGGTAGTTTCTGAATCTGATAGTAGGCAAGTCCTGCTGTGTGGGCATTATTCTACGGTGGCTGGTCATGCCGGGCAGAGAAAGACCTTGCAACTCATCTCGCATCATTATTGGTGGCCAAACATTCGAAAGGACTACTGCTATCACCCCCTGTGCCTTCGGCTCCCTGGCAACACATCGCCATGGACTTTATTACGGACCTCCGTGTGTCTTCAGGATTCTCCGTCATCTGGGTACTGATGGACCGCTTCTTGAAAATGTCTCACTTTACTTGGTCTTCCTTCTGCTTTCGAGCTTGCCGAGAAATTTATTCAGCACATCTTCCACGTTCATGGGTTCCCTCTTCACATCATATTCGACAGGGGAGTCCAGTTCACTTCCAGATTCTGTCTAACTTACTACAGTATTTCATGAATGAACATCATGACCACTGGGCCAAGCTTTAACCTTGGATGGAGTTCTCCTATAATAATAATAATCATGTAAGCAAGTCATCTGCTAAGTCTCCATTTTTCATTGTCTTTGGTCAACAGCCTGGTATCCCTTTCCGGTGTTGGCTGCGTCTGGCGTTCCTGCAGTCGATGCTTTCACTAAGGATTTTTCTAATCTGGGGGGGTACCAAGGTAACTCTTGAGAAGTCGCCCAAATGAATGAAAAGGCATGCGGACAAAAGACGCTTGGACCCACCATACTTTCGGCCTGCGAATAAGGTGTGGCTCATCCGTCTCAAAATCCTATCCTACAAGTTGGGTCCAGGCTTTATCGGTCCCTTCGAGGTTCTGAAGCAAATTAATGTCGTGTTGTACAAATTGAAGCTGCCAGCCTCGTTACATGTGCCTAATTCCTTCCACGTATCTCTCCACAAGTCCGTCATCTTGAGCTCCTTCTTCAAGGATTCTGATACCACGTCTGCTCCTGTTTGCTCTGAGGATGCCAATGAGACAAAGAGCATGTTGGCCACGAAGATGATGAGAGGAAAATACTTTTTTTTAGTGGATTGGAAAGGATTTGGTCCCAAAGAGAAATCGTGGGAGCTCAAGGAGAATATTTATGTCCCGCTTCTTCTGCAGAGATTCCTTGCAAGCTTGAAGAAGAAGATGCGTAAGGGGGGTACAGTAACACCAGTGCTGACGTCCCTGCATGGTGCCTGTCCCTCTTCCTGCAGGGATGTCGACTTACTCACCACCCCTGCTGCTCCTCGGCTCCCTCTGCGGCTCCTGTGTCTCTGGACCTGTGCACATCCCGCAGGTCTCCTAGCAGCGTGCTAAGGGCGCACGCGTTCCCTGCCTCTTAAAGGGGTAGCACGCACACTCTTGATTTCTCCCCAGCCAAAAGCTGTAAGACACTAGGTACTGAAGGCACTTTCCTCTGTACGGAGGTGCCTGAGCAACATTTGTCTTGTTAGTCTGGTAGCTGCTAGTCTGTTGTCAGGTTAGTGTACCTGTCCAGTTTAGCTGTTACAGTACTAGCCTTGTCTGACTCAGTACCTGAACCTGAAACCACATCTGTGGCAGCTGAACCCGCTCCAACGGTACCTGAGTCTCAAGCTGCTCTGGCGGTACCTGACCCTGAAACCGTACCTGCGGCACCTGACCCTGAAGCCGTACCTGCGGCACTTGAACCAGAAACCACTCCGGCGGTACCTGAACCTGAAACCGTGCAGTGGTACCTGAACCTTATATTGCTCTGTCAGTACCTGAACCAGGACCTGTGCTTGAAACCCGCATTATCTGTACCAGCACAAGTGCCGGATCCCATCTGAACCAGCTCCAATATCTGTTCCATCAGATTCCAGTCTTGCCTTGGATTATGAGTCCATGTCTACTGTCCTGACCCTTGGGGTCAGCTGCCACGGTACGGGGATCTGTCCTGGAGTGGCACCTGGCGTTGACCTGTGGCTCAAGTCTAACACCACCATCAGGAGCTCTAGTGAAAACCCAGGTGTTCCCTTATTTATGCCCCTCCAGGCTCTCCATGGCCCGTGGCGCAGTGGGTCCACAATCCACCAGAATGACAGTATGCATGATACGTACTCGCTGTGCACGCATCTTGGCAGGCACCTGTCAATGGGACGTCATTTGTACTGATCACCCCTGATGTTAAAGTGAGCAAAGCTGAGGAAATCCTTTAAGTAGGCCCTCCCTGTCTGTGACCAAGGTACTATGCTCTCTTTTCACAGTTGTACCATATATTTTGACTAAAGATGTTTACTAGAGGCTGCCAAATCCTCCTCACCTTTTCCAGATTCCTTTTAATGAGATTATCGATTTGAGGCACCTTATAAGATGCATCTTTTTTTTTTTTAATAGTGCAGTTTTTCTGTTATTTTTTGAGCCAAATGTGACATGCAGAAGTAGTGCTGTTGCTTTAAAAGCATTCAGCAACTATTAGAAGTAACACAAGCACAGGAGACAGGAAGTGTTGTGCTCCAGATGCATCCAGCAACTAGAGGGGTTAACACAGTCACAGGAGCAGGGGAGTGTTTTAGCAGAGCCCCAGGGGGATTATGGGGAAGTTGTTTACTGTCTGACTGGAGCCGAAGAGAAAGGTGGCTGATGATCTGCATCTCACAGAAGGCAAGGGAACAGAATTCAGGTCAGGAGGGAAGCTAAACACAGGTCAGACTCCCTGAGTGAACAGTGTGGAGTATTGTTGGCCAGGAAGATAAAGACTGGAAGGAATCCTGTCATAGGGATCATCTCCCTCATCAAACCCTCCCCCCTCCATCTCCATGGAGGATAAAGAATGCTGTGTACAATTGAGTCTTTGTGAAGGAAAAGTCTTTGATTGTGTATGCATTAAAACTGTGCTGTACTGTGCTATAGAATAATAGACTGTGTACTGCTGTGCTGCAAAGAAGACTGTACTGTTATTACTGGAGCCTATTGCTCAAAGAGACATTTGCATTGCACTGGCCATGCCTCCTTAAGTGTTACTGTTCTACTGTTTATGAGGACTCTTTCAAATGTGTCTGGTCAGCAATTGAATCTGTCCTGTGCCTGAGAGAAGCTGCAGCCTATGGTCGCCCAGAATAATGGTTCCCCCAGGATTCCAATGAATTCATGTAACCGGTCTCACCCCTATCTGAACTTAGGCGGCGTGCATGTATAGCCAGAAGTGGTCTCAAGAGGAAGAATTTAAAAGTCCTTCCTTATAATTTACCATACCTTTCCAATCAGTGGCAGCAGCAGTTAGAGCACTGATGGTCATGAAATAATTACTTCCTGTCTGGAGGAAGAAAGATTACGGTCAGCACTCCTGATGGAAGGTGATGTTCAATGATAGTATGGATATCCAGAGAATAATGCATGAAAGACCATGGTATTCCTTAGTTGCAGTGAGGAAAATTTTATTTACCCCTTAACATGTTATGTTCAAGGGTTCCACACTTTACAAGATGGCCAATGTTTCAGTCCTTTCAGACCTTGATCACAGCCTGTTAGGAACAGTGTGGTGAACACTCAGTAGAGAGGCTATGTGCTGCAGCTAAGGAGTGTCATGGTATTTTGTGCATTATTCCAATCTGGCAGAGACCATTGGAATGGTGGTGGTAAATATGCTTTCATATTTTGTTTCACCATGTTAGATTCCTACTGTTTACTTTTACAAAATAGTGGAAACCCCCTTTAACTTCTTCACGACATTTGACGTAAGTTTACATTATGGTTCTGAAGGGGTTCCCGAAAATTCACATAAACGTACGTCATTGGAACCTCTGGAGGAAGGTGCCTACTGTTTCTGACAGCAGGGCACCGGGACTCGTCGCCTTGGGAGGTTTTGTCGTTCCCTGGCAAATACAATCTCTGTGATTGGCTGTTCAATTCTGGACAGCCAATCACATTGATTTTAATGTTTCAGCAAATGAAATTGCCTGAAACATTGAAGTCCAACTATGATTGGTGCTGTAACAGCACTGATCATAGGCTGGAGCTAGGCAATGGCAGCGTCAGCAGCCTCAGCACTGATTGGTGTGTTCAAACGATGACATCCGATCGCACCAATCAGTAAGCAGGAACGCAGTCTGATGTCTCAGTGAATGCTCGGCACCACCTCATTCCAGGTTGGAAACATGTACAGAGCAGTCACTGTGTGGTTCTGCTGAAGATCTGCTGGGCCTTGTAGTGCCACAGGCGATTTTAGCCTGTGCCACCACTTCTACTGCTGTTGCTGCTGCTGACTGAAGACCTGAAGAAAAGAAGAAAGATCTGTCCCTGACCTGCTCCTGTCTCCTGCTTTTTTCCAATCCACCCTAATCCCCCTCTCTCCAGTCATTCAGTAATTGTTTTTACTGTCGTCCATCATAGTAAGTTTGTTTTTTATTTTACCAAATTTTTATATTCTCCTTTTTATTTTGTTTTTACTTTTTTCTTTCTAGATTCTTTTCTTCTATTCTTTTTTTTCTCTTTGTTCTATTCTAATAAATTACTAAAAAAAGTTTACACCAAACACATACACACACCTGAATAAGATTTGGTTATTTAACACACACCATATACGTGAAAAATAAAATTTACCGCTTGTCCCAAAGACGGTATTCAACCAAGGACACATACGCCTTCCTTGCCTCCGACAATAGGTGGATTATAATGAGGGCAATCTGGGCTACCGCCCGGGACCCGAAGCTCCGGGGGGGACCCATGGGCAGATTGCCATCATTATAATATTTTTTGCGCTAACATCGGCGTGGCGCTTATAGTCAGCTGCTGGCAATAGAGAGATGGAGTGTAGCTGCAGCTGTCGCTTTCTCTATGATTTTATGATTCAGCCGGAGCAATGATGTAATCACGCGGCTGCGTCTTTTACCATGTACGCGCCGGCATGAAGAGGAAGGAAGCAAAACTACAGGGGATCGCCAGGAGAGGTTAGTTATTCTTTTTTTCTTTTTCTTTAAAATGTATGAATTGGGGTGGGAGGATGGGTGAGAGCACTGCACAGTATGTGATAATGAATTGGGGTGGGAGGATGGGTGAGAGCACTGCACAGTATGTGATAATGAATTGAGGTGGGAGAATAGGTGAGAGCACAGTATGTTATAATGAATTGGGGTGAGAGGATGGGTGCGAGAACTGCACAGTATGTTATAATGAATTGGGGGGTATGTGGCTATACTGAATTTGGGTATAAACAATATGATCCACAGGAACAACAGGCATTATCCGCTATATAGTAACATATGTCAGAGTGTTAGGCGTCGGGCGTTTGCTGGATCTGAAATGGGTTCAGAGCCATCTGAGGATTCTGTGGTCTCCCATTCAGGTCCAGCCAGGGCTGATGTTGCACAGCATTTCCTTCAGTCCCAACACCTAGCTAGTGCACGAGATACTCAGGTTGTATATTGGGTGCTTGTGCCTAGCACTATGAACTATAGGTTGCGGAGGCAGTCGGGGCTCCGGCAGCCTAAGTCCGAGATGCGCCGCACTGAGCATGTCCGTGACATGGCGGACCGTGATTGATGGTTCAGGAACCAGCTGATCCGGTGACCTGGCACCGCCTGATTGGTCACGGGTGCCGTCACCAATGGTGCGACGGTGGGGCAGGGCTTAATCTTTAAAAGGCCCACCCACAAACATGGCGGCGCGCTCAGATCATTTGAGCAAGTGATGCCGTTGTGTGGACAACTCTGTTCCACGTGCTCCCTAGCTGTTCACTCCGTCGCCTGCCGATGCCAGAGTTCGCTCGGCTGATTAGCACAGGTCGCATATGCAGGTTAGCTCCATAGAAGCAGGTTAGCTCCATAGAGGCAGGTAGCTTCGCCTGGCAGCCTGGCTCAGCCAATGGGGTCGCCTATCACCCCGAGCAGCCTGCAGACGTCCTGTGCACGGCTGATGCCGGTTCGCCATGTGGAGTTGAACCCATCAGTCCGGTAGCACGCCGGCTGGGGGCACGTGTACCCGTTGGCGTAATCACACACACATCCTAGCGCCGCCAGAGTAGTCCCTGTGCAGTAACAGGGCTACAGATAGTTTTCCGGTCGCTCATCTCACATGCTGCTAACAGAGATTGTGCGAACAGTTATACCCATTCCTATGTGCTGTAACACGGAAGGGCTTATCGTTTAAGTTGGTTGTGTACCTTTTCACCCGGAAAGTGTTCGGCAGCAGCCCACCTGGCTGCATCGTGGACCCCGAGGTCGGTTGTGTTCCATTTAAATAAAGTTGTCTGCAACTGCCCTCCTAACACAGAGCTAATCTCTGCATGAACAACATCACTAGTTCTGTACTAAGAGAAATCAATATCATATAGAAGAAAAAGTACTCAAGAGCTCATCAATTTTATACAAATATATCAAATTTTATAACATCAAAATACAGACATTATGTTTTAAAAAGAGCATACACATAGACATTTAAAAAGTGGGAAATCACAAGGTGGCATCACAAGCTCACACTAAACTAAGACCAACATTCAATGATAGTACTGTAGCGTAAAGGTCATGATATGGTTCCAAAAATTGACCATAGACAAACCACTACCTCCCAGAATATGGTATAGCTAAATAGTAGAAAAAAGCCAGTTATTACCTATGGTGAGATTGTGGGCTATACCAGGTTCTACACCAGGTAACTATAATGAATTTGGGGTATGTAATCTTAATTTTAGGGTATGCAATTAGAATGAATTGTGGAGAGGACATGTAATTATAATGAATTTGGGGAGTGAGAGGAGCACAATGGGGGGTTGAGGATGCAGGAGAGTGACTGGTAATGAATTGAGGGAAAGAGCACAGGGGCTAATTCATTTACATTTTTATTGGGCGGGGAAAAGTGACTATATGTGACATGCAGAAGTAGTGCTTTTGCAGAGTATGACATGTTGAAGTAGTGCTGGTGCTTTAAAAGCATACAGCAAATAGATGGGTTAACACAGTCACAGTAGAAGGGGAGTGGTTTAGCAGAGCCCCAGGGGGATTGTGGGGAAGTTGTTTACTGTCTGGTTGGAGCTGAAGAGAAAGGTGGTGTGTGTGTTCTGTTTCTCATAGAAGCGCCCCTGCAAGTGAAAAGGATTCAAGTCAGGAATGAAGCTAAGCACAGGTCAGGTAGAGTTCCTGAACTAGCAGTGCTGAGTATTGTCAGGTGTAAAGATAAGGACTTGAAGAAATGGTGTCACAGGGATCATCTCTCTCAGCAAACCCTCCCCCCTCCTCCATCTGCTGTAAAGAATGCTGTGTTCATTAATGTGCCTTTGCATTAGAACTGTGGTGTCCTGTACTACTGGGAAGACTGTGAACTGCTGTGCTGCTAAGGAAACTGTACTGTCACTGGAGCCTGTTGCTTAACTTTCACTGGCTGTGCGGCTTCTTATTAAATGCTACTGTTCTACCATTTATGAGGACTCTTGTCAAGCGTGTCTGGTCAGCAAGTGAAACAACCTGAGGGTCAATTCCCCTGTGTGGCTGACGGTCAATTTCCCTGTGTGCCTGAGAGAAGCTGCAGCACATGGTCTATGGTCGCCCTGAGTAACGATTCCCCCAGGATTTCAAAGAATTCATGTAACCTGTCTCGCCTCTATCTGAACCTAGCAGCATGTGTGTAACATTGGTGGCTCGTACGGGGAATCCTGAGCGGGAATTAGCGTATAGAGGTAGAAGAGGAAAAGTGTCTGGAAAAACACTGCAGCATAGCACCTCAACTAAACTCTGCTACACCAGTTAAAGGGGACCAGCCCTAAAGAAAAACACACTATCAGAAATGGATGTGGAAATACAAATGGACAGAATTAGTGAGCTGCTTCTTAAGTTAACCTGTGAAGAATTGAGAATGGTAGCAGAACATATAAAGATGTCAGTAGAACAGATTTCCAAAGCACACAACCGCATGCAACTGTTAGCTGCCATTAATGCAAAAATGGATGAGGTGGGGGAGAAAGAAGCTGAAGACATCATGGGGAGATTCCTCCAGGAACTAACACAGTTTCTAACCAGGTTGAAGTTGGAGTATGGAAAGGCAGCGGTAATCTCCGTCTGACTGAACTACAGGAATTGAAAGGACAATTCAAAGCCCTAACAACAGCCCTGCAGGAATCGACCAAAACCTCTGAATGGGTGATAGACTCAGACAGGACCTTTAACCTGCTCAGGTTAGATAAATCAGGGAAACAGTCCCCTCTAACACCATAAATCACCATAAGGAAAGAATTCAAGATCCTGGGACAGATTGGAGAGTGTGAACAGAAAGAGAAACTGTCTTATATGAACTTGTTGCACCAGATCGATGCAGGATTACAGAAAGGCTACCAGTCAGACGAGATCATTGAGGGGGTGGTGAAAGAGATCAGCCCAGGACTGAAGCTCTGTAGTATGCTAAAAATGAAGAGTCAATTGACCTTGCCACAGCTGAAGATGATTTTAAAAGAACTCTATAAAGAAGAGAGTACTTCAGAATTATTCCACCGACTCATAAACCTCTCACAGAAAAATAATGAATCACCCCAAAGTTTCTTGCTCAGAGCCATTGAACTGAAGGATAGACTGTGGTTTGCATCCAGAGATGTAGAAGCGGAAGAGAAGTTTGATGCTAGACTAGTCCAGAAGAAGTTCTTGAGATAATTGAGAATGACATTAATCAGCAAAGAAATCAAGTTGCAGCTGAAACAGTACCTAGAAGATCCTGGCATTTTGGATGAAGTCATAAAAAAAATGAATGAGTCCGCTAGTTTGGAGTCAAAGAGCAAACAGAAGTTAAAGAAACGCTCTGCTCCTAAAATCACCAAAATGAGTCAGCTGAAGTTGGAGACCCCCGGTGGCCAGTCCGTAAATCATCATAGAGACCCTTGAGTGCCACCTCCGAGAGGGAACCTTAAATCACCAACAAAAGAGAAGCCTGCCAACGTTGACTGGGAGGAAGTAATAGGAGAACTGCGAGCCGAGTTGATTGAGGTGAAAAAGTTGATTCGTTCTAGGCCAGAACCTGTATCCCTCAGACCCAGGAGTGGGTTCCAAAGCAGAAAATACCCGGCTTGTGAAGCGTGCCATTCATCAAATCCGAGTACGGTATGTGTCCACTGTCTAAGATGTGGTGAGGAAGGACATTATGCCAGGGAGTGCCAATGGTCACGGTCGTTTGGGTTAAAAGACAGGAGGTTACCAGTGCAGGCGACTGGTAATCGCGACACAGAGGAGGCCCCAGAAGCAAATCAAAATGTCACCAAACCTTAGAAGGGCGCATGAGGTAAAACGGCTGCGTCATTTCTATCTCCAAGTGTGTTCCCGTCTACAACAGCTGCAAGGGGGACAGGGGCATCAGTTACTTAATGCCCAGTGCAGAGGTCAAACAATGTACTCCTGGGAGGAGGATTCCTCAGTCAGTAAAGATAGCCTCATCAACCTAATCGGTGAAAGGTGCTTTATACAGTGCCAGCTAGATGGACTCCTAGTAAAAGCACTGTGGGACACAGGAGCCCAAGCGAGCCTGTTAAATGAAGAATGGAGAGGGCGCTAAATGCCACATACCTGCCTTCGGTCGCTAAAAGAACTCTTAGGACCAGTGGAACTGCAAGGCAAAGCTGTCAACCAGACCGAAATCCCTTTCATAGGCTTGGTGGAAGTGACTTTCCAAAGGCCACGCAGAACAGCAACACCATTGAGCTCTTGGTACCTTTTCTCATGACCAGTGATCAGAACGTGGCAGAGGATCCTATCCTGGGTTATAATGTAATCAGTGAGGTCATCACGAAATACAAGTCAGGGACACTGGTGGTGGATGCAATTGCCACATCGCTTGCCATACCCAACGCCGTGGCGGAAAATGTGATTCATAGAGTAAAGAAAGCACAGAATACAATGGACCTAAAAGAAGTCAAGGTAGGCTGGCGCCCAATCATCATCCCTGCAAACCAAATGGCGGGGGTAAGGTGTGGAGTCCGGGTGGAACCGAGAAAAAAAGTCCAGAAAAGACTGTTCATGCCAAAAGACTCCTCACAACTTCCAGAAGGCCTAGTTCAAGGTGAGACTGTGCTTACGATGTACGATATTGGTGGGTTTGCTCGAGTGACAATACCGGTGATGAATACTACGAGACACGAAATTAGACTGGATCCAAAGACTGTGTTAGGTCACATTGAAACCGTTAAAACGGTATATCCAGCCAGTGTGAGACCCGACCAGGGGTCTACAGTGAATTCAGCCTCCCCACCAAGGAACAGGAGCTGCCCAGGGGAAGAAATTGCATGACCCACCTCGGAGTCCTGGGATCCCCCAGTACCCGTGGAACACTTGTGTGCTGAATATCTAGCGGTAGCAAAAAAGATGCTGAGAGAAGAGTGTCATGCGTTCTCCAAAGATGACTCTGATATAGGCTGTATCCCATCTTTGCAGTTGAAAATCAATTTGAAAGACACGACCCCAGTAACCAGAAGTTACATGTCTGAGCCGAAACCATTACACCGTGAAGTGAAAGAGTATTTACAAGACCTAATCAACAGAGGCTGGGTCCAAAAGTCAAAGTGGTCTTATACCTCTCCTATTGTCTGTGTTAGGAAGAAGGACGGTACACTGAGACTCTGTTGTGATTACCGGGAACTAAATGGAAAGTCAGTACCAGAACGACACCCGATTCCAAAGATCCAAGATATGCTGGATAGCCTATCAGGAAGCACCTGGTTCTCTGTCCTCGATCAGGGTAAGGCATACCACCAAGGGTTTGTCGAAGAGTCCAATAGACCCTTGACAGCATTCATCACACGGTGGGGATTATTTGAGTGGATCCGCATACCGTTTGGGCTCAGTCAGTTCAGCTCCAGCAGAATTCCAGAGGAACATGGAGACATGTTTAGAAGGATTGAGGGATGATATTTGCCAGCCGTACTTGGATGACAATGTGGTACACAGCAAAACCTTCCGGGAGCATGTTGAACACGTGAGGACCGTATTACAACGGTATCAACAACATGGAGTTAAGTTGACCCCATAGAAGTGTGAACTGTTCAAAAGACAAGTCTGATTTCTATGGAAAATTTTGTCCGGAGAAGGACATACCATGAACCCAGCAGAAATAGCTCCAGTACTGGCCTTAAAAGACAAGAGACCCTCTACCATCATCGAGTTGAGGCAGATATTAGGATTCCTCTCCTACTATCATACTTACGTTCAGGACTTCTCCAGGATTGCCGCCCCACTATAACTCCTCTTAGGGGGACGACAGAGACAACAACACCCATGGAGTAAAAAAAGAACGCTGGTAGGACAGCGCTTAAAAGAAACAACGCCGTTTCATCCCAACAGCCCATTCTCTGGACAACAGCCCACCAGGAGGTATTGGAAGAACTAGTAGACTACCTGGTAAAACCACCCATCTTGGGATATCCTAATTTCAATTTACCATTTGTTCTTCATTGTGACGCTTCTCACATTGGACTGGGAGCTGCCCTGTATCAGCATCAAGATGGAAAAATGAGAGTCATCGGTTACGGTTCTAGAACATTGACAACCAAACTGAATGCAAAGGGTCAGAGATGGGTCGCTGAACTAGCTGACTTATGAGACACTTGGTGAACCAAGGCAAGTGCCAAGGACGGTCGACTGGAAACAGGTATCTCTGCCTGCGGACCAGGTGAGCCCACTCGAGGGGTATTCACCACCGAGAGGCAGTATGGAAGATGTTGCCTACTGGAAAGACTTGTTTTTATGCTTTGATTTTCCTTAAAAGACTTTGTAGAAACAAAGAACTGTTAAAGCATAGAGAGAGAGCTGGTTGAAGACGTACGAAAAGCTCCAACTGAAGAGATGCTGATTGTTTTAATTGTCTTAATTGTTTATTTCTTACAGGCATCCTACAAGAAAAAGGTCATAAGTTTAGGTTGTTATCAATGTTTATAAACGTTATACCGATTTCACAATGCCAATTTGTATATAAAGTTATCCATATTTCACCACTGTCTCAGAATTGGTCAGATTGACCAATTAAGATGAATGTCGAGGACGACATTCAAAAAGGAGGGACGAGTGTGACATGCAGAAGTAGTGCTTTTGCAGAGTGTGACATGCAGAAGTAGTGCTGGTGCTTTAAAAGCATCCAGCAACTAGAGGGGTTAACACAGTCACAGGGGAAGGGGAGTGGTTTAGCAGATCCCCAGGGGGATTGTGGGGAAGTTGTTTACTGTCTGGCTGAAGGTGAAGAGAAAGGTGGTGTGCGTGTTCTGTATCTCACAGAAGTGCCCCTTCAAGTGAAAAGATTCAAGTCAGGAGTGAAGCTAAGCACGGGTCAGGTAGAGTTCCTGAACTAGCAGTGCAGAGTATTAGAAAAAAAGAGAAATAGAACATACGACATAAGACCCAAACTATGAAAAATACAAAATGTTTATTAGGGATAATACATTAAAATGCATGGAGCTTACAGGCACTAAGTGCCATGTGTACAATAAACAAAATGACCCCACCAATAACCCTCACAGCAGTGGAAACATAGTGAACCATGATAGGGATATAGGCCAATGAACCATGACAGGAGTATGAGCCAACAGGTACGGATATAAATTCTTTAAGACATTGACCTCCAGGCCAATAAGAAGAGATATCAATATCATAGAAGGTAGACAAGGCTATTACAAAAACAGGCCAGACAAATAGGAAGATGTGCCTGAATACTAGAATAAACCACGTGGCAAAAGGTTCAGAGAGT
Organism: Phyllobates terribilis; assembly: GCF_046119375.1. Taxonomy (NCBI): domain Eukaryota; kingdom Metazoa; phylum Chordata; class Amphibia; order Anura; family Dendrobatidae; genus Phyllobates; species Phyllobates terribilis. Next base: position 739,781,088 of record NW_027362761.1, on the reverse strand, counting down.
ATGGCTTAATAGAGTATAATCATAGTCATAACATACCAGAGGGAAGGGGGGATCCACCCCTACGCACGTTTCGGACGCAACCTTCTTCAGGGTGCATAGTGCAGAGTATTGTCAGGCATAAAGATAAGGTCTTGAAGAAATGGTGTCACAGGGATCATCTCCCTCAGAAAACCCTCCCCCCTCCTCCATCTCACTCCATCATCACTCCATCATCAAGAGAATGCCAAGAGTGTGCAAAGCAGTCATCAAAGCAAAAGGTGGCTACTTTGAAGAACCTAGAATATAAGACATATTTTCAGTTGTTTCACACTTTTTTGTTAAGTATATAACTCCACATGTGTTAATTCATAGTTTTGATGCCTTCAGTGTGAATGTACAATTGTCATAGTCATGAAAATACAGAAAAATATTTAAATGAGAAGGTGTGTCCAAACTTTTGGTCTGTATTGTATTTATGTATGTATGTGTGTGTATATATTTATATTGTAAGATGACTGCCGGACAGGTCCTTGAGGGGAGATATATGTGCTGTGTTGCTGGGGCCGTGGGTGGGAGAGCAGAGCGCGCGCTCTCTGCTTACACTGCTATGTGTCAGCGCGTTGCCGGTTCCAGCCACCTATGCATCGCAGTGTTCAAGTGATGAATGCTGCGTGCACGCGCCCAGCCCCCCGGTGAGGCCGAGCCACCAGGGCAGGCACCCGGAAAATTTAAAGGGGCCGTTAGGCGTAAAAACTGGCTGGCGGCTCTACAAGCACTGCCACACCGCGGCCCACCGGGAAAGTGCCCGGTAGGGCAGATTAGAAATCCGGGCCTGCTGTCAGGGCTCAACGGGTGCAACACTGAGCCTATTGCAGTGACAAACCTCCCCGGTCCCAAATGTTCGACCTCTTACACCTGGTCCAAAAGTGGCTGCGACCTGAATCTTCCTCCCCAGCACAGATGGGGGAGAGGGTCGTCATGGACTGGTTCACACTCCCTTCCGAGGTCGGTGCAAGCCTGGGTTTCCCAGGGAGATCCCCATAATGCCGATGACCTGGTGAGGTTGGTGGAAAGATACCAGGCGGTGTAGAGTTCCTTAGAGAAGCCAGGGGTCGTAGCTTCTACATACTCGGGTTCCCAAAAGGGGGCAGACACCCAAAAGAGGGGAACTAGAGCCATGACTGGGGGGGGTCCTAGAGCCCAGTTGGAGTCTGAGTTGCTGCCAAAGATTCCGCCCAATAACATAGTATGTTGGAGATATCACACCCCAGGTCACATATCCGCCCATTGCCCCATGACAAATGAGCCAATGGACTGCAGCAAAAGTCGGCGCTGTTCGTACTTTGCATATCCTGCCGGTAGTGCTGTCCCTCAACCAGGCAAAGGACCACAGGCATGCCTCATGCCAGTGAATGGAGTGCAAGTGACTGCTCTGTTAGACTCAAGTTTGGTAACCCTAGTGACGGCCACAATTCCTCATCAGCTGGTTCCGTGGAAAAAGTTTGGCATCCGTTGTATCCATGGGGATGCTAAGGACTACCCTGTGGCCCAAGTGGTCATAGACACAAACTGTGGAGCCGAGTCCCATGAGGTGGGCATAGTCAAGGACCTGTTGCACCCTGTTATAATAGGGCGGGACTTTACCTTGTTTTGGGACCTGTGGGAGAATGGGAGGAAGCCGGGTTGTCCAGACAACAACCAGGTCGCACCTAAAGAAACCTCATCACAGGCCGTCGCCGACAGGTTTCCTTTTTGTGTACTTGTTGGGGATGAGGATGAGGCAGCATCCCCTGTGGCCAACATCCCTGAGCTGCAGGTGTCCGGGGAAAACTTTGGAACCGCTCAGCTCAGGGACTTAACTCTAAAAGGGGCGTTTGATAATGTAACTGTTCTTAATAGTGTTGCTCAAGAGCCGGGAACTGACACCCGATATCCATACTTTGCCGTAAATGGGGAGTTACTATATCGAATCAGAGGGGAAGTATTCAAGCAGTTACTAGTGTAAGGGCCGTACAGATGCAAGGTGTTAGATATGGCCCATACACATGTGTTGGGTGGTCATCTGGGGGTAGAGAAAAAGCAGGAAAGGATCCTCCAGAGGTTCTATTAGCCCAGTTGTCACTGAGAAATTGTAAATTATTGTCGGTCATGTCCCACCTGCCAGCTGACCTCCCCGGTGGCTCACTTCCGTAGGCCCCTAGTGCCATTGCCAATCATTGAGGTGCCATTTGATCGCATAGCCATGGATCTATTGGGACCCCTGGTCAAGCCTACCAGAGGACATCAGTATATCCTGGTGGTACTGGACTATGCTACACGGTATCCAAAGGCTGTGCCACTACATAACTCCTCTGCCAAATGTATAGCCCAGGAGATGGTCCACATCTTCTCTAGAACGGGGTTGCCTAAGGAGATCCTAACGGGGCCCCATTTATGTAAAAGGTGATGAGGAAGTTGTGTAAAACACTGCAAATCACACAACTCAGGACCTCAGTCTACCACCCCCAGATAGATGGCTTAGTGGAAAGATTTAATAAAACCTTGAAGTCCATGTTAAAGAAGGTCGTAGAGAAAGACGGCCGGGACTGGGACTGTCTATTGCCATACCTTCTGTTCTCCATTAGAGAAGTTCCACAGGCCTCTACTGAATTCTCCCCGTTTGAGCTGTTATATGGCCGACACCCCCGCGGACTCCTGGACATAGCAAAGGAGACCTGGGAGGCGGAGTCTACATCCTACAGGAGTGTAGTCGAACATGTGGACCTGATGCAAAAGAGGATTGCAGAGGTGATGCACATTGTGAAAGAACACCTCCTCAAAGCATAAGAGGCACAGTCGAGGGTGTACAATAGATCGGCAAGGGTGAGACACTGCAACCCTGGAGATCGGGTACTGGTGTGGGTACCTACAGTGGAGAGAAAATTCCTGGCTAAGTGGCAGGGCCCCAATGAAGTAGTGGAAAAGGTTGGTGATGTTAATTATAAAGTCCACCAACCGAGGAGAAGGAAGCCCTACCAGGTGTACCACATCAACATGATTAAGCCATGGCGAGATAGGGAGCCCCTGGAAGGTTTGTGTTTGGTGGCAAAGTCAGGAGCTGACGTGGGAGAGGTCAAGGTGGAAGAGTCGCTGTCACGTGCCCAAAAGCAACAGTGCTACAAGTTGCTACCGCGTAACAGGGACCTGTTCTCTGATCTACCAGGGTCTACTCAGATCATAGAGCATGAGGTGCTTACGAAGCCTCATGTCTGAGTAATCGTGAAGCCATACTGGATTCCTGAAGCCCGCCGAGAGGTAATCTCGAAAAAGGTGAAACGCATGCTGGGTCTATGAGTCATTGAAGAGTCCAAGAATGGCTGTTCCAGTCCCATTGTAATGATCTGCTACAAGCACTAAGGAAAGACAGGAGATCTGTCCCTACAATAGAACTAAGCTGGATCCCTACGATGTAACGGGGAACCTGATCCTGCGATCAGACCCGCTAAAGTCCTCGGCTAGTCTGAACGAAGACCTATAGATGTGAGGAAGGGATCCCTACAAGAACTAGGGACTGGGAGAAAGATGGACACCTCCTAGCAGAAATTGTAGCAGAAATAAGACAAACAAACAACAAAGAACATAGAGGTTCGAAGACCTAGCAAAACTGACTGAGAAAGGTAACAGAGCACCAAGGTAGCTCAAGAGTAGAAATTACAATGAAGTCCAGCAAGGCCAGTAGGGCGGAGCAGGATTAAATAGGCAAAAAAGGTCTTGTGACCAGCAAACTAGAAAAAACCTAACAGGAGAGTTCTAACAGTACCCCCTCTTCTAAGAGGATCCTCCGGATCCCCTAGGCCCGTGCTTATCAGGAAACCTCCTGTGAAATGCTCTGACAAGTCTGGAAGAAGAAACATCATCCGCCCTCACCCATGAGTTATCCTCGGGTCCGAAACCCTTCCAAGCGACGAGATGCTGCAAACTCCCTCTATACCGTCTAGAATTTAGGATGCGGGAAATTTCATATTCCCCATCCTCCACCACCGGAGGAACAGTGGCAGAGGCGTCACCATCCGACACATCAGCTCTTTTCAACAGAGAAACATGAAACACCGGATTAATCTTCCAGGAGGTAGGAACCTCCAGAGGGCAAAGCAACCCCGCAGCAGGAGCATGCGAAGACTTAGATCTAGCACACACAGTACATTGACGCACCCACTTAATGACTTCCTTCTGCCATCCAGGCCACCAAAAACTGCGACCCACAAGTCTCTTGGTCTCAGAAATTCCAGGATGACCTGCCAACCGAGACTCATGACACTCAACAAACAAATCTCTCCTAAAGGTCCTAGGCACAAACAACCTCCCATGGGGAGTGTTAGATGGGGCATTCTCCTGCGCTTTAAGAATCACATCCTCCAAAACGGAGTCCAAAGCAGCAATCACAACACCTTCTTGTAAAATGCTCTCCTCCTCCTCAGCACCGACCATGGGAGAAAAGCTGCGAGACAAAGCATCAGCTTTAACATTCTTGGTACCCGGGATGTAAGTAACGGAAAAATTAAACCGCGAGAAAAAAAGTGCCCACTTAGCCTGACGGGCATTCAAGCACTTGGCAGCATCAAGATAGATCAGATTTTTATGATCGGTGAAAACCTGAATGGGAAATTCAGCACCTTCCAAGAGATGACGCCAGTGTTCAAATGCGAGTTTAATAGCCAGAAATTCCCGATTACCAATATCGTAATTAAGTTCAGTCACAGAAATTTTTTTTTGAAAAAAAGGCACAGGGATGTACTCCATCCTTGTTTTCCTGAGACAACACCGCACCGACCCCCACAGAAGAAGCATCAACCTCAACCAAAAACGGCTTAGTCACATCAGGCTGCATAAGGATGGGAGCAGAGGTGAACCTCTCCTTTAGAAACACAAAAGCTTCAATGGCCTCAGAAGTCCACTGAACCGTATTAGCACCTTTCCTGGTGAGATCGGTCAGTGGTTTGACAATAATAGAATTTTTTTTTTATGAATTTTCTGTAATAATTGGCGAAACCCAAAAACCTCTGTATCGATTTCAAACCAATAGGCCTAGGCCATTCCTGCACAGCTTGAACTTTCACCGGGTCCATCTCAAAGCCCTCGCTGGAGATAATGTAGCCCAAAAAACTAATTCTCTGAACAGCGAACTCACATTTCTCCAGCTTAGCAAAAAGCGAATTGTCAATCAATAACTGCAATACCTCACGTACGCTCCCCCAATGAGACTCCAGATCCGGCGAATAAAGCAAAATGTCATCCAAATACACAACCACATTTTTGCTGATCAAAGGTCTAAGGATGTCATTAATAAGATTCTGAAAAAATGCTGGAGCATTGGTAAGACCAAAAGGCATAACCAGATTCTCAAAATGACCCACAGGAGTGTTAAAAGCAGTCTTCCATTCATCACCCTCCTTCATACGCAACAAATTGTATGCCCCCCGGAGATCAATTTTAGAGAACCACTTAGCCCCCACTAACTGGTTAAACAAATCAGGAATCAATGGCAGTGGGTAAGGATTGCGTACAGTAATTTTATTAATCTCACGAAAGTCCAGACAAGGACGTAAACCGCCGTCCTTTTTTTTAACAAAAAAAAATCCAACAGCCACAGGAGACTTGGAAGGCCTAATGTGACCGGCGGCCAAGCTTGTCTGCATGTATTCCTCCAAAGCCTTTCTCTCAGGAATAGTAAGATTAAATAAATGACTTTTAGGAAGAGTCGCTCCAGGGACAAATTCAATGGTACAATCATAGTCTCTCTGGGGAGGAAAAATTTGCGATTCCATCTCAGAAAAAACTTTCCAAAAATCCTGAATAGGTACAGGTAATTCCCCTTTATCCACAGCAGCAATGCGACCATTACAACACTTGTCATAACACTTAGGGCTCCAGGACTTAATTTCATTGGTAGACCAATCCAGTACAGAATTGTGCAATTTTAACTAGGGCAACCCCAACACTACTGGAGAAGGCAAATTATTTAATACTACCAAATCCAAATTCTCTTGGTGAATACCATTAATAGTGAGAGGAAATTCACAGACCTTGTGAGTAACACTCTTTAAGGGAGAGCCATCGACAGAAACCACGGCAATAGGGGATGACAAAGGTTTGGGTTTTAAATTAAGTTTTTCCAAGAATCCCCCATCAATCACATTCAGAGTAGAACCACAATCCACAAATACCCGAAATTCAATTAATTCTTCCTGAGCAGTGGTAGTAGCAGAAAGAAGTACACCCTTAGTATTTAAACAGGCTATATGGGCGTAACTGACCTTTTTTTTTTCTTTGTTCATACGAAGCACACAGTTCCTAATGAAATGGTCAGATCCACCGCAATAAAAGCACAAACCTTCAGAAAATCTGCGGTCTTTTTCCTGAGAGCGGGGTGACATCGCCCCAATCTCCATCGGCTCTCCAATGTCAGTACAGACCCTCTCAAGACTCGGAGCTGACATGGCAGAGGATTTACTCTCATTAACCCTTGCACGCAGTCTCCTGTCCACCCGTATAGCTAATTGCATTGCCTCCTGCAAGTTTCCAGGTGAAGGATAAGCAATCAGCAGATCCTTAACCCTTTCACCTAGCCCCGCTAGAAACAAACTTTTTAAAGCTGAATCGTTCCACCCCACCTGAGCAAACCACCGACGGAAGGGAGTACAATAATTTTCCACATTACCTGATCCCTGCCTCAAACGTCTTAATTCAGACTCAGCAGATGAGACACGATCAGGATCATCATACAACAACCCCAAAGCAGAAAAAAAACTATCCACTGATCTAAAGCACGGATCACTAGGTTGGAGAGAAAAGACCCATCCCTGAGGTTCTTTGCGCAAAAGTGACATTATGAACCCTATGCGCTGTGATTCATCACCAGAGGATCTGGGCCTCAAACGAAAATATAGCAAACAAGCATTTTTAAAGGAAAAAAAATCTTGTTGTTCACCAAAAAATAGATCAGGCAGACGTACCTTTGGCTCCACAAAATGCGCTCCTGAACAGCTACTCACGTGTTGTTGGAGCTCGGCCACCTCCAGAGAGAGTCCCTGCAAGCGTTGAGCCAAATCCTGAACCGAGACCATGATGGAAACTGGAGGTCTTTCCTTAGAGAAATTTTTTGGGCTGGACTTACTGTTATGATCTGCTACAAGCACTAAGGAAAGACAGGAGATCTGTCCCTACAATAGAACTAAGCTGGATCCCTACGATGCAACGGGGAACCTGATCCTGCGATCAGACCCGCTAAAGTCCTCGGCTAGTCTGAACGAAGACCTATAGATGTGAGGAAGGGATCCCTACAAGAACTAGGGACTGGGAGAAAGATGGACACCTCCTAGCAGAAATTGTAGGAGAAATAAGACAAACAAACAACAAAGAACATAGAGGTCCGAAGACCTAGCAAAACTGACTGAGAAAGGTAACAGAGCACCAAGCTAGCTCAAGAGTAGAAATTACAATGAAGTCCAGCAAGGCCAGGAGGGCGGAGCAGGATTAAATAGGCAAAAAAGTTCATGTGACCAGCAAACTAGAAAAAACTTAACAGGAGAGTTCTAACACCCGTAGTCTTAGTGCCGAAACCAAATGGAGAATGGCGGTTTTACAATGACTATAGGAAACTGAATGAGATTTCTAAGTTTGATTCTTACTCAATGCCGAGGTAGATGAACTAATTGAAAGACTAGGGCTGGCCAGGTACATTACCACCCTTGACCTCACAAAAGGTTATTGGCAAATTCTATTGTACCAAGGTCCAAGGAGAAGACGGCCTTTTCAACGCCAGATGGATGTTTCCAATACACAAGGCTGCCGTTTGGGTAACAAGGAGTCCCAGCTACCTTCCAGAGAGCAATGGAACGGATCCTAGCTCCCCACAAGATGTATGCAGCCCCCTACCTGGATGATATTGTGATCTACAGCCAGGATTGGGGAAGCCATCTGAGCAAAGTCCAGGCAATATTTGATGCTCTACGGAAGGAGGGGTTTTCCATCAACCCGAAGAAATGTGCCATGGGCATGGAGGAAACCAAATATTTGGGCTATGTCGTAGGCCGAGGCGTGATAAAGCCTAAAAACAAATAAAGTTGAGGCGATCCAGGGTTGGCCACAACCTCTCTCAAAAAAACAGGTCAGAGCCAGTTCATCCCTAACTTTGCCATGGTAGCCACCCCTTTGACAGACCTCCTTAAAAGGACAAAATCGGCTATGGCTAAGTGGTCTCCAGAAGCTGAGATGGCCTTCCAGAAACTGAAGCAAGCCCTGTGTAACCAGCCACCAGATTTCTCTAAAGAGTTTGTGGTCCAAACGAATGCGTCAGATACTGGGGTAGGTGCTATCCTATCACAAGAGATGAAGGAGGAAGAACACCCCATAATGTATTTAAGCCGTAAGCTAACATCTTGTGAGAAAAATTACTCTCTAGTGGAGAAGGAATGTTTGGCCATCAAGTGGGCGTTGGACACACTAATATACTACCTGTTAGGCAGGAAGTTCAGGCTGGTATCAGACCATGCCACCCTAAGGTGGATGAGCGAGAAGAAGGGGAATAACGCCCATGTGACCAGATGGTTCCTAGCCCTTCAGGATTTTAGGTTCCATGTAGAGCATAGGCCTGAGAAACTGCATGGCAATGCTGACACATTGTCAAGGGTCCACTGTTTCTTAGCAAAAGGTGCCAAGCCACCTAGTTTTGGGCAGAGGGGGGGTATGTAATATGGCCGCCAGACAGGTCCTTGAGGGGAGATATGTGTCACCGAGGTTGGAAGCTTCGGTGATGTGAACCTGGGAAAAGCATGCTCCAGCACACGTAGTGCTGAGAGGGTTAATAGGGTGTATCAGGGCCGTTTTTCCAAGCAGTCATAAGAGACTTAAGGATTGATTGCTCACATATCCCCACCTCAGGGCAAGTGTCTTGTAAATAAAATGTCTTTCAGTGTAAATGCAGCTTTATTTTCAGAGATGATTGGAGTAATACTTTTGTTTGCAAAAAAACTACCTTATTATGTAAAGCACCGCCACTTAGTATATAGGGTCTTTCCCTTCTTCCATAGCCCTGTCCCTTATTACATAGCATCCCCTCTTGTTATGTATAGCCCTGTCCCTTATTTCATAGCATCCCCTTTGTTATGTGTAGCCCGTCCCTTATTGCACGGTATCCTCTGTTGTTATGTTTAGCGCTGTACGTAAGGGAAACAGATGCGCACAAGAGCACCTGTGAGTTCATCATGTGACCTGTCACATGACCTCCCAAAAATATCATGTGGCATGTCACATGATACATTGGGTGTTGGGGGGGCCCATGCAGCCAAAACTGCCCGGGGTCCTGGCTACCCTTAATCCACCCCTGCCTCTGACACTGATAGTGAGAGAGAGGATGCCATCTTCCTCTATTTTTCCTCCTCTTCTTCCTTGAGTGATAACAAACCCCCCTCAAACACCCCAGGACAGCAAGTGAGCTAGCGCCCACAGTTATTAGCAACTTTCTAAGGACCTCACTTCCCAAAAATTATGAACCTCAGATTCCTGATTTTGTGGCCCAAACAGGAATCCAATTTGACACTGCTGGACTCACAGAAATAGACTTTTTCTCTGAGTATTTTGTAAACCTCATGATGGCCCAGACAAATTTATATGCCCAAAAATTTCTTGACTAAAACCCCACTTCATCATATGCTAAATGGACTCCTGAAGACACAGTAGAAATTATGAAGTTTCGGGGCCTTGTCATTCACATGGGTTTAGTGAAGAAGCCAGACATTTGGCAATATTGGAGTGCTGATATTTTATATAACACTTCAGTTTTACACATGGCTATGTCCCAGACACGCTTTGAGGCCATCCACAAATGTTTGCATTACAACGATAATGCAAATTGTCCACACCGCGTCTTCTCCAATTTTGACTGACTTTTCAAAATTCGGCTGGTCATTGATCACTTCAGCAACAAGTTTGCCGAGGTGTACATTTCCCAAAGGGATATTTTCGTAGATGAGTCACTAATACATTTTAAGGGGAGGCTTCAATCCGGCAATACCTGCCTAGTAAGCGGGCCAGGTACGGAATTAAACTCTACAAGCTGTGTGAGAGTACCTCAGGGTAGACCCACAGATTTAGGGTTTATGAAGGGAGGGACACCCGGATTGAACCCCCTGAATGCCCCTCTGTCCTGGGAATAAGTGGGAAAATTGTGTGGGAATGGTTGCACCTATTGCTGGATAATGGTTATCACCTCTACGTAGATAACTTCTAAAAAAGCATCCTACACTTCAAATCCCTCTCTGCCAGACCAGAACTACCGTAGAATGCAGTATTGTGCACAAAAACCGCTGAGGACTCCTTAGGATGCTAATTGGGCAGCTGCTCAGAAAGGGTGAGAGCAGGGCCCAATGTAGTGAAAACATGCTGGTGGTCAAGTATAAGGACAAAAGGGTTGTCCTTTTCTTGACCACAATATATGTTAATGGTAGCAACCCCACCACTGTACGAGGCACATCTTCACAGGTCCCCAAACAAGACTGAATCCGGGAGTACAACAAGAACATGGGGGGAGTTGATCCAGAAGGGGGATAAGAAAGGACACCATTTTCAGTGTGACGCCTGCCCGACAAACCTGGCCTGTGCATAAAAGACTGTTTCAAACTATACCACTATCCATGGATTACTAAATTTATTTCTGACTTACTCTAATTTATTGCATGACTGAATGTACTCTATATAACTTACATATGCCAACCTGATGCACACTACACAACTCACGTATGGCAACACATTATAAAATTCACATTTCACATACCAGATCAATTCCAATATATGGTCGCTTGGTACTCTACACAAATCATATGCTAACCTGATGTACTCTACACAACTCACATATGCCAACCTGATGTACTCTACAAAACTTACATATGCCAACACATTATAAAATTCACATTTCACATACCAGGAAAACACCAGATCAATTCCAATATATGGTCGCTTGTGGGGGCTTTCTACTATTTTGGCACTTCAAGGGTTCTGCAAATGCATCATGGTGCCCGCAAACAATTACATCAAAGTCTGCGCTCTAAAATGTCACTCCTTCCATTTGGAGCTTGGCCATGTGCCCAAACAGTAGTTTTCCACCACATATGGGGTATCGTTGTACTTAGGAGAAATTGCACAACAAATTTTGGGGTCCATTTTCTCCTGTTACCCATTTGAAATTGACAAAAAATTGGGTCTAAAACAACATTTTTGTGGGAAAAATGTGATTTTTATATTTTCACGGCTTAAGGTTATAAAATCTTGTGAAGCACCTTGGAGTTCAAGGTGCTCACCACACATCTAGATAATTTCCTTTCCTTCCAAAATTTGGTCACTTATGGGGGGCTTCCACTGTTTAGCCATATCAGGGGCTCTGCAAACGTGACATGGCGTCCGCTATCGATTCCAGTAAACTTTGCATTCCAAAAGTCAAATGGTGCACCTTCCCTGCTGAGCCCTGCCATGTGCCCAAACAGTAGTTTTCCTCCACATATGGGGTATAAGCATACTCAGGAGAAATTGCACAACAAATTTTGGGATCCATTTTCTCCTGTTACCCTTGTGAAAATAAAAAAATTGGGGACTAAAACAACATTTGTGTGAAAAAAAAGGAATTTTTTAAATTTTTTTCTTCCCCATTGCTTTAATTCCTGTGAAACACCCAAAGGGTTAGTAAACTTCTTGAATGTGGTTTTGAGCACTTTAAGGGGTGCAGTTTTTAGAACGGTGTCACTTTTGGGCAGTTTCTGTCATATAGGCCCTTCAGTCACTTCAAATGTGATGTGGTCCCTAAAAAATGGTCTTGTAAATTTTGTTGTAAAAAGAGATATTGCTGATAATCTTTTAACCCTTCTAACTTCGTAACAAAAAAATGTGTTTAAAAAATGATGCTGATGTAAAGTAGACATGTGGTAAATGTTATTTATTAACTATTTTGTGTAACTTAACTCACAGCTTTATGGGCATAAAAATTAAAAGTTTAAAATTTTCAAAAGTTTTGCCAAAATTCCAATATTTTCACAAATAAAGCTCGGGGGTGAAGAAGTTAACAGTCATGTACTGACATTGTACGTTATTTGGCTATGTAGAATTTGACTATTGCTGTTGCATTCTGAAAATTAGAGTATTTGTAAGAACTTTATTTGTAATAAATGCATTACTATCTAATGACCACTAGATGGCATCCCAATTCCTCTTGTGAGACTCTATCTTTGTACTGCATGATTTTTATACTGATGGACTTAATAGGTTCTCCAGAAATAGAAAAAAGATAGAATAAATGTTACTGTAAATATTATACCCAAGACACTTGCAAAGTACTGGAGGGAAGATATGTAGCACTGAGATTGTTAGCTCCAGTAATATAAACATAGAAAAAATGTTCCAGCACACGAAGTGTTGAGGTGTTAATCAGTCATGTTTAGTGCTAGGGTGATTAAACACCTGTAGAGAGGGAGGAGGTCAGATGATAAATTCCCAGCCTTTTAGAGCATTTGGTGTGGGGTGGGTTTGGAGGCACAAGCTCTGAAACTGTTTTGTCATGTGAAGGAAAGCTAAACCTTGTGTGTTTGCTCCTGGAGTGGGCGGTTATCTGTAGCAACAAGGACTGTGCCATACTTTATGTTTTGTTTTTCCTGTTAGACCGTGAAGGCCATGTTTGTTTTGCTATAGTTATCGTGGTTTGTGCAGTGCTCTTAATAAACCACAAAAGATTTAAAGAGCCAGCGTTCCTATTTCTACTTCTATGTGCAGCTGAGTGACCACAATTGGTGTTAGAAATGTGGACAAGATCCCCAGGAGGCAAGTGTGAAGGCTGTGGACAGACTGCATGTCCTGGGTGAAGGTGACTGTAAGGATGGAACAGCTGTCAAGCAAAATGGAGGAGCTGATCAAGCACCTGGTCCAAAGCCAGCACCGGCAGCATCAGTAGCACAAGGAGCAGCGGCAGCTGCAGCAATTACAGCAGCAGCAGCAACAGCACCGGGAGCAGCTCCAACAACAGCAGCAGCAGATTGATTTACTTACGGAGGCGATTCATGGCATGACAGCAGCTCCGACCCAAATGTCAGCTGATGATTTCTCTGTCCGTAAGGGAGAGCCTTGCAGAAGATGACCCCAAGTGATGACATGGAGGCCTTTTTAACCATTTTTGACAAGGTCGCCGATAGAAACTCCCACCAGAGCAGTGGGTGAAAGTCCTGGCGCCATACTTAACAGGGAGCCACAAAAGGCCTACTGTGATTTGGCCTTATAGGATGCCAAAGTGTAAAGGACATATTGATACTCATGCTAGAGCAACTCCATTTTGTCTACTTGCTTTAAAATCATGTTATTATCACTTCTTGCATAACATACATTCTTTCTTTCTCTTCCCATAGAACTTATCTCACACTAACCTTTTCTCAAGAGAACATTTTGTCAGACACTCTGTTATCTAACTTCTTGTTTAGGCCAAGTTTGACCTTGTAAAATTTTCCATAGTGCTTCAAACTAACAATGATAATATGACCATATATGTGTTTCCGTAATAATTATACTAACATCAGTCAGCCAATAGTATTGTAGTATGGCTGTAGAGTTGATTGGCTATTTGATATACTCAAAACAATATAAAATGCTAAGCAAAATAAACGGGATCAGAGATTCTTTCAATCCTCCCAATACAGAACATTGTTTCTGTTTGGCTTTCTGTGGATTGCAATCAACATAATAATTTAATAATTTGACACTCACTTGGTCAACCGTGAAGGGTTATTGCCCTCCCTTAACAGTTGGTGCCATGACTCGGATCCCTAACCAGGGACGCCCCTCCACCTCTGGACGTCCACAAAGAGAGACCTGCCTTCAGCCTCCCCCACTGGAATTGGGACTGATCATCCCCCACAAAAAGCCACGGTAAGTGCACAAGTTCTTTACTAGTGACACTAACCGTTTGGCGTGGTTTCCACGTGGTGTGTGGTTGTTTGCAGTATCTCCGGACGTCCTGGTTGGATATAGTCAAAGGTGAGACTATAAGGGGTGTAGTCCCATTAGGGGTCTGATATTATTTAACTTCAAAGCAGTATCACCTCGGATTGACAAGTGAATATTGTGTGAATCTTTCTCAGCTTCTGACAAAAATCCATAGGAGACTGAACATTGTTAGTTTCAGTTGCGGCAGGTGATCGAAGATTGGGTAGGACACGCTACTAGATATACGTATATCGAGTGTCCGGAGCGCTGCAAAACTGCAAAGTTGCATAGCTGCAGGAGTGCTCCTCCTTTCATTGTGCTGTGAAAGAATTCCCCCGACGGGAGGGGTGAGTTGTTAATAGTGGAACAGCTGAGAGCTCTGGCCAGACTTCGCTGTGCACAAATTAAGGATCTTTTTGTCAGTTGTAGTGAATAATCAATGTTTCCATGGAGCAGAAAGAATTTGTCTCCCCCGCAGGAGAGGGAGAATGTGAAGAATATCATGATCAGTCGAGAAGGGAAAAGATCATTTAAGCTCGTGTAAAAAGTGTTTAAGGTGTTAAATTTTCCTGTTGAGGCTTCAGCCTGTGTTGTGGGACGAAGGAATTCGCCACAATAGAGGAAAATTAGTTGATTGTGGATTGTTGGAAGATGCTGAAAACTTTAGGAAAGTGGCACATGAGATTTGTGATGAAGGATATGTTGAAAAAGTACAGGAGGAAGTAGGTCCCCCCCCTTCCCAAATTATGTGTCCACAATCCAAATCTAGAGCCCCTAAAGAAGCATCTCCCACAAATGTAGCAGTACCCCAGCCCCTGAATCCGGAAACTGAGCAATTTATACCCTATGAGATTAAATACCCTGCACTTCCCACTGAGAGCCAGCCACCATCATATAACCCAGACGGTTGGCTCTGTAATGTGTGTTGGGTCACTAATCCAGGATGGCGCAAGACATGCTATAATTGTGTCGCACGTAAACCCGGTGTTATAGCACCAACCTGCCCATTACTTAACGTAGACGGGGGTATTATAAACCACCACCCCCACCTGCTCCTGCCATGGTCCATACTCCATTCAGAGAGACCCAGGGTCCTCTGAATTCTTCCCTATTCACCCTCTCCCAAACTGGGGAAATAGAACATGGACACGAGTATCAGGAGTATCAGGAGGTGGCGTCTGTTTTACTGAATGGTCCTTCGGAATTCTCCACTATACTGAGAATAGGCATGGGGAGTATACCACAACAGCAGGTTGGGATCATTGTAAACGCAGCAAATGCGAAACTGCAGCATGGGTGGGGGCTAGCTGCAGAGATATGTCGTATTGGGGGACCTACAATACAAGCTGCATCTAATGATTACATCCGTGACCATGGTCCATTAAGAGAAGGAGAGGTGATGGCTACAAGAGCGGGACAGCTATCATGTCAGTTTGTTATATATGCGGTTGGACCAAAATATGATCCCCTGGATTTACCCAGGTCACAACATCTGCTTAAAGAAACAATCCAAAACACCCTGGCATACGCATCACAGCTTCATGCGGCCCCAACCCTAGCCCTGCCATTCATTTCCACTGGTATCTTTGGATACCCAAAAGAGGATGCGGCCAAAATAATAGTCGGGGCTATAAAGCAGTGTATTGCCATGCATCCAACTAAATTGAGAGAGATAAGACTCTTGGCCATCGACAGGGATCTTGTTGATTATGCTGCTCAATTAATCAAACCCACAATCAAACACGATATCTGGTCTCCTCCAGTATTCCCCTACCTCCAAGATCTACCCACAATCAGTACAATGGTAGTTGCTGCACCCGCAGTACCCATAGCACAGTATTCCCCCTTGCTCCCCAGGTATCCTCCTCCTCCCTTACAGCCCCACTATTACCCCATGGTGGTACCTGATCAGCAAGCAATGTATCAAAAGAGAAGACCAGTAGTGAATTCCCGTCTTCAGTGTTGGAGGTGTGGCCGAGCAGGACACTTCCAAAGGGACTGTCACACCCCTGCTGCTCAGTGCACCACACAAGTCCCCGTATTCAGAAATAGGACACCCGGCCCACTTGACTTGTCACGAGAAAATGTTCCCCAGGACCGCCCGTTCTGAAAGGAAGGCCAACCAGAATCTGCCATCGTGATGCCCGTAATCACCCCCGGGCTCTGTTCATCTGTAGTTCTCCCAGTGGGAGGGAATGAGGGAATCCATCTGGTAAAGTTCATGGTAGACACTGGGGCGGCCAACTCCATTTTAAAATCAATCCACTGAACTGACCCAGTCCAATTTTCTAACAACAATCTAATATTGATCGGTGTAGATGGCAGACCTAACAAACACACTTTCACCAAACCTATTCCAATTGGCCCATTTCCAGAAGTAGTGGTGGCACAATTTGTCATATCCCCGACCTGCCACGTAAATCTTTTAGGTGCAGACCTCTTGTCTAAATTCCAATCCAGAATCCAATTCCAGGACAATGGTCAGATGATCCTTACTTTAAAGGATCCAAACTCTGATGCACACATAGAGGAGGTCTGCATCTTGTGGGCACTACCCACTGTTATGATTAACATATCAGATACTAATGGAATGTTAAAATGTTGAAAAGTGAATACAAGTGAGGAAAGGTTGCGCTGAGTTTGTTGACCGAAGGAAAAAGTATGTAGATATGTAGAGGAACTTAAATGGTTAACTGAAATATGCGCGCTGCAGATAAGCGCCCAGTTACAGCTGCTAGCATGCATAGCAAAACGGCCTTGGCTTGGTACAGAGCAGAGAGGGAAAAAAAAAAAAAAAGAAGGTGAATGGAGGATGTTATGTGTATTACAAAGATACTGCTCTCCGATAATGGCGGAGTAATGAATTGTTGGAAATGTTCTAATTGTGGCCAGCAGAATCCATTGTCAGCAGATTATTGTATTGCATTTCACGTGCCCCGTCCAGGAGACCCACCCCTTGCCACTACCCAAGCCACTCCTATCTTCATCTGATATACCTATGTCCGCCCAAAGTTCCAACCCTTCCTGTAGCGGCCATGTTGCAACACCCATTGCATCACCTCCAGCTTCTGACCACATGTCCCTTTGGTGGTGGCCATCTTGGTGCACCCTTCCTGTAGTATGCTTCCTTCTGGTGGTAGCCATCTTAGCACACCCGGAATACAGGCCGCAATACACACTACACCCAGAATCCCAGAATGTGTATGAGGAAGATCATCATGATCAGTGTGTGACAAAGCATCATATGTGTTTATGTAAATTAATTTTCTAGATGGTCATATATCCTTAAGCTTCTAATAGATGCACATACACGTTATCTGGTTTACAGTAATTGATTAAGCAAACGTTTTTGTTTTTTTTGTTTTTTTTATTAGCATTCCACTATACAAAGAACATGTCTAGCTGTCTGCTGATGTGGCAGCTGGACAACTCTGAGGTAGTACTTTTACAATACATGGATGACCTTCTTTTGTGTGCCCCCACGGAGCAAGTGTCCATCAGGGCCAGTGTTAGCCTCCTCAAGCATCTGGCAGAACTGAATTGTCGAGTCTCAGCCTCGAAGCTTCAGTTTGCCTTGGTCAAGTGGTCTTCTTAGGACATTGCCTTACTCAGGGTGCCAGACATCTCACAGAAGAAAGGAAGAGGGCCATCTATGCACTACCATTCCCAAAAGATCCCATAGAGCTGCAACGGTTCCTCGGACTATGTACATATTGCAGACAATGGATCCCAGATGCCTCACGTCTGATGCAGCCCCTGTATCCCCTGTATGATGCATTAAGAGAAGACACTCTGGCTGATGTAAACAACAAGGAGCACCAAGAACTGTTGCAACAAGCCTTTGAGCAATTAAAGTCAAGGATAATGACAGCCCCTGCCCTTGGGAATCCGGACTATGCTCAATCTTTCCATTTGTATGTCTCTGAGACAGGAGGACATGCAGCCGGAGTACTCTCACAGAGACACTGTACAAAGCAGCGCCCAGTCGGTTATTACCCAGAGCATCTCTCCTCCAGCTGTCTACGAGCGGTTCACGCCACCTGCGGCTGCAGTTTTCGTTGATTTTGCCAGAAAATGTGAAGTTACACCGGTGGTGCACCACCATCAACCCAGCCACCCTGCTACCAGCACCTGAAGGGGAGGGGAAAGAGGCTCCACCGCATGATTGTCTGGAACAAATTACTGCGGAGTCAACTCCACTTGTTCTAGTGGGGGAAGTACCCTTGGATGACCCAGAACTTACGTTATATACTTATGGATCCAGATATGCTGACACCTCTGGCAGGTTTCATACTGGATATGCTGTCACAACTGAAGATACATTGGTAGAGGCTGCAGTCTTACCTCCCAGTATGTCAGCACAGGATGCAGAGCTCAAAGCTCTGACTGCAGGTTCTCCTGTGAAAAATGCTGAAAGCGTCAGACAATTGATGGAAGCTGTGCAACTACCAAGACAGTTGGCTGTCGCTCCACACGCTCTACGCTCTAAAGAAGAACGCCAGTCGTGGAAGGAGGCGGGTGCTAAGTTGATAGATGGGCTATGGAAGAAGAAACAACTGTACTGTTTGCCTCGACTCCTGTATCCAGCCATTGCGGCCTGGGCCCATGGACAGCTTAGTGGTAGTGGATATGTTTTCCAATTGGCCAGAAGCATTCGCCCTTCCAAACATGACTGCCAAGACTACCGCCAAGAAGCTGGTCTCTGAAGTTGTTTGCCGGAGTCCCAGAAGTTATCAACAGTGATCAAGGACCAGCCTTTCCCTCATGCGTATATCAAGAAATACTTACCATGATCGGATCAACAGTGACGTTACATACTCCTTACCATCCACAGTCAAGTGGCAAGGTGGAGAGATTGAATGGCACACTAAAAGGGCAATGAACCAAAATGATGCAGGAGACTATGGCCCAGTGGCCTGAGCTCCTTCCCTTTGCACTATATTACATATGCACCGCACCCATAGGGAAACACAAACTGTCACCCTATGAGATACTGTTTGGGTCACAACCAGCTATAGCTAGATTTACCCCACAACAATTATCAGAAGAAACAGATTATGTTGTGCAATATGTGATTCAGCTTACCAAAGCCTTAACTAACACCCATACGTTAGTATCATCTTCTATTCCAGATCCAGCTGATGCAGAAGGTTGTCATACCCTCAGGCCTGGAGATTATGTGTATGTGAAGAGGCATGTTCGGAAACACGGACTAGAACCATTGTATGACGGACCATACCAAGTGCTCCTGACAATCCCAACAGCTGAGATATTTTATGATAATATGTATGGTTAAACTAGTCAATACCTGGAATAGCCTACAACAGAGTACTGACCCCTTTAATAATAAGTTCATTACTCACCATCAGATTTTGGTACAAGAATTGAGACAATTAGAAAACAACCTGATCAGTGACTATTGGATATGTACTCACTCACCAGTTTCAGCCGCTAGTATGCCCTTCCTGGTGGTCCCAGACCGTCATTATTGGAAAGATACATTCATAATCACTCATGGGTACATGCAAATCTGTTTATAAAAGGCACCAATGACACGTTATAAAATATCTGGTAACGTCCCTTGTAATGAATTTTCTGAATATAAGCCTAGTAATCCAACATGTGGCAATCCAAATGTTGGATATTGTAGCCCCCTGGGACAAATGCCTTCATGGTGTATGTTATCAAATAACACCGTTTTTATTGATCAAATTAGTATTACAACACTCTGCTTTATGGGATCTGCCATCAGCCACATATTGGGTCTGTGGGAATATTGCGTACAAATGGCTCCCAGTCGGAGTAGGGGGGACATGTACGTTGGCCCGGCTAACTTCAGCCACTTATCTTATTCCCCATAGTAAAGTAGATATGAGAACCATCCCTCTTCATACCATTTATAAACGTGCCAAGGACAACACCCCACGCCCATCAGGAAGACCTCATTTAGTACAAATGAGTATACCCAATAGGATAGTTAGTACTGTCTTCCTCTACCCTAGGGTTACACAAATGTGGGACAAGTTAGTGGAAGTCACTGACTACTTAGATGACCAGATTTGGAATATTTTGGAAGTTATTAATACTACTGTTGCAGTGCAGAATCAACTTATTATAGTGGCTAATCAACATACCTTAGCTGCTTGCTTGTTAATATATGTTTTACTAAAACTAGTCTTTTATTGTATCCCATTTTGCATGAGGAAAACCTGCCAGTCATCAGAGAGCAAGGAGGACATTGTTAACCGACATCCAGTGCTACTGTACACGGACCTCCCAGATGTAACCAGCATTGAGGACCTGGATGACAAGGGAATGATGACCTTTACCCGCTTGCCCCGACCAACCTCAGATCTGAGCTTATGATTATATCAACTAACAAGGGGGGATGGACATGCCGCGACAGCCTCAATTGGTAACAAGGGCACTAATTGAGTGAAGACCAATGTCCCTCAGGCTCAAAGCATGACCCTGGGATAGCACCTCTATTGTTGATAATAACATAATTTTTAGGGGGGAATGTAAAGGACATATTGATACTCATGCTAGAGCAACTCCATTTTGTCTACTCGCTTTAAAATCATGTTATTATCACTTCCTGCATAACATACATTCTTTCTTTCTCTTCCCATAGAACTTATCTCACACTAACCTTTTCTCAAGAGAACATTTTGTCAGACACTCTGTTATCTAACTTCTTGTTTAGGCCAAGTTTGACCTTGTAAAATTTCCATAGTGCTTCAAACTAACAATGATAATATGACCATATATGTGTTTCCGTAATAATTATACTAACATCAGTCAGCCAATAGTATTGTAGTATGGCTGTAGAGTTGATTGGCTATTTGATATACTCAAAACAATATAAAATGCTAAGCAAAATAAACGGTATCAGAGATTCTTTGAATCCTCCCAATACAGAACATTGTTTCCGTTTGGTTTTCTGTGGATTGCAATCAACATAATAATTTAATAATTTGACACTCAGTTGGTCAACCGTGAAGGGTTATTGCCCTCCCTTAACAAAAGAATTTGAAAAATTGAAAATAGAAATTTTGGTGCGCTTGGGGGTGACAATGTCAGTCATGGCACAACGGGTCCACCGCTGGGCATATCACTGTGACACCCTCTCACTCCCAAATGTTTAATCTGCTGCTCATCATCCAAAAGTGGTCACAGCCGGAGTCCTCTACCCTAGCACAGATGATGGAGCGAGTTGTAATGGACCGGTTCATGCACTTCCTTCCGAGCCCGATGCAGACTTGGGTTGCCCAGGGAGATCCCCTGAACGCCAATGACTTGGTTGGATTGGTCGAAAGGTATCAGGGGATCGACGGGTCCATGGGGAGGCAACCCATTTCATAATGGGGGCGGAGGTTATAAAGGGGGTGGGGCATCCATAGTCTAAGGGGATGGCAGAGGTCATGCCAAGGCCCTCATCGGGGGATGTAATTTGCTGAAGATGCCACGGCCCAGGTCATAGAGCAGCCCATTTTCCCCTGACCACCGAGCAAATGGACTGTAGCATGGGACGCCGGTGTTCCTTCTATGCATATCCAGCTTGAAGTGTAGACTGTCCACCCGGCAAGGGGCCCCAAGATTGTCCTGTAAAAGTGAAAAGCCTGCAAATGACTGGACTACTAGACCACATTCCCTCTCCAATTAATCCCTCGGAAGAAGGTTGGCATCTGCTGCAGTCACAGGGATTAAAGACTATCCGGTGGCCAGAGTGGTTATTGAAATGGCCCAAAGTAATGAGTCCCATGTGGTCCCGGAATTGTTGCACCCAATTATCATAGGCTGGGACTTTGTGCTGTTTTGGGACTTGTGTGGGAGGGGCGGAGACCTCGATTACTTGGGTAAGAAACAGGTTGGCCCTAAAAAAGTCTGACCAACCCCAGAGTTTGACGGGTTTCCCTTCTGTGTATTAGGAGAAGAGGAAAGAGTAGTATCCCCTGAGGCAGACATTCCTGAGATAGGGGTGACCAGAGAAAAATTTGGGTTCACCCAACATAGGGACCTAACTCTAAAAGAAGCGTTCAATAAGGTAATGGTTATAAACAGCATAGCACAGGACAGGAGTCGTGGGCTGACACTAGGTTTCCCTATTTCATGTTGAGTGGAGACTTGTTGTACTGGGATACTAAGGTGAGGGAGAAGACAGTGGAGCAATTGTTGGTACCAGGACCTTATAGACAAAGGTTGTCGGACAGGGCCCATTCACATGTATTGGATGATCATGCAAATCCTGTCCCACCTGCCAGTTAACCGCTACCACCTCTCCCTTCCAATATCCTCTTGTGCTGCTAGCCATCAAGGCAGGACCACAGAGAAACCACGTTGAAACTCCCTGTTGGCTTGATAGACCTGAAGAGGACACTAAGGGTGTCACTGTGGCAGAGACACTGTCACCAGCCCGGAAACAACAGTGCAGAGAACTGCTTCAGCGGAACCGGGACCTGTTTTCGGAGTTGCCAAGACGAATACAGGTTGGTGGACATAGAATCCTGATGGAACTACATGTGCAGGTGAACTAAAAGCCATATAGAATCACAGAAGCCCACCACAGAATGATTTTGACGGAAGGTGCTAAATTTGACGCGTATCCGATACCCCATGAAGATGAAGTCATATTGAAGCTGGGGTCACCAAGATACCTCACCTTTCTGGACCTAACGAAAGGTTACTGGGAAATCCTCCCCTCTCAAAGTGGCAAGAAGAAGATGGCTTCTTTTACACCTGACTGCTGCTTCCAACCCATTCAGGCTGAAAAGAGACCCAGCTATCTTCCGGAGAACCAATGACTCAATATTAGCCCCTCACAAAAAGTACGCTGCAAATTACCTCAACGATATTGTGATATTCAGCCCGGATTGTAGAAGTCATCTGCCGAAGATCCAGGCTGTGCTGGATGCACTGAGGAAAGGCGCTGAGGAAAGGCAGGTTAACCATAAACCCTAAGAAGTGTGCCATCGGGAAAAAGAAGGGAAAATACCTGGGCTACATTGTTGAAAGAAGCAAAGTAAAGCCACAAGCGAATAAGCTGGAGGCAGTCCAAAATTGTCCAAAACCGGTCTCCAAGAATCAGGTTCGTGCATTGCTGAGAATGGTGGGATGCTATCAGCAGTGTATCCCGAATTTCACTAGGCTAACCGCACCCCTGACCTTCTTAAGGGCATGAAGACGTCAATGGTCAAATGGCCTCTTGAAGCAGAAATGGCATTACTAGAGTTGAAACTCAGGGCTACAGGTCTTCATCTTTCATGTGGAACACAAACCTGGGAAGCTGCACGGTAACGCAGATGCCCAGTTTAGACTTCCATGTTTGGTGACCGAAGGTGCCAAAACTTACGGCTTTGGGCAGAGGGGGGGGGGGGTCACTGGCAAAGTACTTGAGGGGAGATATGTAGCACTGAGATTCTTAGCTCCAGTAATATAAACATAGGAAAAATGTTCCAGCACACGAAGTGTTGAGGAGTTAATCAGCCATGTTTAGTGCTAGGGTGATTAAACACCTGTAGAGTGGAAGGGGGTCAGAAGATAAATTCCCAGCCTTTTAGAGCATTTGGTGTGGGGTGGGTCTGGAGGCAGAAGCTCTGGAACTGTTTTGTCATGTGAAGGAAAGCTAAACCTTGGGTTGTTTGTCCCTGGAGTGGGCGGTTACCTGTAGCAACAAGGACTGTGCCATACTTTATGATTTGTTTTTCCTGTTAGGCCTGGAAGGCCATGTTTGTTTTGCTAACATTGCCGTGGTTTATGCAGTGCTCTTAATAAACCACAGAAGATTTAAAGAGCCAGTGTTCCTGGGTCTACCTCTATGTGCAACCAAGTGAGCCGATCTACCACAATATATTCTTATATACCTTTAATTAGCAAATCACATTTGTTTCATCTAGTGAGTAGTGTTGAGCCACCCCCGTAGTGTTCGAGTTCGGTTCGGTTCGTCGAACACCCGTGTGTTCGCCGAACTGTTCGTCGAACTGTTCGTCGAACACCTTCGAACACCGTTAAAACCAATGGCAGGCAAACAAAAACACATAGAAACACATAGAAAACACCTTCAAAGGTGTCCAAAAGCTGACAAACTGCTCAGAAGACATAACTAACACATGGAAAAGTGACAAGTACATATAGTCATGCGAAAATAAAAGAGGTGGAGGAGTAAAAGGAGGGGGAGACACAGATATAGGCATGTCATGCCCTTCTAAAATCCAAAAAGTGAGAAGCCGACACGGCCAGTCGGCTCCTGCCCGTGCCACCTCCGTGTCGCCGGGTTTGTGCCAGAGCCGCGGTGAACCCTGACGGCCAGCCCCCCTCTCCCAATACTGGTGCCTGTCCGCTGGTGGGTCGAGCGAGCCCCCCTGTGGTGGAGGCAGCTCTAAGCTTTTTAATTTAAATTGTCTCTCTAATTTGAATGAATACACTTTAAATCCATTTACAAGGATCTATTGGAGGGCAAGTCTCATGCCAGCAGCCGCGGTAATTCCAGCTCCAGTAGCGTCCACTAAAGCTGCTGCAGTTAAAAAGCTTTTATAAGGATCGAGCTCGGCTGTCCACCGCAAGGCATCCTACTGCCAGTCCCAGCCCCTATGCCTTGGGGTGCCTCCTGATGCTCTTCACTAAGTATCCCATGGTCCCGAAGCATTTCCTTTGAAAAAATTAAGTGTCTAAACTACAGGTGGTGTAGCTTGCTTAACAGCCGGGATAATCCGCTGACTAGCAGACACTGCTACTAGGCACAAAGTATTTCCTGGGCTAGATGCAGTTAAAAATTTGTAATTAGATACTCTCGTTGGATGCTGAGAAAGCATTCCATAGAGTCTCCTGGCACGCCATATATGATTCTCTTAAAAAGCTTGGGGTAGGGGTCTAGGGGACCCTTTTATAGCCAAAATCACGGCCCTGTATCGCAATACGTCACCTAGGCTGAAGATAAATGGAACTGTAGCACCCTGAGGGCTCGGTTGCTACAGATGTATTGCACCTCACCCAGAGGTGTGATATCTCACTCTCAGGTAAGGATGGAGTGTGGATCAGGACCCGACACCTGCATGCATTACACCACATTGCCGTGGGGCAGGGCGACCAATATGCCCCTGAGATGGGCACGACAGTCCCTGTCCCTGGCTGGAGTGGGGGGAGGGAACACTGAGGAAGGGGAACCCTGTAGTGCAGGAGCAGGGAGGAAGCAGTTCCTGGGTGCATTGAGAAGGGAGTATAAAAGGTGGGCACCATCTTAGTTCAGTGCAGAGAAGTCTGAGCAGAAGTGGCAGGGAGCAGGGGCTCTGCATGAGCTCTGCTCCGGAGGCGGGCCTAGTAACAGAGGCCCAGGCCTGGAAGAGGGAGAAGGAAGGAAGAGGAGCGGAGAAGGCTCCAGGAACGAGGAATGAAGGGATCCCAGGGGTGCGGACGGGCGAGTCGCCACCGCACGCCCGAATCCACCTGCGTGGAGGGGTCAGGCCAAAGGGGGAGACCGGTCCCCGAACTAGTGGAGGCAGGAAACGACCCTCAGCTAGAAACCGGAGGCTCTGACATTTTATGTGGCGCAGCCCCTCGCTACACCCGCTAGGAAGGCACCACATAGGGTCAGGGAAACTGGCGCCAAGTTTACCAAGAGGAGGCCCGAGGCAGCCGGACAGAAGAGTTGGTAAGAAAGGCCAGACAAAGGACACACAAAGGGGGTCCTGTGAAGTGCTCCAAAGTTATCTGGGAGTTGTCTGAGCCCCTCACCTGGTGAGCACAGTAAGACGTGGGCAGCCGTTACCTGCAGACGTGGTCTGGATAATAAGAACTGTGAGTAAAGGCCCTGGACTGCATCACTGACTCCGTGTCGTTACTGCTGCTGCCCTGCACCATCACCCCCATCCTCCGCATACACTGCCCTGAGGCTATACTCCTCCCGTGGGGAGTTATGCTACGCTCTGTTGCACCCACAACACCAGCCTCAGCGGTCTGCCCTGTAGCGGCGGTTCACTCTGACCGCAATCCACGGGTGGCGTAGTCGGACATTTAAACATCAAAACCACATAAATAGTTCCGCCACTGGTTTGACCGCCCTGAGCCACGGAACCGGGTCGCCGCCACGAAGACTACAACCACCAGCATCCACCAAAAAGGGTCCGGCTCCGGGTGTCCCAAGGCCCAGGGGGTGCGTCAGAACATTTTCATCACCTTTCACAATCACCAATGGGACAAGGCAGGGATGTCCTCTGTCCCCTCTCTTATACATCCTAGTGACGGAGCACCTGCTCTCATCAATTCGCCATAACCCCAATATTAGGTGGATTGAGGTGGGAGGCACCGAGTACAAGTGCTCTCTATTTGCTGATGATGTCCTAGTATATATCACTCAATCACATATATCCATCCCTGCTGTTGTGGCTGAAATAGATCACTTTGTTACATGGTAAAATTTTAAAATCAATGCAGCGAAGTCTGAGGCCCTCGATGTCTCCCTCCCCAAATCCATATAGGATTCCATCCAGTCCAACTTTCCCTTTGCCTGGCCCTCACAGGGTATCAAATACTTAGGAATTCCTATTCATAGAGACCTCTCCCATCTATGTTATCTTAATTTTGGGCCCTTTATTGAACAATTCCATACAGACCACGGTTGGCAAGTTAGAACTGTAAGATTCATCTGGAATACTGTGTACAGTTTTGGGCACCACATTTTAAAAAAGACATAGACAAACTGGAGCAAGTTCAGAGAAGAGCGACCAGAATGGTGACTGGTCTGCAAACCATGTCCTATGAGGAACGGTTGCAGGATTTGGGAATGTTTAGCTTGCAAAAAAGAAGACTGAGAGGAGACTTAATAGCTGTCTACAAATATGTCAAGGGCTGTCACATTGTAGAAGGATCATCTTTATTCTCATTTGCACAAGGAAAGACTAGAAGCAATGGGATGAAACTAAATGGGAGGAGACACAGATTAGATATTAGAAAAAACTTTTTGACAGTTAGGGTGATTAATGAGTGGAACAGGCTGCCACGAGAGGTGGTGAGTTCCCCTTCAATGGACGTCTTCAAACAGAGGCTGGACAGACATCTGTCTGAGATGATCTAGTGAATCCTGCTTTGAGCAGGGGGTTGGACCAGATGACCCAGGAGGTCCCTTCCAACTCTACCATTCTATGATTCTATGATTCTATGATTCACTACGTGAACCACTGGTGTTTTGTGGAAAAGCACATGTACACTGCGTTCCAAATTATTATGCAAAAAGTGTTTAGGAGTGATAAGGGAAGAATTTGTTTGTTTGTCAGTTAAACTCATTGATGGTGATGTGTGTCAGGGCTCTTTATATCACTGTAAGCAATTGCAGACACCTGTGCTAATTAGTTTGGCAGGTGTGTCCAATGAAAGGCAAGACTACTTAAGAAGGCTCTCTCACATTATTAAGCAGCCTACATTTTCTGCCAAAATGGGAAAGAAAAAGGATGTGTCGGCTGCTGAGAAGCAACAAATTGTGGAGTGTTTAGGTCAAGGCATGACTACAATCAACATTGTGCGATGATCAGGATGAAGTGTCTTGGCAATCAAGAAGTATGTAGCTGATTCACAGTACACACGTGTGCGTGCTGATAAGGGCAAATTGAGGACTCTTTCCTACAGGCAATTACGTCAGGTTGAAAGGGCAGCGGCAAAAAAGCCTTGTCATAGCAGCAGACAAGTTTTTGAAGCTGCTTGTGCCTCCAACGTCCCCCGAACAACAAGATGCAGGGTCCTTCAGAGGTTTGCAGCTGTGCATACACCATCCTGTCGACCTCCTCTATCCACTTCACACAAGCAGAAACGGCTCCAGTGGGCCAAACATTACATGAAGACTGATTTCAAAACTGTTTTGTTCACGGATGAGTGCCGTGCAGCGCTTGATGGTCCAGATGGATGGAGTGGAGGATGGCTGGTTGATGGACACCCCACGCAAACACGGCTACAGCGCCAACAAGGAGGAGGTGGAGTAATGTTTTGGGCTGGAATCATGGGGAGAGAGATTGTCGGCCCCTTTAGGATCCCTGAAGGCGCTAAAGATGAACTCCATAATGTATGTGGATTTTCTCAAACAGCACTTCCTGCCATGGTTCAAGAAGAAGAACCGTGTATTTCACAGCAAGATCATTTTTCTGCATGATAATGCACCATCTCATGCTGCACATAAAACATCTGCATCTCTGGCTGATATGGGCATAAAAGGGGACAAACTTATGGTGTGACCCCCATGCTCCCCTGACCTCTACCCCATTCAGAACCTTTGGAGCATCATTAAAAGGAGTGTCTATGATGGCGGGAGGCAGTTCACATCTAAGCAACAGCTCTGGGAGGGTATTCTGTCCTCATGCAAAACAATTGAAGCAGAAACCATCCAAAACCTGACAAATTCAATGGACGAGAGAGGTCAGAAGCTCCTTTCGAACAAGGGGTCCTATGTGAAAATGTAACATCACCTAGAATAAAGTTTTGAGTTGAAAACTGTTTGATTTCAGTTTCTAACAACCTGCTAATGCTTATAATTTCAAAAATGACCATTTTTTTGGTCTTTATTAAAATGAAAAGGTTGATCGAAAAGTTTGGGGGATCTAAGAGTGTGGCAACCCAGTAGTCATGATTACTTCGAATTCTGACAATATGAGGGTCATGCTGCAGGTAGTGCAGCAAGAAGGCACTTATGTGTCTTGCGCATCTCGGAGCCCCAAAATTATTTTCCGGGCTAGATGCAGCTAAAAATTATTTTTAATTTTAAATCTGGTGGAGCTTATTATAGATGGCCTAATAGGATCAGTGCTGCACACTGCTACAAAGCCCAAATTATTTTCCAGTCAAGATACAGATAAACATGATTAGTAATTTGAAAGCTTAAAACGGTTGGTAGGGTGATTTTAACCAATCATCAAGCTTTTACTCTCCCCAGGATGACACAGGGGTAGAAAAGTCGTTTCGGATCCATGATTTGTTCATCTTTATGAACGTGAGTCTGTCTACAGTATCAGTGGAGAGCCGCGTGCGCTTATCTGTCAGCACACCACCAGCAGCGCTGAACACACGTTCAGACAGAACGCTGGCTGCGGGGCATGACAAGATCTCCAAGGCGTAAGTGGCTAGCTCCGGCCATTTATCCAGATTGGAAGCCCAAAAAGAGCAAGGGTCCAGTGACACAGTCGTGGCTTCAATGTTTACTTGGAGATACTCCTGTACCATCGTCTCTAGGCGTTGACTATGTGTCAGACTTCTTGTCTCCTGTGGCCTTGCAAAGGATGGGCTAAAAAAGTGGTGAAATGATTCCGAAAAATTGATGTTACCAGCAGATACTGTGGTTCTGTTACGGTTTGAGTGCTGAACACTTGACGGTCCCACGGTTGGCAAGTTGGAACTGTGAGATTCACTACGTGCACCACTGGTGTTTTGTGGAAAAGCACATGTAAGATTCTGCAACAGTCTCTGCTGATACTCCTGCATGCGTGCATCCCTTTCTATGGCAGGAATAATTTCGGCAAATTTACTTTTGTACCGGGGATCTAACAGTGTGGCAACCCAGTAGTCAGGATTATTTCTAATTCTCACAATTCGAGGGTCATGTTGCAGGTAGTGCAATTCGAGGGTCATGTTGCGCATCCAGGAGCACCAAGTCCCTGTTGTGTTGGTGGCGAGGTAACAATCATGCTTCCTTCCTCTGTCCTCTCCCCCCAACCTCGCACAACAGAAATGTGATCAAGGTCTCCCTCATCTGATGAGTCTTCCATCAGTTCGTCCTCCACTTCTTCCTGGGCTCCTGCACCTTCCTCACTAGTTTGGCTGCTACCATGCGCCCTGGTAAAACCATATCCCCCACCCTCACATGCCTGCCGCCTTGGTGCTGCCGACCGTCTGGACCTTGCAGATGTTAGCCCTTCCGCATACAACTCCTCCTCCTCTACTTCCTCCACCTCCTCTTGTGCCACCACCTGACTCCGAATTCTGTTTAACATGTGCTCCAGCATGTAAATCACCGGAATAGTCATGCTGATAATGGCATCATCAGCACTAAACATCTTCGTCGCCATTTCAAAACTGTGCAGAAGGGTGCATAGGTCCCTGATCTGAGACCACTCCTCCAGCGTGATTTGCCCCACCTCTGGATCTCGTTGGCCCAGGCTATACGTCAGAACGTATTGCACCAGGGCTTGTCGGTGCTGCCACAGTCGCTGCAACATGTGCAGAGTTGAATTCCACCGGGTAGGCACATCGCATTTTAGCCGGTGAAGTGGCAGGCCCAACGACTTCTGTAGAGATGTAAGTCGCTGAGCTGCGGGATGCAAACGGCGGAAGTGAGCACACAGCGACCGTGCCCTCTGCAGAAGGCCATCTAGTCTGGGATAGTGGGCTAAAAATTGCTGGACAACCAGGTTCAACACATGAGCCATACAAGGCACGTGTGTGACATTGCCCCGGCGAAGGGCCGCACCCAGGTTTGCAGCATTGTTGCACACGGCCTTCCCTGGTTTCAGGTCCAGTGGAGACAGCCATTCATGAAATTGGTTCTCCAGAGCTGACCACAACTCCTCAGCTGTGTGACTCACATTTCCCAGACATTTCAAAGTAAAAACCGCCTGATGACGTTGAGCCCTACTGCCAGCATAGTAAGGAGGTGTGCAGGATCCCTTCTGCGCAGTTAGAAAGCTTGTGGCATGACCAGACAGGCTTTGGGTGCAGGTGGAGGACCGAGAGGAGGTTGAGGAGGCAGAAGCAGTGGAGGAACTTTGACATAAAGAGGATTGACGCACAACTCGTGGGGACGGCAAGACTTGGACAGCAGCCCCTTGTCCTGCTGTCACCATAGTTACCCAGTGCCCAGTCAGCGACATGTAACGCCCCTGTCCATGCCTACTCGTCCAAGTGTCTGTGGTGAAATGCACCCTGTCACACACAGAGTTTCTCAAAGAAGCGGTGATGTTGTGTGCGACATGCTGGTGGAGCGCAGGCACACCTTTCTTTGAGAAGTAGTGCCGACTGGGCATCTGGTACTGGGGCACTGCGACGGACATAAGGTCTCGAAAATCCTCTGTGTCCACCAGGCGGAAAGGCAGCATTTCTGTAGCCAAGAGCTTGCAGATGGTGAAATTCAACCTCTTAGCTTTCTCATGGCTAGGAGGAAATGGTCTTTTACTTGTCCACATCTGAGGGACCGAGGGCTGGCTATTGTGCTTAGACGGGGTTGATAAGGGTGTCCCCGGCAAACTGCCGGTCTGTGAGGAAGATGCAGGCGGACATGTTAGGTTGCCTTGATCCAAAGGTGGTGCTATCGATGTCGGACAGCGCTCAACACCAGCTGGTGTTACCACCTCCAAAGAAAATGATGACCTGCCAATCACGCTGGCTGTTGCGGGTAAAGAGGTGGCAGGTCTGCGCCCCAAAACAGGTGTGACTGCTGTCCCCCCAGTCACAGAGGATGAAGAGGCCGCGGATGCACAAGATATGGCAGACGGTGGTTGGCCCGGCCGGCTAGGCCGCATTGTAGCACACTGAGCTTCCCACTGCAACTTATGCTTTATGTCCATGTGCCGGTTCATGCATGAAGTACTCAAACTATGTATTTTTTGGCCTCTACTTAGCTTTTGCTGACAAATGTTACAGATAACACGAGTTGGGTCATCTTTATCGATCTGAAAAAATGCCCAGGCTATGCAAGGCTTAGCACCCATGCGACCTGAAGAGCCACCACGACTTGTGGTGAGAGGCAGAGTTGTGTTTGAGGATGCAGTTGTTGACGTGCTTCCAGTACTACGTCTCTGTCCAGGAAGGCGCAACCTGACCTCGTCGTCACTAGCATCTTCCTCCACCTCCTCTGCTGACCTCATCTCTTGGCTGACTGTGGGTTGACAGTAAGTGGGATCTCCAACCTCATCATCATCACCCTGTGTGTTATCACACCCGTCGTCCTCAGAGCCAACCTGTTCCTGCCCTGCCAAAAAACTAAAGTTGTCGCTCCAATCAGGTATTTGAGTCTTATCATCGTCTTCCTCATTGTCTCCACCAACAGGAGTTACAGTTTGGGAATGAGGGTCTACATTATGGTCAGAACCTTCTGCGTCTGGTCCTGGATCCGACTCATAAAGATTCTGGGCATCAGTGCAGATCATTTCCTCATCTGGATTCACAGAAGCGCTGGAGTCGACCTCTGATTCCCAGGCTATAGTATGAGTAAACAGCTCTGCAGACTCAACCATCTGTTCTACCTCATACTCAGACGGGCAGCTGGAGATTTGGGAGCTGTGAGGAAGCAAGTGCGATTTGGGTGACACCTTTGAGGACTGGAGTATTTGTGATGTTGAAGTTGATGTGGAGGAGAGCCCACTTAAAGGCGCACATGATATCCGTTGAAGCACCTGCTGTTTTTGTGCCTCATCTGGAATTTGTAGCGATTGGCGTGGCCGTAAGAAAGGGATCTTATTGTTATGTTCTGCTACCAGAGCTAAGGAAAGAGAGGAGATCTGTCCCTACGATAGAACTCAGCTTAATCCCTACGATGTAACAGGGGACCTGATCCTGCGATCAGACCTGCTAAAGTCCTAAGCTAGTCTGTACGGAGACCTATAGATGTGGGGAAGGAATCCCTACAAGTACTAAGGACTGGGAGGAATATGGGACACCTCCTAACAGAAATAGTAGCAGACAGACGAACAAACAAAATATATAGAACATAGAGGTCAGTAGACCAAGCAAACTAACAGAGCAAGACACAGAGCACAGGCTAGCTAGAAAGTAGATATACAATGAAGTCCAGCAAAGCCAGAAGGGCGGAGCAGGATTAAATAGGCCAACAAGGTCATGTGACCAGCAAAGGAAAAAAAACCTAAGAGCAAGGTTCTAACAGTACCCCCCCTTCTAAGAGGATCCTCCGGATCCCCTAGGACCAGGCTTATCAGGAAATCTCCTGTGAAACGCTCTGATAAGTCTGGACGCGGAAACATCATCCGACCTCACCCAAGAGTTATCCTCGGGACCGAAACCTTTCCAGGCCACAAGATACTGCAAACTACCTCTATACCGTCTAGAGTTAAGGATGCGAGAAATTTCATATTCCCCGTCCTCCACCACCGGAGGAACAGAGGCAGAGGCGTCACAATCCGATACAACAGCTTTTTTCAACAGAGAGACATGAAATCTCGGATTAATTCTCCAGGAGGTAGGAACCTCCAACCTAACAGCAGATTGGTTGACAACCTGAAGCACCTTAAAGGGCCCTACAAACTTGGGACCCAATTTCTTTGAAGGAATCCTCAACCGCAGATTCCTAGAGGACAACCAAACCATGTCACCAACAGCGAACAAAACCTCCTGTCGTTTCCTATCAAAGTAGTCTTTAGATTTTCTGTTGGCCTCCTGAAGATTACCACGCACATCCGTCCAAACTCTCTCCAAATCACCGGAAAAATTCTCCTCCTCAGGCACGGCAGATCCCAACTTGGAGAACGACCCAAACGACGGATGTCTCCCAGAACAACAAAAAAAAGGCGAACAACCAGCAGAAGAAGATGTATGATTGTTCAGAGCAAATTCAGCAAGTGGCAGAAACTCAGACCACCCCTCATGATTGTCTGCCACAAAACAACGCAAGAACTGCTCAACATCCTGGTTTTTCCTTTCTGTCTGGCCATTAGATTCAGGATGATATCCGGACGAGAACGACAAATGAACTCCCAACCTATCACAAAAGGCACGCCAAAAACGAGCCACGAACTGAGGACCCCTATCAGAAACAATGTCAGTAGGAACGCCATGAAGTCTGACAATTTCCTTGACAAAGGCCTTACCGAGAGTTTTAGCGCAGGGCAGTTTGACGAAAGGAACCAAGTGACACATCTTGCTAAAACGGTCCACGACCACCCAGATGACAGTAAAACCCTCAGAGGGGGGAAGGTCAGTTATAAAGTCCATAGCCAAATGTGTCCAAGGAGCACTGGGAACCTCCAAAGGACAAAGCAACCCCGCAGCAGGAGTATGTGAGGACTTAGATCTAGCACATATAGTACATTGACGCGCCCACTTAATGACTTCCTTCTGCCATCCAGGCCACCAAAAACTGCGACCCACCAGTCTCTTGGTCTCAGAGATTCCGGGATGACCTGCCAACCGAGATTCGTGACACTCAACAAACAAATCTCTCCTAAAGGTCCCAGGCACAAACAACCTCCCATGAGGAGTGTTAGAAGGGGCATTCTCCTGTGCTTTAAGAATCTCATTTTCCAAAACGGAGTCCAAAGCAGCTATCACAACACCTTCTTGTAAAATGTTCTCCTCTTTCTCAGCACCGACTATGGGAGAAAAACTGCGAGACAAGGCATCCGCCTTAACATTCTTAGTACCAGGGATGTAAGTAACGGAGAAATTAAACCGCGAGAAAAACAGTGCCCACCTAGCCTGACGGGCATTCAGGCGCTTGGCAGCATCAAGATATATCAGATTTTTATGATCCGTAAGAACCTGAACGGGAAATTCCGCACCTTCCAAGAAGTGGCGCCAGTGTTCAAATGCGAGTTTAATAGCCAATAATTCCCGATTACCAATATCGTAATTCAGTTCAGTCTCCGAAATTTTTTTTGAAAAAAAGGCACAGGGATGTAATCCATCCCCGTTATCCTGAGACAATACTGCGCCAACCCCCACAGAGGAAGCATCGACCTCAACCAAAAACGGCCTAGTAACATCAGGCTGCATAAGGATGGGAGCAGAGGTGAACCTCTCCTTGAGATACACAAAAGCTTCAATGGCCTCAGAAGACCACTGAACCGCATCAGCACCTTTCCTGGTGAGATCAGTCAGAGGTTTGACAATACTAGAAAAATTTTTTATGAATTTTCTGTAGTAATTGGCGAAACCCAAAAACCTCTGTATCGATTTCAAACCAATAGGCCTAGGTCATTCCTGCACAGCCTGAACCTTAACCGGATCCATCTCAAAACCTTTGCTGGAGATAATGTAGCCCAAAAAACTAATTCTCTGTACAGCGAACTCACATTTCTCCAGCTTAGCAAAAAGTGAATTGTCCATTAATAACTGTAATACCTCACGCACGCTCCGCCAATGAGACTCCAGATCCGGCGAATAAATCAAAATGTCATCCAAATACACAACCACATTTTTGCCGATCAAAGGTCTAAGGATGTCATTAATCAGATTCTGAAAAAATGCAGGAGCATTAGTAAGACCAAAAGGCATAACCAGATTCTCAAAATGACCCACAGGAGTGTTAAAAGCAGTCTTCCATTCGTCACCCTCCTTCATGCGCAACAGATTGTATGCCCCCTTAAGGTCAATTTTAGAGAACCACTTGGCCCCCATTAACTGGTTAAACAGATCAGGAATCAATGGCAGTGGGTAAGGATTGCGTACAGTAATTTTGTTAATCTCACGAAAATCCAGACAAGGACGTAAACCGCCGTCCTTTTTTTTTACAAAAAAAAATCCAACCGCCACAGGAGACTTAGAGGGCCTAATGTGACCGGCGGCCAAACTTGTCTGTATGTATTCCTCCAAAGCCTTCCTCTCAGGAATAGTAAGGTTAAATAAACGACTTTTAGGAAGAGTCGCTCCAGGGACAAATTCAATAGAACAATCATAGTCTCTATGGGGAGGCAAAACCTGCGATTCCTTCTCAGAAAAAACTCTCCAAAAATCCTGAATAGGAACAGGCAATTCTCCCCTATCCAAAGCTGCAATACGCCCGTTACAACACTTGTCATAACATTTATGGCTCCAGGATTTAATTTCACTGGTAGACCAATCGTTCCACCCTGTTTGAGTAGACCAACGACGGAAATGAGTACAATATTTTTCCACATTACCTGATCCCTGTTTTAAACGTCTCAACTCAGTCTCAGCTGATGCGACACGGTCAGGATCATCATATAATAGTCCCAAAGCAGAAAAAAAACTATCCACTGATCTGAAGCATGTATCACTAGGTTGCAAAGAAAAGGCCCACTCCTGAGGCTCTTTGCGCAAAAGTGACATTATGAACCCTACGCGCTGGGATTCATCCCCAGAGGACTTAGGTCTCAAACGAAAATACAATAAGCAAGCATTTTTAAATGAAAAAAATTCTCGGTGTTCACCAAAAAATAAATCCGGCAAACATACCTTAGGCTCCAAGAAATGTGCTCCAGGACAGTTACTCACGTGCTGACGGAGCTCGGCCACCTCCAGAGAGAGTCCCTGCAGGCGATGAACCAAATCCTGAACCGACACCATGATGGAACAGAAAAATCTTTACTTAGAGAATTTGCTGGCTGGACTTACTGTTATGTTCTGCTACCAGAGCTAAGGAAAGAGAGGAGATCTGTCCCTACGATAGAACTCAGCTTAATCCCTACGATGTAACAGGGGACCTGATCCTGCGATCAGACCTGCTAAAGTCCTAAGCTAGTCTGTACGGAGACCTATAGATGTGGGGAAGGAATCCCTACAAGTACTAAGGACTGGGAGGAATATGGGACACCTCCTAACAGAAATAGTAGCAGACAGACGAACAAACAAAATATATAGAACATAGAGGTCAGTAGACCAAGCAAACTAACAGAGCAAGACACAGAGCACAGGCTAGCTAGAAAGTAGATATACAATGAAGTCCAGCAAAGCCAGAAGGGCGGAGCAGGATTAAATAGGCCAACAAGGTCATGTGACCAGCAAAGGAAAAAAAACCTAAGAGCAAGGTTCTAACACTTATCACATTGTCCGCTAAAAGAAGTAGACATTTTAGTTTGGCTGGAAGATGGTCTTTCTTCTGCAGATGTTACTGTTGCTTTAACACCTACCCCACGGACACAACCTTTTTTCCCCTTCCCAACACGCCTATTCCCCTTTCCACCAGCAGCAGGCCTTTTTCCACTCATTTTGGTGGTTAACTAATTCACAACTCTGGAGTTGTTTGCACAAAAAAACAATGGATGGTAACCGAGCAGAGCTGAGTGGCCAAACTGTGGTATTAGGCCAAAACTATTGGCTGGGTTAGATGCAGAAAAAAATTATATTCAATTTGCAACCTGATGGAGGTCAGTATAGATGGACTAATACAACAAGTCCCACACACAGCTAGAAGCCCAATATTTTTTCAGAGGTAGATGCAGAAAAAAATATATTCAGTTTGCAACCTGATGGAGGTCTGTATAGATGGATTAATAGAACAAGTCCCACACACAGCTAGAAGCCCAATATTTTTTCAGAGGTACTGTAGATGCAGATAAAAATTATTTTTAATTTGCAACCTGATGGAGGTCAGTATAGATGGACTAATAGAGAAAGTCCGACACACTACTAGAAGGCCAAATATTTTTTCAGAGCTAGATGCAGAAAAAAATTATATTCAGTTTGCAACCTGATGGAGGTCAGTATAGATGGATTAATAGAACAAGACCCACACACAGCTAGAAGCCCAATATTTTTTCAGAGGTAGATGCATAAAAAAATATATTCAGTTTGCAACCTGATGGAGGTCAGTATAGATGGACTAACAGAGAAAGTCCCACACACTACTAGAAGGCCAAATATTTTTTCAGAGCTAGATGCAGAAAAAAATTATATTCAGTTTGCAACCTGATGGAGGTCAGTATAGATGGACTAATAGAACAAGTCCCACACACAGCTAGAAGCCCAAATATTTTTTCAGAGGTACTGTAGATGCAGATA
Organism: Phyllobates terribilis; assembly: GCF_046119375.1. Taxonomy (NCBI): domain Eukaryota; kingdom Metazoa; phylum Chordata; class Amphibia; order Anura; family Dendrobatidae; genus Phyllobates; species Phyllobates terribilis. The sequence goes on along the minus strand of NW_027362761.1, from coordinate 739,743,456 downwards.
AAAATTATTTTTAATTTGCAACCTGATGGAGGTCAGTATAGATGGACTAATAGAGAAAGTCCGACACACTACTAGAAGGCCAAATATTTTTTCAGAGCTAGATGCAGAAAAAAATTATATTCAGTTTGCAACCTGATGGAGGTCAGTATAGATGGATTAATAGAACAAGACCCACACACAGCTAGAAGCCCAATATTTTTTCAGAGGTAGATGCAGAAAAAAATATATTCAGTTTGCAACCTGATGGAGGTCAGTATAGATGGACTAACAGAGAAAGTCCCACACACTACTAGAAGGCCAAATATTTTTTCAGAGCTAGATGCAGAAAAAAATTATATTCAGTTTGCAACCTGATGGAGGTCTGTATAGATGGATTAATAGAACAAGACCCATACACAGCTAGAAGCCCAATATTTTTTCAGAGGTAGATGCAGAAAAAAATATATTCAGTTTGCAACCTGATGGAGGTCAGTATAGATGGACTAATACAACAAGTCCCACACACAGCTAGAAGCCCAATATTTTTTCAGAGGTAGATGCAGAAAAAAATATATTCAGTTTGCAACCTGATGGAGGTCAGTATAGGTGGACTAATAGAACAAGTCCCACACACTGCTAGAAGGCCAAATATTTTTTCAGAGCTAGATGCAGAAAAAAATTAGATTCAGTTTGCAACCTGATGGAGGTCAGTATAGATGGACTAATAGAATGATGCTATGCCCAAAAGATTTTACTTCACTAGGCGCAGTAAAAAAATTGGTATTCTATACACAGGTGGTATATCTTGCAACACAGATAGGCTACTCCACTGACTAACACACTCTGCAATAGGCCAAAAAGGATTAGCTTTGCTAGATTCAGCCAAATGCTGTGAAAAAAACTTGCACAGCACTGGCACAGACCTGTCTGGCAAAAACTGATAGGAACTGATGTAACCTAGTCCTGAAAAGGACTCCAATTACAATTAGTCTTTACTCCCACAACCTATCTATTTAAGAGCACAGACCTGCCTGATAAAAGTCGTAGGAAATGCTGTAACCTAGTCCTTAAAAGGACTGCAATTACAACTATTCCCTACTCCCAAGCTATCTGTATATTTGTGCGAAAATTGGCTTGAAATTAACAAGGTATAGCGCACACAGCAACAGCGGTGCCGTCTAACACGCAGCTGCAGCAGTGAGAAAATGGTGGCGACGGGGAAAATGGCTTGGTCTTATAGGGCAAGGACATGTGACATACACTGCCAATGACACATGCCCTTGCTTGTGTGAAAAAAAGCACTTCGCTCCGTGTGTGCGCTGCTGATAGGCTGACAGATTGCACCTCCCCACTGTAAATGCGGGAAAGAGAAAAAAAAATGGAGATCTTCATTGTTCCTGCAGAGATCCATCCCCTGCCCCTCCCCCCACCCCGCTGTACACTCAAACTGCGTATTAACATTAATTTTCATCATTACTGAGAAAAAATCCAGTTATGATTTTGGTGCACGAACAGTTATCGAACATAACCTCGAACAGCCGAATTTTTCTCAAATTGTTCGTGTTCGCCTCGAACACCGCCCAAAACAGCTCGAATTTGAGATTGGCGAACAGTTCGAGTAGAACAACGCTCATCTCTACTAGTGAGGTAATAACTATAGTACAATAAAATGGCCACCGTTTTGTTAACTAAACAATGTTAATAATAGAACAGGTGCCTTGTGATTACATGCAGTAGGAAGCTTCCCTGCTGTGACCTGCAGATAACTATACCATGTACCGTCAAGCTGTCATCAGCTCATAGTAGCTGATCAGCATTCAGAGAGATGGTGGACAGCAGTGTGGGCATCAGGGCCAGCATCAGCACCCAGCGCACCCGGGCAAGTGCCGGATACTTACCTTTCCTCGTGCCTCTGCAGATCCGCTGTCTTCTTGCTGTGCGCTCCCTGTGACGTCTCAGGTCAGAGGGTGCAGTGAGGTCTTTCCACCGCTCCCTCCCCTGAACCATCACAGGCAGCGCAGAGCGGGAAGACGCCAGCGATGCTGGAGTCCAGAGCTGAGCAGTGGCAGCAGGGGAGGAGTGAGGTGAGTATTTGATTTTTGTTAGCTTAATGTATGGAGGCATGGAGCAATATATGGGAAGGTGACATCCTGCATGGGGCATTATATGGGGGTGGTGACATCCTGCATGGGGCATTATATGGGGGGTGGCATCCTGCATGGGGCATTTCAAAGAGAGGGGGGTGATATCCTGCATGGGGCATTATATGGGGGGAAAGGGACATCCTGCATGGGGCATTATATGGAGGGGAAGGTGACATCCTGCATGGGGCATTATATGGGGGGGAAAGGGACATCCTGCATGGGGCATTATCTGGGGGGGAGAAGTGACATCCTGCATGGGGCATTATATGAGGGGTGACATCCTGCATGGGGCATTATATGGGGGGGAAGGGACATCCCGCATAGGGCATTACATGGGGAGGAAAGGGACATCCTGCATAGGGCATTATATGGGGGGGAGAAGTGACATCCTGCATGGGGCATTATATGGGGGGGTGACATCCTGCATGGGACATTATAAAGGGGGGTGACATCCTGCATGGGGCATTTTAAAGAGATGGGGGTGATATCCTGCATGGGGCATTATATGGGGGGGAAAGGGACATCCTGCATGGGGCATTATATGGGGGGTGACATCCTGCATGGGGCATTATATGGGGGGAAAGGGACATCCTGCATGGGGCATTATATAAGGGGGAAAGGGACATCCTGCATGGGGCATTATATGGAGGGGAAAGGGACATCCTGCATGGGGCATTATATGGGGGGGTGGGACATCCTGCATGGGGCATTATATGGGGAGGAAAGGGACATCCTGCTTAGGGCATTATATGGGGGGAGAAGTGACATCCTGCATGGGAATTATATGGGGGTTGACATCCTGCATGGGACATTATAAGGGGGGGTGACATCCTGCATGGGGCATTATATGGCGGGGTGACATCCTGCATGGGGCATTTTAAAGAGAGGGGGGTGATATCCTGCATGGGGCATTATATGAGGGGGAAAGGGACATCCTGCATGGGGCATTATATGGGGGGGAGGTGACATCCTGCATGGGGCATTATATGGGGGGAAAGGGACATCCTGCATGGGGCATTATATAAGGGGGAAAGGGACATCCTGCATGGGTCATTATATATGGGGGGGAAAGGGACATCCTGCATGGGGCATTATATGGGAGGGAGAAGTGACATCCTGCATGGGGCATTATATGAGGGGTGACATCCTGCATAGGGCATTATATGAGGGGTGACATCCTGCATGGGGCATTATATGGGGAGGAAAGGGACATCCTGCTTAGGGCATTATATGGGGGGAGAAGTGACATCCTGCATGGGAATTATATGGGGGTTGACATCCTGCATGGGACATTATAAGGGGGGGTGACATCCTGCATGGGGCATTATATGGCGGGGTGACATCCTGCATGGGGCATTTTAAAGAGAGGGGGGTGATATCCTGCATGGGGCATTATATGAGGGGGAAAGGGACATCCTGCATGGGGCATTATATGGGGGGGAGGTGACATCCTGCATGGGGCATTATATGGGGGGAAAGGGACATCCTGCATGGGGCATTATATAAGGGGGAAAGGGACATCCTGCATGGGTCATTATATATGGGGGGGAAAGGGACATCCTGCATGGGGCATTATATGGGAGGGAGAAGTGACATCCTGCATGGGGCATTATATGAGGGGTGACATCCTGCATAGGGCATTATATGAGGGGTGACATCCTACATGGGGTATTATATGGGGGGGAAGGGACATCCTGCATGGGGCATTATATGGGGAGGAAAGGGACATCCTGCATAGGGCATTATATGGGGGGGAAGTGACATCCTGCATGGGGAATTATATGGGGGATGACATCCTGCATGGGGCATTATAAGGGGGGAACAGACTGCATGGGGCATTATAAGGGGGGAACAGCCTGCATAGGGCATTATGTGGGGGGAACAGCCTGCATGGAGCATTATATGGGGGCCAGTATCCTGTATGGAGCATTATAAGGGGACCAGTATCCTATACGGAGAATTATATGGGGGCCAGTATTCTGTATGGAGCGTTATATGGGGGCCAGTATTCTGTATGGAGCATTATATGGGGGCCAGTATTCTGTATGGAGCATTATATGGGGGTCAGTATTCTCTATGGCGCATTTTATGGGGGCCAGTATTCTGTATGGAGCATTTTATGGGGGCCAGAATACTGTGTGGTTTCTGAGCTATTGTGGAATTTACAATGGATATCGCTCATGTAATGTAAGAAGTGAAATCTTTGCATTGTACTATATATATATTTCTCTGCGGTATCTGTGCATCAGGAATCGTGGTATGTGTTAAAGGGGCCCACTGAGACTCTTTTGCCAGGGGCCCAGAAAAACCTGGAGCCAGCCCAGAGACTGGTGGGAGCCATAATACTAAGTGGGGGGCAGTTGATAGCCATTACACTGAGTTGGGTGAGTTGGAGGGGGCCATTATAGTGAGTGGGGTCTGGTGTGAATAATAGAACTGTGTGGGGGATATGGGGGCGCTGTGAGGGCCACCATATTGAGTTGGGGACTGTGGGGTCCCCATATTGATTGGGGGCCCTCATACTGAGTGATGTGCTGTGGGGGTCCTCATTCTGTGTGTGGGTCTGTGGTGGTCCTAATACTGTGTGAGGGGACGTGGGAGCCCTCATACTGAGTAGGGCGTTGTGGGGACAATTCTATTGTGTGAGGGGCTATGTGGGCCATAATATTGAGTGGAGGGCTGTTGGGACCCTCATTCTGTGTGGGGGCATCATACTGATAGGCCACTGTGGGGGCCATGATACTGTGTGTGTGTGTACTGTGTGTGTGTGTGGGAGGGAGTGGACTATGGAAAAATCATACTATAAAGGGGCACTTAAGGGGCATGATTTTCTAGATTGGCTGTTGCTGTAGGACAACGGAAGACATGATTCATCCCCATATATTTGTAATGGAGATCATAATGTGTAATAAATTATACATTGCATATAAGCTTTTTTATTCATATCACGCTATGTTGGATTAGGAATGTGGATTTCCTTATATGTACTTACCTTGGAGTTTGTGATCCAATATGAATGCACAGTTCTGTATATGACATGTTAACCTTTGTATCATGTAAGGGTTGAGATACGTTCTTGACAGGTTCATACCTCCCCTGCACCTTTGGCCTCTGGGTTGCTTTCCCCAGCACATGGGGGGCGTTCCCATGCTACTTGGGTTTATGTCCTATTTAAAATTGCAGGATATTTGTCCTGATGTATTGCCTATTATCATTTGGATATAGCTCTCCTATTTGTAATTGTCCCGGTATTATATGGCTTTGGGCAAGTTTCCCTTTTTCAATATGGTGGGCAGTGCTTTTCATACCGCTCTGGGCCTTAAGACCTCATGACGCCCATGATGCTTTGTGGTGCGATCATGTGATCACCATGTGATAGATGTTTTGGGCGATATGCCCTCTTCCAAGATGGCGCCAGTATATCCGGTCTTTAGTGCGCAAATGCGGAAGTCCGCATTTCCTACTCTGACATGCGCGGTATTAGTTACAGTGACGCCGAGATTTTGGCGCTATATGCAAATGAAATTTGGGGTGAGACATGTTTTCTTTTATGTATACACAGCTGCTGCATATGACCAATTATACATTGATATGAGCTTTATGGCTATAAGCCTGTAATCATTGTATTTATGCACTATGTCACTTTACACTGATTATGCACTATGATGTTTTGTAACATTGTTTGTTTGAAAGATCATGCACTTTTGATGTAATTGCTGCTGATTACTATTGTAACTAGATCGCCTTAAATGCTCTGCACTTGCACCTTACCTATGCTTGAGAAAGGTCCACAATTTTGGACCGAAACATTGCCATACGGGCTATTAAATCTTATCACTTTATTCTATTTTGTGTGATGCCTACATATTTTTGCATGGATACGACTGGTATGTACCTGGGGGGCTTTTTTGCACCAAAATACTTTTTGTGCTGTTTCCTATTTTTATATATATATATATATATATATATATATATATATATATATATATATATAATATAAGGCGGGATGTGTGTCTCTGTTTGAAGCCTCGATAGACTGCGCATGCGTGACGCGCAGTCTGGCTCCAGAGAGAAGCACGCATCCAGCCATTACAGGTAAGAGGAGGTGTATGGCACCGGAGATCGCGGGATGCGTAGACACTGAACGCATACCTCGATCTCCGGTGTCATACTTGCATACTTACCTGACCGGGAGGAGCATTGCCACTGCGCCTCTCTTTGCTGGAGACCGGGGGCGGAGTGAAGGCGACGGACCGGCGCGTGCGCATTGCGCTATCCAGCGCCATTTTACTGAAGACACATTTACAGTGTGCCTTCAGCAAATTGGCGCCGGATAGCGGTGCTCCAGCGCCGCACTCCTCCCCCGGCCTCCGGCAGAGAGGACGCAGCAGCGCTGGAGTATAGAGAAGAAAGGTGAGTATAACGGTTTCTTTTTTTTGTATGTGTGTACAGTATGAAAGGGATGAGGGGGCCACACATAACAGGATTGTGGGGTGAGGTGACCATGCATATATCAGGATTGGGGGGTGAGGGGTACCACACATACCAGAATTGGGGGGTGAGGGGTACCACACATACCAGGATTGGGGATGAGGGGTACCACGCATACCAGGATTGGGGGTGAGGGGTACCACACATACCACGATTGGGGGTGAGGGGTACCACACATACAAGGATTGGGGGTGAGGGGTACCGCGCATACCAGGATTGGGGGGTGAGGGGTATCACGCATACCAGGATTGGGGGGTGAGGGGTACCACGCATACCAGGATTGGGGGGTGAGGGGTACCACGCATACCAGGATTGGGGGTGAGGGGTACCATGCATACCAGGATTGGGGGTGAGGGGTACCACACATGCCAGGATTGGGGGGTGAGGGGTACCACGCATACCAGGATTGGGCGGTGAGGGGTCCCACGCATACCAGGATTGGGGGGTGAGGGGTGCCACGCATACCAGGATTGGGCGGTGAGGGGTGCCACGCATACCAGGATTGGGGGATGAGGGGTGCCACGCATACCAGGATTGGGGGGTGAGGGGTGCCACGCATACCACGATTGGGGGGTGAGGGGTAACACGCATACCAGGATTGGGGGGTGAGGGGTAACACGCATACCGGATTGGGGGGTGAGGGGTAACATGCATACCGGGATTGGGGATGAGGGGCGCCACGCATGCTGGGATTGGGGGTGAGGGGTGCCACGCATGCCGGGATTGGGGGTGAGGGGTGCCACGCATGTCGGGATTGGGGATGAGGGGTGCCACACATGCCGGGATTGGGGATGAGGGGTGCCACGCATGCCGGGATTGGGAATGAGGGGTGCCACGCATACCGGGATTGGGGATGAGGGATGGAGTGCCATGCATACTGGGATGAGGGATGGGGTACCATGCATACCAGGATGAGGGATACCATACACACCAGGATAGGGATGAGGGGTGCCACGCATACCAGGATTGGGGTGAGGGGTGCCACGCATACCAGGATTGGGGGTGAGGGGTGCCACGCATACCAGGATTGGGGGTGAGGGTACCACGCATACCAGGATTGGATGGTGGGGACAGGATGGGGGCAGCACAAATACAAGGAGGGGGGCAGCACATACCAGCATGGGAGACCATATACCTATAAAAATGCTCGCCACCCGGGCGTAGAACGGGTTCAATAGCTAGTATATATATATATATATATATATATATATATATATATATATATATATACAGTACAGACCAAAAGTTTGGACACACCTTCTCATTTAAGGATCTTTCTGTATTTTCATGACTATGAAAATTGTACATTCACACTGAAGGCATCAAAACTATGAATTAACACATGTGGAATTATATACTTAACAAAAAAGTGTGAAACAACTGAAAATATGTCTTATATTCTAGGTTCTTCAAAGTATCCACCATTTGCTTTGATGACTGCTTTGCACACTCTTGGCATTGTCTTGATGAGCTTCAAGAGGTAGTCACCGGAAATGGTCTTCCAACAATCTTGAAGGAGTTCCCAGAGATGCTTAGCACTTGTTGGCCCTTTTGCCTTCACTCTGCGGTCCAGCTCACCCCAAACCATCTCGATTGGGTTCAGGTCTGGTGACTGTGGAGGCCAGGTCATCTGGCGTAGCACCCCATCACTCTCTCTCTTGGTCAAATAGCCCTTACACAGCCTAGAGGTGTGTTTGGGGTCATTGTCCTGTTGAAAAATAAATGATGGTCCAACTGAACGCAAACCGGATGGAATAGCATGCCGCTGCAAGATGCTGTGGTAGCCATGCTGGTTCAGTATGCCTTCAATTTTGAATAAATCCCCAACAGTGTCACCAGCAAAGTACCCCCACACCATCACACCTCCTCCTCCATGCTTCACGGTGGGAGCCAGGCATGTAGAGTCCATCCGTTCACCTTTTCTGTGTCGCACAAAGACACAGTGGTTGGAACCAAAGATCTCAAATTTGGACTCATCAGACCAAAGCACAGATTTCCACTGGTCTAATGTCCATTCCTTGTGTTCTTTAGCCCAAACAAGTCTCTTCTGCTTATTGCCTGTCCTTAGCAGTGGTTTCCTAGCAGTTATTTTACCATGAAGGCCTGCTGCACAAAGTCTCCTCTTAACAGTTGTTGTAGAGATGTGTCTGCTGCTAGAACTCTGTGTGTCATTGACCCGGTCTCTAATCTGAGCTGCTGTTAACCTGCGATTTCTGAGGCTGGTGACTCGGATAAACTTATCCTCAGAAGCAGAGGTGACTCTTGGTCTTCCTTTCCTGGGGCGGTCCCCATGTGAGCCAGTTTCTTTGTAGCGCTTGATAGTTTTTGCAACTGCACTTGGGGACACTTTCAAAGTTTTCCCAAATTTTCGGACTGACTGACCTTCATTTCTTAAAGTAATGATGGCCACTCGTTTTTCTTTACTTAGCTGCATTTTTCTTGTCATAATACAAATTCTAACAGTCTATTCAGTAGGACTATCAGCTGTGTATCCACCTGACTTCTGCACAACACAACTGATGGTCCCACCCCATTTATAAGGCAAGAAATCCCACTTATTAAACCTGACAGGGCACACTTGTGAAGTGAAAACCATTTCCGGTGACTACCTCTTGAAGCTCATCAAGAGAATGCCAAGAGTGTGCAAAGCAGTCATCAAAGCAAAAGGTGGCTACTTTGAAGAACCTAGAATATAAGACATATTTTCAATTGTTTCACACTTTTTTGTTAAGTATATATTCCACATGTGTTAATTCATAGTTTTGATGCCTTCAGTGTGAATGTACAATTTTCATAGTCATGAAAATACAGAAAAATCTTTAAATGAGAAGGTGTGTCCAAACTTTTGGTCTGTACTGTATATATATATACTGCTGAAATAAATAAAGGGAACACTTAAATAACACAATGTAACTCCAAGTCAATAACACTTCTGTGAAATCTACCTGTCCAGTTATGAAGCAACAGTGATTGTGAATCCGTTTCTCCTGCTGTTGTGCAAATGGAACAGACAACAGGTAGAAATGATAAGCAATTAGCAAGATACCCCCTATAAAGGAGTGGTTCTGCAGGTGGGGTGACCACAGACCATTTCTCTGTTCTCATCCTTTTTGGTGTATATATATATATACACTGCTCAAATAACACATCCTAGATCTGAATTAATGAAATATTCTCATTGAATACTTTGTTCTGTACAAAGTTGAATGTGCTGACAACAAAATCACACAAAAATCATCAATGGAAATCAAATTTATTAACCAATGGAGGCCTGGATTTGGAGTCACCCCCAAAATTAAAGTGGAAAAACACACTACAGGCTGATCCAACTTTGATGTAATGTCCTTAAAATAAGTCAAAATGAGGCTCAGTATTGTGTGTGGCCTCCACGTGCCTGTATAGGAGGAGGTAATGGTCCTGCTGCTTGGTTGTTGCCCTCCTATGGCTCCTTCCGCATCTCCTGGTATCTGCTCCATGCTCTGGACACTGTGCTGACAGACACAGCTCGTACTGATGTGCCATCCTGGATGAACTGCACTTCCTGAGCAACTTCTGTGGGTTGTACTGTAGACACCGCCTCATGCTACTGTACCTATAAGGGTAAGAGCAATGGCAAATTGAAAAAGTGACCAAAACAACAGCCAAAAAGGATGAGAACAGAGAAATGGTCTGTGGTAACCACCTGCAGAACCACTCCTTTATAGGGGGTATCTTGCTAATTGTCTATCATTTCTACCAGTTGTCTGTTCCATTTGCACAACAGCAGGAGAAATTGATTCACAATCAGTGTTGCTTCATAACTGGACAGGTAGATTTCACAGAAGTGTTATTGACTTGGAGTTACATTGTGTTGTTTAAGTGTTCCCTTTATTTTTTTGAGCAGTGTATATATATATATATATAAATATATATATATATTGAAGCTCTCCTTAGAGTTTACACCTGCAATACCCCTTTTATGGCCATTATAGAGTATGATATATATATGTGTATATACATATATATATATGCATATATATATACTAGCTATTGAACTCGTTCTACGCCCGGGAGGCGAGCATTTTTATTGGTATATGGTCTCCCATGCTGGCATGTGCTGGCCCCCTCCTGGTATTTGTGCTGCCCCCATCCTGTCCCCACCATCCTATCCTGATATGCATGGCTCCCTCATCCCCAATCTTGGTATGCATGGCTCCCTCATCCTCGAATCCTGGTATGCATGGCACTCCTCATCCCTATCCTGGTATGCATGGCACTCCTCATCCCTATCCTGGTATGCATTGCACCCCTCATTCCAATCCTGGTATGCATGGCCCCCTCATCCCAAATTTGGTATACATGGCACCCCTCATCCCAATCCTTGTATGTATGGCACCCCTCATCCCCCAATCCTGATAAGTATGGTACTCCTCATCCCCCAATACTGATATGTATGGTAACCAGTCCCTCATACTGGTATGCATGGCACCACTCATCCCCCAATCCTGGTATGCATGGCACCCCATCCCTCATCCTGGTATGTATGGTACCCCTCATCCCTATCCTGCTATGTATGGTACCCCTCATCCTGGTATGCATGGCACCCCATCCCTCAACCTGGTATGCATGGTACCCCGCATTCCTATCCTCGTTTGTATGGTACCCCTCATCCCTATTCTGGTATGCATGGCACCCCTCAACCCCCCAATCCTGGTATGCATGGTCCCCTCACCCCCCAATCCTGGTATGCATGGCACTCCTCACCCCCCCAATCCTGGTATGCATGATCCCCCTCACCCCCCAATCCTGGTATGCATGGTCCCCTCACCCCCCAATAATGGTATGTGTGGTACCCCTCATCCTGATATGCATGGTACCCTCACCCCCCAATCCTGGTATGTGTGGTACCCCTCACCCCTCAATCTTGGTACGCATAGTCCCCTCATCCTCCAATCCTGGTATGTATAGTACCCCTCATCCTGGTATGCATAGCACCCCATCCCTCAACCTGGTATGCATGGTACCCCGCATTCCTATCCTGGTATGTATGGTACCCATCATCCCTTTTCTGGTATGCATGGCACCCCTCAACCCCCAATCCTGGTATGCATGGTCCCCTCACCCCCCAATCCTGGTATGCATGGTCCCCTCACCCCCCAATCCTGGTATGCATGGTCCCCTCACCCCCCAATCCTGGTATGCATGGCACCCCTCACCCCCCAATCCTGTTATGCATGATCCCCTCACCCCCCAATCCTGGTATGCATGGTCCCCTCACCCCCCAATAATGGTATGTGTGGTACCCCTCATCCTGATATGCATGGTACCCTCACCCCCCAATCCTGGTATGTGTGGTACCCCTCAATCTTGGTATGCATAGTCCCCTCATCTTCCAATCCTGGTATGTATAGTACCCCTCATCCTGGTATGCATGGCACCCCATCCCTCAACCTGGTATGCATGGTACCCCGCATTCCTATCCTGGTATGTATGGTACCCCTCATCCCTATTCTGGTATGCATGGCACCCCTCAACCCCCGAATCCTGGTATGCATGGTTCCCTCACCCCCCAATCCTGGTATGCATGGTCCCCTCACCCCCCAATCCTGGTATGCATGGTCCCCTCACCCCCCAATCCTGGTATGCATGGTCCCCTCACCCCCAATAATGGTATGTGTGGTACCCCTCATCCTGATATGCATGGTACCCTCACCCCCCAATCCTGGTATGTGTGGTACCCCTCACCCCTCAGTCTTGGTATGCATAGTCCCCTCATCCTCCAATCCTGGTATGTATGGTCCCCTCACCCCCTCATCCTTGTATGCATGGCACCCCTCATCCCCCCAATCCTGGTATGTGTGGCCCCCTCACTCCCCAATCCTGGTATGTATGGCACTCCTCGTCCCTTTAACGCTGCACACATACAAAAAAATAAACACTTATACTCACCTTTCTTCCCTGTGCTCCAGTGCTGCTGCCTCCTGTTCTGCTGGAGGCCGGGGGAGGGGTACGCGTGTGCCCATACTGCGCAGTCTGGCGCCATTTTGCTGAAGACACACTGCAAATGTGTCTTCAGTAAAATGGCGCCGGATAGCGCTATGTGCATGCGCCGATTCCGACACCTCACTCCTGCCCCGGTCTCCTGCGAAGAGAGACGCCACGGCAACGCTCCTTCCGGTCAGGTAAGTATGTAACTATGGCGCCGGAGATCTCGGTATGCGTTCAGTGTCTACGCATACCGCGATCTCCGGTGCCATACACTCCTCTTACCAGTAACGGCTCCATGCGTGCTTCTGTCTGGAGCCAGACTGCGCAGGCGTGTCGCGCTTGTGCAGTCTATAAAGGCTTCAGACAGAGACATGCATCTCCTGTTATATTATATATATATATATATATATATATATATATGTACACAGTCAAGGCCGAAAGTGTTGGCACCCTTGAAATTGTTCCAGAAAATTAAGTTTTTCTCCCAGAAAATTGCAGTTAAGGGAGGAACCTGGAAGAATCTTTAGGGCAGCGTGCTTGTCATCATTTCACACACAGAGAGATGGTGTCTCTGGTACTGTAGGTTCGACAGGCCCCGCAGCTTTGTTGGTTGTTGGCATGTTTCAATATGCTGCGGCATAGAGATATTGGCCTCTTACGGTTTGTCCCCTTATGGTTTGATTGCCAATGTATCTCTGTCTCGACTCCAGGGTCAGACGTCTTTATCTTTCCTATGACCATCTCTCTTTGCTCTGATCCATACCAGGTTTTACACGTGGCTTGGCTTACCTCACTGACTTCATCATCCAAGGCCTTTTAAGGTCCACTTAGACACACATGGTGTCTGCGTATTTGGTAAGTGTTGTCTACAGTTGCTGTTTGTCTTGGATTTTGCCATCATCCTGTTTCTTGAGCTGCAATTATCTCTTCAAACTACTGTGATTTCTACAGTTTGTATCTATGCACCTCAGACCTGCTGATTACACTGCAATCATCTCGGCATATGCCAGTGGTTTCTACAATTTTCATCTGATGCTTCTCAGTTCTGCTGGTTAGCCCATCATTTTCTATAATCATTTAGAACTGTTATTTATAGACTAGTCACATAATGGTGCACATATCTCTGCAATCTCCTGTGATCTCTGGATTGTTCTGCTTCATTTTCTTGCTTGCTGTTTAATATAGCCCATTGTCCTTATTTATGTCATTGTGCTGTTGCCCTCAGTCCGTGTGTTCACTCAGAACTGTGGTTTAGTGGATCCATCTCAACAGGTAAGTCGAACTGCAGCACATGGTGGATAAAGAGTGCACTATTTAATAGCAATCTTACAATAGAAAACTGAAAGTTGCCAAAACAGAAAATAATTAGTTGCTTGCCTTCTTAGTTCTGGGCTGTATGAAGCATCCATTTTTAGGGCTAATTCAAATAGATTATATTCTATAATACTGCTCCTAGCTGCAATAAAGGTAGGATTAGCTGCTGGAGCAGGAATAGTGTATTACAGGCATAGTTAGAGTAGGGTTGATTTCATAACAGTCCTTAGTACTGCTATGTTAAACCAACAGCCCTTTTCAGGGCTAATAGATTCTATTCTCTAATAATACTGCTCGCATCTGCAATTCATTTAGGGTTAGCAGGCGGAGTAGGGATAGCCTATTACAGGCATCTACTCAGTGTTGATTGCGTTACAGTCCTTGGTGCTGCCACATACAAGCAAAACTCCTTTCAGGGACAATTTAAATAGATTCTATTCTGTAATAATACCGCTCATATATGCAATTCATTTAGGGTTAGCTGGTGGAGTAGGGATTAGCATATTAGAGACATTTCGGTGGGGTTGATTGTGTTACAGACCTTGGGGCTGCCACGTAAAAGCAAAACTCCTTTCAGGGACAATTTAAATAGATTCTATTCTCTAATAATACCACTCATATTTGCAATTCATTTAGAGTTAGCTGGCGAAGTAGGAATGGCGTATTAGAGACATTTCAGCAAGGTTGATTGCATTACAGACCTTGGTGCGGCCAAGTACAAGCAAAACTCCTTTCAGGGACAATTTAAATAGATTCTATTTTCTAATAATACCGCTCCTATCTGCAATTCATTTAGGGTTAGCTGGTGAAGTAGGGATGGCTTATTAGAGACATTTCAGCAATGTTGATTGAGTAACAGACCTTAGTGCTGCCATGTACAAGCAAAACTTATGGGACAATTTAAATAGATTCTATTCTCTAATAATACTGCTCTTAGCTGCGTATATAATTTAAAAAGCACAAGGCGTGTGGTAAGGGATGGGGAAGTGGACTTGATGCTGTTAAATATACTTATTTTTGTATATTTTTTATATGTAGGACTGTTTACCAGATGCGATTGTTCAAAGAATATATTACGATATTCTTATAAAAAATGTAGAGGTTTATTCTTGCATTGTCCATTAAAATGAATAATTGCAGTAGTTACATAAAATAGGTGAAATAGTTACAAAGTGATTGATTTATGAGTGTCCATCTTTCCTTGCCTTGTCAAGATCATGTCAGAATGGAGCACATGTGCCCAGGCCTTGTCAGCTGTTTTCCTCAGCACGTAGATCTTCCGTCTGGTGTCGTGTGAAGTCCAAGAGAGGGCGAGAGAATGAGCGACCCCTCCCTGTCAGCTCACATGGGTTATATAGGCCCCTCATAGCACCTGTTCTTCTACATATGGTACTAACTTACGCTGAGCTAAAAATACAAGAATAGCACATTGTGATGTCAGCTAAAAGCCTAGCACAAGGCTGATGCAATCTTATGCAATGTATGGGTACCGAATTCAGATTAATATTTGAATATTTAACAGATGCTGATGGTGCACACAGAGGCCATGGTCCAGGTAAAACTGTACCTGTTGCCCTGCTGCTGGAGCACAACAAACATGCTCATCCACAGACCAGATTTCTGTCCCACTTTTCAGTGCTAGCAAGTTGTGGGTTAGATGGCAGATAATGCTTCCAGTCTATTTCTCAGCACCACACTGTCTTCCACACGGTCCAGTCTCACTAGCCAAGAATCTGGGTCATATAATCCTCACCCTGATCCTCCTTCTTCCCACCATGGTTAGTCCCAGTGGACAAGTAACCCCATACTTGGACACTCCAAGGAGCTCTTTACCTTCTTCTGGCTTCTCACCGTTCAAATTTCAAGAGGTACATGAGAAGATTGTGTGCAGTGATGCTTAAATATTTGAGCAGTCACTGTCAGAAGAAGCCAACAGTGGTGAATGGCAATTACTGTCTCAAGAGGTGGATGATGATGAGACACAGTTTCCAACAAGTCATGTTAAGACAACAAGTCAGGAGGAGGACCAGAGTGAGTAAGTGGAAGACGAGGTGGTGGATGATGAAGTCACTGACCCAACCTGGCAAAGTGGCATGCTGAGCGAGCACAACAGCGCAGAGGGAGAGGGATCTGCAGCTCTGCAACAGGCAGGAAGAGGGAGTGGGGCTGACAAAGGGAGAAGGTGGTCAACTGTTCTCCAGAGTACCCACATGCAGCCAGATCCCAGGCCAAGGGTTAGGTATTCTCCAGTCTGGTGCTTTTTTACAGAAGGTGCGGAAGACAAGAGAACGGTCATTTGCAACCTGTGCCATACCAAGATCAGAAGGGACCAGACCAACACCAGCCTGACCACCACCAGCATGCTCAGGCATATGTCATCCAAGCACCCGACTAGGTGGACCGAACGCCTGGGTCCACAATCAGTGTCTGCAGGTGACACCTCTGCCTTTTCCCCTGAGCTAAGTGCTTTCCAATCCCCTGTCCAGGACGCTGACTCAGATGCCTACCGCTCTGCACCTGTCATTGCACATACGCAACCACAATCAGCAACCATGTCCACTTCCGTGTGTGAGCACAGCGTTCAGCTGTCCCTACCACAGGCCTTGTAATGCAAGTGGAAATACACAGCCATCTACCCCCAGGCCCAAACACTAAACTGCCACAATTCCAGACTGTTCACCCTGGAAATGTTGCTGTTTAGGCCTGTGGACACTGAGGCTTTCCACAACATCATGGTGGCAGCTGTCCCTTGGTACTCAGTTGCCACTATTTCTCCCCGAAAGCTGTCCCCACCTTACACTAGCACATTGCCCTGACCAACGCAGTTACTGGGAAGGTCCACTTAACCACTGACACGTGGACAAATGATTTTGGCCAAGGATGCTACATTTCCCTGACGACACACTGGGTAAACCTTCTGAAGGCTGGGACTGAGTCAGACACTGGGACGGCACACGTGCTACTGACGCCTAGGATTGCGGGCCCAAGTTCCATCAGGATTTCCCCCTCCTTGTATGCCAGTTCTTGCACCCCCTCCTCCTCCTCATCTTCCATCTCAGAATTATCATCCATATCAGTTGCAAGCTGGAAGCACTGCAGCACTGCCTCGGTGAAGTGGCAACAGGCTCTGCTTAAACTCATATCTTTAGGTGACAAACAGCACGCCGTGGCAAAGTTGTTGAAAGGTCTAAGAGACCAGAAAGATCTATGCTCTCGCCGCTGAACCTGCAGCCAGGCATGGTCATGTGGGATAATGGCCATAACCAGGTGGTTACCACAGACCATTTCTCTGTTCTCATCCTTTTTGGCTGTTGTTTTGGTCACTTTTTCAATTTGCCATTGCTCTTACCCTTATAGGTACAGTAGCATGAGGCGGTGTCTACAGTACAACCCACAGAAGTTGCTCAGGTAGTGCAGTTCATCCAGGATGGCACATCAGTACGAGCTGTGTCTGTCAGCACAGTGTCCAGAGCATGGAGCAGATACCAGGAGATGCGGAAGGAGCCATAGGAGGGCAACAACCCAGCAGCAGGACCATTGCCTCCTCCTATACAGGCACGTGGAGGCCACACACAATACTGAGCCTCATTTTGACTTGTTTTAAGGACATTACATCAAAGTTGGATCAGCCTGTAGTGTGTTTTTCCACTTTAATTTTGGGGGTGACTCCAAATCCAGGCCTCCATTGGTTAATAAATTTGATTTCCATTCATGATTTTTGTGTGATTTTGTTGTCAGCACATTCAACTTTGTACAGAACAAAGTATTCAATGAAAATATTTCATTAATTCAGATCTAGAATGTGTTATTTGAGCAGTGTATATATATATACACCAAAAAGGATGAGAACAGAGAAATGGTCTGTGGTCACCCCACCTGCAGAACCACTCCTTTATAGGGGGTATCTTGCTAATTGCCTATCATTTCTACCTGTTGTCTGTTCCATTTGCACAACAGCAGGAGAAATTGATTCACAATCACTGTTGCTTCATAACTGGACAGTTAGATTTCACAGAAGTGTTATTGACTTGGAGTTACATTGTGTTATTTAAGTGTTCCCTTTATTTATTTCAGCAGTATATATATATACAGTACAGACCAAAAGTTTGGACACACCTTCTCATTTAAAGATTTTTCTGTATTTTCATGACTATGAAAATTGTACATTCACACTGAAGGCATCAAAACTATGAATTAACACATGTGGAATTATATACTTAACAAAAAAGTGTGAAACAACTGAAAATATGTCTTATATTCTAGGTTCTTCAAAGTAGCCACCTTTTGCTTTGATGACTGCTTTGCACACTCTTGGCATTCTCTTGATGAGCTTCAAGAGGTAGTCACCGGAAATGGTCTTCCAACAATCTTGAAGGAGTTCCCAGAGATGCTTAGCACTTGTTGGCCCTTTTGCCCTCACTCTGCGGTCCAGCTCACCCCAAACCATCTCGATTGGGTTCAGGTCTGGTGACGGTGGAGGACAGGTCATCTGGCGTAGCACCCCATCACTCTCCCTCTTGGTCAAATAGCCCTTACACAGCCTGGAGGTGTGTTTGGGGTCATTGTCCTGTTGAAAAATAAACGATGGTCCAACTAAACACAAACCGGATGGAATAGCATGCCGCTGCAAGATGCTGTGGTAGTCGTGCTGGTTCAGTATGCCTTCAATTTTGAATAAATCCCCCACAGTGTCACCAGCAAAGCACCCCCACGCCATCACACCTCCTCCTCCATGCTTCACGGTGGGAACCAGGCATGTAGAGTCCATCCGTTCACCTTTTCTGCGTCACACAAAGACACGGCGGTTGGAACCAAAGATCTCAAATTTGGACTCATCAGACCAAAGCACAGATTTCCACTGATCTAATGTCCATTCATTGTGTTCTTTAGCCCAAACAAGTCTCTTCTGCTTGTTGCCTGTCCTTAGCAGTGGTTTCCTAGCAGCTATTTTACTAGGAAGGCCTGCTGCACAAAGTCTCCTCTTAACAGTTGCTGTAAAGATGTGTCTGCTGCTAGAACTCTGTGTGGCATTGACCTGGTCTCTAATCTGAGCTGCTGTTAACCTGCGATTTCTGAGGCTGGTGACTCGGATAAACTTATCCTCAGAAGCAGAGGTGACTCTTGGTCTTCCTTTCCTGGAGCGGTCCTCATGTGAGCCAGTTTCTTTGTAGCGCTTTATGGTTTTTGCAACTGCACTTGGGGACACATTCAAAGTTTGCCCAATTTTTCGGACTGACTGACCTTCATTTCTTAAAGTAATGATGGACACTCATTTTTCTTTACTTAGCTGCTTTTTTCTTGCCATAATACAAATACTAACAGTCTATTCAGTAGAACTATCAGCTGTGTATCCACCTGACTTCTGCACAACACAACTGAAGGTCCCAACCCCATTTATAAGGCAAGAAATCCCACTTGTTAAACCTGACAGGGCACACCTGTGAAGTGAAAACCATTTCCGGTGACTACCTCTTGAAGCTCATCAAGACAATGCCAAGAGTGTGCAAAGCAGTCATCAAAACAAAAGGTGGCTACTTTGAAGAACCTAGAATATAAGACATATTTTCAGTTGTTTCACACTTTTTTGTTAAGTATATAATTCCACATGTGTTAATTCATAGTTTTGATGCCTTCAGTGTGAATGTACAATTTTCAAAGTCATGAAAATACAGAAAAATCTTTAAATGAGAAGGTGTGTCCAAACTTTTGGTCTGTACTGTATATATATATATATATATATATATATATATAATGTCCATTTACCTTAGCTGAATTTGTACAATTGTTGCTATAAATATACTATGTGTTTAATCTATCACTCAGCCTTGATTATATTTATATTATTCTATTTATTACGGGATCCTCTCAGCCTCTCATCCACCTTTGTATGTTTTTGTGTCTGCATCTTGGATTTTTTATGAAAACTTTTTTTATTCAATAAAGTATATATCTTTTTAAACTTACTACAATGACTTTAGTCCTGGCATTTTTTTTCTTAAGGGTTTAGCTCAACAGATAGTAACACGCATTATAGACTTAAATACATTGGCTCAGCATCATAGTATCACAAATTATTATATTTGAAACCCATGCTGGCCTGTCTCCTGGTAGTGCCTCCAGCCTCTGGACACTATGCTGACAGACACAGCCCGCATTAATGTGCCATTCTGGATGATCAGCACTACCTGAACAACTTCTGTGGGTTGTAGAGTCTGTCTTATGCAACCACGAGTGTGAAAGCACAACCAACATTCAAAAGTGACCAAAACATCAGCTAGAAAGCATTGGTACTGAGATGTGGTCTGTGGTCCCCACCTGCAGAACCACTCCTTTATTGAGGGTGTCTTGATAATTGCCAATAATTTCCATCTATTGTCTATTCCATATGCACAACAGCATGTGAAATTGATTGTCAATCAGTGTTGCTTCCTAAGTGGACAGTTTGATTTCACAGAAGTTTGATTTACTTGGAGTTATATTCTGTTGTTTAAGTGTTTCCTTTATTTTTTTGAGCAGTGTATATTATGTGCACACTTGTGTTACTTGCCCCCTAGGGACTTACACTGGCTAAGTTTCACTACAGTGTTATGGTATGCTTATTGCAATTGACCACTTGGTCTGCAATGCCATTCAACAGCCAGTGTTCCTTGTATGTGGTAATTTCAATACTGCACCAGTATTTCCATCTTAGCTAAATACCGTTTTTAGTACCTACTTAGCTATTCTTCCAAGTTTTAGGCTCCTTAGGTGTTTCCGCATTTCAAATTGCACATGTTCCATTTTATCCCTCTATGTATTGTGTATGTATACCTGTTATTCTATATACAATATTTAATAAAGGATTCTTTTATACTTTCAACCTTACAACTCCTTTCTTTTTTTGCTCATTTCCATGCCTTAGTGGGTCAGTGCTTTCTGAAAACCTTCCCCGATTTGCCTGAGCTACTTTTGAAGGTACGCCATGCGTGTGCCTATTTCCACAAATCACCTACAGCTGCTGGTGCTCCCGCAGTGCTGCAGCAGCACTTGCAACTACCACCTCACCTGCCCACGAGTTAGAACTCAACATTGCATATGTTTGCAAGGCTTTGTGAGCAGCAGAGGGCAGTAGTTGAATATCAGCTACAACATGCCCATCAGTATTCCGTTTAGGCTCCGCACATAACAATCGACGAGTGGCCACGGATATCTGACATCTGTGCGGTTCTCCAAAACGCCGAGGAATCAACCAAGATGATGAGCGGTGAATACGACATAATCATCATGACTATGCTGCTTCTGTGTCTACTCAAACGGTCACTTCTCGCAATAAAAGAGGAAGCTTTGCATGCGGACCAGGTGGCGATGGAGAAAGAAAAATACTACCCAGACCTGCCTCATCTCATCTTCTTAAAGCAGATTGGGTGATAATGAGGAGGAGGAGGCTGAGGAAGAGAAGGAGGAACGGGAGATGGTTAACTGTGCTAGAAAGGGTTCTACAAACACCAGCTTCTCATCTGTTCAGCATGGATAGCCTGGAGAGGAGGAGCAGGAGAAGGAGAGAGGGAGGTGGAGGAGATGTAAAATCCTCCTCCTGGTGGGGACAGGGAAGTCTTGTCTATTGGGGGTTTGGCACACATGGCAGACTTTATGTACCACTGTTCACATGACCCTGGCGTTATACGCATTTTGCCCACCACCGATTACTGGTTGCTTACTCTTCTCGACTCATGCTATAAGGAATACTTTCCATCTCTCTTTCCTGTGTTGAAGAGAGCTACTAAAATGATGCAATACCACAAGGCTTGGTTGAAAAATTGTTGAAAAAATTCCTATGAAATGAACAAGTCTGTGCCAAACCAGGCCTTGTTCATTTTGATAAGAGTCAGCCTGTCAGCATTTTCAGTTGACTGGCAGATGCGTTTATTAGTTATTATCCCCAGGCCAGCACCTGCAAGGCATAGAGGGACAGTTCATGCTAGGTGTCCAGCTTGGATACTCAATAACTGTACAGCACAGAGGCATCATGGAGGGCGCTGGTATGGTTTGCTACCTACTCCTTCACCACCTTCAAAAATGTTTCCCTCCTCGTCAGACTACCCCGGGCATCAGGACCTGGGCACTAGGAGGGTCTAATGAAACTGTCCTAGACCTTTGATAGTGTTCCCCTACCTCTGTTGGACCTGGTGAGCGTCTCCCTCATCTCTCCTCATTGGTTGCCCAAAGATCTAGGGATGAGTGAACCCGAACTGTAAAGTTCGGGGTTCATACCGTACACCTTTAACTACCCTGAAATACATTGGGGAACAGAAACCTGTAGTTCCAGCAAAGGTAATAGGTTTTTGACAACTATGAGAGACAATTACCTTTCACAACTGTTTCAGGACCCAACAAGAAGGGGGGCACTGCTAGACCTAATATTAACCAACAGGCCAGACCGCATATCAAATATACGAGTTGGGGGTCACTTGGGTAATAGTGATCACAAAATAATACGTTTTCATGTTTCCTTTAATAAGATGTGTAGTAGAGGGGTTACAAGGACACTAAACTTCAGGAAGGCAAATTTCCAACGGTTGAGAGATGATCTTAGTGCAATAAACTGGGACAATATCCTGAGACATAAAACTACACAAAGCAAATGGGAGACATTTATTAGCATCCTGAATAGGACCTGTGCACAATATATGCCCTATGGGAATAAACATGCTAGAAATAGGAGAAAACCACTATGGCTAAATAGAGCTGTAAGGGGCACAATAAGTGACAAAAAAAGCATTTAGAGAACTAAAGCAAGTAGGTAGTGATGAGGCATTAAATAAAAGCAGAAAATTAAATAAATTCTGTAAAAAATAAATCAAGGCAGCAAAGATTGAGACAGAGAGACTCATTGTCAGAGAAAGTAAAAATAATCCCAAAATATTCTTTAACTACATAAATAGTGAGAAACTAAAAAATGATTGTGTTGGCCCCCTTAAAAATAGTATGGGTGAAATGGTGGATGAAGAAAAAGCCAATATGCTAAATGATTTTTTTTCAACAGTATTTACACATGAAAATCGCATGACAGAAAACATGATCAGTGATAACAAAAATTTTCCATTAAATGTCACTTGCTTAACCCAGCAGGAAGTACGGCGGCGTCTAAAATTCTCTAAAGTTGACAAATACCCGGACCCGGATGGGATACACCCGCTAGTACTGCAGGAATTAAGTAACGTCATAGATAGACCATTATTTTTAATCTTTAAAGATTCCATAATAACAGGGTCTGTACCACAGGACTGGCGTATAGCAAATGTGGTGCCAATATTCAAAAAGGGGACAAAAACCGAACTTGGAAATTATAGGCCAGTAAGCTTAACCTCTACTGTGGGTAAAATCCTGGAGGGTTTCCTAAGAGATGCTATAATAGAGTATCTGAAGAAGAATAACCTCATGACTAGTGTTGAGCGATACCTTCCGATATCAGGAAATATCGTATCGGATTGGATCGGACCGATACCCAAAAAGTATCGGATATCGCCGATTCCGATACCGGAAACCAATGCAAGTCAATGGGACACAAATATCGGAATGAAAATAAACCCTTTCTTTCCTTGTAGGTTAATTCTACATGAAGGAAAACAACTAAGAATAATGTAGAATGTATTACGCGAAAAGCCGGCAATTCATCAGCGGCATACACCGGTGCCCGACAATTTACAACAGAAAGAATAGAGCTTCACACATAGATTAGATAGACAGAAACATGTCAGTCACATATATATGAAGTACAGTGACAGTGTTGCTTACTGTACTTGTAATTTAGTGTAAAGGATTTGTAAAAAAAAATAATAGTGTTTTCATGCACCGTCTCTTTAAAAAAGCCGGCCGGCAATTCAGCAGCGGTACCCGACAATTTAGGATAGAAGGAATAGAGAATCACACAAAGATTAGATAGATAGAAACATGTCAGTCACATATATATGAAGTACAGTGACAGTGTTGATTACTGTACTTGTCATTTAGTGTTAAAATAAAGGATTTATTTAAAAAAAAATTGGCGTAGGGTTCCCCGTAATTTTAGGCTCTAGCGGAGGTTAAGCAGACAGCTGGGGCAGATGTTTGAAGCCAGGGAAGGGGGTAATACCCACGGAGCTTCCCAGGCTACTAATATCAGCCCCCAGTGGAATACCTACCCTTTACTAGCTATTAAAATGGGGGACCCACCCCAAAAAAATTACGTGGGGTCCCCCTAATTTAATAGCTAGCAAAGGCTAGGCAGACAGCTGGGGGCTGATATTAATAGCCCAGGAAGGGTGCCATGAATATTGGCCCCCTCCCAGGCTAGAAACACCAGCCGTCAGCCGCCCCAGAAATGGCGCATCCATAGGATGCGCCAATTCTGGCACTTAGCCTCGCTCTTCCCACTGCCCTGTAGCGGTGGCAAGTGGGGTAATAGGGCTGGGGTTGATGTCAGTTTATAATGCCAGCTGACATCAAGCCCAGGTTAGTAATGGAGAGGTGTCTATAAGACACCCCCATTACTAACCCCATCGTTAAAGTTAAAAAAAAACACAACACCCAGAATAAAGTCCTTTAATTGAAATAAACAAAAAATTCTTTATTGTTCTAAATTAAACCATACTTACCGTCACGCCCAATCCAGCTGAAGCCAACGATCTCCTGCAATAAAAATAAAATAATAAAGCAACCTCATCCTTACCTTCCCATGGTTCCCAGGACAGCTTCAGCTCTGCTACATCGAGATGACAGGCTGGACCGCAGCAGAACGCTGCCATCCAGCCTGTCATCCCGCAGACACTGAGAAGCGCAGGCATGCTTGCGCTCCTCAGTGTCTCACTGTGACGGCATAAAGATGAGCCGAGGTCATGTCCAATGAACTCGGCTCACCTCATGCACGTCACTGACAGCGTGGGAAAATTCTCCTGCACTCAGCGCTTCAACGTGAGAATTCTCCCACGCTGTCAGTGACGTGCATGAGGTGAGCTGAGATCATTGGACATGAACTCACCTCATGCATGTCGCTGGGATGGCATTCTGATGACAGGCTGGATCGCAGCTGAGCGCTGCCATCCAGCTTGTCATCCTTCAGAGACACTGCAGAGCGCAGGCATTATGGGAACTTCCGATTCCGGTATTCGATATTGTAAAAGTATCGGAATTAAGTATCGGAATTCCGATACCGCGAATATCGGCCGATACTCGATATTTCAGTATCGGAATGCTCAACACTACTCATGACCCAATATCAACATGGGTTTACGAGGGACCGTTCCTGTCAAACTAATCTAATCAGTTTTTATGAGGAGGCAAGTTCTGGACTGGACCAAGGAAATGCAGTGGATGTTGTATATATGGACATTTCAAAAGCTTTTGATACGGTTCCACACAAAAGGTTGATACATGAAATGAGAACAATGGGGATAGGGGTAAATATATGTATGTGGGTTAAGAATTGGCTCAGTGATAGGAAACAAAGCGTGGTTATTAAAAGAACACACTCAGACTGGGTCACAGTTAACAGTGGGGTACCACAGGGGTCAGTATTGGGCCCGCTTCTTTTCAACATATTTATTAATAACCTTGTAGGGGCCATACAGAGTAGCATTTCAATATTTGCAGATGACACTAAAGTCTGCAGGGTAATCAATACAGAGGAGGACAATTTTATATTACAGGAGGATCTATGTAAACTAGAAGCTTGGGGTGATCAATAGCAAATAAGCTTTAATGGGGATAAATGTAAGGTAATGCACTTGGGCAGAGGAAATAAAATGTATATATGCTTAATTGTAAAACACTGGGCAAAACTGTCACTGAAAAAGACCTGGGTGTATTGGTGGACGACAAGCTCACGTTTGGTGGCCAGTGTCAGGCAGCTGCTGCAAAGGCAAATAAAATAATGGGATGCATTACAAGAGGCATAGATGTTCATGAAGAGAGCATACAAGTCACTAGTGCGACCACACTTAGAATACTGTGTATAGTTCTGGTCTCCGGTGTATAAGAAAGACATAGCTGAACTAGAGCGGGTGCAGAGAACAGAGACCAAGGTTATTAGAGGACTGGGAGGTCTGCAATACCAAGACAGGTTATTACACTTGGGGTTATTTAGTTTGGAAAAACGAAGGCTTAGGGGTGATCTTATTACTATGTACAAGTATATGAGGGGACAGTACAAAGACCTTTCTACTGATCTTTTTACTCTGAGGCCTGAGACGGGGACAAGGGGGCATCTTCTACTTCTGGAAAGAAGGTTTAATCATAATCACAGACGGGGATTTTTTACTGTAAGAGCAGTGAGACTATGGAACTCTCTGCCGCATGATGTTGTAATGAGTGATTCACTACTAAAATTTAAGAAGGGCATGGATGCCTTTCTTGAAAAGTGTAATATTACAGGTTATATATACTAGATTCCTTGATAGGGCGTTGATCCAGGGAGCTAGTCTGATTGCCGTATGTGGAGTCAGGAAGGAATTTTTATTTTTTTCCCCAATGAGGAGCTTAGTGTTTGCCATGTGTTTTTTTTTGCCTTCCTCTGGATCAACATGTTAGGCTATGGGTTGAACTAGATGGACTTAGTCTTCCTTCAACCTTAAAAACGATGTTAATATGTTACCTAGTGTTCCCGAACACAGGCTTTTTACCGGATGTCCAGTTTACTGTTCGGGTGCGGATACCGAATAAAGTTTGTTGAAAGGCTGCACCACAGCCAATCAGCAAGCTTTTAGGCTGTGGGCAGTTCCGGAGCCGGCGCACCATGTGATCCGGCCTGTATGAATGCGTGCAAAAAAACAAATTGTTCTACTCTTCACTAGCGACGAGCGAGCAGTAAAATGCTCAGGTACTCGTTGCTCGGGTCGAGCAAATTGGAATACTCGGGTGCTCGACCCGAGCAACGAGCCCAATGTAAGTCTATGGGAAACTCGAGCATTTTTCAGGAGGCTCCCCCCGGCGGTCTGCAGAGGGCCTAAAAATTGCCCAAATCGATGGGAACAGCATGGGGAAGAACCCTGGAAGCATTTCTGACTCCCAGGTCACTGGTGTCAACAACGTTGTCAGAGTATTACGCCACTTTTACGGACTCACAATAAAACATACAAAAACAAAACCAAAATGGATTTTCCTGGGAAATATTTTAAGGAACATCCTTTCCAGGATAATGACTTGCATATAAGGCAAAATAAATAACCAAAAACAAAAATACTCCTACACACCTTGGGCTATGTTCACTCGTAGCGTTTTTAATGCGTTTTTGCACTTTTGCATTGCTTTCAACCAAGACAAATGCATTCACTGGGAAATGTCATTTTAACATTTTACAACCTTATCTGGCCATGTGGTGAGTGACACATCATCAGACACATGCATACAGTGCTGAAAAGACATGGGAACAGCATGGGGAAGACCTCTGGAAGCATTTCTGACTCCCAGGTCACTGCCTAAAAGTGTGCCCATCATAAGTGATCCTTGGTGCATGCGAAGCTGCCTCCCGCCATGCATCTGTCATTGCAGACTTGCAACAATCACCGTCCACGTCCTTGTGCAGCATTCAGTTGTCCCTACCCCATTCCTTGGAATGCAAGCGAAAGTATGCAGCCAGCCACCTACCCTCCCACAGGCTGCAATACTATACTGACAAATTTTTGACAGCTGCTTGCACTTGAAATGTGGCCTTTTAGGCTCGTGGAGACGTAAGCTGTGCACAATCTTATCGCGGCAGCGACCGGGTATCCATACTCCGCCCCCAGCCGCCACTATTTTTCCTGGTATCGTCTCTGCCTTCCACAAGCACAGGTCCCACAACATTACCCGTGCCCTCCCCAGTGCACTTACTGGGAATGACCGCCTAACCACAAACACGTGGACAGGTGAATGTGGCCAGGGACGATACGGAGTCAGTCCACAGCTTTTTTTGCTGAGTTGTCGGTGAAAGGACTGGCATAGAGGGAAACAGTATCTACCCAGGGTGTCATTTCTTCCAGGAAGTCCTCTAATGCAGCTTGTTGCAGAAGCAATGGCAGCCCGTCCAACATCAACTCGCACTTGTTGGTGGTGCTTTGACACACACACATCTTTCTTTGCGCATTTAATTTCATGACTACAGAGTAGGGCAATGGCCTGATCTGCAATGCGGTTTGAGAAATAACATGCATAAGCATGTCCGATCCACATTAAAAAAAGCAGCCATAGTGTCAGGCAACCTTCCCCCACACTTTTCTTAGCCAGGACTGCTTCTCGGCAGGGTTGGACGGTCCCACCAGAGAATCCTCTTGTGTGCCTTGGCTTCTAACTCAGGAGAGTTCATGATAGCGCTAACTTTGCAGATGCTACGGGGCTCTTGAGCGGGGAAGAAGGTGAGCCCTCAGAATCAAATCCTCTGGTGGGCACAATGCTTTTCTGAAACAGCTTCTCAGTAGGAGTTATATTTCACCACAGCCATATTCTTTAGCTCGGTGAAAGGACTGTCATAGAGGTTAAACGTATCTACTTCAGCTGTCATTTCTCCGTCACCAGGTGCCGCCTATTGTTACACACGACCATGCCAAGCTGTATGTTCAGCGGTGAGAGCCACAGATCAGGCTGCTGTGTTACAGCTTTCAACAACTCTGCAGCGCTGGGCGGTTTCTCACCTAAGCATTAAGCATGTTATCTTCAGCACAGCCTGTTGCCGCTTGGCCAAGGCAGTGCTGCAGTGCTGTCAGCTTGTGACTGATGTGGTCATTTCGGAGATCGAGGAGGAGGTGTAGGAGCTGAACAATGTGATTACATTGAGGTTAAATTGGAGACGCTGTTTTTTATACTAAAGAAAGATCCTATTGTTTTGGGTTTTTTACGTTATTTTTTAAGACAAATGCATTCACCGGGAAATGTCATTTTAACATTTTACAACCTTATCTGGCAATGTGGTGTGTGACACATCATCAGACACATCCTGTTTTATTTATGATGGAGGGACTCTGACAGTCATAAAGCCTATTTTTATAGGGCCATCAGAAGGCCCTTACTATTCTTAAAAGGCCAGCAGTCGGCCCTCGCTATTGTTAGAGAGCCATCAGCCGGCTATGCTTTGTTGTTCTCATTATTAACAAGTGGGTCTTCTATACTGTTATTGCATATGCAGTGACTGCAAGTGCTGCCAAAAATTTGGACGCAGCCCTATACCCCTTTGAAGAGACATAGAGGAGGGTCTCAGGAAAAAAAATGTTTCCCATTATAAAAGGAGCTGGTCTCTTATAGTGGTAATGCCCATGCTGTGACAGCAAGGGCTGCTAAAATTTGGGAAAAACCCCACTAAGAGTTTAAAGACAAATAGAGAAGGGCCACAGTAACGACAAATTCCTATTAAAAAGGAGAGAGTCTGCTATACAGTTATAGGGTATGCATTGAGTCCAATGGCTGACCAATTTTAGGAAAAACCCCTCTAAGAATTTAAAGACACATAGAGCAGGGCCACAGTAATGACAAATTCCCATTAGATAGGAGGGAGTCTGCTATACAGTTATAGGGTGTGCAGTGAGTCCAATGGCTGACCAATTTTAGGAAACACCCCACTAAAAATGTAAAGACACATAGAGCAGGGCCACAGTAACGACAAATTCCCATTAGAAAGGAGAGAGTCTGCTATACAGTTATAAGGTATGCAGTGAGTCCAACGGCTAACCAATTTTAGGAAAAATCCCACTAAGAATTTGAAGACACACAGAGCAGGGCCACAGTAACAAGTACGACATGTTCCCATTAGAAAGGAGAGGGTCTGCTATACAGTTATAGGGTATGCAGTGAGTCCAACGGTTGACCAAATTTAGGAAAAACTCCACTAAGAATTTAAAGACACAAAGAGCAGGGCCACAGTAACGACAAATTCACATTAGAAAGGAGTCTGCTATACAGTTATAGGGCATGCAGTGAGTCCAATGGCTGACCAATTTTAGGAAAAACCCCACTAAGAATTTAAAGACACATAGAGCAGGGCCACAGTAACGACAAATTCCCATTAGATAGGAGACAGTCTGCTATACAGTTATAGGGTGTGCAGTGAGTCCAACAGCTGACCAATTTAAGGAAAAACCCCACTAAGAATTTAAAGACACATAGAGCAGGGCCACAGTAACAACAAATTCCCATTAGAAAGAAGAGAGTCTGCTATACAGTTATAGGGTATGCAGTGAGTCCAACGGCTGACCAAATTTAGGAATAACTCCACTTAGAATTTAAAGACACATAGAGCAGGGCCACAGTAATGACAAATTCCAATTAGAAAGAAGAGAGTCTAATATACAGTTTTAGGGCATGCAGTGAGTCCAACGGCTGACCAATTTTAGGAAAAACCCCACTAAGAATTTAAAGACACATAGAGCAGGGCCACAGTAACGACAAATTCTCATTAGAAAGGAGAGTGTCTCCCATAGTGTTGGCCTATGCAGTGAATGCAAGGGCTGCCTAAAATTGGGAGGCACTCCAATGCCCCTTGGAAAAGACTTAGAGGGCCTCATAAAAAAATGTTCCCATTAGAAAGGAGTGGGTCTCCTATACTTGGAATGCCCATGCACTAAGTGTATGGGCTGACAAACATTTACCCCTGGAGGATATAGATGAACATACTGTATAATTTTTTTTTTTATGGGCATCATAAACACCCTTTAAAAAAATTATGTGGGTGTTGCATCACGGACCACGGTCACCCTTGTGATATAGTGGTGGAGGATGAGGATGAGGAGGAGGAGGAGGACAAGAGCACATAGCCAAAATCAGGAAGCCTATACCCATGTGTGGGTGTGAAGAGGTGCATGGGAATACACCTCCCAAAAAAAGACACTGGATTTGAGTTTATGCTATGCTGCTACCATTCTGTGGTGTTGAGAAGTCTGGCCCAATCCAGCCCTTAATCATTTTTATAAGAGTCAGCCTGTCAGCATTTTCAGTTGACAGGCAGATGTGCTTATCAGTTATAATTCCACAAGCGGCACTAAAAACCTGCTCTGATAAAATGCTAGCGGCAGGGCAGCCCAAGACCTCCAGGGCGTAAGAGCCAGTTAATTCCACGTATCCAGCTTGGATACCCAATAATTAAAAGGCACAAAGGAATCACGGAGGACGTTGGTACATTCGGCAAGGTACTCTCTCAGCATCTTCCCAAACTTTGCACTCCTTGTGAGAGTACCCCGCGCCTCAGGGCCTGTGCGATGGGAGGGTCTGAGAAAACTGTCCCAGAACTTTGACAGTGTTCCCCTGCCTCTGCTGGATTGCATTTGTGTCTCTCTCGCCTGTACTCCTTGGTAGTCCAACAAACTGTGACCTCTGCCACCAGCGTTTTCAGATGGGAATTTTTTTAATAGTTCTGCAACAAGGGCCTTCTGGTACTGCCCCATTTTTGTAGACCTGTCCGCCTCAGGAATAAGAGATATAAAGTTCTCCTTGTAGCGTGGGTCTAGAAGTGTCCCCAACCAGTAATGACTTTCATCCAAAATTTTAAGAACGCGAGGGCCTTGGAAAGGCAGCTTAACATAAACTCAGCCATGCGTGCCAGACTGCTAACAGGCAAGACTTCCGTGTCCTCACCAAGAGGATGACTGACCATGCTCTCCTCCTCCTCCTCTCTGTCCTCTGGCCATCCACGCTGAACAGACTGTATGACAGTTGTGCATGTAGTACCGTCTATAGCGCATGAAACTAGCTCCTGTTCTTCCTACTCCTCCTCTTCCTCATTGTAACCCAATCCACGTTGGGATGAGATGAGGCTGGGCTGTGTGTAATCACCCTGTAAGGTTCCTTGCTCCATCTCATCGTGCTCCGCTTGCAATGCATCCTCTTTGATTGTGAACAGAGAGAGTTTCAGAAGACAGAGAAGCGGGATGGTGACGCTAATTATGGCGTCATCGCCGCTCACATCTTGGTGGAGTCCTCAAGGTTTTGGAGGATGGTACATATGTCTGACATCCATGTCCACTCCTGAAGTCTTATGTGTGGAGTCTGAACTGAATACTGATGGCCTTGTTGATGCTGGTACTTAACAACTGCCCTCTTCTGCTCACAAATCCTTCCCAACATCTGCAGTGTAGAGTTCCAATGTGTGGGGACATCACATACCAGTCTGTGAGCCGGAAGCAGCAAACGCTGTTGAAACATGGCAAGGGCGGCGGTAGCTGAAGGTGACTTTCTAAAATGGGCACACAGGTGGCGTACTTTAACAAGCAGATCCGGCAGCTCCGGGTAGGATTTGAGAAACCGCTGAACCACGAGGTTAAACACATGGGCCAGGCATGGTACGTGTGTGAGCTCGCCTCGCCTCAGAGCCGCCACCAGGTTCCGGCCATTGTTACACACGACCATTCCTGGCTGTAGGTTCATTGGTGTGAGCCACAGATCTGCCAGCTCTTTCAGAGCTGTCCACAACTCTTCAGCATTGTGCGGTTTGTTACCTAAGCATATTAGCTTCAGCACAGCCTGTTGCCGCTTGGCCGAGGCAGTGCTGTAGTGTTTCCAGCTTGTGACTGATGTGGTCATTTCGGAGATCGATGCTGAAGAGGAGGGGGAGGCTGAGGAAGATGAGATGCAGAAGCTGTAGACTGTGGGGGCAACCCTGATTGACCTAGGGCTTGCAATCCTCGGCGTTGGGAGGACGTGTTCCGTCCCAAGGTCAGACTGGGTCCCGGCTTCTACTATGTTAACCCAGTGTGCTGTCAGTGAGATGTACCGTCCCTGCCCACAAGCATTTGTCCACCTGTCCGTGGTTAGGTGGACTTTCCCGGTAACTGCGTTGTTGAGGGCACGGCTAATGTTTTGGGACACATGCTTGTGTACTGTGAGGACGGCACACTGGGAGAAATAGTGGCGGCTGGAGACTGAGTACCGAGGAATGGCCGCCACCATCAGGTTGCGGAATGCTTCGTCTCCACGAGCCTTAAAGGCAACATTTCGAGCGCAAGCAGTCGTGAAATGTGGGAATTTAGTACTTTGGCCTGTGGGGCGTTGGCTGCATATTTGCGCTTGCGTTCCAAGGACTGGGGTATGGACAACTGAACGCTGCGCTGGGACAAGGACGTGGACGTGCTTCCTGATGCTGCCACTTGAGAGTGTGCAACGACAGGTGCAGGGCAGGAGGCATCTGCGCATGCACCATGGACAGGGGATTGGCTTGCATGCACAACAGCGGAAGAAGCAATGGTGCCACCCGCAGACACTCTTCCTGGACCCTGGGGTTCGGCCCACAAAGTCGGGTGCTTTGCTGCCATGTGCCTGATCATGTTGGTGGTGCACAGGCTGGTCGTTTTGCTACCCCTGCTGATGCTGGCCTGGCAGGTGGTGCAAATGGCCTTTTTGGGGTTATCGGCAGAGTCTTTAAAAAACAACCAGACTCGGGAAGACCAAACAGTTGTAATGGCAACTTCCTTCGTGTTGGTGTTACGGGGAACGGTTGCCTGCCTTTCTTTCTGCGGCCACCACACTGCTTCTTCCTGCCTGTTGGGGTGCTCTGCCTCCACCCCCTGTGTGCTGCTGTCCTCGCTCTGCATGTCCTCCAGCCAGGTTGAGTCAGTTACTATATCATCCACCACCTCGTCTTCCACTTCCGCACTCTGGTCCTCCTCCTGACTTTCTGGCAATTGTGTCTCATCATTGTCCACCTCTTGGGACACTTTCCCGCCGTCGCCTTCGTGTGACCGTGGCTGCTCAAATATTTGGGCATCGCTACATGCGATCTCCTCTTGCCCTGCTTCAAGTGGACCGGGACCGAATCTATAAATGGGAAAGTGAACAGCTCTTCGGAATGTCCAAGTGTGGGATCAGTTGTCTCTGGGCACTCGGCATGGTGGGAGAAAGGAGGTTCAGGGTGAGGAATACGCGGTCCAGACTCACAGTTACTGAGACTTGACCGTGTGGAAGACAAGGTGGTGGTGGTGGAGGATAAGTGACTGGAAGCATTATCTGCTATCCAACCAATAACCTTCTGACACTGCTCTCTGTTCAATAGTGGTGTTCTGTGGTCCCCTAATTATTGGGACAGGAAGGTCGAGCGAGAAGATGTGGGTGTTTGTTGTGGCACAATTTCAGCTAGCCCACGGCCTCGGCCTCTGCATGCACCATCATCACCATCACGTTCAGTTCCCCGTCCCTTGCCACGTGCCTTGCCCATTTTAAATGGACGACAATATCTTCCACGCTCACAACAAATGACTGAATTTGGAGCGAACTTATATGTGATCCGTGTGACGTACAAACCACAGTTTTAAATACCTGACCTGTAGGTAACTATTTTGAACAGCAATCTGGTGTCAATTGCTTCACTGACACACTGAACCAAATTTTTAATGGAGGTCAGAAATGCCAGTATTTTCTGAAAACGTATATGTGATCCGTGTGACGGAGAAAACACAGTTTTAAATACCTGGCCTGTAGGTAACTATTTTGAACAGCAATCTGGTGTCAATTGCTTCACTGACACACTGAACCAAATTTTTAATGGAGGTCAGAAATGCCAGTATTTTCTGAAAACGTATATGTGATTTGTGTGATGAAGAAAACACAATTTTAAATACCTGGCCTGTAAGTAACTATTTTGAACAGCAATCTGGTGTCAAAAACGTTGCTGACACACTGAAAAATAAATTTAATGGAGGCCAGAAATGGCAGTATTTTCTGAAAACATATATGTGATCCGTGTGACGAAGAAAACAGTTTTAAATAGCTGGATTCTTAGCGCTGTAATATGGAAAGGACCTGGCTGTATTCTGCAGTGCCAACAAGCAAATGGCGCAGAAAAACGGTGTTCTCTAGATTGCTTTTTAAGCAAATGATGAGGATTAAGATCCCAAAAAAATTATTCCTGGCCCCTGAGACCTGGGCTTTTGTCTATAAATATCTAACAGCAGCAGAACTGGAATGGAGCCTCTTGTGCTATATGCACTGCAGTCTGCTATATACACTGCCTGCCTGCCTATATACACTACCTGCCTGATATCTCTGCAGATGGATTAGTCCTCGGAAGGATTGTTTGTTGAGATGGATATGTGTCTCTAATATAGTTTGGTACACCTACACTAACTAGAAACAAGCAAATCTCTCCCTAGCTCAGCAGCAGCTCTCCCTACACTGTCTAATTCCGGAGTGATTGTGACGAGCATGGCGGCGCCAGGTCTGATATAGACCTGATGACGTTGTGCGGCCAGCCAATCACGGTAATGCCACAACCAACATGGCTACGGCATTACAGTGAGTGGGCAATCCCTGCATGTTCATTGGTTCAGAGCGCCAAACATGCAGGGAGGAGACCCGAGCTCCCGCCGAGCAACCCCGGAAATGCTCGGCGAGCGCCGAGCTTGTCGAGCAGTGAGATGCTTGGGCAACCACCAAGCAGTAGCGAACATGCTCGCTCATCGCTACTCTGCACGCATTTCTGTGGGAGTAACGTGCCTAACCAATTTTTTGTACTCTGCACATGTGTCTGTGTGCATAAAAATAAATCATTCGACTGACTCTTATGCACCCATGTGATAGTAATGTGCGTAAAAACAAATTTTTCTAATCTGCAACTGTGTCTGTGGGAGTAATGTGAGTAAAAACAAATTTTTCTAATCTAAAACTGTGTCTGTGGGAGTACTTTGCCTTAAAACCACTTCAAAAAATGAGGAAAGCATCAAATAAGGGACGTGGCTGTGGCGGTCAAGTTCTTGCTTTTTGCCATCTTGTTGTGTTTCTTGTTATCTCATATCGGTATCATCTGCTGGAAACGGGTGTTCCTTGTGGTCACATATATCCTTTCCACAGTCTATAATTTGATAGCTTTTTTTCATGCATTCTTTGACAGATTCATGTTTTTTACAGTGATCTGTACTCAGAAATTCATCAAAGCAGGCAAAATTAAATCATTTAATGACCATTCGCAGTTTCACTGTACCATCCATGTGTGCGCGGTAGTGGTAGGAGATTTTAGTACGCCACTGGAGCTGGAACTCTTTTTTTTTATTAAAAAATTGAAAAACATTATAATAAATATATACTTTAAAAGCATAATCCGAAACCATACAGTGTCATTATATCAGCAGAAAAAAAGGAAACCCAGCAAAAAAAAACAAAAGGCAAAAGAATGGCTGGATCTTGAATGCCATTATTTACAGTGATGGTTGGACCATCATTGTAATTAAGCTCCTGTACTTTGTGTTACCCCCACCTCATTGTAGATTGTTAACTCTTACGAGCAGGGTCGTCATTATTTTTGCTTTAATTATTGTATTATCTTTAGCTATGTTACTTATGACTGTTGTATATGAACCTCTGAATTGTAAAGTGCTGCAGAATATGTTGGCACTATATAAATAAAGAATATTATTATTATTAACAGAAAACTTGGTTTTAGCTTCTCGAAAGTGGGAGTTTAATTTTCTCTTTGTCCTTGTCCTTAGTCTTTCTTTAAATTTTAACTTTACTTTATGCTCTTTAAACTTGTCCTTTTATATTTCCTCTCTTCTAGTCGGCATTTGACCTCAACCCAAGCAGAAAGAATAAACATCAAAACAATGAAAGAAAAATCTATTAAATGCACAGTAAACCTTCCCAAACACTCCACTACTTCTGTGGCGCCCCTGAGGGTACGACCGCCACAGGGATGCTGCACTTCTTTAATGGAGTGTAGTGTTCCTCCTCTGAGGTAAAACCAGTGTGATAGTCGTGACCCAACCTTTGCATCCAACACCACATTTCTCCACCAGAGGGAGCTAGTATGCACTAGGTGCTGCTCTCCTGGTTACAGGGAGACTGGGGAACCAAGAGATAGGAGAACCAGTTAGTGGGTGAGGGTGGAGGACTCACAAGTTAGTTACACTTGAGATTTCATATTTAATAGAAAGACATCTTTGGTCTTGGTCTTTTGTCGGTCTTCCGGCTGTGCTCTGTGCTGTCATATACTGTGTGTAAATGTGACCTCCCTCCCAGAGCGCAGACCCTGTGTGGGCCTGCAGGGTCGGGAGACACAGCCCTCGTACCCCGGCCTTGGGACGAGAGGCAGGTTGTAGACGGGAAATGTCTCAACCCGGCCAATGACCAGGACCAAGAAGGGCCGGAGCTTAAGAGTGTGGCTCCACAGCAAATGGATCCCAGGCAGGATGCAGACGGAGCGGTATATGCCACCTGTCCTTGCCATGCTGATATATTCAGAGGGACTCCAGCTGCAAGAGGGGTACCGGCCCCCGACACCCGACCTTGCTACTCTATGTCCTGGTTGGGGAAGCCCGGTAGGCCCAGAGGATCCCACCGGGCATCGGACGGAGCGGAGCTGCCACCCGTGCCCTTGTTCTGAGAGGAGCTCAGAGGGAGACCCGGCCTATTTGCACACACACGAACAGGATAGCGTGCCCGCTGCAACGACGCCGTGTTTTGCCCGTTGCCACCGGGTACTGTGCGCCTTTATTAAAGTGAACTGTATATTTGACTGTGGTGAAGATTGCCGCCATTGTTGGGCCGCCGAGCGAGAAGAAGGGCGTAACCACGGGAAACTGAGGGGCGTACCTGCAAAAGAGCGCGAAGCTCCGGACACGCCCCATGCCTCGACGTCACACTTCCACACCCACCCACCCTTGATAAAGGCTGTGCACAAGGTTGTTCACAACCGAAAGTCCACCTATTTTTTCACAAAAGAATTTTGGAGTGCTGCCTGCCTTTTTTTCTTCATATCATTACTACAAATGGATATTTGTTTGGGGGCCTTGCACCCGGGACTCTAAGTATATGGTGCTGTTCCATTTTGTCTTTTATCTATCTATCTATCTATCTATCTATCTATCTATCTATCTATCTATCTATCTATCTATCTATCTATCTATCTATCTTTCTATCTATCCCTACCCACTTATCTATTTACCTATCTCTAAGGTACACTAAAAGAAAACCCCTCCATAGGATGGAAGCCCTACTTGCACCTAACTTCTCAGACTCCAAAGAAAGCACCTTTACCAGGTCACCAATGATGTTCCTAACCACCTCATCCCAAGGGAGGACTTTTTGCTGTTCCACGTGTAGTACCTAGTTACTAAACTAACTAGAAATAAAGTGCCCTGATCTCTGCCACTCAGGGACCCAAATGCCCCATAGGCCTACTCCACAAAGGAGAGGCTTGCCAGCGTAGACAACCCTGAGGAAGTGCCCACCCTTTTGTACACCTCCATTTTAAAGGGACACCAAAGGAGGAAATGCTCTATACTTTCTAGCGTGTCGCCACATTCCTTGTGAGGACAACCCCGGTCCTCACGGTTCCTGTACTTCAGGTTGTCCCATACATATAGTGGAATGGAAAGAAGTGCAATGGAAGAAGTGCCAAGCCATGTCCCAAAACTTTAAGGGAATCCGTGCCAAATTCAATAACCTCAGCCCAACCTCCAGATCGCAGCTTGCTCAATCTTTGCACACCAGAGCTTTTGGAAATGGGTCAACAGAACCCTCCTGTCAAGGAATTCCCTCGACATGGTCCTGTTTTCCCACATCCCCAGACCCCACCAGCTGATCACCTTCAGAACCAGGGTAGCATAGGTTGGAAGATGTCCGTGCGGTATGCAAAAAGCTCTTCACTCGTGGTACTGTCTCCCATTCCTGGAAGAAAGGCTGAAACCACCCCCTGCAGGAGAATACCCACTGAGGAGCCCTCTCAGTCTAGAGGTTAGCAATGTTGGTCTTAAGAAATGTATTTACTAGAAACCCCAGGGTTGACCATACCTAACCCACCTAGTCTCCTCGTATGCTATGTGACCTCTCTCTTGACTATGTTCAGTCTATTTTCCCATAATATCTGGAAAAACAGACGGTAGACCCGTGTCCAAATGGTTCTTGCAATAAACTAACACTGCCCAAATATATTAACAAGGGAAGCAAAAGCCCCTTAATCAAGCCAACCCTTTCCTTCAGGGTCAAAGACCAACCCTTCCACTGATCCACATTTTGAGTGGTGATCTTGAGTCTGCCTTTCCAATTTTGTTTGGAGTAGTCCCCCGGGACTCCTGCTAAGAATTTTCGTGGACGCCCGGGGCTCTAGAAAGGTGTCCCGGAAACCAAAACTAGGATCTCCCCCTTCCAGCCAGAGACTTACATACTTTTCCTGGTTAATCGTGAACCCGTACACCTCTGAGTAGCGCTCGACCTCAGACATGACCCATTCTGCCTCCTCTCTTGAGGACACAAAAAGAGAGATGCCATCAGCATACGCCACCACCCTCAGAGTGGCTTCTGGTGCCACCTGATCAATCAACCAACCTCCTCAAAACGGGATTGATCGCGAAAATGTATAAGAGTGGGCTCAGTGGACAACCATGGCGGACTCCAGACCCAACCTCAAAAGAGCGACAAATCCAACCGTTCACTAGCGGGAAAGTCTCTGCCCCTGCATACAACATCTTTAACCAATTGACAAACCCTCCAGGCAGACCGCACCTCATAAGGAGAGACCAGAGGTACTCGTGGTTAACCCGATCATAGGCCTTCGCCTTGTCTAAGGACAGCAAGTACTCCTTCCAACAACCTGCTCTACTATGTTCCACTGCCTCTCGGACACCGAGGACAGCACTAAAGTATCCGGGGTGCAAACTTCACCAGCCGATTAAAGAGCACCTTTGCCATAATCTTTTAGTCCGTATTGAGAAGCGCTATGGGATGCCAATTCTCAAACTGGGACGAGTCTTTACTCTTTGATAAGATGATCAGGGCTGACTGTCTCACTGACCTGGGCAGAGTGTCTGAGGAAAGGCACTCATTAAATGCCTCGGTTAAAAGGTGGACCAAGGAGTCCCTAAAGGTTTTATAGAACTTGGATGTTAAGCCTTCCGGATCTAGTGATTTTTTGGGTTGAAGCCCATCAATAGCCAGTCTCACTTCCTCTTCCCTGACTGCCTCCATCAAAATGCCATGAAAGGGGGCATCCCCTGGCTCAGGGACAGCTTCAGCCAGGAAAGCCTACATCATGCCCCGATCCAGATCCCTCTTCCCCAGGAGGTGTGAGTAGGAGGATCTGACCACATCCAGGATCCCTGATTTAGAGCTGTTCAGGGACCCCAAACTGTTGATCAGTCCTGTCATCACCTTACTACTGTCTGCCATCTTGAAGTTTCTGTAAGGGTTGGGCGAGCAGTATTTCCCGAAATCCTCATGAAAAACCAACAAGGTGTTCCTATCATACTGATACCTCTTGAGCAAAGACTTCACCCTGAAGATTTCCTCATGGTCACCTCCAGTCGAGACAAGTTGTTTGACTTTCCTCCTCATATCTTGGTACAGGCTGCACCTGCTCAGGCAATTGAGGCTCGAGTACTGGCAGAAGTACCTTGCTACCCTTTTTTTGAGGATCTCCCACCATTCAGACTTACTATTACACAGATCCAACAAGGGTACCTGGCTCTGAAGAAAAGCCTCAAAAGGTTGTCTGACCTCCATCTCCTCCAAGAGAGATGAATTCAACTTCCATAGGCCTCTTCCCATCCGCCAGGTCTCTGCAACATTCAGGGAAAACAAAATTAGACAGTGTTTGGAGAACTCCACATCAACAATGGACACTGCTGAAAAGATGGCTTCCTCCTTTTAAAAAAACCTGTCTATCCTAGGCCTACTGCTACCCCTTTGATAGGTGAAACCCCCATGACCTGGGGTGTGCCAAGTCTGGACATTCACCGGGTGAGCTTCACTAACTATTCTGTTGAGGTCTATGCTATCATGAGTCAGTTGGTCTCTGGAGCCTCCCCTATCAAGGGACCTCATGACAGTATTGAAATACCCTCCAAAGATCACCTGCTGGCTTGTAAAAAGGTTTAATCTTCAGAAAGAGACATTTCCAGTCCCATTTGAACTGTAGACCGTAGATATTAATGACCCAATGCTCCTGCTCCTTCATGAAGATGTCTAAGACCAAGTACCTCCCCATTCTTACCTCGAGTACTCGTCGACAGTCAACTGGTGCTAAAAAGGACCACCACCCCACTATATGGCTCAGCCGCAAGAGACCAGTGGGTGGGTCCGCACCTCCATTCCCTCTGGACTTTATGTATAGCCCCCATATCCGCAAGTCTGGTCTCCTGCAAAAATATAGTTTCAGCCTCAATTCGGGTGAAAAAATCAAAGGCCACAAATTTAGCTGCATCTGACTTGATGCTGGATGACCTCCAATGAGCTGGAGTCTGATGGGAATGCAACCTGTTCAGGAGCTATCCCATTGTGTGTTACTTGGAGATCACTTACTAAGCTCCCAGGTGGATTGAGTTCCTCCTCCTCCTCCATGTCTTCTTCTTCAACTTCCTCCTCCACCTGTGCTGGACATCGAGACCTCACCGGCTCCAGGACGGCTGCCATTTTCTGGGAACAATCTCCATTTTCCAGCATCTCTCAGAAAGCCCCACTGTTGGCCAAGAATCCATTCTTCTACCTTCCAGTGCACTGTTGTCAGCCTTCAGCCTTCTGACAGCGATGAAAAATGACGGTCTCTTATTATGAGAGCTCTGTCAGCACTGAATCTAGCTGCCTTCCACTACTTCCGGAGTCTCCTCAGCTTCTTCCCAGCTTCATCATACTCACAGAAGTAAGCAAGAATTCGGGAGCTAAAGGTACTAACAGGTTCCTCCTTGGCCCTAGTTCCCCACTCTCTGTGCGTGGCCGCCTTACCCGTGCTTGACCTCCAGGAGGGGGTCCTGTCAAGACCCCAACTTCCTCCATAGAGGCTTTGCAGCTCCTTAGCATCTTTCCAGTAGACACCTGGTCAATTTTCCCTCGGTTCCTGCTGGATCTCCTGACGACTGCCGTCGGTGACAATGAGCTCCCACCCCTCGCCGGCATAGACTGAGAGGTGGGAGATGGAGGCTAGGCCCCAAGGTCTATACACAGGACCCCCTCTCCTTACTGGGTAGGAGAGGTAAGATCCTGGGCCACTGGATGAAAAAAAACCCCTCTCTTGGTGGTTTCACCTGCAACACAAAGCACGCCCCAAACACAACCACTCCTGCAGGTGGCTGGCAGCAGATTTGCCCTCTAATAGATGCTCATTAGGATATAGAGTAATCTTCCAATTACAGAGCCTCTAAGTGACCATGGCTGGCTATTTTGTCTTAGACATCAAATGCTGAGGAGTGGTTAATTTACATGACTGCTGCCTTCCTTAGATGTGGTACCCATTTATCAGGCACCCTTTCCGAAATCAAACTGAAATTCTCTGTTCCCCGTAGTCACCTTACCATGGAATGGAGCTCGTATGGCATGGGGAGGGGGGGTGGTCATAAGGGACAGTGGCTTGCTGTGCAGCAGGTCCCAAAGCAGCAGGCATACAGAAAACACCCCTTGCACGGGGAGGGTGAGGTGAATGGCCTCCATAGGATACCACAGCCGCCCTGCCTAGTCACCCACTGCACCAAAGGCAATGCACAGGGTCGCTCATGAGAGGGGCGAGGGGGCCTATGTTGTGCTCTGTCAGGCTAACACCTTCCCCCGCCATGGGGGGGGGATTCCTTTTTTTATTATGTTATTTTAAGTCATTTCCCTATCTTCATTTGTTTGTAGGGCAATTGGCCTGCCATTACCCCTATTTGCTTTCTTTTGCAGTCCCTTAGCCCTTACTATGACCATTTTACAGCCATTGACTTCTATTGGGTTCGGGTTCAAGTTTGGATGCCGAACCGAACTTTGAACTCAAGTTCGTCCGTACCCGACGAACCCAAACATCCACGGGTCCGCTCATCCATATCTACGACCTCTGCTGCCAGTAGTAATATTTGTAATTGTAATTGTTCGACTAGGGCCTTCTGGTATTGCACTATTTAACAAGCCCTCTCCACCGCCGGAAGGACTTTCTATCACCTCCTCCTCCTTTTCAGCTCATCCATGCTGAACAGAAAGGACAAGTGGGACAGTGCCCATCCTTACAACTGGGACATCTCCTGGTACTCTTAGGAGGTGATCAAGTTTGTCAGCGAATACCAACTGGAGGGACTAAAGCCCAACTTGTGGAAAGAAACCAAAGACCATCCTTAAGCTTATAAGAGCAAAGGACTCAAGATAGTCTATTCCAGGGCTCCCTGCGGCCACAGCTGAGACTGTGTTGAAAAACGTTGCCCTTAGCAGGTTAACCAACAGGCACAAAGACCTGGCTTTGGATATTCAGGGGGGTCTGCCCCTGAGAACTTTCATGCCTGTGGACTGTGCAATACTAGGTACTGCCCAAGATACACTTTTGCTGAGGAAACACCTTTGCATCTATTCTGGCCTGGCAGTGCCCATTCACATAAGCCCTGTTGGATGCCCTGGAAAATGATCTCAAAGTCTCTGTCCGAAGGAGCAACCTAAAGCACACTTCTGTGCAGAAGAGGGATGGTTGCGCTGATTATGGCATTATCGCCGCTCATCATATTGGTTGATTACTCAAAGTTTTGTATAACCTCACAGACGTCTGACATCCATGCCCATTCGTCGGTTGTTATGTGCGGAGGCTGACCGGAATACCGATTGGCATGTTGTAGCTGGTATTCAACTACTGTCCTCTGCTGCTCACAAAGCCTTTCCATTATCTGTACTGTGGAGTTCTAGCGTGTGGTCACATCGCATACCAGTCTGTGAAATGGAGCTTGCAACTTTTGCAAGCGCTGCTACAGCACTGCCAGACCAGCGGCAACTGTAGCTGACTTGCGGAAATGGGATCACAAGTACCTCAGGCAAAGCTGGATAGGTTTTCAGAAACTGGCGAACCTCTAAGTTGAGCACGTGGGCAAGGCATGGTACGTGTGCGAGGTTTCCAAGCTTTAGAGCCGCCTCCAGGTTATGGCCATTTTTACATATGACCATGACTGGTTGTAGGTTCACTGAAGAGAGCCACAGATCTGTCTTGTCTTGTATACCTTTGCACACCTCTGCGGTGGTGTGCTGTTTGTCACCTAAACAAATGAGTTCCAGCAGAGCCTGTTGCTGCTTCCCTGAGGCAGTGCTTCCAGCTTGTGACTTATATGGGCTTCAATTTGGAGATGGATGATGAGGCCCTCCAAAATGTATGAGTGAGTGCTGCCTGATGGCCCTCTAAAAATTTGGAGCAAAGGCCGCGTGATAGCCCTGTTGATATGGTGTAGTAGGAGGAGGACAAGAAAAATAATAAACCATGAACCATATACCCTTTTTTTGGGGTGGGAAGGGGTGCACAAGAATAAACCAGAAAGAAAAGGAACATTTGATTTGTCTTTAGGTCATCCGCTGCTGTTGAGAAGTCTGGGCCAATCCAAGCCTTGCTCATTTTCAGTTCATTTCAGTTGACAGGCGGATGTGCCTATCAGTTATTATACCCCCGGTGGCACTAAAAACCAACAGAATCATCTTAAGCATGGAGAGAGCAGTGAATGTGGCCTGCGAGACTCAAATTTGACTCCAGTCTGTTTGAACTAAAATTATAAGTGAGGGCCGCCTGATCGCCCTCCAAAATATATGAATGAGGGCCGCCAGATGGCCCTCCAATATTTATGACTGAAAGCCCTCCAAAATCTATGACTAAGGGCTGCCAGATGACATGCCAAAATGTATGAGTGATGGCCACCTGGTGGCCCCCCAAAATTTAAAACTGATGGCCCTCCAAAATTTATGACTGAAGGT
Source organism: Phyllobates terribilis (assembly GCF_046119375.1). Classification (NCBI taxonomy): domain Eukaryota; kingdom Metazoa; phylum Chordata; class Amphibia; order Anura; family Dendrobatidae; genus Phyllobates; species Phyllobates terribilis. Next base: position 739,698,988 of record NW_027362761.1, on the reverse strand, counting down.
CACCTGATGGCCCTCCAAAAATTTGGAGTGAGGGTCACATGATAACTCTGTAGATATGGTATAGGAGGACGACAGGAAAAATACTAAACCATGAACCATATACCCTTTTTGGGGTGGGAAGGGGTGCTTGGGAATACACCAGAAAAAAAACGAATTTCCTTTATGTTCTGCTGCTGTCATCCAAAGGGGTTGAGAAGTCTTGGCCAATCAAGGCCTTGTTCATTTTGAGAACAGTCATCATGTCAGCATTTTCAGTTGACTGGCGGATGTGTTTTTTTAGTTATTATGCCCCCGGCGGCACTAAAAACCCATGGAATCAACTTAAGCATGGAGGGAACAGTGACTGCAGCCTGCAAGCCTCAGATTTGCCTCAACTCCATGTAAAATAAAAATAAAGATGCATTCATACAATGGGAGACAGGCCCAAATGCACCTCTTGTGTGAATAAATGGACAAAGGACTTGTAGTGTTCTTTCCCCAGGATGGGTTGAAGTTTCCCCCACATGGTTCCTGAATTTTCATTGGCAAAGGTCTCCAAGGAGCTTAAAAAATGTTTTGAAACCCCTGCTTCAATCTATTTGAAGCCTCGAGGCTGCCTGATGCCCTGAGCCAGCACAAGAGGAACTGCCTCCCACCTTAGCTGGAGAAAAATTGGAGTCGGATGCCTGAAGGTCCTTGTTGTGCCAGTTGTACCCTGATTAGTGGCCTCGAATCCGGGACTCCTTGTTGTTGACTACAGAAGTCCCACTTTTTCTAAATTTAAATGTTTTCTGAAGCCCTACCACACGTGTGTTCCAGCGTGCATTGGAGTGCCTCCTTCTAATATTTGGAAGCCCTTGCATATAGTGCATATGCTTTACCAGTCTTGAAGTCCCACTGCTTCCAAATGGGGAAGAGGCCATCCTCTACGTGTATTCCAGGGCGTATTGCAATCCCTCCTTTTTTTCCTGGTCGTTAGTCTCAGATGGTAAGTTGGATCTTCCAAGCCCAAGTGGGTACATGGGTGCAGCAGATGGGTGAGCCACACAATATACAGACAGCAGAGGTACTAAAAGCATGAGAAGTCCTGGAGACCGCAGACAGGTAGCAGGGTTGCTGGAAGCTGCAGGCAGACAGGAGACTTCTTGGAGATGGCAGACAGGTAGCAGGGTTCCGGGAAGCTGCAGGCAGAAAGGAGACGGCCTGGAGACCGCCAACAGGTAGCAGAGTTACTGAAAACTGCAGGCAAACAAGAGACGTCCCGGAGACTGCAGACAGGTAGCAAACTTACTGGAAACTGCAGGCTGACACGTATAGGGTTGGACTGGAGTGCCTAGGTCCCACAGGGCGAATTGATTCCAGAGGGCCCACCCTACTCTATGTAGACATTTTACCGGTTCATGCTCCAGCCTCATGAACATGTACGTGACACAACATACAATACAGTGTGTAAACAGTGTGTGCCTCCTAATGGATTTGGCTCATATTTCAGCATGCATGCGCCACCACAAGAAATGTCCTATAGTCAGGGACCGGCTGACATTTCTGTTGTATTCTCAGCACTTTTCTGGAGTAAATAATGTTGAAAACACTTTTTCAAGGAACAGATCAGAACCTTTAATTTGGTCTCATGCTCCTGTATAGTGAAGCTAGTCCCAGTAATGATGCTGAGGCCGGTGATCTCGTCTATGAAATGGTCTGCCTTGATCAGTATTTCCTCTGTTCTCGGCAGTTACAGCAGGAGGGCAGCTGTTTATCACCACCATTCTCCTGCTGGTGATGCTGTGAACATAATGGCAGTATCTGCACCATCACCTTGATGTCATACTATGTTAGAACCAGAGGCGTCCATAGGAATCATGGGGCCCCATAGCAGAAGTTCTAATTCGCTCCCCCGCAACAAAAATGTAAATAATTGTCAAAGTCACAGAAGAGCAGATATCACAACTTTCCAGCCTTTACATAGTAATTTTCCTCCTGCTGAAGTCCCAGATCCCTCTTTCATTGCCCCATAAAGTATGATGCCAACAAAAGTGTCTCCCAGACACAGTATGATGCCCCCCATGGTGAATTCCTCCACATGCACAGTATAATGACCCTACTGTACCCCACCTCAACTCCCAAGGCAAAGTATGGTGACCCCAACACAGTATTATTCCCCAACTGTGACCCCCACACAGCTCTCCATGCAGTATAATGGGCTTATATACAGTATAATGGCTCCACACCTCTCCACACTCCACACAGTGCAAGACACTTGCCATGGTTCTCCACACAGTATAAGACATTCACCATGGTCCTCCACCCAGTATAAGACACTCGCCATGGTCCTCCACACAGTATAATGGACTCCCCATGGTCCTCCACACAGTATAATGCACTCCCCATGGTCCTTCACACAGTATAATGCACTCCCCATGGTCCTCCACACAGTATAATGCACTCCCCATGGTCCTCCACACAGTATAATGCACTCCCCATGGTCCTCCATGCAGTATAATGCACTCCCCATGGTCCTCCATGCAGTTTAATGCACTCCCCATGGTCCTCCACACAGTATAATGAACTCCCTATGGTCCCCCACACAGTATAATGCACTCCCTATGGTCCTCCACACAGTATAATGAACTCCCTATAGTCCTTCACACAGTATAAGACACTCGCCATGGTCCTGCACACAGTATAAGACACTCCCCATGTGTCTCCACACAGTATAATGCAGCCCCCCCCATGGTCCTCCACACAGTATAATGCACTCCCCATGGTCCTGTATGAAGTATAATGCACTCCCCATGGTCCTGTATGCAGTATAATGCAGCTCCCCATAGGGTAAAATGCAGCCTCCACCATAGGGTAAAATGCAGCTTCAGTCTTCCAGTATTATCAGTACTCACTGATTTAAAAAATAAATAAATACATACTTACTGCTCCTCATTCCCCGCTGCTTCAGTCTCTGCAGCGTGTCTCTCTCATCACCTCAGCAGCTGCCAGCTCCACTGTCTGACACAGCGTGGTGCGTCATCATGCCACTGCGTCAAATGCGGAGGAGGAATGATGGGAGAGGGAGTGTCAAATGATGCTCCCTCCTCCATCATTGCTTTCAACCAGGGCTAGCTCCAGGTTTTCGTGGGCCCCGGGCAAAAGAGTCTCAGTTGGCCCCTTTAACACATACCACCATTCATGATGCACAGATGCGGCGGAGAAATATAGGTAGAGTACACAGGGCCCAGCCTGTCCCCTCATCCTTCACATATGCAGACATGCACACATGCACAGTACACAGACATACGCACACACACAGTACACAGACATGCACGCACACAGTATGCAGACATGCACGCACACACACAGTACGCAGACGTGCACATACACACACAGTACACAGACATGCACACACAGTACGCAGACATGCACGCACACACACAGTACGCAGACATGCACGCACACACAGTACGCAGACATGCACGCACACACACTGTACGCAGACATGCACACACACAGTATGCAGACATGCACACACATTACGCAGACATGCACACACACCGTACGCAGACATGCACACATACAAGGTACGCAGACATGCATGCTCACACACAGTACGCAGACATGCACACGGTACGCAGACATGCATGCACACAAGTACGCAGACATGCACACACACAGTATGCAGGCATGCACAAAGACACAGTACGCAGACATGCGCGCACACACACAGTACGCAGACATGCACACACACAGTATGCAGACATGCACAAAGACACAGAACGCAGACATGCGCGCACGCACAGCACACAGACATGCGCGTGCACACATAGTACGCAGACATGCGTGCACACACATTATGCAGACAAGCGCACATGGTAAGCAAACATACAGTACATGCACATGCATACACCACATATTCATTTACAATAAAGCTGCTACCATAAAATCAATTTATAGAGGATGCAACTGCCTCACACTTACCATATATACTCAAGTCCCTATCCCAGACACATAGAGCACATATAGCCAAGTTCACCTCCCCCACATATAGTACACTGCTCAAAAAAATAAAGGGAACACTTAAATAACATATCCTAGATCTGAATGAATGAAATATTCTCATTGAATACTTTGTTCTGTACAAAGTTGAACGTGCTGACAACAAAATCACACAAAAATCATCAATGGAAATCAAATTTATTAACCAATGGAGGCCTGGATTTCGAGTCACCCCCAAAATGAAAGTGGAAAAACACACTACAGGCTGATCCAACTTTGATGTAATGTCCTTAAAACAAGTCAAAATGAGGCTCAGTATTGTGTGTGGCCTCCACGTGCCTGTATGACCTCCCTACAACGCCTGGGCATGCTCCTGATGAGGTTGCGGATGGTCTCCTGTGGGATCTCCTCCCAGACCTGGACGAAAGCATCCGCCAACTCCTGGACAGTCTGTGGTGCAACGTGACGTTGGTGGATGGAGTGAGACATGGTGTCCCAGATGTGCTCAATCGGATTCAGGTCTGGGGAACGGGCGGGCCAGTCCATAGCTTCAATACCTTCATCTTGCAGGAACTGCTGACACATTCCAGCCGCATGAGGTCTGGCATTGTCCTGCATTAGGAGGAACCCAAGGCCAAAAGCACCAGCATATGGTCTCACAATGGGTCTGAGGATCTCATCTCGGTACCTAATAGCAGTCAGGCTACCTCTGGCGAGCACATGGAGGGCTGTGCGGCCCTCCAAAGAAATGCCACCCCACACCATTACTGACCCACTGCCAAACCGGTCATGCAGAAGGATGTCACGCCTGTCACATGTGCTCAGTGTGAACCTGATTTCATCTGTGAAGAGCACAGGGCGCCAGTGGAGACTTTGTCAATCCTGGTGTTCTGTGGCAAATGCCAAGCGTCCTGCACGGTGTTGGGCTGTGAGCACAACCCCCATCTGTGGTAGTCGGGCCCTCATACCACACCCATGGAATCGGCTTCTAACCGTTTGTGCGGACACATGCACATTTGTGGCCTGCTGGAGGTCATTTTGCAGGGCTCTGGCAGTGTTCCTCCTTGCACAAAGGAGGAAGTAACGGTCCTGCTGCTGGGTTGTTGCCCTCCTATGGCTCCCTCCACATCTCCTGGTATCTGATCCAAGCTCTGGACACTGTGCTGACAGACACAGCTACCCTTCTTGCCACAGCTTGCACTGATGTGCCATCCTGGATGAACTGCACTACCTGAGCAACTTCTGTGGGTTGTACTGTAGACACCGCCTCCGGTGACTACATCTTGAAGCTCATCAAGAGAATGCCAAGAGTGTGCAAAGCAGTCATCAAATCAAAAGGCGGCTACTTTGGAGAACCTAGAATATAAGACATATTTTCAGTTGTTTCACACTTATTTGTTAAGTACATAATTCCACATGTGTTAATTCATAGTTTTGATGCCTTCAGTGTGAATGTACAATTTTCATAGTCATAAAAATACTGAAAAATCTTTAAATGAGGTGTGTCCAAACTTTTGGTCTGTACTGTATATCATACAGTATATAGACAAGTCCCCTTCCCCACATATAGCATACAGTATATAGACAAGCCCCCTCCCCCACATGTACAGTAGCTTACCATATATAGACAAGCCCCCTCCCCCACATATAGCATACAGTATATATACAAGTCCCCCCTCCCCCACATATAGCATTCCATATATACACAAGTCCCCCTTCCCCCACATATAGCATACAGTATATACTCAAGTTTTCCTCCATCAAAAATGATAAACACAGATCCACTATTCTATTACACATATTAATTGCACATAAAATAACATTTAATAATGTAAATATATAGTCACAGTCTTCTGTGCCCACAGGAGACTTCTTAATAACATTAGCAGCAGACAGAAGATGGAGGAGATCCGGCAGCTGCTGCACTCTGGGTAATGACTCAGCACTAGGGTTGAGCGAGTATGCTCGGACCGAGCTCCGAGTAGTTACAGCTGCTCGGTGATAAGCTTAAATCGCTCCCGTGTGCATGATTTGCAACTGTTTGACAGTTTTATTACATGTGAGGAATGTGTAAGAAATAGACATTCCTCCCATGTAATAAAACTGTCAAACCGTTGCAAATCATGCACATGGGAGTGATTTAACCTTATCACCGAGCAGCTATAAACACTCGGAGCTTGGCCCGAGAATACTCGGCGAAAGGGTTAATAGAACATACTCGCTCAACACTACTCAGCACCAATCGCAACACAGCCTCACTGAGCTCCTTCTCTAAGGTGCCAGAGAGGAGTGAGGGGCAGACTGCTGTGGTGACCTCCCTCCAGCCTCAAGCTGCAGGATCTCATTGTGCTGGGTGGGGGAGGGGCGCTTGACACTGATGGGCTGGACACCTTTGCAAGAGAGGTGTCACTTAACACACTAATTACCTATTCACTGCTCAGCTGATCCACATCCATAGAGGCATACTTCCACCTTCAGCTGCTGTGCTCACACTAGGTGTTGGAGTCAGACTGACACACCTGCAGGAGAGGTGTTACTGTCAGTGATACCCCTAGTGCACAGATGTCTGTCTGACTCCAACACCTAGCAGGAGCACAACAGGGGAATGAGGGAGTGTGTCGCTATGGATTTGGATTAGCCGAACAGTGCATCGCTTTTGCTGGCCCTGCAGCGGGGCCCACTGGTGGATTCTCCGATTCTCCGTCAGGCCAGTCCGAGCCTGGACAGGTACCAGGGTTAATGGAAGCAACATGCAGACATGAGTAGTGCACTGTCAAACTGAAAGTCTTAGGAACATTGACGTCTTAATACCAAGACACAGATGTGTGCCTTGGTGAGCCTTATATAGGTCCAGTGCCACTTACACTGCTGCTGCTGCTAATGTTTTTGCGTTGAAGAATTGACATTCCCTGGGTTCGAAGTCTACAACTGCAATGCACACTGTGTGCCTCACTGCTGTCTTGGGGAAAACCACTCTTAAGGTTGTCTACAAGCATGTTTCGATACTCCAGCATGTTCATGTCCCTTTCCAGGGCGGGAAGCATGTATCAAAATTTACTCTTCTACCATGGATCTAACAGAGTGGCAACCCAGTAGTAAGCACTATTTTGAATCCTAACAATACGGGGATCATGTTGCAGACAGTGCAGCAAGAAGACGCTCATGTGTTGGGAGCTTCCATGAGGTCCAAGTCCATGGTGTGTTGCTGGCGGGGTAACACTGAAGCTTGCTTCCTCCGTCTCCTCCCGCCAACCACGGACAACAGAGAAGGGATCATTATCCTCTTCAACTCTTGACTGTTGCGCACCCATCACCTCTTCCTCCTTCTCCTCTTCCATTTGTTCCTCTCGATCGCTGTAATCCACCCTCCCTTGGCACCCGCCTGTGTGACAACAGTCTGGAACTTAGAAATATTGTTATCCCTTCCACATCCTCCTCTGCTTCCTCTTTTCCTCCGGGACAACCATTTCCTCCTGCAGACTATTCAAAGTGTGCTCCAGTATGTAGATGACCAGAATAGTAATGCTGATGATGGCATTGTCAGTGCTAACCATCTTTGTAGCCATTTCGAAACTGTGTAGAAGTGTGCAGAGGTCCTTAATCTGTACCCATTCTGCAAACATAATTTGCACCACGTCCGTACTTTGTTTGCCCAGGATATGCAAAATGAGATACCGTGTCAGGGCTTGTTGCTCCTGCCACAGTCACTGCAACATGTGCAGAGTGGAATTCCACAGTGTAGGCACATTGCATATCAACCGGTTAGCGGCAGGCCCAAAGAACTCTGTTGCAATTCAAGTCAATGGTGCGAATGGCAGAAGTGAGCACACAGCGACCGTGCTTTCTGCAGCAGTGCATCCTGGCCGGGATAGTGGTGCAGAAATTGCTTTACCACCAGGTTGAGGATGTGAGCCATGCAAGGCACATGTGTGAGGTTGCCCCGGCGTACGGCCGCCACTCGGTTCGCATCGTTATTGCACACGGCCTTCCCTGGCTCCAGGTTCGTTGGAGACAGCCATTACTCAAACTTGGCCTGGATAGCTGTCCACAACTCTTGAGATCTCCAAAGCATATTAATTTTAACAATGCCTGATTGCGGTGAGCCCTGGCTGTGCAGTGAGGAGGTGGGGAGATTCTCTCTGCACTGTTGGAATGCGTGTCTCATTAAGACACAGGTTCAGGGGGTAGGTGTAGGCCCTAGAGGAGGGGGAGGAGGCAGAAGCAGTATAGGAAGTGTTAAATACAGAGGTTTGTCCTGCAAGCCTTGAGGATTCCAAGACTTGCGGAGCAGCCTCTTCCTCGCCTGCCCCCACTGCCACCAGAGTCACCCAGTGCCAGTCAGCGAGAAGTATTGCCCCTGGCCATGCTTGGTCATCCAGGTGTCTGTGGTGGAATGCACCCTGGCAGACATAGATAGGAATGGGTGATGTTGTCTGCGACAATCTGGTGTAGCGCAGGCACAGCTTTCTTAGAGAAGTAAAGGCGACTGGGCAACTGGTACTGGGGGACTGCGATCAGCTTTCGGAAAATGTCTGTATCCACCAGGCAGAAAGGCAGCATTTCCATGGCCAACAGATTTGAGAAGGTAGAATTCAAGCTCTTAGCTTTGGCATGTGTAGGAGGAAGCAATCTTTTACGTGACCACAACTGCAGGACCGAGGGCTGGCTGCTGTGCTGAGAGAGGGTGGAGTAGGGTGAACACAACAAACTGCTGGACTGTGGGTTAGATGCTGGTGGACATGTTATGGTGGATTGAGTGATGTGCTTGGTGAAACAAAAATAGCAGGCATGTCCACTTCCGTAACAGCTGACAGGCTCTCACTCACTCCAACTGTAGCGAGTAAACAAGTGGAGGTTCTATGGTGGAGACCTGTGTGAGAACACATGCCACAGTAACATAGGAGGAAGAAGCAGCAGGTGCAGTTGATGGGGCGGCCGGTGGTTGTTGAGGCCCGCTAGTCTGCATTTTAGCGCAGTGAAATTCCCAGACTAATGCATGTTAATAACGCATGTGCCGGTTCAAGCATGTAGTAGTCAAATTATTGCAATTTTTGCCTCTTATGAGTCATTTTTACGAAGATGGCAGATAACATGGGTTGAGTCATCCTTTGCGGTCTCAAAAATGGCCTAGGCTAGGCAACCCTTACTGTTCTTGTGAACGGGAGACCCACGACCGCTGCTGGCCACAGCCACAGTTGTGGCTGAGGATGCAGTGCTTATCGTGGTTGCATCACTTTGTGTCTATGCAGGAGGCTGCAATGTAACCTCCTTGCCTTCCTCCTCCCACTCAATCTGCTGAGCTACTCAGCTGTGTGCCTCTGGGTTCACACCAAGTGGGATCTACAACCTCATCATCATCATCTCTGTTCTCTTACTCCTTGCCCTGAGAGTCACCCTACTCCTCTTCCTGCCCTGACAGCACAGTACAGTCCGTATGCACCTCAGGTGTCTGAGTCTCATCAGGATCTCCTCCCTCCGGGGGTTAACTTCTGATGACAAGTGTCAGGATTCTGCTCAGACTCTACTTCGTCCAGTCCCGGATCCAACAGAAAAAAAAATTGCCCATCAGTGCAGATGCTTGCCTCCTCTTGAGTCTGTGTATCTCTGGAGCAGACCTCAGTATTTACTTGCTGAGATAGTGTGGCTGGCACACGCTATTAGCAAAAAAAATTTAGATTTTGAAATGTGGACTCCTGGATGGAGCACAATATTAGCGCAAAAGAATTAAAAGCATTAAAAGCTGAAATATGGCCTGCTTTCTGTAGTACACTAGTAGCAGAAAGTATTTTGATTTTCAAATGTGGACCCCTGGATGGAGCAGAATATTAGCACAAAAGAATTAAAAGGTGAAATGTGGCCTGGTTTCAGGACCGCGCTATTACCAGAAAGAATTTAGATTTTGAAATGAGAACTCCTGCCTGGCCTATCAAATTACCAGCTCCAAATATTTCTATGCACAAATGTGGCCTTTTTTCAGCGCCACGTTATTAGCAAAAATAATTTATATTTTAAAATGAGGACTCCTGGCTATAGCAAAACCAGTAGCACAAAATATTTATGTGCAGGAATGTGGCCTGTTTTCTGTAGCACGCTAGTAGTACAAAGAATTTATATTTTGAAATGTGAACTCCTGGATGGAGCACAATATTAGCACAAAAGAATTAAAAGCTGAAATGTGGCCTGCTTTCTGTGTCATGCTAGTAGCAGAAAGAATTTTGGTTCTGAAATGTGGACCCCTAGATGGAGCACAATATTAGAACAAAAGGATTTAAAGCTGAAATGTGGCCTGGTTGTTATTTTAAACTTTTTAAAAAAATTAAAAACTGAAAAGTGGGGCGGGCAATATTATTTGGCCCCTTTGAGTTAATACTTTGTAGCGCCACCTTTTGCTGTGATTACAGCTGCAAGTCGCTTGGGATATGTCTCTATCAGTTTTGCACATCGAGAGGCTGAAATTCTTGCCCATTCTTCCTTGCAAAACAGCTCGAGCTCAGTGAGGTTGGATGGAGAGTGTTTGTGAACTGCAGTTTTCAGCTCTTTCCACAGATTCTCGATTGGATTCAGGTCTGGACTTTGAATTGGCCATTCTAACACCTGGATACGTTTATTTTTAAACCATTCCATTGTAGATTTTGCTTTATGTTTGGGATCATTGTCTTGTTGGAAGATAAATCTCCGTCCCAGTCTCAGGTCTTTTGCAGACTCCAACAGGTTTTCTTCCAGAATGGTCCTGTATTTGGCTCCGTCCATCTTCTCATCAATTTTAACCATCTTCCCTATCCCTGCTGAAGAAAATCAGGCCCAAACCATGATGCTGCCACCACCATGTTAGACAGTGGGGATGGTGTTTTGAGGGTGATGAGCTGTGTTGCTTTTACGCCAAACATATCGTTTTGCATTGTGGCCAAAAAGTTCGATTTTGGTTTCATCTGACCAGAGCACCTTATTCCACATGTTTGGTGTGTCTCCCAGGTGGCTTGTGGTAAACTTCAAACGAGACTTTTTATGGATATATTTGAGAAATGGTTTTCTTCTTGCCACTCTTCCATAAAGGCCAGATTTGTGCAGTGTACGACTGATTGTTGTCCTATGGACAGACTCTCCCACCTCAGCTGTAGATCTCTGCAGTTCATCCAGAGTGATCATGGGCCTTTTGGCTGCATCTCCGATCAGTCTTCTCCTTGTTCGAGATGAAAATTTAGAGGGACGGCCGGGTCTTGGTAGATTTGCAGTGGTCTGATACTCCTTCCATTTCAATATGATCACTTACACAGTGCTCCTTGAGAAGTTTAAAACTTGGGAAATCTATTTGTATCCAAATCTGGCTTTAAACTTCGCCACAACAGTATCTCGGACCTGCCTTTGTCTTCATGATGCTCTCTGCACTTGAAACAGAACCCTGAGACTACCACAGAGTAGGTGCATTTATACGGAGACTTGATTACACACAGGTGGATTCTATTTATCATTACCAGTCATTTAGGACAACATTGGATCGTTCAGAGATCCTCACTGAACTTCTGGAGTGAGTTTGCTGCATTGAAAGTAAAGGGGCCGAATAATATTGCATGTCCCACTTTTCAGTTTTTAATTTTTTAAAAAGTTTAAAATATCCAATAAATTTCGTTCCACTTCACGATTGTGTCCCACTTGTTGTTGATTCTTCCCCCAAAAATTTGAATTTTATATCTTTATGTTTGAAGCCAGAAATGTGGCAAAAGGTAGAAAAGTTCAAGGGGGCCAAATACTTTCACAAGGCACTGTATATGCTAAAATATGGCCTAGTGTCTCTGAACCACACCTTTAGCAAAAAGCTGCTGGATGGTCGATTTCACAGCCACACAGGATCCTATCTATCTGAACTATCTGACTGACAAGCAACTGCTTAGCTAATTATCTCACTCTCCAGTAGCAGCAGCAAGAGCAGCCTCTCTGCACTGTTACACTGACAAAATGGTGCCAAAACAACATGTCCATTCTTTATATGGAGAGGGACATGTGACTTCGGCAGCCAATGATATTCCTTGTGTCTGGTTCCTGCGCCTTGATTGGCTGCCAGAATCTCCACACATTAACTTGAGAATTTTGTTTTTTAAGAATAACAGTTCGCTGTTCCTCTGACCTCTTCCCACCCCCTCCCCTCATCAAACATGTATCCCCCACTCATAATACAACACCACTATCCTAGCCAAAGTCCTAAAAAAACGCTAGTGGAAACGTGATCATTTACCCCACTTTTGGTTAATTTTACAGATTTTGAGTAAAAAATGCTTGGGGGTACGAACACAAATCCGAATGTGCAATGTTCATGCCGGATTTGAGATTGGCGAACATTTTCCGAACAAGTTTGCTCATCTCTAGTTACAAGGACTGCAAAAGCCACTCGTTAGAAAAGTAGTTGGTTCCAGTTGTGACAAAGTCACTGGGAAAGTGCTGGGGGGAGATATGTTTCCCTGAGGCTATTAGCTTCAGTGAATTAAACCATTAAGTTTCTTCCAGCATGTTATTTGTTGAGAAGGGTTAAATCACCAATTTGTAAATGGGCGTGTTTTACTAAGAACAACTATAGAGCGGGCGGGAGGTTGTTCTTCATATCTCCACCTCAGGGTGTTGTCTGGGGGTATATATTCTCGGCCTGAGGCATTGAGTGTTCAGTGTCTGGAGAAGCTTCCTCCAGAGAGGAGCTTGTGTGTTCTGTGCTAATCTGAACCCTGTGTTTGCTTGGACTCTGAGCAGGTGGATCCCCGCTACCACAAGGACTGTGCTTGGTATCACCACTTTGTTTTGTTTTCCTGTTTTTGCCCAAAGGGCCGTGTTTGTTTTACTTCCCATGGTTTATGCTGCCTGTCAGGGTTCCATAGGGACGACACAGGGGAGATCACACAATATCCCACCGCTGCCAACAATTTGTCAGGGTTTCACAGCAACAGGGGCGACACTGGGGAGATCACACAATATCTCACCATTGCCGTTGCCCAGATTTTGTCAGGGATTCGCGATCACACGATCCTGACTACTCACTACGTAGGTATCGGCAAGCGACCATGGCGTCACATCACTGGATTCCAACGCATGGAATCTGTGTATACGCCCCCGTACGATCACTGTCAGCTTCACGATAGCCCAATTATTATTATTCGCTGCCACCACCATCCAGATTTGAAATATACTACAGGCCTGGTCGGACGCCTGCGTCTTGGTAGCGTATATGACTTCGGGGAAGGGAATGACTACAGAGCAAAAGAAACAGGACTATTAAATTTTATATTTAATCCAAAAGGGAGGCAGTGTAATGAAAAATATACAAAGATTTTACAAAAGGGGACATTACAATACAGAATATACAGTTACACAAAATAAACAGGATTAAAGAAGACTTATGTACTAGACAGATCGCAGAGACGATTCCGTTTAGCTGGATGGGGGGCATCCCACTTATTGATTTGACTCTTATCGAACATGATCTATTGCTTATGGTCTCTATACCCCCTGGCAATGAATATGGATCAATGTTCAGTTGGATCTTTTATGCCAAAGAGGGGATCTGCCCACATGCCCCTTGTGCTGACATCATGTGGGCTGGGCTCCACCCTTCATGTTTTTATTAAAAACTCTAACTTCTTTGATAACTCCTCACTGGTTGATCGCAGAAGCTCGAAAGTGATACCATATTTTTTATTATGAATTTACCTTTCCGTAGAGACTACACATGGCATAGTTCCGATCAGTTATTCTGGTACTTTTGCGCCACAGTCCCCAGGAGGGGCTTACAGCGACGGGATAATATCCATATTTTTCCTTAGCTGACCCTGTCACTAAAATATGGGTCCCATTATTATCAGAATTATGGAAGTCCCAGATTCTTTTTTTAACTTTAGCCTTTTTAAGAGTCTTTTTGTATGTGTTTGCCTGATATTTCTTTATGATCTCTATTGTGGGTTGTATTTGGGGTTTCTAGATATTTTTGGCTGATTTGTCAACTATAACTTAAAAAAAAATGCTAAATTTGGTGCAAGCATACTCCAGTCCATCCGTAGAGTGATTTTATGTGTGCATGACTTTTTGGCAGAAATATTGTGCTATTATGCGAAACGTGAACATTTTTTTGCTAAAATGTTGCAAAAAAGGTCAAAGATAAGAACAGAGTGATATCAGCTGCCTTGTCCTCATGAACACATTCTCCTGAGCTGACGAGATGACTGAAATCATGTAAGCAGGTCATTTTTTGGAGAGCTGAAATTCAGTGGAAATTAGATTTTTGTGATTAAGTTAATTTTCATTTGATCTCTATTCATAATAATTTAGAGTTTACACAAATTACCACTAAAAAAGCTGAAGCAGTAAACTTTGTGAAAACAAAATTTTGTATCAGTCTGAAAACTTTTGGCCATTAGAAGTACAGTCCTAGGTATTCTTAGAAAAACTGCAAAAGGAAAAAATGAGGAAAGGAAAAAAGTCTAAAGAAAAGTATAGGTGCCTGCTGAAATCAGGATATATAGCAGGAGCACTCCAGAAAATTTCCCAGCAATTATTTGGACTAAAACACATGTTCTCTAATAGTCTTCTCACATGGCTAAAATAATTTATTTTGTATTGACTCCTATCCTTCCCAATCCAGTAGTTCATCAGCATACAAGAACACTTATGTTCCAAACCTTTTTTCTTGGCTTAAGTTCCAGAGGGCCAGTGGCTACTGTATTGAAGTTGTAGAAAGTAATAAAGATCAAAACTTGAGAGTTAGAAACCAAGCTACTCCTTTCTTGGTATTGCATACATTTCCATGCCACACTTTAGCAACAGGGAACTCTGTTAGTAATTTAAAAAGAACTGCTGGCATGTAAGACTAAAGAACGCATGTAGTGAGTATTAATATGAAATAGATCTTTCTTTTTTACAGCATATGCATTTTCTTGCTGGCCAGTTTTACTTTTACATATAGGAAGACTAAGGCAAAGATTCAAAGAGAACAGGAATCCATCAGGAAAAAATGGATTGTCTAGACATGGCACAACACACACCTCAATTAGGAGACTTGTGGCTCTATGGCACAATGGATAGCGCATTGGACTTCTAGCAAACTGATGTGATTCAAAGGTTGTGGGTTCAAGTCCCACCAGAGTCATGTTTTGTAGCTCGTGTGATATTACTACTTTGTCTCAGCTGATGTTAGAAAAATGAAAAAAAAATCAGATCTGGGCTTCATATTAACGTTCAGAGCATTGTTGCAGGACTAAAACTTCACTAGGGCCTACATGCTACCGAAGACTAATAGGACAACTCAATTTTGTTGACTTTTAAAATGACTTTTTTTGCATCCAATTTAGAAATTCTTGATTTATGTATGTTATCAGTACCTGAAAGAGAAATTACATGAACTCTTTAATGCTGAGGTATATTGGGATGCTTGAGATATTCCATATTTCGTATCGGTGCCGGCCAGACTTGGGCTTCAGTAAAATTTCCTTTGACGTCCTGGGAATCAAGCCTCAACAACTAGATGTAAATTGTTGCGGGTCTGTGTCTAATTATCCCCTGCCTCTGCCAGGGGGAAATGCACTCGCATTTTAATTGAGTTGGTAGCACCTCTCTTGTGCCAGCATTTGTTTAAGCTACTTCTGCTGTGGGTGCTAATTTGCAGAAAGATCGCTCTTTAGATTGTCAGCTCTTCTCTTGTGAGAGGGGCTTCAGGGGGAGAAAGAATTGTTAATATTTTTCTTAATATCTCCTCTTTGAGGTGGTCTAGGGGCTGATTTACAGATCGCCCCTTAAGCCTACCTCCTCAGTATCTCCTTGACGGGACAGCCCGTCGGCGTTGCCATGTTCACTACCCTTCTTGTGCTGAATGGTAAAATCCTACTGCTGTAGAACCAGGCTCCACCGTAGTAGTTTTCCATTGTCACCGGACACCCGGTGCAGCCAGCTGAGTGGGTTGTGGTCAGTCTTTATGGTGAAGTTGCGCCCGTATAGATGGGGCTGCAGCTTCCGCAGGGCCCACACTATCGCAAGGCATTCCTTCTCCACAGTGGCGTATGCCACTTCCCGTGGTGAGAGCTTGTGGCTGAGGAACATCACCGGATGCACTTCCCCCCGCCCGTTTACCTGGCTGAGCACAGCATCCAGGCCAAACACACTGGCATCCGTTTGGACTACAAACCACCGGGCGAAGTCCAGGGCCTGCAAAACTGGGGAACTGGCCAGGGCAGCCTTCAGCGCCGTGAAGGACCACTCACAGTCAGCTGTGCAGTTGACTGTCAGTGTTAGCTTCTTTTTCATGAGGTCCGCCAGAGGCTTAGCAAGGGCACTATAGTTGGGGATAAACTTCCTATAGTACCCTGCCGTACCCAAGAAGGACATCACCTGCTTCTTGGTTTTGGGGGAGGGCCAGGAGGTGATAGCATCAACCTTCCTGGGCTCAGGCTTCAAAGTTCCGCCACCCACTCGGTGTCCAAGGTACTGCACCTCAGTCATGCCTACCTGACACTTTGAAGGCTTTATAGTACACCCAGTGCCGTGGACCCACCTGAGCACCTGCTCCAGGTGCACCAGGTGTTCCTCCCAGGTGGGACTGAAGACAGCAATGTCATCCAGGTATGCAATCGCGAACCCCTCCAGTCCCTTGAGCAGCTGGTTGACTAATCGCTGGAAAGTGGCAGGTGCATTCCTCATGCCAAAGGGCATGTCCGGGGATTCATATAGCCCGAATGGTGTAATGAAGGTGGACCTCTCCTGGGCCTCCTGAGACAGAGGAATGTGACAGTATCCTCGACTCAGGTCCATAATTATCAAGTACCGGGCCCCAGCTAAGCGATCTAGCAGCTCATCGATGCGTGGCATTGGGTACGCATCGGTTGCTGTGATGGCATTTAGCCTCCTGCAGTCCATGCAAAAACAGGTGTTCCAGTCCTTTTTCAGGACCAGGACTACAGGCGAGGCACTTTTTGACCTTTGGATCACCCCCAGGCCCAACATCTCATCTATCTCCGCCTTCATGTCTTTCT
Organism: Phyllobates terribilis; assembly: GCF_046119375.1. Taxonomy (NCBI): domain Eukaryota; kingdom Metazoa; phylum Chordata; class Amphibia; order Anura; family Dendrobatidae; genus Phyllobates; species Phyllobates terribilis. The sequence continues at coordinate 739,682,027 of NW_027362761.1, read as the reverse complement.
GCACCTCTAGAGAGAAACGGTAAGCGGATTGACGGACTCAGGGGGTGACTCCCTGTGTCCACCTAATGGACAGCTAGCTGCGTCCTCCCTGGTACACCTGTGAAGAGGGTCAGGTAAGCCCAGAGCACCTCTTGCAGCTGGGACTTCTTGTCTGGGGATAGCTGCAGGTTGAATTCCGCATCCTCAATAGACCTTCCGTCCTGGGTAGCGGCCAGTAAGTCCACCAGAACTTCTGTCTTACCTTCTTCGGGGATGCTACACACAGGAAGGGCACAGGCTTCCCGGTCATGATGAGCCTTCATCATGTTGACATGGAAGACCTTCTGCCTCTTCCTGGCATGGTCAATGGTGACCAAGTAGTTCACATCATCGAGGCACTGGCATATGGTGTATGGGCCTTCCCAGGCTGCCTGAAGCTTGTTCTGGGTCATGGGGACTAGGACCCACACCTTCTGACTCACTTCATAAACCCGGTCCTGGGCGTTCGGGTCATACCACAGCATCTGGCTGGCCTGGGCCTGCACCATATTCTCATGCACCAGCTGTGTCATCACCTGCATTTTGTCACGGAACCACATGACATACTCTATGATGGACACTTCGGGTGAGTTCAATTCCCCTTCCCAGGATTCTCTTACCAGACCAAGAGGCCCCCGGACTCATCTGCCATACAGCTTGAAGGGGGAGAACCCCGTTGAGGCCTGTGGTACCTCTCTGTAAGCGAAAAGCAGGTGTGGGAGGTACCGCTCCGAGTCGAGCCCATGGGACTCAATCAGCATCTTAAACATGTTAAGGTGAGTTGGTGATACAAACTTGATACCAGGTGCTGCACCTGCATTTTCTTACAGAGAGCTTCCATTAAACGAGACATGAACTGAGTCCCCTGGTCCGTAAGCACCTCCCTGGAAAATCCTACTCTGGAAAAAATGGCCAGCAGGGCATCTGCCACCTTATCAGCCCAAATGGAGGAGAGAGCTACAGCCTCCGGGTACCGGGTAGCATAGTCTACCACAGTAAGGATGAACTGTTTTCCAGAGCTGCTGGGGAATACCAGTGGGCCAATGATTTCCACAGCAATCATCTGGAATGGCTCCTCTACCACTGGCAAAGGGATCAGGGGAGTCTTGGGGGCAAGCCCCGACTTCCCCACTCTTTGACACATGATACAGGAGCGGCAGTAGTTGGCAACATCTGTCCCCATTTGGGGCCAATAGAAGAGGTGCGACAGCCGGGCCTTGGTTTTGCTGACCCCCAAGTGTCCAGCTAGTGGAATCTCATGGGCAACCCGCAACAACTCCTCCCTAAACTGATAGGGCACGACCAGCTGTCTTTCCCTCATCCACTCATGTTGGGGTTTACAGGGGACCGTTTCCCGGTGCAACCTTCCCTGATCCCAGAATACCCTCTCCTTATCGGATTCGGAGATGGGCGATCGCAGAAGCCCAAAATTAATACCATATTTTTTGTTATGAATTTACCTTTCCATAGAGACTACACATGGCATAGTTGCGATCAGTTATTCTGGTACTTTGGCGCCACAGACCCCCGGAGGGGCTTACAGAGATGAGAAAATATCTATATTGTTCCTTAGCTGACCCTGTCACTAAAAATATGGGTCCAATTATTATCAGAATTATGGAATTTGAGATATTCCATATTTCATATTGGTGCCGGCCAGACTGGGGACGTCCTGGGAATCAAGCTTCAACACCTAGATGTAAATTGTCGCGGGTCTGCTTCTAATTATTCCCTTCCTCTGCCAGAGGGAAATACACTCGCATTTTAATTGGGTTGGTAGCACCTCTCTTGTGCCAGCATTTGTTTAAGCTACTTCTACTGTGGGTGATAATTTGCAGAGAGATTACTCTCTAGATTGTCAGCTCTTCTCTTGTGACAAATGGTAGATAGGAGGGGTGAGAGGGGCTTCAGGGGAAGAAAGAATTGTTAATATTTTTCTTAATATCTCCATGACACTGCCTAATGAATCTGGGAAGAATTTAAAGAGACAGTGTTCCTGTATACCTCTATGTGCAACCAAGTGAGCCGATCTACCACAGGTGGCAGTAGAAGTGCGGGCATTGTCCCCAGGCATGTGTAACGGCTGAGAACAAACCTAATGTCCTGAGTAAAGGAGGCCATAAGTCAGAAAACAAAGACAGACAGTATGGAGGACCTGGTCAGGAATCTTGTTTTAGCCCAGCAGGAGACAAGCAAGCTAATATTGCAACAGATCCACCAATAGCATCAGCACCAACAAGACCAGCTCAGACAGCAGCAACAGCAGATGGAGGTGACTCCAGGTGTCACAGTGATCAAAAGGAAAAAAATAGTAAATCAAGTCTCCCTTTGTCACGCCCTTAGTTAGATAAAAATTATAAAATATATATATATTTTCCATTCTTTGGTGTTAGGTTGGGTTAGGCTTGGGTTAGGATTAGGGTTAGGGTGAGGGTTGGGGTTATGTTAGGGTTAGTTTTGGGTTAGGGTTGTGTTAGTGTTGGGGTTTTGTTAGGGTTAGGTTGGGGTTAGGGTTGTGTTAGAGTTGAGGTTAGGGTTTGGTTTAGGTTTTTTCAAAAAGCCCCATAGTGCTCCTTTCCGAGCCCTGCTGTGTGCCCAAACAATGTTTTTTCCCCACATATGAGGTATCAGCGTACTCAGGAGAAATTGCACAATACTTTTTGGCATCCATTTTCTCCTCTTACCTTTGTGAAAATAAAAAATTGGGGCTAAAAGATCATTTTTGTTGAAAAAGTTTGATTTTTATTTTTATGGCTCTGTTATAAACTTCTGTGAAGCACCTGGGGGTTCAAGGTGCTCACCACACATGTAGATAATTTCCTTGAGGGGCCTATTTTCCAAAATGAGGTCACTTGTGGGGGGTTTCTACTGTCTAGGCACATCAGGGCTCTCCAAACACGACATGGCGTCTGCTAATGAATCCAGGCAATTTTGCTTTCAAAAAGTCAAATGGTGCTCTTTCCCTTCCGAGTCCTACTGTGCTTCCAAACAGTGGTTTTACCCCACATATGGGGCATTGGCATGCTCAGGAGAAATTGCAAAACAAATCTTGTGGTCCATTTTCTCTTGTTACCCTTGGGAAAATAAAAAAAATTGGGGTCTGAAGTAAAATTTTTGTGAAAAAAGTTAAATGTCCATTTTTTTTCTTCCATGTTGCTTCAGTTCCTGTGAAGCACTTGAAGGGTTAATAAACTTTTTGAACATGGTTTTGAGCACCTTGAGGGGTACAGTTTTTAGAATGGTGTCACTTTTACATATTTTCTGTAATGCAGACCCCTCAAAGTCACTTCAAATGTGATGTGGTCCCTAAAACAATAGTTTTGTAAATTTTGTTGGAACAAGAGAAAACGCTTAATCCTTATAACTTTTTAACAAAAAAAAAAATTTGTTGCAAAAATTGTGCTGATGTAAAGTAGACACGTGGGAAATATTATTTATGAACTATTTTGTGTGACATAACTCTCTGATTTGAGGGCATAAGAATTCAAAGTTTGAAAATTGCTTCATTTTCAACATTTTTGCCAAATTTTTGTTTTTTCACAAATAAACACAAGTTATATAGAAGAAATTTTACCATTATCATGAAGTACAATTTGTCACAAAAAAACAGTCTCAGAATCAGTGGGATCGGTTGAAGCATTCCAGAGATATTACCTAATAAAGTGACATTGGTCAGAATTGTAAAATTTGGCTTGGTCATTAAGGACATGATTGGCTCCATCACTAAGGAATTAATAGTGTATTTTCTCACTAGAAAGCCGCAATTCAAAAGAAGAATGGGTCTCTAAACCGTCACATTTTTTTCCAGTTAATGAGAAAATGAAGTGTCCTAGTCATAGACTCCAAAAGTTCCACAATTTTAATATGTTATTTTTAAAAAAAAGAAAAAAAAAGCTGTCGACGACAAAGCTAGGATCATTATAATTGTTCCATTTTGGACATAAGGTCTTGTTTTCATCTATTCCAACAGTTATGTCAGGGAAGATATTGGAAACAAGCAAAGTAGATCGACTTCACCAAGGTCAAATCCTGCACCCAGAATTATTTTCTTCATAACAGAAGACAAGTCAGTAGTAAAATGTATTCCCTCACCAAAATTACCCTGATTATAAAAAAATTACCAAACACTAAAGAAACTCGGATGCAAAACACTGATAAACAATCGTCCCTGTTTTTCCATATAATAAAAATCATGGATGTCTGAATGAGGCCTAAATTTGTGTACAACCCTTTACTGTATTATAAAGAAAACCATCAACATGTAGGTTTATACAACTCATTTAAAGATACAATAAAACCATCACATTATTGTCAGGTTTATTTTTTCATTTTCATGTTTAATATTTTATATTTATATGTGTTAATAAGAGACATATTCTTGGATTATTATTACCGAGCATTTCCAGGTTACTCGGGCGGGAGCTCAGGTCTCCGCCCTGCATGTTTGGCGCTTTTTACAGAGCCAATGAACATGCAGGGATGGCCAGCCAGTCACTGTAATGCCGCAGCCATGTTGGTTGTGGGCATTACATTGATTGGCTGGCCGCACAGCGTCACCTCAAGTATTTAAAACCGGGCGCCGCCATCTTGGACACAGATGGCTGGGATCAGACAGTGTAGGGACAGCGCTGCTTATTTAGGGAGAGATATATACTGCAAAATAGTTAGTGTAGGGTCTGTAAAGGCTGCCAGATCAAACAAACAATCCTTCACAGGACTAATATCCATCCCAGATATCAGGCAGGCAGGCTGTATAGGAGACGCAGTGGTTATACCAGCAAACGCTGCATTACAGTCCTGTGTGCTCCTGTTGCTAAAATTGCTGGACTTAGCTCCAGGTCTCGGGGGCCAGGAAAAATCCTTTTTTTTCATCTAAAACCTCTTTTTTTTTCCTCCTTCACACTGTACAAATACCCGTCTTATTAACCTTTTGGTGTCCCCCCCCCCCAAAAAAAAAAAAGTGTTTCTGTGACAGTTCAGACACAAATATATCCACTTTTGGGCCATTTGTGTCTAAAAAAAAACTGTTTGAGTGTGTCGCTCACTGTTCAGCCGAAAATATATATATTTAAAAATGTCTGGTATACACCAGTAAATTATAACTGTGGATTTGCTGTTCCACGGTAAAAAATCTCTATTATCCTGCTTTTGGCATTTTTTGCCATAAAAAAAAACGAATTTTGTTTCCCTGATTTTTCAGACCCAAATATATCTGTTGAAAATAGTCTGGTGTAGACCAGAGAAACAGAAGTGTGGTTTTGCAGTTGCACGGTTCAAACCTCTGTATTATCCACTTTTTGGCCATTTGTATCTAAAAAAAAACAGTTTGAGTGTGTCGCTCACTGTTCAGCCGCAAATATATATATTTAAAAAAGTCAGGTATACACCAGTAAATTATAACTGTGGTTTTGCTGTTCCACGGTAAAAAATCTCTATTATCCAGCTTTTGTTATTTTTTCCGTAAAGAAAAACAGTAATAGTTTCTCCCTGATTGTTCAGATTGCTTAAAAGAGTCGAGTGTAGGCCAGAGAAATAGAACTGTGGTTTTCCTATTCCACAGTTCTAATCTACTTTTTATTACCCCTTTTCCATTGATAGTGCGAGTGTAAGCTATTTTACTTCCTTTAAAATAGGCAAGGCGCGTGGCAAGGGACGTGCAACTGGACGTTCTGGTGATGGTGCGTGCAGAGGACGGGGCCGTGGCCAAGGTAAAAATGTGCCACATCCAACAGCCACATCTTCTCGCTCCCACTTCTTGACAGAATTACTGGGGAAGCACAGAACAACACCAGTATTGCGAACTGATCAGTGTGAACAGGTTATTAATTGGATAGCAGATAATACTTCCAGTTACCTGGGCACCACCCCCTTCGGTCTGTCTTCCACACGGTCAAATCTTAGTAGCCGTGAGTTTCGATAGCATACTTCCCCTCACCCTGATGCTCCTTCCTCCCACCATGCCGAGTGTCGTCAGACAGCAACTGATCCCACACTTGGACACTCTGAAGAGCTGTTCACTGGTCCATTTCCAGATTTGTGCTCCTCGCCTGCTCCGCTTGAAGTGGTGGAAGAGGAGATCCCATGTAGCGATGCCCAAATATTTGAACAGCCACGGCCACAGGAAGTCGACGCTGGCAATTTGTCACAAGAGATGGACGATGACGAGACACAATTGCCAGGAAGTGAGGAGGAGGATCGTGGTGCGCAAGTGGAAGAGGAGGAGGTGGTGGATGATCTAGTAACTGACCCAACGTGGCAGGAGGACATGCAAAGCGAGGCCAGCAGTACACAGGGTGAGGGAGGCAGAGTACCCCAACAGGCAGGAAGACGCAGTGTAATGGCCGCACACAGAAGGCAGGCAACAGTTCCCCATAACACCAACACGAGGGACGTTGCCAGTACAACCTGTAGGTCTTCCAGAGTCTGGAATTTTTTTAAAGACTCTGCTGATAACTAGAGATGAGCGGTGTTCGACTAGAACTGTTCGCCAATCTCAAATTCGAGCTGTTTTGGGCGGTGTTCGAGTTGTTCGACGAACCCGAACGATTTGCAAAAAATTCGGCTGTTCGAGGTTATGTTCGATAACTGTTCGTGCACCAAAAGCTTGTCCTGCATGTCTGGCGCTATTTAGAGCACCAATCATGCAGGGATTGTCTGCCACTCACTGTAATGCCACAGACATGGTGGTTGTGGCATTACAGTGATTGCCCAAATCGATGGGAACTGTGCTCACAGTGAAACACGAAAAGCCGGCAATTCAGCAGCGGCATACACCGGTACCCGACAATTTAGAACCGAAAGAATAGAGCTTCACACATAGATTAGATAGATATAAACATGTCAGCCACATATATACGAAGTACAGTGAAAGTGCTGCTTACTGTACTTGTCATTTAGCGTAAAGGATTTATCAAAAAAAATAATAGTGTTTTCATGCACTGTCTCTTTAAAAAAGCCGGCTGGCAATTCAGCAGCGGTACCCGACAATTTAGAATAGAAGGAATAGAGCATCACACATAGATTAGATAGATAGAAACATGTCAGCCACATATATACGAAGTACAGTGAAAGTGCTGCTTACTGTACTTGTCATTTAGTGTAAAGGATTTATCCAAAAAAATAATAGTGCTTTCATGCACCGTCTCTTTAAACAAGCCGGCTGGCAATTCAGCATCTGTACCCAACAATTTAGAATAGAAGGAATAGAGAATCACACATAGATTAGATAGATAGAAACATGTCAGTCACATATATATGAAGTACAGTGACAATGTTGCTTACTGTACTTGTCATTTAGTGTAAAGGATTTATTAAAAAAAATAATAGTGTTTTCATGCACCGTCTCTTTAAGAAAGCCGGCCGGCAATTCAGCAGCGGTACCCGACAATTTATAACAGACAGAATAGAGCTTCTGTTATGCACACGCCCGGGCTAAGCGGCGTGTGCGTGTGATTGGTAGTGATTCCACTGGACCGTGCCGGAGAGTGAATGCCTGGAGGGGCGTGACTAAGTATTCACCCGATCCGACCAGGGTCGCACGACGGCATACGACGCCAGTGCACCAAGGAGGAACCGAGCAGAGGGACCAGGTGCTACTCCAGGACAGACCCCGGACACGGCTGTTGACCCACACAGGGGAATACAGGAACAGGCTGGTAGGCTGGCACACAGACTGGAGGGTATAGGCAGGCACGACTGGTATGCAGGCAGGCGGGTATGCAGGCAGGGGGGTAAAGGCAAGCACAGCTAGAGTGCAGACAGGGAGGAACTAGCAGGTAGGAACACAGGCGGGATAGGACCCAGTACACACCGGGACTCAGGAACAATACAGACAGAGGGTTACAGGCAAGCACAGCTAGAGTGCAGACAAGGCTGAGCAGGGAGGACAGGGCTCTGTTCACACGGAACAGACAGGAAGGGAAAGACAGAGCCAGATACTCACACAGTACTTGCAGAGACAACAAGCAGGAGTTAGGTACGAGTTCAGACTCTGCAGAAAAAGGAAGGGAACGGACATAGAGGCAAAACAGGTAAAGGACAGGAGAGAGTTCAGACTGGAACTGAGTGTACGGAGGAGACCGACACTGCAGAGGGATACAGGAGCGGGTCTGGGAATACGGCCCCCAGAGAGGCGGAACGAACAGGCAAGGAGCGTGTTCAGACAGGACAGACCAGAAGCAGGAGCGGGTCTAGGAAATCGGCCACTAGAAGGCGGAACGAACAGGCAAGGAGCGTGTTCAGACAGGACAGACCAGAGAACACAAAAAGGACACAGTTCAGACACGGGAGCTGATACCGCAAAGCAGGAGACATACAGGACTCAGTTCAGACACGGGAGCTGATACCGCAAAGCAGGAGACATACAGGACACAGTTCAGACACGGGAGCTGATACCGCAAAGCAGGAGACATACAGGACTCAGTTCAGACACGGGAACTGATACAAAAAGCAGGAGACAAGAGACGGGACCTGGCACCTTCAGAGTGCAAGCACACACTGAAGGAAACACTATGCTCAGGCAGGGATAGAAGGGAGCTGCTGAGCTATATACCAAGTGACAGACAGCAATAGGCTGAGGACGCACAAGGGGTGTGACCCACAGCAGGTACAAAAGGCAGGAAGTGATCGGGCGCCGCCCTTAAGCAGCAGAAACAGACACAAACAGACAGCATGGAGGGAAGCCAGAGAGACATTCTGGACAGGAGATCAAGTGCGCCCTCTTGCACAGTGGGAGATGGACCACCATGCAAGGACGCCGCCAGGTATGTTACAGCTTCACACATAGATTAGATAGATAGAAACATGTCAGTCACATATATATGAAGTACAGTGATAGTGTTGGTTACTGTACTTGTCATTTAGTATTAAAATAAAGGATTTATTATTAAAAAAATTGGCGTGGGGTTCCCCTTAATTTTAGTCTCTAGCGGAGGTTAAGCAGACAGCTGGGGCAGATGTTTGAAGCCTGGGAAGGGGGTAATACCCACGGAGCTTCCCAGGCTACTAATATCAGCCCCCAGCTGAATACATAGCCTTTACTAGCTATTAAAATGGGGGACCCCCCCCAAAAAATGACGTGGGGTCCCCCCTAATTTAATAGCTAGCAAAGGCTAGGCAGACAGCTGGGGGCTGATATTAATAGCCCAGGAAGGGAGCCATGAATATTGGCCCCCTCCCAGGCTAGAAACACCAGCCGTCAGCCGCCCCAGAAATGGCGCATTCATAGGATGCGCCAATTCTGGCACTTAGCCTCGCTCTTCCACGCTGCCCTGGTGCGGTGGCAGGGGGTAATAGGGCTGGGGTTGATGTCAGCTTATAATGCCAGCTGACATCAAGCCCAGGTTAGTAATGGAGAGGCGTCTATAAGACACCCCCATTACTAACCCCATAGTCAAAGTTAAAAAAAACACAAACACCCAGAATAAAGTCCTTTAATTGAAATAAAGACACAATTCTTTATTGTTCTAAATTAAACCATACTTACCGTCACGCCCATTCCAGCTGAAGCCAACGATCTCCTGTAATAAAAATAAAATAATAAAGCAACCTCATCCTTACCTTTCCATGGTTCCCACGACAGCTTCAGCTCTGCTACATCGAGATGACAGGCTGGACCGCAGCAGAACGCCGCCATCCAGCCTGTCATCCCACAGACACTGAGAAGAGCAGGCTTGCTTGCGCTCCACATTGTCTCTCTGTGACGGCATAAAGATGAGCCGAGGTCATGTCCAATGAACTCGGCTCACCTCATGCACGTCACTTACAGCGTGGGAGAATTCTCACGCTGAAGTGCTGAGTGCAGGAGAATTTTCCCACGCTGTCAGTGAGGTGCATGAGGTGAGCTGAGTTCATTGGACATGAGCTCACCTCATGCACGTCACTGACAGCGTGGGAGAATTCTCCTGCACTCAGCACTTCAGCGTGAGAATTTTCCCACGCTGTCAGTGACGTGCATGAGGTGAGCCGAGTTCATTGGACATGACCTCGGCTCATCTGGATGCCGTCACAGCGAGACACTGAGGAGCGCAAGCATGCCTGCTCTTCTCAGTGTCTGCGGCATGACAGGCTGGATGGCAGCGTTCTGCTGCGGTCCAGCCTGTCATCTCGATGTAGCAGAGCTGAAGCTGTCGTGGGAACCATGGAAAGGTAAGGATGAGGTTGGTTTATTATTTTTCTTTTATTGCAGGAGATCGTTGGCTTCAGCTGGAATGGGCGTGATGGTAAGTATAGTTTAATTTAGAACAATAAAGAATTGTGTGTTTATTTCAATTAAAGGACTTTATTCTGGGTGTTGTGTTTTTTTTAAATACTTTACTAGAAATTCATGGCGGTCATGTCTAATACTGGCGTGACCCCATGAATTTTGGGCTTGGGGCCAGCTGATAATACCAAGCTGGCCCTAACCCCTTTATTACCCAGTGAGCCACCGCACCAGGGCCCTGGATGAGTTGGGTACAGCGCCAGAAGATGGCGCTTCTATGAACGCGCCATTTTCCGGGGTGGCTGCGGACTGCAATTTGCAGCGGGGGGGGGGGGCCCAGAAAGCTTGGGCCTCCCTGCGCTGCAGATTCCAGCCCCCAGCTGCCTAGTTGTACCTGGCTGGACACAAAAATAGGGCGAAGCCCCACATATTTTTTTTTTAATTATTTCATGAAATTCATGAAATAATTAAGAAAAAAAGGCCTTCCCTATATTGTTGTGTCCGGCCAGGTACAAATAGTCAGCTGGTGGTTGGGGGCAGCCCGTTCCTGCCTGCTGTACCTGGCTGGACACAAATATAGTGCGAAGCCCCACTTAAATTTTTTTCAATTATTTCAGGAAATTCATGAAATAATTAAAAAAAAATTGACGTGGGGCTTCGCACTATATTTGTGTCCAGTCAGGTGCAGCAGGCAGGAACGGGCTGCCCCCAACCACCAGCTGCCTATTTGTACCTGGCCGGACACAACAATATAGGGAAGCCCTTTTTTTCTTAATTATTTCATGAAATAATTTAAAGAAAATTGACGTGGGGCTTCGCCCTGTTTTTGTGTCCAGCCAGGTACAACTATGCAGCTGGGGGCTGGAATCCGCAGCGCAGGGAGGCCCAAGCTTTCTGGGCCACCCCCGCTGCAAATTGCAGTCCGCAGCCACCCCGGAAAATGGCGCGTTCATAGAAGCGCCATCTTCTGGCGCTGTACCCAACTCATCCAGGGCCCTGATGCGGTGGCTCACTGGGTAATAAAGGGGTTAGGGCCAGCTTGGCATTATCAGCTGGCCCTAAGCCCAAAATTCATGGGGTCACGCCAATATTAGACATGACCACCATGTATTTCTAGTAAAGTATTTAAAAAAAACACAACACCCAGAAAAAAGTCCTTTAATTGAAATAAACACACAATTCTTTATTGTTCTAAATTAAACCATACTTACCGTCACGCCCATTCCAGCTGAAGCCAACGATCTCCTGAAATAAAAGAAAAATAATAAAGCAACATCATCCTTACCTTTCCATGGTTCCCATGACAGCTTCAGCTCTGCTACATCGAGATGACAGGCTGGACCGCAGCAGAACGCTGCCATCCAGCCTGTCATCCCGCAGACACTGAGAAGCGCAGGCTTGCTTGCGCTCCACAGTGTCTCTCTGTGAGGGCATCCAGATGAGCCGAGTTAATGTCCAATGAACTCGGCTCACCTCATGCACGTCACTGACAGTGTGGGAAAATTCTCCTGCACTCAGCGCTTCAGCGTGGGAGAATTCTCACACTGAAGCGCTGAGTGCAGTAGAATTCTCCCACGCTGTCAGTGACGTGCAGGAGGTGAGCTGAGTTCATTGGACATGAGCTCACCTTATGCACGTCACTGACAGCGTGGGAAAATTCTCCTGCACTCAGCGCTTCAGCGTGGGAGAATTCTCACGCTGAAGCGCTGAGTGCAGGAGAATTCTCCCACGCTGTCAGTGACGTGCAGGAGGTGAGCTGAGTTCATTGGACATGAGCTCACCTTATGCACGTCACTGACAGCGTGGGAGAATTCTCCTGCACTCAGCGCTTCAGCGTGAGAATTTTCCCACGCTGTCAGTGACGTGCATGAGGTGAGCCAAGTTCATTGGACATGAACTCGTCTCATCTTTATGCCGTCACAGCCAGACACTGCAGAGCGCAAGCATGCCTGCGCTTCTCAGTGTCTGCGGGATGACAGGCTGGATGGCAGCGTTCTGCTGCAGTCCAGCCTGTCATCTCGATGTAGCAGAGCTGAAGCTGTCGTGGGAACCATGGAAAGGTAAGGATGATGTTGCTTTATTATTTTTCTTTTATTGCAGGAGATCGTTGGCTTCAGCTGGAATGGGCGTGATGGTAAGTATGGTTTAATTAAGAACAATAAAGGATTGTGTCTTTATTTCAATTAAAGGACTTTATTCTGGGTGTTTGTGTTTTCTTTTAACTTTGACTATGGGGTTAGTAATGGGGGTGTCTTATAGACGCCTCTCCATTACTAACCTGAGCTTGATGTCAGCTGGCATTATAAGCTGACATCAACCCCAGCCCTATTACCCCCTGCCACCGCTACAGGGCAGCGTGGAAGAGCGAGGCTAAGTGCCAGAATTGGCGCATCCTATGAATGCGCCATTTCTGGGGTGGCTGACGGCTGGTGTTTCTAGCCTGGGAGGGGGCCAATATTCATGGCTCCCTTCCTGGGCTATTAATATCAGCCCCCAGCTGTCTGCCTAGCCTTTGCTAGCTATTAAATTAGGGGGGACCCCACGTCATTTTTTTGGGGGGGTCCCCCATTTTAATAGCTAGTAAAGGCTATGTATTCAGCTGGGGGCTCATATTAGTAGCCTGGGAAGCTCCGTGGGTATTACCCCCTTCCCAGGCTTCAAACATCTGCCCCAGCTGTCTGCTTAACCTCCGCTAGAGACTAAAATTAAGGGGAACCCCACGCCAATTTTTTTTAATAATAAATCCTTTATTTTAATACTAAATGACAAGTACAGTAACCAACACTATCACTGTACTTCATATATATGTGACTGACATGTTTCTATCTATCTAATCTATGTGTGAAGCTCTATTCTGTCTGTTATAAATTGTCGGGTACAGATGCTGAATTGCCGGCCGGCTTTTTTAAAGAGACAGTGCATGAAAACATTATTATATTTTTTAATAAATCCTTTACACTAAATGACAAGTACAGTAAGCAACACTGTCACTGTACTTCATATATATGTGACTGACATGTTTCTATCTATCTAATCTATGTGTGAGGCTCTATTCCTTCTTGTCTAAATTGTCGGGTACCGGTGTATGCCGCTGCTGAATTGCCGGCCGGCTTTTTTAAAGAAAGCGTCTTCTGAGCAGTTTGTCAGCTTTTGGACACCTTTGAAGGTGTTTTCTATGTGTTTCTATGTGTTTTTGTTTGCCTGCCATTGGTTTTAACGGTGTTCGACGGTGTTCTAAGGTGTTCGACGAACAGTTCGACGAACAGTTCCTCGAACATCCCGGTGTTCGACGAACCGAACCGAACCCGAACACTACGGGGGTGGCTCAACACTACTGATAACCCCAAAAAGGCCATTTGTACCACCTGCCATGCCAGCATCAGCCAGCAGGGGTGACAAAACTACCAGCCTGACCACCACCAGCATGATCAGGCACATGGCAGCAAAGCACCCGACTTTGTGGGGCGAACCCCAGGGTCCACGACCAGTGTCAGCGGGTGTCACCACTGCTTCTTCCGCTATTGTGCGTGCAATAGAACCCCCTGTTGTGTGTGCAAGGCAATCCCCTGTCCATACTGCATGTAAAGATGCCCCCTCCTCTCAGTCTTCACTTGTTATGGCAGTTTCTCAGGAAACAGCATCAACGTCCACGTCCACGTCCCACCGCAGCGTTCAATTGTCCATATCCCAGACCTTTGAACGAAAGCGGAAATTCGCAGCTAACGCCCCACAGGCCACAGTCCTAAATTCGCACATTTCACGACTGCTTGCATTGGAAATGCTGCCTTTTAGGCTGGTAGAGACGGTATCCTTCCGCAACCTTATGGCGGTGGCCGTCGCTCGGTACTCGGTCCCCAGCCAACACTATTTTGCCCGGTGTGCCATCCCCGCACTACACAAGCACGAGTCCCAAAACATCTGCTGTGCCCTCAACAACGCAGTTACTGGGAGAGTCCACCTGACAACGGACAAGTGGACAAGTGCTTGTGGCCAGGGACGGTACATCTGCCTGACGGCACACTGGGTAAACATAGTAGAAGCCGGGACCCAGTCGGACCTTGGGACGGAACACATCCTCCCCAGCCCGAGGATTGCGGGCCCTATGACAATCAGAGTTGCCCCCACAGTGTACAGCTCCTGCGCATCATCCTCCTCCTCCTCATGTTCAGCCTACATCTCAGATAACACCACATCAGTTAGAAGCTGGAAGCACTGCAGTACTGCCTCCACCAAGTGGCAACAGGCTGTGCTGAAACTCATAAGCTTAGGTGAGAAACCTCACACTGCTTGTGAGTTGTGGACAGCTGTGAAAGAGCAGGCACATCTGTGGCTGACACCGCTGAACCTACATCCAGGCATGGTTGTGTGTGACAATGGCCGTAACCTGGTGGCGGCTCTGAGGCGAGGCGAGATCACACACGTACCATGTCTGGCTCATGTGCTTAACCTCGTGGTTCAGCGGTTTCTTAAATCGTACCCCGAGTTGCCAGATCTGCTCGTCAAAGTACGCCGCCTGTCAGCTCATTTTCGCAAGTCGGCTACAGCTTCCGCCGCCCTTGCTGTGTTGCAGCAGCGTTTCCAGCTTCCGTCACACCGCCTGGTGTGTGATGTCCCCACACTTTGGAACTCTACCCTCCACATGTTGCAAAGGATTTGTGAGCAGAAGAGAGCAGTTGTGGAGTACCAGCTGCAACAAGGCCGTCGATATTCAGGTCAGACTCCACACATAAGACCTTAGGAGTGGACCTGGATGTCTGACATATGTACCATCTTGACAAACTTTGAGGAGTCCACCAAGATGGTGAGTGGCGATGATGCCATCATTAGCATCAGCATTCCACTTGTCTGTCTTTTGCAATGCTCTCTGCAGAGAATTAAAGAGGAGGCATTGCAGCCAGAGTATGATGAGATGGATCAAGAAGCCGTAGCGGTCGATTACACACAGCCCAGCCTCATCTCATCCCAATGTGCATTGGGGGACAATGAGGGAGAGGAGGAGGAAGAGGAGGAAGAATAGGAGCTTGTATCATGCGCTGTAGATGGTAGTATCTGTACAACTGTCATACCGTCGGTTCAGCGTGGGTGGCCTGAGGACAGGGGGGAGGAGGAGGAGAGCATGGTCAGTCGTCATCTTGGTGAGGACACGGAAATCTTGCCCGCTACCAGTCAGGCACGGATGGCTGACTTTATGTTACGCTGCCTTAACCGTGACCCTCGCATTTTCAAAATGTTGGGTGACAGTCATTACTTGTTGGTGACACTTTTAGACCCCCTGCCACAAGGAGAACTTTCACTCTCTTATTCCTGAGGTAGAGAGGTCTACAAAAATGGGGCAGTACCAGAAGGCGCTTGCTGCAGAACTGTTAAAAAAATTCCCATCTGAACACGCTAGCGGCAGAGGTCACGGTTCGTTGCCCAACGAAGGCGTACATGCGAGAGAGACGCAACTCCAATCCAGCAGAGGCAGGGGAACACTGTCAACGTTCTGGGACAGTTTTCTCAGACCCTCCCTTCGGACAGACCCTGAGGCGCGGGGTACTCTCACAAGGAGTGGAAAGTTTCAAAAGATGGTGAGGGAGTAACTTGCCAACCGTACCAGCATCCTCCGTGATTCCTCTGTGCTTTTTAATTATTGGGTATCCAAGCTGGACACTTGGAATGAACTCGCTCTGTACGCCTTGGAGGTCCTGGCCTGCCCTGCCGCTAGCGTGTTATCGGAGCGTGTTTTTAGTGCCACTGGGGGAATTATAACTGATAAGTGCACTCGCCTGTCAACTGACAATGCTGACAAGCTGACCCTTTTCAAAATGAACAAGGGCTGGATTGGGCCAAACTTCTTATCACCACCAAATGACAGCAGAGTAACATAAAGTCAAATCCACTGTGTTATTTCTGGAGGTGAATTCACATGCACCGCTTCACACCCACACATGGGTATATGCTTCCTCATTTCGGCTGTTTTTTGTTCTTCTCCTTATCCTCAGCCTCCACCACCACTATACCACCAGGGTGACCGTGGTCCGTGTTGCTGTTAGAACTCTCCTGTTAGTTTTTTTTTAGTTTGCTGGTCACATGACCATTTTTGCCTATTTAATCCGGCTCCGCCCTCCTGGTCTTGCTGGACTTCATTGTATTTACTACTCTTGAGCTAGCTTGGTGCTCTGTTGCCGTTCTCTGTTAGTTTTGCTAGGTCTTCTGACCTCTATGCTTTTTGTTGTGTGTTTGTCTTTGACTGCTACTATTTCTGCTAGGAGGTGTCCAACTTATCCCAGTCCCTAGTTCTTGTAGGGATCCCTCCCTCACATCTATAGGTCTTCGTTCAGACTAGCCGAGGACTTTAGCGGGTCTGATCGCAGGATCAGGTTCCCCGTTACATCGTAGGGATATAGTTTAGTTCTATTGTAGGGACAGTTCTCCTGTCTTTCCTTAGTCCCTGTAGCAGATCATAACAGTAAGTCCAGCCCTAAAATAAAAAAAAAAAAATTCTCTAAGGAAAGACCTCCAGTTTTCCATCATGGTCTCGGTTCAAGATTTGGCTCAACGCTTGCAGGGACTCTCTCTGGAGGTGGCCAAGCTCCAACAACACGTGAGTAGCTGTTCTGGAGCACATTTTGTGGAACCAAAGGTACGTCTGCCTGATTTATTTTTTGGCGAACAACAAGATTTTTTTTCTTTTAAAAATGCTTGTTTATTGTATTTTCGTTTGAGACCCGGATCCTCTGGTGATGAATCACAGCGCATAGGGTTCATAATGTCACTTTTGCGCAAAGATCCTCAGGGATGGGCCTTGTCTCTCCAACCTAGTGATCCGTGCTTTAGATCAGTGGATAGTTTTTTTTTCTGCTTTGGGTTTGTTGTATGATGATCCTGATCGTGTCTCATCTGCTGAGTCTGAATTGAGACGTTTGAGGCAGGGATCAGGTAATGTGGAAAAATATTGTTCTCACTTCCGTCGGTGGTCTGCCCAGGTGGGGTGGAACGATTCAGCTTTGAAAAGCTTGTTTCTTGCAGGGCTAGGTGAAAGGGTTAAGGATTTACTGATTGCTTATCCCACACCTGGAAACTTGCAGGAGGCTATGCAATTAGCTATACGGGTGGACAGGAGACTGCGTGCAAGGGTTAATGAGAGCAAATCCTCTGCTATGTCAGCTCCGAGTCTTGAGAGGGTCTGTGCTGACAATGGAGAGCCGATGGAGATTGGGGCGATGCCACCCCGCTCTCAGGAAAAAGATCGCAGGCTTTCTGAAGGCTTGTGCTTCTATTGCGGAAATTCTGGTTATTTTATTAAGAACTGTGTGCTTCGTTTGAAGAAAGAAAAAAAAATGGTCAGTTATGCCCGTATTGCCTGTTTAAATTCTAAGGGAGTATTCCTATCTGCCACTACTGCTGCTCAGGATGAATTAATTGAATTTCGGGTATTTGTGGATTGTGGTTCTACTCTGAATGTGATTGATGGGGGATTCTTGGAAAAACTTAGATTAGTACCTAAAACTTTGTCATCCCCTATTGCTGTGGTTTCTGTTGATGGCTCTCCCTTGAAGAGTGTTACTCATAAGGTCTGTGAATTTCCCCTCACTATTAATGGTATTCACCAAGAAAATTTGGATTTGGTGGTATTGGATAATTTGCCTTCTCCAGTAATATTGGGGCTACCCTGGTTAAAATTGCACAATCCTGTACTGGATTGGTCTACCAATGAAATTAAGTCCTGGAGCCCTAAGTGTTATGACAAGTGTTGTAACGGACGTATTGCTGCTGTGGATAAAGGGGAATTGCCTGTACCTATTCAGGATTTTTGGAGAGTTTTTTCTGAGGAGGAGTCACAAATTTTGCCTCCCCATAGAGACTATGATTGTACCATTGAATTTGTCCCTGGAGCGACTCTTCCTAAAAGTCGTTTATTTAATCTTACTATTTCTGAGAGAAAGGCTTTGGAGGAATACATACAGACAAGCTTGGCCGCCGGTCACATTAGGCCTTCCAAGTCTCCTGTGGCTGTTGGATTTTTTTTTGTAAAAAAAAAAGATGGCGGTTTACGTCCTTGTCTGGACTTTCGTGAGATTAATAAAATTACTGTACGCAATCCTTACCCACTGCCATTGATTCCTGATTTATTTAACCAGTTAGTGGGGGCCAAGTGGTTCTCTAAAATTGATCTCCGGGGGGCATACAATTTGTTGCGCATGAAGGAGGGTGATGAATGGAAGACTGCTTTTAACACTCCTGTGGGTCTTTTTGAGAATCTGGTTATGCCTTTTGGTCTTACCAATGCTCCAGCATTTTTTCAGAATCTTATTAATGACATCCTTAGACCTTTAATCGGCAAAAATGTGGTTGTGTATTTGGATGACATTCTGATTTATTCGCCTGATCTGGAGTCTCATTGGCGGAGCGTACGTGAGGTATTACAGTTATTAATGGACAATTCGCTTTTTGTTAAGCTGGAGAAATGTGAGTTCGCTGTACAGAGAATTAGTTTTTTGGGCTACATTATCTCCAGCGAGGGCTTTGAGATGGACCCGGTTAAAGTTCAAGCTGTGCAGGAATGGCCTAGGCCTATTGGTTTGAAATCGATACAGAGGTTTTTGGGTTTCGCCAATTATTACAGAAAATTCATAAAAATTTTTTCTATTATTGTCAAACCGCTGACCGATCTCACCAGGAAAGGTGCTAATGCGGTTCAGTGGACTTCTCAGGCCATTGAAGCTTTTGTGTTTCTAAAAGATAGGTTCACCTCTGCTCCCATCCTTATGCAGCCTAATGTGACTAAGCCGTTTTTGGTTGAGGTTGATGCTTCTTCTGTGGGGGTCGGTGCGGTGTTGTCTCAGGAAAACAAGGATGGAGTACATCCCTGTGCCTTTTTTTCAAAAAAATTTTCTGAGACTGAACTTAATTACGATATTGGTAATCGGGAATTGCTGGCGATTAAACTTGCATTTGAACACTGGCGTCACCTCTTGGAAGGTGCTGAATTTCCCATTCAGGTTTTCACTGGTCATAAAAATCTGATCTATCTTGATGCTGCCAAGCGCTTGAATGCCCGTCAGGCTAAGTGGGCACTTTTTTTCTCGCGGTTTAATTTTTCCGTTACTTACATCCCGGGTACCAAGAATGTTAAAGCGGATGCTTTGTCTCGCAGCTTTTCTCCCATGGTCGGTGTTGAGGAGGAAGAGGAGAGCATTTTACAAGAAGGTGTTGTGATTGCTGCTTTGGACTCCGTTTTGGAGGATGAGATTCTTAAAGCTCAGGAGAATGCCCCATCTAACACTCCCCATGGGAGGTTGTTTGTGCCTAGGACCTTTAGGAGAGATTTGTTTGTTGAGTGTCATGAGTCTCGGTTGGCAGGTCATCCAGGAATTTCTGAGATCAAGAGACTTGTGGGTCGCAGTTTTTGGTGGCCTGGATGGCAGAAGGAAGTCATTAAGTGGGTGCGCCAATGTACTGTGTGTGCTAGATCCAAGTCTTCGCATGCTCCTGCTGCGGGGTTGCTTTGCCCTCTGGAGGTTCCTAGTGCACCTTGGACACATCTGGCTATGGACTTTATTACTGACCTTCCCCCCTCTGAAGGTTTCACGGTCATCTGGGTGGTCGTGGACCGTTTTAGCAAGATGTGTCACTTGGTTCCCTTCATCAAACTGCCTTGCGCTAAGACACTCGCTAAGGCCTTTGTCAAGGAAATTGTCAGACTACATGGTGTTCCTACTGACATTGTTTCTGATAGGGGACCTCAGTTCGTGGCTCGTTTTTGGCGTGCCTTTTGTGACAGGTTGGGAGTTCATTTTTCGTTTTCATCTGGATATCATCCTGAGTCTAATGGCCAGACAGAAAGGAAGAACCAGGATGTTGAGCAGTTCTTGCGTTGTTTTGTGGCAGACAATCAAGAGGGGTGGTCTGAGTTTCTGCCACTTGCTGAATTTGCTCTTAACAACCATACATCCTCTTCTGCTGGGTGTTCGCCTTTTTTTTGTTGTTCTGGGAGACATCCGTCTTTTGGGTCATTCTCCAAATTGGTTTCGGCTGTGCCTGAGGAGGAGAGTTTTTCCGGTGATTTGGAGAGAGTTTGGACGGATGTGCGTGGTAATCTTCAGGAGGCTAACAAAAAATCTAAGAGGTACTTTGATAGGAAACGGCAAGAGGTTTTGTTTGCTGTTGGTGACATGGTTTGGTTGTCCTCTAAGAATCTGCGATTGAGGATTCCTTCTAAAAAATTGGGTCCCAAGTTCGTAGGGCCCTTTAAGGTGCTTCAGATAGTTAACCAATCTGCTGTTAGGTTGGAGGTTCCTACATCCTGGAAGATTAACCCGGTGTTTCATGTTTCTCTGTTGAAAAAAGCTGATGTGTCTGATGGTGACGCCTCTGCCACTGTTCCTCCGGTGGTGGAGGACGGGGAATATAAAATTTCCCGCATCCTAAATTCTAGACGGTATAGAGGGAGTTTGCAGTATCTCGTTGCTTGGAAGGGTTTCGGACCTGAGGATAACTCATGGGTGAGGGCGGATGATGCTTCTGCTTCCAGACTTGTCAGAGCGTTTCACAGGAGGTTTCCTGGTAAGCCTGGGCCTAGGGGATCCGGAGGATCCTCTTAGAAGAGGGGGTACTGTTAGAACTCTCCTGTTAGGTTTTTTTTAGTTTGCTGGTCACATGACCATTTTTGCCTATTTAATCCGGCTCCGCCCTCCTGGTCTTGCTGGACTTCATTGTATTTACTACTCTTGAGCTAGCTTGGTGCTCTGTTGCGGTTCTCTGTTAGTTTTGCTAGGTCTTCTGACCTCTATGCTTTTTGTTGTGTGTTTGTCTTTGACTGCTACTATTTCTGCTAGGAGGTGTCCAACTTATCCCAGTCCCTAGTTCTTGTAGGGATCCCTCCCTCACATCTATAGGTCTTCGTTCAGACTAGCCGAGGACTTTAGCGGGTCTGATCGCAGGATCAGGTTCCCCGTTACATCGTAGGGATCTAGTTTAGTTCTATTGTAGGGACAGTTCTCCTGTCTTTCCTTAGTCCCTGTAGCAGATCATAACAGTTGCCATGATTGAAAGTTCCTCCGTCCTTATTTTTCTCAGCTTTTGCTTGGAAGGCATAAGCAAAGACTGTGGGAGACCCACTCCCTAATAATGGGAATAATATTTTTAAGATGCTGTACTGTATGGCTCTTGTAAGGGGCATTAAAACCGTCTTGTTAAGCTACTGCGACCTCCACGTCTCTACCGAGGGGCATTAAAACTGTCTTGCTTACCTGCCTTGACCTCCACCACTTTTCCAAGGGGCATTAAAACCATCTTGTTAAGCTACTGCGACCTCCACCACTTTTCCAAGGGGCATTAAAACCTTCTTGTTAAGCTACTGTGACCTCCACATCTCTTCCGGGGGGCATTAAAACCATCTTTCTAAGCTACTGTGACCTCCACGTCTCTTTCGAGCGGCATTAAAACCGTCTTGTTAAGCTACTGTGACCTCCACATCTCTTCCGAGGGGCATTAAAACCGTCTTGTTAAGCTACTGTGACCTCCACGTCTCTTTCGAGGGGCATTAAAACCGTCTTGTTAAACCACTCCGAACTCCACAGCTCTTCCAAGGGGCATTGAAATGTTGTTTTTAATCAACTCTATCCTCCACGACTCTTCGAACGGGCATTGAATTTCCTCCTAATTTTTAGCAGCTTTTGCTTGGAAGGCATAAGCAAAGACTATGGGAGCCCCACTCCCCAATAATGGGAATAATGTTTTTAAGATGCTGTACTGTATGGCTCTTGTAAGGGGCATTAAAACCATCTTGTTAAGCTACTGGGACCTCCACGTCTCTTACAAGGGGCATTCAAACCATCTTGTTAAGCTACTGGGACCTCCACGTCTCTTCCGAGGGGCATTAAAACCGTCTTGTTAAGCTACTGTGACCTCCATGTCTCTTCCGAGGGGCATTAAAACCGTCTTGTTAAGCCATTGTGACCTCCAAGTCTCTTCCGACGGGCATTAAAACCGTCTTGTTAAGCTACTATGACCTCCATGTCTCTTTCAAGGGGCATTAAAACCATCTTGTTAAGCTACTGTGACCTCCACCACTTTTCCAAGGGGCATTAAAACCATCTTGTTAAGCTTCTGCGACCTCCACCACTTTTCCAAGGGGCATTAAAACCGTCTTGTTAAGCTACTGTGACCTCCACGTCTCTTCCGAGGGGCATTAAAACCGTCTTGTTAAGCTACTGTGACCTCCATGTCTCTTCCGAGGGGCATTAAAACCGTATTGTTAAGCTACTGTGACCTCCATGTCTCTTCCGAGGGGCATTAAAACCGTATTGTTAAGCTACTGTGACCTCCACGTCTCTTTCGAGGGGCATTTAAACCTTCTTGTTAAGCTACTGTGACCTCCACCACTTTTCCAAGGGGCATTAAAACCGTCTTGTTAAGCTACTGTAACCTCCACCACTATTCCAAGGGGCATTAAAACTGTCTTGTTAAACTACTGCGACCTCCACCTCTTTTCCACGGGGCATTAAAACCGTCTTGTTAAGCTATTGGGACCTACACGTCTCTTCCGAGGGGCATTAAAAGCATCTTGTTAAACCACTCTGAACTCCACGTATCTTCCAAGGGGCATTGAAATGTTGTTTTTAATGAACTCTCACCTCCACGACTCTTTGAACGGGCATTGCATTTCCTCCTAATTTTTGGCAGCTTTTGCTTGGAAGGCATAAGCAAAGACTATGGGAGACCCAATCCTCAATAATGGGAATAATGTTTGTAATATGCTGTACTGCATGGCTCTTGTAAGGGGCATTGCAAGTTCCTCCATCCTAATTTTTGGCAGCTTTTGCTTGGAAGGCATAAGCAAAGACTATGGGAGACCCACTCTCCAATAATGGGAATAATGTTTTTAAGATGCTGCACTGTATGGCTCTTGTAAGGGGCATTAAAACTGTCTTCTTAAGTTACTGGGACCTCCACGTCTCTTCCAAGGGGCATTCAAACCGTCTTGTTAAGCTACTGTGACCTCCACCACTTTTCCAAGGGGCATTAAAACCGTCTTCTTAAACCACTCTGAACTCCACAGCTCTTCCAAGGGGCATTGAAATGTTGTTTTTATTTACCTCTAACCTCCACGACTCTTCCAACGGGCATTGCATTTCTTCCTAATTTTAGTCAGCTTTTGCTTTTCAATGCAAAGGCGAAAACTAAGGGAGACCCACTCCCCAACAATGGGTAGAAGGTTTTTAGTACGCTGTAATGCACGTCTGTTTCAAGGGGCATTGCAGTTCCTCATAATTTATGGAAAGCCTTCCATTCACTGCTTAGGCCAACAGTGTACATGAGACCGAGTTGCTATAAATGGAAAAAACGGTTTAGTTAAGGCCCTTTGACCTCCATGTCATTTCCAAGGGGCATTGGAGTGCCTCTAAATTTTTGGTAGGCATTGTACTCACTGTATGCCCTCTAACTGTGCAGCCGAACCGCTCCTTTTGTTAAAGAAACATATCCTACATGACATATGTGGTTGACTGGCCTGATATTGATGTGAATGGTCCCTGTTCCTCCTGCTCTTTCTCCTTTGCCACCACCTCATCCATCATTTATCACCTGAAGCTTTGTTTTAACGGGAGTCATAGAACTGGGATAGTAGCAGGAAAACATCCAGCAATCCTCGGAGGAGGTAGGATATGCGCCAAAACGCTGACCACCTCAGGCCTATCCGCTACTACATAAATGCGCTTGCATTCCAAGAAAACAAAGCAGATGTTAACTTTTATCACCATCATCATGCTCCTCACCTTGGCACTCTCAACTTCCCTGATGGAGAAGCCAGGGCCCACCGGAGGATTCTGGTTCTCTAGTGGGCTCGTCCAATGCTGCCCTATAGCCGGCCAGGCTAAGAAAAGTGTGTGGGAAGGTGACAGGAGAAATAGTGGCGGCTGGGGACCGTTTATGGACACCCGACCGCCCCCAGGCGGCTGTGGACCATGTGTGGACACCCGGCCGCGGGGCGGCTGGGGACCGAGTATGGACACCCGGCCGCCGGGCGGCTGGGGACTGAGTATGGATACCAGACCGCCAGCGCAGCCATGACGTGGTGGACAGATTCTGCCTCCACATGCCTAAAAGGCCCAATTTAAAGTGCAATGAAGCAGTATGGTATTGCAGCCTGGGGGTGGGTGGGTGGCAGGCTGCATACTTGCGCTTGCATTGCAAGGAATGGGAGAGGTACAATTGAACACTGCCCTGGGACAAGGACTTGAACGGGGATACTTGCAAGTCTGCAATGACAGGTGCAGGGTGGGAGGCATCTTCGCATGTACCATGAACAGGGGTTTGGTATGCACACACTACAGCGGAATAGGCTGTCCTTCCCACTAAATGCACTGGGGAGGGCACAGGTAATGTTTTGGTATGCTCGCTTAATCTTATGTATAATGCGCACCGGGACAAATAGGGGCGGTTGGGGACTGAGTATGGATACCTCGCTGCCGAAGCAGCCATGAGGTAGTGGCCAGCTTCGGCCTCCTCCAAACTAAAAGGCCCTATTTCAAGTGCAAGCTAGCAGTATGGTATTGCAGCCTGGGGGTGGGTGGGTGGCAGGCTGCACACTTACGCTTGCATTCCAAGAAAACAAAGCAGATGCTAACTTCTATCATCATCATCATCATGGTCCTCACCTTGGCACTCTCAACTCCCCTGATGGAGAAGCCAGGGCCTACCGGAGGAGTCTGGTTCTCTGGTGGGCTCGTCCAATGCTGCCCTAAAGCAGGCCAGGCTAAGAAAAGTGTGTGGGAAGGTGACAGGAGAAATAGGGGCGGCTGGGGACCTTTTATGGACACCCGGCCGCCCCCAGGTGGCTGGGGACCGTGTGTGGACACCCGGCTGCGGGGCAGCTTGGGACCAAGTATGGACACCCGGCCGCCCCCTGGTGGCTGGGGACCGAGCGTGGACACCCGGCCGCCGGGCAGCTGGGGACTGAGTATGAATACCTCGCTGCCGAAGCAGCCATGAGATAGTGGCCAGCTTCGGCCTCCTCCAAACTAAAAGGCCCCATTTCAAGTGCAAGCTAGCAGTATAGTATTGCAGCCTGTGGGTGGGTGGGTGGTTGGCTGAATATTTGCGCTTGCATTGCAAGGAATGGGGGAGGTACAATTGAACACTGCCCTGGGACAAGGACTTGCACGGGGATAGTTGCAAGTCTGCATCTTCTGATGCGGCAAGGATCACTTCTGATGGGCACACTTTTAGGCAGTGACCTGGGTGTCAGAGATGCTACTAGGGGTCTTACCCATGCTGTTCCCATGTCTTTTCAGCACTGTATGCATGTGTCACACAGCACATGGCCAGATAAGGTTTAGAGATGAGCGTTGTTCTACTCGAACTGTTCGCCAATCTCAAATTCGAGCTGTTTTGGGCGGTGTTCGAGCCGTTCGGCGAGCACGAACAATTTGAGAAAAATTCGGCTGTTCGAGGTTATGTTCGATAACTGTTCGTGCACCAAAATCATAACTGGATTTTTTCTCAGTAATGATGAAAATTAATGTTAATACGCAGTTTGAGTGTACAGCGGGGTTGGGGGAGGGGCAGGGGATGGATCTCTGCAGGAACAATGAAGATCTCCATTTTTTTTTTCTCTTTCCCGCATTTACAGTGGGGAGGTGCAATCTGTCAGCCTATCAGCAGCGCACACACGGAGCGAAGTGCTTTTTTTCACACAAGCAAGGGCATGTGTCATTGGGAGTGTATGTCACATGTCCTTGCCCTATAAGACCAAGCCATTTTCCCCGTCGCCACCATTTTCTCACTGCTGCAGCTGCGTGTTAGACGGCACCGCTGTTGCTGTGTGCGCTATACCTTGTTAATTTCAAGCCAATTTTCGCACAAATTTACAGATAGCTTGGGAGTAGGGAATAGTTGTGATTGCAGTCCTTTTAAGGACTAGGTTACAGCATTTCCTACGACTTTTATCAGGCAGGTCTGTGCTCTTAAATAGATAGATTGTGGGAGTAAAGACTAATTGTAATTGGAGTCCTTTTCAGGACTAGGTTACATCAGTTCCTATCAGTTTTTGCCAGGCAGGTCTGTGCCAGTGCTGTGCAAGTTTTTTTCACAGCATTTGGCTGAATCTAGCAAAGCTAATCCTTTTTGGCCTATTGCAGAGTGTGTTAGTCAGTGGAGTAGCCTATCTGTGTTGCAAGATATACCACCTGTGTATAGAATACCAATTATTTTACTGCACCTAGTGAAGTAAAATCTTTCGGGCATAGCATCATTCTATTAGTCCATCTATACTGACCTCCATCAGGTTGCAAATTGAATATAATTTTTTTCTGCATCTAGCTCTGAAAAAATATTGGGCTTCTAGCTGTGTGTGGGACTTGTTGTATTAGTCCATCTATACTGACCTCCATCAGGTTGCAAACTGAATATATTTTTTTCTGCATCTACCTCTGAAAAAATATTGGGCTTCTAGCTGTGTGTGGGACTTGTTGTATTAGTCCATCTATACAGACCTCCATCAGGTTGCAAACTGAATATATTTTTTTCTGCATCTACCTCTGAAAAAATATTGGGCTTCTAGCTGTGTGTGGGACTTGTTGTATTAGTCCATCTATACAGACCTCCATCAGGTTGCAAACTGAATATATTTTTTTCTGCATCTACCTCTGAAAAAATATTGGGCTTCTAGCTGTGTGTGGGACTTGTTGTATTAGTCCATCTATACAGACCTCCATCAGGTTGCAAACTGAATATATTTTTTTCTGCATCTACCTCTGAAAAAATATTGGGCTTCTAGCTGTGTGTGGGACTTGTTGTATTAGTCCATCTATACTGACCTCCATCAGGTTGCAAACTGAATATATTTTTTTCTGCATCTACCTCTGAAAAAATATTGGGCTTCTAGCTGTGTGTGGGACTTGTTCTATTAATCCATCTATACAGACCTCCATCAGGTTGCAAACTGAATATATTTTTTTCTGCATCTACCTCTGAAAAAATATTTGGCCTTCTAGCAGTGTGTGGGACTTTCTCTATTAGTCAATCTATACTGACCTCCATCAGGTTGCAAATTAAAAATAATTTTTATCTGCATCTAGCTCTGAAAAAATATTTGGCCTTCTAGCAGTGTGTGGGACTTTCTCTATTAGTCCATCTATACTGACCTCCATCAGGTTGCAAATTAAAAATAATTTTTATCTGCATCTAGCTCTGAAAAAATATTTGGCCTTCTAGCAGTGTGTGGGACTTTCTCTATTAGTCCATCTATACTGACCTCCATCAGGTTGCAAATTGAATATAATTTTTTTCTGCATCTAACCCAGCCAATAGTTTTGGCCTAATACCACAGTTTGGCCACTCAGCTCTGCTCGGTTCCCATCCATTGTTTTTTTGTGCAAACAACTCCAGAGTTGTTAATTAGTTAACCACCAAAATGAGTGGAAAAAGGCCTGCTGCTGGTGGAAAGGGGAATAGGCGTGTTGGGAAGGGGAAAAAAGGTTGTGTCCGTGGGGTAGGTGTTAAAGCAACAGTAACATCTGCAGAAGAAAGACCATCTTCCAGCCAAACTAAAATGTCTACTTCTTTTAGCGGACTATGTGATAAGATCCCTTTCTTACGGCCACGCCAATCGCTACAAATTCCAGATGAGGCACAAAAACAGCAGGTGCTTCAACGGATATCAAGTGCTCCTTTAAGTGGGCTCTCCTCCACATCAACTTCAACATCACAAATACTCCAGTCCTCAAAGGTGTCACCCCAATCGCACTTGCTTCCTCACAGCTCCCAAATCTCCAGCTGCCCGTCTGAGTATGAGGTAGAACAGATGGTTGAGTCTGCAGAGCTGTTTACTCATACTATAGCCTGGGAATCAGAGGACGACTCCAGCGCTTCTGTGAATCCAGACGAGGAAATGATCTGCACTGATGCCCAGAATCTTTATGAGTCGGATCCAGGACCAGACGCAGAAGGTTCTGACCATAATGTAGACCCTCATTCCCAAACTGTAACTCCTGTTGGTGGAGATAATGAGGAAGACGATGATAAGACTCAAATACCTGATTGGAGCGACAACTTTAGTTTTTTGTCAGGGCAGGAACAGGTTGGCTCTGAGGATGACGGGTGTGATAACGCACAGGGTGATGATGATGAGGTTGGAGATCCCACTTACTGTCAACCCACAGTCAGCAAAGAGATGAGGTCAGCAGAGGAGGTGGAGGAAGATGCTAGTGACGACGAGGTCAGGTTGCGCCTTCCTGGACAGAGACGTAGTACTGGAAGCACGTCAACAACTGCATCCTCAAACACAACTCTGCCTCTCACCACAAGTCGTGGTGGCTCTTCAGGTCGCATGGGTGCTAAGCCTTGCATAGCCTGGGCATTTTTTCAGATCGATAAAGATGACCCAACTCGTGTTATCTGTAACATTTGTCAGCAAAAGCTAAGTAGAGGCCAAAAAATACATAGTTTGAGTACTTCATGCATGAACCGGCACATGGACATGAAGCTTAAGTTGCAGTGGGAAGCTCAGTGTGCTACAATGCGGCCTAGCCGGCCGGGCCAACCACCGTCTGCCATATCTTGTGCATCCGCGGCCTCTTCATCCTCTGTGACTGGGGGGACAGCAGTCACACCTGTTTTGGGGCGCAGACCTGCCACCTCTTTACCCGCAACAGCCAGCGTGATTGGCAGGTCATCATTTTCTTTGGAGGTGGTAACACCAGCTGGTGTTGAGCGCTGTCCGACATCGATAGCACCACCTTTGGATCAAGGCAACCAAACATGTCCGCCTGCATCTTCCTCACAGACCGGCAGTTTGCCGGGGACACCCTTATCAACCCCGTCTAAGCACAATAGCCAGCCCTCGGTCCCTCAGATGTGGACAAGTAAAAGACCATTTCTTCCTAGCCATGAGAAAGCTAAGAGGTTGAATTTCACCATCTG
The DNA here is from genome assembly GCF_046119375.1 of Phyllobates terribilis. Classification (NCBI taxonomy): domain Eukaryota; kingdom Metazoa; phylum Chordata; class Amphibia; order Anura; family Dendrobatidae; genus Phyllobates; species Phyllobates terribilis. Next base: position 739,652,902 of record NW_027362761.1, on the reverse strand, counting down.
CAAGCTCTTGGCTACAGAAATGCTGCCTTTCCGCCTGGTGGACACAGAGGATTTTCGAGACCTTATGTCCGTCGCAGTGCCCCAGTACCAGATGCCCAGTCGGCACTACTTCTCAAAGAAAGGTGTGCCTGCGCTCCACCAGCATGTCGCACACAACATCACCGCTTCTTTGAGAAACTCTGTGTGTGACAGGGTGCATTTCACCACAGACACTTGGACGAGTAGGCATGGACAGGGGCATTACATGTCGCTGACTGGGCACTGGGTAACTATGGTGACAGCAGGACAAGGGGCTGCTGTCCAAGTCTTGCCGCCCCCACGAGTTGTGCGTCAATCCTCTTTATCTCAAAGTTCCTCCACTGCTTCTGCCTCCTCAACCTCCTCTCGGTCTTCCACCTGCACCCAAAGCCTGTCTGGTCATGCCACAAGCTTTCTAACTGCGCAGAAGGGATCCTGCACACCTCCTTACTATGCTGGCAGCAGGGCTCAACGTCATCAGGCGGTTTTTACATTGAAATGTCTGGGAAATGTGAGTCACACAGCTGAGGAGTTGTGGTCAGCTCTGGAGAACCAATTTCATGAATGGTTGTCTCCACTGGACCTGAAACCAGGGAAGGCCGTGTGCGACAATGCTGCAAACCTGGGTGCGGCCCTTCGCCGGGGCAATGTCACACACGTGCCTTGTATGGCTCACGTGTTGAACCTGGTTGTCCAGCAATTTTTAGCCCACTATCCCAGACTAGATGGCCTTCTGCAGAGGGCACGGTCGCTGTGTGCTCACTTCCGCCGTTCGCATCCCGCAGCTCAGCGACTTACATCTCTACAGAAGTCGTTGGGCCTGCCACTTCACCGGCTAAAATGCGATGTGCCTACCCGGTGGAATTCAACTCTGCACATGTTGCAGCGACTGTGGCAGCACCGACAAGCCCTGGTGCAATACGTTCTGACGTATAGCCTGGGCCAACGAGATCCAGAGGTGGGGCAAATCACGCTGGAGGAGTGGTCTCAGATCAGGGACCTATGCACCCTTCTGCACAGTTTTGAAATGGCGACGAAGATGTTTAGTGCTGACGATGCCATTATCAGCATGACTATTCCGGTGCTTTACATGCTGGAGCACATGTTAAACAGAATTCGGAGTCAGGTGGTGGCACAAGAGGAGGTGGAGGAAGTAGAGGAGGAGGAGTTGTATGCGGAAGGGCTAACATCTGCAAGGTCCAGACGGTCGGCAGCACCAAGGCGGCAGGCATGTGAGGGTGGGGGAGATGGTTTTACCAGGGCGCATGGTAGCAGCCAAACTAGTGAGGAAGGTGCAGGAGCCCAGGAAGAAGTGGAGGACGAACTGATGGAAGACTCATCAGATGAGGGAGACCTTGATCACATTTCTGTTGTGCGAGGTTGGGGGGAGAGGACAGAGGAAGGAAGCATGATTGTTACCTCGCCACCAACACAACAGGGACTTGGTGCTCCTGGATGCGCAACACACATGAGTGCCTTCTTGCTGCACTACGTGCAACATGACCCTCGAATTGTGAGAATTAGAAATAATCCTGACTACTGGGTTGCCACACTGTTAGATCCCCGGTACAAAAGTAAATTTGCAGAAATTATTCCTGCCATAGAAAGGGATGCACGCATGCAGGAGTATCAGCAGAGACTGTTGCAGAATCTTACATGTGCTTTTCCACAAAATACCAGTGGTGCACGTAGTGAATCTCACAGTTCCAACTTGCCAACCGTGGGACCGTCAAGTGTTCAGCACTCAAACCGTAACAGAACCACAGTATCTGCTGGTAACATCAATTTTGCGGAATCATTTCACCACTTTTTTAGCCCATCCTTTGCAAGGCCACAGGAGACAAGAAGTCTGACACATAGTCAACGCCTAGAGACGATGGTACAGGAGTATCTCCAAGTAAACATTGAAGCCATGACTGTGTCACTGGACCCTTGCTCTTTTTGGGCTTCCAATCTGGATAAATGGCCGGAGCTAGCCACTTACGCCTTGGAGATCTTGTCATGCCCCGCAGCCAGCGTTCTGTCTGAACGTGTGTTCAGCGCTGCTGGTGGTGTGCTGACAGATAAGCGCACGCGGCTCTCCACTGATAATGTAGACAGACTCACGTTCATAAAGATGAACAAATCATGGATCCGAAACGACTTTTCTACCCTTGTGTCATCCTGGGGAGAGTAAAAGCTTGATGATTGGTTAAAATCACCCTACCAACCGTTTTAAGCTTTCAAATTACTAATCATGTTTATCTGTATCTTGGCTGGAAAATAATTTGGGCTTTGTAGCAGTGTGCAGCACTGATCCTATTAGGCCATCTATACTAAAGCTTCACCAGATTTAAAATTAATAATAATTTTTAGCTGCATCTAGCCCGGAAAATAATTTTGGGGCTCCGAGATGCGCAAGACACATAAGTGCCTTCTTGCTGCACTACCTGCAGCATGACCCTCATATTGTCAGAATTCGAAGTAATCATGACTACTGGGTTGCCACACTCTTAGATCCCCCAAACTTTTCGATCAACCTTTTCATTTTAATAAAGACCAAAAAAATGGTCATTTTTGAAATTATAAGCATTAGCAGGTTGTTAGAAACTGAAATCAAACAGTTTTCAACTCAAAACTTTATTGTAGGTGATGTTACATTTTCACATAGGACCCCTTGTTCGAAAGGAGCTTCTGAACTCTCTCGTCCATTGAATTTGTCAGGTTTTGGATGGTTTCTGCTTCAATTGTTTTGCATGAGGACAGAATACCCTCCCAGAGCTGTTGCTTAGATGTGAACTGCCTCCCGCCATCATAGACACTCCTTTTAATGATGCTCCAAAGGTTCTGAATGGGGTAGAGGTCAGGGGAGCATGGGGGTCACACCATAAGTTTGTCCCCTTTTATGCCCATATCAGCCAGAGATGCAGATGTTTTATGTGCAGCATGAGATGGTGCATTATCATGCAGAAAAATGATCTTGCTGTGAAATACACGGTTCTTCTTCTTGAACCATGGCAGGAAGTGCTGTTTGAGAAAATCCACATACATTATGGAGTTCATCTTTAGCGCCTTCAGGGATCCTAAAGGGGCCGACAATCTCTCTCCCCATGATTCCAGCCCAAAACATTACTCCACCTCCTCCTTGTTGGCGCTGTAGCCGTGTTTGCGTGGGGTGTCCATCAACCAGCCATCCTCCACTCCATCCATCTGGACCATCGAGCGCTGCACGGCACTCATCCGTGAACAAAACAGTTTTGAAATCAGTCTTCATGTAATGTTTGGCCCACTGGAGCCGTTTCTGCTTGTGTGAAGTGGATAGAGGAGGTCGACAGGATGGCGTATGCACAGCTGCAAACCTCTGAAGGACCCTGCATCTTGTTGTTCGGGGGACGTTGGAGGCACCAGCAGCTTCAAAAACTTGTCTGCTGATATGACAAGGCTTTTTTGCCGCTGCTCTTTCAACCTGACGTAATTGCCTGTAGGAAAGACTCCTCAATTTGCCCTTATCAGCACGCACACGTGTGTACTGTGAATCAGCTACATACTTCTTGATTGCCAAGACACTTCATCCTGATCATCGCACAATGTTGATTGTAGTCATGCCTTAACCTAAACACTCCACAATTTGTTGCTTCTCAGCAGCCGACACATCCTTTTTCTTTCCCATTTTGGCAGAAAAAGTAGGCTGCTTAATAATGTGAGACAGCCTTCTTAAGTAGTCTTGCCTTTCATTGGACACACCTGCCAAACTAATTAGCACAGGTGTCTGCAATTGCTTACAGTGATATAAAGAGCCCTGACACACATCACCATCAATGAGTTTAACTGACAAACAAACAAATTCTTCCCTTATCACTCCTAAACACTTTTTGCATAATAATTTGGAACACAGTGTACATGTGCTTTTCCACAAAACACCAGTGGTTCACGTAGTGAATCTTACAGTTCTAACTTGCCAACCGTGGTCTGTATGGAGTTGTTCAATAAAGGGCCCAAAATTAAGATAACATAGATGGGAGAGGTCTCTATGAATAGGAATTCCTAAGTATTTGATACCCTGTGAGGGCCAGGCAAAGGGAAAGTTGGACTGGATGGAATCCTATATGGATTTGGGGAGGGAGACATCGAGGGCCTCAGACTTCGCTGCATTGATTTTAAAATTTGACCATGTAACAAAGTGATCTATTTCAGCCATAACAGCATGGATGGATATATGTGATTGAGTGATATATACTAGGACATCATCAGCAAATAGAGAGCACTTGTACTCGGTGCCTCCCACCTCAATCCACCTAATATTGGGGTTATGGCGAATTGATGAGAGCAGGTGCTCCGTCACTAGGATGTATAAGAGAGGGGACAGAGAACATCCCTGCCTTGTCCCATTGGTGATTGTGAAAGGTGATGAAAATGTTCTGACGCGCCCCCTGGGCCTTGGGACACCTGGAGCCGGACCCTTTTTGGTGGATGCTGGTGGTTGTAGTCTCCGTGGCGGCAACCCGGTTCCGTGGCTCAGGGCGGTCAAACCAGTGGCGGAACTATTTATGTGGTTTTGATGTTTAAATGTCCGACTACGCCACCCGTGGATTGCGGTCAGAATGAACCGCCGCTCCAGGGCAGACCGCTGAGGCTGGTGTTGTGGGTGCAGCAGAGCGTAGCATAACTCCCCACGGGAGGAGTATAGCCTCAGGGCAGTGTATGCGGAGGATGGGGGTGATGGTGCAGGGCAGCAGCAGTAATGACACGGAGTCAGTGATGCAGTCCAGGGCCTTTACTCACAGTTCTTATTATCCAGACCACGTCTGCAGGTAACGGCTGCCCACGTCGTACTGTGCTCCCAGATAACTTTGGAGTGCTTCACAGGACCCCCTTTGTGTGTCCTTTGTCTGGCCTTTCTTACCAACCCTTCTGTCCGGCTGCCTCGGGCCTCCTCTTGGTAAACTTGGCGCCAGTTTCCCTGACCCTATGTGGTGCCTTCCTAGCGGGTGTAGCGAGGGGCTGCGCCACATAAAATGTCACAGCCTCCTGTTTCTAGCTGAGGGTCGTTTCCTGCCTCCACTAGTTTCGGGGACCGGTCTCCCCCTTTGGCCTGACCCCTCCACGCAGGTGGATTCGGGCGTGCGGTGGCGACTCGCCCGTCCGCACCCCTGAGATCCCTTCGTTCCTCGTTCCTGGAGCCTTCTCCGCTCCTCTTCCTTCCTTCTCCCTCTTCCAGGCCTGGGCCTCTGTTACTAGGCCCGCCTCCGGAGCAGAGCTCATGCAGAGCCCCTGCTCCCTGCCACTTCTGCTCATACTTCTCTGCACTGAACTAAGATGGTGCCCACCTTTTATACTCCCTTCTCAATGCACCCAGGAACTGCTTCCTCCCTGCTCCTGCACTACAGGGATCCCCTTCCTCAGTGTTCCCTCCCGCCACTCCAGCCAGGGACAGTGACTGTCGTGCCCATCTCAGGGGCATATTGGTCGCCCTGCCCCACGGCAATGTGGTGTAATGCATGCAGGTGTCGGGTCCTGATCTACACTACATCCTTACCTGAGAGTGAGATATCACACCTCTGGGTGAGGTGCAATACCTCTGTAGCAACCGAGCCCTCAGGGTGCTACAGTTCCATTTATCTTCAGCCTAGGTGACGTATTGCGATACAGGGCCGTGATTTTGGCTATAAAAGGGTCCCTAGACCCCTACCCCAAGCTTTTTAAGAGAATCATATATGGCGTGCCAGGAGACTCTATGGAATGCTTTCTCAGCATCCAACGAGAGTATCTAATTACAAATTTTTAACTGCATCTAGCCCAGGAAATACTTTGTGCCTAGTAGCAGGGTCTGCTAGTCAGCGGATTATCCTGGCTGTTAAGCAAGCTACACCACCTGTAGTTTGGACACTTCATTTTTTCAAAGGAAATGCTTCGGGACCACGGGATACTCAGTGAAGAGCATCAGGAGGCACCCCAAGGCATAGGGGCTGGGACTGGCAGTAGGATGCCTTGCGGTGGACAGCCGAGCTCGATCCTTATAAAAGCTTTTTAACTGCAGCAGCTTTAGTGGACGCTACTGGAGCTGGAATTACGCGGCTGCTGGCATGAGACTTGCCCTCCAATAGATCCTTGTAAATGGATTTAAAGTGTATGTATTCAAATTAGAGAGACAATTTAAATTAAAAAGCTTAGAGCTGCCTCCACCACAGGGGGGCTCGCTCGACCCACCAGCGGACAGGCACCAGTATTGGGAGAGGGGGGCTGGCTGTCAGGGTTCACCGCGGCTCTGGCACAAACCCGGCGACACGGAGGTGGCACGGGCAGGAGCGGACTGAACATGTCGGCTTCTCACTTTTTGGATTTTAGAAGGGCATGACATGCCTATATCTGTGTCTCCCCCTCCTTTTACTCCTCCACCTCTTTTCTTTTCACATGACTATATGTACTTGTCACTTTTCCATGTGTTAGTTGTGTCTTCTGAGCAGTTTGTCAGCTTTTGGACACCTTTGAAGGTTTTTTCTATGTGTTTCTATGTGTTTTTGTTTGCCTGCCATTGGTTTTAATGGTGTTCGAAGGTGTTCGACGAACAGTTCGACGAACACACGGGTGTTCGACGAACCGAACCGAACTCGAACACTACGGGGGTGGCTCAACACTAATAAGGTTGTAAAATGTTAAAATTACATTTCCCAGTGAATGCATTTGTCACGGTTGAAAGCAATACAAAAGTGCAAAAACGCATAAAAAATGCTACTTCTGAACATAGCCCAAGGTGTGGAGGAGTATTTTTTTTTGGGTTATTTATTTTACCTTATACACAAGTCTTTACCCTGGAAGGAAACTTCCTTAACATATTTCACAGGAAAACCGTTTCAGTTTCGTTTTGGAACGTTTTATTGTGAGCCCGTAAAAGTGGCTTAATACCTCTGACCACGTTGTTGACAGCAGTGACCTGGGGGTCATAAATGCTTCCTGGGGCAATCCCCATGCTGTACCCATGTCATTTGAGCACTGTCACTATCGTTTTGGGCACTTGTTAGGCTTTTAAAAGACTGCCGGGGGTGCCGCCGCAAAAATGCTCAGGTCTCCCATAGACTAACATTCGGCTCGTTGCTCGGGTCGAGCGTCCGATTATCACGGCGAGCTCGGCCCGAGCTTCGAGCACCCGAGCATTTTAGTGCTCGCTCAGCACTAATTATCATCACTTTTATTTAAACATACTGTGTATGCTAGCACTTTGCCTTACTTAAAAAGGTTGTTCAGGATTATAAAAAGGGTTATTTTTTCCCAAAACAGTATCACCATAGTCCATGGGCTATATTTCATTCTACAACTCAGCCCCATACCAGTGAAGGGAGAAATTAACCCCTTGTTTATAATATTAGGAAACTTGTTTTAAGCCCTTTAATAAATATGCAGTTTGACTTTTTTCCAATTTGGTTGCTAAGGTTGTCCTTGCCAGATATCTTCATCTCAAGCTCTGACTAGTACAGTGAAATATCAGAAATTCTTACCCTACCCAATTTTTGTCTTGACTCATGACACATGCAAAAAGAATTGCTGGTTTTATTTATTCCTTGTTTTAGACTATTTTAAATCAACACGGATCAGCCCACACTACCTGCACCTGGAACAGCCTGTATAAATATTTACAATGAAAATCCGACACTCATCAAAGTGGTGAAAGATTTAACATGCCTGGAAAGTATACTCACTGCTGAACGTACTGAACTGCGGTTTCCTTTGGTATTACGATGCATGTCTAATACATGTACTATGTACTGAAGGTAGACAGGATGATAGGAGACAGAACATTTGGAAGTTGCATTTTTGCTATACAGATAATCAGTCATGGCCAAAAATTTTGACACAAATTTTAGTTTTCATAAAGGTTGCTAGATCTTTGAGTCAGATGTTTCTATGGTTACTGAAGTAGAATTATAAAAATGTAATAAATTTTTAAACTTTCATTTACAAATACATCAAATTTATATAAAGACTCAGTATTTACAGTGTTGTCCCTTATTTTTCAAGACTTCTGCTGTCAGTCAAGTAGGAGGAGGTGGTGCTGGGTGAAGTGACAGAAGATTTAAATCTACAAGGTCATTTACGTATCAATGCAAACACAGATTTCCCACTAACCTAGGAGCAGAATGGTCATGTAAAAGTATTGATGGACTTGTCTTGGAATGAGCTACATGTGCACAGGGCTGCCATCAGGGCATTACTACCCTTACTGGTGCATGGGACCCAGTCAGCAGAAGCAAAGAGGGGGGCACAGGTCTGTATATGCCGTCATCGCGTAAGCACCGGCATGTACAGTTGTGCTCAAAAGTTTACATACCTCAGCAGAATTTTTCCTTTCTTTGCCTTTTTCAGAGAATAAGAATGATAACAAAAAACCTTTTTCTCCGCTCATGGTTATTGGTTGGGTGAAGCCATTTATTGTGAAACTGCTGTGTTTTCTCTTTTTAAATCTTAATGACAACCAAAAACATCCAAATGACCCTGATCAAAAGTTCACATACCCCAGTTCTTAATACCGTGTATTGCCCCCTCTAACATCAATGACGGCTTGAAGTCTTTTGTGGTAGTTGTGGATGAGGTTGTTTAATTTCTCAGATGGTAAAGCTGCCTATTCTTCTTGGCAAAAAGCCTCCAGTTCCTGTAAATTTCTGGGCTGTCTAGCATGAACTGCGTGCTTGAGATCTCCCCAGAGTGGCTCAATGATATTGAGGTCAGGAGATTGAGATGGCCACTCCAGAACCTTGACTTTGTTCTGCTGTCGACTTGGCCTTGTGTTTTGGATTGTTGTCATGTTGGAACGTCCAAATACATCTCATGCGCAGCTTCTGGGCTGATGAGTGCAAATTTGCCTCCAGTATTTGCTGATAACATGCTGCATTCATTTTTCATTCAACTTTTACAAAGTTTACCAAGTTGTAGCTCACACATCCCCAAAACATCAGCGATCCACCTCCATGCTTTACTGTAGGAATGGTGTTCCTTTTATCATAGGCCTTGTTGACCTCTCTCCAAATGTAACGTTTATGGTTGTGACCAAAAAGTAAAATTTTGGTCTCATCACTCCAAATTACCTTGTGCCAGAACTTTTGAGGCTTGTCTCTGTGCTGTTTGGCGTATTGTAGGCGAGATACTTTGTGGCATTTGCAAAGTAATGGCTTTTTTCTGGCGACTCGACCATGGTGCCCATTTTTCTTCAAATGCCTCCTTATTGTGCATCTTGAAACAGCCACACCGCTGGTTTTCAGAGAGTCCTGAATTTCAGCTGATGTTATTTGTGGGTTTTTCTTTGCATCCCAAACAATTTTCCTGGCAGTTGTGGCCGAAATTTTTGTTGGTCTACCTGACTGTGGTTTGGTTTTTACAGAGCCCCTGATTTTCCATTTGTTAATCACAGTTTGAACTCTGCTGACTGGCATTATCAATTCCTTGGATATTTTTTTATATCCCTTTTGTAACGGGTCTGGGAGGCGGAACCTCTGAGCTTCTATACAAGGGGGCAGTCCTTGTAAGGGAGCGGGTGGCGACCAGGGAAGACGGGCAGGAGGTCACAGCAGGTGACCGGGACAGTCTCTGAGTGAACGGGCTGGAGGTCACGGCAAGTGACCGGGGCAGTCTCTGGATGAACGGGCTGATGGTCACGGCAAGTGACCGGGGCAGTCTCTGAATGAACGGGCAGATGGTCACGGCAAGTGACCGGGGCAGTCTCTGGATGAACGGGCAGATGGTCACGGCAAGTGACCGGGGCAGTCTCTAGGTAAAGGGATGGTACGACCTGTGGCGGCTGATGATAGACGTGAGCTCCCAGGTGAGCAGGCGAGAGTCTCTGGAAGAACGGGTGGTCACAGCATGTGACGGCGGAGCCTCCAGGAAGACCAACAGACAGGCGGCAGATGAGCGCTCCCAGGTGAGCGGGCAGAAGACTCTGGACAGGCGGGTGGTCACAGCACGTGACGGCAGAGCCTCCAGGTAGGCTAGCGGACAGGCAGCAGATGAGCGCTCCCAGGTGAGCGGGCAGGAGTCACTGGACAGGCAGGTGGTCACAGCACGTGACGGCGGAGCCTCCAGGTAGACTAGCAGGCAGGTAGCAGGTGTGTGCTCCCAGGTGAGCGGGCAAGCTGGTCCATAGACAGACTGACAGGAGTTGGAAGGCAGACCGTCGGACCTCGGGCAAGCAGGCAGGTGGCTGATGTGTGCGCCCAGGTGAGCGGGCAGACTGGTCCTTAGACAGACTGACAGGAGTAGTAAGGCAGACCGTAGGACCTCAGACTAGCAGGCAGGTAGCAGATAATCAGGCAGGAATCTGGCAGGTAACTGGCAGGTAACTGGCAGGTAACTGGCAACGGGACCTGAGGGCTGAAGCAGAGTAGTAAACAGTGCAACAACATTGCTCGGGCACCTCCATTTTGGAGGAGGTGCCTTATATATGGTGAAGTCCTCCGGCCATTGGCCGGGGACTCCTTAGGACGGCGCGCGCGGCCCCTTTAAGAGGGAGGGAGAGTGCGCGCGCGCGCCCTAAGCACAGTGGGCGGGAAGGAGCGCGCGCTGCCAGCAGAGCGGGAGGAGGACGCCGGGCACGGAGCAGGGAGGTGAGGGGAACAGCGTCCCTGCCTAGCAGAGGGCAGGGATGCCGGCGCTACAGTACCCCCCCTTTAGGCCCCCCCTTTTTTAGGCCAGACAGAAATTTAGCTAGGATAAGAGGGGCATGGATGTTCTCCCGGGGCTCCCACGTTCTCTCCTCAGGACCAAACCCCCTCCAATCTACTAGAAAAAAGGTCTTTCCTCTCACCCTTTTGGTGGCAAGAATGTTCTCTACCTCAAACTCGTCCTCAGCAGAAACCGGAGCAGGAGGCGTACCTGTAGACTTGGAAAAAGAGTTAAGTACCACAGGTTTGAGGAGAGATACATGGAAGGAGTTAGGGATCCGTAAGTTGGCCGGGAGTTTTAATTTATAGGCCACCGGGTTGATCTGACTGATGACCTCCAGAGGACCAATGAACCGAGGCCCTAACTTGTAAGAAGGTATCTTGAGTCGGACATATTTAGACGAGAGCCAGACTTTATCTCCAGGACGAAATTGTGGAGGATCCAGGCGTTTTTTGTCAGCGTGTCTTTTCATCCGTTTGGACGACTGGAGGAGTGCGGATCGGGTACTCTCCCAAATGGAGGAAAATTTGCTAACGAGAGATTCCGCAGCCGGGTTGTCCACAGAGGTGGAGACAGGAAAAGGAATCCGAGGATGCTGACCGAAGACTACAAAAAATGGGGATTTGGAGGAGGATTCGCTCTCGTGATTGTTATAGGAGAACTCGGCCCATGGTAGGAGATCCACCCAGTCAGAATGATGGGCATTAACGAAGTGCCGGAGGTAACTGGTCAGGTTTTGATTGATCCGCTCCACTTGACCATTAGACTGTGGGTGGTAAGCGGAAGAGAAGTCCAGGGCGACGTCTAGCAGTTTACAAGTGGCTCTCCAGAAACGTGAGGTGAACTGTACCCCACGATCCAACACGATGTGGAGGGGCAGGCCATGAAGACGGAAGATGTGGCGGATAAAGTCTTTAGCCAGTTCGGGTGCAGACGGGAGACCAGGCAGGGGAATAAAGTGAGCCATCTTGGAAAAGCGGTCAGCGACCACCCAAATGACCGTACAACCGGCAGAGACGGGGAGATCAGTTATGAAGTCCATAGCAATATGCTGCCAGGGGGCAGCAGGCACAGGAAGCGGAAGAAGGCGACCGGCTGGCAGGTGTCTCGGGACTTTGTTGCGGGCGCAGGACACACAGGCAGAAACAAAGTCTATTACGTCCTTGTGCAGGGTAGGCCACCAGTAGTGCCGGGCAATAAGCTGGAGGGTCTTTTTCTGACCGGCGTGGCCAGCTAGTTTAGACGAGTGACCCCAGTGTAGGATCTTCTCCCGATCAGGTACTGATACGAACGTCTTACCGGGAGGGAGACGATTTAGGCTCACGGGAGCCACCTGCATTACTCTGGCGGGATCGATGATATGTTTAGGTTCTTCCTCGAGATCGGACACCAGAAAGGATCGGGACAAGGCATCTGCTTTGACGTTTTTATCAGCCGGGCGAAAATGAAGAACAAAATCAAAGCGAGCAAAAAACAAGGACCACCGGGCTTGGCGCGGGTTAAGTCTCCGGGCATGCTGGAGGTAAGCCAAGTTCTTGTGGTCAGTGTAAATTATTACCGGATGAAGAGCCCCCTCGAGTAGGTAACGCCACTCCTCCAATGCCAGTTTGATGGCCAATAACTCTCGGTCTCCTATGGAATAGTTGCGCTCAGAAGAGGAGAAGAGTTTGGAGAAGAAGCCACAAGTTACCATTCTCCCGGAAGGTGATTTTTGAGTAAGTACCGCTCCGGCTCCAGAGGAGGAGGCGTCAACTTCCAGGAAGAACTGCTTGTTGCCGTCCGGACGATGCAGCACCGGGGCGGAAGAGAAGGCCTGTTTTAGGGAAAGAAAGGCCTCCTCTGCTTCGGGCGGCCACTCTTTGGGGTTAGTACCCTTACGGGTGAGCGCGGAAATTGGGGCAGTCCAGGAAGAGAAGTGTGGTATGAAGAGGCGGTAGTAGTTGGCGAAGCCCAGGAATCGCTGAATGGCCTTCAACCCCTCCGGTCGAGGCCATTTCTCGATGGCAGACAGTTTCTCTGGATCCATTCGTAGGCCGGTGTGAGAAATAATGTAGCCCAAAAACGGAAGCGAGGTCTGCTCAAAGAGGCACTTCTCGTATTTAGCGAAGAGGTGATTCTGCCTGAGCAGGACCTGACGAACGTCCCTCCGGTGAGTCTGGAGATCCGGAGAGAAGACCAAGATGTCGTCCAGGTACACCACTACACAGGAGTAGAGAAGGTCCCGCAAGATGTCATTGACCAACTCTTGAAAGACGGCAGGAGCGTTACAGAGACCAAAGGGCATTACCAGATATTCATAGTGGCCGTCCCGGGTGTTGAATGCCGTCTTCCATTCATCCCCCTGACGGATACGAACCAGGTTGTACGCCCCACGGAGGTCCAGTTTGGTGAAGATTCTAGCCCCCCTCAGACGATCAAATAACTCCGGAATGAGCGGAAGGGGGTACTTATTCTTCACCGTGATCTGGTTAAGGCCTCTATAGTCTATACAGGGACGGAGAGAGCCGTCCTTCTTTTTGACGAAAAAGAAGCCTGCTCCCGCCGGGGAGGTAGATTTCCGGATGAATCCCCTGGCCAGATTCTCCTCAATATATTCGGACATCGACCGGGTCTCAGCAGCGGATAAAGGATAAATACGCCCACGGGGAGGAGTAGTACCAGGTAACAGGTCGATAGGGCAGTCGTATGGTCTATGAGGAGGTAGTGTCTCTGCTTCCTTTTTATTAAAGACATCAGCATAAGACCAATAAGGAATCAGAAGTCCAGGTAGATTAGCTGGGGTAGGAGAAGGACGGACGGGATGGACGGGAACCAGACAGGTCTTATGGCAGTCCTGTCCCCAGCGAAGGACTTCTCCGGTCTGCCAGTCAAGCACGGGTGCATGTCTCTGGAGCCAAGGTAGACCTAGCAAGAGGGCGTGAGAGAGTCCAGGCAGAACATGAAAGGAGATACTCTCAGAATGCAGCATTCCCACCTGCAGAGTAATGGATTCGGTGATGAGTTGGATGGGGCGTGGTAAGAGGCCCCCATCCACGGCAGCAACAGACAAGGGTACAGCCAGAGGTTTGGTGGGGATGCGGTATTTCTCTACCAGGGACTGTGAAATAAGATTCCCGGCTGCTCCAGAGTCAAGTTGGGCTAGTTCGAAATAACGGTTCTCCCCGCAGACGATTGAGACTGACAGCAGCAGAGATGGAGAGGATTTATTCTTGTCTAGGTTGACCTCTCTGAGCGAACCTAGACACAGGCGTTTCCCGACCTCTCCGGGCAGGCACGGATCCGGTGCTCCTTACTGCCACAGTAGAAGCAGCTCCCTTCGGCACGGCGTAAGTCCTGACGGGTTTTGACCATCTTGGTCTGGTCAACCTGCATAGGCTCAGGAGAGTGTACCTGGGTAGAGACGGAGGGAGTGACGGGTTTCTGAAAAGTAGGAGCTAGACATGGTAACCTCCTCTCACGGGTGACCTCTTTGGCACGCTCCTGGAACCGTAGGTCAATCCGGGTGGCAAGAGTTATTAGGTCATCGAGAGTGGTAGGAATGTCCCGACCGGCAAGTTCATCTTTAATACGGCCGGACAGACCCTCCCAGAAGACGGATACCAGAGCGTCGTTATCCCAGGCCAGCTCCGAGGCAAGGGTACGGAACCGTATGGCATATTGGCCCACGGTGAGACTTCCCTGACGGAGGCGTAGCAGTGATGATGCGGATGAGGTCTTCCGTCCGGGTTCGTCGAAGACTTTCCGGAAAGCCGTGAGAAAAGCAGGCAAGTTGGACACCAGGGGGTCTCCTCTCTCCCATAGAGGATTTAGCCAGGCCAGGGCCTCCCCGGTGAGATGGGACATGATGAATGCAATTTTGGCCCGGTCGGAGTTAAACTGGTGGGACAATAGTTCAAAGTGCAGGGTGCACTGATTTATGAAGCCCCGAGCCTGGGCGGAGTCGCCTCCGAAGCGAGGAGGTGCAGAAAGCCGGGGTCCGGGGTAGGATACCATGGTATTAGTGGGCAGCGGAGCTGCCGGATTGCGAGACATGGCACTGGCGGAGGTTGCTGGTGGAGCAGTCAGAGTGTCCAGGCGAGTATTGACATTCCGCAGGTGACCCAGGATGGACTCCTGTTGGGACCTTTGACGGGACAGTTCATGACACAGGTCCGAGAGCGAGGGAGCTTGGGTGCCACCGGGTTCCATGGCCCGAGCAAACTGTAACGGGTCTGGGAGGCGGAACCTCTGAGCTTCTATACAAGGGGGCAGTCCTTGTAAGGGAGCGGGTGGCAACCAGGGAAGACGGGCAGGAGGTCACAGCAGGTGACCGGGACAATCTCTGAGTGAACGGGCTGGAGGTCACGGCAAGTGACCGGGGCAGTCTCTGGATGAACGGGCTGATGGTCACGGCAAGTGACCGCGGCAGTCTCTGAATGAACGGGCAGATGGTCACGGCAAGTGACCGGGGCAGTCTCTGGATGAACGGGCAGATGGTCACGGCAAGTGACCGGGGCAGTCTCTAGGTAAAGGGTTGGTACGACCTGTGGCGATTGATGATAGACGTGAGCTCCCAGGTGAGCAGGCGAGAGTCTCTGGAAGAACGGGTGGTCACAGCATGTGACGGCGGAGCCTCCAGGAAGACCAACAGACAGGCGGCAGATGAGCGCTCCCAGGTGAGCGGGCAGAAGACTCTGGACAGGCGGGTGGTCACAGCACGTGACGGCAGAGCCTCCAGGTAGGCTAGCGGACAGGCAGCAGATGAGCGCTCCCAGGTGAGCGGGCAGGAGTCACTGGACAGGCAGGTGGTCACAGCACGTGACGGCGGAGCCTCCAGGTAGACTAGCAGGCAGGTAGAAGGTGTGTGCTCCCAGGTGAGCGGGCAAGCTGGTCCATAGACAGACTGACAGGAGTTGGAAGGCAGACCGTCGGACCTCGGGCAAGCAGGCAGGTGGCTGATGTGCGCTCCCAGGTGAGCGGGCAGACTGGTCCTTAGACAGACTGACAGGAGTAGTAAGGCAGACCGTCGGACCTCAGACTAGCAGGCAGGTAGCAGATAATCAGGCAGGAATCTGGCAGGTAACTGGCAGATAACTGGCAGGTAACTGGCAACGGGACCTGAGGGCTGAAGCAGAGTAGTAAACAGTGCAACAACATTGCTCGGGCACCTCCATTTTGGAGGAGGTGCCTTATATATGGTGAAGTCCTCCGGCCATTGGCCGGGGACTCCTTAGGACGGCGCGCGCGGCCCCTTTAAGAGGGAGGGAGAGCGCGCGCCCTAAGCACAGTGGACGGGAAGGAGCGCGCGCTGCCAGCAGAGCGGGAGGAGGACGCCGGGCACGGAGCAGGGAGGTGAGGGGAACAGCGTCCCTGCCTAGCAGAGGGCAGGGACGCCGGCGCTACACCTTTCCTGTGTTATACAATTCAACTATGTTTTCCTGTAGATCTGTTGACAATTCTTTTTCTTTCCCCATGACTCACAGTCTAGAAACGTCAGTGACTGGATGAATAATGCAAGAGTCTGTCTGGCTCCCAGAAACTCACTCAGCTTTTATGCACACACACTGATTTCAAAGAAACAGGTCACAGGTGAGGATGTTAGCTTTAGTAGCCATTCAAACCCATTTGTGTCAAATTCGGTGCATGTTATCAGGCCAAAATCACCAGGGTATGTGAACGTTTGATCAGGGTCATTTGGATGTTTTTAGTTGTCATTAAGTTTTAAAAAGAGAAAACATAGTAGTTTGACAATAGATAGCTTCACCCAACCAATAACCATGAGTGCAGAAAAAGTTTTTTGTTATCATTCATATTCTCTGAAACAAGGCCAAGAAAGGAAAAATTCTGCAGGGGTATGTAAACTTTTGAGCACAACAGTACGTCCGCCTCTCGCCAGGATACCAGAAGTGGAGCTGCGCTAATAAAATTAATTAAATGGGTGTGGGGTAGAGCAAATGATGATGAATTGAGGGTGGGGGACGGTGGACAGTGAATAATGATGTATTGTCGGGTGGGGGAGCGCAAATAATGAGTTGAGGGTGGGTGACAGAGGAAAGCAAATGTTGAATTGAAGGTTTTAGGTGGGTAGAGTAAATGATAAATTGAGGGTGGGGGTGGGGAGAGCAAATAATGGTGAATTGAGGGTGAGGGACAGCAAATGATGAGGCATTGAGGCTGGGGGATAGGGGACAGTAAATGATGATGAATTTAATTGAAGGTGGGGGAGAGTAAAGGATTATGTATTGTAGGTGAGGGAGAGAAAATTATGATGAATTAGCGGTGGAGGGTGGGGGACAACAAATGATGCTATATTGAGGTTGGGGAAGACCAAATGATGATGACGTGAGGGAGGAGGAGAGCAGTTGATAATGAATAGAGGGTGGGGGTGGGAGAAAGAGGACATGACATAAGAAATTGGGGCGGAAGGGGGCATGTAAATACAATGAATTGGGTAGCGGACGTACAGAGAGTGGGGCGTTGAGGATGCAGGAGTGTGACCGGTAATGAATTGGGGGAAGGTAAGTAAAGTTAGAGCAGCCCACCTTCAGGTCTGTAGGGGGGCATGTACAAATTTGGACATTGTGAGGTTATTTGTTTTATCAATTTTATGCTTCACATTTGACTTTTAGTATAAAATCATTTCTTTTTATACACGTAAAAATGTAAAAGCCATCCTACCACGTTATGGTGACCCTATTCGGTATGGTCTTAACTTCTTGTATTAAAACCTTTTCAAAGTTTGAAAATTGCTAAATTTTCGGAATTTTTGCCAAACTTCCGTTTTTTTCATAAATAAACGCAAGTCATATCGAAGAAATTTTACCACTATCATGAAGTACAATATGTCACGAAAAAACAGTCTCAGACTCAGTGGGATCTGTTGAAGCGTTCCAGAGTTATTACCACATAAAGTAACACTGGTCAGAATTTAAAAATTTGGCTTTGTCATTTAGTACATAATTGGCTCCGTTACTAAGCGTTATGGAGCACTTGCAGCAGAATGTCTGTGTTTGCCCCTAGCTTCTCCCTCCTCCTCTCCATAGATCTTTATGAGCACCAGTTGCCATCTCCTATCTCAGCAATGGGGAAATCTGTGAAGACAAATTTTACCAGTAAAATAAAATTATTGAGAATGAAAGGTCAGTCTGGTAAGGGAAGGAAGCAGATTTGTCTGATGAGATATATTACAAAGTTTTTTTATTTTTATGTGTGCTATTGATTTAGGCTGAGTGCCCACTATGCGTTTTTCAAGCATTTTTGTCGCGGAATTTCCGCAGCGAAAATGCTTAAAAAATGCTTGGTAATACGTGTCCCATGGCTCCCAATGATAATCCGCATGTGCTGTGCACATGCTGCGGAAATTTCCCCTGCGGATTATCATTGCGGAAAAATACGCAGCATGTCCATTAATTTTGCGGACACGCAGCGTAATTGCCGCCATTGATTTGCATTGAAACGCTTGATATACGCATCACTACATGTGCACACGCGGATATGAAGTGATTCACTGTGCGGATGGTACCCATGTTTGGAGAAGAGGAGACTCTCATCCAGACCCGGGTACCATGGTACCTGTAAAAAAAAGAATTTAAAATAAAAAATAAAGATTATACTTACCTTCCGATGGCCCCTGGCCTCCTCAGCGATGCTTCTGGTGTGTTGGGCGGCTCGCGATGGTGTGAAAAGACCTTCCATGATGTCATTTAGTCATGTGACAGGTCACGCGACCGCTGACGTCGGCGGTCACGTGACCTGTCACATGACTAAATGACATCATGGCAGGTCCTTTTACCCAACTGCGAGACACAGGGGAGACCGGACGCATCAGAGAAGGAGACCGCGGGCCATCAGAAGGTAAGTATAATCTTTATTTTTTACCACTCTTATTCTTTTTTTTTTAACTATTACTTGGTCACACTATATAAATCCATGTCGGTTGCATGGATTTATATAGTGTGACCAAGTGATCCTAAAAAGCTTGAAAAAGCGCTTGATAACCCGCATGCAGAAATACATGCAAAAACGTTTCACAAATGCTTCTACCTGGCAGGAAAAACGCATGTAAAATCCGCGTTTTTCCTGCCAGGGAGAAGTGGAAAAAATATGCAGCATTTCTGCATCGTGGGCACTTAGCCTTATAGAGTAAAAAAATGAAAATGACGGTTACTCTTTAAATCATATACTTTTTGTTTTTGTGCTTTTGCATTTAACCCAATTTCTTCCACGACTCATAACTATACATACAATAGGTCACTAAATTATGGCAATACCAAATTTATTTATTTTTTAATGATTTTAGTGGCTAAATTTTTTATCTTTCTGTTGATGTTGATGGTGCCGCATTTAATCTTTTTTTTTGTGTGGTGAGCTGTCTTTTTTATAGATACCATTTTGGGCTATATATGACATCTTGATCACTTTATATTGCATTTTTTGAGGCAGTAACAACCGAAAAGCAGCAATTCTGATGTAATAATTAGTAATGAATGAGCATGCTCGCTACTGCTCGGTGCTCACCCGAGCATTTCACTGCTCGATATGCTCGGCGCTCGCCGAGTATTTCCGGGGATGCTCGGCGGGAGCTCGGGTCCCCTCCCTGCATGTTTGGCGCTTTTTAGAGCGCCAATCAACATGCAGGGATTGTCTGCCACGCAATGTAATGCCACAGCCATGTTGGTTATGGTATTACAGTGATTGGCTGGCCGCACAGCGTTATCTGGTCTATATCAGACCTGGCGCCTCCATGCTCGTCACAGTCTCTCCGGAATCAGACAGTATAGGGAGAGCTGCTGCTGAGCTCGAGAGAGATTTGCTTGTTTATAGTTAGTGTAGCTATACCAGACTATATAGAAACACATATCAATCTCAACTACAGTGCCTTGTGAAAGTATTTGGCCCCCTTGAACTTTTCTACCTTTTGCCACATTTCTGGCTTCAAACATAAAGATATAAAATTTTACTTTTTTTGGGAAGAATCAACAACAAGTGGGACAAAATCGTGAAGTGGAACAAAATTTATTGGATATTTTAAACTTTTTAAAAAAATTAAAAACTGAAAAGTGGGGCGTGCAATATTATTCAGCCCCCTTGAGTTAATACTTTGTAGCGCCACCTTTTGCTGCGATTACAGCTGCAAGTCACTTGGGGTATGTCTCTATTAGTTTTGCACATCGAGAGGCTGAAATTCTTGCCCATTCTTCCTTGCAAAACAGCTCGAGCTCAGTGAGGTTGGATGGAGAGCGTTTGTGAACAGCAGTTTTCAGCTCTTTCCACAGATTCTCGATTGGATTCAGGTCTGGACTTTGAATTGGCCATTCTAACACCTGGATATGTTTATTTTTAAACCATTCCATTGTAGATTTTGCTTTATGTTTGGGATCATTGTCTTATTGGAAGATAAATCTCCGCCCCAGTCTCAGGTCTTTTGCAGACTCCAACAGGTTTTCTTTCAGAATGGTCCTGTATTTGGCTCCGTCCATCTTCCCATCAATTTTAACCATCTTCCCTGTCCCTGCTGAAGATAATCAGGCCCAAACCATGATGCTGCCACCACCATGTTTGACAGTGGGGATGGTGTTTTGAGGGTGATGAGCTGTGTTGCTTTTACGCCAAACATATCGTTTAGCATTGTGGCAAAAAAGTTTGATTTTGGTTTCATCTGACCAGAGCCCCTTATTCCACATGTTTGGTGTGTCTCCCAGGTGGCTTGTGGCAAACTTCAAACAAGACTTTTTATGGATATCTTTGAGAAATGGCTTTCCTCTTGCCACTCTTCCATAAAGGCCAGATTTGTGCAGTGTACGACTGATTGTTGTCCTATGGACAGACTCTCCCACCTCAGCTGTAGGTCTCTGCAGTTCATCCAGAGCGATCATGGGCCTTTTGGCTGCATCTCTGATCAGTCTTCTCCTTGTTTGAGATGAAAGTTTAGAGGGACGGCCGGGTCTTGGTAGATTTGCAGTGGTCTGATACTCCTTCCATTTCAATATGATAGCTTGCACAGTGCTCCTTGAGATGTTTAAAACTTGGGAAATCTATTTGTATCCAAATCTGGCTTTAAACTTCGCCACAACAGTATCTCAGACCTGCCTGGTGTGTTCCTTGGTCTTCATGATGCTCTCTGCACTTGAAACAGAACCCTGAGACTACCACAGAGTAGGTGCTTTTATACGGAGACTTGATTACACACAGGTTGATTCTATTTATCATTACCAGTCATTTAGGACAACATTGGATCATTCAGAGATCCTCACTGAACTTCTGGAGTGAGTTTGCTGCTTTGAAAGTAAAGGGGCCGAATAATATTGCACGTCCCACTTTTCAGTTTTTAATTTTTTTAAAAAGTTTAAAATATCCAATAAATTTCGTTCCACTTCACGATTGTGTCCCACTTGTTGTTGATTCTTCCCCCAAAAATTAGAATTTTATATCTTTATGTTTGAAGCCAGAAATTTGGCAAAGTTCAAGGGGAACAAATACTTTCACAAGGCACTGTAACAGTCCTTCTGAGGACTAATCCAGCAGCAGAGATATCAGTGCTATACAGGCAGGCAGGGTATATAGCAGACTGCAGTGCACATAGCAAGAGGGTCCATTCCATTTCTGTCTCCTGGTGCTTTTACAGATATTTCTAGAAATATCCCCAGGTATCAGGGGCCAGGAATAATTTTTTTTTGCCTGATTATTTGCTTAAAAAGCAATCCAGAGAACACCGTTTTTCTGCACCATTTGCTTGTTGGCACTGAAGAATACAGCCAGGTTCTTTCCATATTACAGCACTAAAAAAACAGCTATTTAAAACTGTAGTTTGTCCATCACACGGATCACATATAATTGCGCTGAAAATATTGCCATTTCTGGCTACCATTTAAATTTTGCTGCCGTGTGTCAGTGAACTTATTGATACGAGGTCGGCGCTGTTAAAAATAGTTACCTACAGGCCAGCTATTTAAAACTGTGGTTTGTCCATCACACGGATCACATATAATTGCGCTAAAAATGTTGCCATTTCTGGCCTCCATTAAAATTTTGTTTCAGTGTGTCAGTGAAGTTATTGACACCAGTTTGCTGTTAAAAATAGTTACCTACAGGCCAGCTATTTAAAACTGTGGTTTGTCCGTCACACGGATCACATAAAATTGTGCTGAAAATATTGCCATTCCTGGCCTCCATTGAAATTTTGTTGCAGTGTGTCATAGTTACATAGTTACATAGTTTATAAGGCAGAAAAAAGACAAGTGTCCATCCAGTTCAGCCTATTTCTTGTACACTGCAGCTATTCCGCAGCGTTGATCCAGGGGAAGGCAAAAAAAAAACATGCGGTATAGGCCAATTTACATCATTGAGGAAAAATTCACTTCCCGACACCAATCTGGCAGTCAGATTAAATCCCTGGATTAATTAACTATCACTAAGCATAAGATGTAATTTTATTGTTCTCAAGAAAGGCGTCCAGGCCTCTCTTGAACTCATTAAGTGAGTTGGACATCACCACTTCCTCTCCCAGAGAGTTCCAGAGTCTGACGGCTCTGACCGTAAAGAATCCCCTTCTATGCTGGTGCAGGAACCTCCTTTCCTCCAGACGCTTAGTGTGCCCCCTCGTCTTTGTCACCATCCTTGGTATAAACAGGTCATGGGAAAGATCTCTGTACTGCCCCCTGATGTATTTATACATGTTTATGAGGTCTCCCCTAAGCCTTCTCTTTTCCAACGTAAATAGGCCTAATTTTGACAACCTCTCTGGGTATTCTAGTCCCTCCATTCCCTTTATTACCTTAGTCGCCCTCCTTTGTATCCTCTCTAGCTCCAATATGTCTTTCCTGAGCACCGGAGACCAGAACTGTGCACAATATTCTAAGTGCGGCCTTACCAGCGCTTTATACAGAGGAAGAACAATGTTCTCATCATATGCCCCTATTCCTCTTCTGATGCATGCCATGACTCTATTTGCCTTCGCAGCTGCTGCCTGACACTGGGCACTCCAATTTAATTTGCTATTAACCAAGACGCCCAGGTCCTTCTCCATGTCAGATTTCCCCAACGGTTTCCCATTTAATATGTATGGGTGACTGCTGTTTTTCTTTCCCATGTGCATGACCTTACATTTATCGGCATTGAACCCCATTTGCCATTTTTTGGCCCAACTCCCCAATTTATCTAAATCCTCCTGTAGCTGTGCCCTATCCTCATCTCAGCAAAATTATTGACACCAGTTTGCTGTTAAAAAAAGTTACCTACAGGCCAGCTATTTAAAACTCTGGTTTGTCTGTCACACGGTTCACATATAAGTTCGCTCCAAATTCAACCATTTGTAGTGAGCGTGGAATATATTGTCCTCCATTTAAAATGAGTAAGGCACGTGGCAAGGGACAGGGAACTGGACGTGATGGTGCATGCAGAGGCCGAGGCCGTGGGCAAGCTGAAATTGTGCCACAACAAACACCCACATCTTCTCGCTGGACCTTCCTGTCCCAATTAATAGGGGACCGCAGAACACCACTATTGAACACAAAGCAGTGTGAAGAGGTTATTGGTTGGATAGCAGATAATACTTCCAGTCGCTTAGCCACCACCACTACCCTGTCTTCCACACAGTTAAGTCTCAGTAGAGGTGAGTCTGGACTGCATATTCCTCACCCTGATCCTCCTTCCTCCCACCATGCCAAGTGCCTAGAAACAACTGATCCCTTACTTGGATACTCCGAAGAGCTGTTCACTTTTCCATTTATAGATTCGGGCCTCTCGCCTGGTCCACATCAAGTGGGGCAAGAGGAGATCACATGTAGCGATGCCCAAATATTTGAGCAGCCACAGTCATATGAAGGCGAAGGTGGGAAAGTGTCACAAGAGGTGGATGATGATGAGGCACAATTGGCAGAAAGTCAGCAGGAGGACCAGGGTGCGGAAGTGGAAGACGAGGTGGTGGATTATACAGTAACTGACCCAACCTGGCAGGAGGACATGCAGAGCAAGGACAGCAGCACACAGGGGGAGGGAGGCAGACCATACCAACAGGCTGGAAGAAGCAGTGTGGTGGCCGCAGATAGAAGGCGGGAAACCGTTCCCCATAACACCAACACGACGGAAGTTGCCAGTACAACTGTTAGGTCTTCCCTAGTCTGGATGTTTTTTAAAGACTCTGCCGATAACCCCAAAAAGGCCATTTGCACCACCTGCCAGGCCAGCACCAGCCTGACCACCATCAGCATGATCAGGCACATGGCAGCAAAGCACCCGACTTTGTGGGCCGAACCCCAGGGCCCAGGAACAGTGTCTGCACGTGACACAACTGCTTCTTCCGCTGTTGTGCGTGCAAGCCAATCCCCTGTTCATAGTGCATGCGAAGATGCCTCCTGCCCTGCACCTGTCGTTGCACACTCTCAACTAGCACCATCAGCAAGGATGTCCTTGTCCCAGCGCAGTCTTCAGTTGTCCATACCCCAGTCCTTGAAACGCAAGCGCAAATACGCAGTCAATGCCCCACAGGCCACACTACTAAATTCCCACATTTCACGGCTGTTTTCGCTCAAAATGTTGCCTTTTAGGCTTGTGGAGAGGGAAGCTTTCCGCAGCCTGATGGCGTCAGCCATCCCTCGGTACTCAGTCCCCAGTGGCCACTATTTCTCCCGGTGTGCCATCCCCGCATTACACAAGCACGTGTCCCACAACATTAGCCGTGCCCTCAACAATGCAGTTACTGGGAAAGTCCACCTAACCACGGACACGTGGACAAGTGGTTGTGGGCAGGGACGGTATATCTCGCTGACGGCACACTGGGTTAACATAGTGGAAGCCGGGACCCAGTCAGACCTTGGGACGGAATACAACCTCCCGACGCCAAGGATTGCAGGCCTTAGGTCAATCAGGGTTGCCCCCACAGTCTACAGCTCCTGTACCTCATCCTCCTCAGCCTCCCCCTCCTCTTCAGGCTCCATCTCTGAAATGAACACATCAGTCACAGGCTGGAAGCACTGCAGCACTGTCAGGCTGTGCTGAAGCTAATATGCTTAGGTAACAAATCGCACAATGCAGAAGAGTTGTGGACAGCTCTGAAAGAGCAGGCAGATCTGTGACTCACACCACTGAACCTACAGCCAGGCATGGTCGTGTGTGACAATGGCCGGAACCTTGTGGCTGCTCTGAGGTGAGGCAAGCTCATACATGTACCATGCCTGGCCCATGTGCTTAACCTCGTGGCTCAGCGGTTTCTCAAAAGCTACCCGGAGCTGCCGGATCTGCTTGTCAAAGTACGCCGCCTGTGTGCCCATTTTAGAAAGTCAGCTACAGCTTCCGCCGCCCTTGCATGCTTCAGCAGCGTTTGCAGCTTCTGGCTCACCGACTGGTGTGTGATGTCCCCACACATTGGAACTCTACACTACAGATGTTGGGAATGATTTATGAGCAGAAGAGGGCAGTTGTTGACTACCAGCATCAACAAGGCCGTCTGTATTCAGTTCATAATCCGCACATAAGACCTCAGGAGTGGACATGGATGTTAGACATCTGTACCATCCTCCAAAACTTTGAGGACTCCACCAAGATGGTGAGCAGTAGAGATGAGCGTTGTTCTACTCGAACTGTTCGCCAATCTCAAATTCGAGCTGTTTTGGGCGGTGTTCGAGCCGGTCGGCGAACACGAACAATTTGAGAAAAATTCGGCTGTTCGAGGTTATGTTCGATAACTGTTCGTGCACCAAAATCATAACTGGATTTTTTCTCAGTAATGATGAAAATTAATGTTAATACGCAGTTTGAGTGTACAGCGGGGCGGGGGGAGGGGCAGGGGATGGATCTCTGCAGGAACAATGAAGATCTCCATTTTTTTTTCTCTTTCCCGCATTTGCAGTGGGGAGGTGCAATCTGTCAGCCTATCAGCAGCGCACACACGGAGCGAAGTGCTTTTTTTCACACAAGCAAGGGCATGTGTGATTGGCAGTGTATGTCACATGTCCTTGCCCTATAAGACCAAGCCATTTTCCCCGTCGCCACCATTTTCTCACTGCTGCAGCTGCAGCTGCGTGTTAGACGGCACCGCTGTTGCTGTGTGCGCTATACCTTGTTAATTTCAAGCCAATTTTCGCACAAATATACAGATAGCTTGGGAGTAGGGAATAGTTGTGATTGCAGTCCTTTTAAGGACTAGGTTACAGCATTTCCTACGACTTTTATCAGGCAGGTCTGTGCTCTTAAATAGATAGATTGTGGGAGTAAAGACTAATTGTAATTGGAGTCCTTTTCAGGACTAGGTTACATCAGTTCCTATCAGTTTTTGCCAGGCAGGTCTGTGCCAGTGCTGTGCAAGTTTTTTTCACAGCATTTGGCTGAATCTAGCAAAGCTAATCCTTTTTGGCCTATTGCAGAGTGTGTTAGTCAGTGGAGTAGCCTATCTGTGTTGCAAGATATACCACCTGTGTATAGAATACCAATTTTTTTACTGCACCTAGTGAAGTAAAATCTTTTGGGCATAGCATCATTCTATTAGTCCATCTATACTGACCTCCATCAGGTTGCAAACTGAATATAATTTTTTTCTTCATTTAGCTCTGAAAAAATATTTGGGCTTCTAGCAGTGTGTGGGACTTGTTCTATTAGTCCTTCTATACTGACCTCCAGCAGGTTGCAAATTGAATATAATTTTTTTCTGCATCTAGCTCTGAAAAAATATTTGGGCTTCTAGCGGTGTGTGGGACTTGGTCTATTAGTCCATCTATACTGACCTCCATCAGGTTGCAAATTAAAAATAATTTTTTTCTGCATCTAGCTCTGAAAAAATATTTGGGCTTCTAGCAGTGTGTGGGACTTGGTCTATTAGTCCATCTATACTGACCTCCATCAGGTTGCAAATTAAAAATAATTTTTTTCTTCATTTATCTCTGAAAAAATATTTGGGCTTCTAGCAGCGTGTGGGACTTGTTCTATTAGTCCATCTATACTGACTTCCATCAGGTTGCAAATTAAAAATAATTTTTTTCTGCATCTAGCTCTGAAAAAATATTTGGGCTTCTAGCAGTGTGTGGGACTTGGTCTATTAGTCCATCTATACTGACCTCCATCAGGTTGCAAATTAAAAATAATTTTTTTCTGCATCTAGCTCTGAAAAAATATTTGGGCTTCTAGCAGTGTGTGGGACTTGGTCTATTAGTCCATCTATACTGACCTCCATCAGGTTGCAAATTGAATAAAAAAATTTTCTGCATCTAGCTCTGAAAAAATATTTGGGCTTCTAGCGGTGTGTGGGACTTGGTCTATTAGTCCATCTATACTGACCTCCATCAGGTTGCAAATTAAAAATAATTTTTTTCTGCATCTAGCTCTGAAAAAATATTTGGGCTTCTAGCGGTGTGTGGGACTTGGTCTATTAGTCCATCTATACTGACCTCCATCAGGTTGCAAATTAAAAATAATTTTTTTCTGCATCTAACCCAGCCAATAGTTTTGGCCTAATACCACAGTTTGGCCACTCAGCTCTGCTCGGTTACCATCCATTGTTTTTTTGTGCAAACAACTCCAGAGTTGTGAATTAGTTAACCACCAAAATGAGTGGAAAAAGGCCTGCTGCTGGTGGAAAGGGGAATAGGCGTGTTGGGAAGGGGAAAAAAGGTTGTGTCCGTGGGGTAGGTGCAGAAGAAAGACCATCTTCCAGCCAAACTAAAATGTCTACTTCTTTTAGCGGACAATGTGATAAGATCCCTTTCTTATGGCCACGCCAATCGCTACAAATTCCAGATGAGGCACAAAAACAGCAGGTGCTTCAACGGATATCAAGTGCTCCTTTAAGTGGGCTCTCCTCCACATCAACTTCAACATCACAAATACTCCAGTCCTCAAAGGTGTCACCCAAATCGCACTTGCTTCCTCACAGCTCCCAAATCTCCAGCTGCCCGTCTGAGTATGAGGTAGAACAGATGGTTGAGTCTGCAGAGCTGTTTACTCATACTATAGCCTGGGAATCAGAGGTCGACTCCAGCGCTTCTGTGAATCCAGACGAGGAAATGATCTGCACTGATGCCCAGAATCTTTATGAGTCGGATCCAGGACCAGACGCAGAAGGTTCTGACCATAATGTAGACCCTCATTCCCAAACTGTAACTCCTGTTGGTGGAGACAATGAGGAAGACGATGATAAGACTCAAATACCTGATTGGAGCGACAACTTTAGTTTTTTGTCAGGGCAGGAACAGGTTGGCTCTGAGGACGACGGGTGTGATAACACACAGGGTGATGATGATGAGGTCGGAGATCCCACTTACTGTCAACCCACAGTCAGCCAAGAGATGAGGTCAGCAGAGGAGGTGGAGGAAGATGCTAGTGACGACGAGGTCAGGTTGCGCCTTCCTGGACAGAGACGTAGTACTGGAAGCACGTCAACAACTGCATCCTCAAACACAACTCTGCCTCTCACCACAAGTCGTGGTGGCTCTTCAGGTCGCATGGGTGCTAAGCCTTGCATAGCCTGGGCATTTTTTCAGATCGATAAAGATGACCCAACTCGTGTTATCTGTAACATTTGTCAGCAAAAGCTAAGTAGAGGCCAAAAAATACATAGTTTGAGTACTTCATGCATGAACCGGCACATGGACATGAAGCATAAGTTGCAGTGGGAAGCTCAGTGTGCTACAATGCGGTCTAGCCGGCAGGGCCAACCACCGTCTGCCATATCTTGTGCATCCGCGGCCTCTTCATCCTCTGTGACTGGGGAGACAGCAGTCACACCTGTTTTGGGGCGCAGACCTGCCACCTCTTTACCCGCAACAGCCAGCGTGATTGGCAGGTCATCATTTTCTTTGGAGGTGGTAACACCAGCTGGTCTTGAGCGCTGTCCGACATCGATAGCACCACCTTTGGATCAAGGCAACCTAACATGTCCGCCTGCATCTTCCTCACAGACCGGCAGTTTGCCGGGGACACCCTTATCAACCCCGTCTAAGCACAATAGCCAGCCCTCGGTCCCTCAGATGTGGACAAGTAAAAGACCATTTCCTCCTAGCCATGAGAAAGCTAAGAGGTTGAATTTCACCATCTGCAAGCTCTTGGCTACAGAAATGCTGCCTTTCCGCCTGGTGGACACAGAGGATTTTCGAGACCTTATGTCCGTCGCAGTGCCCCAGTACCAGATGCCCAGTCGGCACTACTTCTCAAAGAAAGGTGTGCCTGCGCTCCACCAGCATGTCGCACACAACATCACCGCTTCTTTGAGAAACTCTGTGTGTGACAGGGTGCATTTCACCACAGACACTTGGACGAGTAGGCATGGACAGGGGCGTTACATGTCGCTGACTGGGCACTGGGTAACTATGGTGACAGCAGGACAAGGGGCTGCTGTCCAAGTCTTGCCGTCCCCACGAGTTGTGCGTCAATCCTCTTTATGTCATTTTTCCTCCACTGCTTCTGCCTCCTCGACCTCCTCTCGGTCTTCCACCTGCACCCAAAGCCTGTCTGGTCATGCCACAAGCTTTCTAACTGCGCAGAAGGGATCCTGCACACCTCCTTACTATGCTGGCAGTAGGGCTCAACGTCATCAGGCGGTTTTTACATTGAAATGTCTGGGAAATGTGAGTCACACAGCTGAGGAGTTGTGGTCAGCTCTGGAGAACCAATTTCATGAATGGTTGTCTCCACTGGACCTGAAACCAGGGAAGGCCGTGTGCGACAATGCTGCAAACCTGGGTGCGGCCCTTCGCCGGGGCAATGTCACACACGTGCCTTGTATGGCTCACGTGTTGAACCTGGTTGTCCAGCAATTTTTAGCCCACTATCCCAGACTAGATGGCCTTCTGCAGAGGGCACGGTCGCTGTGTGCTCACTTCCGCCGTTCGCATCCCGCAGCTCAGCGACTTACATCTCTACAGAAGTCGTTGGGCCTGCCACTTCACCGGCTAAAATGCGATGTGCCTACCCGGTGGAATTCAACTCTGCACATGTTGCAGCGACTGTGGCAGCACCGACAAGCCCTGGTGCAATACGTTCTGACGTATAGCCTGGGCCAACGAGATTCAGAGGTGGGGCAAATCACGCTGGAGGAGTGGTCTCAGATCAGGGACCTATGCACCCTTCTGCACAGTTTTGAAATGGCGACGAAGATGTTTAGTGCTGACGATGCCATTATCAGCATGACTATTCCGGTGATTTACATGCTGGAGCACATGTTAAACAGAATTCGGAGTCAGGTGGTGGCACAAGAGGAGGTGGAGGAAGTAGAGGAGGAGGAGTTGTATGCGGAAGGGCTAACATCTGCAAGGTCCAGACGGTCGGCAGCACCAAGGCGGCAGGCATGTGAGGGTGGGGGAGATGATTTTACCAGGGCGCATGGTAGCAGCCAAACTAGTGAGGAAGGTGCAGGAGCCCAGGAAGAAGTGGAGGACGAACTGATGGAAGACTCATCAGATGAGGGAGACCTTGATCACATTTCTGTTGTGCGAGGTTGGGGGGAGAGGACAGAGGAAGGAAGCATGATTGCTACCTCGCCACCAACACAACAGGGACTTGGTGCTCCTGGATGCGCAACACACATGAGTGCCTTCTTGCTGCACTACCTGCAACATGACCCTCGAATTGTGAGAATTAGAAATAATCCTGACTACTGGGTTGCCACACTGTTAGATCCCCGGTACAAAAGTAAATTTGCAGAAATTATTCCTGCCATAGAAAGGGATGCACGCATGCAGGAGTATCAGCAGAGACTGTTGCAGAATCTTACATGTGCTTTTCCACAAAATACCAGTGGTGCACGTAGTGAATCTCACAGTTCCAACTTGCCAACCGTGGGACCGTCAAGTGTTCAGCACTCAAACCGTAACAGAACCACAGTATCTGCTGGTAACATCAATTTTGCGGAATCATTTCACCACTTTTTTAGCCCATCCTTTGCAAGGCCACAGGAGACAAGAAGTCTGACACATAGTCAACGCCTAGAGACGATGGTACAGGAGTATCTCCAAGTAAACATTGAAGCCACGACTGTGTCACTGGACCCTTGCTCTTTTTGGGCTTCCAATCTGGATAAATGGCCGGAGCTAGCCACTTACGCCTTGGAGATCTTGTCATGCCCCGCAGCCAGCGTTCTGTCTGAACGTGTGTTCAGCGCTGCTGGTGGTGTGCTGACAGATAAGCGCACGCGGCTCTCCACTGATAATGTAGACAGACTCACGTTCATAAAGTTGAACAAATCATGGATCCGAAACGACTTTTCTACCCCTGTGTCATCCTGGGGAGAGTAAAAGCTTGATGATTGGTTAAAATCACCCTACCAACCGTTTTAAGCTTTCAAATTACTAATCATGTTTATCTGTATCTTGACTGGAAAATAATTTGGGCTTTGTAGCAGTGTGCAGCACTGATCCTATTAGGCCATCTATAATAAGCTTCACCAGATTTAAAATTAAAAATAATTTTTAGCTGCATCTAGCCCGGAAAATAATTTTGGGGCTCCGAGATGCGCAAGACACATAAGTGCCTTCTTGCTGCACTACCTGCAGCATGACCCTCATATTGTCAGAATTCGAAGTAATCATGACTACTGGGTTGCCACACTCTTAGATCCCCCAAACTTTTCGATCAACCTTTTCATTTTAATAAAGACCAAAAAAATGGTCATTTTTGAAATTATAAGCATTAGCAGGTTGTTAGAAACTGAAATCAAACAGTTTTCAACTCAAAACTTTATTCTAGGTGATGTTACATTTTCACATAGGACCCCTTGTTCGAAAGGAGCTTCTGAACTCTCTCGTCCATTGAATTTGTCAGGTTTTGGATGGTTTCTGCTTCAATTGTTTTGCATGAGGACAGAATACCCTCCCAGAGCTGTTGCTTAGATGTGAACTGCCTCCCGCCATCATAGACACTCCTTTTAATGATGCTCCAAAGGTTCTGAATGGGGTAGAGGTCAGGGGAGCATGGGGGTCACACCATAAGTTTGTCCCCTTTTATGCCCATATCAGCCAGAGATGCAGATGTTTTATGTGCAGCATGAGATGGTGCATTATCATGCAGAAAAATGATCTTGCTGTGAAATACACGGTTCTTCTTCTTGAACCATGGCAGGAAGTGCTGTTTGAGAAAATCCACATACATTATGGAGTTCATCTTTAGCGCCTTCAGGGATCCTAAAGGGGCCGACAATCTCTCTCCCCATGATTCCAGCCCAAAACATTACTCCACCTCCTCCTTGTTGGCGCTGTAGCCGTGTTTGCGTGGGGTGTCCATCAACCAGCCATCCTCCACTCCATTCATCTGGACCATCAAGCGCTGCACGGCACTCATCCGTGAACAAAACAGTTTTGAAATCAGTCTTCATGTAATGTTTGGCCCACTGGAGCCGTTTCTGCTTGTGTGAAGTGGATAGAGGAGGTCGACAGGATGGCATATGCACAGCTGCAAACCTCTGAAGGACCCTGCATCTTGTTGTTCGGGGGACGTTGGAGGCACAAGCAGCTTCAAAAACTTGTCTGCTGCTATGACAAGGCTTTTTTGCCGCTGCTGTTTCAACCTGACGTAATTGCCTGTAGGAAAGAGTCCTCAATTTGCCCTTATCAGCACGCACACGTGTGTACTGTGAATCAGCTACATACTTCTTGATTGCCAAGACACTTCATCCTGATCATCGCACAATGTTGATTGTAGTCATGCCTTGACCTAAACACTCCACAATTTGTTGCTTCTCAGCAGCCGACACATCCTTTTTCTTTCCCATTTTGGCAGAAAATGTAGGCTGCTTAATAATGTGAGAGAGCCTTCTTAAGTAGTCTTGCCTTTCATTGGACACACCTGCCAAACTAATTAGCACAGGTGTCTGCAATTGCTTACAGTGATATAAAGAGCCCTGACACACATCACCATCAATGAGTTTAACTGACAAACAAACAAATTCTTCCCTTATCACTCCTAAACACTTTTTGCATAATAATTTGGAACGCGGTGTACATGTGCTTTTCCACAAAACACCAGTGGTTCACGTAGTGAATCTTACAGTTCTAACTTGCCAACCGTGGTCTGTATGGAATTGTTCAATAAAGGGCCCAAAATTAAGATAACATAGATGGGAGAGGTCTCTATGAATAGGAATTCCTAAGTATTTGATACCCTGTGAGGGCCAGGCAAAGGGAAAGTTGGACTGGATGGAATCCTATATGGATTTAGGGAGGGAGACATCGAGGGCCTCAGACTTCGCTGCATTGATTTTAAAATTTTACCATGTAACAAAGTGATCTATTTCAGCCATAACAGCAGGGATGGATATATGTGATTGAGTGATATATACTAGGACATCATCAGCAAATAGAGAGCACTTGTACTCGGTGCCTCCCACCTCAATCCACCTAATATTGGGGTTATGGCGAATTGATGAGAGCAGGTGCTCCGTCACTAGGATGTATAAGAGAGGGGACAGAGGACATCCCTGCCTTGTCCCATTGGTGATTGTGAAAGGTGATGAAAATGTTCTGACGCACCCCCTGGGCCTTGGGACACCCGGAGCCGGACCCTTTTTGGTGGATGCTGGTGGTTGTAGTCTTCGTGGCGGCGATCCGGTTCCGTGGCTCAGGGCGGTCAAACCAGTGGCGGAACTATTTATGTGGTTTTGATGTTTAAATGTCCGACTACGCCACCCGTGGATTGCGGTCAGAGTGAACCGCCGCTACAGGGCAGACCGCTAAGGCTGGTGTTGTGGGTGCAGCAGAGCGTAGCATAACTCCCCACGGGAGGAGTATAGCCTCAGGGCAGTGTATGCGGAGGATGGGGGTGATGGTGCAGGGCAGCAGCAGTAACGACACGGAGTCAGTGATGCAGTTCAGGGCCTTTACTCACAGTTCTTATTATCCAGACCACGTCTGCAGGTAACGGCTGCCCACGTCGTACTGTGCTCACCAGTTGAGGAGCTCAGACAACTCCCAGATAACTTTGGAGCGCTTCACAGGACCCCCTTTGTGTGTCCTTTGTCTGGCCTTTCTTACCAACACTTCTGTCCGGCTGCCTCGGGCCTCCTCTTGGTAAACTTGGCGCCAGTTTCCCTGACCCTATGTGGTGCCTTCCTAGCGGGTGGAGCAAGGTGCTGCGCCACATAAAATGTCAGAGCCTCCGGTTTCTAGCTGAGGGTCGTTTCCTGCCTCCACTAGTTCGGGGACCGGTCTCCCCCTTTGGCCTGACCCCTCCACGCAGGTGGATTCGGGCGTGCGGTGGCGACTCGCCCGTCCGCACCCCTGGGATCCCTTCATTCCTCGTTCCTGGAGCCTTCTCCGCTCCTCTTCCTTCCTTCTCCCTCTTGCAGGCCTGGGCCTGTGTTACTAGGCCCGCCTCCGGAGCAGAGCTCATGCAGAGCCCCTGCTCCCTGCCACTTCTGCTCAGACTTCTCTGCACTGAACTAAGATGGTGCCCACCTTTTATACTCCCTTCTCAATGCACCCAGGAACTGCTTCCTCCCTGCTCCTGCACTGCAGGGTTCCCCTTCCTCAGTGTTCCCTCCCCCCACTCCAGCCAGGGACAGGGACTGTCGTGCCCATCTCAGGGGCATATTGGTCGCCCTGCCCCACGGCAATGTGGTGTAATGCATGCAGGTGTCGGGTCCTGATCCACACTCCATCCTTATCTGAGAGTGAGATATCACACCTCTGGGTGAGGTGCAATACGTCTGTAGCAACCGAGCCCTCGGTGCTACAGTTCCATTTATCTTCAGCCTAGGTGACGTATTGTGATACAGGGCCGTGATTTTGGCTATAAAAGGGTCCCCTAGACCCCTACCCCAAGCTTTTTAAGAGAATCATATATGGCGTGCCAGGAGACTCTATGGAATGCTTTCTCAGCATCCAACGAGAGTATCTACTTACAAATTTTTAACTGCATCTAGCCCAGGAAATACTTTGTGCCTAGTAGCAGTGTCTGCTAGTCAGCGGATTATCCCGGCTGTTAAGCAAGCTACACCACCTGTAGTTTGGACACTTAATTTTTTCAAAGGAAATGCTTCGGGACCACGGGATACTTAGTGAAGAGCATCAGGAGGCACCCCAAGGCATAGGGGCTGGGACTGGCAGTAGGATGCCTTGCGGTGGACAGCCGAGCTCGATCCTTATAAAAGCTTTTTAACTGCAGCAGCTTTAGTGGACGCTACTGGAGCTGGAATTACGCGTCTGCTGGCATGAGACTTGCCCTCCAATAGATCCTTGTAAATGGATTTAAAGTGTATTCATTCAAATTAGAGGGACAATTTAAATTAAAAAGCTTAGAGCTGCCTCCACCACAGGGGGGCTCTCTCGACCCACCAGCGGACAGGCACCAGTATTGGGAGAGGGGGGCTGGCCGTCAGGGTTCACCGCGGCTCTGGCACAAACCCGGCGACACGGAGGTGGCACGGGCAGGAGCGGACTGGCCGTCTCGGCTTCTCACTTTTTGGATTTTAGAAGGGCATGACATGCCTATATCTGTGTCTCCCCCTCCTTTTACTCCTCCACCTCTTTTCTTTTCGCATGACTATATGTACTTGTCACTTTTCCATGTGTTAGTTGTGTCTTCTGAGCAGTTTGTCAGCTTTTGGACACCTTTGAATGTGTTTTCTATGTGTTTCTATGTGTTTTTGTTTGCCTGCCATTGGTTTTAACGGTGTTCGAAGGTGTTCGACGAACAGTTCGACGAACAGTTCGGCGAACACACGGGTGTTCGACGAACCGAACCGAACTCGAACACTACGGGGGTGGCTCAACACTAGTGAGCAGCGATGACGCCATAATTAGCGTCACCATCCCGCTTCTCTGTCTTCTGAAACGCTCTCTGCTCACAATCAAAGAGGATGCATTGCAGGCAAAGCATGATGAGATGGAGCAAGGAACCATACAAGGTGATTACACACAGCCAAGCCTCATCTCATCCCAACGTGGATTGGGTGACAATGAGGAAGAAGAGGAGGAAGAACAGGAGCTAGTTTCATGCGCTATAGACAGTACTACCTGCACAACTGTCACACTGTCTGTTCAGCGTGGATGGCCTGAGGACAGGGAGTAGGAGAAGGAGGAGGATGAGAGCATGGTCTGTATTCCTCTTTGTGAGAACACGGAAATCTTGCCTGTTAGCAGTCTGGCACGCATGGCTGAGTTTATGCTATGCTGCCTTTCCCGAGAACCTCGCGTTCTCAAAATTTTGGGTGACAGTCATTACTGGTTGGTGACACTTCTAGACTCACGCTACAAGGAGAACTTTCTGTCTCCTATTCCCGTGTCGGACAGGCTTAATAAAATGGGGCCATACCAGAAGGCCCTTGTTGCGGAATTGTTAAAAAAATTCCCATCTGAAAACGCTGTCAGCAGAGGTCACAGTTCGTTGGACAACCAAGGAGTACCGGCGAGAGAGACACAACTTCAATCCAGCAGAGGCAGGAGAACACTGTCAAAGTTCTAGGAGAGTTTTCTCAGCCCCTCCCATCGCGCAAGCCCTGAAGCGCGGGGTACTCTCACAAGGAGTGCAAAGTTTGGGAAGATGTTGAGGGAGTACCTTGCCGACCGTATCAACGTCCTCCGTGATTCCTTTGTGCCTTTTAATTATTGGGTATCCAAACTGGACGCGTGGAATGAACTGGCTCTCAATGCCTTGGAGGTCTTCGCCTGCCCTGCCGCTAGTGTTTTATCAGAGCGGGTTTTTAGTGCTGCTGGTGGAATTATAACTGATAAGAGCATCCGCCTATCAACTGAAAATGCTGACAGGCTGACTCTTATAAAAATGATTAAGGGCTGGATTGGGCCATACTTTTCAACACCATCGAATGATAGCAGCATAACATAAACTCAAATCCAGTGTCTTTTTTTGGGAGGTGTATTCCCACGCACCTTTTCACACCCACACATGGGTATACGCTTCCTGATTTTGGCTATTTGCTCTTGTCCTCCTCCTTCTCCTCATCATCATCCTCCATCACCATATCACCAGGGTGACCGTGGTCTGTGATGCAACACCCACATAATTTTTTTAAAGGGTGTTTATGATGCCCGTAAATTTTTTTTTTTATGCAGTATGTTCATGTATACACCCCAGGGGTTAATGTTTTTCAGCCCATACACTTAGTGCATGGTCATTAGAAGTATAGGAGACCAGCTCCTTTCTAATGGGAACATTTTTTCATGAAGTCTTCTACGTCTCTTCCAAGGGGCATCGGAGTGTCTCCCAATTTTTGGAAACCGTTGCATTCACTGCATAGGCAAACACAATGGGAGACCCACTTCATAATAATGGGAATATTGTTTTCAGGAGGCCCTCTGACCTCCACGTCTCTTCCAAGGGTCATTGGAGTGCCTCCAAATTTTTGGCAACCCTTGAATTCACTGCATAGGCAAACACATTGGGAGACCCACTTCCTAATAATGGGAACATTGTTTTCAGGAGGCCTTCTGACCTCCACGTCTTTTCCAAGGGGCATTGGAGTGCCTCCAAATTTTTGGCAACCCTTGCATTCACTGCATAGGCAAACACAATAAGAGACCCACTTCCTAATAATGGGAACATTTTTTTTCAGGAGGCCCTCCTCTACGTCTCTTCCAAGGGGCATTGGAGTAGGTCCAAATTTTTGGGAGCCCTTGAATTCACTGCATAGGCAAACAGTATGGGAGACCCACTTCCTAATAATGGGAACATTGTTTTCAGGGACCCTACTCTAAGTCGCTTCAAAGGGGTATTGGGGTGTGTCCAAATTTTCAAAGGAGTATTGGGGTGCGTCCAAATTTTGGGCAGACCTGCCACTCACTGCATACACAATAACAGTATAGGAGACCCACTCTTTAGTAATGGAACAACAAAGCATAAGCGGCTGATGGCTCAATGAGAATAGCGAGGGCCGACTGGTGGCCCTTTAAGAATGGTAAAGGCCGCCTGATGGCCCTATAAAAATAGGCTTTGTGATTTTCAGAGTCCCTCCTTCATAAATGAAACAGGATGTGTCTGATGATGTGTCACACACCACATGGCCAGATAAGGTTGTGAAATGTTAAAATTACATTTCCCGGTGAATGCATTTGTCTTGGTTGGAAGCAATGCAAAAGTACAAAAATGCATCAAAAACGCTATGTGTGAACATAGCCCAAGGTGTGCAGGAGCATTTTTGTTTTTGGTTATTTATTTTGCCTTATATAAAAGTCATTACCCTGGAAAGGATTTTCCTTAACATATTTCCCAGGAAAATCCATTTTGGTTTCGTTTTTGTATGTTTTATTGTGAGTCCGAAAAGTGGCGTAATATCTCTGACAACGTTATTGACAGCAGTGACCTGGGAGTTGGAAATACTTCCCGGGGTCTTCCCCATGCTGTTCCCATGTCATTTGAACACTGTTCCCATCGATTTAGGCAATTTTTAGGCCCTCTGCAGACCGCCGGGGGGAGCCGCCTGAAAAATGCTCTAGTTTCCCACATTGGGCTCGTTGCTCAACCCGAGCATTGAGCACCCGAGCATTTTAGTGCTCGCCCATCAATTGTAACAATTATTTTTTTCTGTTTCAGCATTTGCCTTATAGATTAAATAATATATTTTAATAGATTGGATTTTTGCGGATGCATAATACTGATAATCATGTTTTATTAATAATTATTAAGAGGAAAAATTAAATTGCAAACTAAGCCATAAATTATCTATCTACACTTGGTGGGAGTGGAGAAAAGACAAAAGCAACACTCAAAGCAGATCTTTAGTTCTGAAAGTATTTAATCTTAGGCATAGCAGAAATTGTCAGTGGAATTTTCTTCCTTACCAATTAGAAATTGTCCACACCTGAATTTGTAAGATAATCTATTATTTATTGATCATGCTAGCAAGGAGACAAAATGAAAACCAACAAATCATGAGCTTAATCATAATGTCAACCCTCATTTCATTCCATGGCAGTTATATAGGTAAAAATAAAGGCATATCATAATAATGATTCTAGTACAGGAATATATAATTAACAGAAGTCGAAATGCAGCTGTTATGTGAAGGTCAAATAATCTGGCTGTAAATTCTAATTATTGCATTTTAACGAGTGAGGGAAGACACCAGCTAACTATAAAGGAATTCAAAAACAAACTCACAGATGTTCACTTAGAGATAATAATTAGTTAATATAAGACTGAGTCTAATATATATGTAAATAAATACAGTACAGACCAAAAGTTTGGACAGACCTTCTCATTTAAAGATTTTTCTGTATTTTCATGACTTTGAAAATTGTACATTCACACTGAAGGCATCAAAACTATGAATTAACACATGTGGAATTATATACTTAACAAAAAAGTGTGAAACAACTGAAAATATGTCTTATATTCTAGGTTCTTCAAAGTAGCCACCTTTTGCTTTGATGACTGCTTTGCACACTCTTGGCATTCTCTTGATGAGCTTCAAGAGGTAGTCACCGGAAATGGTTTTCACTTCACAGGTGTGCCCTGTCAGGTTTAATAAGTGGGATTTCTTGTCTCATAAATGGGGTTGGGACCATCAGTTGTGTTGTGCAGAAGTCAGGTAGATACACAGCTGATAGTCCTACTGAATAGACTATTAGAATTTGTATTATAGCAAGAAAAAAGCAGCTAAGTAAAGAAAAACAAGTGGCCATCATTTCTTTAAGAAATGAAGGTCAGTCAGTCCGAAAAATTGGGAAAACTTTGAAAGTGTCCCCAAGTGCAGTTGCAAAAACCATCAAGCGCTACAAAGAAACTGGCTCACATGAGGACCGCCCCAGGAAAGAAAGACCAAGAGTCACCTCTGCTTCTGAGGATAACTTTATCTGAGTCACCAGCCTCAGAAATCGCAGGTTAACAGCAGCTCAGATTAGAGACCAGGTCAATGCCACACAGAGTTCTAGCAGCAGACACATCTCTACAACAACTGTTAAGAGGACACTTTGTGCACCAGGCCTTCATGGTAAAATAGCTGCTAGGAAACCACTGCTAAGGATAGGCAACAAGCAGAAGAGACTTGTTTGGGCTAAAGAACACAAGGAATGGACATTAGACCAGTGGAAATCTGTGCTTTGGTCTGATGAGTCCAAATTTGAGATCTTTGGTTGCAACCACCGTGTCTTTGTGCGATGGAGAAAAGGTGAACGGATGGACTCTACATGCCTGGTTCCCACCGTGAAGCATGGAGGAGGAGGAGGAGGTGTGATGGTGTGGGGGTGCTTTGCTGGTGACACTGTTGGGGATTTATTCATAATTGAAGGCATACTGAACCAGCATGGCTACCACAGCATCTTGCAGCGGCATGCAATTCCATCCGGTTTGCATTTAGTTGGACCATCATTTATTTTTCAACAGGACAATGACCCCAAACACACCTCCAGGCTGTGTAAGGGCTATTTGACCAAGAGGGAGAGTGATGGGGTGCTACGCCAGATGACCTGGCCTCCACAGTCACCAGACCTGAACCCAATCGAGATGGCTTGGGGTGAGCTGGACCGCAGAGTGAAGGCAAAAGGGCCAACAAGTGCTAAGCATCTCTGGGAACTCCTTCAAGATTGTTGGAAGACCATTTCCGGTGACTACCTCTTGAAGCTCATCAAGAGAATTCCAAGAGTGTGCAAAGCAGTCATCAAAGCAAAAGGTGGCTACTTTGAAGAACCTAGAATATAAGACATATTTTCAGTTGTTTCACACTTTTTTGTTAAGTATATAATTCCACATGTGTTAATTCATAGTTTTGATGCCTTCAGAGTGAATGTACAATTTTCAAAGTCATGAAAATACAGAAAAATCTTTAAATGAAAAGGTGCGTCAAAACTTTTGGTCTGTACTGTATATATATATATATATATATATATATACCTTCTAAAAGTCTATATAATAATGATTATTAAAATAAGCAAGAAATGTTTTACAATTATTATAACATTCCCTCATTTTGTAATAAATTATTCATCTGTAAACATCGGAGCTTTAGTTTATCTTTAACAGATTTCACAGAGGCTCTTCATATAACAGAGTATTAGTAATCTTGAGGGAAAGTATTATTTTTTGGGATCATTATCATAGAGTTCCAAAGTTCCCATTTCTTCATTGGAGTCCAAAGTTTTTGTTATAGCAGAGTCAATCAGTCTCTTCGTGGAAACAGCTATAGTTGAAAGCCTCATATGGTGTTGGGGGCACTGTGAGATATGGCATAGTATCATAGGATATTGGGCTATGGGTGCATATCTGGCAACTTTTAGGAATGTCTTTAGAAACTATGTCTCACAGCAAGACTTGCTGATACTTATCAGTTTGTTGTCCCAGTCTTCTCCTCCTTTATTACATCAATGAAAGTTAAGGAAAGGAATGCAATTGCCATCAACATTGTCCAAAAGGGCAGGGTCATCATCTTTGCTGCTGCCTGGAATCAGGACCTTTTTAAAGTGGCTGGCATTGATCCAAGTATCTTTGCCTTGGAGGTTGACAGAAATGGCAGTGGTCAGTAGTTAAAATGGCTCACTGTATCTGGGTTCAGTGGTCTCCTCATATGTCTCTTGACCATGACACAGTCTCCTGGTATCAATGTGTGTGCCGCTTATATAGTTGGGGTCTGGGATGGAGGAAAGAACACGGTTATGAGTAACAGTCAGGTATTTGAGCAACTTCAAGACATATTCAGTAAAAGAACTGTAGGAAGCTGCTGCTGCTGCCCGAAATATAACCCTGTCTTAGGGACACTACTAAACAGTATTTCATCGGGGACAGCTTCACTCTACACCTTGGGGCGGTCCTCACTGAATATAATGCAATGGGCAAGCAATCTACCAAGGACAAGTGTGTTTCCTCCATTCACTTCTGGATTTTTAATTTCAGATACAGTTAAGGTGTTCTACCTTCCCACTACTTTGTGAGTGATAGGGAACATGGAAAACCTGTTCTATCCGCTGAGTGGCCATGATCTGTTTCATCAGTTCTCCAGTAAAGTGTGTCTCTGTCACTCTCTATGGTTTGGTGTACCCCATATCTACAAACCACCTCACTTATCAAAAGTTTGTTTTGAACTTTGGTCATGGCCCAAGCTTCAGGCAACCAAGGGAATAGATCAATGCATACCATGATGTATTAATAAGTACCCACCTTAGGTAGCTGTATGTAGTCCACCTGCAGTCTCTGAAACGGGTATCTGATTTTGGCGTGCATTTTGTGGGACTCGAATAGGTCTACCGGGTTTATGTTTCGCACAAACTAGACATACTTTGTAGCCGTGTTCAGGAACCCTGGGATGCACCAGTGTTGTAGCACCACTGCACACATAACACCCTTGAGTTGTGCACCGGGGAAACGTGCTAGGGCAGCCATCATGGGGAGCAGACAGTGTGGGAAGCAAATCCTGGTGTTTACCTGCCATACCCCTGACTCTGACAGTACAGCACCTGCTTTGGCCCAGGCGTTCTGTTCGTGTGGGGGGCCTGGGTCTGGAAGACCTACAGTAGTTCACTATCAATGGCCACTGGGGCCGGTGCAGTGACAGTCTCCTCTGTGAAAAGGTAGCTTCTCGCACTCTTGGTCTCTGAGTCCCCTAGCAGGGCCGTGTCTGCTATGGCCAGTATGCCTGTCAGAGGTAGTCGTGCTGCTTCCTTAGCCTCCAGGTCGGTCAAGGCAATCCCTTCTGCAAGGGGAGTTTGTTCCGTGTGCGCCGATAGCTGCCCCTTCGGGGAAGGGTGAGTACTGTGATTAGATGCTCTACCGCCTCATAGGTTTGCAAGCAGAGGTCAGGAAACTACAGCTTCACCAAATGGCGCCAAAGTCATGTGCAACCCTTTAAAACATATCTCGAGTCCAAAAATACATAAATATCTTTACCTTTTCCCAGATTACACACTGCAGCGAGCGCCTTCAGCTCTGCCTCTGGCGTAGAGCCGCTGGAGGAGAGTGGTTCATGTATCACTGCCTTACCATTGTGGACTACTGCATACCCGGTGATGAACCGTCCTTGATCACTGTCCCGAGCTCTGGAACCATCTACAAAATACTCAGCAGAGGGGTTAGTGAGGGGACCTCAGTGATATATAACAAGCCCCATGTGTCTGCATCCATCAATGCCTGACAGTCATGTTCATGTGTCAATATCACACTGAGGTTCCTCATCTGCTAGTCTGAAAATCAGGGGCAGGTTTTGGCTCACAGTCTCTCCCTCTTCCCCACCCTGATATTCTCCTCCCTTTTCTAAATCCACAGGTAATAACGTAGCTGGTTACAATTATCCATATTTGTGCAAGAGGAGGTTTCTTTTTTCCTAATGGAGAGTCGGGCTTTTAAGTCTGTGTAGCCATAAGGCTTATACCCATAATCTCGGGCCGCTGTTGTCCATGCTGGTTTATGCTAGTCAACACACATTCGGTCCCCCCTGCTATTTGAACTTATAATACAAACATACTTATCGGACTTATCTCTGCATCCTTTATAATACAGGCAGAAGTCCACTAGTACAGTAGCCTCCTGTCCGATTTCAAAAGTAAGATTTAAGGTCTTAAATTAGAAACCATTCCACCACCCTGGACTTTCCTTTCCGGCTGGATCCATTCTTCTCCAACCTCCCATTACCATGGACATAAAAATGTACATGTAACTAATAGTGATGGACGAGCACTAAAATGCTCTGGTGCTCGATGCTCGGGTCGAGCAAATTGGAATACTCGGGTGCTCGACCCGAGCAACGAGCCCAAGTAAGTATATGGGAAACTCGAGCATTTTTCAGGCGGCTCCCCCCGGCGGTCTGCAGAGGGCCTAAAAATTGCCCAGATCGATGGGAATAGTGTTCAAATGACATGGGAACAGCGTGGGGAAGACCCCTGGAAGCATTTCTGACTTCCAGGTCACTGCTGTCAACAGCCTTGTCAGAGGTATTACGCCACTGTTCCGGACTCACAATATAACATACAAAAACAAAACCAAAATAGATTTTTCTGGGAAATATGTTAAGGAACATCCTTTTCAGGGTAATGACTTGTATATAAGGCAAAATAAATAACCAAAACCAAAAATACTCCTCCGCACCTTGGGCTATGTTCACACGTAGCGTTTTTGATGCGTTTTTGCACTTTTGCATTGCTTTCAACCAAGACAAATGCATTCACTAGGAAATGTAATTTTAACATTTTACAACCTTATCTGGCCATGTGATGTGTGACACATCATCAGACACATGCTTACAGTGCTGAAAAGACATGGGAACAGCATGGGGAAGACCTCTGGAAGCATCTCTGACTCCCAGGACACTGCCTAAAAGTGTGCCCATCATAAGTGATCCTTGGGGCATGCGAAGATGCCTCCCCCCATGCACCAGTCATTGCAGACTTGCAACAATCATCATCCACGTTCTTGTCCCAGTGCAGCGTTCAGTTGTCCCTACCCCATTCCTTGGAATGCAAGCACACATATGCAGCCAACCAGCCACCCACCCACAGGCTGCAATACTATACTGCCAAATTTTTGACAGCTACTTGCACTTGAAATGTGGCCTTTTAGGCTCATGGAGGCGGAAGCTGTCCACAATCTTATGGCGGCGGTGACCGGGTATCCATACTCGGTCCCCTGACGCCACTATATGTCTCGGTGTCGTCTCCGCCTTCCACAAGCACGGGTCCCATAACATTACCCTTGCCCTCCCCAGTGAACTTACTGGGAATGACCGCCTAAGCACAAACACGTGGTCAATTGAATGTGGCCAGGGATAGTATGGATCCAGTCCACAGCTTTTTTTGCTGAGTTGTATTTCACCACAGACATATTGTTTAGCTTGGTGAAAGGACTTGGGAAACCATATCTACTCCAGCT
This sequence comes from Phyllobates terribilis, assembly GCF_046119375.1. NCBI lineage: Eukaryota > Metazoa > Chordata > Amphibia > Anura > Dendrobatidae > Phyllobates > Phyllobates terribilis. The sequence goes on along the minus strand of NW_027362761.1, from coordinate 739,608,556 downwards.
GTCACTTCTCCCAGGAAGTCCTCTAAAGCTTCTTTCACTTGAAATGTGGCCTTTTAGGCTCGTGGCGGCAGAAGCTTTTCATAACCTCATGCCGGCGGCGGCTGGGTATCCATACTCCGTCCCCAGTCACCACTATTTCTCCGGTATCGTCTCCGCCTTCCACAAGCACGGGTCCCACAACATTACCTGTGCCCTCCCCTTTGCACTTAGTGGGAAGGACCACCTGCCCACAAACACGTGGTCAAGTGAATGTGGCCAGGGATGGTGTGGAGCCAGTCCACAGCTTTTTTGGCTGAGTTGTATTTCAACCCAGCCATATTGTTTAGCTTGGTGAAAGGACTTGGGAAACCATATCTACTCCAGCTGTCATTTCTCGCAGGAAGTCCTCTTAAGCTGCTTTCACTTGAAATGTGGCCTTTTAGGTTCGTGGAGGCGGAAGCTTTTCACAACCTCATGCCTCATGCCTCGTATCCATACTCGGTTCACAGCCACCATTACTGTATTTCTCCCGGTGTTGTCTCCACCTTCTACTAGCGGCAGTCCCTGAACATTACTTCTGGTACTTTTCTGTGGGAATCTGCTTGCCTCCTACCATCCTGAAATATTTCCAGTAAACTATGGTACAGCGCCATGGTATTAGCACTGCCCCCAGTACCAGTATCGAAGCCATACCCAATTTCCTTCTCAGGAATTTTATTTTGTAGACTGAGTAGCTGCCCAAATACATTAGTTTCTCACAAAGGAGCTGAAGATAGAGTGGCAGTAGGTGCAAGTTTCTCCAGCCTGTTAGATATCAGAGGGGGAATGGCTGCGCATTGGATCAGTGGTTAGCACTGAAGCCTTGCTTCGCTGGGATCCTGGGTTCAAATCCCAGCAAGGACAACATCTGCAAGGATTTTGTATGTTCTCCCCGTGTTTGCCTGGGTTTCCACCTTAGTAAAAAAGCAGCCATAGAGTGTCCGGGAACCTTCCCACATACTTTTCTTAGCCAGGACTGCTTCTAGGCAAGGTTGGACGGTCCCACCAGAGAATCCTCTGGTGTGCCCTGGCTTCTACATCAGGAGAGTTCATGATAGCACTAACTTTGCAGCTGCTATGGGGCTCTTGAGCGGGGGAGAAAGGTGAGCCCTCGTAATCAAATCCTCTGGTGGGCCCAATGTTTTTTAATCTGAAACAGCTTCTCAGTGGGAGTTGTATTTCACCACAGCCATATTCTTTAGCTCGATGAAAGGACTGGCATAGAGGGAAACCGCATCTACTCCGGCTGTCATTTCTCCGTCACCAGATTCCGCCCATTGTCACACACGACCATGCCAAACTGTGTGTTCAGCGGTGAAAGCCACAGATCAGGCTGCTGTGTTACAGCTTTCAACAACTCTGCCGCGCTGGGCGGTTTATCGCCTAAGCATTAAGCATATTATCTTCATCACAGCCTGTTGCCGCTCGGTCCAGGCAGTGCTGCAGTGCTTTCAGCTTGTGACTGATGTGGTCATTTCGGAGATGGAGGAGGAGGTGCAGGAGCTGAACAATGTGATTACATTGAGGTTACATTGGTGACTCAGTTTTTTATACTAATGAAAGATCCTACTGTTTGGTTTTTTTATTTTTTAAGACAAATGCATTCACTGGGAAATGTCATTTTAACATTTTACAACCTTATCTGGCAATGTGGTGAGTGACATATCACATCATCAGACACATCCTGCTTCATTTATGATGGAGGGACTCAGAAAATCACAAAGCCTATTTTTATTGGGCCATCAGGCGGCCCTTACTATTCTTAAAAGGCCAGCAGTCGGCCCTCGCTATTGTTAAAGAGCCATCAGTCGGCTATGCTTTGTTGTTCCATTATTAACAAGTAGGTCTCCTATACTGTTATTGCGTATGCAGTGACTGCAAGGGCTGCCAAAAATTCGGACGCAACCCAATACCCCTTTGAAGAGACATTGAGGAGGGTCTCAGTAAAAAAATATTACCATTATAAAGGAGCGGGTCTCCTATAGTGGTAATGCCCATGCTGTGACTGCAAGGGCTGACCAAAATTTGGGAAAAACCCTACTAAGAAGTTAAAGACACATAGAGCAGGGCCACAGTAATGACATGTTTCCATTACAAAGGAGCGGGTGTGCTATACAGTTATAGGGTATGCAGTGAGTCTAACGGCTGACCAAATTTAGGAAAAACCCCACTAACAATTTAAAGACACATAGAGCAGGGCCACAGTAACGAGTACGACATGTTCCCATTAGAAAGTAGAGGGTCTGCTATACAGTTATAGGGTATGCAGTGAGTCCAATGGCTGACCAAATTTAGGAAAAATCCAGAAAAGAATTTAAAGACACATAGAGCAGGGCTACAGTAGTGACAAATTCCCATTAGAAAGGAGAGGGTCTCCCATAGTGTTGGCCTATGCAGTGAATGCAAGGGCTGCTAAAATTTGGGAGGCACTCCAATTTCCCATGGAAGAGACATGCAGGGCCTCATGAAAAAATGTTCCCATTATTAGGAAGTGAGTCTCCCATAGTGTTGGCCTATGCAGTGATTGCAAGGGCTGCCAAAAATTGGGAGTCACTCCAATGCCCCTTGGAAGAGATGTAGAGGGCCTCATAAAAAAATGTTCCCATTAGAAAGGAGCCGGTCTCGTATACTAGTAATGCCCATGCACTAAGTGTATGGGCTGACAAACATTTACCCCTGGGGGGTATACATGAACATACTTTATAAAAAAATTTTTTACGGGCATCATAAACACCCTTTAAAAAAATTATGTGGGTGTTGCATCACGGACCACGGTCACCCTCATGATATGGTGGTGGAGGATGAGGATGAGGAGAAGGAGGAGGACAAGAGCAAATAGCCAAAATCAGGAAGCGTATACCCATGTGTGGGTGTGAAAAGATGCATGGGAATACACCTCCCAAAAAAAGACACTGGATTTGAGTTTATGTTACACTGCTATCATTCGGTGGTGTTGAGAAGTCTGGCCCAATCCAGCCCTTGTTCATTTTAATAAAAGTGAGCCTGTCAGAACTTTCAGTTGACAGGCGGATGTGCTTATCGGTTATAATTCCACCAGCGGCACTAAAAACCCGCTGTGATAAAACACTAACGGCAGGGCAGGTCAGGACCTCCAAGGCGTAGAGAGCCAGTTCATTCCACGTGTCCAGATTGGATACCCAATAATTATCAGGCACAGAGGAATCACGGAGGACATTGGTACGGCCGGCAAGGTACTCCCTCAGCATCTTCCCAAACTTTGCACTCGTTGTGAGAGTACCCTACACCTCAGGGCCTGTGCGATGGGAGGGGCTGAGAAAACTCTCCCAGAACTTTGACAGTGTTCCCCTGCCTCTGCTGGATTGGAGTTGTGTCTCTCTTGCCTGTAATCCTTGGTTGTCCAACGAACTGTGACCTCTGCCTTCAGCGTTTTCAGATGGTAATTTTTTTAATAGTTTCGCAACAAGGGCCTTCTGGTACTGCCCCATTTTTGTAGATCTGTACGCCTCAGGAATAAGAGATATAAAGTTCTCCTTGTAGCGTGGGTCTAGAAGTGTCACCAACCAGTAATGACTGTCACCCAAAATTTTGAGAACGCGAGGGTCACGGGATAGGCAGCGTAACATAAACTCATCCATGTGTGTCGGACTGCTAACAGGCAAGACTTCCGTGTCCTCACCAAGAGAACCACTGACCATGCTCTTCTCCTCCTCTTCCTCCCTGTCCTCAGGCCATCCACGCTGAACAGACGGTATGACAGTTGTGCAGGTAGTACTGTCTATAGCGCAGGAATCTAGCTCATGTTGAGATGAGTCTGGGCAGTGTAATCACCCTGTATGGTTCCTTGCCTCATCTCATCGTACTCCGCCTGAAATGCATCCTCTTTGATTGTGAGCAGAGAGCGTTTCAGAAGACAGAGAAGTGGGATGGTGATGCTAATTATGGCGTCATCGCCGCTCACCATCTTGGTGGAGTCCTTAAAGTTTTGGAGGATGGTACAGATATCTGACATCCATGTCCACTCCTGAGGTCTTATGTGTGGGGTCTGAACTGATTCATGACGGCCTTGTTGATGCTGGTAGTCAACAACTGCCCTCATCTGCTTACAAATCCTTCCCAACATTTGCAGAGTAGAGTTCCAATGAGTGGGGACATCACACACCAGTCAGTGAGCCAGAAGCTGCAAACACTGCTGAAGCATGCAAGGGCGGCGGAAGCTGTAGCTGACTTTCTAAAATGGGCACACAGGCGGCGTACTTTGACAAGCAGATCCGGCAGGTCTGGGTAGGTTTTGAGAAACCACTGAACCACGAGGTTAAGCACACGGGCCAGGCATGGTACATGTGTGAGCCTCAGAGACGCCACCAGGTTCTGGCCATTGTCACACACGACCATGCCTGGCTTTAGCTTCAGCGGTGTCAGTCACAGATCTGCCTGCTCTTTCAGAGCTGTCCAAAACTCTTCAGCATTGTGCAGTTTGTCACCTAAGCATATTAGCTTCAGCACAGCCTGTTGCCGCTTGGTTGAAGCAGTGCTGCAGTGCTTCCAGATGTGGTCATTTCGGAGATGGAGGCTCAAGAGGAGGAGGAGGCTGAGGAGGATGAGGTGCAGGAGCTGTAGAATGTGGGGGCAACCCTGATTGACCTAGTGCCCTCAATCCTCGTCACTCGGAGGATGTGTTCCGTCCCAAGGTCCGACTGGGTCCCGGCTTCCACTATGTTAACCCAGTGTGCCGTTAACAAGATGTACCGTCCCTGCCCACAAGCACTTGTCCACGTGTCCGTGGTTAGGTGGAATTTCCCAGTAACTGTATTGTTGAGGGCATGGCTAATGTTGTGGGACACTTGCTTGTGTAATGCGGGGACCGCACACTGGGAGAAATAGTGGTGGCTGGGGTCCGAGTACCGAGAAACGGCCACCGCCATCAGGTTGTGGAAAGATTCCATCTCCACAAGCCTAAAAAGCAACATTTTGAGCGAAAGCAGCCGCGAAATGTGGGAATTTAGTAGTGTGGCATGTTGGGCATTGGCTGCGTATTTGCACTTGCGTTCCAAGGACTGGGGTATGAACAACTGAACACTGTGCTGGGACAAGGAAGTGCTTGCTGATGGTGCTAGTTGAGAGTGTGAAACGACAGGTGCAGGGCAGGAGGCATCTTCGCATGCACTATGGACTGGGGATTGTCTTGCACGCACAACAGAGGAAGAAGCACTGGGCTCACGCGCAGACACTGTTCCTGGACCCTTGGGTTCAGCCCACAAAGTCAGGCGCTTTGCTGCCATGTGCCTGATCATGTTAGTGGTGGTCAGGCTGCTAGTTTTGCTACCACTGCTGATGCAGACCTGGCAGCTGGTGCAAATGGCCTTTTTGGGGTTACCGGCAGGGTCTTTAAAAAACAACCAGACTCAGGAAGACCTAACAGTTGTACTGGCAACTTCCGTTGTGTTGGTGTTACGGGGAACAGTTGCCCACCTTCTGTCTGCGGCCACCACACTGCTTCTTCCTGCCTGTTGGGGTGCTCTGCCTCCCTCCCCCTGTGTGCTGATGAGGGCACGGCTAATGTTGTGGGACACGTGCTCATGTAATGCTGACGGCACACCGGGAAAAATAGTGGCGGCTGGGGCCATCAGGTTGCAGAAAGCTTCCATCTCTACGAGTCTAAAAGGCAACATTTCGAGCACAAGCATTCGCGAAATGTGTGAATTTAGTAGTGTGGCCTGTGGAGTGTTGGCTGCATATTTGCGCTTTCGTTCCAAAGACTGGGGTAGGGATAACTGAACGCTACGCTTGGACCAGGACGTAGACGTGCTTGCTGACGGTGCTAGTTGAGAGCGTGCAACGACAGATGCAGGGTGGGAGGCATCTTCGCATGCTCCATGGACAGGGGAGTGGCGTGCATGCACAACAGCGGAAGAAGCAGTGGTGTCACCCGCAGACACTGTTTCTGGACCCTAGGTTTCGGCCCATTTAGTCAGGTGCTTTGCTGCCATGTGCCTGATCATGCTGGTGGTGGTCAGGCTGCTAGTTTTGCTACCCCTGCTGATGCTGACCTGGCAAGTCATGCAAATGGCCTTTTTGGGGTTATCGGCAGAGTCTCGAGAAGACCTAACAGTTGTACTGGCAACTTCCGTCGTGTTGACGTTACGGGGAATACTTTCCCTCCTTGTGTCTGCAGCCACCACACTGCTTCTTCCTGCCTGTTGTGGTGCTATGCCTCCCTCCCCCTGTGTGCTGCTGTACTTGCTCTGCATGTCCCCCTGCCAGGTTGGGTCAGTTACTATATCATCTACCACCTCGTCTTCCACTTCCGTGCCCTGATCATCCTCCTGACTTTCTGGCAATTGTGTCTCATCATCATCCACCTCTTGCGACTGTAACTGCACTTTCCCACCGTCGCCTTCATGTGACCGTGGCTGCTCAAATATTTGGGCATTGCAAAACACGTTCTCCTTTTCTATAAATGGAAAAATGAAGTGTGGGATCAGTTGTCTCTGGGCACTCGGCATGGTGGGAGGAAGGAGGATCAGGGTGTGGAATATGCGGTCCAGACTCGCGGCTACTGAGACTTGACGGTGTCGAAGTCAGGGTGGTGGTGGTGGTGCAAAGTGTCTGGAAGCATTATCTGCTATCCAACCAACAACCTTTGACCCTGCTCTGTGTTCAATAGTGGTATTCTGCAGTCCTCTAGTAATTGGGACAGGAAGGTTGAGCGACAAGATGTGGGTGTTTGTTGTGGTACAATTTCAGCATGCCCAAAGCCATGGACTTGGCCCCCGCCTCTGCATGCACCATAACCATCACGTTCACTTCCCCATCCCTTGCCATGCACCTTGCCCGTTTTAAATGGAGGACAATATTTTCCACGTTCACTACAAATGGCTGGATTTGAACCGCAGTTACATGTAATACGTCTGATGGAGAACCACGGTTTTAAAAAGCGGGCCTATATTTTACTAATACTATTCTTCACAATGACCTCGTGTGAATAGCTTCGCTGACACACTGCAACAAAATGGAAATGGAAGCCAGAAATGGCTGATTTTGGAACACAGTTATATGTGATACGTCTGACAGAGAACCATGGTTTTAAAAAGCGGGCCTGTAGTTTAATAATACTATTTTTCACAGCGACCTCGTGTGAATAGCTTTACTGATACACTGCAACAAAATGGAAATGGAGGCCAATATTTTCCAAGTTCAAATTTCTGGATTTTTATAGCAAGCAAATGGAGCAGAAAAATGGTGTACTCTGGATTGCTTTTTAAGCAAATAACCAGGATTTAGATAAAAAAATTAGCCATGGCTCCTGATATCTGGGGCTATGTCTACAAATATCTGTTACAGCAGCATCAGACAGAACATGCTATGGACCGTCATGTGCTGTATGCACTGCAGTCTGCCACATACCCTGCCTCCCTGCCTAACTCCTGCTATCACCACTGAATATATGCAGCTTGAAGTTCTCAGAAGAACTGTTAGTTCAGATGGATATATAGATGTGCTGTGGAATACTTTTACTAACTATAAACACGCAACTCTCTCTCTGATTCAGCAGCAGCTCTCCCGACTCTGCCTGTTTCTGGGGAGAACTGTGACAAGCCTAGCGTCACCGGGTCTTAAATAGCCTGATAATGCTGTGCAGCCAGCCAATCACTGTAATGCCCACAACCAACATGGCTACGCCATTACAGTGTGTGGCAAGCAATCCCTGCATGTTCATTGGCTCTCTAAAGAGCGCCAAACATGCAGGGCGGGGACCCGAGTTCCCGCCCATGCAACCCGGAAATCCTCGTCGAGCGCTGAGCTTGTCGAGAACCGTGATGCCCTGGCGAGTACCGAGTAGTGGTGATTACGTTCGCTCATCACTACTGACTAGGCCACTCCAGGACCTTGAAATACTTCTTATGGAGCCACTCCTTCGTTGCCCTAGCTGTGTGTTTCTGGTCATTGTCATGCTGGAAGACCCAGCCACGACCCATCTTCAATGGAGGAGGTTGTTGACCAAACTCTCACGATACACGACCCCATCCATCCTCCTTTCAATACGGTGCAGTTGTCCTGTTCCCTTTGTAGAAAAGCACACCCAAAGTACGATGTTTTCGCCGACATGTTTCGCGGTTGGAATGGTGCTTTTGGGGTTGAACTCATCCTTCTTCTTTCTCCTAGCACGGCAAGTGGAGTTGATTACCTTGCAGGTCTTTAATCAAAGATGGCATAGTGTGTTACTAATGGTAATGTTTGAGACTGTGGTCCCAGCTCTCTTCAGGTCAATGACCTGGTCATCTCATGTAGTTCTGACCTTTCTCAGAATCATTTTTACCCCACGAAGTGAGATCTTGCATGGAACCCCAGACTGAGAAAGATTTACAGTCATCTTGTGTTTCTTCCATTTTCTAATAATTGTGCCAACAGTTGTTGCTTTCTCACCAAGCTGCTTGCCTATTGTCCTGTAGCCCATCCCAGCCTTGTGCAGGTCTAAAATTTTTGTCCCTGGTGTCCTTAGACAGCTCTTTGGTCTTAGCCATGGTGGAGACATTGGAGTGTGATTGATTGTGTGAACAAGTGTCTTTTATACAGTTAATGAGTGCAGAGTAGGAGGGCTTCTTAAAGAAAACTAACAGGTCTGTGAGAGTCAGAATTCTTGCTGGTTGATACGTGATCAAATACTTACAGTATTTCATGCAATAAAATGCAATTTAATTGTTTAAAAATCATACAATGTGATTTTCAGGTTTTTATTTTTACATTCTGTCTCTCACAGTTGATGTGTACATACGATAAAAATTACAGACCCCACTGTATATTTTACTACTAATGACAGTTCTGGTGCCCGATTTCTGTATTGATGGTGGATCTAGTGCTGTATTCCTGTACTGATAGTAGTTCTGTTGATGTATTCAGATATTGATAATGGTTCTAGTACTGTATTCCTGTACTGATGGTCCTGTAGTAGATGAGGTAATTCTTAAAGAAGTTGTCCACTACTTTAGGGCATCAATGTAAAAGTAGTGGACAACCCCTTTAATTTATCAGTCTTGACAATAGATCTTTTTAGTGTCAATGTACTGTCTGTTGAACATATGGACAGCAAAATAAACTAAAAATACAGCTGACTGAACAAGGCCATATATGTCAGCTGAACAAGTATTTCACCAAAGCTCCCATACACTTTAGATAGAGCTGCTGGCCGATTGATGGTTCTGATGATCATGTGGCCGGCAGCTATTTCGCACAACTCTCCCATACATACAATCACTCGTTCTGCTGATCGCTTCTGTTTTTTTCTATGAGAAAGTCACTGTCAGACATACAGTACCGACCAAAAGTTTGGACACACCTTCTCATTTAAAGATTTTTCTGTATTTTCATGACTATGAAAATTGTACATTCACACTGAAGGCATCAAAACTATAAATTAACACATGTGGAATTATATACTTAACAAAAAAGTGTGAAACAACTGAAAATATGTCTTATATTCTAGGTTCTTCAAAGTAGCCACCTTTTGCTTTGATGACTGCTTTGCACACTCTTGGCATTCTCTTGATGAGCTTCAAGAGGTAGTCACCAGAAATGGTCTTCCAACAATCTTGAAGGAGGTCCCAGAGATGCTTAGCATTTGTTGGCCCTTTTGCCTTCACTCTGCGGTCCAGCTCACCCGAAACCATCTCGATTGGGTTCAGGTCTGGTGACTGTGGAGGCCAGGTCATCTGGCGTAGCACCCCATCACTCTCCTTCTTGGTTAAATAGCCCTTACATAGCCTGGAGGTGTGTTTGGGGTCATTGTCCTGTTGAAAAATAAATATTGGTCCAACTAAACGCAAACCGGATGGAATAGCATGCCGCTGCAAGATGCTGTGGTAGCCATGCTGGTTCAGTATGCCTTCAATTTTGAATAAATCACCAACAGTGTCACCAGCAAAGCACCCCCACACCATCACATCTCCTCCTCCAAGCTTCACGGTAGGAACCAGGCATGTAGAGTCCATCCGTTCATCTTTTCTGCGTCGCACAAAGACACGGTGGTTGGAACCAAAGATCTCAAATTTGGACTCATCAGACCAAAGCACAGATTTCCACTGGTCTAATGTCCATTCCTTGTGTTCTTTAGTCCAAACAAGGCTCTTCTGCTTGTTGCCTGTCCTTAGCAGTGGTTTCCTAGCAGCTATTTTACCATGAAGGCCTGGTGCACAAAGTCTCCTCTTAACAGTTGTTGTAGAGATGTGTCTGCTGCTAGAACTCTGTGTGGCATTGACCTGGTCTCTAATCTGAGCTGCTGTTAACCTGCGATTTCTGAGGCTGGTGACTCGGATAAACTTATCCTCAGAAGCAGAGGTGACTCTTGGTCTTCCTTTACTGGGGCGGTCCTCATGTGAGCTAGTTTCTTTGTAGCGCTTCATGGCTTTTGCGACTGCACTTGGGGACACTTTCAAAGTTTTCCCAATTTTTCGCACTGACTGACCTTCATTTCTTAAAGTAATGATGGCCACTCATTTTTCTTTACTTAGCTGCTTTTTTCTTGCCATAATACAAATTCTAACAGTCTATTCAGTAGGACTATCAGCTATGTATCCACCAGACTTCTGCACAGCACAACTGATGGTCCCAACCCCATTGATAAGGCAAGAAATCCCACTTATTAAACCTGACAGGGCACACCTGTGAAGTGAAAACCATTTCCAGTGACTACCTCTTGAAGCTCATCAAGAGAATGCCCAGAGTGTGCAAAGCAGTCATCAAAGCAAAAGCTGGCTACTTTGAAGAACCTAAAATATAAGACATATTTTCAGTTGTTTCACACTTTTTTGTTAAGTATATAATTCCACATGTGTTAATTCATAGTTTTGATGCATTCAGTGTGAATGTACAATTTTTAAAGTCATGAAAATACAGAAAAATCTTTAAATGAGATGGTGTGTCCAAACTTTTGGTCTGTAGTGTATCTGTTGGAGGCTTATCTCTAGAGAACAAAAGGATCTGCAGTCCTAAATCATAGTTTCATGATCTTTATCTCCCCCATCTATCATTTGTTTGGGGCCCCCATACACATTAGACTGTCAGTCAAAACCATCAATATTGGCTGGTTCTGCTGACGATAATCTAATGTGTATGGAACTCTTAACTACTATCTAAAGGGTATGGACACTTTTAGTCTGACTTACTATTAGGTGATGTGATGACCATTTAAAGTGCCTAAGGAAGCAGTAACTTCAAATATGACCTTGGTAAGTGTACTTTGATAGCAATTGAGAGTTTCTTTTACTATCAAAAGAGAGAAGCTAGTGTGATTCAATCAACTGCTATCTGTAAGTAATGTACAGACATCATGTTCATTCCAAATATGTAAGTTATAGAAATTAGTCTGCAAGACTATAGCTTCAGACTTTCTGCTATTCAAGGACAAAAAGGGATATGTCACTTATGCTTATTTTTCCAACCTGTGTCAACTAAATGAAACCCTGTATGTGTAGTATAATCTCTACTGACATTTTGTTACATACAGGAAACCATAAACATTGTGATTCAGGTTTCTGCAAAGCATCAGTTTTGTAAAACATTTCTCTTTGTTGGTCTGTGTCTCATCTCAGATACATATTTAGCCTAAAAAAGACAATGTGTCAGAATAGCGGTTTGCTAAACCAACAAAGGAGTGGAATTAATCTAAAGCTGCAGTAAGTTCCCCGCACATGCCACTGTCCTAACGTGTTCAGTGATTTCACACTTATTTTACATCCAAATATTCAACTTTCTTTGCTACAAATATGGAATATGTTTACAGTCTGCCAGGTTTAGCTCACTCCCACCTTGTAGGACAGCGTGTAAATCTAATTGTTTTGCCAAAATCGTAATTTAAATCTATGTAATCACTTTTCAGAAATGGGTTTAGTTTTATAATGGCAAATATTTCATATCTGTGGATTACACAAAGTAAATTTTTGGTCAAGACTTAGAAAAAGAGATCGAATGACTAATATGAATGACTAATAGAATGACTAATAAGTAAGTAATAATATCCTACAACTTTGTTACCAGGACTTACTGTATTTGAGCACATAATATTAAAACCATGTTTTAACATTTATTCGTAATCCATTAATTGTACATTATTATTATACTGTTGTCAGGATTGCTGACATGTTATAACTTTAGAGGTGAGAGGTCAGTGTTCTAACAATTCTAATTCTAAAAGACACTTGTTGTAGGGTTGGGTAGCTTGAAAATAATTTGGAAAAGCTTGAAATTTTTCCCAGCAATGAAAAAGTATCAAATATACACACTTGTTCAAAATTGTTGGTACCCCTCGTTTAATGAAATAAAAACCCACAATGGTCATAGGAATAACTTGAATCTGACAAAAGTAATAATAAATTAAAAATCTATGAAAATGAACAAACGAAAGTCAGACATTGCTTTTCAACCCTGCTTCCACAGAATTTAAAAAAAAAATTAAACTCATGAAATAGGCCTGGACAGAAATTATGGTACCCCTGAAAATAATATGACAAAAGGGACATGTTTAATCATGTTGTGTCCACTAATTAGCATCACAGGTGTCTACAATCTTGTAATCAGTCAGTGTGTTGTTTGGTAACATGGTGTGTACCACACTCAACATGGACCAGAGGAAGCAAAGGAAAGAGTTGTCTCAGTAGATTAGAAAGGAAATTATAGACAAGCATGTTAAAGGTCAGGGTTATAAGACCATCTCCAAGCAGCTTGATGTTCCTGTGACTACAGTTGCACATATTATTCAGAAATTTAAGATCCATGGAACTGTAGCCAACCTCCCTGGACGTGGCCTCAGGAGGAAAATTGATGACAAATCAAAGAGACGGATAATACGAATGTTAACAAAAGAGCCAAGGATAACTTCTAAAGAGATTAAAGGTGAACTTCAAGCTCTAGGAACATCAGTGTCAGATCGCACCATCTGTTGTTGTTTGATCAAAAGTTGACTTCATGGGACACGACCAAGGAGAACACCATTGTTGAAAAAAAATCATAAAAAACCCAGACTGGGATTTGCCAAATTACATGTTGACAAGCTACAAAGCTTCTGGGAGAATGTCCTATGGATAGATGAGACCAAAATAGAAGTTCTTGGTAAGGCACATCAGCTCTATGTTCACAGATGGAAAAATGAAGCATATCAAAAAAAATCACTGTCCCTACTGTGAAACATGGAGGAGGCTCTGTTATGTTCTGGGGCTGCTTTGCTGCATCTGGCACAGGGTGTCTTGAATCTGTGCAGGGTGCAATGAAATCTCAAGACTATCAAGGGATTCTAGAGAGAAATGTGCTACCCAGTGTCTACAATCTTAGTCTCATTTCATTTAATTTTTAAAAAAATTCTGCGGAAGCAGGGTTGAAAAGCAATGTCTGACTTTCATTTGTTCATTTTCATAAATTTTTAATTTATTATTACTTTTGTCAGATTCAAGTTATTTCTGTGACCATTGTGCGTTTTTCTTTCATTAAACGAGGGGTACCAACAATTTTGACCACGTGTGTAGTTTCATCACTTTGTGAAACTGTCAAAAGTTGTATATACACAGATAACATGATGTGATAATATATAATTTCATATGGAGTTAACTCCCTCAAATATACAGTAGATTACATACAAAAAAGTCAACCACGTTGACCAAATTACATTAGAAATATAAAATGCTATTGACACAATATAATTAAAAACGACAAACAACACAGGTTTATGTTGGAGAAATCCAAATTTGTACAAACAGCATGATTATATACTGTATGTAACGGGTCTGGGAGGAGGAACCTCTGAGCTATTATACAAAGGGGCAGTCTTTGTAAGGAGGCAGGTGGCTCCCAGGGAAGGCGGGAAGGTAGATACGGCAGGTGACAAGAACAGTCTCAGGGTAGAAGGACAGAACGGACACGGCAAGTGATGGGAACAGTCTCTTGACAGGCGGGAGGTTACGGCAAGTGACAGCAGAGCCTCCAGGTAGGCTAGCAGGCGGGTAGCAGGTGATCGCTCCCAGGTGAGCGGGCAAGAGTCTCTGGACAGGCAGGTGGTCACAGCAAGTGATGGCAGAGCCTCCAGGTAGGCTAGCGGGCAGGTAGCAGATGGTCGCTCCCAGGTGAGCGGGCAAGAGTCTCTGGACAGGCAGGTGGTCACAGCAAGTGACGGCAGAGCCTCCAGGTAGGCTAGCAGGCAGGTAGCAGGTGGGCGCTCCCAGGTGAGCGGGCAGACTGATCCATAGACAGACTGGCAGGTGCTGGTAGGCAGACTGTCGGACCACAGGAATGCAAGCAGATAGACAGGTATCAGGCAGGTATCAAGCAGGAATCTTGCAGGTAACTGGCAGGTATCTGGTAACGGAACCTGAGGGCTGAAGCAGAGTTGATAGGCTTTGCAACAACATTGCTCGGGCACCTCCATTTTGGAGGAGGTGCCTTATATATGGTGAGGTCCTCCGGCCATTGGCCGGGGACTCCTTAGGACGGCGCGCGCGGCCCCTTTAAGAGAGAGGGAGCGCGCGTGCTCGCGCCCTAAGCACAGTGACCGGGAAGCAGCGCGCGCTGCCAGCAGAGCGGGGGGAAGACGCCGGGCACGGAGCAGAGAGGTGAGGGGAACGGCATCCCTGCCTAGCAGGAGGCAGGGACGCCGATGCTACAGTACCCCCCTCTTTAGGCCCCCCCTTTTTTAGGCCAGAGAGAAATTTATCAAGTATGAGAGGGGCATGAATGTTCTCCCGGGGCTCCCATGTTCTCTCCTCAGGACCAAACCCTTTCCAATCCACTAGAAAAAAGGTCTTTTCTCTTACCTTTTTGGTGGCTAGAATGTTCTCTACCTCAAACTCGTCTTCAGCGGAAACTGGAGCAGGAGGCGTACCTGTAGACTTGGAAAAAGAGTTAAGTACCACAGGTTTGAGTAGAGATACATGGAAGGCGTTAGGGATCCGCAAGTTGGCCGGGAGTTTCAATTTATAGGCCACCGGGTTGATTTGCTTGATAACTTCCAGTGGGCCGATGAACCGAGGCCCTAACTTGTAAGAAGGAATCTTGAGCCGGACATATTTGGACGAGATCCAGACTTTATCTCCAGGACGGAATTGCGGTGGATCTAGACGTCTTTTGTCAGCCTGTTTTTTCATCCGCTCGGAAGACTGAAGAAGTGTGGATCTGGTACTCTCCCAAATGGAGGAAAATTTGCTAACAAAAGATTCCGCAGCCGGGTTGTCCACCGAGGTGGAGACGGGAAACGGGATCCGAGGATGCGGACCGTAGACTACAAAAAACGGGGATTTGGAGGAAGATTCGCTCTCGTGATTATTGTAGGAAAATTCGGCCCACGGTAAAAGATCCACCCAGTCGGAATGGTGAGCATTAATAAAGTGCCGGAGGTAACTGGTTACATTTTGGTTGATCCGTTCTACTTGACCGTTGGACTGTGGGTGATAAGCAGAAGAAAAGTCCAAGGTGACTCCCAGCAATTTACACATGGCTCGCCAAAAGCGAGAGGTGAACTGAACCCCTCGGTCGGATACAATGTGGAGAGGAAGACCATGAAGACGGAAAATATGATGTATAAAGTCTTTAGCCAACTCGGATGCAGACTGGAGGCCCGGCAGGGGAATGAAGTGAGCCATCTTAGAAAAGCGGTCAGCGACCACCCAAATGACCGTACAACCGGCAGAGACAGGGAGGTCCGTTATAAAGTCCATAGCTATATGCTGCCATGGGGCAGCAGGTACAGGAAGAGGAAGGAGGCGGCCGACTGGCAGGTGTCTCGGAACTTTGTTGCGGGCGCAGGACACACAGGCAGAAACAAAATCTATTATGTCCTTGTGCAGGGTAGGCCACCAGTAATGCCGGGTAATAAGCTGGAGGGTCTTCTTCTGACCAGCGTGGCCAGCTAGCTTAGACGAGTGTCCCCAGTGTAGGACCTTCTCACGATCAGGTACTGTTACGAACGTCTTTCCGGGTGGAAGACGATTTAGATTCACGGGGGCCACCTGCATTACTCTGGCGGGGTCGATGATGTGCTTAGGCTCCTCCTCAAGATCAGAGACCAAAAAGGATCAGGACAAGGCATCAGCTTTGATGTTTTTGTCTGCCGGGCGAAAATGAAGAATGAAATCAAAGCGGGCGAAGAACAAGGACCACCGGGCTTGGCGCGGGTTAAGTCTCTGGGCGCTCTGGAGGTAAGCCAAGTTCTTGTGGTCCGTGTAAATTATTACCGGGTGAAGAGCCCCCTCGAGCAGGTAACGCCACTCCTCCAGTGCCAGCTTAATGGCCAATAATTCTCTGTCTCCTATAGAATAATTGCGCTCAGAAGAGGAGAAGAGTTTGGAGAAGAAGCCGCAGGTTACCATTCTTCCGGAAGACGACTTTTGGGTAAGTACCGCTCCGGCTCCGGAGGAGGAAGCGTCAACCTCTAGGAAGAATTGTTTGTTGCCGTCCGGACGATGCAGCACAGAAGCAGAGGAGAAAGCTTGTTTTAAGGAAAGGAAGGCCTCCTCTGCTTCGGGCGGCCATTCTCTGGGATTAGCGCCCTTACGGGTGAGCGCAGAGATAGGGGCAGTCCGGGAAGAGAAGTGCGGAATGAAGAGGCGGTAGTAGTTGGCGAAGCCCAGGAACCACTGAATAGCCTTCAACCCCTCTGGTCGGGGCCACTTCTGGATGGCAGACAGTTTCTCAGGATCCATTCGTATTCCGGTCTGAGAGATTATGTAGCCCAGAAACGGAAGCGAGGTCTGCTCAAAGAGGCTCTTCTCATATTTAGCGTAGAGGTGGTTCTGCCTGAGCCTGAGCAGGACCTGACGAACGTCCCTCCGGTGAGTGAGAAGATCCGGAGAGAAGACCAAGATGTCGTCCAGGTACACTACCACGCAGGAGTAGAGAAGGTCACGGAAGATGTCATTGACCAACTCTTGAAAGACGACGGGAGCGTTACAGAGACCGAAGGGCATTACAAGGTATTCATACTGGCCGTCCCGGGTGTTGAATGCCGTCTTCCATTCATCCCCCTTACGGATACGGACCAGATTATACGCCCCACGGAGGTCCAGCTTGGTGAAGATTCTAGCCCCCCTCAGACGGTCAAATAATTCAGGAATGAGCGGAAGGGGGCATTTATTTTTCACTGTGATCTGGTTAAGGCCTCTATAGTCTATACAGGGACGGAGTGAGCCGTCCTTTTTGACGAAGAAGAAGCCTGCTCCCGACGGGGAGGTAGATTTCCGGATAAATCCCCGGGCCAGATTCTCCTCTATATATTCAGACATGGACCGAGTCTCAGCAGCGGACAAAGGGTAAATACGCCCACGGGGAGGAGTAGCGCCAGGCATCAGGTCGATTGGGCAGTCGTATGGTCTATGAGGGGGTAATGTCTCTGCTTCTCTTTTATTAAAGACGTCCGCAAAAGACCAATAGGGAACCGGTAGGCCGGGTAGATTTGCTGGGGTAGGAGAAGGACGAGCAGGATGAACGGGAGCTAAACAAGTCTTTTGGCAGTCCTGTCCCCAGCGAAGAACTTCTCCGGTCTGCCAATCAAGCACGGGTGCATGTCTCTGGAGCCAAGGTAGGCCTAGCAAGAGGGCGTGAGAGAGTCCAGGCAGAACATGGAAGAAGATGCTCTCAGAGTGCAGCATTCCCACCTGCAGAGTTATGGATTCGGTGATGAGTTGGATGGGATGTGGTAAGAGGCCCCCATCCACGGCGGCGACAGATAAGGGTACAGCCAGAGGTTTGGTGGGAATGCGGTATTTCTCTACCAGGGACTGAGAAATGAGATTTCCGGCAGCTCCAGAGTCAAGTTGAGCCTGTTCAAAATAACGGTTCTCCCCGCAGATGATAGAGACCGACAGCATCAGAGATGGAGAGGGTTTACTTCTGTCTAGGGCGACCTCTCTGAGCGATCCTAGACACAGGCGTTTCCCGACCTCTCCGGGCAGGAACGGATCCGGTGCTCCTTACTGCCACAGTAGAAGCAGCTCCCCTCGGCACGGCGTAATTATTGACGGGTCTTGACCATCTTGGTCTGCTCGACCTGCATAGGCTCGGGTGAGTGCGCCTGGGGAGTAACGGAGGAAGTGACCGGTCTCTGGAAGGTAGGGGCAAGGCGTGGAAACCTCCTCTCACGGGTGGCCTCTTTGGTGCGCTCCTGTAACCGGTTGTCAATCCGGGTGGCAAGTGTAATTAAGTCGTCGAGAGTGGTAGGATTGTCCCGACCGGCGAGTTCATCTTTAATATGGCCGGACAGACCCTCCCAGAAGACGGACACCAGGGCGTCGTTATCCCAGGCAAGCTCCGAAGCAAGGGTACGGAACCCTATGGCATATTGGCCCACGGTGAGACTTCCTTGGCGGAGGCGTAGCAGAGAAGAGGCGGATGAGGTCTTCCGTCCTGGTTCGTCGAAGACTTTCCGGAAAGCCGTGAGAAAGGCTGGCAGGTTAGACACCAGGGGGTCACCTCTCTCCCATAGAGGATTTAGCCAAGCCAGCGCCTCCCCCGTGAGATGGGACATGATGAAGGCTACTTTGGCTCGGTCGGTGGAAAACTGGTGTGCCAACAGTTCGAAGTGCAGAGTGCACTGGTTAATGAAGCCCCGTGCCTGACCAGGATCTCCGCCAAAATGAGGCGGGGCGGAGAGGCGGGGACCGGGAAGAGATGCCATGGTATTGATGGGCAGCGACGCTGCCGGGGTAGGAGTCGTGCGACTGGAAGCAGGTCCCGAAGAGGTAGTCATTGTGTCCAGGCGGGAGTTAACACTACGCAGGTGGCTCAGGATGGACTCCTGTTGGGACCTCTGACGGGACAGTTCATGGCATAGGTCCGAGAGCGAGGGAGTTTGGGTGCCACCGGGTTCCATGGCCCGAGCAAACTGTAACGGGTCTGGGAGGTGGAACCTCTGAGCTATTGTACAAAGGGGCAGTCTTTGTAAGGAGGCAGGTGGCTCCCAGAGAAGGCGGGAAAGTAGACACGGCAGGTGACAAGAACAGTCTCAGGGTAGAAGGACAGAACGGACACGGCAAGTGACGGGAACAGTCTCTTGACAGGCGGGAGGTCACGGCTAGTGACAGCAGAGCCTCCAGGTAGGCTAGCAGGCAGGTAGCAGGTGGGCGCTCCCAGGTGAGCGGGCAAGAGTCTCTGGACAGGCAGGTGGTCACAGCAAGTGAAGGCAGAGCCTCCAGGTAGGCTAGCGGGCAGGTAGCAGGTGGGTGCTCCCAGGTGAGCGGGCAAGAGTCTCTGGACAGGCAGGTGGTCACAGCCAGTGACGGCTAAGCCTCCAGGTAGGCTAGCAGGCAGGTAGCAGGTGGGCGCTCCCAGGTGAGCGGGCAGACTGATCCATAGACAGACTGGCAGGTGCTGGTAGGCAGACTGTCGGACCACAGGAATGCAAGCAGATAGACAGGTATCAGGCAGGTATCAAGCAGGAATCTGGCAGGTAACTGGCAGGTATCTGGTAACAGAACCTGAGGGCTGAAGCAGAGTTGATAGGCTTTGCAACAATATTGCTCGGGCACCTCCATTTTGGAGGAGGTGCCTTATATATGGTGAGGTCCTCCGGCCATTGGCCGGGGACTCCTTAGGATGGCGCTCGGCCCCTTTAAGAGAGAGGGAGCGCGCGCGCGCACCCTAAGCACAGTGACCGGGAAGCAGCGCGCGCTGCCAGCAGAGCGGGGGTAAGACGCCAGGCACGGAGCGGAGAGGTGAGGGGAACGGCGTCCCTGCCTAGCAGGAGGCAGGGACGCCGACGCTACACTGTATATCAAGACAACAGCAGTAATTATTCCCCCATTAGACTAATGGAAAAGGGAATTTTGCCACATTCATCTAATAAGTTAAAATCCTTTATTAGAAATCCATTAAAGCGAGCAAATTGAAGCAGAGATGAAAAAACTAACGTGTTTCGGGACAAATGCCCTTAATCATAGTATAAAAGGCAATCATGAAAGCCTCATCGGGAAGCGTGGTGAGCTCCATTCTATGTTACTTTATTCCCCCATTAGTTTATCATTATATGTGACGCACCACCTACGACTGTGGGGTACTCACCACCGAGTCGGCCGGTACCTTGGGATTGTCACGGGGGCGTGACCCGGTCCGGGGCCCTGGGCGGTCAATAGAAAGGACAGTTTATTTAGGAGAAAATTTTCGTGACGCCACCAGTGGTATGCGACTATAGGTTTGCTGCCGCTGCTGAAAGAGACCGCTGGGGTCGTTGGTGATGCAGCTGGGATGGATTTGCTCCCCACAGGTAGAGTGGGGCCCCAGGGCTACCAGTACGGTTTATGTAGGGGATTGTGGATGTTGGGGTGCAGGACTGAGGGTGCAGATAATGACCAGGCGACACAGGAATGATGGTTTCCTCTACCTTTACTTGATGTTTGATGGTGCAGACTGGTGCACTGGTAACAGAAGGTAATGGAGATCCGAGCAGCCTAGAAGCAATTTGGCATCCACGTCACTAGGTGGGGTTGTAGGCCTTCCTTCTGCACTGTCCTCTTTGGCCCTGCTGCCTAAAGCTATGCTGTGGCCCTCTTTCCTGAGTGATCGTTAAATCATAGTCCGTATGGCAGGCAGCTCGAGCCTTCTACAGGTGTCGCTCCTTCGTGGCGGCTCCGGGCTCTAGTATGCTGCTGAGCTGCCGGGTGTTTGGTAGGGCCAGGAGACCTGCAGTCTCCTGCCCTCCAGATTTAGCTGCCGGGACTTCAGTACCCGAGCAACCACGGACTCCAGTGTCCGGTTTCTGGCGCTTTTCTCTGGGGCGAGCTTGGTCACAGCTCCCCTCCCCTGGTTCTTCCTCTTCTTCCACTCGCTCTCCTCCGTCCCCAACTGACTCTCTTCCATTTCCAACTGACTCTCCTCCGTCTCCAACTGACTCCCCTAACCCCCTGCCTCCAGGCCCCAATATAAAGGGGAAGCTCCCCTGAAACCGGGTTAGAGCTCCCCCTTCTGGTCTGGAGCCGGTTAAAGTGTTGGATGCTGGTGTTATCTGATAAGGGGACCCCTCCTTGCTTCCAGGCATGGCATCACCCCCTGTGAGGGAGGCAATGCCAATGTGGCAACCGGACTCCTGGGGTGCCACATATGTATCAATAAAGGGGTCTCATACACAAAAACTTATTTATCCATGGCAAACTACAGTTGCTGCATATATTAACCACAATTATCTATAAGTATCAATGCATCAGTGTATCATTATTACCAAGACCACCTATATTCTATAGTGGCAATGCTTAACAGTATGCAGGGGTTAAAGGGAACCTGTCATGTTAAAAAACGCTATTAGCCTGCAGATGTGGGCCCGGCGAGGTTTCAGTCGCGGCTCAGTGTATAGTGAGTGGTGGCTGTAATCACACCTCAGGCACTAACTGACAGCCAGCACTAATGCAGAGCTCACTGTATTATGAGCGGTTACTGAAGCCATGCCGACCCACCCCTATGACTGAAAGCCAAATGTTGTCTGGACGAATAAAGTTAATTTCCTTCCGGCAGTGGGGATCTCAGCTCTCAGTGCGGGCGTTTGGCAAGTTCAGAACGCTATTAACATGCAGATTAACCCCATATCTACAGGTTAAGGCTATGTTCACACAAGTGTTTTTTTCTGCTGCAAATCTGCTGCAAACTTTTCTCTGGCAGGAATACAGCTGTGTTAAAAACACAGGTTTTGGTGCTTTTTTTGTGCATTTTTTGCTGCATTTTTGCTGCGTTTTTTTGACCACCCATTACTTCCTATAGGTGAAAAAACGCTGCAAATACGCAGCAAAAACGCAGGTGCATATTCTGCTGGAAAAACGCTGAAAGAAGTGACATACTCTATTTTCCAAAAACACAACCAAGTCACAAAATACTCAGCAAAAAAAACGTCATGTGTGAACAGAGAATTCTGGTTTCTCATAGACTTTGCTGGTACTGCAAAACACAGCTGAAAATTTACATAAGGATCTGCAGCAAAATACGCTGCAAAACCCAACGTGTGTGAACATAGCCTAATAGTGTTTAATTACATGACAGGTTCCATTTAAGTCAAATAAAATGTCAAATAAAGGCTTTAAATTTATTTTTTCTGTACCTTCCTATATCTGTAGTGACAAGGAGGGAACTAGAAATTCTTAGTGGGATAAATGCTGATGTTTAAACCTTACTCAGGCTAAAAATATTCCTGTTAGCAACCCACAATGTTTATTTGTAGAAGACTGCAAATACCACATTGCTTTTATTTAAAGAAGAATAGTTCAAATGAAGACTAGGTCAATGTAAGCAATTTATTAAGATAAAAAATAGGTTGCGACAGGTTCTGTAAATATTTCAGAAATGTGAATGATGTGTTTCATGCTCCTCCACGTCTTTCTGCTCTACAGGTGTAAATAGAATTATGATGAAAGGGTTTTGAATGTTTCCATTCTCATGAAAAACATTTTGGTCTTGATTCTGCATTCCAGTCTTGATGAAGAGCGAGCTAGAGTAAGATGCACCAAATTCAGTAAGAGGTACATTCCTCTTAATGAATTTGGTTCATCTTTCAGCTGTCATGCAACACCACAAGAAATATACTGCAGTCAGAGACAAGAGTACATTGCTGTTGTAAATTACACCACTTTTGTTCCGAAATAATGATAAATTTGTTGGCTGTACTTTGAATGCCTCTTCTATGCTAAGCTAAACTTGGTAAACTTGGCTAGGACTGGAGTAAGAATGCCAAATAGACACAATTTTTTTTTAGCAATTTATGCAATTATGAGCTGTGCAAACATTTGGTGACATTTCAAGTAGTTTTACACCTTCCTTGAATACTGCTTCATGAATAAGGTCCTTATAACTCAGCACATCCTAGGATGGGGTGTTTGTATATGAACTTTACAGGGATGCACTTACCCTAGAAGAATTTTGTAAGAAGCCGAAACATGCGATGGGTTTTGTGGTTACACCCAGCCCCTGTCAGGTAATCTTTTTGGTTTCTACATGTGGTATAATTTGACAAGATGCAACCCCTATGCAGTAGGTTTAGCAATGGTTCATAACACCATTTACAGTGTTATACCTCTAGGATGTAATTTTTTCTTGGTATAATGATTATAGGCGTATAAACCACTGTGATTTCTATTAGTGATTAAGTAGGTATATGACACTGTGGGCTGTAGTACCATCTAATGGTTTCCCATTTTTTATGCTCCATGTTTTTATCCTATTGTATACTGTTTGTGACAAAGTCACTGGCAGTGTGTCGGAAGAGAGATATGTTTCACTGAGTCTGTTAGTTTCAGTGATGTGAAAACATGGAAGTTTCTCCTCCACTGTAGGTGCAGAGAGGGTTAACAGACCACAATTACAAAGGAATGTTTTTAGTGGATAACAAAGTGCAGCGCAGGACGTCATCCACCATATCTCCAATGCAGGGAGTGGTCTGGGCTTTAAATAGCCAGCCTTGACACTCAGGTGTGTTCAGTGTGTGGAAGCTAGCTCCTGAGAGAGAGGAGTCTCTGTTGCTGCAAAACTGGACAGTGTGCTGCTTGCTAACCCTAAGTGGCCGGCCCTTGGCCAAAGTAAGGACTGCTTGTACCTTTGTTTTGTTCCCTTTTGTATTTCCTGTTATGCCCGAAAGGCTATGTTTGTGTTTTTCCACTTTTCCGTGGTTTATGCTGAATCGCATAATAAACCATGTTATTTAAAGAGACAGTGTCCTATATCTACCTCCAAGTGCAGCAGAGTGAGAGACGTTATGACATGTTTTAATAAAGATTAGCCTAATTAAGTAATACAATTGTTTGTTGGCTTCATTCTATTTTTTTGTTTTGTCTGTTCTGATTTACACTATTTTCTATAGAATATAGGGATGTATTTATGTACGGTTATATATCTTGTTGCTAACCTACTGAAAAGTTTAATCCCACATCACGTTTTATGACAAATAAACTATATTTGCTTGTTCTTTGCACTTTCTCAGGTACTTAAATAGCCGTAATTAAATGGCAGCTCAACTCAATGCAACAAATTTTGCCCTCTGCATAACTGCCACTGAATTGAAAATGATAAGAAGGCTCAGGGAAGCAATATATGTGTCTTCCCTCATATCAACTGGCTACAATAATTCCATCCACAAAAAAAAACAAACACTAGTTAAAATTTGTATACAGTTGTGACCAAAAGTTTTGAAATTGGTATGAATTTTTTTTTTCACATTTGCTGCTTCACTTTTTATAGTGCATTATCTCTAAATTGTTGTGAAAAGTGATCAGATGAATTGCAAAAAATTGCAGTCATCACCTTGCTATGAAAAATATCTTAATCAGAAAATCTCCTTCCCACTGAAATTAAGTCCTGCCAGAAAATGACCTGGTTACATAATTTCAGTGATCTTACACTGTGTGCAGAATTATTAGGCAAGTTGTATTTTAGAGGATTATTTTTATTATTGATCAACAACTATATTCTCAATCAACCCAAAAGACTCATAAATATCCAAGCTTAATATTTTTGGAAGTTGGAGTGTTTTTTTTTTAGATTTGGCTATCTTAGGAGAATATCTGTTTGTGCAGAATTATTAGGCAACTTAATAAAAACCAAATATAATCCCATCTCACTTGTTTATTTTCACCAGGTAAACCAATATCAGTGCACAAAATTTAGAAATAAACATTTCTGACATGCAAAAACAAAAACCCCAAAAATTAGTGATCAGTATAGCCACCTTTCTTTATGATGACACTCAGCAGCCTTCCATCCATAGATTCTGTCAGTTGCTTGATCTGTTTTCGATCAACATTGCGTATAGCAGCCACCACAGCCTCCCAGACACTGTTCCGAGAGGTGTACTGTTTTCCCTCCCGGTAGATCTCACATTTTATGATGGACCACAGGTTCTCTATAGGGTTCAGATCAGGTGAACAAGGGGGCCATGTCATTATTTTTTCTTCTTTTAGACCTTTACTGGCCAGCCACGCTGTGGAGTAGTTGGATGCATGTGATGGAGCTTTGTCCTGCATGAAAATCATGTTTTTCTTGAACGATACCGACTTCTTCCTGTACCACTGCTTGAAGAAGTTGTCTTCCAGAAACTGGCAGTAGGTCTGGGAGTTGAGCTTCACTCCATCCTCAACTCGAAAAGGTCCCACAAGTTCATCTTTGATGATACCAGCCCATACCAGTACCCCACCTCCACCTTGCTGGCGTCTGAGTCGGAGTGGAGCTCTCTGCCCTTTACTGATCCAGCCTCTGGCCCATCAAGAGTCACTCTCATTTCATCAGTCCACTAAACCTTTGAAAAATCAGTTTTAAGATATTTCTTGGCCCATTCTTGACGTTTTATCTTATTTTTCTTGTTCAAATGTGGTGGTTTTTCAGCCTTCTTTACCTTGGCCATGTCCCTGAGTATCGCACACCTTGTGCTTTTTGATACTCCAGTAATGTAAGCTCTGAAATATGCCAAAACTGGTGGCGAATGGCATCTTGGCAGCTTCACGCTTGATTTTCATCAATTCATGGGCAGTTATTTTGCGCCTTTTTTGACCAACACGCTTCTTGCGACCCTGTTGGCTATTTGCCATGAAACGCTTGATTGTTAGGTGATCACGCTTCAAAAGTTTGGAAATTTCAAGACTGCTGCATCCCTCTGCAAGACATCTCACAATTTTGGACTTTTCAGAGCACGTCAAATCTCTCTTCTGACCCATTTTGCCAAAGGAAAGGAAGTTATTCATATTTATTATTATAGCGCCATTTATTCCATAGCGCTTTACATGTGATAGGGATATACATAGCAAAAACATTTACATAATCTTAACAAAATGAGTCAGCGACTGGTACAGGAGGAGAGAGGACCCTGCCCGCGAGGGCTCACAGTCTACAAGGGATGGGTGAGGATGCAGTAGGTGGGGGCAGAGGAGGTCATGCAGTAATCTGGTGGGGCGGTGGTTACTGCAGGTTGTAGGCTTGTCGGAAGAGGTAGGTCTTCAGGTTTCTTTTGAAGGCTTCCATGGTAGGCAAGAGTCTGATGTGTTGGGGTAGAGAGTTCCAGACTAGGGGGGGTGCGTGGGAGAAATGTTGTATGCAATTGTGGGAAGAGGAGATAAGAGGAGAGTAGAGAAGGAGATCTTGTGAGGATCGGAGGTTGCGTTCAGGTAAGTACAGGGAGACTAGATCACAGATATATGGAGGAGACAGGTTGTGGATGGCTTTGTATGCCATGGTTAGGGTTTTGAACTTGAGTCTCTGGGCAATGGGGAGCCAGTGAAGGGATTGACAGAGGGGAAAGGCCAGGAAATAGCGGGGGGACAAGTGGATTAGTCGAACAGCAGAGTTTAGGATAGATTGGAGGGGCACAAGAGGGTTGGAAGGGAGGCCACAGAGCAGGAGGTTGCAGTAGTCAAGGCAGGAGATGATGAGGGCATGCACTAGTGTTTTTGCAGAGTCTCTGCTGAAGAATGCATGGATCCAGGAGATATTTTTGAGTTGGAGTCGGCAGGAAGTGGAAAGGGCTTGGATATGTGGTTTGAAGGAGAGATCAGAGTCCAGGGTTACCCCAAGGCAGCGAGCTTGTGGGACTGGGGAGAGTGAACAGCCATTGACGTTGATGGATAGGTCAGATGGGGGATATGAATGAGAGGGTGGAAAGATGATGAACTCTGTTTTATCCATGTTGAGTTTTAGAAATCTGGCAGAGAAGAAGGATGAGATGGCGGACAGACATTGTGGGATTTTGGTTAGTAGGGAGGAGATATCGGGTCCAGAGAGGTAGATCTGTGTGTCATCAGCATAGAGGTAATACTGAAAGCTGTGAGACTCTATGAGCTGTCCCAGGCCAAAGGTGTAGATGGAGAAGAGTTACCTAACAATTAAGCACACCTTATATAGGGTGTTGATGTCATTAGTCAACACCCCTCCTCATTACAGAGATGCACATCACCAGATTTACTTAATTGGTAGTTGGCTTTCAAGCCTATGCAGCTTGGAGTAGGACAACATGTATAAAAAGTATCATGTGATCAAAATACTCATTTGCTTAATAATTCTGCACACAGTGTATTAACTCAGTAAAAAGTTTAACGAGTACAAGGCAGTTGATATTATTATACATAGAAATAAAGGTCATATCTCATTTGACTTCCATTCACTAGTGTGCACCACCATAATTATATCAAGTATGAAATGGAAAAGGAAAAAGGGGAAAGGTGTGAATGGAAAATAAAATATAATATTTATTGAAAATTACTCTTAAAAATAGATAACTGAAAAAATGTGCATTAATACATGCAAACAAGGTCAAAATCCATAGATAGTGACCCACAAAAACCTGGTCTGTAGTGTGGTAGAAAAATCGCAATGGGAATGCCTTGCCCAGTCCCTTATTGTAGTGGGTTATGGCTGAATATACTACACATGAGTGGGTCCAATGATAAATAATTGGCTTGGTATGGTCCACTTTTATAGATTATATCAATGAATCAGAGCAAAAATTTAAGCTGTCAATTTAAATAGCAGGCATAGATTATTCACATGTATTAAAATTATATCCTGCATTGAATGTCCGATCCATATGATCTAATAGTGCCTGTCATAGGGTTCATATAAAATCTCACTTAAACCGTAATGTAACAAGTGTATATGTGCACCTAAAAGAAAATTGCAACTTTCAGTGTGATACTCCACTAAGGGCTAATTCAAACTATAGGCACAGCGCTCCGCATCATGTAGTGGCAACTAATCACAGGGTTTTATTAGCGCAGATAAAATTGGCTAGTAGGCTTGATGATATTGAGAGTGGTCTCAGGGTAACGATTAGTGTTGAGCCACCCCCGTAGTGTTCGAGTTCGGTTCGGTTCGTCGAACACCCGTGTGTTCGCCGAACTGTTCGTCGAACTGTTCGTCGAACACCTTCGAACACCGTTAAAACCAATGGCAGGCAAACAAAAACACATGGAAACACATAGAAAACACCTTCAAAGGTGTCCAAAAGCTGACAAACTGCTCAGAAGACATAACTAACACATGGAAAAGTGACAAGTACATATAGTCATGCGAAAATAAAAGAGGTGGAGGAGTAAAAGGAGGGGGAGACACAGATATAGGCATGTCATGCCCTTCTAAAATCCAAAAAGTGAGAAGCCGACACGGCCAGTCCGCTCCTGCCCGTGCCACCTCCGTGTCGCCGGGTTTGTGCCAGAGCCGCGGTGAACCCTGACGGCCAGCCCCCCTCTCCCAATACTGGTGCCTGTCCGCTGGTGGGTCGAGCGAGCCCCCCTGTGGTGGAGGCAGCTCTAAGCTTTTTAATTTAAATTGTCTCTCTAATTTGAATGAATACACTTTAAATCCATTTACAAGGATCTATTGGAGGGCAAGTCTCATGCCAGCAGCCGCGGTAATTCCAGCTCCAGTAGCGTCCACTAAAGCTGCTGCAGTTAAAAAGCTTTTATAAGGATCGAGCTCGGCTGTCCACCGCAAGGCATCCTACTGCCAGTCCCAGCCCCTATGCCTTGGGGTGCCTCCTGATGCTCTTCACTAAGTATCCCATGGTCCCGAAGCATTTCCTTTGAAAAAATTAAGTGTCTAAACTACAGGTGGTGCAGCTTGCTTAACAGCCGGGATAATCCGCTCACTAGCAGACACTGCTACTAGGCACAAAGTATTTCCTGGGCTAGATGCAGTTAAAAATTTGTAATTAGATACTCTCGTTGGATGCTGAGAAAGCATTCCATAGAGTCTCCTGGCACGCCATATATGATTCTCTTAAAAAGCTTGGGGTAGGGGTCTAGGGGACCCTTTTATAGCCAAAATCACGGCCCTGTATCGCAATACGTCACCTAGGCTGAAGATAAATGGAACTGTAGCACCCTGAGGGCTCGGTTGCTACAGACGTATTGCACCTCACCCAGAGGTGTGATATCTCACTCTCAGGTAAGGATGGAGTGTGGATCAGGACCCGACACCTGCATGCATTACACCACATTGCCGTGGGGCAGGGCGACCAATATGCCCCTGAGATGGGCACGACAGTCCCTGTCCCTGGCTGGAGTGGGGGGAGGGAACACTGAGGAAGGGGAACCCTGTAGTGCAGGAGCAGGGAGGAAGCAGTTCCTGGGTGCATTGAGAAGGGAGTATAAAAGGTGGGCACCATCTTAGTTCAGTGCAGAGAAGTCTGAGCAGAAGTGGCA
Organism: Phyllobates terribilis; assembly: GCF_046119375.1. Classification (NCBI taxonomy): domain Eukaryota; kingdom Metazoa; phylum Chordata; class Amphibia; order Anura; family Dendrobatidae; genus Phyllobates; species Phyllobates terribilis. Next base: position 739,579,433 of record NW_027362761.1, on the reverse strand, counting down.
GGGAGCAGGGGCTCTGCATGAGCTCTGCTCCGGACGCGGGCCTAGTAACAGAGGCCCAGGCCTGGAAGAGGGAGAAGGAAGGAAGAGGAGCGGAGAAGGCTCCAGGAACGAGGAATGAAGGGATCCCAGGGGTGCGGACGGGCGAGTCGCCACCGCACGCCCGAATCCACCTGCGTGGAGGGGTCAGGCCAAAGGGGGAGACCGGTCCCCGAACTAGTGGAGGCAGGAAACGACCCTCAGCTAGAAACCGGAGGCTCTGACATTTTATGTGGCGCAGCCCCTCGCTACACCCGCTAGGAAGGCACCACATAGGGTCAGGGAAACTGGCGCCAAGTTTACCAAGAGGAGGCCCGAGGCAGCCGGACAGAAGTGTTGGTAAGAAAGGCCAGACAAAGGACACACAAAGGGGGTCCTGTGAAGTGCTCCAAAGTTATCTGGGAGTTCTCTGAGCCCCTCACCTGGTGAGCACAGTACGACGTGGGCAGCCGTTACCTGCAGACGTGGTCTGGATAATAAGAACTGTGAGTAAAGGCCCTGAACTGCATCACTGACTCCGTGTCGTTACTGCTGCTGCCCTGCACCATCACCCCCATCCTCCGCATACACTGCCCTGAGGCTATACTCCTCCCGTGGGGAGTTATGCTACGCTCTGCTGCACCCACAACACCAGCCTCAGTGGTCTGCCCTGTAGCGGCGGTTCACTCTGACCGCAATCCACGGGTGGCGTAGTCGGACATTTAAACATGAAAACCACATAAATAGTTCCGCCACTGGTTTGACCGCCCTGAGCCACGGAACCGGGTCGCCGCCACGAAGACTACAACCACCAGCATCCACCAAAAAGGGTCCGGCTCCGGGTGTCCCAAGGCCCAGGGGGTGCGTCAGAACATTTTCATCACCTTTCACAATCACCAATGGGACAAGGCAGTGATGTCCTCTGTCCCCTCTCTTATACATCCTAGTGACGGAGCACCTGCTCTCATCAATTCGCCATAACCCCAATATTAGGTGGATTGAGGTGGGAGGCACCGAGTACAAGTGCTCTCTATTTGCTGATGATGTCCTAGTATATATCACTCAATCACATATATCCATCCATGCTGTTATGGCTGAAATAGATCACTTTGTTACATGGTAAAATTTTAAAATCAATGCAGCGAAGTCTGAGGCCCTCGATGTCTCCCTCCCCAAATCCATATAGGATTCCATCCAGTCCAACTTTCCCTTTGCCTGGCCCTCACAGGGTATCAAATACTTAGGAATTCCTATTCATAGAGACCTCTCCCATCTATGTTATCTTAATTTTGGGCCCTTTATTGAACAACTCCATACAGACCACGGTTGGCAAGTTAGAACTGTAAGATTCACTACGTGAACCACTGGTGTTTTGTGGAAAAGCACATGTACACTGCGTTCCAAATTATTATACAAAAAGTGTTTAGGAGTGATAAGGGAAGAATTTCTTTGTTTGTCAGTTAAACTCATTGATGGTGATGTGTGTTAGGGCTCTTTATATCACTGTAAGCAATTGCAGACACCTGTGCTAATTAGTTTGGCAGGTGTGTCCAATGAAAGGCAAGACTACTTAAGAAGGCTCTCTCACATTATTAAGCAGCCTACATTTTCTGCCAAAATGGGAAAGAAAAAGATGTGTCGGCTGCTGAGAAGCAACAAATTGTGGAGTGTTTAGGTCAAGGCATGACTACAATCAACATTGTGCGATGATCAGGATGAAGTGTCTTGGCAATCAAGAAGTATGTAGCTGATTCACAGTACACACGTGTGCGTGCTGATAAGGGCAAATTGAGGACTCTTTCCTACAGGCAATTACGTCAGGTTGAAAGAGCAGCGGCAAAAAAGCCTTGTCATAACAGCAGACAAGTTTTTGAAGCTGCTTGTGCCTCCAACGTCCCCCGAACAACAAGATGCAGGGTCCTTCAGAGGTTTGCAGCTGTGCATGCGCCATCCTGTCGACCTCCTCTATCCACTTCACACAAGCAGAAACGGCTCCAGTGGGCCAAACATTACATGAAGACTGATTTCAAAACTGTTTTGTTCACGGATGAGTGCCGTGCAGCGCTCGATGGTCCAGATGGATGGAGTGGAGGATGGCTGGTTGATGGACACCCCACGCAAACACGGCTACAGCGCCAACAAGGAGGAGGTGGAGTAATGTTTTGGGCTGGAATCATGGGGAGAGAGATTGTCGGCCCCTTTAGGATCCCTGAAGGCGCTAAAGATGAACTCCATAATGTATGTGGATTTTCTCAAACAGCACTTCCTGCCATGGTTCAAGAAGAAGAACCGTGTATTTCACAGCAAGATCATTTTTCTGCATGATAATGCACCATCTCATGCTGCACATAAAACATCTGCATCTCTGGCTGATATGGGCATAAAAGGGGACAAACTTATGGTGTGACCCCCATGCTCCCCTGACCTCTACCCCATTCAGAACCTTTGGAGCATCATTAAAAGGAGTGTCTATGATGGCGGGAGGCAGTTCACATCTAAGCAACAGCTCTGGGAGGGTATTCTGTCCTCATGCAAAACAATTGAAGCAGAAACCATCCAAAACCTGACAAATTCAATGGACGAGAGAGTTCAGAAGCTCCTTTCGAACAAGGGGTCCTATGTGAAAATGTAACATCACCTAGAATAAAGTTTTGAGTTGAAAACTGTTTGATTTCAGTTTCTAACAACCTGCTAATGCTTATAATTTCAAAAATGACCATTTTTTTGGTCTTTATTAAAATGAAAAGGTTGATCGAAAAGTTTGGGGGATCTAAGAGTGTGGCAACCCAGTAGTCATGATTACTTCGAATTCTGACAATATGAGGGTCATGCTGCAGGTAGTGCAGCAAGAAGGCACTTATGTGCCTTGCGCATCTCGGAGCCCCAAAATTATTTTCCGGGCTAGATGCAGCTAAAAATTATTTTTAATTTTAAATCTGGTGAAGCTTTAGTATAGATGGCCTAATAGGATCAGTGCTGCACACTGCTACAAAGCCCAAATTATTTTCCAGTCAAGATACAGATAAACATGATTAGTAATTTGAAAGCTTAAAACGGTTGGTAGGGTGATTTTAACCAATCATCAAGCTTTTACTCTCCCCAGGATGACACAGGGGTAGAAAAGTCGTTTCGGATCCATGATTTGTTCATCTTTATGAACGTGAGTCTGTCTACATTATCAGTGGAGAGCCGCGTGCGCTTATCTGTCAGCACACCACCAGCAGCGCTGAACACACGTTGAGACAGAACGCTGGCTGCGGGGCATGACAAGATCTCCAAGGCGTAAGTGGCTAGCTCCGGCCATTTATCCAGATTGGAAGCCCAAAAAGAGCAAGGGTCCAGTGACAGAGTCGTGGCTTCAATGTTTACTTGGAGATACTCCTGTACCATCGTCTCTAGGCGTTGACTATGTGTCAGACTTCTTTTCTCCTGTGGCCTTGCAAAGGATGGGCTAAAAAAGTGGTGAAATGATTCCGCAAAATTGATGTTACCAGCAGATACTGTGGTTCTGTTACGGTTTGAGTGCTGAACACTTGACGGTCCCACGGTTGGCAAGTTGGAACTGTGAGATTCACTACGTGCACCACTGGTATTTTGTGGAAAAGCACATGTAAGATTCTGCAACAGTCTCTGCTGATACTCCTGCATGCGTGCATCCCTTTCTATGGCAGGAATAATTTCTGCAAATTTACTTTTGTACCGGGGATCTAACAGTGTGGCAACCCAGTAGTCAGGATTATTTCTAATTCTCACAATTCGAGGGTCATGTTGCAGGTAGTGCAGCAAGAAGGCACTCATGTGTGTTGCGCATCCAGGAGCACCAAGTCCCTGTTGTGTTGGTGGTGAGGTAACAATCATGCTTCCTTCCTCTGTCCTCTCCCCCCAACCTCGCACAACAGAAATGTGATCAAGGTCTCCCTCATCTGATGAGTCTTCCATCAGTTCGTCCTCCACTTCTTCCTGGGCTCCTGCACCTTCCTCACTAGTTTGGCTGCTACCATGCGCCCTGGTAAAACCATCTCCCCCACCCTCACATGCCTGCCGCCTTGGTGCTGCCGACCGTCTGGACCTTGCAGATGTTAGCCCTTCCGCATACAACTCCTCCTCCTCTACTTCCTCCACCTCCTCTTGTGCCACCACCTGACTCCGAATTCTGTTTAACATGTGCTCCAGCATGTAAATCACCGGAATAGTCATGCTGATAATGGCATCGTCAGCACTAAACATCTTCGTCGCCATTTCAAAACTGTGCAGAAGGGTGCATAGGTCCCTGATCTGAGACCACTCCTCCAGCGTGATTTGCCCCACCTCTGAATCTCGTTGGCCCAGGCTATACGTCAGAACGTATTGCACCAGGGCTTGTCGGTGCTGCCACAGTCGCTGCAACATGTGCAGAGTTGAATTCCACCGGGTAGGCACATCGCATTTTAGCCGGTGAAGTGGCAGGCCCAACGACTTCTGTAGAGATGTAAGTCGCTGAGCTGCGGGATGCGAACGGCGGAAGTGAGCACACAGCGACCGTGCCCTCTGCAGAAGGCCATCTAGTCTGGGATAGTGGGCTAAAAATTGCTGGACAACCAGGTTCAACACGTGAGCCATACAAGGCACGTGTGTGACATTGCCCCGGCGAAGGGCCGCACCCAGGATTGCAGCATTGTCGCACACGGCCTTCCCTGGTTTCAGGTCCAGTGGAGACAACCATTCATGAAATTGGTTCTCCAGAGCTGACCACAACTCCTCAGCTGTGTGACTCACATTTCCCAGACATTTCAATGTAAAAACCGCCTGATGACGTTGAGCCCTACTGCCAGCATAGTAAGGAGGTGTGCAGGATCCCTTCTGCGCAGTTAGAAAGCTTGTGGCATGACCAGACAGGCTTTGGGTGCAGGTGGAAGACCGAGAGGAGGTTGAGGAGGCAGAAGCAGTGGAGGAACTTTGACATAAAGAGGATTGACGCACAACTCGTGGGGACGGCAAGACTTGGACAGCAGCCCCTTGTCCTGCTGTCACCATAGTTACCCAGTGCCCAGTCAGCGACATGTAACGCCCCTGTCCATGCCTACTCGTCCAAGTGTCTGTGGTGAAATGCACCCTGTCACACACAGAGTTTCTCAAAGAAGCGGTGATGTTGTGTGCGACATGCTGGTGGAGCGCAGGCACACCTTTCTTTGAGAAGTAGTGCCGACTGGGCATCTGGTACTGGGGCACTGCGACGGACATAAGGTCTCGAAAATCCTCTGTGTCCACCAGGCGGAAAGGCAGCATTTCTGTAGCCAAGAGCTTGCAGATGGTGAAATTCAACCTCTTAGCTTTCTCATGGCTAGGAGGAAATGGTCTTTTACTTGTCCACATCTGAGGGACCGAGGGCTGGCTCTTGTGCTTAGACGGGGTTGATAAGGGTGTCCCCGGCAAACTGCCTTTCTGTGAGGAAGATGTAGGCGGACATGTTAGGTTGCCTTGATCCAAAGGTGGTGCTATCGATGTCGGACAGCGCTCAACACCAGCTGGTGTTACCACCTCCAAAGAAAATGATGACCTGCCAATCACGCTGGCTGTTGCGGGTAAAGAGGTGGCAGGTCTGCGCCCCAAAACAGGTGTGACTGCTGTCCCCCCAGTCACAGAGGATGAAGAGGCCGCGGATGCACAAGATATGGCAGACGGTGATTGGCCCGGCCGGCTAGGCCGCATTGTAGCACACTGAGCTTCCCACTGCAACTTATGCTTCATGTCCATGTGCCGGTTCATGCATGAAGTACTCAAACTATGTATTTTTTGGCCTCTACTTAGCTTTTGCTGACAAATGTTACAGATAACACGAGTTGGGTCATCTTTATCGATCTGAAAAAATGCCCAGGCTATGCAAGGCTTAGCACCCATGCGACCTGAAGAGCCACCACGACTTGTGGTGAGAGGCAGAGTTGTGTTTGAGGATGCAGTTGTTGACGTGCTTCCAGTACTACGTCTCTGTCCAGGAAGGCGCAACCTGACCTCGTCGTCACTAGCATCTTCCTCCACCTCCTCTGCTGACCTCATCTCTTGGCTGACTGTGGGTTGACAGTAAGTGGGATCTCCGACCTCATCATCATCACCCTGTGCGTTATCACACCCGTCGTCCTCAGAGCCAACCTGTTCCTGCCCTGACAAAAAACTAAAGTTGTCGCTCCAATCAGGTATTTGAGTCTTATCATCGTCTTCCTCATTGTCTCCACCAACAGGAGTTACAGTTTGGGAATGAGGGTCTACATTATGGTCAGAACCTTCTGCGTCTGGTCCTGGATCCGACTCATAAAGATTCTGGGCATCAGTGCAGATCATTTCCTCGTCTGGATTCACTGAAGCGCTGGAGCTGACCTCTGATTCCCAGGCTATAGTATGAGTAAACAGCTATGCAGACTCAACCATCAGTTCTACCTCATACTCAGATGGGCAGCTGGAGATTTGGGAGCTGTGAGGAAGCAAGTGCGATTTGGGTGACACCTTTGAGGACTGGAGTATTTGTGATGTTGAAGTTGATGTGGAGGAGAGCCCACTTAAAGGAGCACTTGATATCCGTTGAAGCACCTGCTGTTTTTGTGCCTCATCTGGAATTTGTAGCGATTGGCGTGGCCGTAAGAAAGGGATCTTATCACATTGTCCGCTAAAAGAAGTAGACATTTTAGTTTGGCTGGAAGATGGTCTTTCTTCTGCAGATGTTACTGTTGCTTTAACACCTACCCCACGGACACAACCTTTTTTCCCCTTCCCAACACGCCTATTCCCCTTTCCACCAGCAGCAGGCCTTTTTCCACTCATTTTGGTAGTTAACTAATTCACAACTCTGGAGTTGTTTGCACAAAAAAACAATGGATGGTAACCGAGCAGAGCTGAGTGGCCAAACTGTGGTATTAGGCCAAAACTATTGGCTGGGTTAGATGCAGAAAAAAATTATTTTGAATTTGCAACCTGATGGAGGTCAGTATAGATGGACTAATACAAATAGTCCCACCCACAGCTAGAAGCCCAAATATTTTTTCAGAGGTACTGTAGATGCAGATAAAAATTAGTTTTAATTTGCAACCTGATGGAGGTCAGTATAGATGGACTAATAGAGAAAGTCCGACACACTACTAGAAGGCCAAATATTTTTTCAGAGGTAGATGCAGAAAAAAATATATTCAGTTTGCAACCTGATGGAGGTCAGTATAGATGGACTAATACAAATAGTCCCACACACAGCTAGAAGCCCAAATATTTTTTCAGAGGTACTGTAGATGCAGATAAAAATTATTTTTAATTTGCAACCTGATGGAGGTCAGTATAGATGGACTAATAGACCAAGTCCCACACACTGCTAGAAGCCCAAATATTTTTTCAGAGCTAGATGCAGAAAAAAAATATTTTTAATTTGCAACCTGATGGAGGTCAGTATAGATGGACTAATAGACCAAGTCCCACACACCGCTAGAAGCCCAACTATTTTTTCAGAGCTAGATGCAGAAAAAAATTATATTCAATTTGCAACCTGCTGGAGGTCAGTATAGAAGGACTAATAGAACAAGTCCTACACACTGCTAGAAGCCCAAATATTTTTTCAGAGCTAAATGATGAAAAAAATTATTTTTAATTTGCAACCTGATGGAGGTCAGTATAGATGGACTAATAGACCAAGTCCCACACACTGCTAGAAGCCCAAATATTTTTTCAGAGCTAGATGCAGAAAAAAATTATTTTTAATTTGCAACCTGATGGAGGTCAGTATAGATGGACTAATAGACCAAGTCCCACACACCGCTAGAAGCCCAAATATTTTTTCAGAGCTAGATGCAGAAAAAAATTATATTCAGTTTGCAACCTGATGGAGGTCAGTATAGATGGACTAATAGAATGATGCTATGCCCAAAAGATTTTACTTCACTAGGTGCAGTAAAAAAATTGGTATTCTATACACAGGTGTTATATCTTGCAACACAGATAGGCTACTCCACTGACTAACACACTCTGCAATAGGCCAAAAAGGATTAGCTTTGCTAGATTCAGCCAAATGCTGTGAAAAAAACTTGCACAGCACTGGCACAGACCTGCCTGGCAAAAACTGATAGGAACTCATGTAGCCTAGTCCTGAAAAGGACTCCAATTACAATTAGTCTTTACTCCCACAACCTATCTATTTAAGAGCACAGACCTCCCTGATAAAAGTCGTAGGAAATGCTGTAACCTAGTCCTTAAAAGGACTGTAATCACAACTATTCCCTACTCCCAAGCTATCTGTATATTTGTGCGAAAATTGGCTTGAAATTAACAAGGTATAGCGCACACAGCAACAGCGGTGCCGTCTAACACGCAGCTGCAGCAGTGAGAAAATGGTGGCGACGGGGAAAATGGCTTGGTCTTATAGGGCAAGGACATGTGACATACACTGCCAATGACACATGCCCTTGCTTGTGTGAAAAAAAGCACTTCGCTCCGTGTGTGCGCTGCTGATAGGCTGACAGATTGCACCTCCCCACTGCAAATGCGGGAAAGAGAAAAAAAAATGGAGATCTTCATTGTTCCTGCAGAGATCCATCCCCTGCCCCTCCCCCCACCCCGCTGTACACTCAAACTGCGTATTAACATTAATTTTCATCATTACTGAGAAAAAATCCAGTTATGATTTTGGTGCACGAACAGTTATCGAACATAACCTCGAACAGCCGAATTTTTCTCAAATTGTTCGTGTTCGCCGAACGGCTCGAACACCGCCCAAAACAGCTCGAATTTGAGATTGGCGAACAGTTCGAGTAGAACAACGCTCATCTCTAGTAACGATCCCTGGCCACACCATCTGCCTTACAGCCCCTGGAGTTGCGATCGGTATACTCAATCGCCCGAACAGCTGAGCTATTAGCTACACGTGCCGGCACTTCATTCTCCGAGACGCCGCTCACAGAGAGCTGTGGACGGCATGCTGCTCCAGGCAAAAAATACAAAGCAATCTACCATTGCACATGTATAGCATAGATCATGCCCTAGTCAGATCATAGTACTTGGAGTGTGATATCACATGGGAAGCCATTATTTTACATTGGCAATATATTAAGTTCCCTATCCACCTGCACTACAGAAAAGCCGTGACACAGTCCCTGACACGCGTTTCGCTGGTATATCGGCTTTTTCTAAGGGCAAGGTCGGCCCCTTGTCCCAGATATTTATATAATCTAACAGGATTAACAAGCAGGTCAACCAATCAAATTGTAGATGTAAGAGAAATCCACTTTCTGATGAATTGCATCATCAACTTAGAAATATTAGATCTCAGGCATACAATATTAAGTATTCTTATCAATTAATTAGTTATATATCAAGAATCCATAATCAGTTGAGTATATATAGTATCGATCATGGCCACATCATTATCAATTTACATCATATTCACATTTATTGTATAAATGAAAAGGGGAATTTTCTTTATTATTTATTATTTAAAAAATCAACCACAATAATCATATCCCCGATATATATACAGTACAGACCAAAAGTTTGGACACACCTTCTCATTTAAAGATTTTTCTGTATTTTCATGACTTTGAAAATTGTACATTCACACTGAAGTCATAAAAACTATGAATTAACACATGTGGAATTATATACTTAACAAAAAAGTGTGAAACAACTGAAAATATGTCTTATATTCTATGTTCTTCAAAGTAGCCACCTTTTGCTTTGATGACTGCTTTGCACACTCTTGGCATTCTCTTGATGAGCTTCAAGAGGTAGTCACCGGAAATGGTCTTCCAACAATCTTGAAGGAGTTCCCAGAGATGCTTAGCACTTGGCACTTTTGCCTTCACTCTGCGGTCAAGCTCACCCCAAACCATCTCGATTGGGTTCAGGTCTGGTGACTGTGGAGGCCAGGTCATCTGGCGTAGCACCCCATCACTCTCCTTCTTGGTCAAATAGCCCTTACACAGCCTGGAAGTGTGTTTGGGGTCATTGTCCTGTTGAAAAATAAATTATGGTCCAACTAAACGCAAACCGGATGGAATAGCATGCCGCTGCAAGATGCTGTGGCAGCCATGCTGGTTCAGTATGCCTTCAATTTTGAATAAATCCCCAACAGTGTCACCAGCAAAGCACCCCCACACCATCACACCTCCTCCTCCATACTTCACGGTGGGAACCAGGCATGTAGAGTCCATCCGTTCACCTTTTCTGCGTCGCACAAAGACACGGTGGTTGGAACCAAAGACCTCAAATTTGGACTCATCAGACCAAAGCACAGATTTCCACTGGTCTAATGTCCATTCCTTGTGTTCTTTAGCCCAAACAAGTCTCTTCTGTTTGTTGCCTGTCCTTAGCAGTGGTTTCCTAGCAGCTATTTTACCATGAAGGCCTGTTGCACAAAGTCTCCTCTTAACAGTTGTTGTAGAGATGTGTCTGCTGCTAGAACTCTGTGTGGCATTTACCTGGTCTCTAATCTGAGCTGCTGTTAACCTGCGATTTCTGAGGCTGGTGACTCGGATAAACATATCCTCAGAAGCAGAGGTGACTCATGGTCTTCCTTTCCTGGGGCGGTCCTCATGTGAGCCAGTTTCTTTGTAGCGCTTGATGGTTTTTGCAACTGCACTTGGGGACACATTCAAAGTTTGCCCAATTTTTCGGACTGACTGACCTTCATTTCTTAAAGTAATGATGGACACTCGTTTTTCTTTACTTGGCTGCTTTTTTCTTGCCATAATACAAATTCTAACAGTCTATTCAGTAGGACTATCAGCTGTGTATTCACCTTACTTCTGCACAACGCAACTGATGGTCCCAACCCCATTTATAAGGCAAGAAATCCCACTTATTAAACCTGACAGGGCACACCTGTGAAGTGAAAACCATTTCCGGTGACTACCTCTTGAAGCTCATCAAGAGAATGCCAAGAGTGTGCAAAGCAGTCATCAAAGCAAAAGGTGGCTACTTTGAAGAACCTAGAATATAAGACATATTTTCAGTTGTTTCACACTTTTTTGTTAAGTATATAATTCCACATGTGTTAATTCATAGTTTTGATGCCTTCAGTGTGAATGTACAATTTTCAAAGTCATGAAAATACAGAAAAATCTTTAAATGAGAAGGTGTGTCCAAACTTTTGGTCGGTACTGTATATATACTGTATATATATAGTTATTAGTGTTGAGCGAACATGCTCGACACTGCTCGGTACTTGCCCGAGTATCTCACTACTCGGGATGTTCGGCGAGCACCGAGCATTTCCGGGTTACTTGGGCGGGAGCTCGGGTCTCCGCCCTGCATGTTTGGCGCTCTTTACAGAGCCAATGAACATGCAGGGATTGCCAGCCAGTCGCTGTAATGCCGCAGCCATGTTGGTTGTGGGCATTACAGTGATTGGTTGCCCGCACAGTGTCACCTTGAGTATTTAAAACCGGGCGCCGCCATCTTGGACTCAGTCGCTCCAGATAAGACCGTGTAGGGAAGAGTGCTGCTGAGCTAGGGAGAGATTTATACTGCGAAAATAGGTAGTGTAGGGTTTCTAAAGCCTGCAAAATCAAACAAACAGTCCTTCTCAGGACTAATATCCATCCCAGATATCAGGCAGGCAGGCAGGCAGGCTGTATAGGAGACGCAGTGGTTATACCAACAAACACTGCATTACAGTCCTGTGTGCTGCTTTTCAAATTGCTAGACTTAGCCCCAGGTCTCAGGGGCCAGGAAAAAATCCTTTTTTTTTCATCTAAATCCTCTTTTTTTTTTTTTCCTCAGTCAGACTGTACAAATACCCATCTTATTAACCTTTTAGTATTCCCCCCCCCCAAAAAAAAAATTGAGTGTGTCTGTGAGTCTTTAGACGCAAATATATCTGTTTAAAAGATTCTGGTGTAGGCCAGATAACTAGAACTGTGGTTTTGCAGTTCCACGGTTCAAATCTCTGTATTATCCACTTTTTTGCATTTTTCCATAAAAAAAAACATTTTGAGTGTCTCGCTGACTGTTCTGACACAAATATATCTGTTAAAAGATTCTGGTGTAGGCCATAATAGCTAGAACTGTGGTTTTCCTCTTCCACGGTTCAAATCTAGGTGTAATCCACCTTTTTGCATAAAAAAATCATTTTGAGTGTCTCGCTGACTGTTCAGACACAAATATATCTGTTTAAAAGAGTCTGGTGTAGGCCAGATAACTAGAACTGTGATTTTGCAGTTCCACGATTCAAATCTCTGTATTATCCACTGTTTTGCCTTTTTTCCATAAAAAAAATACATTTTGAGTGTCTCGCTGACTGTTCAGACACAAATATATCTGTTTAAAAGATTCTGGTGTAGGCCAGATAACTAGAACTGTGGTTTTCCTCTTCCACAGTTCAAATCTAGGTGTAATCCACCTTTTTGCATAAAAAAAAACATTTTGAGTGTCTCGCTGACTGTTCAGACACTAATATATCTGTTTAAAAGAGTCCGGTGTAGGCCAGATAACTAGAACTGTGGTTTTGCAGTTCAACGGTTCAAATCTCTGTATTGTACACTTTTTTGCCTTTTTTCCATAAAAAAAAACATTTTGAGTGTGTCTGTGAGTGTTCAGACACAAATATTTCTTTTTAAACGAGTCTGGTGTAGGCCAGATAACTAGAACTGTGGTTTTGCAGTTCCACGGTCCAAATCTCTGTATTATCCACTTTTTTGCCTTTTTTCCATAAAAATACCTATTTTGAGTGTCTCACTGACTGTTCAGACACAAATATATCTGTTTAAAAGATTCTGGTGTAGGCCAGATAACTAGAACTGTGGTTTTCCTCTTCCACGGTTCAAATCTGGGTGTAATCCACCTTTTTGCATAAAAAAAAACATTTTGAGTGTCTCGCTGACTGTTCAGACACAAATATATCTGTTTAAAAGATTCTGGTGTAGGCCAGATAACTAAAACTGTGGTTTTCCTCTTCCACGGTTCAAATCTCTGTATTATCCACTTTTTTGCCTTTTTTCCGTAAAAAAAAACATTTTGAGTGTCTCGCTGACTGTTCAGACACAAATATATCTGTTTAAAAGATTCTGGTGTAGGCCAGATAACTAGAACTGTGGTTTTCCTCTTCCACGGTTCAAATCTGGGTGTAATCCACCTTTTTGCATAAAAAAATCATTTTGAGTGTCTAGCTGACTGTTCAGACACAAATATATCTGTTTAAAGGAGTCTGGTGTAGGCCAGATAACTAGAACTGTGATTTTGCAGTTCCACGATTCAAATCTCTGTATTATCCACTTTTTTGCCTTTTTTCCATAAAAAAATACATTTTGAGTGTCTCGCTGACTGTTCAGACACAAATATATCTGTTTAAAAGATTCTGGTGTAGGCCAGATAACTAGAACTGTGGTTTTCCTCTTCCACAGTTCAAATCTAGGTGTAATCCACCTTTTTGCATAAAAAAAAACATTTTGAGTGTCTCGCTGACTGTTCAGACACTAATATATCTGTTTAAAAGAGTCCGGTGTAGGCCAGATAACTAGAACTGTGGGTTTCCTCTTCCACGGTTCAAATCTGGGTGTAAACCACCTTTTTGCATAAAAAAAAAACATTTTGAGTGTCTCGCTGACTGTTCAGACACAAATATATCTGTTTAAAAGAGTCTGGTGTAAGCCAGATAACTAGAACTGTGGTTTTGCAGTTCAACGGTTCAAATCTCTGTATTGTACACTTTTTTGCCTTTTTTCCATAAAAAAAAACATTTTGAGTGTGTCTGTGAGTGTTCAGACACAAATATTTCTTTTTAAACGAGTCTGGTGTAGGCCAGATAACTAGAACTGTGGTTTTGCAGTTCCACGGTCCAAATCTCTGTATTATCCACTTTTTTGCCTTTTTTCCATAAAAAAACCTATTTTGAGTGTCTCACTGACTGTTCAGACACAAATATATCTGTTTAAAAGATTCTGGTGTAGGCCAGATAACTAGAACTGTGGTTTTCCTCTTCCACGGTTCAAATCTGGGTGTAATCCACCTTTTTGCATAAAAAAAAACATTTTGAGTGTCTCGCTGACTGTTCAGACACAAATATATCTGTTTAAAAGATTCTGGTGTAGGCCAGATAACTAAAACTGTGGTTTTCCTCTTCCACGGTTCAAATCTCTGTATTATCCACTTTTTTGCCTTTTTTCCGTAAAAAAAAACATTTTGAGTGTCTCGCTGACTGTTCAGACACAAATATATCTGTTTAAAAGATTCTGGTGTAGGCCAGATAACTAGAACTGTGGTTTTCCTCTTCCACGGTTCAAATCTGGGTGTAATCCACCTTTTTGCATAAAAAAATCATTTTGAGTGTCTAGCTGACTGTTCAGACACAAATATATCTGTTTAAAGGAGTCTGGTGTAGGCCAGATAACTAGAACTGTGATTTTGCAGTTCCACGATTCAAATCTCTGTATTATCCACTTTTTTGCCTTTTTTCCATAAAAAAATACATTTTGAGTGTCTCGCTGACTGTTCAGACACAAATATATCTGTTTAAAAGATTCTGGTGTAGGCCAGATAACTAGAACTGTGGTTTTCCTCTTCCACAGTTCAAATCTAGGTGTAATCCACCTTTTTGCATAAAAAAACCATTTTGAGTGTCTCGCTGACTGTTCAGACACAAATATATCTGTTTAAAAGAGTCCGGTGTAGGCCAGATAACTAGAACTGTGGGTTTCCTCTTCCACGGTTCAAATCTGGGTGTAAACCACCTTTTTGCATAAAAAAAAAACATTTTGAGTGTCTTGCTGACTGTTCAGACACAAATATATCTGTTTAAAAGAGTCTGGTGTAAGCCAGATAACTAGAACTGTGGTTTTGCAGTTCAACGGTTCAAATCTCTGTATTGTACACTTTTTTGCCTTTTTTCCATAAAAAAAACATTTTGAGTGTGTCTGTGAGTGTTCAGACACAAATATTTCTTTTTAAAAGAGTCTGGTGTAGGCCAGATATCTAGAACTGTGGTTTTGCAGTTCCACGGGCCAAATCTCTGTATTATCCACTTTTTTGCCTTTTTTCCATAAAAAAAACTATTTTGAGTGTCTCGCTGACTGTTCAGACACAAATATAACTGTTTAAAAGATTCTGGTGTAGGCCAGATAACTCGAACTGTCGTTTTCCTCTTCCACGGTTCAAATCTGCGTGTAATCCACCTTGTTGCATAAAAAAAAACATTTTGAGTGTCTGGCTGACGGTTCAGACACAAATATATCTGTTTAAAGAGTCTGGTGTAGGCCAGATAACTAAAACTGTGGTATTCCTCTTCCAAGGTTCAGATCTCTGTATTATCCACTTTTTTGCCTTTTTTCCATAAAAAAAAAACATTTTGAGTGTCTCGCTGACTGTTCAGACACAAATATATCTGTTTAAAAGATTCTGGTGTAGGCCAGATAACTAGAACTGTGGTTTTCCTCTTCCACAATTCAAATCTGGGTGTAATCCACCTTTTTACATAATAAAAAACATTTTGAGTGTCTCCCTGACTGTTCAGACACAAATATATCTGTCTAAAAGAGTCTGGTGTAGGCCAGATAACTAGAACTATGGTTTTGCAGTTCCACGGGCCAAATCTCTGTATTATCCACTTTTTTGCCTTTTTTCCATAAAAAAACCTATTTTGATTGTCTCGCTGACTGTTCAGACACAAATATATCTGTTTAAAAGATTCTGGTGTAGGCCAGATAACTAGAACTGTGGTTTTCCTCTTCCACGGTTCAAATCTGGGTGTAATCCACCTTTTTGCGTAAAAAAAAACATTTTGAGTGTCTCGCTGACTGTTCAGACACAAATATATCTGTTTAAAAGATTCTGGTGTAGGCCAGATAACTAAAACTGTGGTTTTCCTCTTCCACGGTTCAAATCTCTGTATTATCCACTTTTTTGCCTTTTTTCCGTAAAAAAAAACATTTTGAGTGTCTCTTTGACTGTTCAGACACAAATATATCTGTTTAAAAGATTCTGGTGTAGGCCAGATAACTAGAACTGTGGTTTTCCTCTTCCACAATTCAAATCTGGGTGTAATCCACCTTTTTACATAATAAAAAACATTTTGAGTGTCTCGCTGACTGTTCAGACACAAATATATCTGTCTAAAAGAGTCTGGTGTAGGCCAGATAACTAGAACTATGGTTTTGCAGTTCCACGGGCCAAATCTCTGTATTATCCACTTTTTTGCCTTTTTTCCATAAAAAAACCTATTTTGATTGTCTCGCTGACTGTTCAGACACAAATATATCTGTTTAAAAGATTCTGGTGTAGGCCAGATAACTAGAACTGTGGTTTTCCTCTTCCACGGTTCAAATCTGGGTGTAATCCACCTTTTTGCATAAAAAAAAACATTTTGAGTGTCTCGCTGACTGTTCAGACACAAGTATATCTGTTTAAAAGATTCTGGTGTAGGCCAGATAACTAGAACTGTGGTTTTCCTCTTCCACGGTTCAAATCTGTGTGTAATCCACCTTTTTGCATAAAAAAAAACATTTTGAGTGTCTCGCTGACTGTTCAGACACAAACATATCTGTTTAAAAGATTCTTGTGTAGGCCAGATAACTAGAACTGTGGTTTTTCTCTTCCACGGTTCAAATCTGGGTGTAATCCACCTTGTTGCATAAAAAAAAACATTTTGAGTGTCTCGCTGACTGTTCAGACACAAATATATCTGTTTAAAAGAGTCTGGTGTAGGCCAGATAACTAAAACTGTGGTTTTCCTCTTCCACGGTTCAGATCTCTGTATTATCCACTTTTTTGCCTTTTTTCCATAAAAAAAAACATTTTGAGTGTCTCGCTGACTGTTCAGACACAAATATATCTGTTTAAAAGATTCTGGTGTAGGCCAGATAACTAGAACTGTGGTTTTCCTCTTCCACAATTCAAATCTGGGTGCAATCCACCTTTTTACATAATAAAAAACATTTTGAGTGTCTCGCTGACTGTTCAGACACAAATGTATCTGTTTAAAAGATTCTGGTGTAGGCCAGATAACTAGAACTGTGGTTTTCCTCTTCCACGGTTCAAATCTGGGTGCAATCCACCTTTTTGCATAAAAAAAAAAAACATTTTGGGTGTCTCGCTGACTGTTCAGTAGAGATGAGCGTTGTTCGACTCGAACTATTCGCCAATCTCAAATTCGAGCTGTTTTGGGCGGTGTTCGAGTCGTTCGGCGAACGATTTGATAAAAATTCGGCTGTTCGAGGTTATGTTTGATAACTCTTCGTGCACCAAAATCATAACTGGATTTTTTCTCAGTAATGATGAAAATTAATGCTAATATGCAGTTTGAGTGTACAGCGGGGTGGGGGGAGGGGCAGGGGATGGGTCTCTGCAGGAATATTGAAGATCTCCATTTTTTTTTCTCTTTCCCGCATTTACAGTGGGGAGGTGCAATCTGTCAGCCTATCAGCAGCGCACACACTGAGTGAAGTGCTTTTTTTCACACAAGCAAGGGCATGTGTCATTGGCAGTGTATGTCACATGTCCTTGCCCTATAAGACCCAGCCATTTTCCCCGTCGCCACCATTTTCTCACTGCTGCAGCTGCGTGTTAGACGGCACCGCTGTTGCTGTGTGCGCTATACCTTGTTAATTTCAAGCCAATTTTCGCACAAATCTACAGATAGCTTGGGAGTAGGGAATAGTTGTGATTGCAGTCCTTTTAAGGACTAGGTTACAGCGTTTCCTACGACTTTTATCAGGCAGGTCTGTTAAATAGATAGGTTGGGAGTAAAGAATAATTGTAATTGCAGTCCTTTTCAGGACTGAGTTACATCAGTTCCTATCAGTTTTTGCCAGGCAGGTCTGTGCCAGTGCTGTGCAAGTTTTTTTCACAGCATTAGGCTAAATCTAGCAAAGCTAATCCTTTTTGGCCTAATGCAGAGTGTGCTAGTCAGTGGAGTAGCCTATCTGTGTTGCAAGCTACACCACCTGTGTATAGAATACCAATTTTTTTACTGCACCTAGTGAAGTAAAACCTTTTGGGCATAGCATCATTCTATTAGTCCATCTATACTGACCTCCATCAGGTTGCAAATTGAATATAATTTTTTTCTGCATCTAGCTCTGAAAAAATATTTGGGCTTCTAGCAGTGTGTGGGACTTGTTCTATTAGTCCATCTATACTTACCTCCACCAGGTTGCAAATTGAATATAATTTTTTTCTGCATCTAGCTCTGAAAAAATATTTGGCTTCTAGCAGTGTGTGGGACTTGGTCTATTAGTCCATCTATACTGACCTCCATCAGGTTGCAAATTGAATATAATTTTTTTCTGCATCTAGCTCTGAAAAAATATTTGGGCTTCTAGCAGTGTGTGGGACTTGGTCTATTAGTCCATCTATACTGACCTCCATCAGGTTGCAAACTAAAAATAATATTTATCTGCATCTAGCTCTGAAAAAATATTTGGGCTTCTAGCAGTGTGTGGGACTTGGTCTATTAGTCCATCTATACTGACCTCCATCAGGTTGCAAATTAAAAATAATTTTTATCTGCATCTAGCTCTGAAAAAATATTTGGGCTTCTAGCAGTGTATGGGACTTGGTCTATTAGTCCATCTATACTGACCTCCATCAGGTTGCAAATTAAAAATAATTTTTATCTGCATCTAGCTCTGGAATAATATTTGAGCTTCTAGCAGTGTGTGGGACTTGGTCTATTAGTCCATCTATACTGACCTCCACCAGGTTGCAAATTGAATATAATTTTTTTCTGCATCTGGCTCTGAAAAAATATTTGGCTTCAAGCAGTGTGTGGGACTTGGTCTATTAGTCCATCTATACTGAGGTCCATCAGGTTGCAAATTAAAAATATTCTTTATCTGCATCTAGCTCTGAAAAAATATTTGGGCTTCTAGCAGTGTGTGGGACTTGGTCTATTAGTCCATCTATACTGACCTCCACCAGGTTGCAAATTAAAAATAATTTTTATCTGCATCTAGCTCTGAAAAAATATTTGGGCTTCTAGCAGTGTGTGGGACTTGGTCTATTAGTCCATCTATACTGACCTCCACCAGGTTGCAAATTGAATCTAATTTTTTTCTGCATCTAGCTGTGAAAAAATATTTGGGCTTCTAGCAGTGTGTGGGACTTGGTCTATTAGTCCATCTATACTGACCTCCATCAGGTTGCAAATTGAATATAATTTTTTTCTGCATCTAGCTCTGAAAAAATATTTGGGCTTCTAGCAGTGCATGGGACTTGGTCTATTAGTCCATCTATACTGACCTCCACCAGGTTGCAAATTAAAAATAATTTTTATCTGCATCTAGCTCTGAAAAAATATTTGGGCTTCTAGCAGTGTGTGGGACTTGTTCTATTAGTCCATCTATACTGACCTCCACCAGGTTGTAAATTGAATATAATTTTTTTCTGCATCTAGCTCTGAAAAAATATTTGTGCTTCTAGCAGTGTGTGGGACTTGTTCTATTAGTCCATCTCTACTGACCTCCACCAGGTTGCAAATTGAATCTAATTTTTTTCTGCATCTAGCTCTGAAAAAATATTTGGGCTTCTAGCAGTGCGTGGGACTTGTTCTATTAGTCCATCTATACTGACCTCCACCAGGTTGCAAATTGAATATAATTTTTTTCTGCATCTAGCTCTGAAAAAATATTTGGGCTTCTAGCAGTGTGTGGGACTTGTTCTATTAGTCCATCTATACTGACCTCCATCAGGTTGCAAATTGAATATAATTTTTTTCTGCATCTAGCTCTGAAAAAATATTTGGGCTTCTAGCAGTGTGTGGGACTTGTTCTATTAGTCCATCTATACTGACCTCCATCAGGTTGCAAATTAAAAATAATTTTTATCTGCATCTAGCTCTGAAAAAATATTTGGGCTTCTAGCAGTGTGTGGGACTTGGTTTATTAGTCCATCTATACTGACCTCCATCAGGTTGCAAATTGAATATCATTTTTTTCTGCATCTAGCTCTGAAAAAATATTGGGGCTTCTAGCAATGTGTGGGACTTGGTCTATTAGTCCATCTATACTGACCTCCATCAGGTTGCAAATTAAAAATAATTTTTATCTGCATCTAGCTCTGAAAAAATATTTGGGCTTCTAGCAGTGTGTGGGACTTGGTCTATTAGTCCATCTATGCTGACCTCCATCAGGTTGCAAATTCAATATAATTGTTTTCTGCATCTAGCTCTGAAAAAATATTTGGGCTTCTAGCAGTGTGTGGGACTTGGTCTATTAGTCCATCTATACTGACCTCCATCAGGTTGCAAATTAAAAATAATTTTTATCTGCATCCAGCTCTGAAAAAATATTTGGGCTTCTAGCAGTGTGTGGGACTTGGTCTATTAGTCCATCTATCCTGACCTCCATCAGGTTGCAAATTAAAAATAATTTTTATCTGCATCTAGCTCTGAAAAAATATTTGGGCTTCTAGCAGTGTGTGGGACTTGGTCTATTAGTCCATCTATACTGACCTCCATCAGGTTGCAAATTAAAAATATTTTTTATCTGCATCTAGCTCTGAAAAAATATTTGGGCTTCTAGCAGTGTGTGGGACTTGGTCTATTAGTCCATCTATACTGACCTCCATCAGGTTGCAAATTAAAAATAATTTTTATCTGCATCTAGGCTCTGAAAAAATATTTGGGCTTCTAGTAGTGGGTGGGACTTGTTCTATTAGTCCATCTATACTGACCTCCATCATGTTGCAAATTGAATATAATTTTTTTCTGCATCTAGCTCTGAAAAAATATTTGGGCTTCTAGCAGTGTGTGGGACTTGGTCTATTAGTCCATCTATACTGACCTCCATCAGGTTGCAAATTGAATATAATTTTTTTCTGCATCTAGCTCTGAAAAAATATTTGGGCTTCTAGCAGTGTGTGGGAATTGGTCTATTAGTCCATCTATACTGACCTCCATCAGGTTGCAAATTCAATATAATTTTTTTCTGCATCTAGCTCTGAAAAAATATTTGGGCTTCTAGCAGTGTGTGGGACTTGGTCTATTAGTCCATCTATACTGACCTCCATCAGGTTGCAAATTCAATATAATTTTTTTCTGCATCTAGCTCTCAAAAAATATTTGGGCTTCTAGCAGTGTGTGGGACTTGGTCTATTAGTCCATCTATACTGACCTCCATCAAGATGCAAATTGAATATAATTTTTTTCTGCATCTAGCTCTGAAAAATTATTTGGGCTTCTAGCAGTGTGTGGGACTTGGTATATTAGTCCATCTATACTGACCTCCATCAGGTTGCAAATTGAATATAATTTTTTTCTGCATCTAACCCAGCCAATAGTTTTGGCCTAATACCACAGTTTGGCCACTCAGCTCTGCTCGGTTCCCTTCCATTGCTTTTTTGTGCAAACAACTCCAGAGTTGTGAATTAGTTAACCACCAAAATGAGTGGAAAAAGGCCTGCTGCTGGTGGAAAGGGGAATAGGCGTGTTGGGAAGGGGAAAAAAGGTTGTGTCCGTGGGGTAGGTGTTAAAGCAACAGTAACATCTGCAGAAGATAGACCATCTTCCAGCCAAACTAAAATGTCTACTTCTTTTAGCGGACAATGTGATAAGATCCCTTTCTTACGGCCACGCCAATCGCTACAAATTCCAGATGAGGCACAAAAACAGCAGGTGCTTCAACGGATATCAAATGCTCCTTTAAGTGGGGTCTCCTCCACATCAACTTCAACATCACAAATACTCCAGTCCTCAGAGGTGTCACCCCAATCGCACTTGCTTCCTCACAGCTCCCAAATCTCCAGCTGCCCATCTGAGTATGAGGTAGAACTGATGGTTGAGTCTGCATAGCTGTTTACTCATACTATAGCCTGGGAATCAGAGGTCAGCTCCAGCGCTTCAGTGAATCCAGACGAGGAAATGATCTGCACTGATGCCCAGAATCTTTATGAGTCGGATCCAGGACCAGACGCAGAAGGTTCTGACCATAATGTAGACCCTCATTCCCAAACTGTAACTCCTGTTGGTGGAGACAATGAGGAAGACGATGATGAGACTCAAATACCTGATTGGAGCGACAACTTTAGTTTTTTGTCAGGGCAGGAACAGGTTGGCTCTGAGGACGACGGGTGTGATAACACACAGGGTGATGATGAGGTTGGAGATCCCACTTACTGTCAACCCACAGTCAGCCAAGAGATGAGGTCAGCAGAGGAGGTGGAGGAGAATGCTAGTGACGACGAGGTCAGGTTGCGCCTTCCTGGACAGAGACGTAGTACTGGAAGCACATCAACAACTGCATCCTCAAACACAACTCTGCCTCTCACCACAAGTCGTGGTGGCTCTTCAGGTCGCATGGGTGCTAAGCCTTGTGACGCGCCCCCTGGGACATATTCCTTTTTGAGGGGAATACCCGGCACCGGATCAGATGGGGGGTTGTAGTCTCCGAGCGGCTGTGACCCGGCCCGTGCCCAGGGCGTCAAGCTCAGTGTTATGTGGCAGTCCTACAGATGTTATTAAGAGTTCTTTTGTGTCGACTACGCCACCCGTTGTGATGCGGTCACTGTGGCCGCCGCTGCAGCAGGGTCCGCTGAGGCTGATGGTGGATGCGCAGCTTGGTGGGATAACCCCCAACGGGAGGGGTATAGCCTCAAAGGGGACAGGTGCAGAGGATGGGGGTTGTGGTGGTGTAGTGCAGACGGCAGTGAAGACAGAGTCGGGTTGTGCAGTTAAGGGTGTTTACTTACTGCAGATGTTGTACTGGTCACTCCAGCTGCGAGTGACCACCCGAGCCGTGCTGCGTCCACCAGGTCCTGGATCCAGCCAACCCCCAAACAAGTCCGGAGCGTGGCCCTGAGCTCTCTTTCTGTCCCGTTCTCTGGCCGTCCCCACCAGTGATCCACCTAGGTCCAGCTCCCTCGGGCCTTCTGTTGGGACACCCTTGGCCCTGGGTTCCCTGACCCTTCATGTGGTGTGCCTTCGGGGTGGATGTGATGGGTGACCGTGGCAAACGCTGCCCACGGTCTCCGGTCTCTGGCTGGGGAATGTTTTTACCCCCACCAGCTTGGGTTCCGGTACCCTGATGCCGACTCTTCACCCGGGGATTTTAGTTGGGATCTCAGAGTCCTTTTCTTCTGTGCCTCTGGGTCTCTCTCTTTTCTCCTCTCTCACTCTGGGTCTTTCTTCTCTCCTCTGCTCCTGACTTGTTCTCTGCAACCGACTGACTCTCTGCATCTGACCCTGATCTTAGTTGGTGCCCACCTTATATACACCCTCTATGTGTGAGCTCAGGTGACCAGCACCCAATGAGCTCCTAACTTTACCCAGGCTGCTCCCCCTATCTGCCCCTACACTACATGGGATGTACCACCCCCCTCCCACTCCAGCCAGGAACAGACTCGGTCGTACCTGCACATTTCTAAGTGGGAGTACCGTCGGTCTGCTCCTCGGAAATGGGATGTATGTAGTGCATGCAGCCTACCGAGCTCAGTTCCACACTCCTTCCTTACCCGGGAGTGGAATATCACACCTCTGGGTTGAGGTGCAATACCCCTGTAGCAGCCGAATCCTCAGGGTGCTACATTCCCCCCTGGTAAATCACAGCACGTCCTCGGGCTGTAAGACATAAATAACACCAAAAACATACATTTTTTTTTTTTTTCATAAACATATAAAACATATAAAACATTATATATATAAAACTTTTCATATCAACATTCTCGTCGTCTCTTGTTTCAGGTTCCTCCTCCGGACACTGTGCAACGTGTGTCCGGGAAAAGTGCGACAGTCTCTTAGAAAAACTGGTTTTCCTATAAAACCGGTAGGGGGCGCTTTAGAAAGCGCAACTATATACAGGGGAAGTTGGCCGCTCTCAGTCCTCGGCCAGGTAGAGGGAAGGGAATGGCTGCTCACAGTCCTCAGCCTGTGGGATTAAGGGGTTAACGGGTAAACAGTTCACTCAGCTGGTCCCAACGGGGACTATATATATGTAGCAACAGTTTCTTTATACCCCGATCGGGTAACTATTTACATCACTGCTCTGCCGCACTCAACGGCGTCTTCCTCCTGCTCTTTGCTTATAACTGATTGTAACTTCAGACCCGTCCGGGTCCTCTTGCTCCTCCTCCTCGCACTGCAACTCCTCCTCCGTCAGGCGGTGTACGTGGAGGGCATAAGGTCCTTTGGCACACTTGTGCCGGGTGAAGGTGACCTCGTCTCCGATGTAGAGGTCACGACCTCTGTGCCCCTCCGGCAGATGGGACTCCACGTCTCTGCGCGTGACAAAGACGTCGCCGGGGGTGTTGTCGTCTCGAATGAAGCCCCACCCATGCTGCTGGTTGAACTTGATCACTGTCCCGATGGTACGGGGACTGTGCGCTGCACGGGGGTCCCTCCTGGTCCGGCTCTTCTGCTCGGCACTCCGTATTTGGGCCTGTTGTTCCCGGACCCGCCTCTCTCTCCGCTCCCTCGCGAACTCTTCGAGCTGCTGTCGGCAACACTCAGCACGCTCCGCTGCAGCTGCCCTGGTTTCCTGAGTGAACCCCATTAGATCTTCTCCGGTGGGGTCCCACTCAAACTGCGCTTCCGCTAGCGGGGGCGAGATCCTTATTACGGGCTTCGGAGCCGGAATCAGGGGTTCATCCAGGGGTCTTAGTCTCTGCTGCCGTTCCAGCTCATGGTATTCTTCGGGCCAGATGAAGGGCCGCCCGTCCGGCCATGTGAGCTGGCTGAACAAGTCCTCCCCCAGGTGTGGCACCCTTGGTTTTACGGGCGCGGGCGCGGTGGTGGTGGCGCCCGGGTTGCCCAGGCCTTGCGGCCAGGCCTGGGGCACCTGGAAGGTGAAGGGCACCGTTAGGACGGCGGCGCCCTGGGCTACCTGGCCTTGCGGCCAGGCCGGAGGCTCCGCGGAGGTAGGGGGCGCTGTTGGTGATGCGGCGCCCGGGAATTCTAGGCCCTGCGACCAGGCTGGTGGTACTTCCTGCTTGGTCACGCTCGGGGTCGAGGCGTGTGACGTCACAGGGGTCGCGGCGGCGGCTTCCGGTTGGGGCCTAGTCTGCGTCGGTGACATGGCGTTTTCGGGCACAGCAGGGGGACTTTCGGGCTCTGCGACGGGGAGCTGGGGCAGGTAAGCGGTGTCACGGCTTGGGGTATAGGCGTCCCCTTTACCTGCCTCCATGCGTTCGGCTCCCTCCTCGGCGCCGTCTCCGGCCTTGGGTCCTCCCGCGCCATCCTCAGAGGCGGTCTGCTTCCTCATCTCGGCTGGCGTGCTCCGGGTCTTGGTTTGCTGGGCCATCTCCCAGCTCCACTCTGCCAATGTCTCTCGCTGTACCCGGGCCATCCTCCGTGCGAGGCCCTCCAGGGCAGTCTGTGCACACTCCCGGTCTCGGGGGAGCTGTGCAAGGACCTCCACTAGGCCTAGTGGGGTCGTGGTGTCCAGCAGGCTCCTGACCAACGGGTCGGTGCTGCTCTGCTCTTCTTCCAGCAGGCTCCTGGCCAGCGGGCCGGTGCTGCTCTGCTCTCTGGACATCTCCGGGTGAGCTTCTCTGCTACTCCTCTCCAGACTTCTTGCCTCCGGGTGCGCTCGCTCCAGACTGCTCCAGGCGGCACCCATCTTCGTTCTTTTCTTTCGTCTCCTCCCATTTCGAGGGCGGTCCCGGGGCGACTCGGTGACTGTCAGCTCCAGGGGCAGTTCTTTCACGCTGACAGACACCTCCAGCATCACAGTCTCTGTTGGTGGGGGCGGTTTCCACTTTTGGCGCCATTTTCTGTCCTGGCCCACGATGGGAGGCGGCCTCCTGCCCTCCTTTGGCACGCCCATAATGGCGTCCGCTGCTCTTCCAAGGCGGGAAATCTGCGGTTTTGGCGGGAAGCGTCGCCCAGTGGCGGGAAACTCTGCAGATGGCGGGAACAAGCTGGAAATGGCGGACAATCGGCGGGAAACGACTGGTGATGGAGTCCGATGGCGTGGACCCTCCGGAACCGGCGGGAGACTCCTTTCTGAGGTAAACTTGCACTTTTCTTCAGGCACGCAGTACCCGGTTGTTGTGGGCACGTAATCCTGCCGACTACGCCAAAGTTGACGCGCCCCCTGGGACATATTCCTTTTTGAGGGGAATACCCGGCACCGGATCAGATGGGGGGTTGTAGTCTCCGAGCGGCTGTGACCCGGCCCGTGCCCAGGGCGTCAAGCTCAGTGTTATGTGGCAGTCCTACAGATGTTATTAAGAGTTCTTTTGTGTCGACTACGCCACCCGTTGTGATGCGGTCACTGTGGCCGCCGCTGCAGCAGGGTCCGCTGAGGCTGATGGTGGATGCGCAGCTTGGTGGGATAACCCCCAACGGGAGGGGTATAGCCTCAGAGGGGACAGGTGCAGAGGATGGGGGTTGTGGTGGTGTAGTGCAGACGGCAGTGAAGACAGAGTCGGGTTGTGCAGTTAAGGGTGTTTACTTACTGCAGATGTTGTACTGGTCACTCCAGCTGCGAGTGACCACCCGAGCCGTGCTGCGTCCACCAGGTCCTGGATCCAGCCAACCCCCAAACAAGTCCGGAGCGTGGCCCTGAGCTCTCTTTCTGTCCCGTTCTCTGGCCGTCCCCACCAGTGATCCACCTAGGTCCAGCTCCCTCGGGCCTTCTGTTGGGACACCCTTGGCCCTGGGTTCCCTGACCCTTCATGTGGTGTGCCTTCGGGGTGGATGTGATGGGTGACCGTGGCAAACGCTGCCCACGGTCTCCGGTCTCTGGCTGGGGAATGTTTTTACCCCCACCAGCTTGGGTTCCGGTACCCTGATGCCGACTCTTCACCCGGGGATTTTAGTTGGGATCTCAGAGTCCTTTTCTTCTGTGCCTCTGGGTCTCTCTCTTTTCTCCTCTCTCACTCTGGGTCTTTCTTCTCTCCTCTGCTCCTGACTTGTTCTCTGCAACCGACTGACTCTCTGCATCTGACCCTGATCTTAGTTGGTGCCCACCTTATATACACCCTCTATGTGTGAGCTCAGGTGACCAGCACCCAATGAGCTCCTAACTTTACCCAGGCTGCTCCCCCTATCTGCCCCTACACTACATGGGATGTACCACCCCCCTCCCACTCCAGCCAGGAACAGACTCGGTCGTACCTGCACATTTCTAAGTGGGAGTACCGTCGGTCTGCTCCTCGGAAATGGGATGTATGTAGTGCATGCAGCCTACCGAGCTCAGTTCCACACTCCTTCCTTACCCGGGAGTGGAATATCACACCTCTGGGTTGAGGTGCAATACCCCTGTAGCAGCCGAATCCTCAGGGTGCTACACTTGCATAGCCTGGGCATTTTTTCAGATCGATAAAGATGACCCAACTCGTGTTTTCTGTAACATTTGTCAGCAAAAGCTAAGTAGAGGCCAAAAAATACATAGTTTGAGTACTTCATGCATAAACCGGCACATGGACATGAAGCATAAGTTGCAGTGGGAAGCTCACTGTGCTACAATGCGGCCTAGCCGGCCGGGCCAACCACCGTCTGCCACATCTTGTGCATCCGCGACCTCTTCATCCTCTGTGACTGGGGGGACAGCGGTCACACCTGTTTTGGGACGCAGACCTGCCACCTCTTTACCCGCAACAGCCAGCGTGATTGGCAGGTCATCATTTTCTTTGGAGGTGGTAACACCAGCTGGTGTTGAGCGCTGTCCGACATCGATAGCACCACCTTTGGATCAAGGCAACCTAACATATCCGCCTGCATCTTCCTCACACACCGGCAGTTTGCCGGGGACACCCTTATCAACCCCGTCTAAGCACAACAGCCAGCCCTCGGTCCCTCAGATGTGGACAAGTAAAAGACCATTTCCTCCTAGCCATGAGAAAGCTAAGAGGTTGAATTTCACCATCTGCAAGCTCTTGGCTACAGAAATGTTGCCTTTCCGCCTGGTGGACACAGAGGATTTTCGAGACCTTATGTCCGTCGCAGTGCCCCAGTACCAGATGCCCAGTCGGCACTACTTCTCAAAGAAAGGTTTGCCTGCGCTCCACCAGCATGTCGCACACAACATCACTGCTTCTTTGAGAAACTCTGTGTGTGACAGGGTGCATTTCACCACAGACACTTGGAAGAGTAGGCATGGACAGGGGTGTTACATGTCGCTGACTGGGCACTGGGTAACTATGGTGACAGCAGGACAAGGGGCTGCTGTCCAAGTCTTGCCGTCCCCACGAGTTGTGCGGTCAATCCTCTTTATCTCAAAGTTCCTCCACTGCTTCTGCCTCCTCAACCTCCTCTCGGTCCTCCACCTGCACCCAAAGCCTGTCTGGTCATGCCACAAGCTTTCTAACTGCGCAGAAGGGATCCTGCACACCTCCTTACTATGCTGGCAGTAGGGCTCAACGTCATCAGGCAGCTTTTACTTTGAAATGTCAGGGAAATGTGAGTCACACAGCTGAGGAGTTGTGGTCAGCTCTGGAGAACCAATTTCATGAATGATTGTCTCCACTGGACCTGAAACCAGGGAAGGCCGTGTGCGACAATGCTGCAAACCTGGGTGCGGCCCTTCGCCGGGGCAATGTCACACAGGTGCCTTGTATGGCTCACGTGTTGAACCTGGTTGTCCAGCAATTTTTAGCCCACTATCCCGGACTAGATGGCCTTCTGCAGAGGGCACGGTCGCTGTGTGCTCACTTCCGCCATTCGCATCCCGCAGCTCAGCGACTTACATCTCTACAGAAGTCCTTGGGCCTGCCACTTCACCGGCTAAAATGCGATGTGCCTACCCGGTGGAATTCAACTCTGCACATGTTGCAGCGACTGTGGCAGCACCGACAAGCCCTGGTGCAATACGTTCTGACGTATAGCCTGGGCCAACGAGATCCAGAGGTGGGGCAAATCACGCTGGAGGAGTGGTCTCAGATCAGGGATCTATGCACCCTTCTGCACAGTTTTGAAATGGCGACGAAGATGTTTAGTGCTGACGATGCCATTATCAGCATGACTATTCCGGTGATTTACATGCTGGAGCACATGTTAAACAGAATTCGGAGTCAGGTGGTGGCACAAGAGGAGTTGGAGGAAGTAGAGGAGGAGGAGTTGTATGCGGAAGGGCTAACATCTGCAAGGTCCAGATGGTCGGCAGCACCAAGGCGGCAGGCATGTGAGGGTGGGGGAGATGGTTTTACCAGGGCGCATGGTTGCAGCCAAACTAGTGAGGAAGGTGCAGGAGCCCAGGAAGAATTGGAGGACGAACTGATGGAAGACTCATCAGATGAGGGAGACCTTGATCACATTTCTGTGGTGCGAGGTTGGGGGGAGAGGACAGAGGAAGGAAGCATGATTGTTACCTCGCCACCAACACAACAGGGACTTGGTGCTCCTGGATGCGCAAGACACATGAGTGCCTTCTTGCTGCACAACCTGCAACATGACCCTCGAATTGTGAGAATTAGAAATAATCCTGACTACTGGGTTGCCACACTGTTAGATCCCCGGTACAAAAGTAAATTTGCAGAAATTATTCCTGCCATAGAAAGGGATGCACGCATGCAGGAGTATCAGCAGAGACTGTTGCAGAATCTTACATGTGCTTTTCCACAAAACACCAGTGGTGCACGTAGTGAATCTCACAGTTCCAACTTGCCAACCGTGGGACCGTCGAGTGTTCAGCACTCAAACCGTAACAGAAACACAGTATGCTGCTGGTAACATCAATTTTGCGGAATCATTTCACCACTTTTTTAGCCCATCCTTTGCAAGGCCACAGGAGACAAGAAGTCTGACACATAGTCAACGCCTAGAGACGATGGTACAGGAGTATCTCCAAGTAAACATTGAAGCCATGACTGTGTCACTGGACCCTTGCTCTTTTTGGGCTTCCAATCTGGATAAATAACCAGAGCTAGCCACTTACGCCTTGGAGATCTTGTCATGCCCCGCAGCCAGCGTTTTGTCTGAACGTGTGTTCAGCGCTGCTGGTGGTGTGCTGACAGATAAACGCACGATGCTCTCCACTGATAATGTAGACAGACTCACGTTCATAAAGATGAACAAATCATGGATCCGAAACGACTTTTCTACCCCTGTGTCATCCTGGGGAGAGTAAAAGCTTGATGATTGGTTAAAATCACCTCACCAACCGTTTTAAGCTTTCAAATTACTAATCATGTTTATCTGTATCTTGGCTGGGAAATAATTTGGGCTTTGTAGCAGTGTGCAGTACTGATTCTATTAGTCCATCTATACTAAGCTCCACCAGATTTAAAATTACTATTCATGTTTATCTGTATCTTGGCTGGAAAATAATTTGGGCTTTGTAGCAGTGTGCAGTACTGATTCTATTAGGCCATCTATACTAAGCTCCACCAGATTTAAAATTACTAATCATGTTTATCTGTATCTTGGCTGGAAAATAATTTGGACTTTGTAGCAGTGTGCAGCACTGATTCTATTAGGCCATCTATACTAAGCTCCACCAGATTTAAAATTACTAATCATGTTTATCTGTATCTTGGCTGGAAAATAATTTGGGCTTTGTAGCAGTTGTAAGGCAGCGCTAGACATCATAATGGGGGATACTCGCTGCACCAGGTAAATTAAGCACACGTGCAATGTCCTTCCGGTATTTAAACAATGCTCAGCAGTTTATTACTTCATAAGCTACAGTTCACCGGGTCCAACTCCGTGGCACGCCGACACACATATCTATATAATGTTCACGAGCCAAGTGGCACACAGGCCCACTTGCTCCAGGTTACAGCCTACAGCAAGGTAATAAATTATCAATGTCCATATCAATGTTCATGTAACAAAGTGTATTACCTTTGCCGGGTTTAGTTGCTGCAGTCCATTTAATCTGCCACCACTGTGGCTTTGCGGCTTCCCAGGTAGGGGTCTCCAGCCGTCGTTCCCTCAAAGGCCACTGACATCCACACAGGATCCAGGCTTTGCCTTTCAGGCCTCCTCACCAAGCCTCTGCCTTCCAAGGCCACTAGCATCCACACAGGATGCAGTCTCGACCTTTCAGGTACCAGGCTTCACTCCAAAGCCGCTGCCTTCCAAGGCCACTAGCATCCACACAGTATCCAGTCTTTACCTTTCAGGCTGCCAGGCTTCACTGTATCATGGTGTCCCACACACACGGGGAACAGGCCTCACGCCCAACACGCCGAACACACTTGTCTCACATCAAGCAGGGTTTATATATGCATCCCGTGCACACACACTCACTGACAGGACCTTGCTGATGTCATAGTCATGTGATCAGACAGACATTCTGTGCGCGCAGGACCTGTGCTATGTCACAGTCATGTGACCAGTCACCTGAGTGCATAGGTCCTGTGTGCTGTCCCAGTCATGTGTACCGACCTTTACTGTGCATACAGGATCTTTATGATGTCACAGTCATGTGACAAGTCAGCTGAGGGAAAGGTTTATGGTCAGCCAAAAACACACACTGGCCCATTTATAGTAATGCCAGCAAGCTGCTGCATTACACAGTGTGCAGTACTGATTCTATTAGGCCATCTATACTAAGCTCCACCAGATTTAAAATTAATAATAATTTTTAGCTGCATCTAGCCCGGAAAATAATTTTGGGGCTCCCAGATGCGCAAGACACATAAGTGCCTTCTTGCTGCACTACCTTCAACATGACCCTCAGATTGTCAGAATTCGAAGTAATCCTGACAACTGGGTTGCCACACTCGTAGATCCCCCACACTCTTCGATCAACCTTTTCATTTTAATAAAGACCAAAAAAAAGGGCCATTTTTGAAATTATAAGCATTAGCAGGTTATTAGAAACTGAAATCAAACAGTTTTCAACTCAAAACTTTATTCTAGGTGATGTTACATTTGCACATAGGACCCCTTGTTCGAAAGGAGCTTCTGAACTCTCTCGTCCATTGAATTTGTCAGGCTTTGGATGGTTTCTGCTTCAATTGCTTTGCATGAGGACAGAATACCCTCCCAGAGCTGTTGCTTAGATGTGAACTGCCTCCCGCCATCATAGACACTCCTTTTGATGATGATCCAGAGGTTCTGAATGGGGTAGAGGTCAGGGGAGCATGGGGGTCACACCATAAGTTTGTCCCCTTTTATGCCCATATCAGCCAGAGATGCAGATGTGTTATGTGCAGCATGAGACGGTGCATTATCATGCATGAAAATGATCTTGCTGTGGAATACACGGTTCTTCTTCTTGAACCATGGCAGGAAGTGCTGTTTGAGAAACTCCACATACATTATGGAGTTCATCTTTACCCCTTCAGGGATCCTAAAGGGGCCGACAATCTCTCTCCCCATGATTCCAGCCCAAAACATTATTCCACCTCCTCCTTGTTGGCGCTGTAGCCGTGTTTGCGTGGGGTGTCCATCAACCAGCCATCCTCCACTCCATCCATCTGGACCATGTAGATTTGCACGGCACTCATCCGTGAACAAAACAGTTTTGAAATCAGTCTTCATGTATTGTTTGGCCCACTGGAGCCGTTTCTGCTTGTGTGAAGTGGATAGAGGAGGTCGACAGGATGGCGTACGCACAGCTGCAAACCTCTGAAGGACCCTGCATCTTGTTGTTCAGGGTACGTTGGAGGCACCAGCAGCTTCAAAAACTTGTCTGCTGCTATGACAAGGCTTTTTTGCTGCTGCTCTTTTAACCTGACGTAATTGCCTGTAGGAAAGAGTGCTCAATTTGCCCTTATCAGCACGCACACGTGTGTACTGTGAATCAGCTACATACTTCTTGATTGCCAAGACACTTCATCCTGATCATCGCACAATGTTGATTGTAGTCATGCCTTGACCTAAACACTCCACAATTTGTTGCTTCTCAGCAGCCGACACATCCTTTTTCTTTCCCATTTTGGCAGAAAATGTAGGCTGCTTAATAATGTGGGACAGCCTTCTTAAGTAGTCTTGCCTTTCATTGGACACACCTGCCAAACTAATTAGCACAGGTGTCTGCAATTGCTTACAGTGATATAAAGAGCCCTGACACACATCACCATCAATGAGTTTAACTGACAAACAAACAAATTCTTCCCTTATCACTCCTAAACACTTTTTGCATAATAATTTGGAACACAGTGTACATGTGCTTTGCCACAAAACACCAGTGGTTCACGTAGTGAATCTTACAGTTCTATCTTGCCAACCGTGGTCTGTATGGAGTTGTTCAATAAAGGGCCCAAAATTAAGATAACATAGACGGGAGAGGTCTCTATGAATAGGAACTCCTAAGTATTTGATACCCTGTGAGGGCCAGGCAAAGGGAAAGTTGGACTGGATGGAATCCTGTATGGATTTGGGGAGGGAGACATCGAGGGCCTCAGACTTCGCTGCATTGATTTTAAAATTTTACCATGTAACAAAGTGATCTATTTCAGCCATAACAGCAGGGATGGATATATGTGATTGAGTGATATATACTAGGACATCATCAGCAAATAGAGAGCACTTGTACTCGGTACCTCCCACCTCAATACACCTAATATTGGGGTTATGGCGAATTGATGAGAGCAGGTGCTCCGTCACTAGGATGTATAAGAGAGGGGACAGAGGACATCCCTGCCTTGTCCCATTGGTGATTATGAAAGG
Organism: Phyllobates terribilis; assembly: GCF_046119375.1. Classification (NCBI taxonomy): domain Eukaryota; kingdom Metazoa; phylum Chordata; class Amphibia; order Anura; family Dendrobatidae; genus Phyllobates; species Phyllobates terribilis. The sequence goes on along the minus strand of NW_027362761.1, from coordinate 739,545,988 downwards.
TGATGAAAATGTTCTGACGCGCCCCCTGGGCCTTGGGACACCCGGAGCCGGACCCTTTTTGGTGGATGCTGGTGGTTGTAGTCTCCGTGGCGGCGACCCGGTTCCGTGGCTCAGGGCGGTCAAACCAGTGGCGGAACTATTTATGTGGTTTTAATGTTTAAACGTCCGACTACGCCACCCGTGGATTGCGGTCAGAGTGAACCGCCGCTGCAGGGCAGACCGCTGAGGCTGGTGTTGTGGGTGCAGCAGAGCTTAGCTTAACTCCCCACGGGAGGAGTATAGCCTCAGGGCAGTGTATGAGAAGGATGGGGGTGATGGTGCAGGGCAGCAGCAGTAACAACACGGAGTCAGTGATGCAGTCCAGGGCCTTTACTCACAGTTCTTATTTTCTAGACCACTTCTGCAGGTAACGGCTGACCACGCCTTACTGTGCTCACCAGGTGAGGGGCTCAGACAACTCCCAGATAACTTTGGAGCGCTTCACAGGACCCCCTTTGTGTGTCCTTTGTCTGGCCTTTCTTACCAACCCTTCTGTCCGGCTGCCTCGGGCCTCCTCTTGGTAAACTTGGCGCCAGTTTCCCTGACCCTATGTGGTGCCTTCCTAGCGGGTGTAGCGAGGGGCTGCGCCACATAAAATGTCACAGCCTCCGGTTTCTAGCTGAAGGTCGTTTCCCGCCTCCACTAGTTTCGGGGACCGGTCTCCCCCTTTGGCCTGACCCCTCCACGCAGGTGGATTCGGGCGTGCGGTGGCGACTCGCCCGTCCCCACCCCTGGGATCCCTTCGTTCCTCGTTCCTGGAGCCTTCTCCGCTCCTCTTCCTTCCTTCTCCCTCTTCCAGGCCTGGGCCTCTGTTACTAGGCCCGCCTCCGGAGCAGAGCTCATGCAGAGCCCCTGCTCCATGTCACTTCTGCTCAGACTTCTCTGCACTGAACTAAGATGGTGCCCACCTTTTATACTCCCTTCTCAATGCACCCAGGAACTGCTTCCTCCCTGCTCCTGCACTACAGGGTTTCCCTTCCTCAGTGTTCCCTCCCCCCACTCCAGCCAGGGACAGGGACTGTTGTGCCCATCTCAGGGGCATATTGGTCGCCCAGCCCCATGGCAATGTGGTGTAATGCATGCAGGTATCGGGTCCTGATCCACACTCCATCCTTACCTGAGAGTGAGATATCACACCTCTGGGTGAGGTGCAATACCTCTGTAGCAACCGAGCCCTCAGGGTGCTACAGTTCTATTTATCTTCAGCCTAGGTGACGTATTGCGATACAGGGCCGTGATTTTGGCTATAAAAGGGTCCCCCAGACCCCTACCCCAAGCTTTTTAAGAGAATAATATATGGCGTGCCAGGAGACTCTATGGAATGCTTTCTCAGCATCCAACGAGAGTATCTAATTACAAATTTTTAACTGCATCTAGCCCAGGAAATACTTTGTGCCTAGTAGCAGTGTCTGCTAGTCAGCGGATTATCCCGGCTGTTAAGCAAGCTACACCACCTGTAGTTTGGACACTTAATTTTTTCAAAGGAAATGCTTCGGGACCACGGGATACTCAGTGAAGAACATCAGGAGGCACCCCAAGGCATAGGGGCTGCGACTGGCGGTAGGATGCCTTGCGGTGGACAGCCGAGCTCGATCCTTAAAAAAGCTTTTTAACTGCAGCAGCTTTAGTGGACGCTACTGGAGCTGGAATTACGCGGCTGCTGGCATGAGACCTGCCCTCCAATAGATCCTTGTAAAAGGATTTAAAGTGTATGCATTCAAATTAGAGAGACAATTTAAATTAAAAAGCTTAGAGCTGCCTCCACCACAGGAAGGCTCGCTCGACCCACCAGCGGACAGGCACCAGCATTGGGAGAGGGGGGCTGGCCGTCAGGGTCCACCGCGGCTCTGGCACAAACCCGGCGACACAGAGGTGGCATGGGCAGGAACGGACTGGCGGTGTCGGCTTCTCACTTTTTGGATTTTAGAAGGGCATGACATGCCTATATCTGTGTCTCCCCCTCCTTTTACTCCTCCACCTCTTTTCTTTTCGCATGACTATATGTACTTGTCACTTTTCCATGTGTTAGTTATGTCTTCTGAGCAGTTTGTCAGCTTTTGGACACCTTTGAAGGTGTTTTCTATGTGTTTCTATGTGTTTTTGTTTGCCTGCCATTGGTTTTAATGGTGTTCAAAGGTGTTCGACGAACAGTTCGGTGAACACACGGGTGTTCGACGAACCGAACCGAACTCGAACACCACGGGGGTGGCTCAACACTACTGTTCAGACACAAATATATCTGTTTAAAAGATTCTGGTGTAGGCCAGATAACTAGAACTGTGGTTTTGCAGTTCCACGGTTCAAATCTGGGTGTAATCCAATTTTTGCATAAAAAAAACATTTTGAGTGTCTCGCTGACTGTTCAGAGACAAATATATCTGTTTAAAAGAGTCTGGTGTAGGCCAGATAACTAGAACTGTGGCTTTGCAGTTCCACGGTTCAAATCTCTGTATTATCCACTTTTTTGCCTTTTTTCCAGAAAAAAACATTTTGATAGTCTCGCTGACTGTTCAGACACAAATATATCTTTTTAAAAGATTCTGGTGTAGGTCAGATAACTAGAACTGTAGTTTTCCTCTTCCACTGTTCAAATCTGGGTGTAATCCACCTTTTTGCATAAAAGAAACATTTTGAGTGTCTCGCTGACTGTTCAGACACAAATATATATGTTTAAAAGATTCTGGTGTAGGCCAGATAACTAGAACTGTGGTTTTCCTCTTCCACGGTTCAAATCTCCTTTTTATTACCATTTTGCCATTGATAGTGCGAGCGTAAGCTATTTTACTTCATTTACAATGGGCAAGGCGCGTGGCAAGCGACGTGGAATTGGACGTTCTGCTGATGGTGCATGCAGAGGACGGGGCCGTGGCCAAGGTGAAAATGTGCCACAACCAACAGCCACATCTTCTCGCTCCAAGTTCTTGACTGATTTACTACTGAAGCACACAACAGCACCACTATTGCGAACTAATCAGTGTGAACAGGTTATTAATTGGATAGAAGATAATACTTCCAGTTACCTGGGCACCACCACCTCCGGTCTGTCTTCCACACGGTCAAGTGTTAGTAGCCGTGAGTCTCGACTGCATACTCCTCCTCACCCTGATGCACCTTCCTCCCACCATGCCGAGTGTCGTCAGACAGCAACTGATCCCACAGTTGGACACTCTGAAGAGCTGTTCACTGGTCCATTTCAATATTTGGGCCCCTCGCCTGCTCCTCTTGAAGTGGTGGAAGAAGAGATCCCATGTAGCGATGGCCAAATATTTGAACAGCCACGGCCACAGGAAGGCGACGCTGGCAATTTGTCACAAGAGGTGGACGATGACAAGACACAATTGCCACGAAGTGAGAAGGATGATCGTGGTGCGGAAGTGGAAGAGGAGGAGGTGGTGGATGATCTAGTAACTGACCCAACGTGGCACGAGGACACGCAGAGAGAGGCCAGCAGCACACAGAGGGAGGGATGCAGAGTACCCCAACAGGCAGGAAGAAGTAGTGTGGTGGCTGCAGACAGAAGGCGGTCAACTGTTCCCTGTAACACCAACACGAGGGACGTTGCCAGTACAACCGGTAGGTCTTCCAGAGTCTGGAATTTTTTTAAAGACTCTGCTGATAACCCCAAAAAGGCCATTTGTACCACCTGCTAGGCCAGCATCAGCAGGGCTGACAAAACTACCAGCCTGACCACCACCAGCATGATCAGGCACATGTCAGCAAAGCAGCCGACTTTGTGGGGCGAAGCCCCAGGGTCCACGACCAGTGCCAGCGGGTGTAACCACTGCTTCTTCCGCTGTTGTGCGTGTAAGATAACCCCCTGTTGTGCATACAAGGCAATCCCCTGTCCATACTGCATGCAAAGATGCCCCCTCCTCTCAGTCTTCACTTGTTATGGCAGTTTCTCAAGAAACAGCATCAACGTCCACGTCCCACCTCACCATTCAATTGTCCATATCCCAGACCTTTGAACGAAAGCGCAAATTCGCAGCCAATGCCCCACAAGCCACAGTCCTAAATTCACACATTTCACGACTGCTTGCATTGGAAATGCTGCCTTTTAGGCTGGTGGAGACGGAATCCTTCCGCAAGCTTATGGCGGTGGCTGTCCCTCGGTACTCGGCCCCCTGCCGACACTATTTTGCCCGGTGTCCCATCCCCGCACTACACAAGCACGTGTCCCAAAACATCTGCCGTTCCCTCAACAACGCAGTTACTGGGAGAGTCCACCTGACAACCGACACGTGGACAAGTGCTTGTGGCCAGGGACGGTACATCTCCCTGACGGCACACTGGGTAAACATAGTGGAAGCCGGGACCCAGTCGGACCTTGGGACGGAATACATCCTCCCCACACCGAGGATTGCGGGCCCTATGTCAGTCAGAGTTGCCCCCACAGTGTACAGCTCCTACGCATCATCCTCCTCCTCCTCCTCATGTTCAGCCTCCATCTCAGATATCACCACATCAGTTACAAGCTGAAAGCACTGCAGTACTGCCTCAGCCAAGTGGCAACAGGCTGTGCTGAAGCTCATAAGCTTAGGTGATAAACCTCACACTGCTTGTGAATTGTGGACAGCTGTGAAAGAGCAGGCAGATCTGTGGCTGAGACCGCTGAACCTACTTCCAGGCATGGTCGTGTGTGACAATGGCCGTAACCTGGTGGCGGCTCTGAGGCGAGGCGAGATCACACATGTACCATGCCTGGCTCATAAGCTTAACCTCGTGGTTCAGCGGTTTCTTAAATCGTACCCCGAGCTGCCAGATCTGCTCGTCAAAGTACGCCGCCTGTCAGCTCATTTTCGCAAGTCGGCTACAGCTTCCGCCGCCCTTCCTGTGTTGCAGCAGCGTTTGGAGCTTCCGTCACACCGACTGGTGTGTGATGTCCCCACACGTTGGAACTCTACCCTCCACATGTTGCAAAGGATTTATGAGCAGAAGAAAGCAGTTGTGGAGTACTAGCTGCAACAAGGCCATTGATATACAGGTCAGACTCCACACATAAGACCTTAGGAGTGGACCTGGATGTCTGACATATGTACCATCCTGACAAACTTTGAGGAGTCCACCAAGATGGTGAGTGGCGATGACGCCATCATTAGCGTCAGCATCCCACTTGTCTGTCTTTTGCAATGCTCTCTGCAGATAATTAAAGAGGAGGCATTGCAGCCAGAGTATGATGAGATGGATCAAGAAGCCGTAGCGGGCGATTACACACAGCCCAGCCTCATCACATCCCAACGTGCATTGAGGGACAATGAGGGAGAGGAGGAGGAGGAGGAGGAAGAATAGGAGCTTGTATCATGCGCTGTAGATGGTAACACCAGTACAACTGTCATACCGTCGGTTCAGCGTAGGTGGCCTGAGGACAGGGGGGAGGAGGAGGAGGAGAGCATGGTCAGTCGTCATCTTGGTGGTGACATGAAAGTCTTGCCCGTTACCAGTCTGGCACGCATGGGTGACTTTATGTTACGTTGCCTTAACTGTGACCCTCGCGTTGTCAAAATGTTGGGTGTCAGTCAATACTGGTTGGTGACACTTTTAGACCCCCGCTACAAGAAGAAGTTTCACTCTCTTATTCCTGAGGTGGAGAGGTCTACAAAAATGGGACAGTACAAGAAGGACCTTGCTGCAGAACTGAAAACACTAGCGGCAGAGGTCACAGTTCGTTGCCCAACCAAGGCGTACAGGTGAGCAACTCCAATCCAGCAGAGGCAGGGGAACACTGTCAACATTCTGGGAGAGTTTTCTGAGACCCACCCAGCTTACAGGCCCTGAGGCACGGGGTACTCTCACAAGGAGTGGAAAGTTTCAAAAGATGGTGAGGTAGTACCCTGCCGACTGTACCAGCGTCCTCCGTGATTCCTCTGTGCCTTTTAATTATTGGGTATCCAAGCTGGACACTTGGAATGAACTCGCTCTGTATGGCTTGGAGGTCCTGGCCTACCCTGCCGCTAGCGTGTTATCGGAGCGTGTTTTTAGTGCCGCTGGGGGAATTATAACTGATAAGCACACTCGCCTCTAAACTAACAATGCTGACAAGCTGACCTTTATCTAAATGAACAAGGGCTGGATTGGGCCAGACTTCTCATCACCACCAAATGACAGCAGAGTAACATAAAGTCAAATCTACTGTGTTATTTCGGGAGGTGTATTCCCAAGCACCGCTTCACACCCACACATGGGTATACGGTTCCTCATTTCGGCTGTTTTTTGCTCTTCTCCTTATCCTCAGCCTCCATCACCACTATACCACCAGGGTGACCGTGGTCCGTGTTGCCAGCATTGCAAGTTCCTCCGTCCTAATTTTTGGCAGCTTTTGCTTGGAAGGCATAGGCAAAGACTATGGGAGACCCACTCCCCAATAATGGGAATAATGTTTTTAATATGCTGTACTGCATGGCTCTTGTAAGGGGCATTTCAAGTTCCTCCGTCCAAATTTTTGGCAGCTTTTGCTTGGAAGGCATAGGCAAAGACTATGGGAGACCCAATCCCGAATAATGGGAATAATATTTTTAATATGCTGTACGGCATGGCTCTTGTAAGAGGCATTGCAAGTTTCTCTGTGATAATTTTTGGCAGCTTTTACATGGAAGGCATAGGCAAAGACTATGGGAGACCGACTCCCCAATAATGGGAATAATGTATTTAATATGCTGTACTGCATGGCTCTTGTAAGGGGCATTAAAATCGTCTTGTTAAACCACTCTGAACTCCACGTCTCTTCCAAGGGGCATTAAAACCGTCTTGTTAAACCACTCTGAACTCCACGTGTCTTCAAAGGGGCATTAAAACCATCTTGTTAAACCACTCTGAACTCCACGTCTCTTCCAAGGGGCATTAAAATCGTCTTGTTAAGCTACTATGACCTCCATGTCTCTTCCAAGAGGCATTAAAACCGTCTTACTAAACCACTCTGTACTCCACATCTCTTCTAAGGAGCATTAAAACCGTCTTATTAAGATACTGTGACCTCCACGTCTCTTCCAAGGGGCATTAAAACCGTCTTGTTAAGCTACTGTGACCTCCACGAACCTTCCAAGTGGCCTTAAAACCGTCTTTTTAAACCACTCTGTACTCCACGTCTCTTCCAAGGGGCATTAAAACCATCTTGTTAAACCACTCTGAACTCCATGTCTCTACCAAAGGTCATTAAAACCATCTTGATAAGCTACTGTGACCTCCACACCTCTTCCAAGGGGCAATAAAACCGTCTTGTTAAAACACTCTGAACTTCACGTCTCTTCCAAGGGGCATTAAAACCATCTTGATAAACCACTCTGAACGCCACGTCTCCACCAAGGGGCACTAAAACCGTCTAGTTAAACCACTCTGAACTTCATGTCTCTTCCAAGGGGCATTAAAACCGTCTTGTTAAACCATTCTGACCTCCACGTCTCTTCCAAGGGGCATTAAAACCGTCTTGTTAAACGACTCTGACCTCCACGTTTCTTCCAAGGGGCATTAAAACCATCTTATTAAGCTACTGTGACCTCCATGTCTCTTCCAAGGTGCATTAAAACCGTCTTGTTAAACCACACTGTACTCCACGTCTCTTCCAAGGGGCATTAAAATTGTCTTGTTAAACCACTCTGAACTCCACGTCTCTTCCAAGGTGCATTAAAACCGTCTTGTTAAGCTACTGTGACCTCCACATCTCTTCCAAGGGGCATTAAAACCGTCAAGTTAAAGCACTCTGAACTCCACGTCTCTTCCAAGGGGCATTAAAACCATCTTGGTAAGCTACTGTGACTTCCATGTCTCTTCCAAGGAGCATTAAAACCGTCTTGGTAATCCACTCTTACCTCCACGTCTCTTCCGAGGGGCACTAAAACCATCTTGTTAAAACCCTCTGAACTCCACGTCCCTTCCCAGGGGCATTAAAACCGGCTTGCTAAACCACTCTGACCTACACGTCTCTTCCAAGGGGCACTAAAACCGTTTTGTTAAAATACTCTGAACTCCACGTCTCTTCCATGGGGCATTAAAACAGTCTTGCTAAACCACTCTGAACTTCTCTTCTCTTCAGAGGGGCATTAAAATCGTCTTGTTAAGCTTCTGTGACCTCCACGTCTCTTCCAAGGGGCATTAAAAGCATCTTGTTAAACCACTGTGACCTCCACGTCTCTTCCAAGGGGCATCAAAACCGTCTTGTTAAGCCACTGTGACCTCCACGTCTCTTCCAAGGGGCATTAAAATCATCTTGTTAAACCATTCTGAACTCCACGTTTCTTCCAAGAGGCATTGAAACCGTCTTGTCAAACCACTCTGACCTCCACATCTCTTCCAAGGGGCATTAAAACCGTCTTGTTAAACCACTCTGAACTCCACGTCTCTTCCAAGGGACATTAAAGCCATCTTGTTAAACCACTCTGAGTCTGAACTCCACGTCTCTTCCAATGGGCATTAAAACTGTCTTGTTAAGCTACTGTGAACTCCACGTCTATTCCAAGGGGCATTAAAACCGTCCTGTTAAACCATTCTGAACTCCAAGTCTCTTCCAACGGGCATTAAAACACTATTGTTAAACCACTCTGTACTCCACGTCTCTTCCAAGGGGCATTAAAACCGTCTTGTTAAACCACTCTGAACTCCACGTCTCTTCCAAGGGGCATTAAAAAGATCTTGTTAAGCTACTGTGACCTCCATGTCTCTTCCAAGGGGTATTAAAACCATCTTGTTAAGCCACTCTGTACTCTACGTCTCTTCCAAGAGGCAATAAAACCATCTTGTTAAAACACTCTGAACTCCACGTCTCTAGCAACGGGCATTACAATCGTCTTATTAAGCTACTGTGACCTCTACGTCTCTTCCAGGGGGCATTAGAACCATCGTGTTAATCCATTCTGAACTCCACGTCTTTTGCAAGGGGCATTAAAACTGTCTTGTTAAGCTATTGTGACCTCCACATCTCTTCCAAGGGGCATTTATATTGTCTTTTTATTACACAGTGACCTCCACGTCTCTTCCAAGGGGCATTAAAACCTTCTTGTTAGACCACTCTGAACTCCACGTCTCTTCAAAGGGGCATTAAAATTGTCTTGTTAAATCACTCTGACCTCCAAGTCTCTTCAAAGGGGCATTAAAACCATCTTGTTAAACCACTCTGAACACCACGTCTCTTCCAAGGGGCATTAATACCATCTTGTTGAGCTACTGTGACCTCCACGTCTCTTCCAAGGGGAATTTAAACCGTCTTGTTAAACCACACTGACCTCCACGTCTCGTCCAAGGGGCATTAAAACCATCTTGTTAAACTATTCTGTACTCCACGTCTCTTCCAATGGGCATTAAAACCATCTTGTTAAGCAACTGTGACCTCCACGTCTCTTCCAAGGGGCATTAAAACCATTTTGTTAAACGACTCTGACGTCCACGTCTCTTCCCAGAGGCATTGAAAATCATCTTGTTAAGCTACTGTGACCCCCACGTCTCTTCCAAGGGGCATTAAAACACTTTTGTTAAACCACTCTGTACTCCACTTCTCTTCCTAGGGGCATTAAAACCGTCTTGTTAAACCATTCTGAACTCCATGTCTCTTCCAAGGGGCATTAAAACCGTCTTGTTAAGCTACTGTGACCTCCATGTCTCTTCCAAGGGGCATTAAAACCATCTTGTTATACCACTCTGAATTCCACGTCTCTCCCAAGGGGCATTAAAACCATCTTGTTAAGCTACTGTGACCTCCACGTCTCTTCCAAGTGGCATTAAAACCGTCTTGTTAAACCTCTCTGAACTCCACGTCTCTTCCAAGGGGAATTAAAACCATGTTATTAAGCTACTGTGACTTCCACGTCTCTTCCAAGGAGCATTAAAACCGTCTTGTTTAACCATTCTGACCTCCACGTCTCTTCTAAGGGGTATTAAAACTATTTTTTAAGATACTGTGACCTCCACGTCTCTTCCAAGGGGCATTAAAAACGTATTTTTAAACCACTCTCAACTCCATGTCTCTTCCAAGGGGCATTAAAACTGTATTGTTAAGCTACTGTGACCTCCACGTCTCTTCCAAGTTTCATTGATATTGTCTTTTTATTCCACTGCGTCCTCCACCACTCTTCCAAGGGCCATTGATATTGTCTTTTTATTCAACTGAGACCTCCACGTCTCTTCCAAGGGGCATTTAAAGCATCTTGTTAAACCACTCTGATCTCCACGTCTCTTCCAAGGGGCATTAAAACCGTCTTGTTAAGATACTGTGACCTCCACGTCTCTTCCAAGGGGCATTAAAACCATCTTGTTAAACCACTCTGAACGCCACATCTCTTAAAAGGGGCATTAAAACCGTCTTGGTAAACCACTCTGAACTCCACGTCTCATCCATGGGGTATTAAAACCGTCTTGTTAAACAACTCTGACCTCCAGGTCTCTTCCAAGGGGCATTAAAACCGTCTTGTTAAACCACCCTGACCTCCACGTCTCTTCCAAGGGGCATTGAAAGCGTCTTGTTAAGATACTGTGACCACCAGGTCTTTTCCAAGGGGCATTAAAACCGTCTTGTTAAACGACTCTGAACTCCACGTCTCTTCCAAGGGGCATTAAAACCAACCTATTAAACCATTCTGAACTCCACGTCTTTTCCAAGGGGCATTAAAACCGTCTTGTTAAGCTACTGTGACCTCCACGTCTATTCCAAGGGGCATTAAAACCGTCTTGTTAAACCACTCTGTAATCCACGTCTCTTTCAGGGGCATTAAAACCGTCTTGTTAAGCTACTGTGACCTCCACGTCTCATCCAGGGGCATTAAAACTGTCTTGTTAAACCACTCTGACCTCCACGTCTCTTCCAAGGGGCATTAAAACCTTCTTGTTCAACTACTGTGACCTCCATGTCTCTTCCAAGGTGCATTGAAGCCATCTTGTTAAGCCACTCTGAACTCTACGTATGTACCAAGAGGCATTAAAACCGTCTTGTTAAACCACCCTGACCTCCACGTCTCTTTCAAGGGGCATTAAAACCATCTTGTTAAGATACTGTGACCACCAGGTCTTTTCCAAGGGGCATTAAAACCGTCTTGTTAAACGACTCTGAACTCCACGTCTCTTCCAAGGGGCATTAAAACCAACCTATTAAACCATTCTGAACTCCACGTCTTTTCCAAGGGGCATTAAAACCGTCTTGTTAAGCTACTGTGACCTCCACGTCTATTCCAAGGGGCATTAAAACCGTCTTGTTAAACCACTCTGTAATCCACGTCTCTTTCAGGGGCATTAAAACCGTCTTGTTAAGCTACTGTGACCTCCACGTCTCATCCAGGGGCATTAAAACTGTCTTGTTAAACCACTCTGACCTCCACGTCTCTTCCAAGGGGCATTAAAACCTTCTTGTTCAACTACTGTGACCTCCATGTCTCTTCCAAGGTGCATTGAAGCCATCTTGTTAAGCCACTCTGAACTCTACGTCTGTACCAAGAGGCATTAAAACCGTCTTGTTAAACCACTCTGAACTCCACGTCTCTTCCAAGGGGCATTAAAACCGTCTTGTTAAGCAACTGTGACCTCCACGTCTCTTCCAAGCGGCATTAAAATCGTCTTGTTAAACCACTCTGAACTCCATGTCTCTAAAAAGGGGCATTAAAACTGTCTTGTTAAACCACTCTGAACTCCACGTGTCTACCAAGAGGCATTGAAACCATCTTGATAAGCTACTTTGACCTCCACATCTCTTCCAAGGGGTATTAAAACCGTTGTTTTAAACCACTTTGAACTCCACGTCTCTTCCATTGGCATTAAAACCGTCTTGTTAAACCACTCTGAACTCCACGTCCCTACCAAGGGGCACTAAAACCGTCTTGGTAAACCACTCTGAACTCCACGTCTCATCCAAGGGGCATTAAAACCATCTTGTTAAACCACTCTGACCTCCATGTCTCTTCCAATAGGCATTACAACCGTCTTGTTAAACCAATCTGAACTCCACGTCTCTTCCAAGGGGCATTAAAACCGTCTTGTTAAACGACTCTGACCTCCACGCCTCTTCCAAGGGGCATTTAAAGCGTCTTGTTAAGCAACTCTGAACACCACGTCTCTTCCAAGGGGCATTAAAACCGTCTTGTTAAACCACTCTGATCTACACTTCTCTTCCAACGGGCATTAAAACAGTATTGATAAGCTACTGTGACCTCCACGAACATTCCAAGGGGCATTAAAACAGTCTTGTTAAACCACTCTGAACTCCACACCTCTTCCAAGGGGCATTAAAACCGTCTTTTAAGATACTGTGACCTCCACTTCTCTTCCAAGGGGCATTAAAACCGTCTTGTTAAACCACTCTGAACTCCACGTCTCTTCCAAGGGGCATTAAAACCATCTTGTTAAACTACTCTGAACTCCACGTCTCTACCAAGGGGCATTAAAACCGTCTTGTTAAGCTACTGTGACCTCCACGTCTCTTCCAAGGGGAATTAAAACCATCTTGTTAAACCACTCTGAACTCCACTTCTCTATCAAGGGGCACGAAAACCGTCTTGGTAAACCACTCTGACCTCCACGTCTCTTCCAAGGGGCATTAAAACCGTCTTGTTAAACCATTCTGACCTCCACGTCTCTTCCAAGGGGCATTACAACCATCTTGTTAAACCACTCTGACCACCACGTCTCTTCCAAGGGGCATTAAGACCATCATGTTAAACCACTCTGACCTCCACGTCTTTTCCAAGGGGCATTAAAAGCATCTTGTTAAACCACTCTGAACTCCACGTCTCTTCCAAGGGGCATTAAAACCGTCTTGTTAAACCACTCTAAACTCCACGTCTTTTGCAAGGGACATTAAAACTGTCTTGTTAAGCTATTGTGACTCCCCGTCTCTTCCAAGGGGCATTGATATTATCTTATTATTCCACTGCGACCTCCACCACTCTTCCAAGGGGCATTTATATTGTCTTTTTATTCCACTGTGACCTCTATGTCTCTTCCAAGAGGCATTAAAACCGTCTTGTTAAGCCACTCTGAGCTCCACGTCTCTTCCTAGGCGCATTAAAACCGTCTTGTTAAACCACTCTGAACTCCACATCTTTTGCAAGGGGCATTAAAACGGTTTTGTTAAGCTATTGTGACCCCCACGTCTCTTCCAAGGGGCATTGATATTATCTTTTTATTCCACTGCGACCTCCACCACTCTTCCAAGGGGCATTTATTATGTCTTTTTATTCCACTGTGACCTCCACGTCTCTTCCAAGAGGCATTAAAACCGTCTTGTTAAACCACTCTGAACTCCACGTCTCTACCAAGGGGCACTAAAACCGTCTTGGTAAACCACTCTGAACTCCACGTCTCTTCCAAGGGGCATTAAAACAGTCTTGTTAAACCACTCTGACCTCCACGTCTCTTCCAAGAGGCATTACAACCATCTTGTTAAGCTACTGTGACCTCCACGTCTTTTCCAAAGGGCATTAAAACACTCTTGTTAAACCACTCTATACTCCACGTCTCTTCCAAGGGGCATTAAAACTGTCTAATTAAACCACTCTGACCTCCACGTCTCTTCCAAGGGGCATTAAAACCGTCTTGTTAAACCCCTCTGATCTACACGTCTCTTCCAAGGGGCATTAAAACCGTCTTGAAAAGCTACTGTGACCTCCACGTCTCTTCCAAGGGGCATTAAAACACTCTTGTTAAACCACTCTGAACTCCACGTCTCTTCCAAGGTGCATTAAAACCGTCTTGTTAAGCTTCTGTGACCTCCACATCTCTTCCAAGGGGCATTAAAACCGTCAAGTTAAAGCACTCTGAACTCCACGTCTCTTCCAAGGGGCATTAAAACCATCTTGTTAAGCTACTGTGACTTCCATGTCTCTTCCAAGGAGCATTAAAACCGTCTTGGTAATCCACTCTTACCTCCACGTCTCTTCCGAGGGGCACTAAAACCATCTTGTTAAAACCCTCTGAACTCCACGTCCCTTCCCAGGGGCATTAAAACCGGCTTGCTAAACCACTCTGACCTACACGTCTCTTCCAAGGGGCACTAAAACCGTTTTGTTAAAATACTCTGAACTCCACGTCTCTTCCATGGGGCATTAAAACAGTCTTGCTAAACCACTCTGAACTTCTCTTCTCTTCAGAGGGGCATTAAAATCGTCTTGTTAAGCTTCTGTGACCTCCACGTCTCTTCCAAGGGGCATTAAAAGCATCTTGTTAAACCACTGTGACCTCCACGTCTCTTCCAAGGGGCATCAAAACCGTCTTGTTAAGCCTCTGTGACCTCCACGTCTCTTCCAAGGAGCATTAAAATCATCTTGTTAAGCCACTCTGAACTCCACGTCTCTACCAAGGGGCATTAAAACCATCTTGTTAAACCATTCTGAACTCCACGTTTCTTCCAAGAGGCATTGAAACCGTCTTGTCAAACGACTCTGACCTCCACATCTCTTCCAAGGGGCATTAAAACCGTCTTGTTAAACCACTCTGAACTCCACGTCTCTTCCAAGGGACATTAAAGCCATCTTGTTAAACCACTCTGAGTCTGAACTCCACGTCTCTTCCAATGGGCATTAAAACTGTCTTGTTAAGCTACTGTGAACTCCACGTCTATTCCAAGGGGCATTAAAACCGTCCTGTTAAACCATTCTGAACTCCAAGTCTCTTCCAACGGGCATTAAAACACTATTGTTAAACCACTCTGTACTCCACGTCTCTTCCAAGGGGCATTAAAACCGTCTTGTTAAACCACTCTGAACTCCACGTCTCTTCCAAGGGGCATTAAAAAGATCTTGTTAAGCTACTGTGACCTCCATGTCTCTTCCAAGGGGTATTAAAACCATCTTGTTAAGCCACTCTGTACTCTACGTCTCTTCCATGAGGCAATAAAACCATCTTGTTAAAACACTCTGAACTCCACGTCTCTAGCAACGGGCATTACAATCGTCTTATTAAGCTACTGTGACCTCTACGTCTCTTCCAGGGGGCATTAGAACCATCGTGTTAATCCATTCTGAACTCCACGTCTTTTGCAAGGGGCATTAAAACTGTCTTGTTAAGCTATTGTAACCTCCACATCTCTTCCAAGGGGCATTGATATTGTCTTTTTATTCCACTGCGACCTCCACCATTCTTCCAAGGGGCATTTAAATTGTCTTTTTATTACAGTGACCTCCACGTCTCTTCCAAGGGGCATTAAAACCTTCTTGTTAGACCACTCTGAACTCCACGTCTCTTCCAAGGGGCATTAAAATTGTCTTGTTAAACCACACTGACCTCCACGTCTCGTCCAAGGGGCATTAAAACCATCTTGTTAAACTATTCTGTACTCCACGTCTCTTCCAATGGGCATTAAAACCATCTTGTTAAGCTACTGTGACGTCCACGTCTCTTCCAAGAGGCATTAAAAATCGTCTTGTTAAGCTACTGTGACCTCCACGTCTCTTCCAAGGGGCATTAAAACACTTTTGTTAAACCAGTCTGTACTCCACTTCTCTTCCTAGGGGCATTAAAACCGTCTTGTTAAACCATTCTGAACTCCATGTCTCTTCCAAGGGGCATTAAAACCGTCTTGTTAGGCTACTGTGACCTCCACGTCTATTCCAAGGGGCATTAAAACCATCTTGTTATACCACTCTGAATTCCCGTCTCTCCCAAGGGGCATTAAAACCATCTTGTTAAGCTACTGTGACCTCCACGTCTCTTCCAAGTGGCATTAAAACCGTCTTGTTAAACCTCTCTGAACTCCACGTCTCTTCCAAGGGGAATTAAAACCATCTTATTAAGCTACTGTGACTTCCACGTCTCTTCCAAGGAGCATTAAAACCGTCTTGTTTAACCATTCTGACCTCCACGTCTCTTTTAAGGGGTATTAAAACTATTTTTTAAGCTACTGTGACCTCCACGTCTCTTCCAAGGGGCATTAAAAACGTATTTTTAAACCACTCTCAACTCCATGTCTCTTCCAAGGGGCATTAAAACTGTATTGTTAAGCTACTGTGACCTCCACGTCTCTTCCAAGGTTCATTGATATTGTCTTTTTATTCCACTGCGTACTCCACCACTCTTCCAAGGGCCATTGATATTGTCTTTTTATTCAACTGAGACCTCCACGTCTCTTCCAAGGGGCATTTAAAGCATCTTGTTAAACCACTCTGATCTCCACGTCTCTTCCAAGGGGCATTAAAACCGTCTTGATAAGCTACAGAGACCTCCACGAACCTTCCAAGGGGCATTAAAACAATCTTGTTAAACCACTCAGAACTCCACGTCTCTTCCAAGGGGCATTAAAACCGTCTTGTTAAGATACTGTGACCTCCACGTCTCTTCCAAGGGGCATTAAAACCATCTTGTTAAACCACTCTGAACGCCACATCTCTTAAAAGGGGCATTAAAACTGTCTTGTTAAACCACTCTGAAATCCACGTCTCTACCAAGGGGCATTAAAACCGTCTTGATAAGCTGCTGTGACCTCCACGTCTCTACCAAGGTGCACCAAAATCGTCTTGTTAAACAACTCTGAACTCCACGTCTCTTCCAAGGGGCATTAAAACCGTCTTGTTAAATCACTCTGAACTCCACGTCTCTACCAAGGGGCACTAAAACCGTCTTGGTAAACCACTCTGAACTCCACGTCTCATCCATGGGGCATTAAAACCGTCTTGTTAAACAACTCTGACCTCCAGGTCTCTTCCAAGGGGCATTAAAACCGTCTTGTTAAACCACCCTGACCTCCACGTCTCTTCCAAGGGGCATTGAAAGCGTCTTGTTAAACCTCTCTGAACTTCACGTCTCTTTCAAGGGGCATTAAAACCATCTTGTTAAGATACTGTGACCACCGGGTCTTTTCCAAGGGGCATTAAAACCGTCTTGTTAAATGACTCTGAACTCCACGTCTCTTCCAAGGGGCATTAAAACCAACCTATTAAACCATTCTGAACTCCACGTCTTTTCCAAGGGGCATTAAAACCGTCTTGTTAAGCTACTGTGACCTCCACGTCTATTCCAAGGGGCATTAAAACCGTCTTGTTAAACCACTCTGTAATCCACGTCTCTTTCAGGGGCATTAAAACCGTCTTGTTAAGCTACTGTGACCTCCACGTCTCATCCAGGGGGCATTAAAACTGTCTTGTTAAACCACTCTGACCTCCACGTCTCTTCCAAGGGGCATTAAAACCTTCTTGTTCAACTACTGTGACCTCCATGTCTCTTCCAAGGTGCATTGAAGCCATCTTGTTAAGCCACTGTGAACTCTACGTCTGTACCAAGAGGCATTAAAACCGTCTTGTTAAACCACTCTGAACTCCACGTCTCTTCCAAGGGGCATTAAAACCGTCTTGTTACGCAACTGTGACCTCCACGTCTCTTCCAAGCGGCATTAAAATCGTCTTATTAAACCACTCTGAACTCCATGTCTCTAAAAAGGGGCATTAAAACTGTCTTGTTAAACCACTCTGAACTCCACGTCTCTACCAAGAGGCATTGAAACCATCTTGATAAGCTACTTTGACCTCCACATCTCTTCCAAGGGGTATTAAAACCGTCGTTTTAAACCACTTTGAACTCCACGTCTCTTCCATTGGCATTAAAACCGTCTTGTTAAACCACTCTGAACTCCACGTCTCTACCAAGGGGCACTAAAACCGTCTTGGTAAACCACTCTGAACTCCACGTCTCATCCAAGGGGCATTAAAACCATCTTGTTAAACCACTCTGACCTCCATGTCTCTTCCAATAGGCATTACAACCGTCTTGTTAAACCAATCTGAACTCCACGTCTCTTCCAAGGGGCATTAAAACCGTCTTGTTAAACGACTCTGACCTCCACGCCTCTTCCAAGGGGCATTTAAATCGTCTTGTTAAGCAACTCTGAACACCACGTCTCTTCCAAGGGGCATTAAAACCGTCTTGTTAAACCACTCTGATCTACACTTCTCTTCCAACGGGCATTAAAACAGTATTGATAAGGTACTGTGACCTCCACGAACATTCCAAGAGGCATTAAAACAGTCTTGTTAAACCACTCTGAACTCCACGTCTCTTCCAAGGGGCATTAAAACCATCTTGTTAAACTACTCTGAACTCCACGTCTCTACCAAGGGGCATTAAAACCGTCTTGTTAAGCTACTGTGACCTCCACGTCTCTTCCAAGGGGAATTAAAACCGTCTTGTTAAACCACTCTGAACTCCACTTCTCTATCAAGGGGCACGAAAACCGTCTTGGTAAACCACTCTGACCTCCACGTCTCTTCCAAGGGGCATTAAAACCGTCTTGTTAAGCTACTGTGACCTCCACGTCTATTCCAAGGGGCATTAAAACCGTCTTGTTAAACCACTCTGACCTCCACGTCTCTTCCAAGGGGCAATAAAACCTTCTTGTTCAACTACTGTGACCTCCATGTCTCTTCCAAGGTGCATTGAAACCATCTTGTTAAGCCACTCTGAACTCTACCTCTGTACCAAGAGGCATTAAAACCGTCTTGTTAAACCACTCTGAACTCCACGTCTCTTCCAAGGGGCACTAAAACCGTCTAGTTAAACCACTCTGAACTCCACGTCTCTACCAAGAGGCATTGAAACCATCTTGATAAGCTACTTTGACCTCCACATCTCTTCCAAGGGGTATTAAAACCATCGTTTTAAACCACTTTGAACTCCACGTCTCTTCCAAGGGGCATTAAAACCGTCTTGTTAAGATACTGTGACCTCCACTTCTCTTCCAGGGGGCATTAAAACCGTCTTGTTAAACCACTCTGAACTCCACGTCTCTTCCAAGGGGCATTAAAACCATCTTGTTAAACTACTTTGAACTCCACGTCTCTACCAAGGGGCATTAAAACCGTCTTGTTAAGCTACTGTGACCTCCACGTCTCTTCCAAGGGGAATTAAAACCGTCTTGTTAAACCACTCTGAACTCCACTTCTCTATCAAGGGGCACGAAAACCGTCTTGGTAAACCACTCTGACCTCCACGTCTCTTCCAAGGGGCATTAAATCCGTCTTCTTAAACCATTCTGACCTCCACGTCTCTTCCAAGGGGCATTACAACCATCTTGTTAAACCACTCTGACCACCACGTCTCTTCCAAGGGGCATTAAAACCATCATGTTAAACCACTCTGACCTCCACGTCTTTTCCAAGGGGCATTAAAAGCATCTTGTTAAACCACTCTGAACTCCACGTCTCTTCCAAGGGGCATTAAAACCGTCTTGTTAAACCACTCTAAACTCCACGTCTTTTGCAAGGGACATTAAAACTGTCTTGTTAAGCTATTGTGACTCCCCGTCTCTTCCAAGGGGCATTGATATTATCTTATTATTCCACTGCGACCTCCACCACTCTTCCAAGGGGCATTTATATTGTCTTTCTATTCCACTGTGACCTCCACGTCTCTTCCAAGAGGCATTAAAACCGTCTTGTTAAACCACTCTGAGCTCCACGTCTCTTCCTAGGCACATTAAAACCGTCTTGTTAAACAACTCTGAACTCCACATCTTTTGCAAGGGGCATTAAAACGGTTTTGTTAAGCTATTGTGACCCCCACGTCTCTTCCAAGGGGCATTGATATTATCTTTTTATTCCACTGCGACCTCCACCACTCTTCCAAGGGGCATTTATTATGTCTTTTTATTCCACTGTGACCTCCACGTCTCTTCCAAGAGGCATTAAAACCGTCTTGTTAAACCACTCTGAACTCCACGTCTCTACCAAGGGGCACTAAAACCGTCTTGGAAAACCACTCTGAACTTCACGTCTCTTCCAAGGGGCATTAAAACCGTCTTGTTAAACCACACTGAACTCCACGTCTCTACCAAGGGGCACTAAAATCGTCTTGGTAAACCACTCTGAACTCCACTTCTCATCCAAGGGGCATTAAAACCGTCTTGTTAAACCACTCTGACCTCCACGTCTCTTCCAAGAGGCATTACAACCATCTTGTTAAGCTACTGTGACCTCCACGTCTTTTCCAATGGCCATTAAAACACTCTTGTTAAACCACTCTATACTCCACGTCTCTTCCAAGGGGCATTAAAACTGTCTAATTAAACCACTCTGACCTCCACGTCTCTTCCAAGGGGCATTAAAACCGTCTTGTTAAACCCCTCTGATCGACACGTCTCTTCCAAGGGGCATTAAAACCGTCTTGAAAAGCTACTGTGACCTCCACGTCTCTTCCAAGGGGCATTAAAACACTCTTGTTAAACCACTCTGAACTCCACGTCTCTTCCAAGGGGCATTAAAACCGTCCTGTTAAGATACTGTGACCTCCACGAACATTCCAAGGGGCATTAAAACCGTCTTGTTAAACCACTCTGAACTCCACATCTCTTCCAAGGGGCATTAAAACCATCTTGTTAAATCTCTCTGAACTCCACGTCTCTACCAAGGGGCATTAAAACCGTCTTGTTAAGCTACTGTGACCTTCACATCTCTTCCAAGGGGCATTAAAACTGTCTTGTTAAACCACTCTGAACTCCACGTCTCTTCCAAGGGGCATTAAAACCATCTTGTTAAACCATTCTGAACTCCACGTCTTTTCCAAGGGGCATTAAAACCGTCTTGTTAAGCTACTGTGTCCTCCACGTCTATTCCAAGGGGCATGAAAACCGTCTTGTTAAACCACTCTGTAATCCACGTCTCTTCCAAGGGGCATTAAAGCCGTCTTGTTAAGCTACTGTGACCTCCACATCTCATCCAAGGGGCATTAAAACTGTCTCGTTAAACCACTCTGACCTCCACGTCTCTTCCAAGGGGCATTAAAACCTTCTTGTTCAACTACTGTGACCTCCATGTCTCTTCCAAGGTGCATTGAAACCATCTTGTTAAGCCACTCTGAACTCTACGTCTGTACCAAGAGGCATTAAAACCGTGTTGTTAAACCACTCTGAACTCCACGTCTCTTCCAAGGGGCACTAAAACCGTCTTGTTAAACCACTCTGAACTCTACGTCTGTACCAAGAGGCATTAAAACCGTCTTGTTAAACCACTCTGAACTCCACGTCTCTAAAAAGGGGCATTAAAACTGTCTTGTTAAACCACTCTGAACTCCACGTCTCTACCAAGAGGCATTGAAACCATCTTGATAAGCTACTTTGACCTCCACATCTCTTCCAAGGGGTATTAAAACCGTCGTTTTAAACCACTTTGAACTCCACGTCTCTTCCAAGGGGCATTAAAACCGTCTTGTTAAACCACTCTGAACTCCACGTCTCTACCAAGGGGCACTAAAACCGTCTTGGTAAAGCACTCTGAACTCCACGTCTCATCCAAGGGGCATTAAAACCATCTTGTTAAACCACTCTGACCTCCATGTCTCTTCCAATAGGCATTACAACCGTCTGGTTAAACCAATCTGAACTCCACGTCTCTTCCAAGGGGCATTAAAACCGTCTTGTTAAACGACTCTGACCTCCACGTCTCTTCCAAGGGGCATTTAAAAAGTCTTGTTAAGCAACTCTGAACACCACGTCTCTTCCAAGGGGCATTAAAACCGTCTTGTTAAACGACTCTGATCTACACTTCTCTTCCAAGGGGCATTAAAACAGTATTGATAAGCTACTGTGACCTCCACGAACATTCCAAGGGGCATTAAAACAGTCTTGTTAAACCACACTGAATTTCACATCTCTTCCAAGGGGCATTAAAACCGTCTTGTTAAGATACTGTGACCTCCACGTCTCTTCCAATTGGCATTAAAACTGTCTTGTTAAACCACTCTGAGCTCCACGTCTCTTCCTAGGGGCATTAAAACCGTCTTGTTAAACAACTCTGAACTCCACATCTTTTGCAAGTGGCATTAAAACGGTTTTGTTAAGCTATTGTGACCCCCACGTCTCTTCCAAGGGGCATTGATATTATCTTTTTATTCCACTGCGACCTCCACCACTCTTCCAAGGGGCATTTATTATGTCTTTTTATTCCACTGTGACCTCCACGTCTCTTCCAAGAGGCATTAAAACCGTCTTGTTAAACCACTCTGAACTCCATGTCTCTACCAAGGGGCACTAAAACCGTCTTGGTAAACCACTCTGAACTCCACGTCTCTTCCAAGGGGCATTAAAACCGTCTTGTTAAACCACACTGAACTCCACGTCTCTACCAAGGGGCACTAAAATCGCCTTGGCAAACCACTCTGAACTCCACTTCTCATCCAAGGGGCATTAAAACCGTCTTGTTAAACCACTCTGACCTCCACGTCTCTTCTAAGAGGCATTACAACCATCTTGTTAAGCTACTGTGACCTCCACGTCTTTTCCAATGGGCATTAAAACACTCTTGTTAAACCACTCTGAACTCCACGTCTCTTCCAAGGGGCATTAAAACCGTCTCATTAAACCACTCTGACCACCACGTCTCTTCCAAGGGGCATTAAAACCGTCTTGTTAAACCACTCTGATCTACACGTCTCTTCCAAGGGGCATTAAAACCGTCTTGAAAAGCTACTGTGACCTCCACGTCTCTTCCAAGGGGCATTAAAACACTCTTGTTAATCCACTCTGAACTCCACGTCTCTTCCAAGGGGCATTAAAACCGTCCTGTTAAGATACTGTGACCTCCACGAACATTCCAAGGGGCATTAAAACCGTCTTGTTACAGCACTCTGAACTCCACGTCTCTTCCAAGGGGCATTAAAACCGTCTTGTTAAGATACTGTGACCTCCACGTCTCTTCCAAGGGGCATTAAAACAGTCTTGTTAAACCACTCTGAACTCCACATCTCTTCCAAGGGGCATTAAAACCATATTGTTAAACCTCTCTGAACTCCACGTCTCTACCAAGGGGCATTAAAACCGTATTTTTAAGCTACTGTGACCTTCACATCTCTTCCAAGGGGCATTAAAACCGTCTTGTTAAACCACTCTGAACTCCACGTCTCTACCAAGGGGCATTACAACCATCTTGTTAAACCACTCTGACCTCCACGTCTCTTCCAAGGGGCATTAAAACCATCATGTTAAACCACTCTGACCTCCACTTCTCTTCCAAGGGGCATTAAAAGCATCTTGTTAAACCACTCTGAACTCCACGTCTCTTACAAGGGGCATTAAATTAGTCTTGCTAAGCTACTGTGACCTCTACTTCTCTTCCAAGGGGCATTAAAACCGTCTTGTTAAACCACTCTAAACTCCACATCTTTTGCAAGAGACATTAAAACTGTCTTTTTAAGGTATTGTCACCCCCACGTCTCTTCCAAGGGGCATGGATATTATCTTTTTATTCCATTGCGACCTCCACCACTCTTCCAAGGGGCATTTATATTGTCTTTTTATTCCACTGTGACTTTCACGTCTCTTCCAAGGTGCAATAAAACCGTCTTGTTAAACCACTCTGAGCTCCACGTCTCTTTCTAGGGGCATTAAAACCGTCTTGTTAAACCACTCTGAACTCCACGTCTTTTGCAATGGGCATTAAAACTGTTTTGTTAAGCTATTGTGACCCCCACGTCTCTACCAAGGGGCTTTGATATTCTCTTTTTATTCCACGGCGACCTCCACAACTCTTCCAAGGGGAATTTATTATGTCTTTTTATTCCACTATGACCTCCACGTCTCTTCCAAGGGGCATTAAAACCGTCTTGTTAAACCACTCTGAACTCAACGTCTCTTCCAAGGGGCATTAAAACCGTCTTGTTAAGATACTGTGACCTCCACGTCTCTTCCAAGGGGCATTAAAACAGTCTTGTTAAACCACTCTGAACTCCACATCTCTTCCAAAGGGCATTAAAACCATCTTGTTAAACCTCTCTGAACTCCACGTCTCTACCAAGGGGCATTAAAACCGTCTTGTTAAGCTACTGTGACCTTCACATCTCTTCCAAGGGGCATTAAAACCGTCTTGTTAAACCACTCTGAACTCCACGTCTCTACCAAGGGGCACTAAACCCATCTTGGTAAACCACTCTGACCTCCATGTATCTTCCAAGGGGCATTAAGACCGTCTTGTTAAACCACTTTGACCTCCACGTCTCTTCCAAGGGGCATTACAACCATCTTGTTAAACCACTCTGACCTCCACGTCTCTTCCAAGGGGCATTAAAACCATCATGTTAAACCACTCTGACCTCCACGTCTCTTCCAAGAGGCATTAAAAGCATCTTGTTAAACCACTCTGAACTCCACGTCTCTTCCAAGGGGCATTAAAACAGTCTTGCTAAGCTACTGTGACCTCTACTTCTCTTCCAAGGGGCATTAAAACCGTCTTGTTAAACCACTCTAAACTCCACGTCTTTTGCAAGGGACATTAAAACTGTCTTTTTAAGGTATTGTCACCCCCACGTCTCTTCCAAGGGGCATTGATATTATCTTTTTATTCCATTGCGACCTCCACCACTCTTCCAAGGGGCATTTATATTGTCTTTTTATTCCACTGTGACTTTCACGTCTCTTCCAAGGGGCATTAAAACCGTCTTGTTAAACCACTCTGAGCTCCACGTCTCTTTCTAGGGGCATTAAAACCGTCTTGTTAAACCACTCTGAACTCCACGTCTTTTGCAAGGGGCATTAAAACTGTTTTGTTAAGCTTTTGTGACCCCCACGTCTCTACCAAGGGGCATTGATATTATCTTTTTATTCCACTGCGACCTCCACCACTCTTCCAAGGGGAATTTATTATGTCTTTTTATTCCACTATGACCTCCACGTCTCTTCCAAGGGGCATTAAAACCGTCTTGGTAAATCACTCTGAACTCCACGTCTCTTCCTAGGGGCATTAAAACCGTCTTGTTAAACCACTCTGAACTCCACTTCTTTTGCAAGGGGCATTAAAACTGTCTTGATAAGCTATTGTGACCCCCACGTCTCTTCCAAGGGGCATTGATATTATCTTTTTATTCCACTGCGACCTCCATCACTCTTCCAAGGGGCATTTGTTAAGTCTTTTTATTCCACTGTGACCTCCACGTCTCTTCCAAGGGGCATTAAAACCGTCTTTTTAAACCACTCTGAACTCCACGTCTCTACCAAGGGGCACTAAAACCGTCTTGGTAAACCACTCTGAACTCCACGTCTCTTCCAAGGGGCATTAAAACCGTCTTGTTAAACCACTCTGAACTCCACGTCTCTACCAAGGGGCAATAAAACCGTCTTGTTAAATCACTCTGACCTCCACGTCTCTTCCAAGAGGCATTACAACCATCTTGTTAAGCTACTGTGACCTCCACGTCTCTTCCAATCGGCATTAAAACACTCTTGTTAAACCACTCTGAACTCCACGTCTCTACCAAGGGGCACTAAAACCGTCTTGGTAAACCACTCTGAACTCCACGTCTCTTCCAAGGGGCATTAAAACCGTCTTGTTAAACCACACTGAACTCCACGTCTCTACCAAGGGGCACTAAAATCGCCTTGGCAAACCACTCTGAACTCCACTTCTCATCCAAGGGGCATTAAAACCGTCTTGTTAAACCACTCTGACCTCCACGTCTCTTCTAAGAGGCATTACAACCATCTTGTTAAGCTACTGTGACCTCCACGTCTTTTCCAATGGGCATTAAAACACTCTTGTTAAACCACTCTGAACTCCACGTCTCTTCCAAGGGGCATTAAAACCGTCTCATTAAACCACTCTGACCACCACGTCTCTTCCAAGGGGCATTAAAACCGTCTTGTTAAACCACTCTGATCTACACGTCTCTTCCAAGGGGCATTAAAACCGTCTTGAAAAGCTACTGTGACCTCCACGTCTCTTCCAAGGGGCATTAAAACACTCTTGTTAATCCACTCTGAACTCCACGTCTCTTCCAAGGGGCATTAAAACCGTCCTGTTAAGATACTGTGACCTCCACGAACATTCCAAGGGGCATTAAAACCGTCTTGTTAAAGCACTCTGAACTCCACGTCTCTTCCAAGGGGCATTAAAACCGTCTTGTTAAGATACTGTGACCTCCACGTCTCTTCCAAGGGGCATTAAAACAGTCTTGTTAAACCACTCTGAACTCCACATCTCTTCCAAGGGGCATTAAAACCATATTGTTAAACCTCTCTGAACTCCACGTCTCTACCAAGGGGCATTAAAACCGTATTTTTAAGCTACTGTGACCTTCACATCTCTTCCAAGGGGCATTAAAACCGTCTTGTTAAACCACTCTGAACTCCACGTCTCTACCAAGGGGCATTACAACCATCTTGTTAAACCACTCTGACCTCCACGTCTCTTCCAAGGGGCATTAAAACCATCATGTTAAACCACTCTGACCT
The DNA here is from genome assembly GCF_046119375.1 of Phyllobates terribilis. Taxonomy (NCBI): domain Eukaryota; kingdom Metazoa; phylum Chordata; class Amphibia; order Anura; family Dendrobatidae; genus Phyllobates; species Phyllobates terribilis. The sequence continues at coordinate 739,519,842 of NW_027362761.1, read as the reverse complement.
CCACTTCTCTTCCAAGGGGCATTAAAAGCATCTTGTTAAACCACTCTGAACTCCACGTCTCTTACAAGGGGCATTAAATTAGTCTTGCTAAGCTACTGTGACCTCTACTTCTCTTCCAAGGGGCATTAAAACCGTCTTGTTAAACCACTCTAAACTCCACATCTTTTGCAAGAGACATTAAAACTGTCTTTTTAAGGTATTGTCACCCCCACGTCTCTTCCAAGGGGCATGGATATTATCTTTTTATTCCATTGCGACCTCCACCACTCTTCCAAGGGGCATTTATATTGTCTTTTTATTCCACTGTGACTTTCACGTCTCTTCCAAGGTGCAATAAAACCGTCTTGTTAAACCACTCTGAGCTCCACGTCTCTTTCTAGGGGCATTAAAACCGTCTTGTTAAACCACTCTGAACTCCACGTCTTTTGCAATGGGCATTAAAACTGTTTTGTTAAGCTATTGTGACCCCCACGTCTCTACCAAGGGGCTTTGATATTCTCTTTTTATTCCACGGCGACCTCCACAACTCTTCCAAGGGGAATTTATTATGTCTTTTTATTCCACTATGACCTCCACGTCTCTTCCAAGGGGCATTAAAACCGTCTTGTTAAACCACTCTGAACTCAACGTCTCTTCCAAGGGGCATTAAAACCGTCTTGTTAAGATACTGTGACCTCCACGTCTCTTCCAAGGGGCATTAAAACAGTCTTGTTAAACCACTCTGAACTCCACATCTCTTCCAAAGGGCATTAAAACCATCTTGTTAAACCTCTCTGAACTCCACGTCTCTACCAAGGGGCATTAAAACCGTCTTGTTAAGCTACTGTGACCTTCACATCTCTTCCAAGGGGCATTAAAACCGTCTTGTTAAACCACTCTGAACTCCACGTCTCTACCAAGGGGCACTAAACCCATCTTGGTAAACCACTCTGACCTCCATGTATCTTCCAAGGGGCATTAAGACCGTCTTGTTAAACCACTTTGACCTCCACGTCTCTTCCAAGGGGCATTACAACCATCTTGTTAAACCACTCTGACCTCCACGTCTCTTCCAAGGGGCATTAAAACCATCATGTTAAACCACTCTGACCTCCACGTCTCTTCCAAGAGGCATTAAAAGCATCTTGTTAAACCACTCTGAACTCCACGTCTCTTCCAAGGGGCATTAAAACAGTCTTGCTAAGCTACTGTGACCTCTACTTCTCTTCCAAGGGGCATTAAAACCGTCTTGTTAAACCACTCTAAACTCCACGTCTTTTGCAAGGGACATTAAAACTGTCTTTTTAAGGTATTGTCACCCCCACGTCTCTTCCAAGGGGCATTGATATTATCTTTTTATTCCATTGCGACCTCCACCACTCTTCCAAGGGGCATTTATATTGTCTTTTTATTCCACTGTGACTTTCACGTCTCTTCCAAGGGGCATTAAAACCGTCTTGTTAAACCACTCTGAGCTCCACGTCTCTTTCTAGGGGCATTAAAACCGTCTTGTTAAACCACTCTGAACTCCACGTCTTTTGCAAGGGGCATTAAAACTGTTTTGTTAAGCTTTTGTGACCCCCACGTCTCTACCAAGGGGCATTGATATTATCTTTTTATTCCACTGCGACCTCCACCACTCTTCCAAGGGGAATTTATTATGTCTTTTTATTCCACTATGACCTCCACGTCTCTTCCAAGGGGCATTAAAACCGTCTTGGTAAATCACTCTGAACTCCACGTCTCTTCCTAGGGGCATTAAAACCGTCTTGTTAAACCACTCTGAACTCCACTTCTTTTGCAAGGGGCATTAAAACTGTCTTGATAAGCTATTGTGACCCCCACGTCTCTTCCAAGGGGCATTGATATTATCTTTTTATTCCACTGCGACCTCCATCACTCTTCCAAGGGGCATTTGTTAAGTCTTTTTATTCCACTGTGACCTCCACGTCTCTTCCAAGGGGCATTAAAACCGTCTTTTTAAACCACTCTGAACTCCACGTCTCTACCAAGGGGCACTAAAACCGTCTTGGTAAACCACTCTGAACTCCACGTCTCTTCCAAGGGGCATTAAAACCGTCTTGTTAAACCACTCTGAACTCCACGTCTCTACCAAGGGGCAATAAAACCGTCTTGTTAAATCACTCTGACCTCCACGTCTCTTCCAAGAGGCATTACAACCATCTTGTTAAGCTACTGTGACCTCCACGTCTCTTCCAATCGGCATTAAAACACTCTTGTTAAACCACTCTGAACTCCACGTCTCTACCAAGGGGCACTAAAACCGTCTTGGTAAACCACTCTGAACTCCACGTCTCTTCCAAGGGGCATTAAAACCGTCTTGTTAAACCACACTGAACTCCACGTCTCTACCAAGGGGCACTAAAATCGCCTTGGCAAACCACTCTGAACTCCACTTCTCATCCAAGGGGCATTAAAACCGTCTTGTTAAACCACTCTGACCTCCACGTCTCTTCTAAGAGGCATTACAACCATCTTGTTAAGCTACTGTGACCTCCACGTCTTTTCCAATGGGCATTAAAACACTCTTGTTAAACCACTCTGAACTCCACGTCTCTTCCAAGGGGCATTAAAACCGTCTCATTAAACCACTCTGACCACCACGTCTCTTCCAAGGGGCATTAAAACCGTCTTGTTAAACCACTCTGATCTACACGTCTCTTCCAAGGGGCATTAAAACCGTCTTGAAAAGCTACTGTGACCTCCACGTCTCTTCCAAGGGGCATTAAAACACTCTTGTTAATCCACTCTGAACTCCACGTCTCTTCCAAGGGGCATTAAAACCGTCCTGTTAAGATACTGTGACCTCCACGAACATTCCAAGGGGCATTAAAACCGTCTTGTTAAAGCACTCTGAACTCCACGTCTCTTCCAAGGGGCATTAAAACCGTCTTGTTAAGATACTGTGACCTCCACGTCTCTTCCAAGGGGCATTAAAACAGTCTTGTTAAACCACTCTGAACTCCACATCTCTTCCAAGGGGCATTAAAACCATATTGTTAAACCTCTCTGAACTCCACGTCTCTACCAAGGGGCATTAAAACCGTATTTTTAAGCTACTGTGACCTTCACATCTCTTCCAAGGGGCATTAAAACCGTCTTGTTAAACCACTCTGAACTCCACGTCTCTACCAAGGGGCATTACAACCATCTTGTTAAACCACTCTGACCTCCACGTCTCTTCCAAGGGGCATTAAAACCATCATGTTAAACCACTCTGACCTCCACTTCTCTTCCAAGGGGCATTAAAAGCATCTTGTTAAACCACTCTGAACTCCACGTCTCTTACAAGGGGCATTAAATTAGTCTTGCTAAGCTACTGTGACCTCTACTTCTCTTCCAAGGGGCATTAAAACCGTCTTGTTAAACCACTCTAAACTCCACATCTTTTGCAAGAGACATTAAAACTGTCTTTTTAAGGTATTGTCACCCCCACGTCTCTTCCAAGGGGCATGGATATTATCTTTTTATTCCATTGCGACCTCCACCACTCTTCCAAGGGGCATTTATATTGTCTTTTTATTCCACTGTGACTTTCACGTCTCTTCCAAGGTGCAATAAAACCGTCTTGTTAAACCACTCTGAGCTCCACGTCTCTTTCTAGGGGCATTAAAACCGTCTTGTTAAACCACTCTGAACTCCACGTCTTTTGCAATGGGCATTAAAACTGTTTTGTTAAGCTATTGTGACCCCCACGTCTCTACCAAGGGGCTTTGATATTCTCTTTTTATTCCACGGCGACCTCCACAACTCTTCCAAGGGGAATTTATTATGTCTTTTTATTCCACTATGACCTCCACGTCTCTTCCAAGGGGCATTAAAACCGTCTTGTTAAACCACTCTGAACTCAACGTCTCTTCCAAGGGGCATTAAAACCGTCTTGTTAAGATACTGTGACCTCCACGTCTCTTCCAAGGGGCATTAAAACAGTCTTGTTAAACCACTCTGAACTCCACATCTCTTCCAAAGGGCATTAAAACCATCTTGTTAAACCTCTCTGAACTCCACGTCTCTACCAAGGGGCATTAAAACCGTCTTGTTAAGCTACTGTGACCTTCACATCTCTTCCAAGGGGCATTAAAACCGTCTTGTTAAACCACTCTGAACTCCACGTCTCTACCAAGGGGCACTAAACCCATCTTGGTAAACCACTCTGACCTCCATGTATCTTCCAAGGGGCATTAAGACCGTCTTGTTAAACCACTTTGACCTCCACGTCTCTTCCAAGGGGCATTACAACCATCTTGTTAAACCACTCTGACCTCCACGTCTCTTCCAAGGGGCATTAAAACCATCATGTTAAACCACTCTGACCTCCACGTCTCTTCCAAGAGGCATTAAAAGCATCTTGTTAAACCACTCTGAACTCCACGTCTCTTCCAAGGGGCATTAAAACAGTCTTGCTAAGCTACTGTGACCTCTACTTCTCTTCCAAGGGGCATTAAAACCGTCTTGTTAAACCACTCTAAACTCCACGTCTTTTGCAAGGGACATTAAAACTGTCTTTTTAAGGTATTGTCACCCCCACGTCTCTTCCAAGGGGCATTGATATTATCTTTTTATTCCATTGCGACCTCCACCACTCTTCCAAGGGGCATTTATATTGTCTTTTTATTCCACTGTGACTTTCACGTCTCTTCCAAGGGGCATTAAAACCGTCTTGTTAAACCACTCTGAGCTCCACGTCTCTTTCTAGGGGCATTAAAACCGTCTTGTTAAACCACTCTGAACTCCACGTCTTTTGCAAGGGGCATTAAAACTGTTTTGTTAAGCTTTTGTGACCCCCACGTCTCTACCAAGGGGCATTGATATTATCTTTTTATTCCACTGCGACCTCCACCACTCTTCCAAGGGGAATTTATTATGTCTTTTTATTCCACTATGACCTCCACGTCTCTTCCAAGGGGCATTAAAACCGTCTTGGTAAATCACTCTGAACTCCACGTCTCTTCCTAGGGGCATTAAAACCGTCTTGTTAAACCACTCTGAACTCCACTTCTTTTGCAAGGGGCATTAAAACTGTCTTGATAAGCTATTGTGACCCCCACGTCTCTTCCAAGGGGCATTGATATTATCTTTTTATTCCACTGCGACCTCCATCACTCTTCCAAGGGGCATTTGTTAAGTCTTTTTATTCCACTGTGACCTCCACGTCTCTTCCAAGGGGCATTAAAACCGTCTTTTTAAACCACTCTGAACTCCACGTCTCTACCAAGGGGCACTAAAACCGTCTTGGTAAACCACTCTGAACTCCACGTCTCTTCCAAGGGGCATTAAAACCGTCTTGTTAAACCACTCTGAACTCCACGTCTCTACCAAGGGGCAATAAAACCGTCTTGTTAAATCACTCTGACCTCCACGTCTCTTCCAAGAGGCATTACAACCATCTTGTTAAGCTACTGTGACCTCCACGTCTCTTCCAATCGGCATTAAAACACTCTTGTTAAACCACTCTGAACTCCACGTCTCTACCAAGGGGCACTAAAACCGTCTTGGTAAACCACTCTGAACTCCACTTCTCATCCAAGGGGCATTAAAACTGTCTTGTTAAACCACTCTGACCTCCACGTCTCTTCCAAGAGGCACTACAACTATCTTGTTAAGCTACTGTGACCTCCACGTCTCTTCTAAGGGGCTTTTAAAGCGTCTTGTTAAGCAACTCTGAACACCACGTCTCTTCCAAGGGGCATTAAAACCGTCTTGTTAAACCACTCTGATCTACATGTCTCTTCCAAGGGGCATTAAAAAAGTCTTGAAAAGCTACTGTGACCTCCACGAACATTCCAAGGGGCATTAAAACGATCTTGCTAAACCACTCTGAACTCCTCGTCTCTTCCAAGAGGCATTAAAACCGTCTTGTTAAGATACCGTGACCTCCACGTCTCTTCCAAGGGACATTAAAACCGTCTTGTTAAACCACTCTGAACTCCACATCTCTTCCAAGGGGCATGAAAACCGTTTTGTTAAACCACTCTGAACTCCACGTCTCTACCAAGGGGCATTAAAACCGTCTTGTTAAGCTACTGTGACCTCCACATCTCTTCCAAGGGGCATTAAAACCGTCTTGTTAAACAAGTTTGAACTCCACGTCTCTACCAAGGGGCACTAAACCGGTCTTGGTAAACCACTCTGACCTCTACATCTCTTCCAAGGGGCATTAAAACTGTCTTGTTAAACCACTCTGACCTCCACGTCTCTTCCAATAGGCATTACAACCATCTTGTTAAACCACTCTGACCTCCACGTCTCGTCCAAGGGGCATTAAAACCATCATGTTAAACCACTCTGACCTCCACTTCTCTTCCAAGGGGCATTAAAAGCATCTTGTTAAACCACTCTGAACTCCACGTCTCTTCCAAGGGGCATTATAACAGTCTTGTTCAGCTACTGTGACCTCTACGTCTTTTCCAAGGGGCATTAAAACCGTCTTGTTAAACCACTCTAAACTCCACGTCTTTTGCAAGGGACATTAAAACTGTCTTGTTAAGCTATTTTGACCCCCACATCTCTTCCAAGGGGCATTGATATTATCTTTTTATTCCATTGCGACCTCCACCACTCTTCCAAGGGGCATTTATATTGTCTTTTTATTCCACTGTGACCTCCACGTCTCTTCCAAGGGGCATTAAAACCGTCTTGTTAAACCACTCTGAACTCCACGTCTCTTCCTAGGGGCATTAAAACCGTCTTGTTAAACCACTCTGAACTCCACGTCTTTTGCAAGGGGCATTAAAACTGTCTTGTTAAGCTATTGTGACCCCCACTTCTCTTCCAAGGGGCATTGATATTATCTTTTTATTCCACTGCGACCTCCACCATTCTTCCAAGGGGCATTTATTATGTGTTTTTATTCCACTGTGACCTCCATGTCTCTTCCAAGGGGCATTAAAACCGTCTTGTTAAACCACTCTGAACTCCACTTCTCTTCCTAGGGGCATTAAAACCGTCTTGTTAAACCACTCTGAACTCCACGTCTATTCAAAGGGGCATTAAAACAGTTTTGTTAAACCACTCTGAACACCACGTCTCTTTCAAGGGGCATTAAACCATCTTGTTGAGCTACTGTGACCTCCACTTCTCTTCCAAGGGGCATTAAAACCGTCTTGTTAAACCACTATGACCACCATATCTCTTGCAAGGGGCATTAAAACCATCTTGCTAAACCACTCTGACCTCCACATCTCTACCAAGGGGCATTAAAACAGTCTTGTTAAACCATTCTGTACTCCACGTCACTTCCAAGGGGCATTAAAACCGTCTTGTTAAGCTACTGTGACTTCCACGTCTCTTACAATGGGCATTTAAACCGTCTTGTTAAACCACTCTGAACTCCACGTCTCTTCCAAGGGGCATTAAAACTGTCTTGTTAAACGACTCTGACGTCCACGTCTCTTCCAAGAGGCATTAAAACCATCTTGTTAAGCTACTGTGACCTCCACGTCTCTTCCAAGGGGCATTAAAACACTCTTGTTAAACCACTCTGAACTCCACGTCTCTTCCAAGGGGCATTAAAATCGTCTTGTTAAACGAGTCTGAACTCCACATCTCTTCCAAGGGGCAATAAAACCGTCTTGTTAAGCTAATGTGACCACCACGTCTCTACCAAGGGGCATTAAAACCATCTTGTTAAATCACTCTAAACTCCACGTCTCTTTCAAGGGGTATTTAAACCGTCTTGTTAAGCTACTGTGACCTCCACGTCTCTTCCAAGGGGCATTAAAACCGTCTTGTTAAACCACTCTGACCACCACGTCTCTACCAAGGGGCATTAAAACCATCTTGTTAAATCACTCTAAACTCCACGTCTCTTCCAAGTGGTATTAAAACCGTCTTTTTAAGCTACTGTGACCTCCACGTCTATTCCAAGGAGCATTAAAACCGTCTTGTTAAACCACTCTGAACTCCAGTTATCTTCCAAGGGGCATTAAAACTGTCTTGTTAAGCTACGGTGACCTCCACGTCTCTTCCAAGGGGCATTGATATTGTCTTTTTATTCCACTGCGACCTCCACCACTCTTCCAAGTGGCATTGATATTGTCTTTTTATTCCACTGAGACCTCCAAGTCTATTCCAAGGGGCATTAAAACTGTCTTGTTAAACCACTCTGAACTCCACATCTCTTCCAAGGGGCATTAAAACCGTCTTGTTAAACCACTCTGACTTCCAAGTCTCTTCCAAGGGGCATTAAAACCGTCTTGTTAAACCACTCTGACCTCCACGTCTATTCCAAGGGGCATTAAAACCGTATTATTAAACCACTCTGACCTCCTTGGCTCTTCCAAGGGGAATTAAAAGAGTCTTGTTAAACTACTCTGACCTCCACGTCTCTTCCAAAGGGCATTAAAAGGGTCTTGTTAAACCACTCTGAACTCCACGTCTCTTCCAAGGGGCAGTAAAACCGTCTTGTTAAGATACTGTGACCTCCACGTCTCTTCCAAGAGGCATTAAAACCGTCTTGTTAAACCACTCTGATCTCCACGTCTCTTCCAAGGGGCATTAAAAAAATCTTGATAAGCTACTGTGACCTCCACGAACCTTCCAAAGGGCATTAAAACCGTCTTGTTAAACCACTCTGAACTCCATGTCTCTTCCTAGGGGCATTGAAACCGTCTTGTTAAACCACTCTGAACTCCACGTCTCTTCCTAGGGGCATTAAAACCATCTTGAAAAGCTACTGTGACCTCCACGAACCTTCCAAAGGGCATTAAAACCGTCTTGTTAAACCACTCTGAACTCCATGTCTCTTCCTAGGGGCATTAAAACCGTCTTCTTAAACCACTCTGATCTCCACGTCTCTTCCATGGGGCATTAAAACCATCTTGAAAAGCTACTGTGACCTCAACTAACCTTCCAAGGGGCATTAAAACCGTCTTGTTAAACCACTCTGAACTCCAAGTCTCTTCCTAGTGGCATTAAAACCGTCTTGTTAAACCACTCTGAACTCCACGTCTTTTGCGAGGGGCATTAAAACTGTCTTGTCAAGCTATTGTGACCCCCACGTCTCTTCCAAGGGGGATTGATATTATCTTTTTATTCCACTGCGACCTCCACCACTCTTCCAAGGGGCATTTATTATGTCTTTTTATTCCACTGTGACCTCCACGTCTCTTCCAAGGGGCATTAAAACCGTCTAGTTAAACCACTCTGAACTCCACGTCTCTTCCTAGGGGCATTAAAACCGTCTTGTTAAACCACTCTGAACTCCACGTCTTTTGCGAGGGGCATTAAAACTGTCTTGTCAAGCTATTGTGACCCCCACGTCTCTTCCAAGGGGGATTGATATTATCTTTTTATTCCACTGCGACCTCCACCACTCTTCCAAGGGGCATTTATTATGTCTTTTTATTCCACTGTGACCTCCACGTCTCTTCCAAGGGGCATTAAAACCGTGTAGTTAAACCACTCTGAACTCCACGTCTCTTCCTAGGGGCATTAAAACCGTCTTGTTAAACCACTCTGAACTCCACGTCTTTTGCGAGGGGCATTAAAACTGTCTTGTCAAGCTATTGTGACCCCCACGTCTCTTCCAAGGGGGATTGATATTATCTTTTTATTCCACTGCGACCTCCACCACTCTTCCAAGTGGCATTGATATTGTCTTTTTATTCCACTGAGACCTCCAAGTCTATTCCAAGGGTCATTAAAACTGTCTTGTTAAACCACTCTGAACTCCACATCTCTTCCAAGGGGCATTAAAACCGTCTTGTTAAACCACTCTGACTTCCAAGTCTCTTCCAAGGGGCATTAAAACCGTCTTGTTAAACCACTCTGACCTCCACGTCTATTCCAAGGGGCACTAAAACCGTATTATTAAACCACTCTGAACTCCAGTTATCTTCCAAGGGGCATTAAAACTGTCTTGTTAAGCTACGGTGACCTCCACGTCTCTTCCAAGGGGCATTGATATTGTCTTTTTATTCCACTGCGACCTCCACCACTCTTCCAAGTGGCATTGATATTGTCTTTTTATTCCACTGAGACCTCCAAGTCTATTCCAAGGGGCATTAAAACTGTCTTGTTAAACCACTCTGAACTCCACATCTCTTCCAAGGGGCATTAAAACCGTCTTGTTAAACCACTCTGACTTCCAAGTCTCTTCCAAGGGGCATTAAAACCGTCTTGTTAAACCACTCTGACCTCCACGTCTATTCCAAGGGGCATTAAAACCGTATTATTAAACCACTCTGACCTCCTTGGCTCTTCCAAGGGGAATTAAAAGAGTCTTGTTAAACTACTCTGACCTCCACGTCTCTTCCAAAGGGCATTAAAACGGTCTTGTTAAACCACTCTGAACTCCACGTCTCTTCCAAGGGGCAGTAAAACCGTCTTGTTAAGATACTGTGACCTCCACGTCTCTTCCAAGAGGCATTAAAACCGTCTTGTTAAACCACTCTGATCTCCACGTCTCTTCCAAGGGGCATTAAAAAAATCTTGATAAGCTACTGTGACCTCCACGAACCTTCCAAAGGGCATTAAAACCGTCTTGTTAAACCACTCTGAACTCCATGTCTCTTCCTAGGGGCATTAAAACCGTCTTGTTAAACCACTCTGAACTCCACGTCTCTTCCTAGGGGCATTAAAACCATCTTGAAAAGCTACTGTGACCTCCACGAACCTTCCAAAGGGCATTAAAACCGTCTTGTTAAACCACTCTGAACTCCATGTCTCTTCCTAGGGGCATTAAAACCGTCTTCTTAAACCACTCTGATCTCCACGTCTCTTCCATGGGGCATTAAAACCATCTTGAAAAGCTACTGTGACCTCAACTAACCTTCCAAGGGGCATTAAAACCGTCTTGTTAAACCACTCTGAACTCCAAGTCTCTTCCTAGTGGCATTAAAATCGTCTTGTTAAACCACTCTGAACTCCACGTCTTTTGCGAGGGGCATTAAAACTGTCTTGTCAAGCTATTGTGACCCCCACGTCTCTTCCAAGGGGGATTGATATTATCTTTTTATTCCACTGCGACCTCCACCACTCTTCCAAGGGGCATTTATTATGTCTTTTTATTCCACTGTGACCTCCACGTCTCTTCCAAGGGGCATTAAAACCGTCTAGTTAAACCACTCTGAACTCCACGTCTCTTCCTAGGGGCATTAAAACCGTCTTGTTAAACCACTCTGAACTCCACGTCTTTTGCGAGGGGCATTAAAACTGTCTTGTCAAGCTATTGTGACCCCCACGTCTCTTCCAAGGGGGATTGATATTATCTTTTTATTCCACTGCGACCTCCACCACTCTTCCAAGGGGCATTTATTATGTCTTTTTATTCCACTGTGACCTCCACGTCTCTTCCAAGGGGCATTAAAACCGTGTAGTTAAACCACTCTGAACTCCACGTCTCTTCCTAGGGGCATTAAAACCGTCTTGTTAAACCACTCTGAACTCCACGTCTTTTGCGAGGGGCATTAAAACTGTCTTGTCAAGCTATTGTGACCCCCACGTCTCTTCCAAGGGGGATTGATATTATCTTTTTATTCCACTGCGACCTCCACCACTCTTCCAAGGGGCATTTATTATGTCTTTTTATTCCACTGTGACCTCCACGTCTCTTCCAAGGGGCATTAAAACCGTCTAGTTAAACCACTCTGAACTCCACGTCTCTTCCTAGGGGCATTAAAACCGTCTTGTTAAACCACTCTGAACTCCACGTCTTTTGCGAGGGGCATTAAAACTGTCTTGTCAAGCTATTGTGACCCCCACGTCTCTTCCAAGGGGGATTGATATTATCTTTTTATTCCACTGCGACCTCCACCACTCTTCCAAGGGGCATTTATTATGTCTTTTTATTCCACTGTGACCTCCACGTCTCTTCCAAGGGGCATTAAAACCGTCTAGTTAAACCACTCTGAACTCCACGTCTCTTCCTAGGGGCATTAAAACCATCTTGTTAAACCACTGTGAACTCCACGTCTATTCAAGGGGACATTAAAACAGTCTTGTTAAACCACTCTGAACACCACGTCTCTTTCAAGGGGCATTAAAACCATCTTGTTGAGCTACTGTGACCACCACTTCTCTTCCAAGGGGCATTAAAACCGTCTTGTTAAACAACTATGACCACCACATCTCTTGCAAGGGGCATTAAAACCATCTTGCTAAACCACTCTAACCACCACATCTCTACCAAGGGGCATTAAAACAGTCTTGATAAACCATTCTGAACTCCACGTCACTCCCAAGGGGCATTATAACCGTCTTGTTAAACCACTCTGAACTCCACATCTCTTCCAAGGGGCATTAAAATCGTCTTGTTAAACCACTCTGACCTCCACGTCTCTTCCAAGGGGCATTAAAAGCGTCTTGTTAAACCACTCTGAACTCCACGTCCCTTCCAAGGGGCATTAAAACCATCTCATAAACCACTCTGACCACCACTTTTCTTGCAATGGGCATTAAGACCGTCTTGCTAAACCACTCTGACCTCCACGTCTCTTCCAAGGGGCATTTAAACTGTCTTTTTAAACCACTCTAAACTCCACGTCTCTTCCAATGGGCATTAAAACCGTCTTGTTAAAACACTCTGAACTCCACGTCTCTTCCAAGGGGCATTAAATCCGTCTTGTTAAGCTACTGTGACCTCCACGTCTCTTCCAAGGGGCCTTAAAACCGTCTTGTTAAACCACTCTGAACTCCACGTCTCTTCCTAGGGGCATTAAAACCGTCTTGTTAAACCACTCTGAACTCCACGTCTTTTGCAAGGGGCATTAAAACTGTCTTGTTAAGCTATTGTGACCCCCACTTCTCTTCCAAGGGGCATTGATCTTATCTTTTTATTCCACTGCGACCTCCACCATTCTTCCAAGGGGCATTTATTATGTGTTTTTATTCCACTGTGACCTCCATGTCTCTTCCAAGGTGCATTAAAACCGTCTAGTTAAACCACTCTGAACTCCACGTCTCTTCCTAGGGGCATTAAAACCGACTTGTTAAACCACTCTGAACTCCACGTCTTTTGCAAGGGGCTTTAAAACTGTCTTGTTAAGCTATTGTGACCCCCACGTCTCTTCCAAGGCGCATTGATATTATCTTTTTATTCCGCTGCGACCTCCACCACTCTTCCAAGGGGCATTTATTATGTCTTTTAATTCCACTGTGACCTCCACGTCTCTTCCAAGGGGCATTAAAACCGTCTTGTTAAACCACTCTGAACTCCACTTCTCTTCCTAGGGGCATTAAAACCGTCTTGTTAAACCACTCTGAACTCCACGTCTATTCAAAGGGGCATTAAAACAGTTTTGTTAAACCACTCTGAACACCACGTCTCTTTCAAGGGGCATTAAACCATCTTGTTGAGCTACTGTGACCTCCACTTCTCTTCCAAGGGGCATTAAAACCGTCTTGTTAAACCACTATGACCACCATATCTCTTGCAAGGGGCATTAAAACCATCTTGCTAAACCACTCTGACCTCCACATCTCTACCAAGGGGCATTAAAACAGTCTTGTTAAACCATTCTATACTCCACGTCACTTCCAAGGGGCATTAAAACCGTCTTGTTAAGCTACTGTGACTTCCACGTCTCTTACAATGGGCATTTAAACCGTCTTGTTAAACCACTCTGAACTCCACGTCTCTTCCAAGGGGCATTAAAACTGTCTTGTTAAACGACTCTGACGTCCACGTCTCTTCCAAGAGGCATTAAAACCATCTTGTTAAGCTACTGTGACCTCCACGTCTCTTCCAAGGGGCATTAAAACACTCTTGTTAAACCACTCTGAACTCCACGTCTCTTCCAAGGGGCATTAAAATCGTCTTGTTAAACGAGTCTGAACTCCACATCTCTTCCAAGGGGCAATAAAACCGTCTTGTTAAGCTAATGTGACCACCACGTCTCTACCAAGGGGCATTAAAACCATCTTGTTAAATCACTCTAAACTCCACGTCTCTTTCAAGGGGTATTTAAACCGTCTTGTTAAGCTACTGTGACCTCCACGTCTCTTCCAAGGGGCATTAAAACCGTCTTGTTAAACCACTCTGACCTCCACGTCTCTTCCAAGGGCCATTAAAACCGTCTTGCTAAACCACTCTGAACTCTATATCTCTTCCAAGTGGTATTAAAACCGTCTTTTTAAGCTACTGTGACCTCCACGTCTATTCCAAGGAGCATTAAAACCGTCTTGTTAATCCACTCTGAACTCCAGTTATCTTCCAAGGGGCATTAAAACTGTCTTGTTAAGCTACGGTGACCTCCACGTCTCTTCCAAGGGGCATTGATATTGTCTCTTTATTCCACTGCGACCTCCACCACTCTTCCAAGTGGCATTGATATTGTCTTTTTATTCCACTGAGACCTCCAAGTCTATTCCAAGGGGCATTAAAACTGTCTTGTTAAATCACTCTGAACTCCACATCTCTTCCAAGGGGAATTAAAACCGTCTTGTTAAACCACTCTGACTTCCAAGTCTCTTCCAAGGGGCATTAAAACCGTCTTGTTAAACCACTCTGACCTCCACGTCTATTCCAAGGGGCACTAAATCCGTATTATTAAACCACTCTGACCTCCTTGGCTCTTCCAAGGGGAATTAAAAGAGTCTTGTTAAACTACTCTGACCTCCACGTCTCTTCCAAGGGGCATTAAAAGGGTCTTGTTAAACCACTCTGAACTCCACGTCTCTTCCAAGGGGCAGTAAAACCGTCTTGTTAAGATACTGTGACCTCCACGTCTCTTCCAAGAGGCATTAAAACCGTCTTGTTAAACCACTCTGATCTCCACGTCTCTTCCAAGGGGCATTAAAAAAATCTTGATAAGCTACTGTGACCTCCACGAACCTTCCAAAGGGCATTAAAACCGTCTTGTTAAACCACTCTGAACTCCATGTCTCTTCCTAGGGGCATTAAAACCGTCTTGTTAAACCACTCTGAACTCCACGTCTCTTCCTAGGGGCATTAAAACCATCTTGAAAAGCTACTGTGACCTCCACAAACCTTCCAAAGGGCATTAAAACCGTCTTGTTAAACCACTGTGAACTCCATGTCTCTTCCTAGGGGCATTAAAACCGTCTTCTTAAACCACTCTGATGTCCACGTCTCTTCCAAGGGGCATTAAAACCATCTTGAAAAGCTACTGTGACCTCAACTAACCTTCCAAGGGGCATTAAAACCGTCTTGTTAAACCACTCTGAACTCCAAGTCTCTTCCTAGGGGCATTAAAACCGTCTTGTTAAACCACTCTGAACTCCACGTCTTTTGCGAGGGGCATTAAAACTGTCTTGTCAAGCTATTGTGACCCCCACGTCTCTTCCAAGGGGGATTGATATTATCTTTTTATTCCACTGCGACCTCCACCACTCTTCCAAGGGGCATTTATTATGTCTTTTTATTCCACTGTGACCTCCACGTCTCTTCCAAGGGGCATTAAAACCGTCTAGTTAAACCACTCTGAACTCCACGTCTCTTCCTAGGGGCATTAAAACCGTCTTGTTAAACCACTCTGAACTCCACGTCTTTTGCGAGGGGCATTAAAACTGTCTTGTCAAGCTATTGTGACCCCCACGTCTCTTCCAAGGGGGATTGATATTATCTTTTTATTCCACTGCGACCTCCACCACTCTTCCAAGGGGCATTTATTATGTCTTTTTATTCCACTGTGACCTCCACGTCTCTTCCAAGGGGCATTAAAACTGTCTAGTTAAACCACTCTGAACTCCACGTCTCTTCCTAGGGGCATTAAAACCGTCTTGTTAAACCACTCTGAACTCCACGTCTTTTGCGAGGGGCATTAAAACTGTCTTGTCAAGCTATTGTGACCCCCACGTCTCTTCCAAGGGGGATTGATATTATCTTTTTATTCCACTGCGACCTCCACCACTCTTCCAAGGGGCATTTATTATGTCTTTTTATTCCACTGTGACCTCCACGTCTCTTCCAAGGGGCATTAAAACCGTCTAGTTAAACCACTCTGAACTCCACGTCTCTTCCTAGGGGCATTAAAACCGTCTTGTTAAACCACTCTGAACTCCACGTCTTTTGCGAGGGGCATTAAAACTGTCTTGTCAAGCTATTGTGACCCCCACGTCTCTTCCAAGGGGGATTGATATTATCTTTTTATTCCACTGCGACCTCCACCACTCTTCCAAGGGGCATTTATTATGTCTTTTTATTCCACTGTGACCTCCACGTCTCTTCCAAGGGGCATTAAAACCGTCTAGTTAAACCACTCTGAACTCCACGTCTCTTCCTAGGGGCATTAAAACCATCTTGTTAAACCACTGTGAACTCCACGTCTATTCAAGGGGGCATTAAAACAGTCTTGTTAAACCACTCTGAACACCACGTCTCTTTCAAGGGGCATTAAAACCATCTTGTTGAGCTACTGTGACCACCACTTCTCTTCCAAGGGGCATTAAAACCGTCTTGTTAAACAACTATGACCACCACATCTCTTGCAAGGGGCATTAAAACCATCTTGCTAAACCACTCTAACCACCACATCTCTACCAAGGGGCATTAAAACAGTCTTGTTAAACCATTCTGAACTCCACGTCACTCCCAAGGGGCATTATAACCGTCTTGTTAAACCACTCTGAACTCCACATCTCTTCCAAGGGGCATTAAAACCGTCTTGTTAAACCACTCTGACCTCCAAGTCTCTTCCAAGGGGCATTAAAAGCGTCTTGTTAAACCACTCTGAACTCCACGTCCCTTCCAAGGGGCATTAAAACCATCTCATAAACCACTCTGACCACCACTTTTCTTGCAATGGGCATTAAGACCGTCTTGCTAAACCACTCTGACCTCCACGTCTCTTCCAAGGGGCATTTAAACTGTCTTTTTAAACCACTCTAAACTCCACGTCTCTTCCAATGGGCATTAAAACCGTCTTGTTAAAACACTCTGAACTCCACGTCTCTTCCAAGGGGCATTAAATCCGTCTTGTTAAGCTACTGTGACCTCCACGTCTCTTCCAAGGGGCATTAAAACCATCTTGTTAAACCACTCTGAACTCCACGTCTCTTCCAAGGGGCATTAAAACCATCTTGTTAAGGTACTTTGACCTCCATGTCTCTTCCAAGAAGCATTAAAAACGTCTTGTTAAACCAATCTGACCTCCACGTCTCTTCCAAGGGGCATTTAATCCTTCTTTTTAAGCTACTGTGACCTCCACGTCTCTTCCAAGGGGCATTTAAACTGTCTTGTTAAACCACTCTTAACTCCACATCTCTTCCAATGGGCATTAAAACTGTCTTGTTAAACCACTCTGACCTCAACGTCTCTTCCAAGGGGCATTAAAAACGTCTTGTTAAGCAACTCTGACCTCCACGTCTCTTCCAAGGGGCATTAAAACCGTCTTGTTAAACCACTCTGAACTGCACATCTCTTCCAAGGGGCATTAAAACCGTCTTGTTAAGATACTGTGACCTTCACGTCTCTTCCAATGGGCATTAAAACCGTCTTGTTAAACCACTCTGAACTCCAGTTATCTTCCAAGGGGCATTAAAACTGTCTTGTTAAGCTACTGTGACCTCCACGTCTCTTCCAAGGGGCATTGATATTGTCTTTTTATTCCACTGCGACCTCCACCACTCTTCCAAGTGGCATTGATATTGTCTTTTTATTCCACTGAGACCTCCAAGTCTATTCCAAGGGGCATTAAAACTGTCTTGTTAAACCACTCTGAACTCCACATCTCTTCCAAGGGGCATTAAAACCGTCTTGTTAAACCACTCTGACTTCCAAGTCTCTTTCAAGGGGCATTAAAACCGTCTTGTTAAACCACTCTGACCTCCACGTCTATTCCAAGGGGCATTAAAACCGTATTATTAAACCACTCTGACCTCCTTGGCTCTTCCAAGGGGAATTAAAAGAGTCTTGTTAAACTACTCTGACCTCCACGTCTCTTCCAAAGGGCATTAAAAGGGTCTTGTTAAACCACTCTGAACTCCACGTCTCTTCCAAGGGGCAGTAAAACCGTCTTGTTAAGATACTGTGACCTCCACGTCTCTTCCAAGAGGCATTAAAACCGTCTTGTTAAACCACTCTGATCTCCACGTCTCTTCCAAGGGGCATTAAAAAAATCTTGATAAGCTACTGTGACCTCCACGAACCTTCCAAAGGGCATTAAAACCGTCTTGTTAAACCACTCTGAATTCCATGTCTCTTCCTAGGGGTATTAAAACCGTCTTGTTAAACCACTCTGAACTCCACGTCTCTTCCTAGGGGCATTAAAACCATCTTGAAAAGCTACTGTGACCTCCACGAACCTTCCAAAGGGCATTAAAACCGTCTTGTTAAACCACTCTGAACTCCATGTCTCTTCCTAGGGGCATTAAAACCGTCTTCTTAAACCACTCTGATCTCCACGTCTCTTCCATGGGGCATTAAAACCATCTTGAAAAGCTACTGTGACCTCAACTAACCTTCCAAGGGGCATTAAAACCGTCTTGCTAAACCACTCTGAACTCCAAGTCTCTTCCTAGGGGCATTAAAACCGTCTTGTTAAACCACTCTGAACTCCACGTCTTTTGCGAGGGGCATTAAAACTGTCTTGTCAAGCTATTGTGACCCCCACGTCTCTTCCAAGGGGGATTGATATTATCTTTTTATTCCACTGCGACCTCCACCACTCTTCCAAGGGGCATTTATTATGTCTTTTTATTCCACTGTGACCTCCACGTCTCTTCCAAGGGGCATTAAAACCGTCTAGTTAAACCACTCTGAACTCCACGTCTCTTCCTAGGGGCATTAAAACCGTCTTGTTAAACCACTCTGAACTCCACGTCTTTTGCGAGGGGCATTAAAACTGTCTTGTCAAGCTATTGTGACCCCCACGTCTCTTCCAAGGGGGATTGATATTATCTTTTTATTCCACTGCGACCTCCACCACTCTTCCAAGGGGCATTTATTATGTCTTTTTATTCCACTGTGACCTCCACGTCTCTTCCAAGGGGCATTAAAACTGTCTAGTTAAACCACTCTGAACTCCACGTCTCTTCCTAGGGGCATTAAAACCGTCTTGTTAAACCACTCTGAACTCCACGTCTTTTGCGAGGGGCATTAAAACTGTCTTGTCAAGCTATTGTGACCCCCACGTCTCTTCCAAGGGGGATTGATATTATCTTTTTATTCCACTGCGACCTCCACCACTCTTCCAAGGGGCATTTATTATGTCTTTTTATTCCACTGTGACCTCCACGTCTCTTCCAAGGGGCATTAAAACCGTCTAGTTAAACCACTCTGAACTCCACGTCTCTTCCTAGGGGCATTAAAACCGTCTTGTTAAACCACTCTGAACTCCACGTCTTTTGCGAGGGGCATTAAAACTGTCTTGTCAAGCTATTGTGACCCCCACGTCTCTTCCAAGGGGGATTGATATTATCTTTTTATTCCACTGCGACCTCCACCACTCTTCCAAGGGGCATTTATTATGTCTTTTTATTCCACTGTGACCTCCACGTCTCTTCCAAGGGGCATTAAAACCGTCTAGTTAAACCACTCTGAACTCCACGTCTCTTCCTAGGGGCATTAAAACCATCTTGTTAAACCACTGTGAACTCCACGTCTATTCAAGGGGGCATTAAAACAGTCTTGTTAAACCACTCTGAACACCACGTCTCTTTCAAGGGGCATTAAAACCATCTTGTTGAGCTACTGTGACCACCACTTCTCTTCCAAGGGGCATTAAAACCGTCTTGTTAAACAACTATGACCACCACATCTCTTGCAAGGGGCATTAAAACCATCTTGCTAAACCACTCTAACCACCACATCTCTACCAAGGGGCATTAAAACAGTCTTGTTAAACCATTCTGAACTCCACGTCACTCCCAAGGGGCATTATAACCGTCTTGTTAAACCACTCTGAACTCCACATCTCTTCCAAGGGGCATTAAAACCGTCTTGTTAAACCACTCTGACCTCCAAGTCTCTTCCAAGGGGCATTAAAAGCGTCTTGTTAAACCACTCTGAACTCCACGTCCCTTCCAAGGGGCATTAAAACCATCTCATAAACCACTCTGACCACCACTTTTCTTGCAATGGGCATTAAGACCGTCTTGCTAAACCACTCTGACCTCCACGTCTCTTCCAAGGGGCATTTAAACTGTCTTTTTAAACCACTCTAAACTCCACGTCTCTTCCAATGGGCATTAAAACCGTCTTGTTAAAACACTCTGAACTCCACGTCTCTTCCAAGGGGCATTAAATCCGTCTTGTTAAGCTACTGTGACCTCCACGTCTCTTCCAAGGGGCATTAAAACCATCTTGTTAAACCACTCTGAACTCCACGTCTCTTCCAAGGGGCATTAAAACCATCTTGTTAAGGTACTTTGACCTCCATGTCTCTTCCAAGAAGCATTAAAAACGTCTTGTTAAACCAATCTGACCTCCACGTCTCTTCCAAGGGGCATTTAATCCTTCTTTTTAAGCTACTGTGACCTCCACGTCTCTTCCAAGGGGCATTTAAACTGTCTTGTTAAACCACTCTTAACTCCACATCTCTTCCAATGGGCATTAAAACTGTCTTGTTAAACCACTCTGACCTCAACGTCTCTTCCAAGGGGCATTAAAAACGTCTTGTTAAGCAACTCTGACCTCCACGTCTCTTCCAAGGGGCATTAAAACCGTCTTGTTAAACCACTCTGAACTGCACATCTCTTCCAAGGGGCATTAAAACCGTCTTGTTAAGATACTGTGACCTTCACGTCTCTTCCAATGGGCATTAAAACCGTCTTGTTAAACCACTCTGAACTCCAGTTATCTTCCAAGGGGCATTAAAACTGTCTTGTTAAGCTACTGTGACCTCCACGTCTCTTCCAAGGGGCATTGATATTGTCTTTTTATTCCACTGCGACCTCCACCACTCTTCCAAGTGGCATTGATATTGTCTTTTTATTCCACTGAGACCTCCAAGTCTATTCCAAGGGGCATTAAAACTGTCTTGTTAAACCACTCTGAACTCCACATCTCTTCCAAGGGGCATTAAAACCGTCTTGTTAAACCACTCTGACTTCCAAGTCTCTTTCAAGGGGCATTAAAACCGTCTTGTTAAACCACTCTGACCTCCACGTCTATTCCAAGGGGCATTAAAACCGTATTATTAAACCACTCTGACCTCCTTGGCTCTTCCAAGGGGAATTAAAAGAGTCTTGTTAAACTACTCTGACCTCCACGTCTCTTCCAAAGGGCATTAAAAGGGTCTTGTTAAACCACTCTGAACTCCACGTCTCTTCCAAGGGGCAGTAAAACCGTCTTGTTAAGATACTGTGACCTCCACGTCTCTTCCAAGAGGCATTAAAACCGTCTTGTTAAACCACTCTGATCTCCACGTCTCTTCCAAGGGGCATTAAAAAAATCTTGATAAGCTACTGTGACCTCCACGAACCTTCCAAAGGGCATTAAAACCGTCTTGTTAAACCACTCTGAATTCCATGTCTCTTCCTAGGGGTATTAAAACCGTCTTGTTAAACCACTCTGAACTCCACGTCTCTTCCTAGGGGCATTAAAACCATCTTGAAAAGCTACTGTGACCTCCACGAACCTTCCAAAGGGCATTAAAACCGTCTTGTTAAACCACTCTGAACTCCATGTCTCTTCCTAGGGGCATTAAAACCGTCTTCTTAAACCACTCTGATCTCCACGTCTCTTCCATGGGGCATTAAAACCATCTTGAAAAGCTACTGTGACCTCAACTAACCTTCCAAGGGGCATTAAAACCGTCTTGCTAAACCACTCTGAACTCCAAGTCTCTTCCTAGGGGCATTAAAACCGTCTTGTTAAACCACTCTGAACTCCACGTTTTTTGCGAGGGGCATTAAAACTGTCTTGTCAAGCTATTGTGACCCCCACGTCTCTTCCAAGGGGGATTGATATTATCTTTTTATTCCACTGCGACCTCCACCACTCTTCCAAGGGGCATTTATTATGTCTTTTTATTCCACTGTGACCTCCACGTCTCTTCCAAGGGGCATTAAAACCGTCTAGTTAAACCACTCTGAACTCCACGTCTCTTCCTAGGGGCATTAAAACCGTCTTGTTAAACCACTCTGAACTCCACGTCTTTTGCGAGGGGCATTAAAACTGTCTTGTCAAGCTATTGTGACCCCCACGTCTCTTCCAAGGGGGATTGATATTATCTTTTTATTCCACTGCGACCTCCACCACTCTTCCAAGGGGCATTTATTATGTCTTTTTATTCCACTGTGACCTCCACGTCTCTTCCAAGGGGCATTAAAACCGTCTAGTTAAACCACTCTGAACTCCACGTCTCTTCCTAGGGGCATTAAAACCGTCTTGTTAAACCACTCTGAACTCCACGTCTTTTGCGAGGGGCATTAAAACTGTCTTGTCAAGCTATTGTGACCCCCACGTCTCTTCCAAGGGGGATTGATATTATCTTTTTATTCCACTGCGACCTCCACCACTCTTCCAAGGGGCATTTATTATGTCTTTTTATTCCACTGTGACCTCCACGTCTCTTCCAAGGGGCATTAAAACCGTCTAGTTAAACCACTCTGAACTCCACGTCTCTTCCTAGGGGCATTTAAACCGTCTTGTTAAACCACTCTGAACTCCACGTCTTTTGCGAGGGGCATTAAAACTGTCTTGTCAAGCTATTGTGACCCCCACGTCTCTTCCAAGGGGGATTGATATTATCTTTTTATTCCACTGCGACCTCCACCACTCTTCCAAGGGGCATTTATTATGTCTTTTTATTCCACTGTGACCTCCACGTCTCTTCCAAGGGGCATTAAAACCGTCTAGTTAAACCACTCTGAACTCCACGTCTCTTCCTAGGGGCATTAAAACCGTCTTGTTAAACCACTCTGAACTCCACGTCTTTTGCGAGGGGCATTAAAACTGTCTTGTCAAGTTATTGTGACCCCCACGTCTCTTCCAAGGGGGATTGATATTATCTTTTTATTCCACTGCGACCTCCACCACTCTTCCAAGGGGCATTTATTATGTCTTTTTATTCCACTGTGACCTCCACGTCTCTTCCAAGGGGCATTAAAACCGTCTAGTTAAACCACTCTGAACTCCACGTCTCTTCCTAGGGGCATTAAAACCATCTTGTTAAACCACTGTGAACTCCACGTCTATTCAAGGGGGCATTAAAACAGTCTTGTTAAACCACTCTGAACACCACGTCTCTTTCAAGGGGCATTAAAACCATCTTGTTGAGCTACTGTGACCACCACTTCTCTTCCAAGGGGCATTAAAACCGTCTTGTTAAACAACTATGACCACCACATCTCTTGCAAGGGGCATTAAAACCATCTTGCTAAACCACTCTAACCACCACATCTCTACCAAGGGGCATTAAAACAGTCTTGTTAAACCATTCTGAACTCCACGTCACTCCCAAGGGGCATTATAACCGTCTTGTTAAACCACTCTGAACTCCACATCTCTTCCAAGGGGCATTAAAACCGTCTTGTTAAACCACTCTGACCTCCACGTCTCTTCCAAGGGGCATTAAAAGTGTCTTGTTAAACCACTCTGAACTCCACGTCCCTTCCAAGGGGCATTAAAACCATCTCATAAACCACTCTGACCACCACTTTTCTTGCAATGGGCATTAAGACCGTCTTGCTAAACCACTCTGACCTCCACGTCTCTTCCAAGGGGCATTTAAACTGTCTTTTTAAACCACTCTAAACTCCACGTCTCCTCCAATGGGCATTAAAACCGTCTTGTTAAAACACTCTGAACTCCACGTCTCTTCCAAGGGGCATTAAAACCATCTTGTTAAGGTACTGTGACCTCCATGTCTCTTCCAAGAAGCATTAAAAACGTCTTGTTAAACCAATCTGACCTCCACGTCTCTTCCAAGGGGCATTTAATCCTTCTTTTTAAGCTACTGTGACCTCCACGTCTCTTCCAAGGGGCATTTAAACTGTCTTGTTAAACCACTCTGACCTCAACGTCTCTTCCAAGGGGCATTAAAAACGTCTTGTTAAGCAACTCTGACCTCCACGTCTCTTCCAAGGGGCATTAAAACCGTCTTGTTAAACCACTCTGAACTGCACATCTCTTCCAAGGGGCATTAAAACCGTCTTGTTAAGATACTGTGACCTTCACGTCTCTTCCAATGGGCATTAAAACCGTCTTGTTAAACCACTCTGAACTCCAGTTATCTTCCAAGGGGCATTAAAACTGTCTTGTTAAGCTACTGTGACCTCCACGTCTCTTCCAAGGGGCATTGATATTGTCTTTTTATTCCACTGCGACCTCCACCACTCTTCCAAGTGGCATTGATATTGACTTTTTATTCCACTGAGACCTCCAAGTCTATTCCAAGGGGCATTAAAACTGTCTTGTTAAACCACTCTGAACTCCACATCTCTTCCAAGGGGCATTAAAACCGTCTTGTTAAACCACTCTGACTTCCAAGTCTCTTCCAAGGGGCATTAAAACCGTCTTGTTAAACCACTCTGACCTCCACGTCTATTCCAAGGGGCATTAAAACCGTATTATTAAACCACTCTGACCTCCTTGGCTCTTCCAAGGGGAATTAAAAGAGTCTTGTTAAACTACTCTGACCTCCACGTCTCTTCCAAAGGGCATTAAAAGGGTCTTGTTAAACCACTCTGAACTCCACGTCTCTTCCAAGGGGCAGTAAAACCGTCTTGTTAAGATACTGTGACCTCCACGTCTCTTCCAAGAGGCATTAAAACCGTCTTGTTAAACCACTCTGATCTCCACGTCTCTTCCAAGGGGCATTAAAAAAATCTTGATAAACTACTGTGACCTCCACGAACCTTCCAAAGGGCATTAAAACCGTCTTGTTAAACCACTCTGAACTCCATGTCTCTTCCTAGGGGCATTAAAACCGTCTTGTTAAACCACTCTGAACTCCACGTCTCTTCCTAGGGGCATTAAAACCATCTTGAAAAGCTACTGTGACCTCCACGAACCTTCCAAAGGGCATTAAAACCGTCTTGTTAAACCACTCTGAACTCCATGTCTCTTCCTAGGGGCATTAAAACCGTCTTCTTAAACCACTCTGATCTCCACGTCTCTTCCATGGGGCATTAAAACCATCTTGAAAAGCTACTGTGACCTCAACTAACCTTCCAAGGGGCATTAAAACCGTCTTGTTAAACCACTCTGAACTCCAAGTCTCTTCCTAGGGGCATTAAAACCGTCTTGTTAAACCACTCTGAACTCCACGTCTTTTGCGAGGCGCATTAAAACTGTCTTGTCAAGCTATTGTGACCCCCACGTCTCTTCCAAGGGGGATTGATATTATCTTTTTATTCCACTGCGACCTCCACCACTCTTCCAAGGGGCATTTATTATGTCTTTTTATTCCACTGTGACCTCCACGTCTCTTCCAAGGGGCATTAAAACCGTCTAGTTAAACCACTCTGAACTCCACGTCTCTTCCTATGGGCATTAAAACCGTCTTGTTAAACCACTCTGAACTCCACGTCTTTTGCGAGGGGCATTAAAACTGTCTTGTCAAGCTATTGTGACCCCCACGTCTCTTCCAAGGGGGATTGATATTATCTTTTTATTCCACTGCGACCTCCACCACTCTTCCAAGGGGCATTTATTATGTCTTTTTATTCCACTGTGACCTCCACGTCTCTTCCAAGGGGCATTAAAACCGTCTAGTTAAACCACTCTAAACTCCACGTCTCTTCCTAGGGGCATTAAAACCGTCTTGTTAAACCACTCTGAACTCCACGTCTTTTGCGAGGGGCATTAAAACTGTCTTGTCAAGCTATTGTGACCCCCACGTCTCTTCCAAGGGGGATTGATATTATCTTTTTATTCCACTGCGACCTCCACCACTCTTCCAAGGGGCATTTATTATGTCTTTTTATTCCACTGTGACCTCCACGTCTCTTCCAAGGGGCATTAAAACCGTCTTGTTAAACCACTGTGAACTCCACGTCTATTCAAGGGGGCATTAAAACAGTCTTGTTAAACCACTCTGAACACCACGTCTCTTTCAAGGGGCATTAAAACCATCTTGTTGAGCTACTGTGACCACCACTTCTCTTCCAAGGGGCATTAAAACCGTCTTGTTAAACAACTATGACCACCACATCTCTTGCAAGGGGCATTAAAACCATCTTGCTAAACCACTCTAACCACCACATCTCTACCAAGGGGCATTAAAACAGTCTTGTTAAACCATTCTGAACTCCACGTCACTCCCAAGGGGCATTAAAACCGTCTTGTTAAACCACTCTGAACTCCACATCTCTTCCAAGGGGCATTAAAACCGTCTTGTTAAACCACTCTGACCTCCACGTCTCTTCCAAGGGGCATTAAAAGCGTCTTGTTAAACCACTCTGAACTCCACGTCCCTTCCAAGGGGCATTAAAACCATCTCATAAACCACTCTGACCACCACTTTTCTTGCAATGGGCATTAAGACCGTCTTGCTAAACCACTCTGACCTCCACGTCTCTTCCAAGGGGCATTTAAACTGTCTTTCTAAACCACTCTAAACTCCACGTCTCTTCCAATGGGCATTAAAACCGTCTTGTTAAAACACTCTGAACTCCACGTCTCTTCCAAGGGGCATTAAATCCGTCTTGTTAAGCTACTGTGACCTCCACGTCTCTTCCAAGGGGCATTAAAACCGTCTTGTTAAACCACTCTGAACTCCACGTCTCTTCCAAGAAGCATTAAAAACGTGTGACCTCCATGTCTCTTCCAAGAAGCATTAAAAACGTCTTGTTAAACCAATCTGACCTCCACGTCTCTTCCAAGGGGCATTTAATCCTTCTTTTTAAGCTACTGTGACCTCCACGTCTCTTCCAAGGGGCATTTAAACTGTCTTGTTAAACCACTCTTAACTCCACATCTCTTCCAAGGGGCATTAAAACTGTCTTGTTAAACCACTCTGACCTCAACGTCTCTTCCAAGGGGCATTAAAAACGTCTTGTTAAGCAACTCTGACCTCCACGTCTCTTCCAAGGGGCATTAAAACCTTCTTGTTAAACCACTCTGAACTGCACATCTCTTCCAAGGGGCATTAAAACCATCTTGTTAAGATACTGTGACCTTCACGTCTCTTCCAATGGGCATTAAAACCGTCCTAATAAACCACTCTGAACTCCACGTCTCTTCCAAAGGGCATTAAAATCGTCTTGTTCAGCTACTGTTACCTCTACATCTCTTCCAAGGGGCATTAAAACCATCTTGTTAAACCACTTTGAACTCCACGTATCTTCCAAGGGGCATTAAAACCGTCTTGTTAAACAACTCTGAACTCCACGTCTCTACCAAGGGGCACTAAAACCGTCTTGGTAAATCATTCTGAACTCCACGTCTCTTCCAAGTTGCATTAAAAACGTCTTGTTAAACCACTCTGACCTCAACGTCTCTTCCAAGGGGCATTAAAACCATCTTGTTAAAACACTCTGACTTCCGCGTCTCTTCCAAGGGGCATTAAAGCGTCTTGTTAAACCACTGTGAACTCCACGTCTCTTCCAAAGGGCATTAAAACCATATTGTTAAGCTACTGTGACCACCACGTCTCTTCCAATTGGCATTAAAACCGTCTTGTTAAATGACTCTGAACTCCACGTCTCTTCCAAGGGGCATTAAAACAGTCTTGTTAAACGACTTTGAACTCCACGTCTTTTCTAAGGGGCATTAAAACCATCTTGTTAAACCACTCTGAACTCAACGACTCTTCCAAGAGGCATTAAAACCGTCTTGTTAATTCATTCTGAACTCCACGTCTTTTGCAAGGGGCATTAAAACTGTCTTGTTGAGCTATTGTGACCCCAACGTCTTTTCCAAGGGGCATTGATATTATCTTTTTATTCCACTGCGTCCTCCACCACTCTTCCAAGGGGCATTTATATTGTCTTTTTATTCCACTGTGACCTCCACGTCTCTTCCAAGGGGCATTAAAACCGTCTTGTTAAACAACTCTCAACTCCACGTCTCTTCCTTGGGGCATTAAAACCGTCTTATTAAAACACTCTGACCTCCACGTCTATTCAAAGGGGCATTAAAACAGTCTTGTTATACCACTCTGAACACCACGTCTCTTTCAAGGGGCATTAAAACCATCGTATTGAGCTACTGTGATCTCCACATCTCTTCCAAGGGGCATTAAAACCGTCTTGTTAAACCACTCTGACCACAACGTCTCTTGCAAGGGGCAGTAAAACCGTCTTGCTAAACCACTCTGACCTCCACTTCTCTTCCAAGGGGCATTTAAACTGTCTTGTTAAACCACTCTGAACTCCACATCTATTCAAAGCGGCATTAAAACAGTCTTGCTAAACCACTCTGAACTCCTCGTCTACTCCAAGGGGCATTAAAAGCGTCTTGTTAAACCACTCTGAACTCCACGTCTCTTCCAAGGGGCATTAAAACCGTCTTGTTAAACGACTCTGAACTTCACCTCTCTTCCAAGGGGCATTAAAACCATCTTGTTAAACCACTCTGAACTCCACGTCTTTTCCTAGGGGCAATAAAACCGTCTTGTTTAGCTACTTTGACCTCCACGTCTATTCCAAGGGGTATTAAAACCGTCTTGTTAATTCACTCTGAACTCCACGTCTTTTTCAAGGGGCATTAAAACTGTCTTGTTAAGCTATTGTGACCCCCATGTCTTTTCCAAGGGGCATTGATATTATCTTTTTATTCCACTGCGACCTCCACCACTCTTCCAAGGGGCATTTATATTTTCTTTTCATTCTACTGTGACCTCCACGTCTCTTCCAAGGAGCATCAAAACCGTCTTGTTAAACCACACTGAACTCCACGTCTCTTCCTAGGGGCTTTAAAATTGTCTTGTTAAACCACTCTGACCTCCACGTCTATTCAAAGGGGCATTAAAAACATCCTGTTGAGCAACTGTGATCTCCACGTCTCTTCCAAGGGGCAATAAAACCGATTTGTTAAACCACTCTGACAACCACGTCTCTTGCAAGGGGCATTAAAACTGTCTTGCTAAACCACTCTGACCTCCACGTCTCTTCCAAGGGACAATAAAACCGTCTTGTTAAGCTCCTGTGACCTCCACGTCTCTTCCAAAGGGCATTAAAACACTCTTGTTAAACGAGTCTGAACTCCACGTCTCTTCCAAGGGGCATTAAAACCGTCTTCTTAAACCACTCTGAACTCCACTTCTCTTCCAAGGGGCATTTAAACTGTCTTGTGAAGCTACTGTGACCTCCACGTCTCTTCCAAGGGGCATTAAAACCGTCTTGTTAAGCTACTGTGACCTCCATTTCTCTTCCAAGGGGCATTAAAACTGTCTTGTTAAACCACTCTGACCTCCACGTCTCTTTCAAAGGGCATTAAAACCGTCTTGTTAAACCACTCTGACCTCCACGTCTCTTCCAACGGGCATTAAAACCGTCTTTTTAAGCTACTGTGGCCTCCACGTCTATTCCAAGGGGCATTAAAACCATCTTATTAAACCACCCTGAACTCCATGTCTCTTCCAAGGGGCATCAAAACTGTCTAGTTAAGCTACTGTGACCTCCACGTCTCTTACAAGGGGTATTGATATTGTCTTTTTATTCCACTGCAACCTCCACCACTCTTCCAAGGGGCATTGATATTGTCTTTTTATTCCACTGAGACCTCCATGTCTCTTCCAAGGGGCATTAAAACGGTCTTGTTAAACCACTCTAACCTCCAAGTCTCTTCCAAGGGGCATTAAAAGCGTCTTGTTAAACCACTATTACATCCACGTCTCTTACAAGGGGCATTAAAACCGTCTTGTTAAACCACTCTGAACTCCACGTCTCTTCCAAGGGGCATTAAAATCGTCTTCATAAGCTACTGTGACGTCCACGAACCTTCCAAGGGGCAATAAAACTGTCTTCTTAAACCACTCTGAACTCCACGTCTCTTCCAAGGGGCATTAAAACCGTCTTGTTAAGCTACTGTGACCTCCACGTCTCATCCACGGGGCATTAAAACTGTCTTGTTAAACCACTCTGACCTCCACGTCTCTTTCAAGGGGCATTAAAACAGTCTTGTTAAGCTACTGTGACATCCAGATCTCTTCCAAGGGGCATTAAAACCATCTTGTTAAGCCACTCTGAACTCTACTTCTCTTCCAAGAGGCATTGAAACAGTCTTGTTAAACCACTCTGACCTCCACGTCTCTTCCAAGGGGCATTAAAACGGTCTTGTTAAACCACACTGAACTCCACGTCTCTTCCAAGGGGCATTAAAACCGTCTTGTTAAACTACTTTGACTTCCAAGTCTCATCCAAGGGGCATTAAAATCGTCTTGTTAAAAAACTCTGACCTCCACGTCTCTTCCAAGGGGCATTGATATTGTCTTTTATTCCACTGCGACCTCTACCACTCTTCCAAGGGGCATTTATATTGTGTTTTTATTCCACTGTGACCTTCATGTCTCTTCCAAGGGGCATTAAAACCATCTTGTTAAACCACTCTGACCTCAACTTCTCTTCCAATGGACATTAAAACCATGTTGTTAAACCACTCTGACCTCCACTTCTCTTCCAAGGGGCATTAAAACCGTCTTGTTAAAGCACTCTGAACTCCACATCTCTTCCAATGGGCATTAAAACCGTCTTGTTAAACCACTGTGTACGCCATGTCTCTTACATAGGGAATTAAAACCATCTTGTTAAGCTACTATGACCTCAATGTCTCTTCCAAGGGGTATTAAAACTGTCTTGTTAAACCTCTCTGAACTCCACGACTCTTCCAAGGGGCATTAAAACAGTCTTGTTAAGCTACTGTGACATCAACGTGTCTTCCAAGGGGCATTGATTTTGTCTTTTTATTCCACTGCGACCTCCACCGCTCTTCCAAGGGGCATTGATAATGTCTTTTTATTCCACTGTGACCTCCATGTCTCTTCCAAGTGGCATTAAAACCATCTACTAAACCACTCTGAACTCTACGTCTCTTCCAAGTGGCATTAAAACCGTCTTGTTAAACCACTCTGACCTCCACTTCTCTTCCAAGGGGCATTAAAACCGTCATGTTAAAGCACTCTGAACTCCACGTCTCTTCCAATGGGCATTAAAACCGTCTTGTTAAGCTACTGTGACCTCCACGTCCCTTCCGAGAGGCATTAAAACCGTCTTTTTAAACCACTCTGAACTCCACATCTCTTCCAAGGGGCATTAATACCATGTTGTTAAACCACTCTGAACTCCACGTCTCTTCCCAGGGGCATTAAAACCATCTTGTTAAGCTTCTGTGAATTCCAAGTCTCTTCCAAGGGGCATTAAAACCATCGTGTTAAACCACTCTGAACTCCACGTCTTTTCCAAGGAGCAATAAAACCGTCTTGTTTAGCAACTGTGACCTCAACGTCTATTCCAAGGGGGATTAAAACCGTCTTGTTAATTCACTCTGAACTCCACGTCTTTTTCAAGGGGCATTAAAACTGTCTTGTTAAGCTATTGTGACCCCCATGTCTTTTCCAAGGGGCATTGATATTATCTTTTTATTCCACTGCGACCTCCACCACTCTTCCAAGGGGCATTTATATTGTCTTTTTATTCCACTGTGACCTCCACGTCTCTTCCAAGGAGCATCAAAACCTTCTTGTTAAACCACTCTTAACTCCATGTCTCTTCCTAGGAGCTTTAAAATCGTCTTGTTAAACCACTCTGACCTCCACGTCTATTCAAAGGGGCATTAAAACAGTCTTGTTAAACCAATTGTAACACCACGTCTCTTTCAAGGGGCATTAAAACCATCTTGTTGAGCTACTGTGACCTCCACGTCTCTTGCAAGGGGCATTAAAACCGTCTTGCTAAACCACTCTGACCACCACGTCTCTTCCAAGGGGCATTAAAACCATCTTCTTAAGCTACTGTGACCTCCACGTCTCTTCCAAGGGGCATTAAAACACTCTTGTTAAACCACTCTGAACTCCACGTCTCTTCCAAGGGGCATTAAAACGGTCTTGTTAAACCAGTCTGAACTCCACGTCTCTTCCAAAGGGCATTAAAACCGTCTTGTTAAACTACTGTGACTACCAAGTCTCTTCCAAGGGGCATTAAAATCGTCTTGTTAAAACACTCTGAACTCCACGTATCTTCCAAGGGGCATTAAAACTGTCTTGTTAAACCACTCTGACCTCCGCGTCTCTTCCAAGGGGCATTGATATTGTCTTTTTATTCCACTGCGACCTCTACCACTCTTCCAAGGGGCATTTATATTGTGTTTTTATTCCACTGTGACCTTCATGTCTCTTCCAATGGACATTAAAACCATCTTGTTAAACCACTCTGACCTCCACTTCTCTTCCAAGGGGCATTAAAACTGTCTAGTTAAAGCACTCTGAACTCCACGTCTCTTCCAATGGGCATTAAAACCATCTTGTTAAACCACTGTGTACGCCATGTCTCTTCCAAAGCGAATTAAAACCATCTTGTTAAGCTACTATGACCTCCATGTCTCTTCCAAGGGGTATTAAAACTGTCTTGTTAAACCACTCTGAACTCCACGTCTCTTCCAAGGGGCATTAAAACAGTCTTGTTAAGCTACTGTGACATCAACGTCTCTTCCAAGGGGCATTGATTTTGTCTTTTTATTCCACTGCGACCTCCACGTCTCTTCCAAGTGGCATTAAAACCATCTACTAAAACCACTCTGAACTCCACGTCTCTTCCAAGTGGCATTAAAACCGTCTTGTTAAACCACTCTGACCTCCACTTCTCTTCCAAGGGGCATTAAAACCGTCATGTTAAAGCACTCTGAACTCCACGTCTCTTCCAATGGGCATTAAAACCGTCTTGTTAAGCTACTGTGACCTCCACGTCCCTTCCGAGAGGCATTAAAACCGTCTTTTTAAACCACTCTGAACTCCACATCTCTTCCAAGGGGCATTAATACCATGTTGTTAAACCACTCTGAACTCCACGTCTCTTCCCAGGGGCATTAAAACCATCTTGTTAAGCTTCTGTGAATTCCAAGTCTCTTCCAAGGGGCATTAAAACCATCGTGTTAAACCACTCTGAACTGCACGTCTTTTCCAAGGGGCAATAACACCGTCTTGTTTAGCTACTGTGACCTCCACGTCTATTCCAAGGGGGATTAAAACCGTCTTGTTAATTCACTCTGAACTCCACGTCTTTTTCAAGGGGCATTAAAACTGTCTTGTTAAGCTATTGTGAAACTCACGTCTTTTCCAAGGGGCATTGATATTATCTTTTTATTCCACTGCGACCTCCACCACTCTTCCAAGGGGCATTTATATTCTCTTTTTGTTCCACTGTGCCCTCCACGTCTCTTCCAAGGAGCATCAAAACCGTCTTGTTAATCAACTCTCAACTCCACGTCTCTTCCTAGGGGCATTAAAACCGTCTTGTTAAAACACTCTGACCTCCACGTCTATTCAAAGGGACATTAAAACAGTCTTGTTATACCACTCTGAACACCACGTCTCTTTCAAGGGGCATTAAAACCATCGTATTGAGCTACTGTGATCTCCACATCTCTTCCAAGGGGCATTTAAACTGTCTTGTTAAACCACTCTGAACTCCACGTCTCTTCCAAGCTGCATTAAAACCGTCTTGTTAAACCACTCTGAACTCCACGTCTATTCAAAGCGGCATTAAAACAGTCTTGCTAAACCACTCTGAACTCCACGTTTACTCCAAGGGGCATTAAAAGCGTCTTGTTAAACCACTCTGAACTCTACGTCTCTTCCAAGGGGCATTGAAACCGTCTTATTAAGCTACTGTGACCACCACATTTCTTCCAATGGGCATTAAAACAGTCTTGCTAAACCACTCTGAACTCCACGTCTCTTCCAAGGGGAATTAAAACCGTCTTGTTAAACCACTCTGAACTCCACGCCTCTTCCTAGGGGCTTTAAAATTGTCTTGTTAAACCACTCTGACCTCCACGTCTATTCAAAGGGGCATTAAAACAGTCTTGTTAAACCAATTGGAACACCACGTCTCTTTCAAGGGGCATTAAAACCATCTTGTTGAGCTACTGTGACCTCCACGTCTCTTCCAAGAGGCAATAAAACCGTTTTGTTAAACCTCTCTGACAACCACGTCTCTTGCAAGGGGCGTTAAAACCGTCTAGCTAAACCACTCTGACCTCCACGTCTCTTCCAAGGGGCATTAAAACCGTCTTGTTAAGCTACTGTGACCTCCACGTCTCTTCCAAGGGGCATTAAAACACTCTTGTTAAACCACTCTGAACTCCACGTCTCTTCCAAGGGGCATTAAAACCGTCTTGTTAAACCACTCTGAACTCCACTTCTCTTCCAGGGGGCATTTAAACTGTCTTATTAAGCTACTGTGACCTCCACGTCTCTTCCAAGGGGCATTAAAACTGTCTTGTTAAACCACTCTGACCTCCACGTCTCTTTCAAGGGGCATTAAAACCGTCTTGTTAAACCACTCAGAACTCCACGTTTCTTCCATGGGGCATTGATGTTGTCTTTTTATTCCACTGCGACCTCTACCACACTTCCAAGGTGCATTTATATTGTGTTTTTATTCCACTTTGACCTTCATGTCTCTTCCAAGGGGCATTAAAACCGTGTTGTTAAACCACTCTGACCTCCACGTCTCTTCCAATGGACATGAAAACCATCTTGTTAAACCACTCTGACCTCCACTTCTCTTCCAAGGGGCATTAAAACAGTCTTGTTAAAGCACTCTGAACTCCACGTCTCTTCCAATGGGCATTAAAACCGTCTTGTTAAACCACTGTGTACGCCATGTCTCTTCCAAAGCGAATTAAAACCATCTTGTTAAGCTACTATGACCTCCATGTCTCTTCCAAGAGGTATTAAAACTGTCTTGTTAAACCACTCTGAACTCCACGTCTCTTCCAAGGGGCATTAAAACAGTCTTGTTAAGCTACTGTGACATCAACGTCTCTTCCAAAGGGCATTAATTTTGTCTTTTTATTCCACTGCGACCTCCACCGCTCTTCCAAGGGACATTGATAATGTCTTTTTTTTCCACTGTGACCTCCACGTCTCTTCCAAGTGGCATTAAAACCATCTACTAAAACCACTCTCAACTCCACGTCTCTTCCAAGTGGCATTAAAACCATCTTGTTAAACCACTCTGACCTCCACTTTTCTTCCAAGTGGCATTAAAACCGTCTTGTTAAAGCACTCTGAACTCCACGTCTCTTCCAATGGGCATTAAAACCGTCTTGTTAAGCTACTGTGACCTCCACGTCTCTTCCGAGAGGCATTAAAACCGTCTTTTTAAACCACTCTGAACTCCACGTCTCTTCCAAGGGGCATTAATACCGTGTTGTTAAACCACTCTGAACTCCACGTCTCTTCCAAGGGGCATTAAAACCATCTTGTTAAGCTTCTGTGAATTCCACGTCTCTTCCAAGGGGCATTAAAACCATCTTGTTAAACCACTCTGAACTCCACGTCTTTTCCAAGGGGCAATAAAACCGTCTTGTTTAGCTACTGTGACCTCCACGTCTATTCCAAGGGGGATTAAAACCGTCTTGTAAATTCACTCT
The DNA here is from genome assembly GCF_046119375.1 of Phyllobates terribilis. Classification (NCBI taxonomy): domain Eukaryota; kingdom Metazoa; phylum Chordata; class Amphibia; order Anura; family Dendrobatidae; genus Phyllobates; species Phyllobates terribilis. The sequence goes on along the minus strand of NW_027362761.1, from coordinate 739,484,459 downwards.
GAACTCCACGTCTTTTTCAAGGGGCATTAAAACTGTCTTGTTAAGCTATTGTGACCCCCACGTCTTTTCCAAGGGGCATTGATATTATCTTTTTATTCCACTGTGACCTCCACCACTCTTCCAAGGGGCATTTATATTGTCTTTTTGTTCCACTGTGACCTCCACGTCTCTTCCAAGGAGCATCAAAACCGTGTTATTAAACCACTCTGAACTCCACGTCTCTTCCTAGGGGCTTTAAAATTGTCTTGTTAAACCACTCTGACCTCCACGTCTATTTAAAGGGGCATTAAAACAGTCTTGTTAAACCACTCTGAACACCACGTCTCTTTCAAGGGGCATTAAAACCATCTTGTTGAGCTACTGTGACCTCCACGTCTCTTCCAAGGGGCAATAAAACCGTTTTGTTAAACCACTCTGACCACCACGTCTCTTCCAAGGGACATTAAAACCGTCTTGTTAAGCTACTGTGACTTCCAGGTCTCTTACAAGGGGCATTAAAACACTCTTGTTAAACCACTCTGAACTCCACGTCTCTTCCAAGGGGCATTAAAACCGTCTTGTTAAACCACTCTGAACTCCACTTCTCTTCCAAGGGGCATTTAAACTATCTTGTTAAGCTACTGTGACCTCCACGTCTCTTACAAGGGGTATTGATATTGTCTTTTTATTCCACTGCGACCTCCACCACTCTTCCAAGGGGCATTGATATTGTCTTTTTATTCCACTGAGACCTCCATGTCTCTTCCAAGGGGCATTAACACTGTCTTGTTAAACCACTCTGAACTCCACATCTCTTCCAAGGGGCAGTAAAACCATCTTGTTAAACCACTCTAACCTCCAAGTCTCTTCCAAGGGGCATTAAAACCATCTTGTTAAAGCACTCTGAACTCCACGTCTCTTCCAAGGGGAATTAAAACCATCTTGTTAAGCTACTGTGACCTCCACGTTTCTTCCAAGGGGTATTAAAACCGTCTTGTAAAACCACTCTGAACTCCACGTCTCTTCCAATGGGCATTAAAACCATCTTGTAAATTCATGCTGAGCTCCAAGTCTCTTCCAAGGTGCATTAAAACCATCTTGTTAAGCTACTGTGACCTTGACATCTCTTCCAAGGGGAATTAAAAAAGTCTTGTTAAGCCACTCTGAACTCCACGCTTTTTCCAAGGGGCATTAAAACACTCTTGTTAAACCACTCTGAACTCCACGTCTCTTCCAAGGGGCATTAAAACCGTCTTGTTAAACCACTCTGAACTCCACTTCTCTTCCAAGGGGCATTAAAACCGTCTTGTTAAACCACTCTGACCTCCACGTCTCTTTCAAGGGGCATTAAATCCGTCTTGTTAAACCACTCAGAACTCTATGTCTCTTCCAAGGGGCATTAAAACCGTCTTCACAAGCTACTGTGACATCCACGAACCTTCCAATGGGCAATAAAACTGTCTTGTTAAACCACTTTGAACTCCACGTCTCTTCCAAGGGGCATTAAACCCGTCTTGTTAAGCTACTGTGCCCTCCACGTGTCTTCCAAGGGGAATTAAAACCGTCTTGTTAAACCACTCTGAACTCCACGTCTCTTCCAATGGGCATTAAAACCATCTTGTTAAACCATGCTGAACTCCACGTCTCTTCCAAGGTGCATTAAAACCATCTTGTTAAGCTACTGTTACCTTGACATCTCTTCCAAGGGGCATTAAAAAAGTCTTGTTAAGCCACTCTGTACTCCACGTTTCTTCCAATGGGCATTAAAACCATCTTGTTAAACTAATCTGAACTCCACGTCTCTTCCAAGGGGCATTAAAACCATCTTGTTAAGCTACTGTGACCTCCACGTCTCTTCCAAGGGGCATTAAAACCATCTCGTTAAACCACTCTGAACGCCAGGTCTCTTCCAATGGGCATTAAAACCGTCTTGTTAAACCACTCTGACCTCCATATCTGTTCCGAGGGGCATTAAAACCGTCTTCTTAAACCATTCTGAACTCCACGTCTCTTCTAAGGGGCATTAAAACTGTCTAGTTAAACCACTCTGAACTCCACGTCTCTACCAAGGGGCATTAAAACTGTCTTGTTAAGCTACTGTGACCTCCACGTCTCTTCCAAGGGGCATTAAAACTGTCTTGTTAAACCACTCTGAACTCCACGTCTCTTCCAAGGGGCATTAAAACCGTCTTGTTAAGCTACTGTGACCTCCACTTCTCTTCCAAGGGGCATTAAAACCGTCTTGTTAAACCACTCTGACCTCCACGTCTCTTTCAAGGGGCATTAAAACCGTCTTGTTAAGCTACTGTGACCTCCACTTCTCTTCCAAGGGGCATTAAAACCGTCTTGTTAAACCACTCTGACCTCCACGTCTCTTTCAAGGGGCATTAAAACCATCTTATTAAACCACCCTGAACTCCATGTCTCTTCCAAGGGGCGTCAAAACTGTCTAGTTAAGCTACTGTGACCTCCACGTCTCTTACAAGGGGTATTGATATTGTCTTTTTATTCCACTGCAACCTCCACCACTCTTCCAAGGGACATTGATATTGTCTTTTTATTCCACTGAGACCTCCATGTCTCTTCCAAGGGGCATTAACACTGTCTTGTTAAACCACTCTGAACTCCACATCTCTTCCAAGGGGCAATAAAACCATCTTGTTAAACCACTCTAACCTCCAAGTCTCTTCGTAGGGGCATTAAAACCATCTTGTTAAGCTACTGTGACCTCCACGTGTCTTCCAAGGGGTATTAAAACCGTCTTGTAAAACCACTCTGAACTCCACGTCTCTTCCAATGGGCATTAAAACCATCTTGTAAAACCACTCTGAACTCCACGTCTCTTCCAAGGGGAATTAAAACCGTCTTGTTAAGCTACTGTGACCTCCACGTGTCTTCCAAGGGGTATTAAAACCGTCTTGTAAAACCACTCTGAACTCCACGTCTCTTCCAATGGGCATTAAAACCATCTTGTAAAACCACTCTGAACTCCACGTCTCTTCCAATGGGCATTAAAAGGGTCATGTTAAACCACTCTGACCTCCACTTCTCTTCCAAGGGGCATTAAAAGCGTCTTGTTAAACCACTCTGACATCCACGTCTCTTACAAGGGGCATTAAATCCGTCTTGTTAAACCACTCTGAACTCCACTTCTCTTCCAAGGGGCATTAAAACCGTCTTCATAAGCTACTGTGACGTCCACGAACCTTCCAAGGGGCAATAAAACTGTCTTGTTAAACCACTCTGAATTCCACGTCTCTTCCAAGGGGCATTAAAACCATCTTGTTAAGCTACTGTGACCTCCACTTATCATCCAGGGGGCATTAAAACTGTCTTGTTAAACCACTCTGACCTCCACGTCTCTTCCAAGGGGCATTAAAACCGTCTTGTTAAGCTACTGTGACCTCCAGATCTCTTCCAAGGGGCATTAAAACCATCTTGTTAAGCCACACTGAACTCTACTTCTCTTCCAAGAGGCATTAAAACAGTCTTGTTAAACCACTCTGACCTCCACGTCTCTTCCAACGGGCATTGATATTGTCTTTTTATTCCACTGCGACCTCTACCACTCTTCCAAGGGGCATTTATAAAGTGTTTTTATTCCACTGTGACCTTCATGTCTCTTCCAAGGGGCATTAAAACCGTCTTGTTAAACCACTCTGACCTCCACTTCTCTTCCAAGGGGCATTAAAACCGTCTTGTTAAAGCACTATGAACTCCTTGTCTCTTCCAATGGGCATTAAAACCGTCTTGTTAAACCACTGTGTACGCCATGTGTCTTCCAAAGCGAATTAAAACCATCTTGTTAAGCTACTATGACCTCCATGTCTCTTCCAAGGGGTATTAAAACTGTCTTGTTAAACCACTCTGAACTCCACTTCTCTTCCAAGGGGCATTAAAACAGTCTTGTTAAGCTACTGTGACATCAACGTCTCTTCCAAGGGGCATTGATTTTGTCTTTTTATTCCACTGCGACCTCCACCGCTCTTCCAAGGGGCATTGATAATGTCTTTTTATTCCACTGTGACCTCCACGTCTCTTCCAAGTGGCATTAAAACCATCTACTAAAACCACTCGGAACTCCACGTCTCTTCCATGTGGCATTAAAACCGTCTTTTTAAACCACTCTGACCTCCACTTCTCTTCCAAGGGGCATTAAAACCGTCTGGTTAAAGCACTCTGAACTCCACGTCTCTTCCAATGGGCATTAAAACCGTCTTGTTAAGCTACTGTGACCTGCACGTCTCTTCCGAGAGGCATTAAAACCGTCTTTTTAAATCACTCTGAACTCCACGTCTCTTCCAAGGGGCATTAATACTGTGTTGTTAAACCACTCTGAACTCCACGTCTCTTCCAATGGGCATTAAAACCATCCTGTTAAGCTTCTGTGAATTCCACGTCTCTTCCAACGTACATTAAAACCATCTTGTTAAACCACTCTGAACTCCACGTCTTTTCCAAGGGGCAATAAAACCGTCTTGTTTAGCTACTGTGACCTCCACGTCTATTCCAAGGGGGATTAAAACCGTCTTGTTAATTCACTCTGAACTCCACGTCTTTTTCAAGGGGCATTAAAACTGTCTTGTTAAGCTATTGTGACCCCCACGTCTTTTCCAAGGGGCATTGATATTATCTTTTTATTCCACTGCGACCTCCACCACTCTTCCAAGGGGCATTTATATTGTCTTTTTGTTCCACTGTGACCTCCACGTCTCTTCCAAGGAGCATCAAAACCGTCTTGTTAAACCACTCTGAGCTCCACGTCTCTTCCTAGGGGCTTTAAAATTGTCTTGTTAAACCACTCTGACCTCCACGTCTATTCAAAGGGGCATTAAAACAGTCTTGTTAAACTACTCTGAACACCACATCTCTTTCAAGGAGCATTAAAACCATCTTGTTGAGCTACTGTGACCTCCACGTCTCTTCCAAGGGGCAATAAAACCGTTTTGTTAAACCACTCTGACCACCACGTCTCTTGCAAGGGGCATTAAAACCATCTTACTAAACCACTCTGACCTCAACGTCTCTTCCAAGGGGCATTAAAACTGTCGTGTTAAACCACTCTTAACTCCACGTCTCTTCGAAGGGGCATTAAAACCGTCTTGTTAAACCACTCTGAACTCCACTTCTCTTCCAACGGGCATTTAAACTGTCTTGTTAAGCTACTGTGACCTCCACGTCTCTTCTAAGGGGCATTAAAACACTCTTGTTAAACCACTCTGAACTCCACGTCTTTTCCAAGGGGCATTAAAACCGTCTTGTTAAACCACTTTGAACTCCGCTTCTCTTCCAACGGGCATTTAAACTGTCTTGTTAAGCTACTGTGACCTCCACGTCTCTTCCAAGGGGCATTAAAACCATCTTGTTAAACCACTCTGAACTCCACGTCTCTTCCAAGGGGCATTAAAACCGTCTTGTTAAGCTACTGTGATCTCCACGTGTCTTCCAAGGGGAATTAAAACCGTCTTGTTAAACCACTCTGAACTCCACGTCTCTTCCAATGGGCATTAAAATCATCTTGTTAAATCATGCTGAACTCCACGTCTCTTCCAAGGTGCATTAAAACCATCTTGTTAAGCTACTGTGACCTTGACATCTCTTCCAAGGTGCATTAAAAAAGTCTTGTTAAGCCACTCTGAAATCCACGTTTCTTCCAAGGGGCATTAAAACACTCTTTCTAAACCACTCTGAACTCCACGTCTCTTCCAAGGGGCATTAAAACCGTCTTGTTAAACCACTCTGAACTCCACTTCTCTTCCAAGGGGCATTAAAACAGTCTTGTTAAGCTACTGTGACCTCCACGTCTCTTCCGAGAGGCATTAAAACCGTCTTGTTAAACCACACTGAACTCCACGTCTCTTCCAAGGGGCATTAATACCGTATTGTTAAACCACTCTGAACTCAACGTCTCTTCCAAGGGGCATTAAAACCGTCTTGTTATACTACTGTGACCTTGACATCTCTTCCAAGGGGCATTAAAACCGTCTTGTTAAGCTACTGTAACCTCCACGTCTCTTCCAAGGGGCATTAAAACCGTCTTGTTAAACCACTCTGAGCTCCACGTCTCTTCCTAGGGGCATTAAAACCATCTTATTAAGCTACTCTGAATTCCACGTTTCTTCCAAGGGGCATTAAAACCGTCTTGTTAAACCACTCTGAACTCCACGTCTCATCCAAGGGGCATTAAACCCGTCGTGTAAAGCTACTGTGCCCTCCACGTGTCTTCCAAGGGGAATTAAAACCGTCTTGTTAAACCATGCTGAACTCCACGTCTCTTCCAAGGGGCATTAAAACCATCTTGCTAAACCAATCTGAACTCCACGTCTCTTCCAAGGGGCATTAAAACCATCTTGTTAAGCTACTGTGACCTCCACGTCTCTTCCAAGGGGCATTAAAACCATCTTGTTAAACCACTCTGAACTCCACTTCTCTTCCAATGGGCATTAAAACCGTCTTGTTAAACCACTCTGACCTCCATGTCTTTTCCGAGGGGCATTAAAACCGTCTTGTTAAACCACTCTGAACTCCACGTTTCTCTTCCAAGAGGCATTAAAACTGTCCAGTTAAATCACTCTGAACGCCACGTCTCTACCAAGGGGCATTAAAACAGTCTTGTTAAGCTACTGTGACCTCCACGTCTCTTCCAATGGGAATTAAATATGTATAGTTAAACCACTCTGAACTCCACGTTTCTTCCAAGGGGCTTTAAAAACGACTGGTTTAGCTACTGTGACCTCCACGTCTCATCCAGGGGTCATTCAAACTGTCTTGTTAAACCACTCTGACCTCCACGTGTCTTCCAAGTGGCATTAAAAGGGTCTTGTTAAACCATTCTGAGCTCCACGTCTCTTCCAAGGTGCATTAAAAGTTTCTTGTTAAACCACTCTGACCTCCACGTCTCTTCCAAGCGGCATTAAAACCGTCTTGTTAAACCACTCTGATCTCCACGTTTCTTCCAAGGGGCATTAAAACCGTCTTGATGAACTACGGTAACGTCCACGAACCTTCCAAGGGGCATTAAAACCGTCTTGTTAAACCACTCTGAACTCAACGTCTCTTCCAAGGGGCATTAAAACCATCTTGTTATACTACTGTGACCTTGACATCTCTTCCAAGGGGCATAAAAACCATCTTGTTAAGCTACTGTAACCTCCACGTCTCTTCCAAGTGGCATTAAAACCGTCTTGTTAAACCACTCTGACCACCACTTCTCTTCCAAGGGGCATTAAAACCGTATTTTTAAACCACTCTGACTTCCACGTCTCTTCCAAGGGGCATAAAAACCGTCTTGTTAAACCATTCTGCACTCCACGTCTTTTCCAAGGGGCATTAAAACCGTCTTGTTAAGCTACTGTGACCTCCACATCTCTTAAAAGGGGCATTAAAAGGGTCTTGTTAAACCACTCTGAGCTCCACGTCTCTTCCAAGCGGCATTAAAACCGTCTTGTTAAACCACTCTGATCTCCACTTCTCTTCCAACGGGCATTAAAACCGTCTTGATAAGTTACTGTAACGTCCACGAACCTTCCAAGGGGCATTAAAACAGTCTTGTTAAACCACTGTGAACTCCACGTCTCTTCCAAGGGGCATTAAAACCGTCTTGTTAAGATACTGTGACCTCCACATCTCTTCCAAGGGGCATTAAAACTATCATGTTAAACCACTTTGAACTCCACGTCTCTTCCAAGGGGCATTAAAACCGTCTTCTTAAACCACTTTGCACGCCACGTCTCTACCAAAGGGCACTAAATCCGTCTTGTTAAACCACTCTGAACTCCACGTCTCTAACAAGGGGCATTAATAGCATCTTGTTAAACCACTCTGAACTCCACGTGTCTTCCAAGGGGCATTAAAACCGTCTTGTTAAAACACTGTGATCTCCTCGTCTCTTCCAAGGTGCATTAAAAGTGTCTTGTTAAACCACTCTGACCTTCACGTCTCTTCCAAGCGGCATTAAAACCGTCTTATTAAACCACTCTGATCTCCACGTCTCTTCCAAGGGGCGTTAAAACCGTCTTGATAAGCTACTGTAACGTCCACGAACCTTCCAAGGGGCATTAAAACCGTCTTGTTAAACCACTCTGAACTCCACGTCTCTTCCAAGGGGCATTAAAACCGTCTTGTTAAGATACTGTGACCTCCACGTCTTTCCCAAGTGGCATTACAACCTTCTTGTTAAAACACTCTGAGCTCCACGTCTCTTCCAAGAGGCATTAAAACCGTCTTGTTAAGCTACTGTGACCTTCATGTCTCTTCCAAGGGGCATTAAAACCGTCTTGTTAAACCACTCTGACCTCCACGTCTCTTCCAAAGGGAATTAAAACCATCTTGTTAAGCTACTATGACCTCTATGTCTCTTCCAAGGGGTATTAAAACTGTCTTGTTAAACCACTCTGAACTCCACGTCTCTTCCAAGGGGCATTAAAACAGTCTTGATAAGCTACTGTGACATCAACGTCTCTTCCAAGGGGCATTGATTTTGTCTTTTTATTCAACTGCGACCTCCACCTCTTTTCCAAGGAGCATTGATATTGTCTTTTTATTCCACTGTGACCTCCACGTCTCTTCCAAGTGGCATTAAAACCGTCTACTAAAACCACTCTGAACTCCACGTCTCTTCCAAGTGGCATTAAAGCCGTCTTGTTAAACCACTCTGACCTCCACGTCTCTTCCAAGGGGCATTAAAACCGTCTTGTTAAAGCACTCTGAACTCCACGTCTCTTCCAATGGGCATTAAAACCATCTTGTTAATCTACTGTGACCTCCACGTCTCTTCCAAGGCGCATTAAAAATGTCTTGTTAAGCCACACAGAACTCTATGTTTCTTCCAATGGGCATTAAAACCATCTTGTTAATCCAATCTGAACTCCACGTCTCTTCCAAGGGGCATTAAAACAGTCTTCTTAAACAAATCTGAACTCCACGTCTCTTACAGGGTTCAGTAAAACCGTCTTGTTAAACCACTCTGAACTCCACTTCTCTACCAAGGGTCATTAAAACCGTTTTGTTAAGCTACTGTGACCTCCACATCTCTTCCAAGGGGCATTAAAACCATCTTGTTAAATAACTTTGAACTCCACGTCTCTTCCAAGGGGCATTAAAACCATCTTGTTAAACCGTTCTGAACTCCACGTCTCTACCAAAGGGCACTAAAACCGTGTTGTTAAACCACTCTGACCACTACTTCTCTTCCAAGGGGCATTAAAACCGTCTTGTTAAACCACTCTGACCTCCACGTCTCTTCCAAGGGGCATTAAAACCGTCTTGTTAAACCATTCTGTACTCCACGTCTTTTCCAAGGGGCATTAAAACCGTCTTGTTAAGCTACTGTGACCTCCACATCTCTTAAAAGGGGCATTAAAACCATCTTGATAAAACACTCTGAACTCAATGTCTCTTCCAAGGGGCATTAAAACCGTCTTGATAAACCACTCTGAACTCCACGACTCTTCCAAGGGGCATTAAAACCGTCTTGTTAAAACACTCTGAACTCCACGTCTCTTCCAAGGGGCATTAAAAACGTCTTGTTAAGCTACTGTGACCTTCATGTCTCTTCCAAGGGGCATTAAAACCGTCTTGTTAAACCACTCTGACCTCCACGTCTCTTCCAATGGACATTAAAACCTTCTTGTTAAGCCATTCTGTACGCAATGTCTCTTCCAAAGGGAATTAAAACTATCTTGTTAAGCTACTATGACCTCCATGTCTCTTCCAAGGGGTATTAAAACTGTCTTGTTAAACGTCTCTGAACTCCACGGCTCTTCCAAGGGGCATTAAAACAGTCTTGTTAAGCTACTGTGACATCAACGTCTCTTCCAAGGGGCATTGATTTTGTCTTTTTATTCCACTGCGACCACCACCGCTCTTCCAAGGGGTATTGATATTGTCTTTTTATTCCACTGTGACCTCCACGTCTCTTCCAAGTGGCATTAAAACCGTCTACTAAAACCACTCTGAACTCCACATCTCTTCCAAGTGGCATTAAAACCGTCTCGTTAAACCCCTCTGACCTCCACGTCTCTTCCAAGGAGCATTAAAACCATCTTGTTAAAGCACTCTGTACTCCACGTCTCTTCCAATGGGCATTAAAACAGTCTTGTTAAGCTACTGTGACCTCCACGTCTCTTCCGAGAGGCATTAAAACCGTCTTGTTAAACCACACTGAATTCCACGTCTCTTCCAAGGGGCATTAATACCGTATTGTTAAACCACTCTGAACTCAACGTCTCTTCCAAGGGGCATTAAAACCATCTTGTTATACTACTGTGACCTTGACATCTCTTCCAAGGGGCATTAAAACCGTCTTGTTAAGCTACTGTAACCTCCACGTCTCTTCCAAGGGGCATTAAAACCGTCTTGTTAAACCACTCTGAGCTCCACGTCTCTTCCTAGGAGCATTAAAACCATCTTGTTAAGCTACTCTGAATTCCACGTCTCTTCCAAGGGGCATTAAAACCGTCTTGTTAAACCACTCTGAACTCCACGTCTCTTCCAAGGGGCATTAAACCCGTCATGTAAAGCTACTGTGCCCTCCACGTGTCTTCCAAGGGGAATTAAAACCATCTTGTTAAACCATGCTGAACTCCACGTCTCTTCCAAGGGGCATTAAAACCATCTTGTTAAGCTACTGTGACCTCCACATCTCTTCCAAGGGGCATTAAAACCATCTTGTTAAACCACTCTGAACTCCACGTCTCTTCCAATGGACATTAAAACCATCTTGTTAAACCACTCTGTACGCCATGTCTCTTCCAAAGGGAATTAAAACGATCTTGTTAAGCTACTATGACCTCCATGTCTCTTTCAAGGGGTATTAAAACTGTCTTGTTAAACCACTCTGAACTCCACGTCTCTTCCAAGGGGCATTAAAACAGTCTTCAAAAGCTACTGTGACATCAACGTCTCTTCCAAGGGGCATTGATTTTGCCTATTTATTCCACTGCGACCTCCACCTCTTTTCCAAGGAGCATTGATATTGTCTTTTTATTCCACTGTGACCTCCACGTCTCTTCCAAGTGGCATTAAAACCGTCTACTAAAACCACTCTGAACTCCACGTCTCTTCCAAGTGGCATTAAAACCGTCTTGTTAAACCACTCTGACCTCCACGTCTCTTCCAAGGGGCATTAAAACCGTCTTGTTAAAGCACTCTGAACTCCACGTCTCTTCCAATGGGCATTAAAAGCATCTTGTTAAGCTACTGTGACCTCCACGTCTCTTCCGAGAGGCATTAAAACCGTCTTGTTAAACCACTCTGAACTCCACGTCTCTTCCAAGGGGCATTAATACCGTATTGTTAAACCACTCTGAACTCAACGTCTCTTCCAAGGGGCATTAAAACCATCTTGTTATACTTCTGTGACCTTGACATCTCTTCCAAGGGGCATTAAAACCGTCTTTTTAAGCAACTGTAACCTCCATGTCTCTTCCAAGGGGCATTAAAACCGTCTTTTTAAGCTACTGTAACCTCCACGTCTCTTCCAAGGGGCATTAAAACCGTCTTGTTAAACCACTCTGAGCTCCACGTCTCTTCCAAGGGGCAGTAAAACCATCTTGTTAAGCTACTGTGAATTCCACTTCTCTTCCAAGGGGCATTAAAACCGTCTTGTTAAACACTCTGAACTCCACGTGTCTTCCAAGGGGAATTAAAACCGTCTTATTAAACCACTCTGAACGTCAAGTCTCTTCCAATGGGCATTAAAACCATCTTGTTAAACATGCTGAAATCCACGTGTCTTCCAAGGGGCATTAAAACCATCTTGTTAAGCTACTGTGCCCTTGACATCTCTTCCAAGGGGCATTAAAAATGTCTTGTTAAGCCACTCTGAACTCCACGTTTCTTCCAATGGGCATTAAAACCATCTTGTTAATCCAATCTGAACTCCACGTCTCTTCCAAGGGGCATTAAAACCGTTTTGTTAAGCTACTGTGACATCCACGTCTCTTCCAAGGGGCATTAAAACTATCTTGTTAAACCACTCTGAACTCCACATCTCTTCCAAGGGGCATTAAAATCGTCTTGTTTAACCACTCTAACCTCCACGTCTCTTCCAAAGGGCATTAAAACCGTCTTGTTTAACCACTCTGACCTCCACGTCTCTTCCAAGGGGCATTAATAGCGTCTTGTTAAACCACTCTGAACTCCACGTCTGTTCCAAGGGGCATTAAAACCATCTTGTTAAGCTACTGTGACCTTCATGTCTCTTCCAAGGGGCATTAAAACCGTCTTGTTAAACCACTCTGACCTCCACGTCTCTTCCAATGGACATTAAAACCATCTTGTTAAACCACTCTGTACGCCATGTCTCTTCCAAAGGGAATTAAAACCATCTTGTTAAGCTACTATGACCTCCATGTCTCTTCCAAGGGGTATTAAAACTGTCTTGTTAAACCGCTCTGAACTCCACGTCTCTTCCAAGGGGCATTAAATCAGTCTTGATAAGCTACTGTGACATCAACGTCTCTTCGAAGGGGCTTTGATTTTGTCTTTTAATTCCACTGCGACCTCCACCTCTCTTCCAAGGAGCATTGATATTGTCTTTTTATTCCACTGTGATCTCCACGTCTCTTCCAAGTGGCATTAAAACCGTTTACTAAAACCACTCTGAACTCCACGTCTCTTCCAAGTGGCATTAAAACCGTCTTGTTAAACCACTCTGACCTCCACGTCTCTTCCAAGGGGCATTAAAACCGTCTTGTTAAAGCACTCTGAACTGCACTTCTCTTCCAATGGACATTAAAACCATCTTGTTAAGCTACTGTGACCTCCATGTCTCTTTCGGGAGGCATTAAAACCGTCTTATTAAACCACTCTGAACTCCACGTCTCTTCCAAGGGGCATTAATACCGTATTGTTAAACCACTCTGAACTCAACGTCTCTTACAAGGGGCATTAAAACCATCTTGTTAGAATACTGTGACCCTGACATCTCTTCCAAGGGGCATTAAAACCGTCTTTTTAAGCTACTGTAACCTCCACGTCTCTTCCAAGGGGCAATAAAACCGTCTTGTTAAACCACTCTGAGCTCCACGTCTCTTCCAAGGGGCAGTTAAACCATCTTGTTAAGCTACTGTGAATTCCACGTCTCTTCCAAGGGGCATTAAAAAGCGTCTTGCTAAACCACTCTGAACTCCACGTCTCTTCCAAGAGGCATTAAACCCGTCTTGTAATGCTACTGTGCCCTCCACGTGTCTTCCAAGGGGAATTAAAACCGTCTTGTTAAACCACTCTGAACTCCACGTCTCTTCCAATGGGCATTAAAACCATCTTGTTAAACCATGCTGAAATCCACGTCTCTTCCAAGGGGCATTAAAACCATCTTGTTAAGCTACTGTGACCTTGACATCTCTTCCAAGGGGCATTAAAAATGTCTTGTTAAGCCACACTGAACTCCACGTTTCTTCCAATGGGCATTAAAACCATCTTGTTAATCCAATCTGAACTCCACGTCTCTTCCAAGGGGCATTAAAACAGTCTTCTTAAACAAATCTGAACTCCACGTCTCTTACAGGGTGCATGAAAACCGTCTTGTTAAACCACTCTGAACTCCACTTCTCTACCAAGGGTCATTAAAACCGTCTTGTTAAGCTACTGTGACCTCCACATCTCTTCCAAGGGGCATTAAAACCATCTTGTTAAATCACTTTGAACTCCACGTCTCTTCCAAAGGGCATTAAAACCATCTTGTTAAACCATTCTGAACTCCACGTCTCTACCAAAGGGCACTAAAACCGTCTTGTTAAACCACTCTGAACTCCACGTCTCTTCCAAGGGGCATTAAAACCTTCTTGTTAAGCTACTGTAACCTCCACGTCTATTCCAAGGGGCAATAAAACCGTCTTGTTAAACCACTCTGACCACTACTTCTCTTCCAAGGGGCATTAAAACCGTCTTGTTAAACCACTCTGACCTCCAGGTCTCTTCCAAGGGGCATTAAAACCGTCTTGTTAAACCATTCTGTACTCCACGTCTTTTCCAAGGAGCATTAAAACCGTCTTGTTAAGCTACTGTGACCTCCACATCTCTTAAAAGGGGCATTAAAACTGTCTTGATAAAACACTCTGAACTCAATGTCTCTTCCAAGGGGCATTAAAACCGTCTTGATAAACCACTCTGAACTCCACGACTCTTCCATGGGGCATTAAAACCGTCTTGTTAAAAGACTCTGAACTCCACGTCTCTTCCAAGGGGCATTAAAACCGTCTTGTTAAGCTACTGTGACCTTCATGTCTCTTCCAAGGGGCATTAAAACCGTCTTGTTAAACCACTCTGACCTCCACGTCTCTTCCAATGGACATTAAAACCATCTTGTTAAGCCACTCTGTACGCCATGTCTCTTCCAAAGGGAATTAAAACCATCTTGTTAAGCTACTATGACCTCCATGTCTCTTCCAAGGGGTATTAAAACTGTCTTGTTAAACGACTCTGAACTCCACGGCTCTTCCAAGGGGCATTAAAACAGTCTTGTTAAGCTACTGTGACATCAACGTTTCTTCCAAGGGGCATTGATTTTGTCTTTTTATTCCACTGCGACCACCACCGCTCTTCCAAGGGGCATTGATATTGTCCTTTTATTCCACTGTGACCTCCACGTCTCTTCCAAGGAGCATTAAAACCATCTTGTTAAAGCACTCTGTACTCCACGTCTCTTCCGAGAGGCATTAAAACCGTCTTGTTAAACCACACTGAATTCCACGTCTCTTCCAAGGGGCATTAATACCGTCTTCTTAAACCAATCTGACCTCCACGTCTCTTCCAAGGGGCATTAAAACCGTCTTGTTAAACCACTGTGAACACCATGTCTAATCCAAGGGGTATTAAAACCATCTTGTTGAGGTACTGTGACCTCCACGTCTATTCCAAGGGGCAATAAAACCGTCTTGCTAAGCCACTCTGACCACCACTTCTCTTCCAAGGGGCATTAAAACCGTCTTGTTAAACCACTCTGACCTCCACGTCTCTTCCAAGGGGCATTAAAACCGTCTTGTTAAACCATTCTGTACTCCACGTCTTTTCCAACATAGTAACATAGTTTGTAAAGCCGAATAAAGACTTGCGTCCATCAAGTTCGACCTGTTAGTTCTGTAATTGCTAAAGTTGAACCAGAGGAGGGCAAAAACCCCAAATGATTTAGCCAATCTTCACCTGAGGAAAAATTCCCTCCCGACTCTGAAACCAGCAGTCAGACTAAATCCCTGTATCAACCTACTATTTTATTTTATTTTTAAGTATATGCTGAAACCTGCCTGGTATCTAGAAATGCATCCAGTCCCCCCTTGAACTGGTGTAGTGAATCTGACATTACCGTCTACTCACTCAGTGAATTCCATATTCTCACTGCTCTTACCGTAAAGAACCCCTTCCTATGCTGGTGCTGAAACCTTTTCTCTTCCAGTCTTAGTGAATGCCCTCTTGTTACCGTAATATCCCTCCTTTTGAACAAATCCCGGGCAAGATCTCTATACTGTCCCCTAACATATTTGTACACATTTATTATGTCCCCCCTCAACCTTCTCTTTTCCAGGCTGAATAGTCCTAGTTTTGCCAACCTCTCTGGGTATTGCAGTCCCTCCATTCCCTTTATTAATTTTGTTGCCCTCCTTTGTACCTTTTCAAGCTCCTTTATATCCTTTCTATATATTGGGGCCCATAACTGAGCACAGTATTCCAAGTGTGGTCTGACCAGTGCTTTGTACAGTGGAAGAACAATGTTCTCATCCTTTGCAGCTATACTTCTTCTGATACATCCCATTACCCTGTTTGCCCTTACAGCAGCGGCCTGACTTTGGGCGCTCCAATTTAGTTTGCTATCAATCAAGATGCCCAAGTCCTTCTCCATCTCTGAATTCCCCAATGATTTCCCATTCAGTGAGTACTGGTGACTTCCATTTTTCCTTCCCATATGTATGACCTTACATTTCTCCTCGTTAAACCTCATTTGCCATTTAATGCTCTACCTACCCAGCTTATCCAAATCCCTCTGTAGGTCTGCACTGTCCTCTTTTGTATTAATTGTTTTACATAACTTTGTGTCATCTGCAAATATTGATATTTTACTATTTATCCCGTTGACTATGTCGTTAATAAAGATATTAAATAACATTGGGCCTAGTTCAGACCCCTGTGGTACCCCACTAGTGACGCTTTCCAAGGGGTATCAAAACCGTCTTTTTACGCTACTGTGACCTCCACATCTCTTACAGGGGGCATTAAAACCGTCTTGTTAAACCACTCTGAACTCAATGTCTCTTCCAAGGGGCATTAAAACCGTCTTGTTAAACCACTCTGAACTTCACGACTCTTCCAAGGGGCATTAAAACCGTCTTGGTAAGCTACTGTGACCTCCACCTGTCTTCCAAGGGGCATTAAAACCATCTTGTTAAACCACTCTTATGTCCACGTCTCTTCCAAGAGGCAATAAAACTGTTTTGTTAAGCTACTGTGACCTCCACGTCTCTTCCAAGGGGCTTTAAAACCGTCTTGTTAAAACACTCTGATCTCCACGTCTCCTCCAAGGGGCATTAAAACCGTCTTGTTAAGCTACTGTGACCTCCACGTCTCTTCCAAGGGGCATTAAAACCGTCTTGTTAATCCACTCTGACCTCCACATCTCTTCCAATGGACATTAAAACCGTCTTGTTAAACCACTCTGAACTCCATGTCTCTTCCAAAGGGAATTAAAACCATCTTGTTAAGCTACTATGACCTCCATGTCTCTTTCAACGGGTATTAAAACTGTCTTGTTAAACCACTCTGAACTCCACGTCTCTTCCAAGGGGCATTAAAACAGTCTTGTTAAGCTACTGTGACATCCACGTCTCTTCCAATGGGCATTGATATTTTCTTTTTTTTCCACTGCGACCTCCACGGCTCTTCCAAGGGGCATTGATTTTGTCTTTTTATTCCACTGTGACCTCCACGTCTCTACCAAGTGGCATTAAAACCGTCTGGTTAAACCACTCTGACCTCCACGTCTCTTCCAATGGGCATTAAACTGTCTTGTTAAGCCACTCTGAACTCCACGTCTCTTCCAAGGGGCATTAAAACCATCTTGTTAAGCTACTGTGATCTCCACGTCTCTTCCGAGAGGCTTTAAAACCGTCTTGTTAAACCACTCTGAACTCCGCATTTCTTCCAAGGGGCATTAAAACCGTATTGTTAAACCACTCTGAACTCCACGTCTCTTCCAAGGGGCACTAAAACCTTCTTGTTAAGCTACTGTGACCTCCACGTCTCTTCCAAGGGGCATTAAAACCGTCTTGTTAAACCACTCTGAACTCCACGTCTCATCCAAGGGGTATTAAAACTGTCTTGTTAAGCTACTATAACCTCCACGTCTCTTCCAAAGGCATTAAAACCATCCTGTTAAACCACTCTGAGCTCCATGTCTCTTCCAAGGGACATTAAAACCATCTTGTTAAGCTACTATGAATTCCACGTCTCTTCCAAGGGGCATTAAAACCGTCTTTTTAAACCACTCTGAACTCCACGTCTCATCCAAGGGGCATTAAAACCGTCTTTTTAAGCTACTTTGACCTCCACGTCTCTTCCAAGGGGCATTAAAACCATCTTGTTGAACCACTCTGAACTCCACGTCTCTTCAAAGGGGCATTAAAACCTTCTTGTTAAGCTACTGTGACCTCCACGTCTCTTCCAAGGGGCATTAAAACCATCTTGTTAAACCTCTCTGAACTCCACGTCTCTTCCAATGGGCATTAAAACCATCTTGTTAAACCACTCTCACCTCCACGTCTCTTCCAAGGGGCATTAAAACCGTCTTGTTAAACCACTCTGAACTCCTCTTCTTTTCCAAGGGGCATTAAAACCGTCTTATTAAGCTACTGTGACCTCCACGTCTCTTCCAAGGGGCAGTAAAAGTGTCTTGTTAAACCACTCTGAACTCCACGTCTCTTCCAAGGGGCATTAAAGCGGTCTTGTTAAACCACTCTGAACTCCACGTCTCTTTTAAGGGCATTAAAACTGTCTTGTTAAGCTACTGTGACCTCCACATCCCTTCCAAGGGGCATTAAAACAGTCTTGCTAAACCTCTCTGGCCTCCATGTCTCTTGCAAGGGGCATTAAAACGTCTTGTTAAACCACTCTGTACTCCACGTCTCTTCCACGTGGCATTAAAATCGTCTTGTTAAGCTACTGTGACCTCCACGTCTCTTCCAATGGGCATTAAAACCGTCTTGTTAAACCACTTTGAACTCCACGTCTCATCCAAGGGGCATTAAAACCGTCTTGTTAAGCTACTGTTACCTCAACGTCGCTTCCAAGGGGCATTAAAACCATCTTGTTAAACCACTCTGAACTCCACGTCTCTTCCAAGGGGCATTAATTCCGTCTTGTTAAACCACTCTGTAATCCACGTCTCTTTTAAGGGGCATTAAAACTGTCTTGTTAAGCTACTGTGACCTCCGCGTCACTTCCAAGGGGCATTAAAACCGTCTTGTTAAACCACTCTGAGCTCCACGTCTTTTCCAAGGGGCATTAAAACCGTCTTCTTAAACCACTCTGAACTCCATGACTCTTCCAAGGGGCAATAAAACCATATTGTTAAACCACTCTGAACTCCATGTCTCTTCCAAAGGGCATTAAAACCGTCTTGTTAAGCTACTGTGACCTTCATGTCTCTTCCAAGGGAAATTAAAACAGTCTTGTTAAACCACTCTAAACTCAACGTCTCATCCAAGGGCCATTAAAACCGTCTTGCTAAGCTACTGTGACCTCCACGTCTCTTCCAAGGGGCATTAAAACCATCTTGTTAAACCACTCTGAACTCCACGTCTCTTCCAAGGGGCATTAATACCATTTTGTTAAACCACTCTGACCTCCACGTCTCTTCCAAGGGACATTAAAACCGTCTTGTTAAACCACTCTGAACTCCAACTTTCTTTCAAGGGGTATTAAAACTGTCTTGTTAAGCTTTTGTGACCTCCACATCTCTTCCTAGAGGCATTAAAACCATCTTGTTAAACCACTCTGAACTCCACGTCTCTTCCAAGGGGCATTAAAACCATCTTGTTAAGCTACTGTGACCTCCACGTCTCTTCCAATGGGCATTAAAACCGTCTTTTTAAACCACTCTGACCTCCACGTCTCTTCCAAAGGGCATTAAAACCGTCTTGTTAAGCTACTATGACCTCCACGTCCCTTTCAAGGGGCATTAAAACCGTCTTGTTAAACCACTCTGAACGCCACGTCTCTTCCAAGGGGCAGTAAAACCGTCTTGTTAAGCTACTGTGACCTCTATGTCTCTTCCAAGGGGCATTAAAACCGTCTTGTTAAACCATTCTGAACTCCTCTTCTTTTCCAAGGGGCATTAAAACCGTCTTATTAAACTACTGTGACCTCCACATCTCTTCCAAGGGGCATTAAAAGTGTCTTGTTAAACCACTCTGAACTCCACGTCTCTTCCAAGGGGCATTAAATCGGTCTTGTTAAACCACTCTGAACTCCACGTCTCTTCCAAGGGGTATTAAAACTGTCTTGTTAAGCTACTGTGACCTCCACGTCTCTTGCAAGGGGCATTAATACTGTCTTGTTAAACCACTCTTAACTCCACGTCCCTTCCAAGGGGCATTAAAACTGTCTTGTTAAGCCACTCTGAACTCCACCTCTCTTCCAAGGGGCATTAAAACTGTCTAGTTAAGCTACTGTGACCTTTACGTCTCTACCAAGGGGCATTAAAACTGTCTTGTTAAACAACTCTGAACTCCACGTCTCTTCCAAGGGGAATTAAAACCGTCTTGTTAAGCTACTGTCACCTTCACATCTCTTCCAAAGGGCATTAAAACCGTCTTGTTAAACCACTCTGACCTTCACGTCTCTTTCAAGCGGCATTAAAACCGTCTTGTTAAACCACTCTGAACTCCACCACTCTTCCAAAGGACAATGAAACTATCTTGTTAAACCACTCTGAACTTCACAGCTCTTCCAAGGGGCTGGAGTGCGAAGTCGACACGGCCAGTACGTTCCTGCCCGTGCGACCTCCGTGTCGCCGGGTTTGTGCCAGAGCCACGGTGGACCCTGACGGCCAGCCCCCCTCTCCCAATACTGGTGCCTGTCCGCTGGTGGGTCGAGCCCCCTCGCGGTGGGGGTGGGAGTAAAATCTGCAGAAGAGAGACCATCTTTCAGCCAAACTAAGATGTCTACTCCTTTTCGTGGACAATGTGATATGATCCCTTTCTTACGGACACGCCCATTGCTACAAATTCCAGATGAGGCACAAAAACAGCAGGTGCTTCAACGGATATCTAGTGCTCCTTCGAGTAGGCTCTCCTCCACCTCAACTTCAACATCACAAATACTCCAGTCCTCAGAGGTGTCACCCCAATCGCACTTGCTTCCTCACAGCTCCCAAGTCTCCAGCTGCCCGTCTGAGTATGGGTTAACACAGATGGTTGAGTCTGCAGAGCTGTTTACTCATACTATAGCCTTGGAAACGGAGGTCTGCTCCAGAGCTTCTGTTAATCCAGACGAGGAAATGATCTGCACTGATGCCCAGAATCTTTATGAGTCGGATCCAGGAACAGATGAAGAAGGTTCTGAGCATAATGTAGACCCTCGTTCCCAAACTGTAACTCCTGTTGGTGGAGACAATGATGAAGACGATGATGAGTAGTGTTGAGCCACCCCCGTAGTGTTCGAGTTCGGTTCGGTTCGTCGAACACCCGTATGTTCGTCGAACTGTTCGTCGAACACCTTCGAACACCGTTAAAACCAATGGCAGGCAAACAAAAACACATAGAAACACATAGAAAACACCTTCAAAGATGTACAAAAGCTGACAAACTGCTCAGAAGACACAACTAACACATGGAAAAGTGACAAGTACATAAAGTCATGCGAAAAGAAAAGAGGTGGAGGAGTAAAAGGAGGGGGAGACACAGATATAGGCATGTCATGCCCTTCTAAAATCCAAAAAGTGAGAAGCCGACACGTTCAGTCCGCTCCTGCCCGTGCCACCTCCGTGTCGCCGGGTTTGTGCCAGAGCCGCGGTGAACCCTGACGGCCAGCCCCCCTCTCCCAATACTGGTGCCTGTCCGCTGGTGGGTCGAGCGAGCCCCCCTGTGGTGGAGGCAGCTCTAAGCTTTTTAATTTAAATTGTCTCTTTAATTTGAATAAATACACTTTAAATCCATTTACAAGGATCTATTGGAGGGCAAGTCTCATGCCAGCAGCCGCGTAATTCCAGCTCCAGTAGCGTCCACTAAAGCTGCTGCAGTTAAAAAGCTTTTATAAGGATCGAGCTCGGCTGTCCACCGCAAGGCATCCTACTGCCAGTCCGAGCCCCTATGCCTTGGGGTGCCTCCTGATGCTCTTCACTGAGTATCCCGTGGTCCCGAAGCATTTCCTTTGAAAAAATGAAGTGTCCAAACTACAGGTGGTGTAGCTTGCTTAACAGCCGGGATAATCCGCTGACTAGCAGACACTGCTACTAGGCACAAAGTATTTCCTGGGCTAGATGCAGTTAAAAATTTGTAATTAGATACTCTCGTTGGATGCTGAGAAAGCATTCCATAGAGTCTCCTGGCACGCCATATATGATTCTCTTAAAAAGCTTGGGGTAGGGGTCTAGGGGACCCTTTTATAGCCAAAATCACGGCCCTGTATCGCAATACGTCACCTAGGCTGAAGATAAATGGAACTGTAGCACCCTGAGGGCTCGGTTGCTACAGAGGTATTGCACCTCACCCAGAGGTGTGATATCTCACTCTCAGGTAAGGATGTAGTGTGGATCAGGACCCGACACCTGCATGCATTACACCACATTGCCGTGGGGCATGGCGACCAATATGCCCCTGAGATGGGCATGACAGTCCCTGTCCCTGGCTGGAGTGGGGGGAGGGAACACTGAGGAAGGGGAACCCTGTAGTGCAGGAGCAGGGAGGAAGCAGTTCCTGGGTGCATTGAGAAGGGAGTATAAAAGGTGGGCACCATCTTAGTTCAGTGCAGAGAAGTCTGAGCAGAAGTGGCAGGGAGCAGGGGCTCTGCATGAGCTCTGCTCCGGAGGCGGGCCTAGTAACAGAGGCCCAGGCCTGGAAGAGGGAGAAGGAACGAAGAGGAGCGGAGAAGGCTCCAGGAACGAGGAACGAAGGGATCTCAGGGGTGCGGACGGGCGAGTCGCCACCGCACGCCCGAATCCACCTGCGTGGAGGGGTCATGTCAAAGGGGGAGACCGGTCCCCGAAACTAATGGAGGCAGGAAACGAACCTCAGCTAGAAACAGGAGGCTGTGACATTTTATGTGGCGCAGCCCCTCGCTACACCCGCTAGGAAGGCACCACATAGGGTCAGGGAAACTGGCGCCAAGTTTACCAAGAGGAGGCCCGAGGCAGCCGGACAGAAGGGTTGGTAAGAAAGGCCAGACAAAGGACACACAAAGGGGGTCCTGTGAAGCACTCCAAAGTTATCTGGGAGTTGTCTGAGCCCCTCACCTGGTGAGCACAGTATGACGTGGGCAGCCGTTACCTGCAGACGTGGTCTGGATAATAAGAACTGTGAGTAAAGGCCCTGGACTGCATCACTGACTCCGTGTCATTATTGCTGCTGCCCTGCACCATCACCCCCATCCTCCGCATACACTGCCCTGAGGCTATACTCCTCCCGTGGGGAGTTATGCTACGCTCTGCTGCACCCACAACACCAGCCTCAGCGGTCTGCCCTGGAGCGGCGGTTCACTCTGACCGCAATCCACGGGTGGCGTAGTCGGACATTTAAACATCAAAACCACATAAATAGTTCCGCCACTGGTTTGACCGCCCTGAGCCACGGAACCGGGTTGCCGCCACGGAGACTACAACCACCAGCATCCACCAAAAAGGGTCCGGCTCCGGGTGTCCCAAGGCCCAGGGGGCGCGTCAGAACATTTTCATCACCTTTCACAATCACCAATGGGACAAGGCAGGGATGTTCTCTGTCCCCTCTCTTATACATCCTAGTGACGGAGCACCTGCTCTCATCAATTCGCCATAACCCCAATATTAGGTGGATTGAGGTGGGAGGCACCGAGTACAAGTGCTCTCTATTTGCTGATGATGTCCTAGTATATATCACTCAATCACATATATCCATCCATGCTGTTATGGCTGAAATAGATCACTTTGTTACATGGTCAAATTTTAAAATCAATGCAGCGAAGTCTGAGGCCCTCGATGTCTCCCTCCCCAAATCCATATAGGATTCCATCCAGTCCAACTTTCCCTTTGCCTGGCCCTCACAGGGTATCAAATACTTAGGAATTCCTATTCATAGAGACCTCTCCCATCTATGTTATCTTAATTTTGGGCCCTTTATTGAACAACTCCATACAGACCACGGTTGGCAAGTTAGAACTGTAAGATTCACTACGTGAACCACTGGTGTTTTGTGGAAAAGCACATGTACACTGTGTTCCAAATTATTATGCAAAAAGTGTTTAGGAGTGATAAGGGAAGAATTTGTTTGTTTGTCAGTTAAACTCATTGATGGTGATGTGTGTCAGGGCTCTTTATATCACTGTAAGCAATTGCAGACACCTGTGCTAATTAGTTTGGCAGGTGTGTCCAATGAAAGGCAAGACTACTTAAGAAGGCTGTCTCACATTATTAAGCAGCCTACATTTTCTGCCAAAATGGGAAAGAAAAAGGATGTGTCGGCTGCTGAGAAGCAACAAATTGTGGAGTGTTTAGGTCAAGGCATGACTACAATCAACATTGTGCGATGATCAGGATGAAGTGTCTTGGCAATCAAGAAGTATGTAGCTGATTCACAGTACACACGTGTGCGTGCTGATAAGGGCAAATTGACGACTCTTTCCTACAGGCAATTACGTCAGGTTGAAAGAGCAGCGGCAAAAAAGCCTTGTCATAGCAGCAGACAAGTTTTTGAAGCTGCTTGTGCCTCCAACGTCCCCCGAACAACAAGATGCAGGGTCCTTCAGAGGTTTGCAGCTGTGCATACGCCATCCTGTCGACCTCCTCTATCCACTTCACACAAGCAGAAACGGCTCCAGTGGGCCAAACATTACATGAAGACTGATTTCAAAACTGTTTTGTTCACGGATGAGTTCCGTGCAGCGCTCGATGGTCCAGATGGATGGAGTGGAGGATGGCTGGTTGATGGACACCCCACGCAAACACGGCTACACCGCCAACAAGGAGGAGGTGGAGTAATGTTTTGGGCTGGAATCATGGGGAGAGAGATTGTCGGCCCCTTTAGGATCCCTGAAGTCACTAAAGATGAACTCCATAATGTATGTGGATTTTCTCAAACAGCACTTCCTGCCATGGTTCAAGAAGAAGAACCGTGTATTTCACAGCAAGATCATTTTTCTGCATGATAATGCACCATCTCATGCTGCACATAAAACATCTGCATCTCTGGCTGATATGGGCATAAAAGGGGACAAACTTATGGTGTGACCCCCATGCTCCCCTGACCTCTACCCCATTCAGAACCTTTGGAGCATCATTAAAAGGAGTGTCTATGATGGCGGGAGGCAGTTCACATCTAAGCAACAGCTCTGGGAGGGTATTCTGTCCTCATGCAAAACAATTGAAGCAGAAACCATCCAAAACCTGACAAATTCAATGGACGAGAGAGTTCAGAAGCTCCTTTCGAACAAGGGGTCCTATGTGAAAATGTAACATCACCTAGAATAAAGTTTTGAGTTGAAAACTGTTTGATTTCAGTTTCTAACAACCTGCTAATGCTTATAATTTCAAAAATGACCATTTTTTTGGTCTTTATTAAAATGAAAAGGTTGATCGAAAAGTTTGGGGGATCTAAGAGTGTGGCAACCCAGTAGTCATGATTACTTCGAATTCTGACAATATGAGGGTCATGCTGCAGGTAGTGCAGCAAGAAGGCACTTATGTGTCTTGCGCATCTCGGAGCCCCAAAATTATTTTCCGGGCTAGATGCAGCTAAAAATTATTATTAATTTTAAATCTGGTGAAGCTTTAGTATAGATGGCCTAATAGAATCAGTGCTGCACATTGCTACAAAGCCCAAATTATTTTCCAGCCAAGATACAGATAAACATGATTAGTAATTTGAAAGCTTAAAACGGTTGGTAGGGTGATTTTAACCAATCATCAAGCTTTTACTCTCCCCAGGATGACACAGGGGTAGAAAAGTCGTTTCGGATCCATGATTTGTTCATCTTTATGAACGTGAGTCTGTCTACATTATCAGTGGAGAGCCGCGTGCGCTTATCTGTCAGCACACCACCAGCAGCGCTGAACACACGTTCAGACAGAACGCTGGCTGCGGGGCATGACAAGATCTCCAAGGCGTAAGTGGCTAGCTCCGGCCATTTATCCAGATTGGAAGCCCAAAAAGAGCAAGGGTCCAGTGACACAGTCGTGGCTTCAATGTTTACTTGGAGATACTCCTGTACCATCGTCTCTAGGCGTTGACTATGTGTCAGACTTCTTGTCTCCTGTGGCCTTGCAAAGGATGGGCTAAAAAAGTGGTGAAATGATTCCGCAAAATTGATGTTACCAGCAGATACTGTGGTTCTGTTACGGTTTGAGTGCTGAACACTTGACGGTCCCACGGTTGGCAAGTTGAAACTGAGATTCACTACGTGCACCACTGGTATTTTGTGGAAAAGCACATGTAAGATTCTGCAACAGTCTCTGCTGATACTCCTGCATGCGTGCATCCCTTTCTATGGCAGGAATAATTTCTGCAAATTTACTTTTGTACCGGGGATCTAACAGTGTGGCAACCCAGTAGTCAGGATTATTTCTAATTCTCACAATTCGAGGGTCATGTTGCAGGTAGTGCAGCAAGAAGGCACTCATGTGTGTTGCGCATCCAGGAGCACCAAGTCCCTGCTGTGTTGGTGGCGAGGTAACAATCATGCTTCCTTCCTCTGTCCTCTCCCCCCCAACCTCGCACAACAGAAATGTGATCAAGGTCTCCCTCATCTGATGAGTCTTCCATCAGTTCGTCCTCCACTTCTTCCTGGGCTCCTGCACCTTCCTCACTAGTTTGGCTGCTACCATGCGCCCTGGTAAAACCATCTCCCCCACCCTCACATGCCTGCCGCCTTGGTGCTGCTGACCGTGTGGACCTTGCAGATGTTAGCCCTTCCGCATACAACTCCTCCTCCTCTACTTCCTCCACCTCCTCTTGTGCCACCACCTGACTCCGAATTCTGTTTAACATGTGCTCCAGCATGTAAATCACCGGAATAGTCATGCTGATAATGGCATCGTCAGCACTAAACATCTTCGTCGCCATTTCAAAACTGTGCAGAAGGGTGCATAGGTCCCTGATCTGAGACCACTCCTCCAGCGTGATTTGCCCCACCTCTGGATCTCGTTGGCCCAGGCTATATGTCAGAACGTATTGCACCAGGGCTTGTCGGTGCTGCCACAGTCGCTGCAACATGTGCAGAGTTGAATTCCACCGGGTAGGCACATCGCATTTTAGCCGGTGAAGTGGCAGGCCTAACGACTTCTGTAGAGATGTAAGTCGCTGAGCTGCGGGATGCGAACGGCGAAAGTGAGCACACAGCGACCGTGCCCTCTGCAGAAGGCCATCTAGTCTGGGATAGTGGGCTAAAAATTGCTGGACAACCAGGTTCAACACGTGAGCCATACAAGGCACGTGTGTGACATTGCCCCGGCGAAGGGCCGCACCCAGGTTTCCAGCATTGTCGCACACGGCCTTCCCTGATTTCAGGTCCAGTGGAGACAACCATTCATGAAATTGGTTCTCCAGAGCTGACCACAAATCCTCAGCTGTGTGACTCACATTTCCCAGACATTTCAATGTAAAAACCGCCTGATGACGTTGAGCCCTACTGCCAGCATAGTAAGGAGGTGTGCAGGATCCCTTCTGCGCAGTTAGAAAGCGGGTGGCATGACCAGACAGGCTTTGGGTGCAGGTGGAAGACCGAGAGGAGGTTGAGGAGGCAGAAGCAGTGGAGGAACTTTGACATAAAGAGGATTGACGCACAACTCGTGGGGACGGCAAGACTTGGACAGCAGCCCCTTGTCCTGCTGTCACCATAGTTACCCAGTGCCCAGTCAGCGACATGTAACGCCCCTGTCCATGCCTACTCGTCCAAGTGTCTGTGGTGAAATGCACCCTGTCACACACAGAGTTTCTCAAAGAAGCGGTGATGTTGTGTGCGACATGCTGGTGGAGCGCAGGCACACCTTTCTTTGAGAAGTAGTGCCGACTGGGCATCTGGTACTGGGGCACTGCGACGGACATAAGGTCTCGAAAATCCTCTGTGTCCACAAGGCGGAAAGGCAGCATTTCTGTAGCCAAGAACTTGCAGATGGTGAAATTCAACCTCTTAGCTTTCTCATGGCTAGGAGGAAATGGTCTTTTACTTGTCCACATCTGAGGGACCGAGGGCTGGCTATTGTGCTTAGACGGGGTTGATAAGGGTGTCCCCGGCAAACTGCCGGTCTGTGAGGAAGATGCAGGCGGACATGTTAGGTTGCCTTGATCCAAAGGTGGTGCTATCGATGTCGGACAGCGCTCAACACCAGCTGGTGTTACCACCTCCAAAGAAAATGATGACCTGCCAATCACGCTGGCTGTTGCGGGTAAAGAGGTGGCAGGTCTGCGCCCCAAAACAGGTGTGACTGCTGTCCCCCCAGTCACAGAGGATGAAGAGGCCGCGGATGCACAAGATATGGCAGACGGTGATTGGCCCGGCCGGCTAGGCCGCATTGTAGCACACTGAGCTTCCCACTGCAACTTATGCTTCATGTCCATGTGCCGGTTCATGCATGAAGTACTCAAACTATGTATTTTTTGGCCTCTACTTAGCTTTTGCAGACAAATGTTACAGATAACACGAGTTGGGTCATCTTTATCGATCTGAAAAAATGCCCAGGCTATGCAAGGCTTAGCAGCCATGCGACCTGAAGAGCCACCACGACTTGTGGTGAGAGGCAGAGTTGTGTTTGAGGATGCAGTTGTTGACGTGCTTCCAGTACTACGTCTCTGTCCAGGAAGGCGCAACCTGACCTCGTCGTCACTAGCATCTTCCTCCACCTCCTCTGCTGACCTCATCTCTTGGCTGACTGTTGGTTGACAGTAAGTGGGATCTCCAACCTCATCATCATCACCCTGTGCGTTATCACACCCGTCGTCCTCAGAGCCAACCTGTTCCTGCCCTGACAAAAAACTAAAGTTGTCGCTCCAATCAGGTATTTGAGTCTTATCATCGTCTTCCTCATTGTCTCCACCAACAGGAGTTACAGTTTGGGAATGAGGGTCTACATTATGGTCAGAACCTTCTGCGTCTGGTCCTGGATCCGACTCATAAAGATTCTGGGCATCAGTGCAGATCATTTCCTCGTCTGGATTCACAGAAGCGCTGGAGTCGACCTCTGATTCCCAGGCTATAGTATGAGTAAACAGCTCTGCAGACTCAACCATCTGTTCTACCTCATACTCAGACAGGCAGCTGGAGATTTGGGAGCTGTGAGGAAGCAAGTGCGATTGGGGTGACACCTTTGAGGACTGGAGTATTTGTGATGTTGAAGTTGATGTGGAGGAGAGCCCACTTAAAGGAGCACTTGATATCCGTTGAAGCACCTGCTGTTTTTGTGCCTCATCTGGAATTTGTAGCGATTGGCGTGGCCGTAAGAAAGGGATCTTATCACATTGTCCGCTAAAAGAAGTAGACATTTTAGTTTGGCTGGAAGATGGTCTTTCTTCTGCAGATGTTACTGTTGCTTTAACACCTACCCCACGGACACAACCTTTTTTCCCCTTCCCAACACGCCTATTCCCCTTTCCACCAGCAGCAGGCCTTTTTCCACTCATTTTGGTGGTTAACTAATTAACAACTCTGGAGTTGTTTGCACAAAAAAACAATGGATGGGAACCGAGCAGAGCTGAGTGGCCAAACTGTGGTATTAGGCCAAAACTATTGGCTGGGTTAGATGCAGAAAAAAAATATATTCAATTTGCAACCTGATGGAAGTCAGTATAGATGGACTAATAGAGAAAGTCCCACACACTGCTAGAAGGCCAAATATTTTTTCAGAGCTAGATGCAGAAAAAAATATATTCAGTTTGCAACCTGATGGAGGTCTGTATAGATGGATTAATAGAACAAGTCCCACACACAGCTAGAAGCCCAATATTTTTTCAGAGGTAGATGCAGAAAAAAATATATTCAGTTTGCAACCTGATGGAGGTCAGTATAGATGGACTAATACAACAAGTCCCACACACAGCTAGAAGCCCAATATTTTTTCAGAGGTAGATGCAGAAAAAAATATATTCAGTTTGCAACCTGATGGAGGTCTGTATAGATGGATTAATAGAACAAGTCCCACACACAGCTAGAAGCCCAATATTTTTTCAGAGGTTGATGCAGAAAAAAATATATTAAGTTTGCAACCTGATGGAGGTCAGTATAGATGGACTAATACAACAAGTCCCACACACAGCTAGAAGCCCAATATTTTTTCAGAGGTAGATGCAGAAAAAAATATATTCAGTTTGCAACCTGATGGAGGTCTGTATAGATGGATTAATAGAACAAGTCCCACACACAGCTAGAAGCCCAATATTTTTTCAGAGGTAGATGCAGAAAAAAATATATTCAGTTTGCAACCTGATGGAGGTCTGTATAGATGGATTAATAGAACAAGTCCCACACACAGCTAGAAGCCCAATATTTTTTCAGAGGTAGATGCAGAAAAAAATATATTCAGTTTGCAACCTGATGGAGGTCAGTATAGATGGACTAATACAACAAGTCCCACACACAGCTAGAAGCCCAATATTTTTTCAGAGGTAGATGCAGAAAAAAATATATTAAGTTTGCAACCTGATGGAGGTCTGTATAGATGGATTAATAGATCAAGTCCCACACACAGCTAGAAGCCCAATATTTTTTCAGAGGTAGATGCAGAAAAAAATATATTCAGTTTGCAACCTGATGGAGGTCAGTATAGATGGACTAATACAACAAGTCCCACACACAGCTAGAAGCCCAATATTTTTTCAGAGGTAGATGCAGAAAAAAATATATTCAGTTTGCAACCTGATGGAGGTCTGTATAGATGGATTAATAGAACAAGTCCCACACACAGCTAGAAGCCCAATATTTTTTCAGAGGTAGATGAAGAAAAAAATATATGCAGTTTGCAACCTGATGGAGGTCAGTATAGATGGACTAATACAACAAGTCCCACACACAGCAAGAAGCCCAATATTTTTTCAGAGCTAGATGCAGAAAAAAATTATATTCAATTTGCAACCTGATGGAGGTCAGTATAGATGGACTAATAGAATGATGCTATGCCCAAAAGATTTTACTTCACTAGGTGCAGTAAAAAAATTGGTATTCTATACACAGGTGGTATATCTTGCAACACAGATAGGCTACTCCACTGACTAACACACTCTGCAATAGTCCAAAAAGGATTAGCTTTGCTAGATTCAGCCAAATGCTGTGAAAAAAACTTGCACAGCACTGGCACAGACCTGCCTGGCAAAAACTGATAGGAACTGATGTAACCTAGTCCTGAAAAGGACTCCAATTACAATTAGTCTTTACTCCCACAATCTATCTATTTAAGAGCACAGACCTGCCTGATAAAAGTCGTAGGAAATGCTGTAACCTAGTCCTTAAAAGGACTGCAATCACAACTATTCCCTACTCCCAAGCTATCTGTAGATTTGTGCGAAAATTGGCTTGAAATTAACAAGGTATAGCGCACACAGCAACAGCGGTGCCGTCTAACACGCAGCTGCAGCAGTGAAAAAATGGTGGCGACGGGGAAAATGTCTTGGTCTTATAGGGCAAGGACATGTGACATACACTGCCAATGACACATGCCCTTGCTTGTGTGAAAAAAAGAACTTCGCTCCGTGTGTGCGCTGCTGATAGGCTGACAGATTGCACCTCCCCACTGTAAATGCGGGAAAGAGAAAAAAAAATGGAGATCTTCATTGTTCCTGCAGAGATCCATCCCCTGCCCCTCTCCCCACCCCGCTGTACACTCAAACTGCGTATTAACATTAATTTTCATCATTACTGAGAAAAAATCCAGTTATGATTTTGGTGCACGAACAGTTATCGAACATAACCTCGAACAGCCGAATTTTTCTCAAATTGTTCGTGTTCGCCGAACGGCTCGAACACCGCCCAAAACAGCTCGAATTTGAGATTGGCGAACAGTTCGAGTAGAACAACGCTCATCTCTAATGATGAGACTCAAATACCTGATTGGAGCGACAACTTTAGTTTTTTGTCAGGGCAGGAAGAGGTTGGCTCTGAGGACGACGGGTGTGATAACACACAGGGTGATGATGACGAGGTTGGAGATCCCACTTACTGTCAACCCACAGTCAGCCAGTTGATGAGGTCAGCAGAGGAGGTGGAGGAGGATGTGACTAGCCCAGGGGATGGAGATGACTCGGTACCCGGGCCTTTGCCTGGCCTTGGGGATGTCGCGGTGGTCGGCTCCCAGGCCCGTACCCTGGGGTCACTCTTTAAAAGGGTGCATAATTGTTAATTTTATAAGAGTTCGTGGCGCCACCTGTGGTATCTGGTGAGAAGCACCAGCGCTGCAGCAGTCCACTGAGGCCGGTGATAAGGCAGCTCGATGGTATAGCTCCCCACAGGTGGAGCTAGGCCTCAGAAAAGCGTATGCAGGGGGAATGCAGGACAGGCGAGACCCAGATGGGTCAGAGCAAGAACGGGAACAGACACGGTAGTCACTTCAGTACCTTTTACTGGTGGAAATTCAGGCACATCCCGGAGAACTGTAGGGTGAAGGGTGCATATCAGGATCCTCCCCAATGAGCGGGTGTAGGGCCTATTGTTTCTTGCCTCTGCGTAGTAAGTTTCTGACCTGCCTGGAGCTAGGCCTAACTTTGTCTCTGTCCTTCGCTGGCTGACCTTGTGGTAGTGCCTTGTCTTGGAGTTCACGCTCCCAGTATGCGGGGCCTAAGCATCTCCTGGCTCTGTTACGTATCAGCACCTTAGCAATCCTGGGACTTCTAGTTCTCCAGGGATTCCGGTTATGCCTTACTGGGTCATAGAGATCCCGGTAAGCTCGGATCCGGTGTCCTGTAAAAGCTTCGGGGTGAGCTGGTTAAGCTCCTCTGGCCCTTATGTACTAACTCTCCACTCGCCTTCGGCCTACTCGGGCCCTCACTAGGCTATACACACTATCGGCAGCTTGCAGCGCTTCACCGATCTTATGGCGCTGGCACACCTTAAGCTCTAACTGGGCTCCCTGAATCTAGCTAGCAGGAGCCTCGTGCTCCACTGCTGAACTATTAACTGAGTTATCTAGACTAGACTGAGCTCCACTGCAGACTGACCTCTCTTAGGTTTCTCTACTGCAGGAACTCTTCAGAGGAACTGAACTGCCTAGCTCCCCTTCCCTATTTATATCCCTAACGGGCTCCCTCTGCTGGTCTGAGGTGGAAGGTGGAGATGTGTGAATATTTATGGGGGCCTCTTGTGGAGGATTCCATCGATGCACTCTTCTAGGATCTGTGATTCCAAGCGCAGCTGAGCGTCACAGATGCTATTGACGACGAGGTTAGGTTGCGCCTTCCTGGACAGAGACGGAGTACTGGAAGCACGTCAACAACTGCATCCTCAACCACAACTCTGCCTCTGACCACAAGTCGTAGTGGCTCTTCAGGTCGCATGGGCTCTAAGCCTTGCATAGCCTGGGCATTTTTTCAGATCGAGAAGGATGACCCAACTCGTGTTATCTGTAATATTTGTCACCCAAAGCTAAGTAGAGGCCAAAAAATCCATAGTTTGAGTACTTCATGCATGAACCGTCACATGGATATGAAGCATAAGTTGCAGTGGGAAGCTCACTGTGCTACAATGCGGCCTAGCGGGCTGGGCCAACCACCGTCTGCCCCATCTTGTGCATCGGCGGCCTCTTCATCCTCTGTGACTGGGGGGGACACCAGTCACACATGTTTTTGGACACAGACCTGCCACCTCTTTACCCGCAACAGCCAGTGTGCTTGGCAGGTCATCATTTAATTTGGAAGTGGAAAGACCAGCTGGTGTTGAGCGCTCTCCAACATCGAGAGCACCACCTTTGGATCAAGGCAACCTAACTTTTCCGCCTGCATCTTCCTCACAGACTGGCAGTTTGCCGGGGACACCCTACTCAACATAAGCACAACAGCCAGCCCTCAGTCCCTCAGATGTGGACAAGTAAAAGACCATTTCCTCCTAGCCATGAGAAAGCTAAGAGGTTGAATTTCACCATCTGCAAGCTGTTGGCTACAGAAATGCTGCCTTTCCGCCTGGTGGACACAGAGGATTTTCGAGACCTTATGTCCGTCGCAGTGCCCCAGTACCAGATGCCCAGTCGGCCCTACTTCTCAAAGAAAGGTGTGCCTGCGCTACACCAGCATGTCGCACACAACATCACCGCTTGTTTGAGAAACTCTGTGTGTGACAGGGTGCATTTCACCACAGACACTTGGACGAGTAGGCATGGACAGGGGCGTTACATGTCGCTGACTGGGCGCTGGGTAACTATGGTGACAGCAGGACAAGGGGCTGTTGTCCAGTTCTTGCCGTCCCCACGAGTTGTACGTCAATCCTCTTTATCTAGAAGTTCCTCCACTGCTTCTGCCTCCTCAACCTCCTCTCGGTCCTCCACCTGCACCCAAAGCCTGTCTGGTCATGCCACCCGCTTTCTAACTGCGCAGAAGGAATCCTGCACACCTCCTTACTATGCTGGCAGCAGGGCTCAACGGCATCAGGCGGTGTTTACTTTGAAATGTCTGGGAAATGTGAGTCACACAGCTGAGGAGTTGTGGTCAGCTCAGGAGACCCAGTTTCATGAATGGTTGTCTCTACTGGATCTGCAACCAGGGAAGGCCGTGTGCGACAATGCTGCAAACCTGGGTGCGGCCCTTAACCGGGGCAATGTCACACACGTGCCTTGTATAGCTTACGTGTTGAACCTGGTTGTCCAGCAATTTTTAGCCCACTATCCTGGACTAGATGGCCTTCTGCAGAGGGCACGGTCGCTGTGTGCTCACTTCCGCCGTTCGCATGCCGCAGCTCAACGACTTACATCTCTACAGAAGTCGTTGGGCCTGCCAGTTCACCGGCTGAAATGCGATGTGCCGACACGGTGGAATTCAACTCTGTACATGTCGCAGCGACTGTGGCAGCACCGACAAGCCCTGGTGCAATACGTTCTGACGTATAGCCTGGGCCAACGAGATCGAGAGGTGGGGCAAATCACGCTGCTGGAGTGGTCCCAGATCAGGGACCTATGAAGTTGACGAGCCCCCTGGGCCGTGGGGTACCTGGAGCCGGGCCGGTAGACGCTGGGGATTGTAGTCACTGTGGCGGTGACCAGGTCCGTGACCCAGGGTGGTCAATCCAAGGGTAATTTGTATGTTTGGGTTTTATAATCTCCGACTACGCCACCTGTGGAGTGCGGCCAAGGGGGCCGCTGCTGCAGAACAGTCCTCTAAGCTGGTGGTTTTGCAGCAATGGTATTATTACTTCCCACAGGAAGAGTGTAGCTTCAGGGCAGTGTGGGTGGATGATGGTGGTTGTAGTGCAGGGAGTCAGTAATGAGCACAGAGTCCGTGTGATGCAGTCCCAAGATCTTTACTCACAGTTGTTGCAGTCCAGATTACAGGTACCAGAGCAATCTCCCCCGTCGTGCTGTGCGTACTCAGTGAGGGGCTCAGTCCACCCCCAGATAGCTCCGGAGTACTTAGCAGGACCCCCTTCTGTGTGTCCTTTCTCTGGCCTTCTCCCTGCCCCTCACACCCAGTGACACTTCTATCCGGTATCCTCGGGCCTTGGCGGGCGACGTGTGTTCCGTCCCCTGGGTCCTATGTGGCTACGTTCTTAGTGAGACTGGTGTGGACTTTGGCCTGCAGTACATGAAATGCTGCAGCCTCCGGTTTCTAGTTGAGCCTTGCTGTTTCTTCGCTAGTTGAGGGACCAGTTCCCCTTATCTGGCCTGACCCCTCTACCTCCTGGTAGCAGCGGGCGTACGGGTGGCCTTCTGCACGGCCCGTACCCCTAGGGTCCCTTCGGTTCCTGGAGCCTTCCTGCTCCCACTCCTCTCTTCTCTCCTTCAGTCCTGGACCTACCAGGCTTGGCCCGCCTCCGGAGCAGAGCTCATGCAGAGCCTCTGCTCCTGTCACTTCTCCTCATCTGACTGGCTTGCTCTTTATAAGATGGCTTCCTATTTATACTCTCCCTATCATGTGCTCCCCTAAGCTGCTTTCTCCACCCACACCCACTACATAGGACCCTCCCGCCAGCCAGGGACCTGGTACTGTTCTGTCCCTTAGGAGCAATCTCACCCTACCCCCACTGCGGGTATGTGTTGGATGCAGGTGTTAGGGTCCTGAGCCATACTCCTTACTTACCTGAGGGTGAGATACCACACCTCTGGGTGAGAAGGAGTACCTCTGTGGCGACTGAACCCTCAGGGGCGCCACACACCCTTCTGCACAGTTTTGAAATGGCGATGAAGATGTTTAGTGCTGATGATTAGTGTTGAGCCACCCCCGTAGTGTTCGAGTTCGGTTCGGTTCGTCGAACACCCGTGTGTTCGCCGAACTGTTCGTCGAACTGTTCGTCGAACACCTTCGAACACCGTTAAAACCAATGGCAGGCAAACAAAAACACATAGAAACACATAGAAAACACCTGCAAAGGTGTCCAAAAGCTGACAAACTGCTCAGAAGACATAACTAACACATGGAAAAGTGACAAGTACATATAGTCATGCGAAAATAAAAGAGGTGGAGGAGTAAAAGGAGGGGGAGACACAGATATAGGCATGTCATGCCCTTCTAAAATCCAAAAAGTGAGAAGCCGACACGGCCAGTCCGCTCCTGCCCGTGCCACCTCCGTGTCGCCGGGTTTGTGCCAGAGCCGCGGTGAACCCTGACGGCCAGCCCCCCTCTCCCAATACTGGTGCCTGTCCGCTGGTGAGTCGAGCGAGCCCCCCTGTGGTGGAGGCAGCTCTAAGCTTTTTAATTTAAATTGTCTCTCTAATTTGAATGAATACACTTTAAATCCATTTACAAGGATCTATTGGAGGGCAAGTCTCATGCCAGCAGCCGCGGTAATTCCAGCTCCAGTAGCGTCCACTAAAGCTGCTGCAGTTAAAAAGCTTTTATAAGGATCGAGCTCGGCTGTCCACCGCAAGGCATCCTACTGCCAGTCCCAGCCCCTATGCCTTGGGGTGCCTCCTGATGCTCTTCACTAAGTATCCCATGGTCCCGAAGCATTTCCTTTGAAAAAATTAAGTGTGTAAACTACAGGTGGTGCAGCTTGCTTAACAGCCGGGATAATCCGCTGACTAGCAGACACTGCTACTAGGCACAAAGTATTTCCTGGGCTAGATGCAGTTAAAAATTTGTAATTAGATACTCTCGTTGGATGCTGAGAAAGCATTCCATAGAGTCTCCTGGCACGCCATATATGATTCTCTTAAAAAGCTTGGGGTAGGGGTCTAGGGGACCCTTTTATAGCCAAAATCACGGCCCTGTATCGCAATACGTCACCTAGGCTGAAGATAAATGGAACTGTAGCACCCTGAGGGCTCGGTTGCTACAGACGTATTGCACCTCACCCAGAGGTGTGATATCTCACTCTCAGGTAAGGATGGAGTGTGGATCAGGACCCGACACCTGCATGCATTACACCACATTGCCGTGGGGCAGGGCGACCAATATGCCCCTGAGATGGGCACGACAGTCCCTGTCCCTGGCTGGAGTGGGGGGAGGGAACACTGAGGAAGGGGAACCCTGTAGTGCAGGAGCAGGGAGGAAGCAGTTCCTGGGTGCATTGAGAAGGGAGTATAAAAGGTGGGCACCATCTTAGTTCAGTGCAGAGAAGTCTGAGCAGAAGTGGCAGGGAGCAGGGGCTCTGCATGAGCTCTGCTCCGGAGGCGGGCCTAGTAACAGAGGCCCAGGCCTGGAAGAGGGAGAAGGAAGGAAGAGGAGCAGAGAAGGCTCCAGGAACGAGGAATGAAGGGATCCCAGGGGTGCGGACGGGCGAGTCGCCACCACATGCCCGAATCCACCTGCGTGGAGGGGTCAGGCCAAAGGGGGAGACCGGTCCCCGAACTAGTGGAGGCGGGAAACGACCCTCAGCTAGAAACCGGAGGCTCTGACATTTTATGTGGCGCAGCCCCTCGCTACACCCGCTAGGAAGGCACCACATAGGGTCAGGGAAACTGGCGCCAAGTTTACCAAGAGGAGGCCCGAGGCAGCCGGACAGAAGTGTTGGTAAGAAAGGCCAGACAAAGGACACACAAAGGGGGTCCTGTGAAGTGCTCCAAAGTTATCTGGGAGTTGTCTGAGCCCCTCACCTGGTGAGCACAGTACGACGTGGGCAGCCGTTACCTGCAGATGTGGTCTGGATAATAAGAACTGTGAGTAAAGGCCCTGAACTGCATCACTGACTCCGTGTCGTTACTGCTGCTGCCCTGCACCATCACCCCCATCCTCCGCATACACTGCCCTGAGGCTATACTCCTCCCGTGGGGAGTTATGCTACGCTCTGCTGCACCCACAACACCAGCCTCAGCGGTCTGCCCTGTAGCGGCGGTTCACTCTGACCGCAATCCACGGGTGGTGTAGTCGGACATTTAAACATCAAAACCACATAAATAGTTCCGCCACTGGTTTGACCGCCCTGAGCCACGGAACCGGGTCGCCGCCACGAAGACTACAACCACCAGCATCCACCAAAAAGGGTCCGGCTCCGGGTGTCCCAAGGCCCAGGGGGTGCGTCAGAACATTTTCATCACCTTTCACAATCACCAATGGGACAAGGCAGTGATGTCCTCTGTCCCCTCTCTTATACATCCTAGTGACGGAGCACCTACTCTCATTAATTCGCCATAACCCCAATATTAGGTGGATTGAGGTGGGAGGCACCGAGTACAAGTGCTCTCTATTTGCTGATGATGTCCTAGTATATATCACTCAATCACATATATCCATCCATGCTGTTATGGCTGAAATAGACTTCGCTGCATTGATTTTAAAATTTTACCATGTAACAAAGTGATCTGAGGCCCTCGATGTCTCCCTCCCCAAATCCATATAGGATTCCATCCAGTCCAACTTTCCCTTTGCCTGGCCCTCACAGGTTATCAAATACTTAGGATTTCCTATTCATAGAGACCTCTCCCATCTATGTTATCTTAATTTTGGGCCCTTTATTGAACAACTCCATACAGACCACGGTTGGCAAGTTAGAACTGTAAGATTCACTACGTGAACCACTGGTGTTTTGTGGAAAAGCACATGTACACTGCGTTCCAAATTATTATGCAAAAAGTGTTTAGGAGTGATAAGGGAAGAATTTGTTTGTTTGTCAGTTAAACTCATTGATGGTGATGTGTGTCAGGGCTCTTTATATCACTGTAAGCAATTGCAGACACCTGTGCTAATTAGTTTGGCAGGTGTGTCCAATGAAAGGCAAGACTACTTAAGAAGGCTCTCTCACATTATTAAGCAGCCTACATTTTCTGCCAAAATGGGAAAGAAAAAGGATGTGTCGGCTGCTGAGAAGCAACAAATTGTGGAGTGTTTAGGTCAAGGCATGACTACAATCAACTTTGTGCGATGATCAGGATGAAGTGTCTTGGCAATCAAGAAGTATGTAGCTGATTCACAGTACACACGTGTGCGTGCTGATAAGGGCAAATTGAGGACTCTTTCCTACAGGCAATTACGTCAGGTTGAAAGAGCAGCGGCAAAAAAGCCTTGTCATAGCAGCAGACAAGTTTTTGAAGCTGCTTGTGCCTCCAACGTCCCCCGAACAACAAGATGCAGGGTCCTTCAGAGGTTTGCAGCTGTGCATGCGCCATCCTGTCGACCTCCTCTATCCACTTCACACAAGCAGAAACGGCTCCAGTGGGCCAAACATTACATGAAGACTGATTTCAAAACTGTTTTGTTCACGGATGAGTGCCGTGCAGCGCTCGATGGTCCAGATGGATGGAGTGGAGGATGGCTGGTTGATGGACACCCCACGCAAACACGGCTACAGCGCCAACAAGGAGGAGGTGGAGTAATGTTTTGGGCTGGAATCATGGGGAGAGAGATTGTCGGCCCCTTTAGGATCCCTGAAGGCGCTAAAGATGAACTCCATAATGTATGTGGATTTTCTCAAACAGCACTTCCTGCCATGGTTCAAGAAGAAGAACCGTGTATTTCACAGCAAGATCATTTTTCTGCATGATAATGCACCATCTCATGCTGCACATAAAACATCTGCATCTCTGGCTGATATGGGCATAAAAGGGGACAAACTTATGGTGTGACCCCCATGCTCCCCTGACCTCTACCCCATTCAGAACCTTTGGAGCATCATTAAAAGGAGTGTCTATGATGGCGGGAGGCAGTTCACATCTAAGCAACAGCTCTGGGAGGGTATTCTGTCCTCATGCAAAACAATTGAAGCAGAAACCATCCAAAACCTGACAAATTCAATGGACGAGAGAGTTCAGAAGCTCCTTTCGAACAAGGGGTCCTTTGTGAAAATGTAACATCACCTAGAATAAAGTTTTGAGTTGAAAACTGTTTGATTTCAGTTTCTAACAACCTGCTAATGCTTATAATTTCAAAAATGACCATTTTTTTGGTCTTTATTAAAATGAAAAGGTTGATCGAAAAGTTTGGGGGATCTAAGAGTGTGGCAACCCAGTAGTCATGATTACTTCAAATTCTGACAATATGAGGGTCATGCTGCAGGTAGTGCAGCAAGAAGGCACTTATGTGCCTTGCGCATCTCGGAGCCCCAAAAATATTT
This sequence comes from Phyllobates terribilis, assembly GCF_046119375.1. Lineage (NCBI taxonomy): Eukaryota > Metazoa > Chordata > Amphibia > Anura > Dendrobatidae > Phyllobates > Phyllobates terribilis. The sequence continues at coordinate 739,444,697 of NW_027362761.1, read as the reverse complement.
TCCGGGCTAGATGCAGCTAAAAATTATTTTTAATTTTAAATCTGGTGAAGCTTTAGTATAGATGGCCTAATAGGATCAGTGCTGCACACTGCTACAAAGCCCAAATTATTTTCCAGTCAAGATACAGATAAACATGATTAGTAATTTGAAAGCTTAAAACGGTTGGTAGGGTGATTTTAACCAATCATCAAGCTTTTACTCTCCCCAGGATGACACAGGGGTAGAAAAGTCGTTTCGGATCCATGATTTGTTCATCTTTATGAACGTGAGTCTGTCTACATTATCAGTGGAGAGCCGCGTGCGCTTATCTGTCAGCACACCACCAGCAGCGCTGAACACACGTTCAGACAGAACGCTGGCTGCGGGGCATGACAAGATCTCCAAGGCGTAAGTGGCTACCTCCGGCCATTTATCCAGATTGGAAGCCCAAAAAGAGCAAGGGTCCAGTGACACAGTCGTGGCTTCAATGTTTACTTGGAGATACTCCTGTACCATCGTCTCTAGGCGTTGACTATGTGTCAGACTTCTTGTCTCCTGTGGCCTTGCAAAGGATGGGCTAAAAAAGTGGTGAAATGATTCCGCAAAATTGATGTTACCAGCAGATACTGTGGTTCTGTTACGGTTTGAGTGCTGAACACTTGACGGTCCCACGGTTGGCAAGTTGGAACTGTGAGATTCACTACGTGCACCACTGGTATTTTGTGGAAAAGCACATGTAAGATTCTGCAACAGTCTCTGCTGATACTCCTGCATGCGTGCATCCCTTTCTATGGCAGGAATAATTTCTGCAAATTTACTTTTGTACCGGGGATCTAACAGTGTGGCAACCCAGTAGTCAGGATTATTTCTAATTCTCACAATTCGAGGGTCATGTTGCAGGTAGTGCAGCAAGAAGGCACTCATGTGTGTTGCGCATCCAGGAGCACCAAGTCCCTGTTGTGTTGGTGGCGAGGTAACAATCATGCTTCCTTCCTCTGTCCTCTCCCCCCAACCTCGCACAACAGAAATGTGATCAAGGTCTCCCTTATCTGATGAGTCTTCCATCAGTTCGTCCTCCACTTCTTCCTGGGCTCCTGCACGTTCCTCACTAGTTTGGCTGCTACCATGCGCCCTGGTAAAACCATCTCCCCCACCCTCACATGCCTGCCGCCTTGGTGCTGCCGACCGTCTGGACCTTGCAGATGTTAGCCCTTCCGCATACAACTCCTCCTCCTCTACTTCCTCCACCTCCTCTTGTGCCACCACCTGACTCCGAATTCTGTTTAACATGTGCTCCAGCATGTAAATCACCGGAATAGTCATGCTGATAATGGCATCGTCAGCACTAAACATCTTCATCGCCATTTCAAAACTGTGCAGAAGGGTGCATAGGTCCCTGATCTGAGACCACTCCTCCAGCGTGATTTGCCCCACCTCTGAATCTCGTTGGCCCAGGCTATACGTCAGAACGTATTGCACCAGGGCTTGTCGGTGCTGCCACAGTCGCTGCAACAAGTGCAGAGTTGAATTCCACCGGGTAGGCACATCGCATTTTAGCCGGTGAAGTGGCAGGCCCAACGACTTCTGTAGAGATGTAAGTCGCTGAGCTGCGGGATGCGAACGGCGGAAGTGAGCACACAGCGACCGTGCCCTCTGCAGAAGGCCATCTAGTCTGGGATAGTGGGTTAAAAATTGCTGGACAACCAGGTTCAACACGTGAGCCATACAAGGCACGTGTGTGACATTGCCCCGGCGAAGGGCCGCACCCAGGTTTGCAGCATTGTCGCACACGGCCTTCCCTGGTTTCAGGTCCAGTGGAGACAACCATTCATGAAATTGGTTCTCCAGAGCTGACCACAACTCCTCAGCTGTGTGACTCACATTTCCCAGACATTTCAATGTAAAAACCGCCTGATGACGTTGAGCCCTACTGCCAGCATAGTAAGGAGGTGTGCAGGATCCCTTCTGCGCAGTTAGAAAGCTTGTGGCATGACCAGACAGGCTTTGGGTGCAGGTGGAAGACCGAGAGGAGGTTGAGGAGGCAGAAGCAGTGGAGGAACTTTGACATAAAGAGGATTGACGCACAACTCGTGGGGACGGCAAGACTTGGACAGCAGCCCCTTGTCCTGCTGTCACCATAGTTACCCAGTGCCCAGTCAGCGACATGTAACGCCCCTGTCCATGCCTACTCGTCCAAGTGTCTGTGGTGAAATGCACCCTGTCACACACAGAGTTTCTCAAAGAAGCGGTGATGTTATGTGCGACATGCTGGTGGAGCGCAGGCACACCTTTCTTTGAGAAGTAGTGCCGACTGGGCATCTGGTACTGGGGCACTGCGACGGACATAAGCTCTCGAAAATCCTCTGTGTCCACCAGGCGGAAAGGCAGCAATTCTGTAGCCAAGAGCTTGCAGATGGTGAAATTCAACCTCTTAGCTTTCTCATGGCTAGGAGGAAATGGTCTTTTACTTGTCCACATCTGAGGGACCGAGGGCTGGCTATTGTGCTTAGACGGGGTTGATAAGGGTGTCCCCGGCAAACTGCCGGTCTGTGAGGAAGATGCAGGCGGACATGTTAGGTTGCCTTGATCCAAAGGTGGTGCTATCGATGTCGGACAGCGCTCAACACCAGCTGGTGTTACCACCTCCAAAGAAAATGATGACCTGCCAATCACCCTGGCTGTTGCGGGTAAAGAGGTGGCAGGTCTGCGCCCCAAAACAGGTGTGACTGCTGTCCCCCCAGTCACAGAGGATGAAGAGGCCGCGGATGCACAAGATATGGCAGACGGTGGTTGGCCCGGCCGGCTAGGCCGCATTGTAGCACACTGAGCTTCCCACTGCAACTTATGCTTCATGTCCATGTGCCGGTTCATGCATGAAGTACTCAAACTATGTATTTTTTGGCCTCTACTTAGCTTTTGCTGACAAATGTTACAGATAACACGAGTTGGGTCATCTTTATCGATCTGAAAAAATGCCCAGGCTATGCAAGGCTTAGCAGCCATGCGACCTGAAGAGCCACCACGACTTGTGGTGAGAGGCAGAGTTGTGTTTGAGGATGCAGTTGTTGACGTGCTTCCAGTACTACGTCTCTGTCCAGGAAGGCGCAACCTGACCTCGTCGTCACTAGCATCTTCCTCCACCTCCTCTGCTGACCTCATCTCTTGGCTGACTGTGGGTTGACAGTAAGTGGGATCTCCGACCTCATCATCATCACCCTGTGCGTTATCACACCCGTCGTCCTCAGAGCCAACCTGTTCCTGCCCTGACAAAAAACTAAAGTTGTCGCTCCAATCAGGTATTTGAGTCTTATCATCGTCTTCCTCATTGTCTCCACCAACCGGAGTTACAGTTTGGGAATGAGGGTCTACATTATGGTCAGAACCTTCTGCGTCTGGTCCTGGATCCGACTCATAAAGATTCTGGGCATCAGTGCAGATCATTTCCTCGTCTGGATTCACAGAAGCGCTGGAGTCGACCTCTGATTCCCAGGCTATAGTATGAGTAAACAGCTCTGCAGACTCAACCATCTGTTCTACCTCATACTCAGACGGGCAGCTGGAGATTTGGGAGCTGTGAGGAAGCAAGTGCGATTTGGGTGACACCTTTGAGGACTGGAGTATTTGTGATGTTGAAGTTGATGTGGAGGAGAGCCCACTTAAAGGAGCACTTGATATCCGTTGAAGCACCTGCTGTTTTTGTGCCTCATCTGGAATTTGTAGCGATTGACGTGGCCGTAAGAAAGGGATCTTATCACATTGTCCGCTAAAAGAAGTAGACATTTTAGTTTGGCTGGAAGATGGTCTTTCTTCTGCAGATGTTACTGTTGCTTTAACACCTACCCCACGGACACAACCTTTTTTCCCCTTCCCAACACGCCTATTCCCCTTTCCACCAGCAGCAGGCCTTTTTCCACTCATTTTGGTGGTTAACTAATTCACAACTCTGGAGTTGTTTGCACAAAAAAACAATGGATGGTAACCGAGCAGAGCTGAGTGGCCAAACTGTGGTATTAGGCCAAAACTATTGGCTGGGTTAGATGCAGAAAAAAATTATTTTGAATTTGCAACCTGATGGAGGTCAGTATAGATGGATTAATAGAACAAGACCCACACACAGCTAGAAGCCCAATATTGTTTCAGAGGTACTGTAGATGCAGATAAAAATTAGTTTTAATTTGCCACCTGATGGAGGTCAGTATAGATGGACTAATAGAGAAAGTCCGACACACTACTAGAAGGCCAAATATTTTTTCAGAGGTAGATGCAGAAAAAAATATATTCAGTTTGCAACCTGATGGAGGTCAGTATAGATGGACTAATAGAGAAAGTCCGACACACTACTAGAAGGCCAAATATTTTTTCAGAGCTAGATGCAGAAAAAAATTATATTCAGTTTGCAACCTGATGGAGGTCAGTATAGATGGATTAATAGAACAAGACCCACACACAGCTAGAAGCCCAATATGTTTTCAGAGGTAGATGCAGAAAAAAATATATTCAGTTTTCAACCTGATGGAGGTCAGTATAGATGGACTAATACAACAAGTCCCACACACAGCTAGAAGCCCAATATTTTTTCAGAGGTAGATGCAGAAAAAAATATATTCAGTTTGCAACCTGATGGAGGTCAGTATAGATGGACTAATACAACAAGTCCCACACACAGCTAGAAGCCCAAATATTTTTTCAGAGGTACTGTAGATGCAGATAAAAATTAGTTTTAATTTGCAACCTGATGGAGGTCAGTATAGATGGACTAATAGAGAAAGTCCGACACACTACTAGAAGGCCAAATATTTTTTCAGAGCTAGATGTAGAAAAAAATTATATTCAGTTTGCAACCTGATGGAGGTCAGTATAGATGGATTAATAGAACAAGACCCACAGACAGCTAGAAGCCCAATATTTTTTCAGAGGTAGATGCAGAAAAAAATATATTCAGTTTGCAACCTGATGGAGGTCAGTATAGATGGACTAATACAACAAGTCCCACACACAGCTAGAAGCCCAATATTTTTTCAGAGGTAGATGCAGAAAAAAATATATTCAGTTTGCAACCTGATGGAGGTCAGTATAGATGGACTAATACAACAAGTCCCACACACAGCTAGAAGCCCAAATATTTTTTCAGAGGTACTGTAGATGCAGATAAAAATTAGTTTTAATTTGCAACCTGATGGAGGTCAGTATAGATGGACTAATAGAGAAAGTCCGACACACTACTAGAAGGCCAAATATTTTTTCAGAGCTAGATGCAGAAAAAAATTATATTCAGTTTGCAACCTGATGGAGGTCAGTATAGATGGACTAATAGAGAAAGTCCAACACACTACTAGAAGGCCAAATATTTTTTCAGAGCTAGATGCAGAAAAAAATTATATTCAGTTTGCAACCTGATGGAGGTCAGTATAGATGGATTAATAGAACAAGACCCACACACAGCTAGAAGCCCAATATTTTTTCAGAGGTAGATGCAGGAAAAAAATATATTCAGTTTGCAACCTGATGGAGGTCAGTATAGATGGACTAATACAACAAGTCCCACACACAGGTAGAAGCCCAAATATTTTTTCAGAGGTACTGTAGATGCAGATAAAAATTAATTTTAATTTGCAACCTGATGGAGGTCAGTATAGATGGACTAATAGAATGATGCTATGCCCAAAAGATTTTACTTCACTAGGTGCAGTAAAAAAATTGGTATTCTATACACAGGTGGTATATCTTGCAACACAGATAGGCTACTCCACTGACTAACACACTCTGCAATAGGCCAAAAAGGATTAGCTTTGCTAGATTCAGCCAAATGCTGTGAAAAAAACTTGCACAGACCTGCCTGGCAAAAACTGATAGGAACTGATGTAACCTAGTCCTGAAAAGGACTCCAATTACAATTAGTCTTTACTCCCACAACCTATCTATTTAAGAGCACAGACCTCCCTGATGTACAGCGGGGTGGGGGGAGGGGCAGGGGATGGATCTCTGCAGGAACAATGAAGATCTCCATTTTTTTTTCTCTTCCCCGCATTTACAGTGGGGAGGTGCAATCTGTCAGCCTATCAGCAGCGCACACACGGAGCGAACTGCTTTTTTCCACACAAGCAAGGGCATGTGTCATTGGCAGTGTATGTCACATGTCCTTGCCCTATAAGACCCAGCCATTTTCCCCGTCACCACCATTTTCTCACTGCTGCAGCTGCGTGTTAGACGGCACAGCTGTTGCTGTTTGCGCTATAGCTTGTTAATTTCAAGCCAATTTTCGCACAAATCTACAGATTGCTTGGGAGTAGGGAATAGTTGTGATTGCAGTCCTTTTAAGGACTAGGTTACAGCATTTCCTATGACTTTTATCAGGCTGGTCTGTGCTCTTAAATAGATAGGTTGTGGGAGTAAAGACTAATTTTCAGGACTAACTTACATCAGTTCCTATCAGTTTTTGCCAGGCAGGTCTGTGCCAGTGCTAGCTAAGTTTTTCTCATAGCATTTGGCTGAATCTAGCAAAGCTAATGCTTTTTGGCCTATTGCAGAGTGTGTTAGTCAGTGGAGTAGCCTATCTGTGTTGCAAGCTACACCACCTGTGTATAGAATACCAATTTTTTTACTGCACCTAGTGAAGTAAAACCTTTTGGGCATAGCATCATTCTATTAGTCCATCTATACTGACCTCCATAAGGTTGCAAATTGAATATAATTTTTTTCTGCATCTAGCTCTGAAAAAATATTTGTCCTTCTAGCAGTGTGTGGGAATTGTTCTACTAGTCCATCTATACTGACCTCCATCAGGTTGCAAATTAAAAATATTTTTTGTCTGCATCTAGCTCTGAAAAAATATTTGGCCTTCTAGCAGTGTGTGGGACTTGGTCTATTAGTCCATCTATACTGACCTCCATCAGGTTGCAAATTAAAAATATTTTTTTTGTCTGCATCTAGCTCTGAATAAATATTTGGTCTTCTAGCAGTGTGTGGGACTTGTTCTATTAGTCCATCTATACTGACCTCCATCAGGTTGCAAACTGAATATAATTTTTTTCTGCATCTACCTCTGAAAAAATATTTGGGCTTCTAGCAGTGTGTGGGACTTGTTTTATTAGTCCATCTATACTGATCTCTATCAGGTTGCAAATTAAAAATAATTTTTATCTGCATCTAGCTCTGAAAAAATATTTGGCCTTCTAGCAGTGTGTGGGACTTGTTCTATTAGTCCATCTATACTGACCTCCATCAGGTTGCAAATTAAAAATAATTTTTTGTCTGCATCTAGCTCTGAAAAAATATTTGTCCTTCTAGCAGTGTGTTGGACTTGTTCTACTATTCCATCTATACTGACCTCCATCAGGTTCCAAATTAAAAATAATTTTTATCTGCATCTAGCTCTGAAAAAATATTTGTCCTTCTAGTAGTGTGTGGGACTTGATCTACTAGTCCATCTATACTGACCTCCATCAGGTTGCAAACTGAATATAAATTTTTTCTGCATCTACCTCTGAAAAAATATTTGGGCTTCTAGCAGTGTGTGGGACTTGTTCTATTAGTCCATCTATACTGACCTCCATCAGGTTGCAAATTCAAAATAATTTTTTGTCTGCATCTAGCTCTGAAAAAATATTTGGCCTTCTAGCAGTGTGTGGGACTTGTTCTATTAGTCCATCTATACTGACCTCCATCAGGTTGCAAACTGAATATAATTTTTTTCTGCATCTACCTCTGAAAAAATATTTGGGCTTCTAGCTGTGTGTGGGACTTGTTCTATTAGTCCATCTATACTGACCTCCATCAGGTTGCAAACTGAATATAATTTTTTTCTGCATCTAGCTCTGAAAAAATATTTGGGCTTCTAGCAGTGTGTGGGACTTGGTCTATTAGTCCATCTATACTGACCTCCATCAGGTTGCAAATTGAATATAATATTTTTCTGCATCTAGCTCTGAAAAAATATTTGGGCTTCTAGCAATGTATGGGACTTGTTCTATTAGTCCATCTATACTGACCTCCATCAGGTTGCAAATTGAATATATTTTTTTTCTGCATCTAACCCAGCCAATAGTTTTGGCCTATTACCACAGTTTGGCCACTCATCCCTGCTCGGTTCCGATCCATTGTTTTTTTGTGCAAACAACTCCAGAGTTGTGAATTAGTTAACCACCAAAATGAGTGCTGCTGGTGGAAAGGGGAATAGGCGTGTTGGGAAGGGGAAAAAAGGTTGTGTCCGTGGGGTAGGTGTTAAAGCAACAGTAACATCTGCAGAAGAAAGACCATCTTCCAGCCAAACTAAAATGTCTACTTCTTTTAGCGGTCAATGTGATAAGATCCCTTTCTTACGACCACGCCAATCGCTACAAATTCCAGATGAGGCACAAAAACAGCAGGTACTTCAACGGATATCAAGTGTTCCTTTAAGTGGGCTCTCCTCCACATCAACTTCAACATCACAAATACTCCAGTCCTCAAAGGTGTCACCCCAATCGCACTTGCTTCCTCACAGCTCCCAAATCTCCAGCTCCCCGTCTGAATATGAGGTAGAACAGATGGTTGAGTCTGCAGAGCTGTTTACTCATACTATAGCCTGGGAATCAGAGGTCGGCTCCAGCGCTTCTGTGAATCCAGACGAGGAAATGATCTGCACTGATGCCCAGAATCTTTATGAGTCGGATCCAGGACCAGACGCTGAAGGTTCTGACCATAATGTAGACCCTCATTCCCAAACTGTAACTCCTGTTGGTGGAGACAATGAGGAAGATGATGATGAGACTCAAATACCTGATTGGAGCGACAACTTTAGTTTTTTGTCAGGGCAGGAACAGGTTGGCTCTGAGGACTACGGGTGTGATAACGCACAGGGTGATGATGATGAGGTTGGAGATCCCACTTACTGTCAACCCACAGTCAGCCAAGAGATGAGGTCAGCAGAGGAGCTGGAGGAGAATGCTAGTGATGACGAGGTCAGGTTGCGCCTTCCTGGACAGAGACGTAGTACTGGAAGCACGTCAACAACTGCATCCTCAGACACAACTCTGCCTCTCACCACAAGTCGTGGTGGCTCTTCAGGTCGCATGGGTGCTAAGCCTTGCATAGCCTGGGCATTTTTTCAGATCGATAAAGATGACCCAACTCGTGTTATCTGTAACATTTGTCAGCAAAAGCTAAGTAGAGGCCAAAAAATACATAGTTTGAGTACTTCATGCATGAACCGGCACATGAACATGAAGCATAAGTTGCAGTGGGAAGCTCACTGTGCTACAATGCGGCTTAGCCGGCCGGGCCAACCACTGTCTGCCATATCTTGTGCATCCGCGGCCTCTTCATCCTCTGTGACTGGGGGGACAGCAGTGACACCTGTTTTGGGGTGCAGACCTGCCACCTCTTTACCCGCAACAGCCAGCGTGATTGGCAGGTCATCATTTTCTTTGGAGGTGGTAACACCAGCTGGTGTTGAGCGCTGTCCGACATCGATAGCACCACCTTTGGATCAAGGCAACCTAACATGTCCACCTGCATCTTCCTCACAGACCGGCAGTTTGCCGGGGACACCCTTATCAACCCCGTCTAAGCACAATAGCCAGCCCTCGGTCCCTCAGATGTGGACAAGTAAAAGACCATTTCCTCCTAGCCATGAGAAAGCTAAGAGGTTGAATTTAACCATCTGCAAGCTCTTGGCTACAGAAATGCTGCCTTTCCGCCTGGTGGACACAGAGGATTTTTGAGACCTTATGTCCGTCGCAGTGCCCCAGTACCAGATGCCCAGTCGGCACTACTTCTCAAAGAAAGGTGTGCCTGCGCTCCATCAGCATGTCGCACACAACATCACCGCTTCTTTGAGAAACTCTGTGTATGACAGGGTGCATTTCACCACAGACACTCAGACGAGTAGGCATGGACAGGGGCGTTACATGTCGCTGACTGGGCACTGGGTAACTGTGATGACAGCAGGACAAGGGGCTGCTGTCCAAGTCTTGCCGTCCCCACGAGTTGTGCGTCAATCCTCTTTATCTCAAAGTTCCTCCACTGCTTCTGCCTCCTCAACCTCCTCTCGGTCCTCCACCTGCACCCAAAGCCTGTCTGGTCATGCCACAAGCTTTCTAACTGCGCAGAAGGGATCCTGCACACCTCCTTACTATGCTGGCAGTAGGGCTCAACGTCATCAGGCGGTTTTTACATTGAAATGTCTGGGAAATGTGAGTCACACAGCTGAGGAGTTGTGGTCAGCTCTGGAGAACCAATTTCATGAATGGTTGTCTCCACTGGACCTGAAACCAGGGAAGGCCGTGTGCGACAATGCTGCAAACCTGGGTGCGGCCCTTCGCCGGGGCAATGTCACACACGTGCCTTGTATGGCTCACGTGTTGAACCTGGTTGTCCAGCAATTTTTAGCCCACTATCCCAGACTAGATGGCCTTCTGCAGAGGGCACGGTCGCTGTGTGCTCACTTTCTCTGTTCGCATCCCGCAGCTCAGCGACTTACATCTCTACAGAAGTCATTGGGCCTGCCACTTCACCGGCTAAAATGCGATGTGCCTACCCGGTGGAATTCAACTCTGCACATGTTGCAGCGACTGTGGCAGCACCGACAAGCCCTGGTGCAATACGTTCTGACGTATAGCCTGGGCCAACGAGATCCAGAGGTGGGGCAAATCACGCTGGAGGAGTGTTCTCAGATCAGGAACCTATGCACCCTTCTGCACAGTTTTGAAATGGCGACGAAGATGTTTAGTGCTGACGATGCCATTATCAGCAAGACTATTCCGGTGATTTACATGCTGGAGCACAAGTTAAACAGAATTCGGAGTCAGGTGGTGGCACAAGAGGAGGTGGAGGAAGTAGAGGAGGAGGAGTTGTATGCGGAAGGGCTAACATCTGCAAGGTCCAGACGGTCGGCAGCACCAAGGCGGCAGGCATGTGAGGGTGGGGGAGATGGTTTTACCAGGGCGCATGGTTGCAGCCAAGCTAGTGAGGAAGGTGCAGGAGCCCAGGAAGAAGTGGAGGACGAACTGATGGAAGACTCATCAGATGAGGGAGACCTTGATCACATTTCTGTTGTGCGAGGTTGGGGGGAGAGGACAGAGGAAGGAAGCATGATTGTTACCTCGCCACCAACACAACAGGGACTTGGTGCTCCTGGATGCGCAACACACATGAGTGCCTTCTTGCTGCACTACCTGCAACATGACCCTCGAATTGTGAGAATTAGAAATAATCCTGACTACTAGGTTGCCACACTGTTAGATCCCCGGTACAAAAGTAAATTTGCAGAAATTATTCCTGCCATAGAAAGGGATGCACGCATGCAGGAGTATCAGCAGAGACTGTTGCAGAATCTTACATGTGCTTTTCCACAAAACACCAGTGGTGCACGAGCTGAATCTCACAGTTCCAATTTGCCAACCGTCGAGTGTTCAGCACTCAAACCGTAACAGAAACACAGTATCTGCTGGTAACATCAATTTTGCGGAATCATTTCACCACTTTTTTAGCCCATCCTTTGCAAGGCCACAGGAGACAAGGAGTCTGACACATAGTCAACGCCTAGAGATGATGGTACAGGAGTATCTCCAAGTAAACATTGAAGCCATGACTGTGTCACTGGACCCTTGCTCTTTTTGGGCTTCCAATCTGGATAAATGGCCGGAGCTAGCCACTTATGCCTTGGAGATCTTGTCATGCCCCGCAGCCAGCGTTCTGTCTGAATGTGTGTTCAGCGCTGCTGGTGGTGTGCTGACAGATAAGTGCACGCGGCTCTCCACTGATAATGTAGACAGACTCACGTTTATAAAGATGAACAAATCATGGATCCGAAACGACTTTTCTACCCCTGTGTCATCCTGGGGAGAGTAAAAGCTTGATGATTGTTTAAAATCACCTCAACAACCATTTTAAGCTTTCAAATTACTAATCATGTTTATCTGTATCTTGGCTGGAAAATAATTTGGGCGTTGTAACAGTGTGCAGTACTGATTCTATTAGGCCATCTATACTAAGCTCCACCAGATTTAAAATTAATAATAATTTTTAGCTGCATCTAGCCCGGAAAATAATTTTGGGGCTCCGAGATGCGCACATAAGTGCCTTCTGGCTGCACTACCTGCAACATGACCCTCAGATTGTCAGAATTCGAAGTAATCCTGACTACTGGGTTTCCACACTCTTAGATCCCCCACACTCTTCGATCAACCTTTTCATTTTAATAAATACCAAAAAAATAGTCATTTTTGAAATTATAAGCATTAGCAGGTTATTAGAAACTGAAATCAAACAGTTTTCAACTCAAAACTTTATTCTAGGTGATGTTACATTTGCACATAGGACCCCTTGTTCGAAAGGAGCTTCTGAACTCTATCGTCCATTGAATGTCAGGTTTTGGATGGTTTCTGCTTCAATTGTTTTGCATGAGGACAGAATACCCTCCCTGAGCTGTTGCTTAGATGTGAACTGCCTCCCGCCATCATAGACACTCCTTTTGATGATGCTCCAGAGGTTCTGAATGGGGTAGAGGTCAGGGGAGCATGGGGGTCACAGCATAAGTTTGTCCCCTTTTATGCCCATATCAGCCAGAGATGCAGATGTGTTATGTGCAGCATGAGACGGTGCATTATCATGCATAAAAATGATCTTGCTGTGGAATACACGGTTCTTCTTCTTGAACCATGGCAGGAAGTGCTGTTTGAGAAACTCCACATACATTATGGAGTTCATCTTTACCCCTTCAGGGATCCTAAAGGGGCCGACAATCTCTCTCCCCATGATTCCAGCCCAAAACATTACTCCACCTCCTCCTTGTTGGCGCTGTAGGCGTGTTTGCGTGGGGTGTCCATCAACCAGCCATCCTCCACTCCATCCATCTGGACCATCGAGCGTTGCACAGCACTCATCCGTGAACAAAACAGTTTTGAAATCAGTCTTCATGTAATGTTTGGCCCTCTGTAGCCGTTTCTGCTTGTGCGAAGTGGATAGAGGAGGTCGACAGGATGGCGTATGCACAGCTGCAAACTTCTAAAGGACCCTGCATCTTGTTGTTCGGGGGACTTTGGAGGCAACAGCAGCTTCAAAAACTTGTCTGCTGCTATGACAAGGCTTTTTTGCCGCTGCTCTTTTAACCTGACGTAATTGCCTGTAGGAAAGAGTCCTCAATTTGCCCTTATCAGCACGCACACGTGTGTACTGTGAATCAGCTACATACTTCTTGATTGCCAAGACACTTCATCCTGAACATGACACAATGTTGATTGTAGTCATGCCTTGACCTAAACACTTCGCAATTTGTTGCTTCTCAGCAGCCGACACATCCTTTTTCTTTCCCATTTTGGCAGAAAATGTAGCTGCTTAATAATGTGGGACAGCCTTCTTAAGTAGTCTTGCCTTTCATTGGACACACCTGCCAAACTAATTAGCACAGGTGTCTGCAATTGCTTACAGTGATATAAAGAGCCCTGACACACATCACCATCAATGAGTTTAACTGACAAACAAACAAATTTTTCCCTTATCACTCCTAAGCACTTTTTGCATAATAATTTGGAGCACAGTGTACATGTGCTTTTCCACAAAACACCAGTGGTTCACGTAGTGAATCTTACAGTTCTAACTTGCCAACCGTGGTCTGTATGGAGTTGTTCAATAAAGGGCCCAAAATTAAGATAACATAGATGGGAGAGGTCTCTATGAATAGGAATTCCTAAGTATTTGATACCCTGTGAGGGCCAGGCAAAGGGAAAGTTGGACTGGATGGAATCCTGTATGGATTTGGGGAGGGAGACATCGAGGGCCTCAGACTTCGCTGCATTGATTTTAAAATTTGACCATGTAACAAAGTGATCTATTTCAGCCATAACAGCAGGGATGGATATATGTGATTGAGTGATATATACTAGGACATCATCAGCAAATAGAGAGCACTTGTACTCGGTGCCTCACACCTCAATCCACCTAATATTGGGGTTATTGCGAATTGATGAGAGCAGGCGCTACATCACTAGGATGTATAAGAGAGGGGACAGAGGACATCCCTGCCTTGTCCCATTGGTGATTATGAAAGGTGATGAAAATGTTCTGACGCGCTCCCTGGGCCTTGGGACACCCGGAGCCGGACCCTTATTGGTGGATGCTGGTGGTTGTAGTCTCCGTGGCGGCGACCCGGTTCCGTGGCTCAGGGCGGTCAAACCAGTGGCGGAACTATTTATGTGGTTTTGATGTTTAAATGTCCGACTACGCCACCCGTGGATTGCGGTCAGAGTGAACCGCCGCTGCAGGGCAGACCGCTGAGGCTGGTGTTGTGGGTGCAGCAGAGCGTAGCATAATTCCCCATGGGAGGAGTATAGCCTCAGGGCAGTGTATGCGGAGGATGAGGGTGATGGTGCAGGGCAGCAGCAGTAACGACACGGAGTCAGTGATGCAGTCCAGGGCCTTTTCTCACAGTTCTTATTATCCAGACCAGGTCTGCAGGTAACGGCTGCCCACGTTGTACTGTGCTCACCAGGTGAGGGGCTCAGACAACTCCCAGATAACTTTGGAGCGCTTCACAGGACCCCCTTTGTGTGTCCATTGTCTGGCCTTTCTTACCAACCCTTCTGTTCGGCTGCCTCGGGCCTCCTCTTGGTAAACTTGGCGCCAATTTCCCTGACCCTATGTGGTGCCTTTCTAGCGGGTGTAGCGAGCGGCTGCACCACATAAAATGTCACAGCCTCCGGTTTCTAGCTGAGGGTCGTTTCCCGCCTCCACTAGTTTCGGGGACCAGTCTCCCCCTTTGGCCTGACCCCTCCACGCAGGTAGATTCCGGTGTGCGGTGGCGACTCGCCCGTCCGCACCCCTGGGATCCCTTCGTTCCTCGTTCCTGGAGCTTTCTCCGCTCCTCTTCCTTCCTTCTCCCTCTTCCAGGCCTGGGCCTCTGTTACTAGGCCCGCCTCCGGAGCAGAGCTCATGCAGAGCCCCTGTTCCCTGTCACTTCTGCTCAGACTTCTCTGCACTGAACTAAGATGGTGCCCACCTTTTATACTCCCTTCTCAATGCACCCAGGAACTGCTTCCTCCCTGCTCCTGCACTACAGGGTTCCCCTTCCTCGGTGTTCCCTCCCCCCACTCCAGCCAGGGACAGGGACTGTCGTGCCCATCTCAGGGGCATATTGGTCGCCCAGCCCCACGTCAATGTGGTGTAATGCATGCAGGTGTCGGGTCCTGATCCACACTCCATCCTTACCTGAGAGTGAGATATCACACCTCTGGGTGAGGTGCAATACCTTTGTAGCAACCGAGCCCTCAGGGTGCTACAGTTCCATTTATCTTCAGCCTAGGTGACGTATTGCGATACAGGGCCGTGATTTGGGCTATAAAAGGGTCCCCTAGACCCCCTACCCCAAACTTTTAAAGAGAATAATATATGGCGTGCCAGGAGACTATGGAATGCTTTCTCAGCATCCAACGAGAGTATCTAATTACAAATTTTTAACTGCATCTAGCCCAGGAAATACTTTGTGCCTAGTTGCAGTGTCTGCTAGTCAGCGGATTATCCCGGCTGTTAAGCAAGCTACACCACCTGTAGTTTGGACACTTAATTTTTTCAAAGGAAATGCTTCGGGACCACGGGATACTCAGTGAAGAGCATCAGGAGGCACTCCAAGGCATAGGGGCTGGGACTGGCAGTAGGATGCCTTGCGGTGGACAGCCGAGCTCGATCCTTATAAAAGCTTTTTAACTGCAGCAGCTTTAGTGGACGCTACTGGAGCTGGAATTACGCGGCTGCTGGCTTGAGACTTGCCCTCCAATAGATCCTTGTAAATGGATTTAAAGTGTATTCATTCAAATTAGAGAGACAATTTAAATTAAAAAGCTTAGAGCTGCCTCCACCACAGGGGGGCTCGCTCGACCCACCAGCGGACAGGCACCAGTATTGGGAGAGGGGGGCTGGCCGTCAGGGTTCACCGCGGCTCTGGCACAAACCCGGCGACACGGAGGTAGCACGGGCAGGAGCGGACTGGCCGTGTCGGCTTCTCACTTTTTGGATTTTAGAAGGGCATGACATGCCTATATCTGTGTCTCCCCCTCCTTTTACTCCTCCACCTCTTTTCTTTTCGCATGACTATATGTACTTGTCACTTTTCCATGTGTTATTTATGTCTTCTGAGCAGTTTGTCAGCTTTTGGACACCTTTGAAGGTGTTTTCTATGTGTTTCAATGTGTTTTTGTTTGCCTGCCATTGGTTTTAACGGTGTTCGAAGGTGTTCGACGAACAGTTCGACGAACAGTTCGGCGAACACACGGGTGTTCGACGAACCGAACCGAACTCGAACACTACGGGGGTGGCTCAACACTAATTCCTACGTTTCTATATATTTGGTCTTTGTAGCCATATATTTTCCAGACAAATATGCCAGATATAGTGAAAAATGAAGTATTAAGTGAGCATAAAATCATATGTTATTGTACTGGTATTTATAAACATGGATTCTTCAAGTTGATTCCTGGTAAACAAATGATTTGCAAAATGTATTAAAAGTATATAAGTATAGAATGTGCTGTGCATTGCACTAGGTGCAAATTTAAAAACTTTGTTTGCCCCAAGAACCTGTTTTATGTCTCACTCAATGAATAACCAGACTATTTAGACCACAACATTGCTTAGACCTTGGGTTCCTTTTAGACTCTTATGTCATTATTTATCCACTTCTATAATAAATTTGTTTATGCCATAGCCAGCCAACTTTTGTAATAATAATATTAACATTTTCTAGAAAGGAATCTGGTAAAAAGCCTAGGCTTCATAGGATAAGAATGCCCAAAGCAGACTAATTAAATAACATTTGTACCATTCAAACAAAATTTAATCCTCGCTTTTCTTAGATACTTGAGTAGAGATGAGCGTTGTTCTACTCGAACTGTTCGCCAATCTCAAATTCGAGCTGTTTTGGGCGGTGTTCGAGCCGTTCGGCGAACACGAACGATTTGAGAAAAATTCGGCTGTTCAAGGTTATGTTCGATAACTGTTCGTGCACCAAAATCATAACTGGATTTTTTTCAGTAATGATGAAAATTAATGTTAATACGCAGTTTGAGTGTACAGCGGGGTGGGGGGAGGGGCAGGGGATGGATCTCTGCAGGAATAATGAAGATCTCCATTTTTTTTTCTCTTTCCCGCATTTACAGTGGGGAGGTGCAATCTGTCAGCCTATCAGCAGCGCACACACGGAGCGAAGTGCTTTTTTTCACACAAGCAAGGGCATGTGTCATTGGCAGTGTATGTCACATGTCCTTGCCCTATAAGACCAAGACATTTTCCCCGTCGCCACCATTTTCTCACTGCTGCAGCTGCGTGTTAGACGGCACCGCTGTTGCTGTGTGCGCTATACCTTGTTATTTTCAAGCCAATTTTCGCACAAATCTACAGATAGCTTGGGAGTAGGGAATAGTTGTGATTGCAGTCCTTTTAACGACTAGGTTACAGCATTTCCTACGACTTTTATCAGGCAGGTCTGTGCTCTTAAATAGATAGGTTGTGGGAGTAAAGACTAATTGTAATTGGAGTCCTTTTCAGGACTAGGTTACATCAGTTCCTATCAGTTTTTGCCAGGCAGGTCTGTGCCAGTGCTGTGCAAGTTTTTTTCACAGCATTTGGCTGAATCTAGCAAAGCTAATCCTTTTTGGCCTATTGCAGAGTGTGTTAGTCAGTGGAGTAGCCTATCTGTGTTGCAAGATATACCACCTGTGTATAGAATACCAATTTTTTTACTGCAGTGAAGTAAAATCTTTTGGGCATAGCATCATTCTATTAGTCCATCTATACTGACCTCCATCAGGTTGCAAATTGAATATAATTTTTTTCTGCATCTAGCTCTGAAAAAATATTTTGCCTTCTAGCAGTGTGTGGGACTTTCTCTATTAGTCCATCTATACTGACCTCCATCAGGTTGCAAATTAAAAATAATTTTTATCTGCATCTAGCTCTGAAAAAATATTTGGGCTTCTAGCTGTGTGTGGGACTTGTTCTATTACTCCATCTATACTGACCTCCATCAGGTTGCAAATTGAATATAATTTTTTTCTGCATCTAGCTCTGAAAAAATATTGGGCTTCTAGCTGTGTGTGGGACTTGTTGTATTAGTCCATCTATACTGACCTCCATCAGGTTGCAAATTGAATATAATTTTTTTCTGCATCTAGCTCTGAAAAAATATTGGGCTTCTAGCTGTGTGTGGGACTTGTTGTATTAGTCCATCTATACTGACCTCCATCAGGTTGCAAACTGAATATATTTTTTTCTACATCTAGCTCTGAAAAAATATTGGGCTTCTAGCTGTGTGTGGGACTTGTTCTATTAATCGATCTATACAGACCTTCATCAGGTTGCAAACTGAATATAATTTTTTTCTGCATCTAGCTCTGAAAAAATATTTGGCCTTCTAGCAGTGTGTGGGACTTTCTCTATTAGTGCATCTATACTGACCTCCATCAGGTTGCAAACTGAATATAATTTTTTACTGCATCTAGCTCTGAAAAAATATTTGGCCTTCTAGCAGTGTGTGGGACTTTCTCTATTAGTCCATCTATACTGACCTCCATCAGGTTGCAAACTGAATATAATTTTTTTCTGCATCTAGCTCTGAACAAATATTTGGCCTTCTAGCAGTGTGTGGGACTTTCTCTATTAGTCCATCTATACTGACCTCCATCAGGTTGCAAATTAAAAATAATTTTTATCTGCATCTACCTCTGAAAAAATATTTGGGCTTCTAGCTGTGTGTGGGACTTGTTCTATTACTCCATCTATACTGACCTCCATCAGGTTGCAAATTGAATATAATTTTTTTCTGCATCTAGCTCTGAAAAAATATTGGGCTTCTAGCTGTGTGTGGGACTTGTTGTATTAGTCCATCTATACTGACCTCCATCAGGTTGCAAACTGAATATATTTTTTTCTGCATCTACCTCTGAAAAAATATTGGGCTTCTAGCTGTGTGTGGGACTTGTTCTATTAATCCATCTATACAGACCTCCATCAGGTTGCAAACTGAATATAATTTTTTTCTGCATCTAGCTCTGAAAAAATATTTGGCCTTCTAGCAGTGTGTGGGACTTTCTCTATTAGACCATCTATACTGACCTCCATCAGGTTGCAAATTAAAAATAATTTTTATCTGCATCTAGCTCTGAAAAAATATTTGGGCTTCTAGCTGTGTGTGGGACTTGTTCTATTACTCCATCTATACTGACCTCCATCAGGTTGCAAATTGAATATAATTTTTTTCTGCATCTAGCTCTGAAAAAATATTGGGCTTCTAGCTGTGTGTGGGACTTGTTGTATTAGTCCATCTATACTGACCTCCATCAGGTTGCAAACTGAATATATTTTTTTCTGCATCTACCTCTGAAAAAATATTTAGCCTTCTAGCAGTGTGTGGGACTTGTTCTATTAGTCCACCTATACTGACCTCCATCAGGTTGCAAATTCAAAATAATTTTTTGTCTGCATCTAGCTCTGAAAAAATCTTTGGCCTTCTAGCAGTGTGTGGGACTTTCTCTATTAGTCCATCTATACTGACCTCCATCAGGTTGCAAACTGAATATTTTTTTTTCTGCATCTACCTCTGAAAAAATATTTGGGCTTCTAGCTGTGTGTGGGACTTGTTCTATTAGTCCATCTATACTGACCTCCATCAGGTTGCAAATTGAATATAATTTTTTTCTGCATCTAACCCAGCCAATAGTTTTGGCCTAATACCACAGTTTGGCCACTCAGCTCTGCTCGGTTCCCATCCATTGTTTTTTTGTGCAAACAACTCCAGAGTTGTGAATTAGTTAACCACCAAAATGAGTGGAAAAAGGCCTGCTGCTGGTGGAAAGGGGAATAGGCGTGTTGGGAAGGGGAAAAAAGTTGTGTCCGTGGGGTAGGTGTTAAAGCAACAGTAACATCTGCAGAAGAAAGACCATCTTCCAGCCAAACTAAAATGTCTACTTCTTTTAGCGGACAATGTGATAAGATCCCTTTCTTACGGCCACGCCAATCGCTACAAATTCCAGATGAGGCACAAAAACAGCAGGTGTTTCAACGGATATCAAGTGCTCCTTTAAGTGGGCTCTCCTCCACATCAACTTCCACATCACAAATACTCCAGTCCTCAAAGGTGTCACCCCAATCGCACTTGCTTCCTCACAGCTCCCAAATCTCCAGCTGCCCGTCTGAGTATGATGTAGAACAGATGGTTGAGTCTGCAGAGCTGTTTACTCATACTATAGCCTGGGAATCAGAGGTCGACTCCAGCGCTTCTGTGAATCCAGACGAGGAAATGATCTGCACTGATGCCCAGAATCTTTATGAGTCGGATCCAGGACCAGACGCAGAAGGTTCTGACCATAATGTAGACCCTCATTCCCAAACTGTAACTCCTGTTGGTGGAGACAATGAGGAAGACGATGATGAGACTCAAATACCTGATTGGAGCGACAACTTTAGTTTTTTGTCAGGGCAGGAACAGGTTGGCTCTGAGGACGACGGGTGTGATAACGCACAGGGTGATGATGATGAGGTTGGAGATCCCACTTACTGTCAACCCACAGTCAGCCAAGAGATGAGGTCAGCAGAGGAGGTGGAGGAAGATGCTAGTGACGACGAGGTCAGGTTGCGCCTTCCTGGACAGAGACGTAGTACTGGAAGCACGTCAACAACTGCATCCTCAAACACAACTCTGCCTCTCACCACAAGTCGTGGTGGCTCTTCAGGTCGCATGGGTGATAAGCCTTGCATAGCCTGGGCATTTTTTCAGATCGATAAAGATGACCCAACTCGTGTTATCTGTAACATTTGTCAGCAAAAGCTAAGTAGAGGCCAAAAAATACATAGTTTGAGTACTTCATGCATGAACCGGCACATGGACATGAAGCATAAGTTGCAGTGGGAAGCTCAGTGTGCTACAATGCGGCCTAGCCGGCCGGGTCAACCACCGTCTGCCATATCTTGTGCATCCGCGGCCTCTTCATCCTCTGTGACTGGGGGGACAGCAGTCACACCTGTTTTGGGGCGCAGACCTGCCACCTCTTTACCCGCAACAGCCAGCGTGATTGGCAGGTCATCATTTTCTTTCGAGGTGGTAACACCAGCTGGTGTTGAGCGCTGTCCGACATTGATAGCACCACCTTTGGATCAAGGCAACCTAACATGTCCGCCTGCATCTTCCTCACAGACCGGCAGTTTGCCGGGGACACCCTTATCAACCCCGTCTAAGCACAACAGCCAGCCCTCGGTCCCTCAGATGTGGACAAGTAAAAGACCATTTCCTCCTAGCCATGAGAAAGCTAAGAGGTTGAATTTCACCATCTGCAAGCTCTTGGCTACAGAAATGCTGCCTTTCCGCCTGGTGGACACAGAGGATTTTCGAGACCTTATGTCCGTCGCAGTGCCCCAGTACCAGATGCCCAGTCGGCACTACTTCTCAAAGAAAGGTGTGCCTGCGCTCCACCAGCATGTCGCACACAACATCACCGCTTCTTTGAGAAACTCTGTGTGTGACAGGGTGCATTTCACCACAGACACTTGGACGAGTAGGCATGGACAGGGGCGTTACATGTCGCTGACTGGGCACTGGGTAACTATGGTGACAGCAGGACAAGGGGCTGCTGTCCAAGTCTTGCCGTCCCCACGAGTTGTGCGTCAATCCTCTTTATGTCAAAGTTCCTCCACTGCTTCTGCCTCCTCAACCTCCTCTCAGTCTTCCACCTGCACCCATAGCCTGTCTGGTCATGCCACAAGCTTTCTAACTGCGCAGAAGGGATCCTGCACACCTCCTTACTATGCTGGCAGTAGGGCTCAATGTCATCAGGCAGTTTTTACTTTGAAATGTCTGGGAAATGTGAGTCACACAGCTGAGGAGTTGTGGTCAGCTCTGGAGAACCAATTTCATGAATGGTTGTCTCCACTGGACCTGAAACCAGGGAAGGCCGTGTGCGACAATGCTGCAAACCTGGGTGCGGCCCTTCGCCGGGGCAATGTCACACACGTGCCTTGTATGGCTCACGTGTTGAACCTGGTTGTCCAGCAATTTTTAGCCCACTATCCCAGACTAGATGGCCTTCTGCAGAGGGCACGGTCGCTGTGTGCTCACTTCTGCCGTTCGCATCCCGCAGCTCAGCGACTTACATCTCTACAGAAGTCGTTGGGCCTGCCACTTCACCGGCTAAAATGCGATGTGCCTACCCGGTGGAATTCAACTCTGCACATGTTGCAGCGACTGTGGCAGCACCGACAAGCCCTGGTGCAATACGTTCTGACGTATAGCCTGGGCCAACGAGATCCAGACGTGGGGCAAATCACGCTGGAGGAGTGGTCTCAGATCAGGGACCTATGCACCCTTCTGCACAATTTTGAAATGGCGACGAAGATGTTTAGTGCTGACGATGCCATTATCAGCATGACTATTCCGGTGATTTACATGCTGGAGCACATGTTAAACAGAATTCGGAGTCAGGTGGTGGCACAAGAGGAGGTGGAGGAAGTAGAGGAGGAGGAGTGGTATGCGGAAGGGCTAACATCTGCAAGGTCCAGACGGTCGGCAGCACCAAGGCGGCAGGCATGTGAGGGTGGGGGAGATGGTTTTACCAGGGCGCAATGTAGCAGCCAAACTAGTGAGGAAGGTGCAGGAGCCCAGGAAGAAGTCGAGGACGAACTGATGGAAGACTCATCAGATGAGGGAGACCTTGATCACATTTCTGTTGTGCGAGGTTGGGGGGAGAGGACAGAGGAAGGAAGCATGATTGTTACCTCGCCACCAACACAACAGGGACTTGGTGCTCCTGGATGCGCAACACACATGAGTGCCTTCTTGCTGCACTACCTGCAACATGACCCTCGAATTGTGAGAATTAGAAATAATCCTGACTACTGGGTTGCCACACTGTTAGATCCCCGGTACAAAAGTAAATTTGCAGAAATTATTCCTGCCATAGAAAGGAATGCACGCATGCAGGAGTATCAGCAGAGACTGTTGCAGAATCTTACATGTGCTTTTCCACAAAACACCAGTGGTGCACGTAGTGAATCTCACAGTTCCAACTTGCCAACCGTGGGACCGTCAAGTGTTCAGCACTCAAACCATAACAGAACCACAGTATCTGCTGGTAACATCAATTTTGCGCAATCATTTCACCACTTTTTTAGCCCATCCTTTGCAAGGCCACAGGAGACAAGAAGTCTGACACATAGTCAACGCCTAGAGACGATGGTACAGGAGCATCTCCAAGTAAACATTGAAGCCATGACTGTGTCACTGGACCCTTGCTCTTTTTGGGCTTCCAATCTGGATAAATGGCCGGAGCTAGCCACTTACGCCTTGGAGATCTTGTCATGCCCCGCAGCCAGCGTTCTGTCTGAACGTGTGTTTAGCGCTGCTGGTGGTGTGCTGACAGATAAGCGCACGCGGCTCTCCACTGATAATGTAGACAGACTCACGTTCATAAAGATGAACAAATCATGGATCCGAAACGACTTTTCTACCCCTGTGTCATCCTGGGGAGAGTAAAAGATGGATGATTGGTTAAAATCACCCTACCAACCGTTTTAAGCATTCAAATTACTAATCATGTTTATCTGTATCTTGGCTGGAAAATAATTTGGGCTTTGTAGCAGTGTGCAGCACTGATTCTATTAGGCCATCTATAATAAGCTCCACCAGATTTAAAATTACTAATCATGTTTATCTGTATCTTGGCTGGAAAATAATTTGGGCTTTGTAGCAGTGTGCAGCACTGATCCTATTAGGCCATCTATACTAAGCTCCACCAGATTTAAAATTAATAAGAATTTTTACCTGCCTCTAGCCCGGAAAATAGTTTTGGGGCTCCGAGATGCGCAAGACACCTAAGTGCCTTCTTGCTGCACTACCTGCAACATGACCCTTATATTGTCAGAATTCGAAGTAATCATGACTACTGGGTTGCCACACTCTTAGATCCGCCAAACTTTTCGATCAACCTTTTCATTTTAATAAATACCAAAAAAATGGTCATTTTTGAAATTATAAGCATTAGCAGGTTATTAGAAACTGAAATCAAACAGTTTTCAACTCAAAACTTTATTCTAGGTGATGTTACATTTTCACATAGGACCCCTTGTTCGAAAGGAGCTTCTGAACTCGTCCATTGAATTTGTCAGGTTTTGGATGGTTTCTGCTTCAATTGTTTTGCATGAGGACAGAATACCCTCCCAGAGCTGTTGCTTAGATGTGAACTGCCTCCCGCCATCATAGACACTCCTTTTGATGATGCTGCAGAGGTTCTGAATAGGGTAGAGGTCAGGGGAGCATGGGGGTCACACCATAAGTTTGTCCCCTTTTATGCCCATATCAGCCAGAGATGCAGATGTTTTATGTGCAGCATGAGATGGTGCATTATCATGCAAAAAAATGATCTTGCTGTGAAATACACGGTTCTTCTTCTTGAACCATGGCAGGAAGTGCTGTTTGAGAAAATCCACATACATTATGGAGTTCATCTTTAGCGCCTTCAGGGATCCTAAAGGGGCCGACAATCTCTCTCCCCATGATTCCAGCCCAAAACATTACTCCACCTCCTCCTTGTTGGCGCTGTAGCCGTGTTTGCGTGGGGTGTCCATCAACCAGCCATCCTCCACTCCATCCATCTGGACCATCGAGCGCTGCATGGCACTCATCCGTGAACAAAACAGTTTTGAAATCAGTCTTCATGTAATGTTTGGCCCACTGGAGCCGTTTCTGCTTGTGTGAAGTGGATAGAGGAGGTCGACAGGATGGCGTATGCACAGCTGCAAACCTCTGAAGGACCCTGCATCTTGTTGTTCGGGGGACGTTGGAGGCACCAGCAGCTTCAAAAACTTTTCTGCTGCTATGACAAGGCTTTTTTGCCGCTGCTCTTTTAACCTGACGTAATTGCTTGTAGGAAAGAGTCCTCAATTTGCCCTTATCAGCACGCACATGTGTGTACTGTGAATCAGCTACATACTTCTTCATTGCCAAGACACTTCATCCTGATCATGACACAATGTTGATTGTAGTCATGCCTTGACCTAAACACTCCACAATTTGTTGCTTCTCAGCAGCCGACACATCCTTTTTCTTTCCCATTTTGGCAGAAAATGTAGGCTGCTTAATAATGTGAGACAGCCTTCTTAAGTAGTCTTGCCTTTCATTGGACACACCTGCCAAACTAATTAGCACAGGTGTCTGCAATTGCTTACAGTGATATAAAGAGCCCTGACACACATCACCATCAATGAGTTTAACTGACAAACAAACAAATTCTTCCCTTATCACTCCTAAACACTTTTTGCATAATAATTTGGAACACAGTGTACATGTGCTTTTCCACAAAACACCAGTGGTTCACGTAGTGAATCTTACAGTTCTAACTTGCCAACCGTGGTCTGTATGGAGTTGTTCAATAAAGGGCCCAAAATTAAGATAACATAGATGGGAGAGGTCTCTATGAATAGGATTTCCTAAGTATTTGATACCCTGTGAGGGCCAGGCAAAGGAAAGTTGGACTGGATGGAATCCTATATGGATTTGGGGAGCGAGACATCGAGGGCCTCAGACTTCGCTGCATTGATTTTAAAATTTGACCATGTAACAAAGTGATCTATTTCAGCCATAACAGCATGGATGGATATATGTGATTGAGTGATATATACTAGGACATCATCAGCAAATAGAGAGCACTTGTACTCGGTGCCTCCCACCTCAATCCACCTAATATTGGGGTTATGGCGAATTGATGAGAGCAGGTGCTCCGTCACTAGGATGTATAAGAGAGGGGACAGAGAACATCCCTGCCTTGTCCCATTGGTGATTGTGAAAGGTGATGAAAATGTTCTGACGCGCCCCCTGGGCCTTGGGACACCCGGAGCCGGACCCTTTTTGGTAGATGCTGGTGGTTGTAGTCTCCGTGGCGGCGACCCGGTTCCGTGGCTCAGGGCGGTCAAACCAGTGGCGGAACTATTTATGTGGTTTTGATGTTTAAATGTCCGACTACGCCACCCTTGGATTGCGGTCAGAGTGAACCGCCGCTCCAGGGCAGACCGCTGAGGCTGGTGTTGTGGGTGCAGCAGAGCATAGCATAACTCCCCACGGGAGGAGTATAGCCTCAGGGCAGTGTATGCGGAGGATGGGGGTGACGGTGCAGGGCAGCAGCAGTAACGACACGGAGTCAGTGATGAAGTCCAGGGCCTTTACTCACAGTTCTTATTATCCAGACCACGTCTGCAGGTAACGGCTGCCCACGTCGTGCTGTGCTCACCAGGTGAGGGCTCAGACAACTCCCAGATAACTTTGGAGCGCTTCACAGGACCCCCTTTGTGTGTCCTTTGTCTGGCCTTTCTTACCAACCCTTCTGTCCGGCTGCCTCGGGCCTCCTCTTGGTAAACTTGGCGCCAGTTTCCCTGACCCTATGTGGTGCCTTCCTAGCGGGTGTAGCGAGGGGCTGCGCCACATAAAATGTCACAGCCTCCGGTTTCTAGCTGAGGGTCGTTTCCTGCCTCCACTAGTTTCGGGGACCGGTCTCCCCCTTTGGCCTGACCCCTCCACGCAGGTGGATTCGGGTGTGCGGTGGCGACTCGCCCGTCCGCACCCCTGGGATCCCTTCATTCCTCGTTCCTGGAGCCTTCTCCGCTCCTCTTCCTTCCTTCTCCCTCTTCCAGGCCTGGGCCTCTGTTACTAGGCCCGCCTCCAGAGCAGAGCTCATGCAGAGCCCCTGCTCCCTGCCACTTCTGCTCAGACTTCTCTGCACTGAACTAAGATGGTGCCCACCTTTTATACTCCCTTCTCAATGCACCCAGGAACTGCTTCCTCCCTGCTCCTGCACTACAGGGTTCCCCTTCCTCAGTGTTCCCTCCCCTCACTCCAGCCAGGGACAGGGACTGTCGTGCCCATCTCAGGGGCATATTGGTGGCCCTGCCCCACGGCAATGTGGTGTAATGCATGCAGGTGTCGGGTCCTGATCCACACTCCATCCTTACCTGAGAGTGAGATATCACACCTCTGGGTGAGGTGCAATACTTCTGTAGCAACCGAGCCCTCAGGGTAATACAGTTCCATTTATCTTCAGCCTAGGTGACGTATTGCGATACAGGGCCGTGATTTTGGCTATAAAAGGGTCCCCTAGACCCCTACCCCAAGCTTTTTAAGAGAATCATATATGGCGTGCCAGGAGACTCTATGGAATGCTTTCTCAGCATCCAACGAGAGTATCTAATTACAAATTTTTAACTGCATCTAGCCCAGGAAATACTTTGTGCCTAGTAGCAGTGTCTGCTAGTCAGCGGATTATCCCGGCTGTTAAGCAAGCTACACCACCTGTAGTTTTGACACTTAATTTTTTCAAAGGAAATGCTTCGGGACCACGGGATACTCAGTGAAGAGCATCAGGAGGCACCCCAAGGCATAGGGGCTGGGACTGGCAGTAGGATGCCTTGCGGTGGACAGCCGAGCTCGATCCTTATAAAAGCTTTTTAACTGCAGCAGCTTTAGTGGACGCTACTGGAGCTGGAATTACGCGGCTGCTGGCATGAGACTTGCCCTCCAATAGATCCTTGTAAATGGATTTAAAGTGTATTCATTCAAATTAGAGAGACAATTTAAATTAAAAAGCTTAGAGCTGCCTCCACCACAGGGGGGCTCGCTCGACCCACCAGCGGACAGGCACCAGTATTGGGAGTGGGGGGCTGGCCGCCAGGGTTCACAGCGGCTCTGGCACAAACCCGGCGACACGGAGGTGGCACGGGCAGGAGCGGACTGAACGTGTCGGCTTCTCACTTTTTGGATTTTAGAAGGGCATGACATGCCTATATCTGTGTCTCCCCCTCCTTTTACTCCTCCACCTCTTTTCTTTTCGCATGACTATATGTACTTGTCACTTTTCCATGTGTTAGTTGTGTCTTCTGAGCAGTTTGTCAGCTTTTGGACACCTTTGAAGGTGTTTTCTATGTGTTTCTATGTGTTTTTGTTTGCCTGCCATTGGTTTTAACGGTGTTCGTCGAACAGTTCGACGAACAGTTCGGCGAACACACGGGTGTTCGACGAACCGAACCAAACTCGAACACTACGGGGGTGGCTCAACACTATACTTGAGTCTTCAAAATTGGTTTGATGTATCTAGAGGCATGAGATGGAAAGTATTCCAATAGTCTTCCAGTGTTTCCCGATCACTGAATTGCTATCTGTACAGACATTTCAGAGCTGTGACTTGCATCTCATTAGGAAACAGATATTAATGGAAACATTGCAATAGGCTGAAATTGTTAAATGAATTATTCTCTAAAGCAGAAGTACAATGGAGAGAATGTAGATATTTCTAAAGACTCAGTGCGGTTGAACATTAATGCCTTAGTCATATTGTTCAACTTCCTTCCTACAACTGATGTGAGCAGTCATATATCTGACTATTAGTACAATCTGTACATATTTCATATTTCATAACACCACTCATATATAGTGTTCTGTCCTGCCTCTTACATAATGTGGCTGAATAGGTTTTATCACATGATATAAAGTCTATGTCCAGATATACTGTATTATGACTCTACCATTGAATGTACAAGCTCATGGAAAGCCCAATAAATTACATTACTGCCTTATAGGGTGGTTTTTTAAATGTGACTAAAATGTAATTCTAGAATTATGGAAACAGCATAACTTACTATGCTACTCTGTTATCGTGACCTCCATTCACTTGTATAAGAGTTACAGAAGCAACATCTCAGCAATGAATGTTAAGCTCATAAAATTTTGTCTTGCTAGTCAGAGTCCACCGAAGATTTTTTTGTGTGGCAAACATCATACACTCTGCTATACTTGAGCTACTACGTTAGTGGCGGTGAACCTCAGCTGTTTTCAGAGTAAAAAAAAAGATTTTTTCTGTTGCTAGCCAGAGGCCCAAAAAAATTTTTTTTCTGCCGCAAATGTGTTACACTCTGCCATAAGCCACCTAGTCCTTTCAGTGGCGGTGAAATTCAATTGTATTCAGAGCTTGTGCAGAGTCAAAAAATCAATTTTTGCTGTTCCTGATGTGATACAGCAGGCTAGATCTGAGTTTGAAATAGTTTGGAGAATATCTCCTATGTTACACAGGCCTCATCCACAGTAAAAAAAAAATACTTCGTTCTGTTAGTAACGTTATACAGCAAGCCATATCTTACCTTGTCATTTAGTGCCACTGAAATTCAGGTGTGTGCAGAGCTGTTGCAGAGGAAAAAAATCTAATTTTGTTTTGCTAACAGCATGCTCCTACCACAGTATCTGAGCAACATGAGTGGGAAAAAGAGAGGTCGTGTTGGAAGGGGGAATATGCTTGGTGTTCAAGGTATACGTGGGGTAGGTGGTAATGTTAGTGAAAGCACTAGTGAACCAACACCGTCATGTCCTATCCAAAGACAACAGACAACTTCTGTTACTGGACGGGCTACTTCACTCCCTTTCTTTTGGCAGTGGCACAACGATGTGCTTTGTAGATAAGGGCCAGAAAAAGCAGGTGCTTAAGTGAATGGCAAGCGCTGCTTCAAGTGGCCTCTCCACTTCTTCCTCCACTTCAACATCACACACAGTACAGTCCACAGAGGTGGCACCCCAGTTCCCCTTGCTGGCTACGTCGATGGTGCCGTCAACAAGGATTTGGATTTCTGGATCACGGAATGAATTACCTATATGATGGACTACTTGCTAGAGATGGGGTGCACCTTACGAAGACTGGAAAACATGTATTTGGAAGTCGCCTTGCTACACTCATCAGAAGAGCTTTAAACTAGAACAATGTGGGAAGGGAAGCAAAAGGCCAGAAAAAGCCATACAGCTGACAAATACTATTGAGATCTCTGCTGCTGGAAGTGGAAAGGAAGAACAAAGACAAAACAATTTAAATAATAAAAATATGGGAGGAAGAGAAACCAATCACAAACTAAAATGTTTTTATACAAATGCACAAAGCATGGGCAACAAACAAGGAGAATTGGAACTACTAATGCAGGAAAAGGAATATGATGTCATTGGAATCACTGAAACTTGGTGGGATGATACACATGATTGGAATAAAAGGCTAAAAGGATACAACTTATTTGCAAGAAACAGACTTGATAAACGAGGAGGAGGTGTTGCATTGTATGTTAGAAAAGCGTATATCTGCACAGAGATTGAAGCTTCAGAGACTGGGAGTTCTGTGGAAACTGTTTGGGTAAGAATACAAGGAGAGAACAACGGAAAGGACACCATTGTAGGCATTTACTACAGGCCACCTGGGCAAGCTGAAGATATGGATGAACTCTTTATGTATCAAATGACCAAGTTCTCCAAAAAATGTGACGTAGTGGTCATGGGAGATTTCAACTATCCAGACATTTGTTGGGAATCTCTCTCAAGTAAAACTAACAGGTCAAGCAAATTCTTATCCTCTCTTGCTGACAACTTTATCTTCCAAAAGGTAGGGGAGAAAACAAGGGGATCTGCTACTTTGGATCTAATCCTTATAAACAGGGAGGAAATGGTTGAGGAGGTAAAGGTGGCTGGGACCCTAGGAGGCAGCGATCATGCTATTATAGAATTTTGGATAACTAGAGGAGGAAGACATGTGAAGACTCAAACTTCAAGGTTAGATTTTAGAAAGGCAGATTTTAAGAGACTCAGAAAGAGAATAGGAGGGATCCAATGGCTGGATGTCCTTAAGGACAAATATGTCCAGGAAGGATGGGAAATTTTTAAAAATGAGATTCTCTAAGCACAATCGTTAACAATCCCGAAAAGTAGGAAGAATGGGAAGCATTTAAGGAAACCAGGATGGATGAACACAGAACTTAAACACATGCTAAAAAGAAAGAAAGAAATGTTTATTAAATGGAAAGAGGGAGGCATATCTAAAGAAGATTATAATGCAGTCTGCAGATCCTGCAGGGCACGTATCAGGTTAGCTAAAGCTGACAATGAATTAAGGCTTGCAAGAGATGTCAAAAGCAATAAAAAAGGATTTTGGGGGTATGTCAAAAGTAAAAGAAAAGTCAAAGATGCTATAGGATTTTTACAGGATGAAAATGGAGAAATGGTAAGAGAGGATGTTGAGAAGGCCGAACTTTTTAATTCCTATTTTGCATCTGTTTTCTCTCAGAAAGAAAATGTAACATCAACTGATCTTCACTGTCCTTTTAAAGGAATAGAGGAATCCAAGTTATCTGTAAACAGAAAGATTGTGAGGGAATATTTAGCTAACATAAATGAGTTCAAGTCTCCAGGTCCAGATGAATTACATCCCAGAGTACTGAAGGAGATCGTAGAAGAAATTTTAGAACCACTCTCCATAATCTTTGAAAATTCTTGGAGAACAGGAGAAGTCCCAGAAGACTGGAGAAGAGCAAATGTTGTTCCTATCTTCAAAAAGGGGAAGAAGGTGGACCCAGGGAACTATAGGCCGGTGAGTCTGACTTCTATACCAGGAAAGATCTTTGAACAAATTATTAAACAACATGTATGTAAGTACATGGATAAGAATGAAGTGATTAACCAGAGTCAGCATGGGTTTGTAACTAACAAGTCATGTCAGACTAACTTAATTTCCTTCTATGACAGAATCACTGACTGGGTGGATCAGGGAAATGCTGTAGATATAGTATATCTTGACTTCAGCAAAGCATTTGACATAGTATCTCACACTATCCTTATTGAAAAAATGACCAAGTATGCAATGGACCAGGCAACTGTTAGGTGGATTCATAACTGGCTTAGTGATTGGACTCAAAGTGTGGTTGTAAATGGCTTCACATCCAGCTGGATGAATGTCTCAAGTGGGGTACCATGGGGCTCCGTCCTGGGAACTGTATTGTTCAACATCTTTATCAATGATTTAGATGAAGGAATTGAGGGTAAACTGATTAAATTTGCTGATGACACAAAGCTAGGAGGGATAGCTAATACTAGAGAAGAGAGAGAGAGGATTCAAAAAGACCTAAATAAACTGGAGCAGTGGGCAGCAACCAACAGAATGGTTTTTAACAGGGAAAAATGCAAAGTACTACATCTGGGCAATAAAAATGAAAAAAGCATATACAGAATGGGAGGAATAGAGCTAAGCAACAGTACATGTGAAAAAGACTTAGGTATACTAATAGATCATAGACTGAACATGAGTCAACAGTGTGATGCAGCAGCAAAAAAGGCAAATACAATTCTGGGATGTATTAACAGAAGCATACAGTCTAGATCACGTGAAGTCATTATCGGTCTTTACTCCTCTTTGGTCAGACCTCATCTGGAATACTGTGTACAGTTTTGGGCACCACATTTTAAAAAAGACATAGACAAACTGGAGCAAGTTCAGAGAAGAGCGACCAGAATGGTGACTGGTCTGCAAATCATGTCCTATGAGGAACGGTTGCAGGATTTGGGAATGTTTAGCTTGCAATAAAGAAGACTGAGAGGAGACTTAATAGTTGTCTACAAATATGTCAAGGGCTGTCACATTGTAGAAGGATCATCTTTATTCTCATTTGCACAAGGAAAGACTAGAAGCAATGAGATGAAACTAAATGGGAGGAGACACAGATTAGATATTAGAAAAAACTTTTTGACAGTTAGGGTGATTAATGAGTGGAACAGGCTGCCACGAGAGGTGGTGAGTTCCCCTTCAATGGACGTCTTCAAACAGAGGCTGGACAGACATCTGTCTGAGATGATCTAGTGAATCCTGCTTTGAGCAGGGGGTTGGACCAGATGACCCAGGAGGTCCCTTCCAACTCTACCATTCTATGATTCTATGCTTCCCCCCCGTGTCACAACTGTCCAAGTGCCCAACTGACTGTAGCGAACTACAGATGGTCGAGTCTGTAGAACTATTCACCCATTCTATACCATGGGCATCAGAAGTGTACTCTAATTATTCACAGGGTCAAGAAGAGGATGAAAGCATCTGCACCAATGTCTAAAATTTTTTTTAGGTTCGATTCGGGGCAGGACCGAATAGGATCCAAACCGGTTCCTGACCCTCGTCACCAGACGTTAACCACCGGGGAGGAAGGTGATCCTGATGAGACTCATATACCTGAGGCTCATGCGGACTGTACTGTTCTGTCAGGGCAACAAAAGGAGAAGGGTCACTGTGAGGACGAGGAACGGGATCACACATTGGATGATGACGAGGTTGAAGATCCTACTTGGTGTGAACCCACAGTCACGCAGCCGAGTAGCTCATCTGAGGAGGTGGAGGTTACCTTCCGTCCTACGGTGCAGACACGGAGTGATGCAAGCACAAGGAGCACTGCATCCTTAGCCACAACTGTGGCTGTGGCCAGCAGCGGTTGCAGGTCTGCAGCTCACAGGGGTGGCAAGGGTGGCCTAGCCTGGGCCTTGTTTGAGACTGCAAAGGATGAGCCAACTCACGTTATCTGCACACTTTCCAATAAAAAACTCAGAAGAGGGAAAAACTGCAATAATTTGACCACTACATGCATGAACCTTCACATGCTCAATCAACATGCGTTACGCTGGGAATCTCACTGCGATAAAATGCAGACCAGCGGACCTCAACAACCATCAGCTGCCCCATCAAGCGAATCCACTGCTTCTTCCTCCTCCTCTGTTATGATGCCAAGTATTGGCACGCAGGCAGGGTCGGACTGGGGTGTCTGGGGCCCATAGGGGAAATTAACTCTAGGGGCCCACCTACAGCAATATGCAAATATCTGTTATCCGCTATCCCTGTTATAGTGGAGCATTGACTGGCGGCTCCTGCACATCTACTGTGCGACACTCTAACTGGGATGTACATGTTTGCATTAAAGGGCTTCTTTGGTTAAAACTAGTGTTGAGCGAGAACGTTCTGTTAACCCTTTCGCCGAGTATGCTCGGGCCGAGCTCCGAGTATTTACAGCTGCTCGGTGATATGTTTAAATCACTCCCGTGTCCATGATTGGCGACTGTTTGACAGGTTTAATACATGTGAGGAATGTCTATTTCTTACACAATCCTCACATGTAATAAAGCTGTCAAACAGTTGCAAATCATGCACAAGGGAGGGATTCAACCATATCACCGAGCAGCTGTAAATACTCGGAGCTCGGCCCGAGCATACTCGGACAGAACATACTCGCTCAACACTAGTTAAAACAAGTTATCATGGGCTCTACAGGATTGGTGATCACTTATTGAGCATGTGTGTCGGAAGATTGGAAAACGCACCTATCGGAAGAACGGGGAAGTTTTATCCCTGACAGAACACTTATCCCTATTTTAAAATGCAGCGGCTGGTGGGACGTCTGACCGCAGCTCTATTAATTCTCTTAGAGACTTGCAAAAAAGAGCAGCGCTCACAGCTACTGAGGGAATGAATGGATCAGTGGTCGCATCTCACATGGGGAGAAAAGCTCCACATTCTGCCAGTGTGTGCAAGCAGTCAGACCCCCACCAATCAATATTATCACTGATCCTGTGAAGAGGTGATTACTTATTTTCACCGGAGAACCCCTGTAAGTGCATCTCTGCCGCTCTGGTCCAAGTATTTAATCGCTAAGGCCACGGCCCTACTATCAGTATTCTGTCAGTATCCAGTCAGCATTTTTTCTCAGGAGTGGGAGCCAAAACCAGGTGATGAACAATCAGAGAAAGAGCTAATAGAAATAAGTCACCAATTCTGCATTTATCAACCATTCCTGGTTTTGGCAGCCACTCCTGAGCAAAATACTGACCAAATACTGATGGTGGGGCTGTGGCCTAATGGAAAAAAATATTTTCCTAGTTAATATCAGCGAGAACAAAATGACCGCCATACACAACACAGTCCACTATATCAACACCAATAATACCACATACAAAAGGGACAAATATCTTCACACCAAGACTAGATCACATATTACCACCACATAGTGACTAGAGATGAGCGTTGTTCTACTCGAACTGTTCGCCAATCTCAAATTCGAGCTGTTTTGGGCGGTGTTCGAGCCGTTCGGCGAACACGAACAATTTGAGAAAAATTCGGCTGTTCGAGGTTATGTTCGATAACTGTTCGTGCACCAAAATCATAACTGGATTTTTTCTCAGTAATGATGAAAATTAATGTTAATACGCAGTTTGAGTGTACAGCGGGGTGGGGGGAGGGGCAGGGGATGGATCTCTGCAGGAACAATGAAGATCTCCATTTTTTTTTCTCTTTCCCGCATTTGCAGTGGGGAGGTGCAATCTGTCAGCCTATCAGCAGCGCACACACGGAGCGAAGTGCTTTTTTTCACACAAGCAAGGGCATGTGTCATTGGCAGTGTATGTCACATGTCCTTGCCCTATAAGACCAAGCCATTTTCCCCGTCGCCACCATTTTCTCACTGCTGCAGCTGCGTGTTAGACGGCACCGCTGTTGCTGTGTGCGCTACACCTTGTTAATTTCAAGCCAATTTTCGCACATATCTACAGATAGCTTGGGAGTAGGGAATAGTTGTGATTGCAGTCCTTTTAAGGACTAGGTTACAGCATTTCCTACGACTTTTATCAGGCAGGTCTGTGCTCTTAAATAGATAGATTGTGGGAGTAAAGACTAATTGTAATTGGAGTCCTTTTCAGGACTAGGTTACATCAGTTCCTATCAGTTTTTGACAGGCAGGTCTGTGCCAGTGCTGTGCAAGTTTTTTTCACAGCATTTGGCTGAATCTAGCAAAGCTAATCCTTTTTGGCCTATTGCAGAGTGTGTTAGTCAGTGGAGTAGCCTATCTGTGTTGCAAGCTACACCACCTGTGTATAGAATACCAATTTTTTTACTGCAACTAGTGAAGTAAAACCTTTTGGGCATAGCATCATTCTATTAGTCCATCTATACCGACCTCCATAAGGTTGCAAATTGAATATAATTTTTTTCTGCATCTAGCTCTGAAAAAATATTTGTCCTTCTAGCAGTGTGTGGGAATTGTTCTACTAGTCCATCTATACTGACCTCCATCAGGTTGCAAATTAAAAATATTTTTTGTCTGCATCTAGCTCTGAAAAAATATTTGGCCTTCTAGCAGTGTGTGGGACTTGGTCTATTAGTCCATCTATACTGACCTCCATCAGGTTGCAAATTAAAAATATTTTGCAAGATATACCACCTGTGTATAGAATACCAATTTTTTTACTGCACCTAATGAAGTAAAATCTTTTGGGCATAGCATCATTCTATTAGTCCATCTATACTGACCTCCATCAGGTTGCAAATTGAATATAATTTTTTTCTGCATCTAGCTCTGAAAAAATATTGGGCTTCTAGCTGTGTGTGGGACTTGTTCTATTAATCCATCTATACAGACCTCCATCAGGTTGCAAACTGAATATATTTTTTTCTGCATCTACCTCTGAAAAAATATTGGGCTTCTAGCTGTGTGTGGGACTTGTTCTATTAATCCATCTATACAGACCTCCATCAGGTTGCAAACTGAATATATTTTTTTCTGCATCTACCTCTGAAAAAATATTGGGCTTCTAGCTGTGTGTGGGACTTGTTCTATTAATCCATCTATACAGACCTCCATCAGGTTGCAAACTGAATATATTTTTTTCTACATCTACCTCTGAAAAAATATTGGGCTTCTAGCTGTGTGTGGGACTTGTTCTATTAATCCATCTATACAGACCTCCATCAGGTTGCAAACTGAATATATTTTTTTCTGCATCTACCTCTGAAAAAATATTGGGCTTCTAGCTGTGTGTGGGACTTGTTCTATTAATCCATCAATACAGACCTCCATCAGGTTGCAAACTGAATATATTTTTTTCTGCATCTACCTCTGAAAAAATATTGGGCTTCTAGCTGTGTGTGAGACTTGTTTTATTAGTCCATCTATACTGACCTCCATCAGGTTGCAAACTGAATATATTTTTTTCTGCATCTACCTCTGAAAAAATATTGGGCTTCTAGCTGTGTGTGGGACTTGTTGTATTAGTCCATCTATACTGACCTCCATCAGGTTGCAAACTGAATCTATTTTTTTCTGCATCTACCTCTGAAAAAATATTGGGCTTCTAGCTGTGTGTGGGACTTGTTCTATTAATCCATCTATACAGACCTCCATCAGGTTGCAAACTGAATATATTTTTTTCTGCATCTACCTCTGAAAAAATATTGGGCTTCTAGCTGTGTGTGGGACTTGTTCTATTAACCCATCTATACAGACCTCCATCAGGTTGCAAACTGAATATATTTTTTTCTGCATCTACCTCTGAAAAAATATTGGGCTTCTAGCTGTGTGTGGGACTTGTTGTATTAGTCCATCTATACTGACCTCCATCAGGTTGCAAACTGAATATATTTTTTTCTGCATCTACCTCTGAAAAAATATTGGGCTTCTAGCTGTGTGTGGGACTTGTTGTATTAGTCCATCTATACTGACCTCCATCAGGTTGCAAACTGAATATATTTTTTTCTGCATCTACCTCTGAAAAAATATTGGGCTTCTAGCTGTGTGTGGGACTTGTTCTATTAATCCATCTATACAGACCTCCATCAGGTTGCAAACTGAATATATTTTTTTCTGCATCTAGCTCTGAAAAAATATTGGGCTTCTAGCTGTGTGTGGGACTTGTTCTATTAATCCATCTATACAGACCTCCATCAGGTTGCAAACTGAATATATTTTTTTCTGCATCTACCTCTGAAAAAATATTGGGCTTCTAGCTGTGTGTGGGACTTGTTCTATTAATCCATCTATACTGACCTCCATCAGGTTGCAAACTGAATATATTTTTTTCTGCATCTACCTCTGAAAAAATATTGGGCTTCTAGCTGTGTGTGGGACTTGTTCTATTAATCCATCTATACAGACCTCCATCAGGTTGCAAACTGAATATATTTTTTTCTGCATCTACCTCTGAAAAAATATTGGGCTTCTAGCTGTGTGTGGGACTTGTTCTATTAATCCATCTATACAGACCTCCATCAGGTTGCAAACTGAATATATTTTTTTCTGCATCTACCTCTGAAAAAATATTGGGCTTCTAGCTGTGTGTGGGACTTGTTCTATTAATCCATCTATACAGACCTCCATCAGGTTGCAAACTGAATATATTTTTTTCTGCATCTACCTCTGAAAAAATATTGGGCTTCTAGCTGTGTGTGGGACTTGTTGTATTAGTCCATCTATACTGACCTCCATCAGGTTGCAAACTGAATATATTTTTTTCTGCATCTACCTCTGAAAAAATATTGGGCTTCTAGCTGTGTGTGGGACTTGTTCTATTAATCCATCTATACAGACCTCCATCAGGTTGCAAATTGAATATAATTTTTTTCTGCATCTAACCCAGCCAATAGTTTTGGCCTAATACCACAGTTTGGCCACTCAGCTCTGCTCGGTTCCCATCCATTGTTTTTTTGTGCAAACAACTCCAGAGTTGTGAATTAGTTAACCACCAAAATGAGTGGAAAAAGGCCTGCTGCTGGTGGAAAGGGGAATAGGCGTGTTGGGAAGGGGAAAAAAGGTTGTGTCCGTGGGGTAGGTGTTAAAGCAACAGTAACATCTGCAGAAGAAAGACCATCTTCCAGCCAAACTAAAATGTCTACTTCTTTTAGCGGACAATGTGATAAGATCCCTTTCTTACGGCCACGCCAATCGCTACAAATTCCAGATGAGGCACAAAAACAGCAGGTGCTTCAACGGATATCAAGTGCTCCTTTAAGTGGGCTCTCCTCCACATCAACTTCAACATCACAAATACTCCAGTCCTCAAAGGTGTCACCCCAATCGCACTTGCTTCCTCACAGCTCCCAAATCTCCAGCTGCCCGTCTGAGTATGAGGTAGAACAGATGGTTGAGTCTGCAGAGCTGTTTACTCATACTATAGCCTGGGAATCAGAGGTCGACTCCAGCGCTTCTGTGAATCCAGACGAGGAAATGATCTGCACTGATGCCCAGAATCTTTATGAGTCGGATCCAGGACCAGACGCAGAAGGTTCTGACCATAATGTAGACCCTCATTCCCAAACTGTAACTCCTGTTGGTGGAGACAATGAGGAAGATGATGATAAGACTCAAATACCTGATTGGAGCGACAACTTTAGTTTTTTGTCAGGGCAGGAACAGGTTGGCTCTGAGGACGACGGGTGTGATAACGCACAGGGTGATGATGATGAGGTTGGAGATCCCACTTACTGTCAACCCACAGTCAGCCAAGAGATGAGGTCAGCAGAGGAGGTGGAGGAAGATGCTAGTGACGACGAGGTCAGGTTGCGCCTTCCTGGACAGAGACGTAGTACTGGAAGCACGTCAACAACTGCATCCTCAAACACAACTCTGCCTCTCACCACAAGTCGTGGTGGCTCTTCAGGTCGCATGGGTGCTAAGCCTTGCATAGCCTGGGCATTTTTTCAGATCGATAAAGATGACCCAACTCGTGTTATCTGTAACATTTGTCAGCAAAAGCTAAGTAGAGGCCAAAAAATACATAGTTTGAGTACTTCATGCATGAACCGGCACATGGACATGAAGCATAAGTTGCAGTGGGAAGCTCAGTGTGCTACAATGCGGCCTAGCCAGCCGGGCCAACCACCGTCTGCCATATCTTGTGCATCCGCGGCCTCTTCATCCTCTGTGACTGGGGGGACAGCAGTCACACCTGTTTTGGGGCGCAGACCTGCCACCTCTTTACCCGCAACAGCCAGCGTGATTGGCAGGTCATCATTTTCTTTGGAGGTGGTAACACCAGCTGGTGTTGAGCGCTGTCCGACATCGATAGCACCACCTTTGGATCAAGGCAACCTAACATGTCCGCCTGCATCTTCCTCACAGACCGGCAGTTTGCCGGGGACACCCTTATCAACCCCGTCTAAGCACAATAGCCAGCCCTCGGTCCCTCAGATGTGGACAAGTAAAAGACCATTTCCTCCTAGCCATGAGAAAGCTAAGAGGTTGAATTTCACCATCTGCAAGCTCTTGGCTACAGAAATGCTGCCTTTCCGCCTGGTGGACACAGAGGATTTTCGAGACCTTATGTCCGTCGCAGTGCCCCAGTACCAGATGCCCAGTCGGCACTACTTCTCAAAGAAAGGTGTGCCTGCGCTCCACCAGCATGTCGCACACAACATCACCGCTTCTTTGAGAAACTCTGTGTGTGACAGGGTGCATTTCACCACAGACACTTGGACGAGTAGGCATGGACAGGGGCGTTACATGTCGCTGACTGGGCACTGGGTAACTATGGTGACAGCAGGACAAGGGGCTGCTGTCCAAGTCTTGCCGTCCCCACGAGTTGTGCGTCAATCCTCTTTATGTCAAAGTTCCTCCACTGCTTCTGCCTCCTCAACCTCCTCTCGGTCTTCCACCTGCACCCAAAGCCTGTCTGGTCATGCCACAAGCTTTCTAACTGCGCAGAAGGGATCCTGCACACCTCCTTACTATGCTGGCAGTAGGGCTCAACGTCATCAGGCGGTTTTTACATTGAAATGTCTGGGAAATGTGAGTCACACAGCTGAGGAGTTGTGGTCAGCTCTGGAGAACCAATTTCATGAATGGTTGTCTCCACTGGACCTGAAACCAGGGAAGGCCGTGTGCGACAATGCTGCAAACCTGGGTGCGGCCCTTCGCCGGGGCAATGTCACACACGTGCCTTGTATGGCTCACGTGTTGAACCTGGTTGTCCAGCAATTTTTAGCCCACTATCCCAGACTAGATGGCCTTCTGCAGAGGGCACGGTCGCTGTGTGCTCACTTCCGCCGTTCGCATCCCGCAGCTCAGCGACTTACATCTCTACAGAAGTCGTTGGGCCTGCCACTTCACCGGCTAAAATGCGATGTGCCTACCCGGTGGAATTCAACTCTGCACATGTTGCAGCGACTGTGGCAGCACCGACAAGCCCTGGTGCAATACGTTCTGACGTATAGCCTGGGCCAACGAGATTCAGAGGTGGGGCAAATCACGCTGGAGGAGTGGTCTCAGATCAGGGACCTATGCACCCTTCTGCACAGTTTTGAAATGGCGACGAAGATGTTTAGTGCTGACGATGCCATTATCAGCATGACTATTCCGGTGATTTACATGCTGGAGCACATGTTAAACAGAATTCGGAGTCAGGTGGTGGCACAAGAGGAGGTGGAGGAAGTAGAGGAGGAGGAGTTGTATGCGGAAGGGCTAACATCTGCAAGGTCCAGACGGTCGGCAGCACCAAGGCGGCAGGCATGTGAGGGTGGGGGAGATGGTTTTACCAGGGCGCATGGTAGCAGCCAAACTAGTGAGGAAGGTGCAGGAGCCCAGGAAGAAGTGGAGGAGGAACTGATGGAAGACTCATCAGATGAGGGAGACCTTGATCACATTTCTGTTGTGCGAGGTTGGGGGGAGAGGACAGAGAAAGGAAGCATGATTGTTACCTCGCCACCAACACAACAGGGACTTGGTGCTCCTGGATGCGCAACACACATGAGTGCCTTCTTGCTGCACTACCTGCAACATGACCCTCGAATTGTGAGAATTAGAAATAATCCTGACTACTGGGTTGCCACACTGTTAGATCCCCGGTACAAAAGTAAATTTGCAGAAATTATTCCTGCCATAGAAAGGGATGCACGCATGCAGGAGTATCAGCAGAGACTGTTGCAGAATCTTACATGTGCTTTTCCACAAAATACCAGTGGTGCACGTAGTGAATCTCACAGTTCCAACTTGCCAACCGTGGGACCGTCAAGTGTTCAGCACTCAAACCGTAACAGAACCACAGTATCTGCTGGTAACATCAATTTTGCGGAATCATTTCACCACTTTTTTAGCCCATCCTTTGCAAGGCCACAGGAGACAAGAAGTCTGACACATAGTCAACGCCTAGAGACGATGGTACAGGAGTATCTCCAAGTAAACATTGAAGCCACGACTGTGTCACTGGACCCTTGCTCTTTTTGGGCTTCCAATCTGGATAAATGGCCGGAGCTAGCCACTTACGCCTTGGAGATCTTGTCATGCCCCGCAGCCAGCGTTCTGTCTGAACGTGTGTTCAGCGCTGCTGGTGGTGTGCTGACAGATAAGCGCACGCGGCTCTCCACTGATAATGTAGACAGACTCACGTTCATAAAGATGAACAAATCATGGATCCGAAACGACTTTTCTACCCCTGTGTCATCCTGGGGAGAGTAAAAGCTTGATGATTGGTTAAAATCACCCTACCAACCGTTTTAAGCTTTCAAATTACTAATCATGTTTATCTGTATCTTGGCTGGAAAATAATTTGGGCTTTGTAGCAGTGTGCAGCACTGATCCTATTAGGCCATCTATACTAAAGCTTCACCAGATTTAAAATTAATAATAATTTTTAGCTGCATCTAGCCCGGAAAATAATTTTGGGGCTCCGAGATGCGCAAGACACATAAGTGCCTTCTTGCTGCACTACCTGCAGCATGACCCTCATATTGTCAGAATTCGAAGTAATCATGACTACTGGGTTGCCACACTCTTAGATCCCCCAAACTTTTCGATCAACCTTTTCATTTTAATAAAGACCAAAAAAATGGTCATTTTTGAAATTATAAGCATTAGCAGGTTGTTAGAAACTGAAAAAAAAACAGTTTTCAACTCAAAACTTTATTCTAGGTGATGTTACATTTTCACATAGGACCCCTTGTTCGAAAGGAGCTTCTGAACTCTCTCGTCCATTGAATTTGTCAGGTTTTGGATGGTTTCTGCTTCAATTGTTTTGCATGAGGACAGAATACCCTCCCAGAGCTGTTGCTTAGATGTGAACTGCCTCCCGCCATCATAGACACTCCTTTTAATGATGATCCAAAGGTTCTGAATGGGGTACAGGTCAGGGGAGCATGGGGGTCACACCATAAGTTTGTCCCCTTTTATGCCCATATCAGCCAGAGATGCAGATGTTTTATGTGCAGCATGAGATGGTGCATTATCATGCAGAAAAATGATCTTGCTGTGAAATACACGGTTCTTCTTCTTGAACCATGGCAGGAAGTGCTGTTTGAGAAAATCCACATACATTATGGAGTTCATCTTTAGCGCCTTCAGGGATCCTAAAGGGGCCGACAATCTCTCTCCCCATGATTCCAGCCCAAAACATTACTCCACCTCCTCCTTGTTGGCGCTGTAGCCGTGTTTGCGTGGGGTGTCCATCAACCAGTCATCCTCCACTCCATCCATCTGGACCATCGAGCGCTGCACGGCACTCATCCGTGAACAAAACAGTTTTGAAATCAGTCTTCATGTAATGTTTGGCCCACTGGAGCCGTTTCTACTTGTGTGAAGTGGATAGAGGAGGTCGACAGGATGGCATATGCACAGCTGCAAACCTCTGAAGGACCCTGCATCTTGTTGTTCGGGGGACGTTGGAGGCACAAGCAGCTTCAAAAACTTGTCTGCTGCTATGACAAGGCTTTTTTGCCGCTGCTCTTTCAACCTGACGTAATTGCCTGTAGGAAAGAGTCCTCAATTTGCCCTTATCAGCACGCACACGTGTGTACTGTGAATCAGCTACATACTTCTTGATTGCCAAGACACTTCATCCTGATCATCGCACAATGTTGATTGTAGTCATGCCTTGACCTAAACACTCCACAATTTGTTGCTTCTCAGCAGCC
The DNA here is from genome assembly GCF_046119375.1 of Phyllobates terribilis. NCBI lineage: Eukaryota > Metazoa > Chordata > Amphibia > Anura > Dendrobatidae > Phyllobates > Phyllobates terribilis. Next base: position 739,401,225 of record NW_027362761.1, on the reverse strand, counting down.
GACACATCCTTTTTCTTTCCCATTTTAGCAGAAAATGTAGGCTGCTTAATAATGTGAGACAGCCTTCTTAAGTAGTCTTGCCTTTCATTGGACACACCTGCCAAACTAATTAGCACAGGTGTCTGCCATTGCTTACAGTGATATAAAGAGCCCTGACACACATCACCATCAATGAGTTTAACTGACAAACAAACAAATTCTTCCCTTATCACTCCTAAACACTTTTTGCATAATAATTTGGAACGCAGTGTACATGTGCTTTTCCACAAAACACCAGTGGTTCACGTAGTGAATCTTACAGTTCTAACTTGCCAACCGTGGTCTGTATGGAGTTGTTCAATAAAGGGCCCAAAATTAAGATAACATAGATGGGAGAGGTCTCTATGAATAGGAATTCCTAAGTATTTGATACCCTGTGAGGGCCAGGCAAAGGGAAAGTTGGACTGGATGGAATCCTATATGGATTTGGGGAGGGAGACATCGAGGGCCTCAGACTTCGCTGCATTGATTTTAAAATTTGACCATGTAACAAAGTGATCTATTTCAGCCATAACAGCATGGATGGATATATGTGATTGAGTGATATATACTAGGACATCATCAGCAAATTGAGAGCACTTGTACTCGGTGCCTCCCACCTCAATCCACCTAATATTGGGGTTATGGCGAATTGATGACAGCAGGTGCTCCGTCACTAGGATGTATAAGAGAGGGGACAGAGGACATCCCTGCCTTGTCCCATTGGTGATTGTGAAAGGTGATGAAAATGTTCTGATGCACCCCCTGGGCCTTGGGACACCCGGAGCCGGACCCTTTTTGGTGGATGCTGGTGGTTGTAGTCTTCGTGGCGGCGACCCGGTTCCGTGGCTCAGGGTGGTCAAACCAGTGGCGGAACTATTTATGTGGTTTTGATGTTTAAATGTCCGACTACGCCACCCGTGGATTGCGGTCAGAGTGAACCGCCGCTGTAGGGCAGACCGCTGAGGCTGGTGTTGTGGGTGCAGCAGAGCGTAGCATAACTCCCCATGGGAGGAGTATAGCCTCAGGGCAGTGTATGCGGAGGATGGGGGTGATGGTGCAGGGCAGCAGCAGTAACGACACGGAGTCAGTGATGCAGTCCAGGGCCTTTACTCACAGTTCTTATTATCCAGACCACGTCTGCAGGTAACGGCTGCCCACGTCGTACTGTGCTCACCAGGTGAGGGGCTCAGACAACTCCCAGATAACTTTGGAGCGCTTCACAGGACCCCCTTTGTGTGTCCTTTGTCTGGCCTTTCTTACCAACCCTTCTGTCCGGCTGCCTCGGGCCTCCTCTTGGTAAACTTGGCGCCAGTTTCCCTGACCCTATGTGGTGCCTTCCTAGCGGGTGTAGCGAGGGGCTGCGCCACATAAAATGTCACAGCCTCCGGTTTCTAGCTGAGGGTCGTTTCCTGCCTCCACTAGTTTCGGGGACCGGTCTCCCCCTTTGGCCTGACCCCTCCACGCAGGTGGATTCGGGCGTGCGGTGGCGACTCGCCCGTCCGCACCCCTGGGATCCCTTCATTCCTCGTTCCTGGAGCCTTCTCCGCTCCTCTTCCTTCCTTCTCCCTCTTCCAGGCCTGGGCCTCTGTTACTAGGCCTGCCTCCGGAGCAGAGCTCATGCAGAGCCCCTGCTCCCTGCCACTTCTGCTCAGACTTCTTTGCACTGAACTAAGATGGTGCCCACCTTTTATACTCCCTTCTCAATGCACCCAGGAACTGCTTCCTCCCTGCTCCTGCACTACAGGGTTCCCCTTCCTCAGTGTTCCCTCCCCCCACTCCAGCCAGGGACAGGGACTGTCGTGCCCATCTCAGAGGCATATTGGTGGCCCTGCCCCACGGCAATGTGGTGTAATGCATGCAGGTGTCGGGTCCTGATCCACACTCCATCCTTACCTGAGAGTGAGATATCACACCTCTGGGTGAGGTGCAATACCTCTGTAGCAACCGAGCCCTCAGGGTGCTACAGTTCCATTTATCTTCAGCCTAGGTGACGTATTGTGATACAGGGCCGTGATTTTGGCTATAAAAGGGTCCCCTAGACCCCTACCCCAAGCTTTTTAAGAGAATCATATATGGCGTGCCAGGAGACTCTATGGAATGCTTTCTCAGCATCCAACGAGAGTATCTAATTACAAATTTTTAACTGCATCTAGCCCAGGAAATACTTTGTGCCTAGTAGCAGTGTCTGCTAGTCAGCGGATTATCCCGGCTGTTAAGCAAGCTACACCACCTGTAGTTTAGACACTTAATTTTTTCAAAGGAAATGCTTCGGGACCATGGGATACTCAGTGAAGAGCATCAGGAGGCACCCCAAGGCATAGGGGCTGGGACTGGCAGTAGGATGCCCTGCGGTGGACAGCCGAGCTCGATCCTTATAAAAGCTTTTTAACTGCAGCAGCTTTAGTGGACGCTACTGGAGCTGGAATTACGCGGCTGCTTGCATGAGACTTGCCCTCCAATAGATCCTTGTAAATGGATTTAAAGTGTATTCATTCAAATTAGAGAGACAATTTAAATTAAAAAGCTTAGAGCTGCCTCCACCACAGGGGGGCTCGCTCGACCCACCAGCGGACAGGCACCAGTATTGGGAGAGGGGGGCTGGCCATCAGGGTTCACCGCGGCTCTGGCACAAACCCGGCGACACGGAGGTGGCACGGGCAGGAGCGGACTGGCCGTGTCGGCTTCTCACTTTTTGGATTTTAGAAGGGCATGACATGCCTATATCTGTGTCTCCCCCTCCTTTTACTCCTCCACCTCTTTTATTTTCGCATGACTATATGTACTTGTCACTTTTCCATGTGTTAGTTATGTCTTCTGAGCAGTTTGTCAGCTTTTGGACACCTTTGAAGGTGTTTTCTATGTGTTTCTATGTGTTTTTGTTTGCCTGCCATTGGTTTTAACGGTGTTCGAAGGTGTTCGACGAACAGTTCGACGAACAGTTCGGCGAACACACGGGTGTTCGACGAACCGAACCGAACTCGAACACTACGGGGGTGGCTCAACACTAATAGTGACCGAATAATACCACATACAAGGAACAAATATGGCCACACCATGACCAGACCATATATTACCACCCCAAAGTGACCAAATACTACAATACTGATCATGAATACAAACCACAATACTAACAACACTGTTATTACCACCAGCGACATTATGCACAGGAGCTCTGTATATCGTGTATAGGTCATTCAGTGATCACCAGTGACATACACAGGAGCTCTGTATATACTATATACACACGTGGTCAAAATTGTTGGTACCCCTCTTTTAATGAAAGAAAAACCCACAATGGTCACAGAAAAAACTTGAATCTGACAAAAGTAATAATAAATTAAAAATCTATGAAAATGAACAAATGAAAGTCAGACATTGCTTTTCAACCCTGCTTCCACAGAATTAAAAAAAAAAATAAACTCATGAAATAGGCCTGGACAGAAATGATGGTACCCCTGAAAATAATGTGACAAAAGGGACATGTTAAATCAAGTTGTGTCCACTAATTAGCATCACAGGTGTCTACAATCTTGTAATCAGTCAGTGGGCCTGTATATAGGGCTACAGATACTCACTGTGCTGTTTGGTGACATGGTGTGTACCACACTCAACATGGACCAGGGGAAGCAAAGGAAAGAGTTGTCTCATGAGATTAGAAAGAAAATTATAGACAAGCATGTTAAAGGTAAAGGTTATAAGACCATCTCCAAGCACCTTGATGTTCCTGTGACTACAGTTGCACATATTATTCAGAAATTTAAGATCCATGGGACTGTAGCCAACCTCCCTGGGCGTGGCCGCAGGAGGAAAATTGATAACAAATCAAAGAGACGGATAATATGAATGGTAACAAAAGAGCCCAGGATAACTTCTAAAGAGATTAAAGGTGAACTTCAAGCTCAAGGAACATCAGTGTCAGATTGCACCATCCGTCATTGTTTGATCTAAAGTGGACTTCATGGGAGACGACCAAGGAGAACACCATTGTTGAAAAAAAATCATAAAAAAGCCAGACTGGAATTAGCCAAACTACATGTTCACAAGCCACAAAGCTTCTAGGAGAATGTCCTATGGACAGATGAGACAAAAATGGAAGTTTTTGGCAAGGCACATCAGCTCTATGTTCACAGATGGGAAAATGAAGCATATCAAGATAAGAACACTGTCCATACTGTGAAACATGGAGGAGTCTCTTTTATGTTCTGGGGCTGGTCTGCTGCATCTGGCACAGGGTGTCTTGAATCTGTGCAGGGTACAATGAAATCTCAAGACTATCAAGGAATTCTAGAGAGAAATGTGGCGCCCAGTGTCAGAAAGATTGGTCTCAGTCACAGGTCATGAGTCTTGCAACAGGATAATGACCCAAAACACACAGCTAAAAACACCCAAGAATGGCTAAGAGGAAAACATTGGACTATTCTGAAGTGGCCTTCTATGAGCCCTGACCTAAATCCTATTAAGTATCTTTGGAAAGAGCTGAAACATGCCGTCTGGAAAAGGCAACCTTCACACATGAGACAACTGGAGCAGTTTGCTCATGAGGAGTGCGCCAAAATACCTGTTGAGAGGTGCAGAAGTCTCATTGACAGTTCCAGGAATCGTTTGATTGCAGCGATTGCCTCAAAAGGTTGTTCATCAAAATATTAAATTAAGAAGAACCATAATTTCTGTCCTGGCCGATTTCATCAGTTTAATTTTTTTTTTAATTCTGTGGAAGCAGAAAAGCAATGTCTGACTTTCATTTGTTCATTTTCATAGATTTTTAATTTATTATTACTTTTGTCAGATTCAAGTTATTTCTGTGACCATTGAGGGTTTTTCTTTTATTAAACGAGGGGTACCAACAATTTTGACCACGTGTGTAATGTAAGTGTACATGTAATACACTGACTCACCAGTGACGTCTCTAGGTGAAGTCCTTCATCTTCGCTTTTCTTCTTCATCTGGCACAGACGGCCATCACTTCTTCCAGCCAGGAAACATCTCTGCAGAAAATAACACACAGTTATCAATAACTGATCTCTTCTAGAGAATATTCCCACTCCCCCCCACCGACTGTTGAAGAAAAAAGCAATATAGTGCCACCCTGCACAGTAACAGGACCCCTCTTTTGTCCCATCCCATGGAAAACAATTTCCTAAAAAGTAAATTATATTACAGAAGTAATAATGTCCCTAATTGGACTCTAAAATAATAATGTTCCCCACTGGCCACCATAAACTAATAAAGTATGTTCCTCAATCTGGCCCTAAACAGTAATTAAGTCCCTTGTCCAGCCTGGCACCCCCATATATCCATCCTGGCCCCCCTTCCCTTCATATATCCATCCTGACACCCCCCCATATATCCCTTCTGGCCCCCATATGTCCAGTGTGACCCCTCCATATATTTATCCTAGCCCACGTGTATCGAGCCTGCCCCCTCCCATATACCCATCCTAGTCCCCCATGTGGCCTGCCTGTTCCCCCCCACATATCCATCCTGGCCTCCATGTTTCCAGCCTGCCCCCCCATATATCTGTCCTGGCCTCCATGTGTCCAGCCTGCCCCCTCCCATATATCCGTCCTAAAGCCCCATATGTCCAGCCAGCCCCCCCATATATCCATCCTGGCCTCCATGTGTCCAGCCTGCCCCCCAATATATCCATCCTGGCCTCCATGTTTCCAGCCTGCCCCCCCATATATCCATCCTGGCCTCCATGTGTCCAGACTGCCCCCTCATATATCCATCCTGCCCTTCCCCCCTGCATATATCCATCCTGACACCCCCCCATATATCCCTTCTGGCCCCATATGTCCAGCGTGGCCCCTCCATATATTTATCCTAGCTCACGTGTATCGAGCCTGCCCCCCACATATCTCTCCTAGCCCCCTATGTGTCCAGCCTGCCCCCCACATATCCATCCTGGCCATCATGTGTCCGGCCTGCCCCGCCCCCCATATATCCGGCCCCCCCATATATCCATCCCCCCACATATCCATCCTGGCCTCCATGTGTCCAGCCTGCCCCCCCATATATCCATCCTGCCCCCCTTTCCCATGTGTCCAGCCAGGCTCCCCCCCTTATGTGTCCAGCCAGGCTCCTCCCACTTATGTGTCCAGCCAGGCTCCCCCCACTTATGTGTCCAGCCAGGCTCCCCCCTTAATGTGTCCAGCCAGGTTCCCCCCTCGTGTGTCCAGCCGGGCTCCCCCCTCATGTGTCCAGCTAGGGTTCCCCATTGAGTCTCTGGCCAGGGCTCCCCCTTGAATGTCCGGCCAGGGCTCCCCCTTGAGTGTCCGGCCAGGGCTCCCCCTTGTGTGCCCAGCTGGGCCCCCCCTTATGTGCCCAGCCGGGCCTCCCCCCTTGTGTGTCCAGCCAGGGTTCCCCCTTTTGTGTCCAGCCAGGGTTCCCCCTTGTGTGTCCAGCAAGGGTTCCCCTTGTGTGTCCAGCCAGGGTTCCCCCTTGTGTGTCCAGCCAGGACCCCCTTGTGTGTCCAGCCAGGGCTCCCCCTTGTGTGTCCAGCCAGGGCTGCCCCTTATGTGTCCAGCTGGGGGCTCCCCCATCGGGTGTCCAGCTAGGGCTTCCCCTTGAGTGTCCAGCCAGGGTTCCCCCTTGAGTGTCCAGCCAGGGCTCCCCCTTGTGTGTTCAGCCGGGCCCCCCCTTGTGTGTCCAGCCAGGGTTCCCTCTTGTGTGTCCAGCCAGGGTTCCTTCTTGTGTGTCCAGCCGGCTCACCCTTGTGTGTCCAGGCATGGTTCCCCCTTGTGTGTCCAGCCAGGGTCCCCCCTTGTGTGTCTAGCCAGGGCTCCCCCTTGTGTGTCCAGCCAGGGCTCCCCCTTATGTGTCCAGCCGGGCTCCTCCCTCATGTGTCCAGCTAGGGCTCCCCCTTGAGTGTCCAGCCAGGGTTCCACCTTGAGTGTCCAGCCAGGGCTCCCCCTTGTGTGTCCAGCCCGGGTTCCCTCTTGTGTGTCCAGCCAGGGTTCCCTCTTGTGTGTCCATCCAGCTCCCCCCTTGTGTGTCCAGCCAGGGTTCCCCTTGTGTGTCCATCCATGGTCCCCCATTGTGTGTCCTGCCAGGGCTCCCCCTTGTGTGTCCAGCCAGGGTTCCTCCTTGTGTGTCCAGCCAGCGCTCCCCTTTGTGTGTCCAGCAAGTCCCCCCTTGTGTGTCCATCCGGGCACCCCCTTGTTTGTCCAGCCAGTGTTCCCTCTTGTGTGTCCATCCGCTCCCCCCCTTCTGTGTCAGCCAGGGTTCCTCCTTGTATGTCCATCCAGGGTCCCCCCTTGTGTGTCCTGCCAGGGCTCCCCCTTGTGTGTCCAGCCAGGGTTCCCCCTTGTGTGACCATCCAGGGCTCCCCTTTGTGTGTCCAGCAAGGTCCCCCCTTGTGTGTCCAGCTGGGCCCCCCCTTGTGTGTCCAGCCAGGGGCCCATCTTATTCTGCATCCACTCATATACATATACATACACACACACACATACACACACACACACACACACACACACAAACACACAGACTGATACCTCTTACCTTCCTGCGCTCCCGTGCGGTGTCCTCCTTCTCCGGCGGCTGAGTTGCAAGCCTCCTTCATAGCAGGCGCATGACGATGACGTCATATGCCGGCCGGCGAAGGGAGACACACAGCTTCAGCTGCTTCACTGGGATGTGCGCCGCGGCGGTTCAGGTAAAGAACGCCGCGTGCGTGCGTCCCTGCATACACTGTGCCTGCGCTTTTAAAGGGCCCGTGCCCCTTAAAACCACAGGGTTTTTTTTTTTTTCATTCTCTTCTCCCCCTCTCCTCTGCAGAAGGGGGCGGGGCCCACCGGGAAAATTCCCGGTACCCCGCCAGCCCAGTCCGACCCTGCACGCAGGTCTCCCCCCGCAGAACCTCTGCTTCTCTATCCACTCCTGTCAGGCTGAGTGAGAGCCCGTCAGCTGTAACGGAAGTGGACATGCCTGCTGTGGTTGTTTCACCGAGGACACCACATGTTTCTCAATCCACTGTAACATCTCCACCTGCACCTCACTCACAGTCCAGCAGTTTGTCTGGTTCACCATACTCTGCCCCCTCTCAGCACCGCAGCCAGCCCTCGGTCCCGCAGTTGTGGTCAAGTAAAATATAGTGTTGAGCGAATTTGCTTGGCGAATGTTCTAAAGTTTCAAATTTGACACGAATATGGCACATTCGGATTTGTAAATATTTCTTAAAAGTCAGAAATTGTTCGGCGAATAAGTGTGGGAACGAGAATACGGGGCAACCACAGCGTTTTGAACAGTTTTGGGAGCATAGGGGAAGTGTATGTTGAGACGTGGTAGCTGAGTGTGTGGGCTGTGGAGAGCTCAGAACAGGTCAGATCAGAGGGCCATGCTTTTTTTTTTTCCGGTAGGCGGTAACTTTAACTTAGGAAAGCGCGGCCAGCCAATCAGAGCGCAGGAAGCATCCACAGTGTCCCAGACAAAAGGGCTTGTGCAATTGGCTGCTGAAATCACATGTCCTCCCTATATAAAAAGTGGCCATGTTCCCTCAGCGCCATTTTATGCATGTCACTGAAGTAGATAGACGCTGCTGAGTGTGCTCCTGTGTAATGACCGATATTAGCTAGCTAGATGTGGAAATACTTGCACATTTTTCGTTTTCTTGTGCAAGTACTGAGATTCTGACAGAAACAGAGGGCCCATGCCATACAACAGTGCTGTGCACCGTTTGTATTGAGCTCCATGCATGAGTATACCTTCAATCTATTTTTGCACTTGCTGGTTTCAGAGTCAAAAAATACATTTTTTTCTCTTGGTAGTCACAGCCCAAAAAATATATTTTCGTGTCACAAACGTGATACACTGTGCTATAAGACAGCTACTACGTCAGTGGCGGTCAAATTCAGCTGTACGCACAGTCAAACAAATATATATTTTTTGTTGGCAGGCAGAGTCCACAAAAGTTTTTTTAGTGTGGCAAAGGTGATCCAGTCTGCTAAAAGCCAGACACTATTTTAGTAGCATTGAATTTAAACTGGTTTCAGAGTAAAAAAATACATTTTTTCTCTTGCTAGCCACAGTCCAAAAAATATTTTTTCATGTGACAAATGTGATACACTGTGCTGTGCTGTAAGCCAACTAGTACGTCAGTGGCGGTCAAATTCAGCTGGACGCAGAGCTTATGCAGAGTAACAAAAAATTTTTTTTTGCTCTGAGTAACATGATACAGCAGGCTAGATCTGAGTTTGAAATATTTTGGAGCATATATTCTATGTCATACTGGCCTCATCCACACAAAAAAAAAATACTTTCTTCTGTTCCTAACTTTATACAGCAGAAGACATCTCAGTTTGAAATTGTTCGTATCATATATTTTATGATATACAGGCCTCATCCACAGTAAAATATTCTTTCTTCTGTTACTAATGTGATACAGCAGGCCATATCTTACCTTGTCATTTAGTATCACTGAAATTCAGGTGTGTGCAGAGCTGTTGCAGAGGAAAAAATCTAATTTTTCTTTAGTTAATAGCGTGCTACTACCTCAGTATCTGAGCAACATGAGTGGGAAAAAGAGAGGTCGTGGTGGAAGGGGGACTAGGCTTGGTGTTCAAGGTATACATGGGGTAGGTGGTAATGTTAGTGAAAGCACTAGTGAACAAACACAAACAGGTCCTATCCAAAGACAACTAACAACTTCTGTTACTGGATGGCCTACTGCACTCCCTTTCTTTGGCAGCCGCACAGCAATACGCCTTGTTGATAAGGGCCAGAAGGAGCAGGTGCTCCAGTGGATGGCAAGCTCTGCTTCCAGTGCCCTCTCATCTTCTTCCTCCAAATCAACATCACACACAGTACAGTCCACAGAGGTGGCACCCCAATTACCCATGCTTCCCTGCGCATCACAAAAGACCAACTGCCCAACTGACTGTAGCGAACCACAAAGATTGTTTCATCCTACGCATGACAAAGCATCTCCAATCTGTTGGACACGGAAATGCTGCCTTTCAGCCTGGTAGTTACAGACGGTTTCCGAAAACTGATGGCTGCCGCAGTCCACCAGTACCAGATGCCCAGTCTCCATTACTTCTCTAAGAAAGCTGTGCCTGCGCTGCACCAAAATATCGCAGACAACATCACCCATTCCTTGTTTAAATCTACGTCTGTCAGGGTGCATTTCACCACAGACACCTGGACGAGTAAGCATGGCCAAGGGTATTACATCTCGCTGACTGGGCACTGGGTGACTGGGCCCTCACTTAGGGAAATGTGAACACTCCTGGTTAAGTCTCCATCTCCTGGGTTGGTCATAGTGGAAGAGGTTTTGGTCTCCATCTATTTGTATAGTTATACTGTAGTGAAATTAATTATTTGGTGCAGATATTGTTCTCCACAAAGGGGTACACAAACATGATTAACTCAAAATTGTTTTTCAATAAACAACTATCAGCCTCCCCATCAAATGCATCTGCTGCTTCTTCCTCCTCCTCTTTTACTGTGCCAAGTACTGTCACGCAGGTCTCCGACCGCAGTACCTACGGTTGTATACTCGCTCCAGTCAGGCTGAATGAGAGCCTGTCAGCTGTAACAGAAGCTGACATGCCTGCTGTGTTTGTTTCACTGAGCACACCACATGTTTCTCAATCCACCGAAAAATCTCTGCCTGCACCTCACTCACGGTCTAGCAGTTTGTCTGTTTCACCGTACTCCGCCTTCTCTCAGCACTGCAGCCAGCCCTCAGTACCGCAGTTGTGGTCACGTAAAACATTGTTTACTCCTACACATGACAAAGCTAAGAGGTTGAACTTCACCATCTCCAATGTTCTCTGTCTACTAAAACACTTGGTGCTCACAGTTAAAGAGGAGGCATTGCAGGTGGAGCAAGGAACTATGCAGCCCAGCCTCATCTCATGTCAATGCGGATTGGGTGCTAGTGGGGAGGATGAGGAGGACAACATCTCAGCAATGAATGTTAACCCCATAAAATTTTGTCTTGTTAGTCAGAGTCCACCAAAGATTTTTTTGTGTGGCAAACGTCATACACTCTGCTATACGTCAGCTACTACGTTAGTGGCGGTGAACCTCAGCTGTTTTCAGTTAAAAAGAAACATTTTTTCTGTTGCTAGCCAGAGTCCAAAAAAATCTATGTCTGTCAGGGTGCATTTCACCATAGACACCTAGACGAGTAAGCATGGCCAAGGGCATTACATCTCGCTGACTGGGCACTGGGCGACTCTGGTGGCTGTGGGGGCAGCCAGGGAAGGGGCTGCTCCACAAATCTTGGAATCCCCAAGGCTTGCAGAAGAAACCTCTGTATTTCCCACTTCCTCCACTGCTTCTGCGTCCTCCACCTCCTCTAAGGCCTCCACCTGTGCACTCAACCTCTGCCTTAACAAGACACGCGTTCCAAGGGTGCAGAGGGAATCCACACCACCTCCTTACTGCGCAGTCAGGGCTCACTACAATCAGGCAGTCTTAAAATTGATATGCCTTGGACATCGCAGTCATACAGGTGAAGAGTTGTGGGCAGCTCTCCAGGCTTAGTTTGAGCAATGGCTGTGTCCATTGAACCTTGAGCCAGAGAAGGCCGTGTGCGATAACGGTATGAACCTGTTAGCGGCCCTAGGCCGAGGCAAGCTCACACATGTGCCTTGCATGGCTCACGTCCTCAACCTGGTGGTACAGCGCGTTTTCTGCCACTATCCTGACCTGGATGAGCTGCTCCACAAAGTATGGAAGCCGTGTGCTCACTTCCGCCGTTTGCACCCCTCATGTCATCGACTTGCATCGATACAGAGGTCTTTGTCCGTGCCAATTAATAGGTTGGTCTGCGATGTGCCGATGCAATGGAATTCCACCCTGCACATGTTGCAGCTAGTGTGGCAGCAGCAACAAGCTCTGACGCAGTATGTCATGTCAAATAGCCTAGGTCAATGCAGTATAGACGTGGGGCATATCACATTTACGGAGTGGGAGCAGATTAAGGATCTCTGCACCCTTCTGCACAGTTTTGAAATGGCTACTAGACTGGTTAGCGCTGGCAATGCCATAATCAGCATCACTATTCCGGTCATCTACATTCTGGAGCAGACTTTGAATAACCTGCGGCAGGAGGTGGTGGTCCCAGATAAAGAGGAGGATGCGGAAGGGATGAGAATGTGTCAAAGTTCAAGACTCTCGTTAGACAGGCGGATGCCAAGTGACGGTGGATTTCTGCGATCGAGGGGGTTTGGTGATACCAGGTAAACTGATAGTGAAGGTGCAAGAGCCAAGGAAGTAATGTAGGAGAAAGAGGTGATGGGCAAGCAGCTGTCTAATGATGAAGAGGATAATCATCCCCTCTCGGTTAAACGTGGTTGCCAGGAGGGGACAAAGGAAACAAGCATCAGTGTTACGCAGCCCACAATACAGCCTGGCTTTGGACCTCCTGGAAGAGCCCGACATATGAGTGCCTTCTTGCTGCATTTTCTGCAACATGATCCCCGTATTGTTAGAATTCTAAATAATACTGACTACTGGGTTGCCACTCTTTTAGATCCATGTTATAAGAGTCAATTGTGCCAGATGCTTCCCGCCCTGGAAAGGGACCCGCTTATGAGTATCGAAACAAGCTTTTAAACAACCTTATTAGAGCTTTTCCCCAAGATAGCAGTGAGGCACACAGTGTGCATCGCAGCTGTAGTGTTTCAACCTCCGGCACGTCACTTAATCAACGCCAAAACATTAGCAGCAGCAGGGTAAGGGGCAGAAGTAATTTCTGTGAGTCCTTTCACACATTTTTTACACCAGCTCCTGCACTCCCAGGTTTTCTCTTTGTAGTCTAATGTGCATTAGTGTATATAAGGGTGTGGCCGCCCTTTTTCTGAGCTGGAAGGTTCATTCTGCAGCTCAGGTCCATGCTTCTACTAAGGGTTCAGTCTCTCAGCCGTTATCCATTTGTATGTCACTTGACAAACAAACAAAGCAGATGATAACTTCTATCATCATTATCATGCTCCTCACCTTGGCACTCTCATCTCCCCTGATGGAGAAGCCAGGGCCCACCAGAAGAGTCTGGTTCTCTGGTGGTCTCGTCCAATGCTGCCCTAAATCAGGCCAGGCTAAGAAAAGTGTGGGGGAAGTTGACAGGAGAAATAGGGGTGGCTGGGGACCATATATGGACACCCGGCCGCCCCCAGGCGGCTGGGGACCGTGTGTGGACACCCGGCCGCCCCCTGGTGGCTGGCAACCGAGTATGGACACCCGGCTGCCGGGCGGCTGTGGACTGAGTATTGACGTATTGACGCGCCCCCTGGGCCGTGTGTGGGGGAATACCCGGAGCCGGGTCTCTGTGTAATGTCAGGGGTTGTAGTCTCCATGGCGGCGACCCGGTCCCGTGGCACAGGGTGGTCAAACCAGTGGCGGATCTGTTTACTTGGTTTTTAATGTTGAAATGTCCAACTACGCCACCCGTGGATTGTGGTCACTGAGAACCGCCGCTGCTGGGCAGACCGCTGAGGCTGATGTTGTGTGCCCAGCAGAGGGTAGTATAACTCCCCACGGGAGGAGTATAGCGTCAGGTCAGTGAGTGCAGATGGTGGGGGTGATGGGGCGCGGGAGCAACAGTAATGACTCAGAGTCCAGTGATGCAGTCCAGGGTCTTTACTCACAGTTTTACACTCCAAGCCACTTCTGCAGGTAATGGCTGCCCACGTCGTACTGTGCTCACCAGGTGAGGGGCTCGGCCAACTCCCAGGTACCTTTGGAATGCTTTTCAGGACCCCCTTCGTGTGTCCTTTCTCTGGCCCGTCGTACCCCACAATTAACCACGTTTCTGTCCAGCTGCCTCGGGCCTTGGCGGGCAAACGTATGTTCCGTTTCCCTGGGCCCTATATTGTGCCTTCCTAACGGGTGTAGTGAGGGGCCGTAACACATGCAATGCCACGGCCTCCGGTTACTATCTGAGGGTAGTTGCTCTCCACCACTAGATGAGGGATCCGGTTCCCTTTCTTGGCCTGACCCCCCTACTCTGGTAGTGGCAGGCGTACGGTGGCGACTGGCCGGTCCGCACCCCTGGGGTCCCTTCACTCCACTCCTGGAGCCTCCTCCGTTCCTCTCCTCCAGGCCCAGGCCTTGTGACTTGGCCTGCCCACGGAGCAGAGCTTGTACAGAGCCCCTGCTCCCAGCCTCCTTCTCTCTCTGCTCTCTTTCCTCTCTTCTCCCTCACTCCAAGATGGTGCCCACCTTATATACTCCTCGGACGGAACACATCCTCCCCACACTGAGGATTGCGGGCCCTTTGTCAGTCAGAGTAGCCCCCACAGTGTACAGCTCCTGCGCATCATCCTCCTCCTCCTCATCATGTTCAGCCTCCCTCTCAGATATCACCACATCAGTTGCAAGCTGGAAGCACTGCAGTACTGCCTCAGCCAAGCGGCAACAGGCTGTGCTGAAACTCATAAGCTTAGGTGATAAACCTCACACTGCTTGTGAGTTGTGGACAGCTGTTAAAGAGCAGGCAGATCTGTGGCTGAGACCGCTGAACCTACATCCAGGCATGGTCGTGTGTGACAATAGCCGTAACCTGGTGGCGGCTCTGAGGCTCGGCGAGATCACACACGTACTATGCCTGGCTCATGTGCTTAACCTTGTGGTTCAGCGGTTTCTTAAATCGTACCCTGAATTGCCAGATCTGCTCATCAAAGTACGACGCCTGTCAGCTCATTTTTGGAAGTCAGCTATAGCTTCTGCCACCCTTGCTGTGTTGCAGCAGCGTTTGCAGATTCCGGCACACCGACTGGTGTGTGATGTCCCCACACGTTGGAACTCTACCCTCCACATGTTGCAAAAGATTTGTGAGCAGAAGAGAGCAGTTGTGGAGTACCAGCTGCAACAAGGCTGTCAATATTCAGGTCAGACTCCACACATAAGACCTTAGGAGTGGACCTGGATGTCTGACATATGTACCATCCTGACAAACTTTGAGGAGTCCACCAAGATGGTGAGTGGCGATGACGCCATCATTAGCATCAGCATCCCACTTGTCTGTCTTTTGCAACGCTCTCTGCAGAGAATTAAAGAGGAGTCAATGAAGCCAGAGAATGATGAGATGGATCAAGAAGCCGTAATGGGCGATTACACACAGCCCAGCCTCATCTCATTCCAACATGCATTGGGGGACAATGAGGGAGAGGAGGAGGAGGAAGAACATGAGCTTGTATCATGCGCTGTAGACGGTAGTACCTGTACAACTGTCATACAGTTGGTTCAGCGTGGGTGGCCTGAGGACAGGGGGGAGGAGGAGGAGAGCATGGTCAGTCGTCATCTTGGTGAGGACACGGAAGTCTTGCCCGTTACCAGTCTGGTACGCATGGCTGACTTTATGTTACGCTGCCTTAACCGTGACCCTTGCATTGTCAAAATGTTGGGTGACAGTCATAACTGGTTGGTGACACTTTTAGACCCCCACTACAAGGAGAGCTTTCACTATCTTATTCCTGAGGTGGAGAGGTCTACAAAAATGTGGCAGTACCAGAAGGCCCTTGCTGCAGAACTGTTAAAAAAAATTCCCATCTGAACATGCTAGCTGCAGAGGTCACAGTTCGTTGCCCAACCAAGGCGTACAGGCGAGAGAGACGCACCTCCAATCCAGCAGAGGCAGGGGAACACTGTCAACATTCTGGGACAGTTTTCTGAGACCCGCCCAGCTTACTGGCCCTGAGGCGCGGGGTACTCTCACAAGGAGTGGAAAGTTTCAAAAGATGGTGAGGGAGTGCCTTGCCAACCGCATCAGCGTCCTCCATGATTCCTCTATGCCTTTCAGTTATTGGGTATCCAAGCTGGAAACTTGGAATGAACTCGCTCTGTACACCTTGGAGGTACTGGCCTGCCCGGCCGCTAGCGTGTTATCGGAGCGTGTTTTTAGTGCCACTGGGGGAATTATAACTGACAAGCGCACTCGCCTGTCAACTGACAATGTTGACAAGCTGACCCTTATCAAAATGAACAAGGGCTGGATTGGGCCAGATTTCTTATCACCACCAAATGACAGCAGAGTAACATAAAGTCAAATCCACTGTGTTATTTCGGGAGGTATATTCCCATGCACCGCTTCACACCCACACATGGGTATACGCTTCCTCATTTCGGCTGTATTTTGCTCTTCTCCTTATCCTCAGCCTCCACCACCACTATACCACCAGGGTGACCGTGGTCCGTGTTGCCAGCATTGCAAGTTAATCTGTCCTAATTTTTGGCAGCTTTTGCTTGGAAGACATAGGCAAAGACTATGGGAGACCCACTCCCCAATAATGGAAATAATGTTTTTAATATGCTGTACTGCATGGCTCTTGTAAGAGGCATGAAACCCCTCTTGTTAAGCTACTCTGAACTCCACGTCTCTTCCAAGGGGCATTAAAACCGTCTTGTTAAGCTACTGCGACCTCCACGTCTTTTCCAAGGGGCATTTAAACCATCTTGTTAAGCTACTGCGACCTCCACGTCTCTTTCAAGGGGGATTAAAACCATCTTGTTAAGCTACTGCGACCTCCACCACTTTTCCAAGGGGCTTTCAAACCATCTTGTTTAGCTACTGCGACCTCCACCAGTCTTCCAAGGGGCATTAAAACCGTCTTGTTAAGCTATTGCGACCTCCAGGTCTCTTCCAAGGGGCACTAAAACCGTCTTGTTAAGCTACTGCGACCTCCACCACTTTTCCAAGGTGCATTAAAACCGTCTTGTTAAGCTACTGCGACCTCCACGTCTATTCCAAAGGGTATTAAAACTGTCTTGTTAAGCTACTGTGACCTCCACCACTCTTCCAAGGGGCATTAAAACCGACTTGTTAAGCTACTGCGACCTCCACCACTTTTCCAAGGGGCATTAAAACCGTCTTGTTAATCTACTGTGACCTCCACCACTTTTCCAAGGGGCATTAAAACTGTCTTGTTAAGCTACTGCGACTTCCATCTCTTTTCCAAGGGGCATTAAAACCGTCTTGTTAAGCTACTGCGACCTCCACCACTTTTCCAAGGGGCATTGATATTGTCTTTTTATTCCACTGCGACCTCCACCATTCTACCAAGGGGCATTAAAACCATCTTTTTAAGCTACTGTGACCTCCACCACTTTTCCAAGGGGCATTGATATTGTCTTTTTATTCCACTGCAACCTCCACCATTCTTCCAAGGGCATTAAAACCGTCTTGTTAAGCTACTGCGACCTCCACGTCACTTCCAATGGGCATTAAAACCGTCTTGTTAAACCACTCTGAACTCCACAGCTCTTCCAAGGGGCATTGAAATGTTGTTTTTAATTAACTCTAACCTCCACGACTCTTCCAACTGGCATTGCATTTCCTCCTAATTTTAGTCAGCTTTTGCTTTTCAATGCAAAGGTGAACACTAAGGGAGACCCACTCCCCAATAATGGGTAGAAGGTTTTTAGTATGCTGTAATCCATGTCTGTTTCAAGGGGCATTGCAGTTCCTCATAATTTTTGGAAAGCCTTCCATTCACTGCTTAGGCCAACAGTGTACAGGAGACCCAGTTGCTATAAATAGAAAAAACGGTTTAGTTAAGGCCCTCTGACCTCCATGTCACTTCCAAGGGGCATTGGGGTGCCTCAAAATTTTTGGTAGGCATTGCACTCACTGTATGCCCTATAACTGTGTAGCCGAACCGCTCCTTTTGTTACAGAAACAAATCCTACAAGACATGTGTGGTTGACTGGCCTGATATTGATGTGAATGGTCCCTGTTCCTCCTGCTCTTTCTCCTTTGCCACCACCTCATCCATAATTCATCACCTGAAGCTTTGTTTTAACGGGTGTCATAGAACTGGGATAGTAGCAGGAAAACACCCAGCAATCCTCGGAGGAGGTAGGATATGCGCCAAAACGCTGACCACCTGAGGCCTAGCTGCTACTACATACATGCGCTTGCATTCCAAGAAAACAAAGCAGATGCTAACTTCTATCATCATCATCATGCTCCTCACCTTGGCACTCTCAACTCCCCTGATGGAGAAGCCAGGGCCCACCGGAGGAGTCTTGTTCTCTGGTGGTCTCGTCCAATGCTGCCCTAAATCAGGCCAGGCTAAGAAAAGTGTGGGGGAAGTTGACAGGAGAAATAGGGGTGGCTGGGGACCATATATGGACACCCGACTGCCCCCAGGCGGCTGGGGACCGTGTGTGGACACCCGGCCGCCCCCTGGCGGCTGGCAACCGAGTATGGACATCCGGCTGCCGGGCTGCTGTGGACTGAGTATGGATACCAGGCCGCCAACGCAGCCATGACATGGTGGCCGGCGTCTCCCTCCACATGCCTAAAAAGCCCAATTTCAAGTGCAAGCAAGCTAGCAGTATGTTATTGCAGCCTGGGGGTGGGTGGGTGGCAGGTTGCACACTTACGCTTGCATTCCAAGAAAACAAAGCAGATGCTAACTTCTATCATCATCATCATGCTCCTCACCTTGGCACTCTCAGCTCCCCTGATGGAGAAGCCAGGGCCCACCGGAGGAGTCTGGTTCTCTGGTGGGCTCGTCCAATGCTGCTCTAAAGCAGGCCAGGCTAAGAAAAGTGCGGGGGAAGTTGACAGGAGAAATAGGGGCGGCTGGGGACCGAGTATGGACACCCGGCCACCCCCTGACGGCTGGGGACCGATTGTGGACACCCGGCTGCCGGGCGGCTGAGGACTGAGTATGGATACCAGGCCGCCGACGCAACCATGACATGGTGGCCGGCATCTGCCTCCACATGCCTAAAAGGCCCAATTTCAAGTGCAAGCTAGCATTATGGTGTTGCAGCCTGTGGGTGGGTGGGTGGCAGGCTGTATACTTGTGCCTGCATTGCAAGGAATGGGGGAGGTACAATTGAACACTGCCCTGGGACAAGGACTTGCACGGGAATAGTTGCAAGTCTGCATCTTCTGATGCGGCAAGGATCACTTCTGATGGGCACACCTTTAGGCAGTGACCTGGGTGTTAGAGATGCTTCCAGTGATCTTCCCCATGCTGTTCCCATGTCTTTTCAGCACTGTATGCATGTGTCACACAGCACATGGCCAGATAAGATTGTAAAATGTTAAAATTACATTTCCCGGTGAATGCATTTGTCACGGTTGAAAGCAATGCAAAAGTGCAAAAACGCATAAAAAATGCTACTTGTGAACATAGCCCAAGGTGTGGAGGAGTATTTTTGTTTTTGGTTATTTATTTTATCTTATAAACAAGTCTTTACCCTGGAAAGGAAGTTCCTTAACATATTTCACAGGAAAACCATTTCAGGTTCGTTTTTGAAGGTTTAATTGTGAGCCTGTAAAAGTGGTTTAATACCTCTGACCACGTTGTTGACAGCAGTGACCTGGGGGTCAGAAATGCTTCCTGGGGCGATCCCCATGCTGTCCCCATGTCATTTGAACACTGTCACTATTGTTTTGGGAACTTTTTAGGCTTTCTACAGACTGCCGGGGGTGGTGCCGCAAAATTGCTTGGGTTTCCCATAGACTAAAATTGGGCTCGTTGCTTGTGTCGAGCACCCGAGTATCACAGTGAGCTCGGCCCGAGCTTTGAGCACTTGAGCATCTTAGAGCTCTCTCAACACTAGTGATTATATGTGTGCATGACTTTTTGGCATAAATATTGTACCATTACGCGAAACGTGGACAATTTTTTGCTAAAAAGTTGCAAAAAAAGTCAAAGATAAGAACAGAGTTAAAACAGCTGCCTTGTCCTCATGAACACTTTCTACTGAACTGACGAGATCACTGAAATCATGTAAGCAGGTCATTTTTTGAAGAGCTGAAATTCAGTGGAAATTAGATTTTTGTGATTAAGTTAATTTTCATGGCAAGAAATGAGTTTGCACATTTTGACAATTCATTTGATCTCTATTCATAATAATCTAGAGTTTATGACTCGCCCCCTGGGCAGCGTGGGGAACCCTGAATCGGGCCTTTTGTGGGATGCTGGGGGTTGCAGTCACCGTGGCGATGGCCCGGTCCCGTGGCTCAGGGTGGTCAAACCAGTGGCAGTCTTTATAGGGTTTTTGTGGCTTAATGTCCGACTACGCCACCCGTGGATTGCGGTCAGGGTGTACCGCCGCTGCGAGGCAAACCGCTGAGGCTGGTGTGGTGTGCGCAGCAAAGGATGGGATAACTCCCCACGGGAAGAGCATAGCCTCTGGGCAGGGAACGTGGATGATGGGAGTGATGGTGCACGGGCGCAGCAGGAACGACTCAGAGTCTTTGCAGTGCAGTTCAGGGTCTTTACTGATGATAATAAGGCAGACCCTCCCGGGAGTACTGGCTAGCATAGGAGGCCTGGTCAGTCTGTGAGCAAACAGGAGTTCCCCTGGCCAGGTGGAGTTGTCAGCCTCCCCGTCTGTCTGCACTCTTCCTGGCTACCTTGCTGTAAGCGAGTGGAAGTAGCCCACGTCCCTGAGTGTACCGTGTAGTGCTCACCCGTATGGCTGGTGACTTGGGGCCTTCTGATAGCCTCCGCTCCTCGATGGCGGTGCTGGTCCCTTGCTCGTGACTGAGCCTCCGGGCTTCTATGGCCAGAGGACCTGGAATCCTGTGCTGGCTGGTTTCTGCTGCTGGACTTAAAGATCCTAGCAGCCTCGGACTCCGGTGTCCGGTTCTTAGATTCTTCTGCCAGGACGAACTCCGCTTAGCTCAAGTCCCTGGTCTTCAGCTCCTGCTCCTACAGAGCTCCTCGCTGTTACTTTCCCTGTGTCTGGAACTAACTCCAGGCTCTGACTCTCTAACCCCGCCCAAGATCCAGTTTATATAGGGCAGGTTCCTCCCCTATCTGGTCTGGGACAGGAGGTGTTGTGTGTTTAAGGGCTCCTGACCAGGAAACCTCCCATTTGCTCTCAGACGTAATATTTCTATCACTGTGGCAACCAGACCCCTGGGGTGCCACATTTACACAAATTACCACTAAAAAAGCAGAAGCAGCAAACTTTGTGAAAACCAAATTTTGTATCAGTCTGAAAACTTTTGGCCATTAGAAGTACAGTCCTAGGTATTCTTAGAAAAATTGCAAAAGGAAAAAATTAGGAAAGGAAAAACATCTAAAGAAAAGTATAGGTGCCTGCTGAAATCAGGATATATAGCAGGAGCACTCCAGAAAATTTCCCAGCATTTACTTGGACAAAAACACATGTTATCTGATAGTCTTCTCAAATGACTAAAATAATTTCTTTTGTATTGACTCCTATCCTTCCCAATCCAGTAGTTCATTAGCATACAAGAACACTTATCTTCCAAACCATTTTTCTTGGCTTAAGTTCCAGAGTGCCAGTGGCTACTGTATTGAATTTGTAGAAAGTAATAAAGATCAAGACTTGAGAGTTAGAAACCAACAAAAGCTACTCCTTTCTTGGTATTGCATACATTTCCATGCCACACTTTAGCATGACAGAACACCCACCATAATAAGTATACTTGTGGCTCTGTGGCGCAATAGATAGAGCACTGGACTTCTAACGAGCTGATGAGATTCAAAGGTTGTGAGTTTGAGACCCACCAGAGTTTCATTTTGTAGCTGGCGTGATATTACTATTTTGTCTCAGTTGATGTTAGAAAATGAAAAAAAAAAGAAAAATATCAGATCTGGGCTTCATAATAATGTTCAGAGCATTGTTCTAGGACTAAAATTTCATTAGGGCCTACTTGCTTCTTGAGACTAATATGACAACTTAATTTTGTTGACTTTTAAAATGACTTTTTTTGCATCCAGTTTATAAATTCTTGAATTATGTATGTTATCAGTACCTGAAAGAGAAATGACATGAACTCTTTAATGCTGAGGTTTTTTATCTGATGTCTCTATTAGTGTTGAGCGAGCATGCTCGACACTGCTCGTTACTCGCCCGAGCATCACGCTACTCAGGATGTTTGGCGAGCACCGAGCATTTCTGTGTTACTCGGGTGGGAGCTTGGGTCTCCGCCCTGCATGTTTGGCGCTCTTTACAGAGCCAATGAACATGCAGGGATTGCCAGTCAGTCACTGTAATGCCGCAGCCATGTTGGTTGTGGGCATTACATTGATCGGCTGGCCGCACAGCGTCACCTCGAGTATTTAAAACTGGCACCGCCATCTTGGACACAGACGGCTTGGATCAGACAGTGTAGGGACAGCGCTGCTGATTTAGGGAGAGATATATAGTGCGAAATAGTTAGTGTAGCGTCTGTAAAAGCTGCCAGATCAAACAAACAGTCTTTCTCAGGACTAATATCCATTCCAGATATCAGGCAGGCAGGCAGGCTGTATAGGAGACGCAGTGGTTATACCAGCAAATGCTGCATTACAGTCCTGTGTGCTCCTGTTGCTGAAATTTCTGGACTTAGCTCCAGGTCTCGGGGGCCAGGAAAAATCCTTTTTTTTCATCTAAATCCTCTTTTTTTTCCCTCCTTCACACTGTACAAATACTCGTCTTATTAACCTTTTGGAGTCCCCCCTCATGAAAAAAAAAAAAAAGGGTGTCTGTGACAGTTCAGACACAAATATATCTGTTGAAAATAGTCTGGTGTAGGCCAGAGAGACAGAAGTGTGGTTTTGCTATTCCACGGTAAAAAATCTCTATTATCCTGCTTTTGGCATTTTTTGCCGTAAAAAAAATAATAATAGTGTCTCCCTGTTTTTTCAGACACAAATATATCTGTTTAAAAGAGTCTGGTGTAGGCCAGAGAAATAGAACTGTGGCTTTGCAGTTCCACGGGTCAAATCTCTGTATTATCCTGCCTTTGGCATTTTTTGCCATAAAGACAAACAGTACTAGTTTCTCCTGATTGTTCAGACACAAATATATCTGTTGAAAATAGTCTGGTGTTGGCCAGAGAGACAGAAGTGTGGTTTTGCTGTTCCACGGTAAAAAATCTCTATTATCCTTCTTTTGGCATTTTTTGCCGTAAAAAAAAAACTAATAGTGTCTCCCTGATTTTTCAGACACAATATATATCTGTTGAAAATAGTCTGGTGTAGGCTAGAGAAACAGAAGTGTGGTTTTGCAATTCCACGGTTCAAACCTCTGTATTATCCACTTTTGGGCCATTTGTATCTAAAAAAAACAGTTTGAGTGTGTCGCTCACTGTTCTGCCGCAAATATATATATTTAAAAAAGTCTGGTATACACCAGTAAATTATAACTGTGGTTTTGCTGTTCCATGGTAAAAAATCTCTATTATCCTGCTTTTGGCATTTTTTGCCATAAAAAAAAAACTAATAGTGTCTCCCTGATTTTTCAAACACAAATATATCTGTTGAAAATAGTCTGGTTTAGGCCCGAGAAATAGAAGTGCGGTTTTGCAGTTCCACGGGTCAAATCTCTGTATTATCCTGCTTTTGGCATTTTTTGCCGTAAAGAAAAACTGATAGTGTCTTCCTGATTTTTCAGACACAAATATATCTGTTGAAAATAGTCTGGTGTAGGCCAGAGAGACAGAAGTGTGGTTTTGCTGTTCCACGGTAAAAAATCTCTATTATCCTGCTTTTGGCATTTTTTGCCGTAAAAAAAAAAAATAATAGTGTCTCCCTGATTTTTCAGACACAAATATATCTGTTGAAAATAGTCTGGTTTAGGCCCGAGAAATAGAAGTGTGGTTTTGCAGTTCCACGGGTCAAATCTCTGTATTATCCTGCTTTTGGCATTTTTTCCATAAAGAAAAATTAATAGTGTCTCCCTGATTTTTCAGACACAAATATATCTGTTGAAAATAGTCTGGTGTAGGCCCGAGAAATAGAAGTGTGGTTGTGCAGTTCCACGGGTCAAATCTCTGTATTATCCTGCTTTTGGCATTTTTTGCCGTAAAGAAAAACTAATAGTGTATCCTGATTGTTCATGTTACGGATCCGGGTGGTGGAACCTCTGTGCTGCGGTGCAAGGAGGGACCCAGAGGGGCGTAACTAAGTATCAACTCAGACCGACCTTGGTCGTACGGCGGCTAATGACTCCGTGACCAGGGAGGGACCGAGCAGAGGGACCAGGTGCTACTCTGGGGACGAGTTTGTAAGAGAGCAGGTGACTCCCACGGGTCAGATGGCTGAGACTGACCGATACTGCAGATGGGCACAGCAGGCAGGGTGACGAGAGGTCCGGGTAGATGAACTGGCAGAGACAGCATTAGAAAGGTGGAAGTCTCTAGGTAGGCTGTCAGGTGGTCACGGCAAGTGACGGACAGGAGCCTCCGGGTAGGCAGACAGGTGGTCACGGCAAGTGATAGGCGGGAGCCTCTGGGTAGGCAGACAGGTGGTCACGGCAAGTGACAGGCGGGATCCTCTAGGTAGGCTGTCAAGTGGTCACGGCAAGTGACGGTCAGGAGCCTCCGGGTAGGCAGACAGGTGGTCACGGCAAGTGACAGGCGGGAGCCTCCAGGTAGGCTGACAGGTAACAGGCAGGTGCTCCCAGGTAAGCAGGCGGGCGAAGCCCATAGACAGACTGGCTGACAGAGCGGAAGACAGACTGTCAGGCTGGAGAGTAGTCAGTATTGTTGAGCCACCCCCGTAGTGTTCGAGTTCGGTTCGGTTCGTCGAACACCCGTATGTTCGCCGAACTGTTCGTCGAACTGTTTGTCGAACACCTTCGAACACAGTTAAAACCAATGGCAGGCAAACAAAAACACATAGAAACACATAGAAAACACTTCAAAGGTGTCCAAAAGCTGAAAAACTGCTCAGAAGACACAACTAACACATGGAAAAGTGACAAGTACATATAGTCATGCGAAAAGAAAAGAGGTGGAGGAGTAAAAGGAGGGGGAGACACAGATATAGGCATGTCATGCCCTTCTAAAATCAAGAAAGGCTGGAGTAAAAATCTAAAATCAGCCTACCAACACCCAGACATCGTGACAAGAAAATGAAAAAAAGAAATATCTTTAGGTAGAATGGCGGTTCCATTCAGAACACTTTCCTTACAAGACATAGTGGTATCCCCGTTGTAAGTTGTGCCAAAAACGGAACCCAATACATTCGGACTAATGCACCATTTGTCATATCCAAGGGGAAGGTCCGTAAACGACAACATCGACGCGGAACCAAGTACAGTAGTATATACTGTACATCCTTTGACAAGGCAATCAGGCGGATAAAGAAGTTGGGGTGCTCCAGATCCTGCTCACTATTTGAGGCGTTTAGTTGCTTCCTCGAATGGGTTGTAATGGACGTTTCTAAGGGGGCACATATTATCCATTACCTCGAAAACTTCTTATGCCTGGGCCCAAAAGATTCGCCACAGTGTGAATACACGCGGCAGTCCACCTGTGAGAAGGAGAGAGCTGGAGGGAGAGCGGACACCACAGAGCCGAGGGGTTAGATGGAGAACGGAAGAAGGAAAGAGGGCGAGGGAGGTAAGGGAGTACAGTGGAAGGCCGACCTGAGCTCTCTCCACGTAGCCCTTGGAAGAAAAGCCGCTTGCACATCCCTTTGAGGTTACGGGCGCGAGCGGGCAGAGGGACTACGCTGGAGTGCCAAGCCAACACGGCCAGTTCGTTCCTGCCCGTGCGACCTCCGTGTTGCCGGGTTTGTGCCACAGCCGCGGTGGACCCTGACGGCCAGCCCCCCTCTCCCAATACTGGTGCCTGTCCGCTGGTGGGTCGAGCCCCCCCACGGTGGGGGGGGGGAAACATCTGCAGAAGAAATACCATCTTCCAGCCAAACTAAGATGTCTACTTCTTTTCGTGGACAATGTGATATGAACCCTTTCTTACGGACACGCCCATTGCTACAAATTCCAGATGAGGCACAAAAACAGCAGGTGCTTCAACAGATATCAAGTGCTCCTTCAAGTGGGCTCTCCTCCACCTCAACTTCAACATCACAAATACTCCAGTCCTCAGAGGTGTCACCCCAATCGCACTTGCTTCCTCACAGCTCCCAAGTCTCCAGCTGCCCGTCTGAGTATGGGGTAACACACATGGTTGAGTCTGCACAGCTGTTTACTCATACTATAGCCTGTGAAACGGAGGTCTGCTCCAGAGCTTCTGTTAATCCTGACGAGGAAATTATCTGCACTGATGCCCAGAATCTTTATGAGTCGGATCCAGGACCAGATGAAGAAGATTCTGAGCATAATGTAGACCCTCGTTCCCAAACTGTAACTCCTGTTGGTGGAGACAATGATGAAGACGATGATGAGACTCAAATACCTGATTGGAGCGACAACTTGACTTTTCGGTCAGGGCAGGAAGAGGTTGGCTCTGAGGACGACGGGTGTGA
This sequence comes from Phyllobates terribilis, assembly GCF_046119375.1. Taxonomy (NCBI): domain Eukaryota; kingdom Metazoa; phylum Chordata; class Amphibia; order Anura; family Dendrobatidae; genus Phyllobates; species Phyllobates terribilis. The sequence goes on along the minus strand of NW_027362761.1, from coordinate 739,375,063 downwards.
GAACACACAGGGTGATGATGACGAGGTTGGAGATCCCACTTACTGTCAACCCACAGTCAGCCAGTCGAGGTCAGCAGAGGAGTTGGAGGAGGATCTGACTAGCCCAGGGGATGGGGATGACTCGGTACCCGGGCCTTTGCCTGGCCTTGGGGATGTCACGGTGGTCGGCTCCCGGGCCCGTACCCTGGGGTCACTCTTTAAAAGGGTGGATAATTGTTAATTTTATAAGAGTTCGTGACGCCACCTGTGGTATCTGGTGAGAAGCACCAGCGCTGCAGCAGTCCACTGAGGCCAGTGATAAGGCAGCTCCATGGTATAGCTCCCCACAGGTGGAGCTAGGCCTCAGAAAAGCGTATGCAGGGGGAATGCAGGACAGGCGAGACCCAGCTGGGTCAGAGCAAGAACGGAAATGGACACGGTAGTCACTTCAGTACCTTTTACTGGTGGAACTTCAGGCACATCCCGGAGCACTGTAGGGTGAAGGGTGCATATCAGGATCCTCCCCAATGAGCGGGTGTAGGGCCTATTGTTTCTTGCCTCTGCATAGTAAGTTTCTGACCTGCCTGGAGCTAGGCCCAACTTTGTCTCTGTCCTGCGCTGGCTGACCTTGTGGTAGTGCCTTGTCTTGGAGTTCACGCTTCCAGTATGCGGGGCCTAAGCATCTCCTGGCTCTGTTACGTATCAGCACCTTAGCGATCCTGGGACTTGTAGTTCTCCAGGGAATCCTGTTATGCCTCACTGGGTCATAGAGGTCCCGGTAAGCTCGGATCCGGTGTCCGGTAAATGCTTCGGGGTGAGCTGGTTAAGCTCCTCTGCCCCCTATGTACTAACTCTCCACCCCCACTGCGGGTATGTGTTGGACGCAGGTGTTAGGGTCCCGAACCATACTCCTTCCTTACCTGAGGGTGAGATACCACACCTCTGGGTGAGATGCAGTACCTCTGTGGCGACTGAACCCTCAGGGGCCCCACACACCCTTCTGCACAGTTTTGAAATGGCGACGAAGATGTTTAGTGCTGACGTTGCCATTATCAGCATGACTATTCCGGTGATTTACATGCTGGAGCACATGTTAAACAGAATTCAGAGTCAGGTGGTGGGACAAGAGGAGGTGGAGGAAGTAGAGGAGGAGTCGTATGCGGAAGGGATAACATCTCCAAGGTCCAGACAGTCGGCAGCACCAAGGCGGCAGGCATGGGAGGGTGGGGGAGAGGGATTAACCAGGGCGGATGGTAGCAGCCAAACTGTTGTGGAAGGTGCAGGAGCTGAGAAAGAAGTGGAGGACCAACTGGCGATGGGCATGTAAGACTCATCAGATGAGGGAAACCTTGATCACATTTCTGTTGTGTGAGGTTGGGGGGAGAGGGCAGAGAAAGGAAGCATGATTCTTACCTCGCTACCAACACAACAAGGACTTGGTCCTCCTGGATGCGCAAGACTCATGAGTGCCTTCTTGCTGCACTACCTGCAACATGACCCTTGGATTGTCAGAATTCGAAGTAATCCCGACTACTGGGTTGCCACACTCTTAGATCCCCGGTACAAAAGTAAATTTGCCGAAATAATTCCTGCCATAGAAAGGGATTCACGCATGCAGGAGTATCAGCAGAGGCTGTTGCAGAATCTTACATGTGCTTTTCCACAAAACACCAGTGGTGCACGTAGTTAAGCTCACAGTTCTAACTTGCAAACCATGGGACTTTCGAGTCTTCATCACCGTAACAGTAACAAGGTATCTGCTGGTAACAGCAATTTTGTGGAATCGTTTCACCACTTTTTTTAGACCATCCTTTGAAAGGCCACAGGAGACAAGAAGTCTGACACAAAGTCAACGCCTAGAGAGGATGGTACAGGAGTATCTCCAAGTGAACATCGAAGCCATAACTGTGTCACTGGACTCTTGCTCATTTTGGGATTCCAATCTGGAAAAATGTCCGGAGCTCGCCACTCACGCCTTGGAGATCTCGTCATGCCCTGCAGCCAGCGTTCTCTCTGAACGTGTGTTCAGCGCTGCTGGTGGTGTGCTGACAGATAAGCGCACGCGGCTGTCCACTGAGAATGTAGACAGACTCAAGTTCATAAAGATGTACAAATCATGGATCCGCAAGGACTTTTCTACCCCTGTGTCATCCTGGGGAGACTAAAAGCTTGAGGATTTGGTAAAATCACCTCACCAACCGTTTTAAGCAACTCTGGGGCAATTGATGCCACTTAAGTGGTGTCTGTGCCACAATCTTTGGAAAAAATGGAGACTCTTTTTGGAGTCCCCTTGCTGTGTTTTACGTGACGTTGGCATCGTCAATTCCAGGTTGGTTGGGTCGCTCCCCCCCCCTTTTAACTGTACGAAAAACTACATACACTATGGCTTGGGGTAACACAGATGGTTGGGTCTGAAGAGCTGTTTACTCAGAGGTCTGCTCCATAGTTTCAGTGTCTGCTAGTCAGCGTAGAATTTTTAACTGCATCTAGCCTAGGCAATACTTTGGGCGTTGTAGCCCAGCTGCGAAGCAAGCTGTGCCGCCTGTGTATCTAATAAGAATTTTTAAATGCATCTAGCCTAGGCAGACTGTGGGGACCCCAACCAAACCCAGACGCTCAGCCCCCCTACCGCCCCCCTTTCCTTGACAATACAATAATGTAACTCTTACAACTGGATGGGTGAGGATCGGTCACAGCTTTATTAACTCTTTATACTCATTCCATTAGAAAGGCATTTTATTTCTAAAATAATTCAGCTTGTTGCAGCATGTCCTGGGTCTCCACACCGGCAAGTTGGCCAACAAGTGTAACTCTCCAACATGTCCTTTCTATTTCCAGGCAAAGGAGGATCCTGCGTACTCGTATGCAGGACTCTGACCCCCATCCATCACTCTTAACGCTTGTTCCACTCCGTCCTGGAGTCCTGACAGGAATATTTCCAGTCCAATATCCATTAAGGGAACACCGTCGGGCCGTATGAGGCCTGCTTTATCTCCTTCCAGTTGTCGGTGTTGTATCACTACACCGCCTCTGTCTCTTCTAAATTTTGCCATCCGAATATTTATTACCCGCCTTGTCCATTCGATGGCCGTGATGTCTCGCGCACCTTGACATACCGCTATCGGCACAATCTCTGACCATACTATAGTTAGTTTTGTGAAAAATTCTCTGAAGTGTCTAGTTTCATTATTGCCATTAGTTATGCGCTCTTGTGATGACCTAGGTCGTTTCCCCCGGCCTGTATAACTAAGATGACCGGACCTCTTGCCTCTCTCCCTACCTTGATTACCTCCATTAGTACCTGTGGCCATAGCAGGCCACTAATACCTCTCCAGTTGAAATATGTGTTATGAAACTCTAATTTCCTCCTGCCTGGGCGGACTTTCGCCCTTTCTTCTGCACAATATATATACGAGTGGCCTATCACCCACACTGTTGGCTTAGCGTCACCTGTAAAAGAAACAAACCACGTTAGGATAACAAGTCCGGTCTTATGTATCTTGCCAAACACGTGGATCGCCATCTCCCTATCCTCTGAACTTCCGTTTCTGACAGTCCTGCTCTTGCTGCTTCCGTGGCCGCGCCTATGCGGAATGAGTGTGTCCCATAATCTTTGGGGTGGTTCCCTGCCGATGTTATGCATTTATTAAATATAGCTTGGAACTGGTATCTTGATAATAGCATTCCATCAATGTGTGATAGGAAGAAATTACTTTGTGATCTGATGGTTATATATGTTGTTACTATTGTTACCCGACTCAGTGTACTGTTTGTGGGTTGTAGAAGTACCCAAGTGCCCCTGCCCGCTGGAACCGTTTTCGATTGGCGTATGCGCAGACGTATTGCATTATTGGCTATGACTACATCCTGGTGTAATAAGTCTCCACTGGTGGTAATTTTGGATTGAGGAACTGATTCGCTTATGCATAGCGCCCCGAAGAAGGCGATCGCAAATGCAGTAGACAGTAGTGTTGCTTCAAATTGTGAGTGTCATGTTAATGGTGTTAGGGATATGATGTGAGAAATCAGTTTTAGTGACACGGGACGGAACGTCTACACTCCTGACTTGGCTGACCCCTTTTCCACCCTTTTATGAATTGTCTGACAATGAATCTCTTTGTCACATCTCCCCAATTCAGTAGTTGGAAGTGAAATGCTACTCCTGTCAGACACCGCTACACTGACGCCCCTGATATGCCCCTCATTATTAGCTGGTGGAGAAATTCTATGGTGACTTGTAATCTGGCTTGTTCACATTGGTCAACCCATCTGCCTGCTGCTAGTCGTGTCCACTCTTCCCATGCCTTACCGTATGCTTGCCACGTCGACGGGGCAACTGATGCTCTGATTAATGGCATCAACTATTCTCCACTAGATCCCATAGGGAGGGTGGGCAACTGTTGCCCGATGGGTGGGCATTGGGGAGGAGCTCTGTGAAAATCTGCCAATTGAATTGTGATAAAGCGTTAGCAGCAGCTTTAGATCCCTCAGCATCGTGGCTAGCGCGGACCCATACATTGTGTTTTAGGCACAGGAATGCTAGCTGGCGTAGTAGGCCTAGCACTGGGAGAGACGATGATGCCATCTTATTAATGCAGTGCGCTAGGCTGGTGTTTTTTGTTATGAACCGTATATTTTTGTTAGCCAGGCGCGCGCCCCATATTTCTATTGCTACCACTATTGGGGAGAAAAATTATTTTTCGGGCTAGATGCAGCTAAAAATTATTATTAATTTCAAAGCTGGTGGAGCTTGGTATAGATGGCCTAATACAATGAGTACCACACGCTGCTACTATGCCCAAAATTATTTTTCAGGCAAGATGCAGCTAAAAATTATTAGTAATTTGAAAGCTGGTGGAGCTTAGTATAGATGGACTAATAGAATGAGTACCACACACTGCTAATATGCCCAAAATTATTTTCCAGGCAATATGCAGCTAAAAATTATTAGTAATTTGAAAGCTGGTGGAGCTTAGTATAGATGGCCTAATAGAATGAGTACCACACACTGCTAATATGCCCAAAATTATTTTACCGGCAAGATGCAGCTAAAAATTCTTATTAATTTCAAGGCTGGTGGAGCTTGGTATAGATGGCCTAATACAACAAGTACCACACACTGCTACTATGCCCAAAATTATTTTCCAGGCAAGATGCAGCTAAAAATTATTAGTAATTTGAAAGCTGGTGGAGCTTAGTATAGATGGCCCAATAGAATGAGTACCACACACTGCTAATATGCCAAAAATTATTTTACAGGCAAGATGCAGCTAAAAATTATTATTAATTTCAAAGCTGGTGGAGCTTGGTATAGATTGCCTAATACAATGATTACCACACACTACTACTATGCCCAAAATTATTTTCCAGGCAAGATGCAGCTAAAAATTATTAGTAATTTGAAAGCTGGTGGAGCTTAGTATAGATGGCCTAAAAGAATGAGTACCACACATTGCTAATATGCCCAAAATTAGTTTACAGGCAAGATGCAGCTAAAAATTATTATTAATTTCAAAGCTGGTGGAGCTTGGTATAGATGGCCTAATACAATGAGTACCACACGCTGCTACTATGCCCAAAATTATTTTACAGGCAAGATGCAGCTAAAAATTTTTATTAATTTGAAAGCTGGTGGAGCTTGGTATAGATGGCCTAATACAATGAGTACCACACACTTCTACTATGCCCAAAATTATTTTACAGGCAAGATGCAGCTAAAAATTATTATTAATTTCAATACTGGTGGAGCTTGGTATAGATGACCTAATACAATGAGTACCACACACTGCTGCTATGCCCAAAATTATTTTCCAGGCAAGATGCAGCTAAAAATTATTAGTAATTTGAAAGCTGGTGGAGCTTAGTATAGATGGCCTAATAGAATGAGTACCACACACTGTTAATATGCCCAAAATTATTTTCCAGGCAAGATGTAGCTAAAAATTATTAGTAATTTGAAAGCTGGTGGAGCTTAGTATAGATGGCCTAATAGAATGAGTACCACACACTGCTAATATGCCCAAAATTATTTTACATGCAAGATGCAGCTAAAAATTATTATTAATTTCAAAGCTGGTGGAGCTTGGTATAGATTGCCTAATACTATGAGTACCACACACTACTACTATGGCCAAAATTATTTTCCATTCAAGATGCAGCTAAAAATTATTATTAATTTCAAAACTGGTGGATCTTGGTATAGATGGCCTTATACAATGAGTACCACACACTGCTACTATGCCCAAAATTATTTTCCAGGCAAGATGCAGCTAAAAATTATTATTAATTTCAAAACTGGTGGAGCTTGGTGTAGATGGCCTAATACAATGAGTACCACACACTGCTACTATGCCCAAAATTATTTTACAGGCAAGATGCAGCTAAATATTATTAGTAATTTGAAAGCTGGTGGAGCTTAGTATAGATGGCCTAATAGAATGAGTACCACACACTGTTAATATGCCCCAAATTATTTTACAGGCAAGATGCCTCTAAAAATTCTTATTAATTTCAAAGCTGGTGGAGCTTGGTATAGATGGCCTAATAGATTGAGTACCACACACTGCTACAGGCCCAAAAGGTTTTACTCGGCTAGGTGCAGTAAAAAATTTGTATTACATACACAGGTGGTGTAGCTTGAAACACAGATAGGCTACTCCACTGACTAACACACACTGCAAGAGGCCCAAAAGGATTTTCTTAGCTAGATTTAGTCAAATGCTGTGAAAAACACTTGCACAGCACTAAAACAGACCTGCCTGCTAAAAGTGCTAGGAACTGCTGTAACCTAGCCCTCAAAAGGGCTGCAATTACAAACTAGTCCCTACTCCCTAAACCTTTCTGTCTATTTAAGAGAAAATTCGCTTGCAATTCAGTTACACAATATAGCGCTAACATCAGCAGCAGTGCCGTCTAACACTCAGCTGCAGCAGTGAGAAAATGGTGGCGACGGGGAAAATGGCTGGGTCTTATAGGGCAAGGACATGTGACATACACAGCCAATGACACATGCCCTTGCTTGTGTGAAAAAAAGCACTTCGCTCCGTGTGTGCGCTGCTGATAGGCTGACAGACTGCACCTCCCCACTGTAAATGCGGGAAAGAGAAAAAAAATGGAGATCTTCATTATTTCTGCAGAGATCCATCCCATGCCCCTCCCCCCACCCCACTGTACACTCAAACTGTGTATTAACATTGATTATCAGCATTACTGTGTAAAAATCCAGTTACGATTTGGGTGCACGAACAGTTATCGAACATAACCTCGAACAGACGGATTTTTTTCAAATCGTTCGGGTTCGTTGAATGGCTCAAACACCGCCCAAAACAGCTCGAATTTGAGATTGGCGAACAGTTCGATTCGAACACCGCTCATCTCTAGTAGTCAGGCTGGCGGGCAGGACTAGTAGTCAGGCAAGTAGAGGGACCTGAGGGCTGAAGCAGAGGTAAGTACACTGTGCATCAACTATTGCATGGGCACCTCCATTTTGGAGGAGGTGCCTTATATATGGGAGGACCTCTGGCAATTGGCTGGGGACTCCTTAGGGCAGAGTGCGTGGCCCCTTTGAGAGGAAGGGAGCACGCGCGCGCCCTAAGCACAGTGCCCGGGAAGCTGCGCGTGCCGGCAGCAGAAGCAGGAAGAGGAGTGCTGGAGGACGCTGGGCAGGGAGCGTGGCGGTGAGAGGGACGACGTCTCTGCCTGGCAGAGGGCAGAGACGCCGATGCTACAGTTCAGACACAAATATATCTGTTGAAAATAGTCTGGTGTAGGCCCGAGAAATAGAAGTGTGGTTTTGCAGTTCCACGGGTCAAATCTCTCTATTATCCTGCTTTTGGCATTTTTTGCCGTAAAGAAAAATTAATAGTGTCTCCCTGATTTTTCAGGCACAAATATATCTGTTGAAAATAGTCTGGTGTAGGCCTGAGAAATAGAAGTGTGGTTTTGCAAATCTTTGTATTATCCACTTTTAGGCCATTTGTATCTAAAAAAAAACAGTTTGAGTGTGTAAATCACTGTTCAGCTGCAAATATATCTTTTTAAAATTTTCTGGTATACCCCAGTAAACAATAACTGTGGTTTTGCCATTCCACGGTAAAAAATCTCTATTATTCAGCTTTTGGTATTTTTTCCGTAAAGAAAAACAGTAATAGTTTCTCCCTGATTGTTCAGATTGTTTAAATGTGTCGGGTGTAGGCCAGAGAAATAGAACTGTGGTTTTCCTCTTGCACGGTTCTAATCTACTTTATATCACCCTTTTTCCATTGATAGTGCGAGTGTAAGCTATTTTACTTCCTTTACAATGGGCAAGACGCGAGGCAAGGGACGTGGAACTGGAGGTTCTGGTGATGGTGCGTGCAGAGGACGGGGCCATGGCCAAGGTGAAAATGTGCCACAACCAACAGCCACATCTTCTCGCTCCCACTTCTTGACCGAATTACTAGGGAAGCACAGAACAACACCAGTATTGCGAACTGATCAGTGTGAACAGGTTATTATTTTGATAGCAGATAATACTTCCAGTTACCTGGGCACCACCATCTCCGGTCTGTCTTCCACACGGTCAACTTTTAGTAGCCTTGAGTCTCGACTGCATACTCCTCCTCACCCTGATGCTCCTTCCTCCCACCATGCCGAGTGTCGTCAGACAGCAACTGATCCCACACTTGGACACTCTGAAGAGCTGTTCACTGGTCCATTTCCAGATTTGTGCCCCTCGCCTGCTCCGCTTGAAGTGGTGGAAGAGGAGATCCCATGTAGCGATGCCCAAATATTTGAACAGCCACGGCCACAGGAAGTCGACGCTGGCAATTTGTCACAAGAGGTGGACGATGACGAGACACAATTGCCAGGAAGTGAGGAGGAGGATCGTGGTGCTCAAGTGGAAGAGGAGGAGGTGGTGGATGATCTAGTAACTGACCCAACGTGGCAGGAGGACATGCAGAGCGAGGCCAACAGCACACAGGGTGAGGGAGGCAGAGTACCCCAACAGGCAGGAAGAAGCAGTTTGGTGGCCGCACACAGAAGGCGGGCAACCGTTCCTCGTAACACCAACACGAGGGACGTTGCCAGCTCAACCGGTAGGTCTTCCAGAGTCTGGAATTTTTTTAAAGACACTGCTGATAAACCCAAAAAGGCCATTTGTACCACCTGCCATGCCAGCATCACCAGGGGTGACAAAACTACCAGCCTGACCACCACCAGCATGATCAGGCACATGGCAGCAAAGCACCCGACTTTGTGCGGTGAACCCCAGGGCTCACGACCAGTGTCAGCGGGTGTCACCACTGCTTCTTCCACTTTTGTGCATGCAATAGAACCCCCTGTTGTGTGTGCAAGGCAATCCCCTGTCCAAACTGCATGCAAAGATGCCCTCTCCTCTAAGTCTTCACTTGTTATGGCAGTTTCTCAAGAAACAGCATCAACGTCCACATCCCACCGCAGCATTCAATTGTCCATATCCCAGACCTTTGAACGAAAGCAGAAATTCGCAGCCAACGCCCCATAGGCCACAGTCCTAAATTCGCACCTTTCACGACTGCTTGCGTTGGAAATGCTGCCTTTTAGGCTGGTGGAGATGGAATCCTTCCGCAACCTTATGGCGGTGGCCGTCCCTCAGTACTCGGTCCCCAGCCGACACTATTTTGCCCCGTGTGCCATCCCCATACTACACAAGCACGTGTCCCAAAACATCTGCCGTGCCCTCAACAATGCAGTTACTGGGAGAGTCCACCTGACAACGGACACGTGGACAAGTGCTTGTGGCCAGGGACGGTACATCTCCCTGACGGCACACTGGGTAAACATAGTGGAAGCTGGGACCCAGTCGGACCTTGGGATGTAACACATCCTTCCCACACTGAGGATTGCGGGTAGTGTTGAGCCACTCCCGTAGTGTTCGAGTTCGGTTCGGTTCGTCTAACACCCGTGTGTTCGCCGAACTGTTCGTCGAACTGTTCGTCGAACACCTTCGAACACCGTTAAAACCAATGGCAGGCAAACAAAAACACATAGAAACACATAGAAAACACCTTCAAAGGTGTCCAAAAGCTGACAAACTGCTCAGAAGACACAACTAACACATGGAAAAGTGACAAGTACATATAGTCATGAGAAAAGAAAAGAGGTGGAGGAGTAAAAGGAGGGGGAGACACAGATATAGGCATGTCATGCCCTTCTAAAATCCAAAAAGTGAGAAGCCGACACGCTCAGTCCGCTCCTGCCCGTGCCACCTCCGTGTCGCCGGGTTTGTGCCAGAGCCGCGGTGAACCCTGACGGCCAACCCACCTCTACCAATACTGGTGCCTGTCCGCTGGTGGGTCGAGCGAGCCCCCCTGTGGTGGAGGCAGCTCTAAGCTTTTTAATTTAAATTGTCTCTCTAATTTGAATGAATACACTTTAAATCCATTTACAAGGATCTATTGGAGGGCAAGTCTCATGCCAGCAGCCGCGTAATTCCAGCTCAAGTAGCGTCCACTAAAGCTGCTGCAGTTAAAAAGCTTTTATAAGGATCGAGGTCGGCTGTCCACCGCAAGGCATCGTACTGCCTGTCCCAGCCCCTATGCCTTGGGGTGCCTCCTGATTCTCTTCACTGAGTATCCCGTGGTCCCGAAGCATTTCCTTTGAAAAAATTAAGTGTCCAAACTACAGGTGGTGTAGCTTGCTTAACAGCCAGGATAATCCGCTGACTAGCAGACACTGCTACTAGGCACAAAGTATTTCCTGGGCTAGATGCAGTTAAAAATTTGTAATTAGATACTCTCGTTGGATGCTGAGAAAGCATTCCATAGAGTCTCCTGGCACGCCATATATGATTCTCTTAAAAAGCTTGGGGTAGGGGTCTAGGGGACCCTTTTATAGCCAAAATCACGGCCCTGTATCGCAATACGTCACCTAGGCTGAAGATAAATGGAACTGTAGCACCCTGAGGGCTCGGTTGCTACAGAGGTATTGCACCTCACCCAGAGGTGTGATATCTCACTCTCAGGTAAGGATGGAGTGTGGATCAGGACCCGACACCTGCATGCATTACACCACATTGCCGTGGGGCAGGGCGACCAATATGCCCCTGAGATGGGCACGACAGTCCCTGTCCCTGGCTGGAGTGGGGGGAGGGAACACTGAGGAAGGGGAACCCTGTAGTGCAGGAGCAGGGAGGAAGCAGTTCCTGGGTGCATTGAGAAGGGAGTATAAAAGGTGGGCACCATCTTAGTTCAGTGCAGAGAAGTCTGAGCAGAAGTGGCAGGGAGCAGGGGCTCTGCATGAGCTCTGCTCCGGAGGCAGGCCTAGTAACAGAGGCCCAGGCCTGGAAGAGGGAGAAGGAAGGAAGAGGAGCGGAGAAGGCTCCAGGAACGAGGAACGAAGGGATCCCAGGGGTGCGGACGGGCGAGTCGCCACCGCACGCCCGAATCAACCTGCATGGAGGGGTCAGGCCAAAGGGGGAGACCGGTCCCCGAAACTAGTGGAGGCAGGAAACGACCCTCAGCTAGAAACCGGAGGCTGTGACATTTTATGTGGCGCAGCCCCTCGCTACACCCGCTAGGAGGGCAGCACATAGGGTCAGGGAAACTGGCGCCAAGTTTACCAAGAGGAGGCCCGAGGCAGCCGGACAGAAGGGTTGGTAAGAAAGGCCAGACAAAGGACACACAAAGGGGGTCCTGTGAAGCGCTCCAAAGTTATCTGGGAGTTGTCTGAGCCCCTCACCTGGTGAGCACAGTACGACGTGGGCAGCCGTTACCTGCAGACGTGGTCTGGATAATAAGAACTGTGAGTAAAGGCCCTGGACTGCATCACTGACTCCGTGTCGTTACTGCTGCTGCCCTGCACCATCACCCCCATCCTCCGCATACACTGCCCTGAGGCTATACTCCTCCCGTGGGGAGTTATGCTACGCTCTGCTGCACCCACAACACCAGCCTCAGCGGTCTACCCTGCAGCGGCGGTTCACTCTGACCGCAATCCACGGGTGGCGTAGTCGGACATTTAAAAATCAAAACCACATAAATAGTTCCGCCACTGGTTTGACCACCCTGAGCCACGGAACCGGGTCGCCGCCACGAAGACTACAACCACCAGCATCCACCAAAAAGTGTCTGGCTCCGGGTGTCCCAAGGCCCAGGGGGTGCATCAGAACATTTTCATCACCTTTCACAATCACCAATGGGACAAGGCAGGGATGTCCTCTGTCCCCTCTCTTATACATCCTAGTGACGGAGCACCTGCTCTCATCAATTCGCCATAACCCCAATATTAGGTGGATTGAGGTGGGAGGCACCGAGTACAAGTGCTCTCTATTTGCTGATGATGTACTAGTATATATCACTCAATCACATATATCCATCCATGCTGCTATGGCTGAAATAGATCACTTTGTTACATGGTCAAATTTTAAAATCAATGCAGCGAAGTCTGAGGCCCTCGATGTCTCCCTCCCCAAATCCATATAGGATTCCATCCAGTCCAACTTTCCCTTTGCCTGGCCCTCACAGGGTATCAAATACTTAGGAATTCCTATTCATAGAGACCTCTCCCATCTATGTTATCTTAATTTTGGGCCCTTTATTGAACAACTCCATACAGACCACGGTTGGCAAGTTAGAACTGTAAGATTCACTACGTGAACCACTGGTGTTTTGTGGAAAAGCACATGTACACTGTGTTCCAAATTATTATGCAAAAAGTGTTTAGGAGTGATAAGGGAAGAATTTGTTTGTTTGTCAGTTAAACTCATTGATGGTGATGTGTGTCAGGGCTCTTTATATCACTGTAAGCAATTGCAGACACCTGTGCTAATTAGTTTGGCAGGTGTGTCCAATGAAAGGCAAGACTACTTAAGAAGGCTGTCTCACATTATTAAGCAGCCTACATTTTCTGCCAAAATGGTAGGTCTTCCAGAGTCTGGAATTTTTTTAAAGACACTGCTGATAAACCCAAAAAGGCCATTTGTACCACCTGCCATGCCAGCATCACCAGGGGTGACAAAACTACCAGCCTGACCACCACCAGCATGATCAGGCACATGGCAGCAAAGCACCCGACTTTGTGCGGTGAACCCCAGGGTCCACGACCAGTGTCAGCGGGTGTCACCACTGCTTCTTCCACTTTTGTGCATGCAATAGAACCCCCTGTTGTGTGTGCAAGGCAATCCCCTGTCCAAACTGCATGCAAAGATGCCCTCTCCTCTAAGTCTTCACTTGTTATGGCAGTTTCTCAAGAAACAGCATCAACGTCCACATCCCACCGCAGCATTCAATTGTCCATATCCCAGACCTTTGAACGAAAGCAGAAATTCGCAGCCAACGCCCCATAGGCCACAGTCCTAAATTCGCACCTTTCACGACTGCTTGCGTTGGAAATGCTGCCTTTTAGGCTGGTGGAGATGGAATCCTTCCGCAACCGTATGGCGGTGGCCGTCCCTCAGTACTCGGTCCCCAGCCGACACTATTTTGCCCGGTGTGCCATCCCCATACTACACAAGCACGTCTCCCAAAACATCTGCCGTGCCCTCAACAATGCAGTTACTGGGAGAGTCCACCTGACAACGGACACGTGGACAAGTGCTTGTGGCCAGGGACGGTACATCTCCCTGACGGCACACTGGGTAAACATAGAGGAAGCTGGGACCCAGTCGGACCTTGGGATGGAACACATCCTTCCCACACTGAGGATTGCGGGTAGTGTTGAGCCACTCCCGTAGTGTTCGAGTTCGGTTCGGTTCGTCTAACACCCGTGTGTTCGCCGAACTGTTCGTCGAACTGTTCGTCGAACACCTTCGAACACCGTTAAAACCAATGGCAGGCAAACAAAAACACATAGAAACACATAGAAAACACCTTCAAAGGTGTCCAAAAGCTGACAAACTGCTCAGAAGACACAACTAACACATGGAAAAGTGACAAGTACATATAGTCATGAGAAAAGAAAAGAGGAGGAGGAGTAAAAGGAGGGGGAGACACAGATATAGGCATGTCATGCCCTTCTAAAATCCAAAAAGTGAGAAGCCGACACGCTCAGTCCGCTCCTGCCCGTGCCACCTCCGTGTCGCCGGGTTTGTGCCAGAGCCGCGGTGAACCCTGACGGCCAACCCACCTCTACCAATACTGGTGCCTGTCCGCTGGTGGGTCGAGCGAGCCCCCCTGTGGTGGAGGCAGCTCTAAGCTTTTTAATTTAAATTGTCTCTCTAATTTGAATCAATACACTTTAAATCCATTTACAAGGATCTATTGGAGGGCAAGTCTCATGCCAGCAGCCGCGTAATTCCAGCTCCAGTAGCGTCCACTAAAGCTGCTGCAGTTAAAAAGCTTTTATAAGGATCGAGGTCGGCTGTCCACCGCAAGGCATCGTACTGCCTGTCCCAGCCCCTATGCCTTGGGGTGCCTCCTGATGCTCTTCACTGAGTATCCCGTGGTCCCGAAGCATTTCCTTTGAAAAAATTAAGTGTCCAAACTACAGGTGGTGTAGCTTGCTTAACAGCCAGGATAATCCGCTGACTAGCAGACACTGCTACTAGGCACAAAGTATTTCCTGGGCTAGATGCAGTTAAAAATTTGTAATTAGATACTCTCGTTGGATGCTGAGAAAGCATTCCATAGAGTCTCCTGGCACGCCATATATGATTCTCTTAAAAAGCTTGGGGTAGGGGTCTAGGGGACCCTTTTATAGCCAAAATCACGGCCCTGTATCGCAATACGTCACTTAGGCTGAAGATAAATGGAACTGTAGCACCCTGAGGGCTCGGTTGCTACAGAGGTATTGCACCTCACCCAGAGGTGTGATATCTCACTCTCAGGTAAGGATGGAGTGTGGATCAGGACCCGACACCTGCATGCATTACACCACATTGCCGTGGGGCAGGGCGACCAATATGCCCCTGAGATGGGCACGACAGTCCCTGTCCCTGGCTGGAGTGGGGGGAGGGAACACTGAGGAAGGGGAACCCTGTAGTGCAGGAGCAGGGAGGAAGCAGTTCCTGGGTGCATTGAGAAGGGAGTATAAAAGGTGGGCACCATCTTAGTTCAGTGCAGAGAAGTCTGAGCAGAAGTGACAGGGAGCAGGGGCTCTGCATGAGCTCTGCTCCGGAGGCGGGCCTAGTAACAGAGGCCCAGGCCTGGAAGAGGGAGAAGGAAGGAAGAGGAGCGGAGAAGGCTCCAGGAACGAGGAACGAAGGGATCCCAGGGGTGCGGACGGGCGAGTCGCCACCGCACGCCCGAATCAACCTGCATGGAGGGGTCAGGCCAAAGGGGGAGACCGGTCCCCGAAACTAGTGGAGGCAGGAAACGACCCTCAGCTAGAAACCGGAGGCTGTGACATTTTATGTGGCGCAGCCCCTCGCTACACCCGCTAGGAGGGCAGCACATAGGGTCAGGGAAACTGGCGCCAAGTTTACCAAGAGGAGGCCCGAGGCAGCCGGACAGAAGGGTTGGTAAGAAAGGCCAGACAAAGGACACACAAAGGGGGTCCTGTGAAGCGCTCCAAAGTTATCTGGGAGTTGTCTGAGCCCCTCACCTGGTGAGCACAGTACGACGTGGGCAGCCGTTACCTGCAGACGTGGTCTGGATAATAAGAACTGTGAGTAAAGGCCCTGGACTGCATCACTGACTCCGTGTCGTTACTGCTGCTGCCCTGCACCATCACCCCCATCCTCCGCATACACTGCCCTGAGGCTATACTCCTCCCGTGGGGAGTTATGCTACGCTCTGCTGCACCCACAACACCAGCCTCAGCGGTCTGCCCTGCAGCGGCGGTTCACTCTGACCGCAATCCACGGGTGGCGTAGTCGGACATTTAAAAATCAAAACCACATAAATAGTTCCGCCACTGGTTTGACCACCCTGAGCCACGGAACCGGGTCGCCGCCACGAAGACTACAACCACCAGCATCCACCAAAAAGTGTCCGGCTCCGGGTGTTCCAAGGCCCAGGGGGTGCATCAGAACATTTTCATCACCTTTCACAATCACCAATGGGACAAGGCAGGGATGTCCTCTGTCCCCTCTCTTATACATCCTAGTGACGGAGCACCTGCTCTCATCAATTCGCCATAACCCCAATATTAGGTGGATTGAGGTGGGAGGCACCGAGTACAAGTGCTCTCTATTTGCTGATGATGTACTAGTATATATCACTCAATCACATATATCCATCCATGCTGTTATGGCTGAAATAGATCACTTTGTTACATGGTCAAATTTTAAAATCAATGCAGCGAAGTCTGAGGCCCTCGATGTCTCCCTCCCCAAATCCATATAGGATTCCATCCAGTCCAACTTTCCCTTTGCCTGGCCCTCACAGGGTATCAAAAACTTAGGAATTCCTATTCATAGAGACCTCTCCCATCTATGTTATCTTAATTTTGGGCCCTTTATTGAACAACTCCATACAGACCACGGTTGGCAAGTTAGAACTGTAAGATTCACTACGTGAACCACTGGTGTTTTGTGGAAAAGCACATGTACACTGTGTTCCAAATTATTATGCAAAAAGTGTTTAGGAGTGATAAGGGAAGAATTTGTTTGTTTGTCAGTTAAACTCATTGATGGTGATGTGTGTCAGGGCTCTTTATATCACTGTAAGCAATTGCAGACACCTGTGCTAATTAGTTTGGCAGGTGTGTCCAATGAAAGGCAAGATTACTTAAGAAGGCTGTCTCACATTATTAAGCAGCCTACATTTTCTGCCAAAATGGGAAAGAAAAAGGATATGTCGGCTGCTGAGAAGCAACAAATTGTGGAGTGTTTAGGTCAAGGCATGACTACAATCAACATTGTGCGATGATCAGGATGAAGTGTCTTGGCAATCAAGAAGTATGTAGCTGATTCACAGTACACACGTGTGCGTGCTGATAAGGGCAAATTGAGGACTCTTTCCTACAGGCAATTACGTCAGGTTAAAAGAGCAGCGGCAAAAAAGCCTTGTCATAGCAGCAGACAAGTTTTTGAAGCTGCTGGTGCCTCCAACATCCCCCGAACAACAAGATGCAGGGTCCTTCAGAGGTTTGCAGCTGTGCATATGCCATCCTGTCGACCTCCTCTATCCACTTCACACAAGCAGAAACGGCTCCAGTGGGCCAAACATTACATGAAGACTGATTTCAAAACTGTTTTGTTCACGGATGAGTGCCGTGCAGCGCTCGATGGTCCAGATGGATGGAGTGGAGGATGGCTGGTTGATGGACACCCCACGCAAACACGGCTACAGCGCCAACAAGGAGGAGGTGGAGTAATGTTTTGGGCTGGAATCATGGGGAGAGAGATTGTCGGCCCCTTTAGGATCCCTGAAGGCGCTAAAGATGAACTCCATAATGTATGTGGATTTTCTCAAACAGCACTTCCTGCCATGGTTCAAGAAGAAGAACCATGTATTTCACAGCAAGATCATTTTTTTGCATGATAATGCACCATCTCATGCTGCACATAAAACATCTGCATCTCTGGCTGATATGGGCATAAAGGGGACAAACTTATGGTGTGACCCCCCATGCTCCCTTGACCTCTACCCCATTCAGAACCTCTGGAGCATCATCAAAAGGAGTGTCTATGATGGCGGGAGGCAGTTCACATCTAAGCAACAGCTCTGGGAGGGTATTCTGTCCTCATGCAAAACAATTCAATCAGAAACCATCCAAAACCTGACAAATTCAATGGACGAGAGAGTTCAGAAGCTCCTTTCGAACAAGGGGTCCTATGTGAAAATGTAACATCACCTAGAATAAAGTTTTGAGTTGAAAACTGTTTGATTTAAGTTTCTAATAACCTGCTAATGCTTATAATTTCAAAAATGACCATTTTTTTGGTCTTTATTAAAATGAAAAGGTTGATCGAAAAGTTTGGGGGATCTAAGAGTGTGGCAACCCAGTAGTCATGATTACTTCGAATTCTGACAATATGAGGGTCATGTTGCAGGTAGTGCAGCAAGAAGGCACTTATGTGTCTTGCGCATCTCGGAGCCCCAAAATTATTTTCCGGGCTAGATGCAGCTACAAATTATTATTAATTTTAAATCGGGTGGAGCTTAGTATAGATGGGCTAATAGGATCAGTGCTGCAAACTGCTACAAAGCCCAAATTATTTTCCAGTCAAGATACAGATAAACATGATTAGTAATTTGAAAGCTTAAAACGGCTGGTAGGGTGATTTTAACCAATCATCAAGCTTTTACTCTCCCCAGGATGACACAGGGGTAGAAAAGTCGTTTCGGATCCATGATTTATTCATCTTTATGATCGTGAGTCTGTCTACATTATCAGTGGAGAGCCGCGTGCGCTTATCTGTCAGCACACCACCAGCAGCGCTGAACACACGTTCAGACAGAACGCTGGCTGCGGGGCATGACAAGATCTCCAAGGCGTAAGTGGCTAGCTCCGGCCATTTATCCAGATTGGAAGCCCAAAAAGAGCAAGGGTCCAGTGACACAGTCATGGCTTCAATGTTTACTTGGAGATACTCCTGTACCATCGTCTCTAGGCGTTGACTATGTGTCAGACTTCTTGTCTCCTGTGGCCTTGCAAAGGATGGGCTAAAAAAGTGGTGAAATGATTCCGCAAAATTGATGTTACCAGCAGATACTGTGGTTCTGTTACGGTTTGAGTGCTGAACACTTGACGGTCCCACGGTTGGCAAGTTGGAACTGTGAGATTCACTACGTGCACCACTGGTGTTTTGTGGAAAAGCACATGTAAGATTCTGCAACAGTCTCTGCTGATACTCCTGCATGCGTGCATCCCTTTCTATGGCAGGAATAATTTCTGCAAATTTACTTTTGTACCGCGGATCTAACAGTGTGGCAACCCAGTAGTCAGGATTATTTCTAATTCTCACAATTCGAGGGTCATGTTACATGTAGTGCAGCAAGAAGGCACTCATGTGTGTTGCGCATCCAGGAGCACCAAGTCCCTGTTGTGTTGGTGGCGAGGTAACAATCATGCTTCCTTCCTCTGTCCTCTCCCCCCAACCTCGCACAACAGAAATGTGATCAAGGTCTCCCTCATCTGATGAGTCTTCCATCAGTTCGTCCTCCACTTCTTCCTGGGCTCCTGCACCTTCCTCACTAGTTTGGCTGCTACCATGCGCCCTGGTAAAACCATCTCCCCCACCCTCACATGCCTGCCGCCTTGGTGCTGCCGACCGTCTGGACCTTGCAGATGTTAGCCCTTCCGCATACAACTCCTCCTCCTCTACTTCCTCCACCTCCTCTTGTGCCACCACCTGACTCCGAATTCTGTTTAACATGTGCTCCAGCATGTAAATCACCGGAATAGTCATGCTGATAATGGCATCGTCAGCACTAAACATCTTCGTCGCCATTTCAAAACTGTGCAGAAGGGTGCATAGGTCCCTGATCTGAGACCACTCCTCCAGCGTGATTTGCCCCACCTCCGGATCTCGTTGGCCCAGGCTATACGTCAGAACGTATTGCACCAGGGCTTGTCGGTGCTGCCACAGTCGCTGCAACATGTGCAGAGTTGAATTCCACCGGGTAGGCACATCGCATTTTAGCCGGTGAAGTGGCAGGCCCAACGACTTCTGTAGAGATGTAAGTCGCTGAGCTGCGGGATGCGAACGGCGGAAGTGAGCACACAGCGACCGTGCCCTCTGCAGAAGGCCATCTAGTCCGGGATAGTGGGCTAAAAATTGCTGGACAACCAGGTTCAACACGTGAGCCATACAAGGCACGTGTGTGACATTGCCCCGGCGAAGGGCCGCACCCAGGTTTGCAGCATTGTCGCACACGGCCTTCCCTGGTTTCAGGTCCAGTGGAGACAACCATTCATGAAATTGGTTCTCCAGAGCTGACCACAACTCCTCAGCTGTGTGACTCACATTTCCCAGACATTTCAAAGTAAAAACCGCCTGATGACGTTGAGCCCTACTGCCAGCATAGTAAGGAGGTGTGCAGGATCCCTTCTGCGCAGTTAGAAAGCTTGTGGCATGACCAGACAGGCTTTGGGTGCAGGTGGAATACCGAGAGGAGGTTGAGGAGGCAGAAGCAGTGGAGGAACTTTGACATAAAGAGGATTGACGCACAACTCGTGGGGACGGCAAGACTTGGACAGCAGCCCCTTGTCCTGCTGTCACCATAGTTACCCAGTGCCCAGTCAGCGACATGTAACGCCCCTGTCCATGCCTACTCGTCCAAGTGTCTGTGGTGAAATGCACCCTGTCAAACACAGAGTTTCTCAAAGAAGCGGTGATAAGGATGTCCCCGGCAAACTGCCGGTCTGTGAGGAAGATGCAGGCGGACATGTTAGGTTGCCTTGATCCAAAGGTGGTGCTATCGATGTCGGACAGCGCTCAACACCAGCTGGTGTTACCACCTCCAAAGAAAATGATGACCTGCCAATCACGCTGGCTGTTGCGGGTAAAGAGGTGGCAGGTCTGCGCCCCAAAACAGGTGTGACTGCTGTCCCCCCAGTCACAGAGGATGAAGAGGCCGTGGATGCACAAGATATGGCAGACGGTGGTTGGCCCGGCCGGCTAGGCCGCATTGTAGCACACTGAGCTTCCCACTGCAACTTATGCTTCATGTCCATGTGCCGGTTCATGCATGAAGTACTCAAACTATGTATTTTTTGGCCTCTACTTAGCTTTTGCTGACAAATGTTACAGATAACACGAGTTGGGTCATCTTTATCGATCTGAAAAAATGCCCAGGCTATGCAAGGCTTAGCACCCATGCGACGTGAGGAGCCACCACGACTTGTGGTGAGAGGCAGAGTTGTGTTTGAGGATGCAGTTGTTGACGTGCTTCCAGTACTACGTCTCTGTCCAGGAAGGCGCAACCTGACCTCGTCGTCACTAGCATCTTCCTCCACCTCCTCTGCTGACCTCATCTCTTGGCTGACTGTGGGTTGACAGTAAGTGGGATCTCCAACCTCATCATCATCACCCTGTGCGTTATCACACCCGTCGTCCTCAGAGCCAACCTGTTCCTGCCCTGACAAAAAACTAAAGTTGTCGCTCCAATCAGGTATTTGAGTCTCATCATCGTCTTCCTCATTGTCTCCACCAACAGGAGTTACAGTTTGGGAATGAGGGTCTACATTATGGTCAGAACCTTCTTCATCTGGTCCTGGATCCGATTCATAAAGATTCTGGGCATCAGTGCAGATCATTTCCTCGTCTGGATTCACAGAAGCGCTGGAGTCGACCTCTGATTCCCAGGCTATACTATGAGTAAACAGCTCTGCAGACTCAACCATCTGTTCTACAGCATACTCAGACGGGCAGCTGGAGATTTGGGAGCTGTGAGAAAGCAAGTGCGATTGGGGTGACACCTTTGAGGACTGGAGTATTTGTGATGTTGAAGTTGATGTGGAGGAGAGCCCACTTAAAGGAGCACTTGATATCCGTTGAAGCACCTGCTGTTTTTGTGCCTCATCTGGAATTTGTAGCGATTGGCGTGGCCGTAAGAAAGGGATCTTATCACATTGTCCGCTAAAAGAAGTAGACATTTTAGTTTGGCTGGAAGATGGTCTTTCTTCTGCAGATGTTACTGTTGCTTTAATACCTACCCCACGGACACAACCTTTTTTCCCCTTCCCAACACGCCTATTCCCCTTTCCACCAGCAGCAGGCCTTTTTCCACTCATTTTGGTGGTTAACTAATTCACAACTCTGGAGTTGTTTGCACAAAAAAACAATGGATGGGAACCGAGCAGAGCTGAGTGGCCAAACTGTGGTATTAGGCCAAAACTATTGGCTGGGTTAGATGCAGAAAAAAATTATATTCAATTTGCAACCTGATGGAGGTCAGTATAGATGGACTAATAGAGAAAGTCCCACACACAGCTAGAAGCCCAAATATTTTTTCAGAGGTAGATGCAGAAAAAAAATATATTCAGTTTGCAACCTGATGGAGGTCAGTATAGATGGACTAATAGAGAAAATCCCACACACTGCTAGAAGGCCAAATATTTTTTCAGAGGTAGATGCAGAAAAAAATTATATTCAGTTTGCAACCTGATGGAGGTCAGTATAGATGGACTAATAGAACAAGTCCCACACACAGCTAGAAGCCCAAATATTTTTTCAGAGGTAGATGCAGATAAAAATTATTTTTAATTTGCAACCTGATGGAGGTCAGTATAGATGGACTAATAGAGAAAGTCCCACACACTGCTAGAAGGCCAAATATTTTTTCAGAGCTAGATGCAGACAAAAAATTATTTTCAGTTTGCAACCTGATGGAGGTCAGTATAGATGGACTAATAGAACAAGTCCCACACACAGCTAGAAGCCCAAATATTTTTTCAGAGGTAGATGCAGAAAAAAATTATATTCAGTTTGCAACCTGATGGAGGTCTGTATAGATGGATTAATAGAACAAGTCCCACACACAGCTAGAAGCCCAATATTTTTTCAGAGGTAGATGCAGAAAAAATATATATTTAATTTGCAACCTGATGGAGGTCAGTATAGATGGACTAATAGAGAAAGTCCCACACACTGCTAGAAGGCCAAATATTTTTTCAGAGCTAGATGCAGACAAAAAATTATTTTTAATTTGCAACCTGATGGAGGTCAGTATAGATGGACTAATAGAGAAAGTCCCACACACTGCTAGAAGGCCAAATATTTTTTCAGAGCTGGATGCAGATAAAAATTATTTTTAATTTGCAACCTGATGGAGGTCAGTATAGATGGACTAATAGAGAAAGTCCCACACACTGCTAGAAGGCCAAATATTTTTTCAGAGCTAGATGCAGAAAAAAATTATATTCAGTTTGCAACCTGATGGAGGTCAGTATAGATGGACTAATAGAACAAGTCCCACACACAGCTAGAAGCCCAAATATTTTTTCAGAGGTAGATGCAGATAAAAATTATATTCAGTTTGCAACCTGATGGAGGTCTGTATAGATGGATTAATAGAACAAGTCCCACACACAGCTAGAAGCCCAATATTTTTTCAGAGGTAGATGCAGAAAAAAAATATATTCATTTTGCAACCTGATGGAGGTCAGTATAGATGGACTAATAGAGAAAGTCCCACACACTGCTAGAAGGCCAAATATTTTTTCAGAGCTAGATGCAGACAAAAAATTATTTTTAATTTGCAACCTGATGGAGGTCAGTATAGATGGACTAATAGAGAAAGTCCCACACACAGCTAGAAGCCCAAATATTTTTTCAGAGCTAGATGCAGAAAAAAATTATATTCAGTTTGCAACCTGATGGAGGTCAGTATAGATGGACTAATAGAACAAGTCCCACACACAGCTAGAAGCCCAAATATTTTTTCAGAGGTAGATGCAGAAAAAAATTATATTCAGTTTGCAACCTGATGGAGGTCTGTATAGATGGATTAATAGAACAAGTCCCACACACAGCTAGAAGCCCAATATTTTTTCAGAGGTAGATGCAGAAAAAAATATATTCAGTTTGCAACCTGATGGAGGTCAGTATAGATGGACTAATAGAGAAAGTCCCACACACTGCTAGAAGGCCAAATATTTTTTCAGAGCTAGATGCAGACAAAAAATTATTTTTAATTTGCAACCTGATGGAGGTCAGTATAGATGGACTAATAGAGAAAGTCCCACACACTGCTAGAAGGCCAAATATTTTTTCAGAGCTGGATGCAGATAAAAATTATTTTTAATTTGCAACCTTATGGAGGTCAGTATAGATGGACTAATAGAGAAAGTCCCACACACTGCTAGAAGGCCAAATATTTTTTCAGAGCTAGATGCAGAAAAAAATTATATTCAGTTTGCAACCTGATGGAGGTCAGTATAGATGGATTAATAGAACAAGTCCCACACACAGCTAGAAGCCCAAATATTTTTTCAGAGGTAGATGCAGATAAAAATTATTTTTAATTTGCAACCTGATGGAGGTCAGTATAGATGGACTAATAGAACAAGTCCCACACACAGCTAGAAGCCCAATATTTTTTCAGAGGTAGATGCAGAAAAAAAATATATTCAGTTTGCAACCTGATGGAGGTCAGTATAGATGGACTTATGGAGAAAGTCCCACACTGCTAGAAGGGCAAATATTTTTTCAGAGCTAGATGCAGAAAAAAATTATATTCAGTTTGCAACCTGATGGAGGTCAGTATAGATGGACTAATAGAACAAGTCCCACACACTGCTAGAAGCCCAAATATTTTTTCAGAGCTAGATGCAGAAAAAAATTATATTCAGTTTGCAACCTGATGGAGGTCAGTATAGATGGACTAATAGAATGATGCTATGCCCAAAAGATTTTACTTCACTAGGTGCAGTAAAAAAATTGGTATTCTATGCACAGGTGGTATATCTTGCAACACAGATAGGCTACTCCACTGAATAACACACTCTGCAATAGGCCAAAAAGGATTAGCTTTGCTAGATTCAGCCAAATGCTGTGAAAAAAACTTGCACAGCACTGGCACAGACCTGCCCGGCAAAAACTGATAGGAACTGATGTAACCTAGTCCTGAAAAGGACTGCAATTACAATTAGTCTTTACTCCCACAATCTATCTATTTAAGAGCAGAGACCTGCCTGATAAAAGTCGTAGGAAATGCTGTAACCTAGTCCTTAAAAGGACTGCAATCACAACTATTCCCTACTCCCAAGCTATCTGTAGATTTGTGCGAAAATTGGCTTGAAATTAACAAGGTATAGCGCACACAGCAACAGCGGTGCCGTCTAACACGCAGCTGCAGCAGTGAGAAAATGGTGGCGACGGGGAAAATGGCTTGGTCTTATAGGGCAAGGACATGTGACATACACTGCCAATGACACATGCCCTTGCTTGTGTGAAAAAAGCACTTCGCTCCGTGTGTGCGCTGCTGATAGGCTGACAGATTGCACCTCCCCGCTGTAAATGCGGGAAAGAGAAAAAAAAATGGAGATCTTCATTATTCCTGCAGAGATCCATCCCCTGCCCCTCCCCCCACCCCGCTGTACACTCAAACTGCGTATTAACATTAAATTTCATCATTACTGAGAAAAAATCCAGTTATGATTTTGGTGCACGAACAGTTATCGAACATAACCTCGAACAGCCGAATTTTTCTCAAATCGTTCGTGTTCGCCGAACGGCTCGAACACCGCCCAAAACAGCTCGAATTTGAGATTGGCGAACAGTTCGAGTAGAACAACGCTCATCTCTAATTGCGGGCACTTTGTCAGTCAGAGTTGCCCCCACAGTGTACAGCTCCTGTGCATCATCCTCCTCCTCCTCATGTTCAGCCTCCCTCTCAGATATCACCACATCAGTTTCAAGCTGGAAGCACTGCAGTACTGCCTCCGCCAATCGGCAAAAGGCTGTGCTTAAACTCATAAGCTTAGGTGATAAACCTCACACTGCTTGTGAGTTGTGGACAGCTGTGAAAGAGCAGGCAGATCTGTGGCTGAGACCGCTGAACCTACATCCAGGCATGGTGGTGTGTGACAATGGCCTTAACCTGGTGGCAGCTCTGAGGCGAGGAGAGATCACACACGTACCATACCTGGCTCATGTGCTTAACCTCGTGGTTCAGCGGTTTCTTAAATCGTACCCCGAGTTGCCAGATCTGCTCGTCAAAGTACGCCGCCTGTCAGCTCATTTTCGCAAGTCGGCTACAGCTTCCGCCACCCTTGCTGTGTTGCAGCAGCGTTTGCAGCTTCCGTCACACCGACTGGTGTGTGATGTCCCCACACGTTGGAACTCTACCCTCCACATGTTGCAAAGGATTTGTGATCAGAAGAGAGCAGTTGTGGAGTACCAGCTGCAACAAGGCCGTCAATATTCAGGTCAGACTCCACATATAAGACCTCAGGAGTGGACCTGGATGTCTGACAAATGTACCATCTTGACAAACTTTGAGGAGTCCACCAAGATGGTGAGTGGCGATGACGCCATCATTAGCATCAGCATTCCACTTGTCTGTCTTTTGCAACGCTCTCTGCAGAGAATTAAAGAGGAGGCATTGCAGCCAGAGTATGATGAGCCTCATCTCATCAAAACGTGCATTGGGGGTCAATGAGGGAGAGGAGGAGGAAGAGGAAGAACAGGAGCTTGTATCATGCTCTGTAGACGATAGTTCCTGTACAACTGTCATACCGTCGGTTCAGCGTGGGTGGCCTGAGGACAGGGGGGAGGAGGAGGAGGAGGATAGCATGGTCAGTCGTCATCTTGGTGAGGACACGGAAGTCTTGCCCGTTACCAGTCTGGCACGCACGGCTGACTTTATGTTATGCTGCCTTAACCGTGACCCTCGCGTTGTCAAAATGTTGGGTGACAGTCATTACTGGTTGGTGACACTTTTAGACCCCCGCTACAAGGAGAACTTTCACTCTCTTATTCCTGAGGTGGAGAGGTCTACAAAAATGGGGCAGTACCAGAAGGCCCTTGCTACAGAACTGTTAAAAAAAATTCCCATCTGAACACGCTAGCGGCAGAGGTCACAGTTCGTTGCCCAACCAAGGCATACATGCAAGAGAGACGCAGCTCCAATCCAGCAGAGGCAGGGGAACACTGTCAATGTTCTGGGACAGTTTTCTCAGACCCTCCCTTCGGACAGACCCTGAGGCGCGGGGTACTCTCCCAAGGAGTGGAAAGTTTCAAAAGATGGTGAGGGAGTACCTTGCCGACCGTAACAGCGTCCTCCGTGATTCCTCTGTGCCTTTTAATTATTGGGTATCCAAGCTGGACACTTGGAATGAACTCGCTCTGTACGCCTTGGAGGTCCTGGCCTGCCCTGCCGCTAGTGTGTTATCAGAGCGTGTTTTTAGTGCCGCTGGGGGAATTATAACTGATAAGCACACTCGCCTGTCAACTGACAATGCTGACAAGCTGACCCTTATCAAAATGAACAAGGGCTGGATTGGGCCAGACTTCTCATCACCACCAAATGACAGCAGAGTAACATAAGTCAAATCCACTGTGTAATTTCGGGAGGTGTATTCACATGCAACACATGGGTATAAGCTTCCTCATTTCAGCTGTTTTATGTTCTTCTCCTTATCCTCAGCCTCCACCACCACTATACCACCAGGGTGACCGTGGTCCGTGTTGCCATGATTGAAAGTTCCTCCGTCCTTAATTTTGTCAGCTTTTGCTTGGAAGGCATAAGCAAAGACTGTGGGAGACCCACTCCCCAATAATGGGAATTATATTTTTAAGATGCTGTACTGTATGGCTCTTGTAAGAGGCATTAAAACCGTCTTGTTAAGCTACTGTGACCTCCACCACCTTTCCAAGGGGCATTAAAATCGTCTTGTTAAGCTAATGGGACCTCCACGTCTCTTCCAAGGGGCATTCAAACCGTCTTGTTAAGCTACTGCGACCTCCACGTCTCTTCCAAGGGGCATTCAAACCATCTTGTTAAGCTACTGCGACCTTCACCACTTTTCCAAGGGGCATTCAAACAGTCTTGTTAAGCTAATGGGACCTCCACGTCTCTTCCAAGGGGCATTCAAACCGTCTTGTTAAGCTACTGCGACCTCCACGTCTCTTCCAAGGGGCATTCATACCATCTTGTTAAGCTACTGCGACCTTCACCACTTTTCCAAGGGGCATTCAAACAGTCTTGTTAAGCTAATGGGACCTCCACGTCTCTTCCAAGGGGCATTCAAACCGTCTTGTTAAGCTACTGCGACCTCCATGTCTCTTCCAAGGGGCATTCAAACCATCTTGTTAAGCTACTGCGACCTCCACCACTTTTCCAAGGGGCATTCAAACCGTCTTGTTAAGCTACTGGAACCTCCACGTCTCTTCCAAGGGCACATTCAAACCATCTTGTTAAGCTACTGGGACCTCCACGTCTCTTCAAAGGGGCATTCAAACCGTCTTGTTAAGCTTCTGGGACCTCCACGTCTCTTCCAAGGGGCATTCAAACCGTCTTGTTAAGCTACTGCGACCTCCACCACTTTTCCAAGGGGCATTCAAACCGCCTTGTTAAGCTACTGGGACCTCCACGTCTCTTCCAAGGGGCATTCAAACCATCTTGTTAAGCTACTGCGACCTCCACCACTTTTCAAAGGGGCATTCAAACCGTCTTGTTAAGCTACTGGGACCTCCACTTCTCTTCAAAGGGGCATTCAAACCATATTGTTAAGCTACTGGGACCTCCACGTCTCTTCTGAGGGGCATTAAAAGCGTCTTGTTAAACCACTCTGAACTCCACAGCTCTTCCAAGGGGAATTGAAATGTTGGTATTAATTAACTCTAACCTCCACGACTCTTCGAACGGGCATTGCATTTCCTCCTAATTTTTGACAGCTTTTGCTTGGAAGGCATAAGCAAAGACTGTGGGAGACCCACTCCCCAATATTGGGAATAATGTTTGTAATATGCTGTACTGCAAAGCTCTTGTATGGGGCATTGCAATTTCCTCCATCCTAAATTTTGGCAGCTTTTCCTTGCAAGGCATAAGCAAAGACTATGGGAGACCCACTCCCCAATAATGGGAATAATATTTGTAATATGCTGTACTGCATGGCTCTTGTAAGGGGCATTGCAAGTTCCTCCGTCCTAATTTTTGGCAGCTTTTGCTTGGAAGGCATAAGCAAAGACTGTGGGAGACCCACTCCCCAATAATGGGAATTATATTTTTAAGATGCTGTACTGTATGGCTCTTTTAAGGGGCATTAAAACCATCTTGTTAAGCTGTGACCTCCACCACTTTTCCAAGGGGCATTAAAACCGTCTTGTTAAGCTACTGGGACCTCCACGTCTCTTCTGAGGGGCATTAAAAGCGTCTTGTTAAGCTAATGCGACCTCCACCACTTTTCCAACGGGCATTAAAACCATATTGTTAAGCTACTGGGACCTCCAAGTCTCTTCTGTGGGGCATTAAAAGCATCTTGTTAAACCACTCTGAACTCCACAGCTCTTCCAAGGGGCATTGAAATGTTTTTTTTAATTAACTCTAACCTCCACGACTCTTCGAACAGGCATTGCATTTCCTCCTAATTTTTGGCAGCTTTTTCTTGGAAGGCATAAGCAAAGACTATGGGAGACCCACTCCCCAATAATGGGAAAAATGTTTGTAATATGCTGTACTGCATGGCTCTTGTAAGGGGCATTGCAAATTCCTCCATCATAATTTTTTTCACCTTTTGCTTGGAATGCATAAGCAAAGACTGTGGGAGACACACTCCCCAATAATGGGAATAATATTTTTAAGATGCTGTACTGTATCACTCTTGTAAGGGGCATTAAAACCGTCCTGTTAAGCTACTGTGACCTCCACCACTTTTCCAAGGGGCATTAAAACCGTCTTGTTAAGCTACTCTGACCTCCACCACTTTTTCAAGGGGCATTAAACCGTCTTGTTAAGCTACTGGGACCTCCACGTCTCTTCTGAGGGGCATTAAAAGCATCTTGTTAAGCTACTGCGACCTCCACCACTTTTCCGAGGGGCATTAAAACCATATTGTTAAGCTACTGGGACCTCCAAGTCTCTTCTGAGGGGCATTAAAGCATCATGTTAAGCTACTGAGACCTCCACCACTTTTCTGAGGGGCATTAAAACCGTCTTGTTAAGCTACTGGGACCGCCATGTCTCTTCTGAGTGGCATTAAAAGCGTCTTGTTAAGCAACTGCGACCTCCACCACTTTTCCAAGGGGCATTAAAACCGTCTTGTTAAGCTACTGTGACCTACACCACTTTTTCAAGGGGCATTAAACCGTCTTGTTAAGCTACTGGGGCCTCCACGTCTCTTCTGAGGGGCATTAAAAGCATCTTGTTAAGCTACTGCGACCTCCACCACTTTTCCGAAGGGCATTAAAACCGTCTTGTTAAGCTACTGGGACCTCCAAGTCTCTTCTGAGGGGCATTAAAGCATCTTGTTAAGCTACTGGGACCTTCACGTCTCTTCAAAGGGGCATTCAAACTGTTTTGTTAAGCTACTGCGACCTCCACCACTTTTCCAAGGGGCATTCAAACCATCTTGTTAAGCTACTGTGACCTCCACCACTTTTACAAGGGGCATTAAAACCGTTTTGTTAAGCTACTGGGACCTCCACGTCTCTTCCGAGGGGCATTAAAACCATCTTGTTAAGCTACTGTGACCTCCACATCTCTTCAAAGGGGCATTAAAAGCGTCTTCTTAAGCCACTCTCAACTTCGCAGCTCTTCCAAGGGGCATTGAAATGTTGTTTTTAATTGCCTCTAACCTCCATGACTCTTCCAACGGGCATTGCATTTCCTCCTAATTTTAGTCAGCTTTTGCTTGGAAGGCATAAGCAAAGACTGTGGGAGACCCACTCCCCAATAATGGGAATAATGTTTGTAATATGCTGTACTGCAAGGCTTTTGTATGGGGCATTGCAATTTCCTCCATCCTAAATTCTGGCAGCTTTTGCTTGCAAGGCATAAGCAAAGACTATGGAAGACCCACTCCCCAATAATGGGAATAATGTTTGTAATATGCTGTACTGCATGGCTCTTGTAAGGGGCATTGCAAGTTCCTCCGTCCTAATTTTTGGCAGCTTTTGCTTGGAAAGCATAAGCAAAGACTATATGAGACACATTCACCAATAATGGGAATAATATTTGTAATATGCTGTACTGCATGGCTCTTGTAAGGGGCATTGCAAGTTCCTCCGTCCTAATTTTTGGCAGCTTTTGCTTGGAAGGCATAAGCAAAGACTCTGGGAGACCCACTCCCCAATAATGGGAATTATATTTTTAAGATGCTGTACTGTATGGCTCTTTTAAGGGGCATTAAAACCATCTTGCTAAGCTGTGACCTCCACCACTTTTCCAAGGGGCATTAAAACCGTCTTGTTAAGCTACTGGGACCTCCACGTCTCTTCTGAGGGGCATTAAAAGCGTCTTGTTAAGCTAATGCGACCTCCACCACTTTTCCAACGGGCATTAAAACCATATTGTTAAGCTACTGGGACCTCCAAGTCTCTTCTGTGGGGCATTAAAAGCATCTTGTTAAACCACTCTGAACTCCACAGCTCTTCCAAGGGGCATTGAAATGTTATTTTTAATTAACTCTAACCTTCACGACTCTTCGAACAGGCATTGCATTTCCTCCTAATTTTTGGCAGCTTTTTCTTGGAAGGCATAAGCAAAGACTATGGGAGACCCACTCCCCAATAATGGGAAAAATGTTTGTAATATGCTGTACTGCATGGCTCCTGTAAGCGGCATTGCAAATTCCTCCATCATAATTTTTTTCACCTTTTGCTTGGAAGGCATAAGCAAAGTCTGTGGGAGGCACACTCCCCAATAATGGGAATAATATTTTTAAGATGCTGTACTGTATGACTCTTGCAAGGGGCTTTAAAATCGTCCTGTTAAGCTACTGTGACTTCCACCACTTTTCCAAGGGACATTAAAACCGTCTTGTTAAGCTACTCTGACCTCCACCACTTTTTCAAGGGGCATTAAACCGTCTTGTTAAGCTACTGGGACCTCCACGTCTCTTCTGAGGGGCATTAAAAGCGTCTTGTTAAGCTACTGCGACCTCCACCACTTTTCCGAGGGGCATTAAAACCATATTGTTAAGCTACTGGGACCTCCAAGTCTCTTCTGAGGGGCATTAAAGCATCATGTTAAGCTACTGAGACCTCCACCACTTTTCTGAGGGGCATTAAAACCGTCTTGTTAAGCTACTGGGACCTCCATGTCTCTTCCAAGGGGCATTCAAACCGTATTGTTAAGCTACTGGGACCTCCACGTCTCTTCAAAGGGGCATTCAAACCGTCTTGTTAAGCTACTGCGACCTCCACCACTTTTCCAAGGGGCATTCAAACCGTCTTGTTAAGCTACTGTGACCTCCACCACTTTTCCAAGGGGCATTAAAACCGTCTTGTTAAGCTACTGGGACCTCCACGTCTCTTCTGAGGGGCATTAAAAGCGTCTTGTTAAGCTAATGCGACCTCCACCACTTTTCCAACGGGCATTAAAACCATATTGTTAAGCTACTGGGACCTCCAAGTCTCTTCTGTGGGGCATTAAAAGCATCTTGTTAAACCACTCTGAACTCCACAGCTCTTCCAAGGGGCATTGAAATGTTTTTTTTAATTAACTCTAACCTCCACGACTCTTCGAACAGGCATTGCATTTCCTCCTAATTTTTGGCAGCTTTTTCTTGGAAGGCATAAGCAAAGATTATGGGAGACCCACTCCCCAATAATGGGAAAAATGTTTGTAATATGCTATACTGCATGGCTCTTGTAAGGGGCATTGCAAATTCCTCCATCATAATTTTTTTCACCTTTTGCTTGGAATGCATAAGCAAAGACTGTGGGAGGCACACTCCCCAATAATGGGAATAATATTTTTAAGATGCTGTACTGTATGACTCTTGTAAGGGGCATTAAAACCGTCCTGTTAAGCTACTGTGACCTCCACCACTTTTCCAAGGGGCATTAAAACCGTCTTGTTAAGCTACTCTGACCTCCACCACTTTTTCAAGGGGCATTAAACCGTCTTGTTAAGCTACTGGGACCTCCACGTCTCTTCTGAGGGGCATTAAAAGCATCTTGTTAAGCTACTGCGACCTCCACCACTTTTCCGAGGGGCATTAAAACCATATTGTTAAGCTACTGGGACCTCCAAGTCTCTTCTGAGGGGCATTAAAGCATCATGTTAAGCTACTGAGACCTCCACCACTTTTCTGAGGGGCATTAAAACCGTCTTGTTAAGCTACTGGGACCGCCATGTCTCTTCTGAGTGGCATTAAAAGCGTCTTGTTAAGCAACTGCGACCTCCACCACTTTTCCAAGGGGCATTAAAACCGTCTTGTTAAGCTACTGTGACCTCCACCACTTTTTCAAGGGGCATTAAACCGTCTTGTTAAGCTACTGGGGCCTCCACGTCTCTTCTGAGGGGCATTAAAAGCACCTTGTTAAGCTACTGCGACCTCCACCACTTTTCTGAAGGGCATTAAAACCGTCTTGTTAAGCTACTGGGACCTCCAAGTCTCTTCTGAGGGGCATTAAAGCATCTTGTTAAGCTACTGGGACCTTCACGTCTCTTCAAAGGGGCATTCAAACTGTTTTGTTAAGCTACTGCGACCTCCACCACTTTTCCAAGGGGCATTCAAACCATCTTGTTAAGCTACTGTGACCTCCACCACTTTTACAAGGGGCATTAAAACCGTTTTGTTAAGCTACTGGGACCTCCACGTCTCTTCCGAGGGGCATTAAAACCATCTTGTTAAGCAACTGCGACCTCCACCACTTTTCCAAGGGGCATTAAAACCGTCTTGTTAAGCTACTGTGACCTCCACCACTTTTTCAAGGGGCATTAAACCGTCTTGTTAAGCTACTGGGACCTCCACGTCTCTTCTGAGGGGCATTAAAAGCGTCTTGTTAAGCTACTGCGACCTCCACTACTTTTCTGAAGGGCATTAAAACCGTCTTGTTAAGCTACTGGGACCTCCAAGTCTCTTCTGAGGGGCATTAAAGCATCTTGTTAAGCTACTGCGACCTCCACCACTTTTCTGAGGTGCATTAAAACCGTCTTGTTAAGCTACTGGGACCTCCATGTCTCTTCCAAGGGGCATTCAAACCGTATTGTTAAGCTACTGGGACCTCCACGTCTCTTCAAAGGGGCATTCAAACCGTCTTGTTAAGCTACTGCGACCTCCACCACTTTTCCAAGGGGCATTCAAACCGTCTTGTTAAGCTACTGTGACCTCCACCACTTTTCCAAGGGGCATTAAAACCGTTTTGTTAAGCTACTGGGACCTCCACGTCTCTTCCGAGGGGCATTAAAACCGTCTTGTTAAGCTACTGTGACCTCCACATCTCTTCAAAGGGGCATTAAAAGCGTGTTCTTAAGCTACTCTCAACTTCACAGCTCTTCCAAGGGGCATTGAAATGTTGTTTTTAATTACCTCTAACCTCCATGACTCTTCCAACGGGCATTGCATTTCCTCCTAATTTTAGTCAGCTTTTGCTTTTCAATGCTAAAGCGAAAACTAAGGGAGACCCACTCCCCAATAATGGGTAGAAGGTTTTAGTACGCTGTAATCCACATCTGTTTCAAGGGGCATTGCAGTTCCTCATAATTTTTGGAAAGCCTTCCATTCACTGCTTAGGCCAACAGTGTACAGGAGACCCAGTTGCTATAAATGGAAAAAACGGTTTAGTTAAGGCCCTCTGATCTCCATGTCATTTCCAAGGGGCATTGGAGAGCCTCAAAATTTTTGGTAGGCACTGCACTCACTGTGTGCCCTATAACTGTGTAGCCGAACCGCTCCTTTTGTTACAGAAACATATCCTACAAGACATATGTGGTTGACTGGCCTTATATTGATGTGATTGGTCCCTGTTCCTCCTGCTCTTTCTCCTTTGCCACCACCTCATCCATCATTTATCACCTGAAGCTTTGTTTTAACGGGAGTCATAGAACTGGGATAGTAGCAGGAAAACATCCAGCAATCCTCGGAGGAGGTAGGATATGCGCAAAAACGCTGACCACCTCAGGCCTAGCCGCTACTACACACATGCGCTTGCATTCCAAGAAAACAAAGCAGATGATAACTTCTATCATCATTATCATGCTCCTCACCTTGGCACTCTCAACTCCCCTGATGGAGAAGCCAGGGCCCACCGGAGGAGTCTGGTTCTCTGGTGGGCTCATCCAATGCTGCCCTAAAGCATGCCGGGCTAAGAAAAGTGTGTGGGGGGAAGGTGACAGGAGAAATAGGGGCGGCTGGGGACCGTTTATGGACACCCGGCCGACCCCAGGCGGCTGGGGACCGTGTGTGGACACCCGGCCGCGGGGCAGCTGGGGACCGAGTATGGACACCTGGCCGCCCCCTGGCGGCTGGGGACCGAGCGTGGACACGCGGCCGCCGGGCAGCTGGGTACTGAATATGGATACCTCACTGCCGAAGCAGCCATGAGGTAGTGGCCAGCTTCGGCCTCCTCCAAACTAAAAGGCCCCATTTCAAGTGCAAGCTAGCAGTATGGTATAGCAGTCTGGGGGTGGGTGGGTGGCAGGCTGCACACTTATGCTTGCATTCCAAGAAAACCAAGCAGATGCTAACTTCTATCACCATCATCATGCTCCTCACCTTGGCACTCTCAACTCCCCTGATGGAGAAGCCAGGGCCCACCGGAGGAGTCTGGTTCTCTGGTGCGCTCATCCAATGCTTCCCTAAAGCAGGTGGGGCTAAGAAAAGTGCGTGGGGGGAAGTTGACAGGAGAAATAGGGGCGGCTGGGGACCGAGTATGGACACCCGGCCGCCCCCTGGAGGCTAGGGACCGAGTGTGCCACCTGCTTTAGGGAAGCATTGGATGAGCGCACCAGAGAACCAGACTCCTCCGGTGGGCCCTGGCTTCTCCATCAGGGGAGTTGAGAGTGCCAAGGTGAGGAGCATGATGATGGTGATAGAAGTTAGCATCTGCTTGGTTTTCTTGGAATGCAAGCATAAGTGTGCAGCCTGCCACCCACCCACCCCCAGACTGCCATACCATACTGCTAGCTTGCACTTGAAATGGGGCCTTTTAGTTTGGAGGAGGCCGAAGCTGGCCACTACCTCATGGCTGCTTCGGCAGTGAGGTATCCATATTCAGTACCCAGCCGCCCGGCGGCCGCGTGTCCACGCTCGGTCCCCAGCCGCCAGGGGGCGGCCAGGTGTCCATACTCGGTCCCCAGCTGCCCCGCGGCCGGGTGTCCACACACGGTCCCCAGCCGCCTGGGGTCGGCCGGGTGTCCATAAACGGTCCCCAGCCGCCCCTATTTCTCCTGTCACCTTCCCCCCACACACTTTTCTTAGCCCGGCATGCTTTAGGACAGAGTATGGATACCATGCTGCCAATGCAGCCATGACGTGGTGGCCAGATTCCGCCTCCATATGCCTAAAAGGCCCAATTTCAAGTGGAAGCAAGCAGTATGGTATTGCAGCCTGGGGGTGGGTGGCAGGCTGCATACTTGCGATTGCATTGCAAGGAATGGGTGAGGTACAATTGAACACTGCTCTGGGACATGGACTTGAACGGGGATAGTTGCAAGTCTGCATCTTCTGATGCGGCAAGGATGACTTCTGATGGGCACACCTTAAGGCAGTGAACTGGGTGTCAGAGATGCTTCCAGGGGTCTTCCCCATGCTGTTGCCATGTCTTTTCAGCATTGTATGCATGTGTCACACAGCACATGGCCAGATAAGGTTGTAAAATGTTAAAATGACATTTCCTGGGGAATGCATTTGTCAAGGTTGAAAGCAATACAAAAGTGCAAAAACGCATAAAAAATGCTACTTGTGAACATAGCCCAAGGTGTGGAGGAGTATTTTTTTGGGGGGTTATTTATTTTACCTTATACACAAGTCTTTACCCTGGAAAGGAAGTTCCTTAACATATTTCACAGGAAAGCAGTTTCATTTTCGTTTTTGAACGTTTTATTGTAAGCCCTTAAAAGTGGCTTAATACGTTGTTGACAGCAGTGACCTGGGGGTCAGAAATGCTTCCTGGGGCGATCCCCATGCTGTCCCCATGTAATTTGACCACTTTCATTATCGCTTTGGGCACTTGTTAGGCTTTTAAAAGACTGTCGGGGGTGCTGTCGCAAAAATGCTCTTGTCTCCCACAGACTAACATTGGGCTCGTTGCTCAGGTTGAGCACCCGAGTATCACGGCGAGCTCGGCCCGAGCTTCGAGCACCCGAGCATTTTAGTGCTCGCTCAACACTAGTCTCTATCAGATCGAACTAGCTGAGGCTATGGTTTAGAATTGCTGAACTTACAAATTGGAAGTCACATTTAGATTTTAGCTCAACAAACAACGTAGAGGGAGCAGCTACTAACTGCTCAATGTTCCAAAGGATAACAGATAGGGCACAGTTTGTTACTGCCTATTTTTGGTCTAGTGTTTGATATTCTGTTAGCTGTTTTCAGTAGTCCCAGGTTCTTTTTTCAACTTGAGCCTTTTTAAAAGTCTTTTTTTGTATGTGTTTGCCTGATATTTCTTTATGATCTCTATTGTGGGTTGGATTTGGGGTTTCTAGATATTTTTGGCTGATTTGTCAACTATAACTTAAAAAAAATTCTAAATTTGGGCAAGCATTCTCCAGTCCATCTGTAGATTGATTATATGTGTGCATGACTTTTTGGCATAAAAAAATGCATGTAGTGAGTATTAATATGAAATAGATCTTTCTTTTTAACAGCATATGCATTTTCTTACTTGCCAGTTTTACTTTTACATATAAGAAGACTAAGGCAAAGTTTCAAAGTGAACAGGAATTTTTCTGTTATCCAGTCACCATCAGGAAAAAATGGATTGTCTAGACATGGCAGAAAACCCACCTTAATCAGGAGACTTGTGGTTCTGTGGTGCAATGGATAGCGCATTGGACTTCTAGCCAATTAATGTGATTCAAAGGTTGTGGGTTCGAGTCCCACCACAGTCATATATTGTTGTTTGCGTGATTTTACTACTTTGTCTCAGTTGATGTTAGAAAAATAAAAAAAAAAAGAAAAATATCAGATCTGGGCTTCATATCAACGTTCAGAGCATTGTTCTAGGACTAAAACTTCACTAGGGCCTACTTGCTACTGAAGACTAATAGGACGACTTAATTTTGTTGACTTTTAAAATGACTTTTTTTGCATCCAGCTTAGAAATTCTTGATTTATGAATGTTACCAGTACCTGAAAGAGAAATGACATGAATTCTTTAATGCTGATGTTTATTTTCTGATGTCTCTATCAGAGCAAACTAGCTGAGGTTATGGTTTAGAATTGCTGAACTTACAAATTGGAAGTCACATTTAGATTTTAGCTCAACAAACACCGTAGAGGGAGCAGCTACTAACTGCTCAATGTTCCAAAGGATAGCAGATAGGGCACAGTTTGTTATTGCCTATTTTTGGTCTAGTGTTTGATATTGTTAGCTGTTTTCAGTAGTCCCAGATTCTTTTTTCAACTTGAGCCTTTTTAAAAGTCTTTTTTGTATGTGTTTGCCTGATATTTCTTTATGATCTCTATTGTGGGTTGGATTTGGGGTTTCTAGATATTTTTGGCTGATTTGTCAACTATAACTTAAAAATAATGCTAAATTTGGGCAAGCATACTCCAGTCCATCCGTAGAGTGATTATATGTGTGCATGACTTTTTGGCATAAATATTGTGCCATTACGCAAAACGTGGACTTTTTTTTGCTAAAATGTTACCAAAAAGGTCAAAGATAAGAACAGAGTGAAAACAGCTGCCTTGTACTCATGAACACTTTCTCCTGAGCTGACGAGATCATTGAAATCATGAAAGCAGATCATTTTCTGAAGAGCTGAAATTCAGTGGAAATTAGATTTTGCGATTAAGTTAATTTTCATGGCAAGAAATGAGTTTGCACATTTTGGCAATTCATTTGATCTCTATTCATAATAATTTAGAATTTACACAAATTACCACTAAAAAAGCTGAAGCAGTAAACTTTGTGAAAACCAAATTTTGTATCAGTCTGAAAACTTTTGGCCATTAGAAGTACAGTCCTAGGTATACTTAAAAAAACTGCAAAAGGAAACAATGAGGAAAGGAAAAACATCTAGAGAAAAGTATAGGTGCCTGCTGAATTCAGGATATATAGCAGGAGCACTTCAGAAAATTTCCCAGCATTTATTTGGACTAAAACACATGTTATCTGATAGTTTTCTCAAATGGATAAAATAATTTCTTTTTTATTGACTCCTATCCTTCCCAATCCAGTAGTTCATTAGCGTACAAGAACACTTATGTTCCAAACCATTTTTCTTGGCTTAAGTTCCAGAGGGCCAGTGGCTACTGTATTGAAGTTGTAGAAAGTAATAAAGATCAAAACTTGAGAGTTAAAAACCAACAAAACCTACTTCTTTCTTGGTATTGCACACATTTCCATGCCACACATTAGCAACAGGGAACTCTGTTAGTAATTTAAAATGAACTGCTAGCATGTAAGACTAAAAAACGCATGTAGTGAGTATTAATATGAAATAGATCTTTCTTTTTTACAGCATATGCATTTTCTTGCTGTCCAGTTCTACTTTTACATATAAGAAGACTAAGGCAAAGTTTCAAAGAGAACAGGAATCTTACTGTTATCCAGTCACCATCAGGAAAAAATGGATTGTCTAGACATGACAGAACACCCACCACAATCAGGAGACTTGTGGCTCTGTGGCGCAATGGATAGCGCATTGGACTTCTAGCTAATTGATGTGATTCAAAGGTTGTGGGTTCAAGTTCCACCAGAATCAAATTTTTTTGTTCGCGTGATATTACTACTTTGTCTCAGTTGATGTTAGAAAAATGTAAAAAAAAAAGAAAAATTTCAGATCTGGGCTTCATATCAACGTTCAGAGCATTGTTCTAGGACTAAAACTTCACTAGGGCCTACTTGCTACTGAAGACTAATAGGACAACTTAATTTTGTTGACTTTTAAAATGACTTTTTTTGCATCCAGTTTAGAAATTCTTGATTTATGAATGTTACCAGTACCTGAAAGAGAAATGACATGAACTCTTTAATGCTGAGGTTTATTTTCTGATGTCTCTATCAGAGCGAACTAGCTGAGGTTATGGTTTAGAATTGCTGAACTTACAAATTGGAAGTCACATTTAGATTTTATCTCAGCAAACACCGTAGAGGGAGCAGCTACTA
Source organism: Phyllobates terribilis (assembly GCF_046119375.1). Lineage (NCBI taxonomy): Eukaryota > Metazoa > Chordata > Amphibia > Anura > Dendrobatidae > Phyllobates > Phyllobates terribilis. The sequence goes on along the minus strand of NW_027362761.1, from coordinate 739,335,567 downwards.
ACGGCTCATTGTTTCAAAGGATAGCAGATAGGGCACAGTTTGTTATTGCCTATTTTTGGTCTAGTGTTTGATATTCTGTTAGCTGTTTTCAGTAGTCCCAGATTCTTTTTTCAACTTGAGCCTTTTTAAAAGTCTTTTTTGTATGTGTTTGCCTGATATTTCTTTATGATCTCTATTGTGGGTTGGATTTGGGGTTTCTATATATTTTTGGCTGATTTGTCAACTATAACTCAAAAAAAATGCTAAATTTGGGCAAGCATACTCCAGTCCATCCGTAGAGTGATTATATGTGTGCATGACATTTTGGTATAAATATTGTGCCATTACGCAAAACGTGGACTTTTTTTTGCTAAAAAGTTGCCAAAAAGGTCAAAGATAAGAACAGAGTGAAAACAGCTGCCTTGTCCTCATGAACACTTACTCCTGAGCTGACGAGATCACTGAAATCATGTAAGCAGGTCATTTTTTGAAGAGCTGAAATTCAGTGGAAATTAGATTTTGCGATTAACTTAATTTTCATGGCAAGAAATGAGTTTGCACATTTTGGCAATTCATTTGATCTCTATTCATAATAATCTAGAGTTTACACAAATTACCACTAAAAAAGCTGAAGCAGTAAACTTTGTGAAAGCCAAATTTTGTATCAGTCTGAAAACTTTTGGCCATTTGAAGTACAGTTCTAGTTAAACTTAGAAAAACTGCAAAAGGAAACAATGAGGAAAGGAAAAACGTCTAGAGAAAAGTATAGGTGCCTGCTGAAATCAGGATATATAGCAGGAGCACTTCAGAAAATTTCCCAGCATTTATTTGGACTAAAACACATGTTATCTGATAGTCTTCTCAAATGGCTAAAATAATTTCTTTTTTATTGACGCCTATCCTTCCCAATCCAGTAGTTCATTAGCGTACAAGAACACTTATGTTCCAAACCATTTTTCTTGGCTTAAGTTCCAGAGGGCCAGTGGCTACTGTATTGAAGTTGTAGAAAGTAATAAAGATCAAAACTTGAGAGTTAGAAACCAACAAAAGCTACTCCTTTCTTGGTATTGCATACATTTCCATGCCACACTTTAGCAACAGGGAACTCTGTTAGTACTTTAAAATGAACTGCTAGCATGTAAGACTAAAAAACGCATGTAGTGAGTATTAATATGAAATAGATCTTTCTTTTTTACAGCATATGCATTTTCTTGCTGGCCAGTTTTACTTTTACATATAAGAAGACTAAGGCAAAGTTTCAAAGAGAACAGGAGTCTTACTGTTGTCCAGTCACCATCATGATAAATTGGATTGTCTAGACATGGCAAGACACCCACCTTAATCAGGAGACTTGTGGCTCTGTGGCGCAATGGATAGCACATTGGACTTCTAACCAATTGATGTGATTCTAAGGTTGTGGGTAGTGTTGAGCCACCCCCGTAGTGTTCGAGTTCGGTTCGGTTCGTCAAACACCCGTGTGTTCGTCAAACTGTTCGTCGAACACCTTCGAACACCGTTAAAACCAATGGCAGGCAAACAAAAACACATAGAAAACACCTTCAAAGGTGTCCAAAAGCTGACAAACTGCTCAGAAGACACAACTAACACATGGAAAAGTGACAAGTACATATAGTCATGCGAAAAGAAAAGAGGTGGAGGAGTAAAAGGAGGGGGAGACACAGATATAGGCATGTCATGCCCTTCTAAAATCCAAAAAGTGAGAAGCCGAGACAGCCAGTCCACTCCTGCCCGTGCCACCTCCGTGTCGCCGGGTTTGTGCCAGAGCCGCGGTGAACCCTGACGGCCAGCCCCCCTCTCCCAATACTGGTGCCTGTCCGCTGGTGGGTCGAGCGAGCCCCCCTGTGGTGGAGGCAGCTCTAAGCTTTTTAATTTAAATTGTCTCTCTAATTTGAATGAATACACTTTAAATCCATTTACAAGGATCTATTTGAGGGCAAGTCTCATGCCAGCAGCCGCGTAATTCCAGCTCCAGTAGCGTCCACTAAAGCTGCTGCAGTTAAAAAGCTTTTATAAGGATCGAGCTCGGCTGTCCACCGCAAGGCATCCTACTGCCAGTCCCAGCCCCTATGCCTTGGGGTGCCTCCTGATGCTCTTCACTGAGTATCCCGTGGTCCCGAAGCATTTCCTTTGAAAAAATGAAGTGTCCAAACTACAGGTGGTGTAGCTTGCTTAACAGCCGGGATAATCCGCTGACTAGCAGACCCTGCTACTAGGCACAAAGTATTTCCTGGGCTATATGCAGTTAAAAATTTGTAATTAGATACTCTCGTTGGATGCTGAGAAAGCATTCCATAGAGTCTCCTGGCACGCCATATATGATTCTCTTAAAAAGCTTGGGGTAGGGGTCTAGGGGACCCTTTTATAGCCAAAATCACGGCCCTGTATCGCAATACGTCACCTAGGCTGAAGATAAATGGAACTGTAGCACCCTGAGGGCTCGGTTGCTACAGAGGTATTGCACCTCACCCAGAGGTGTGATATCTCACTCTCAGGTAAGGATGTAGTGTAGATCAGGACCCGACACCTGCATGCATTACACCACATTGCCGTGGGGCAGGGCGACCAATATGCCCCTGAGATGGGCACGACAGTCCCTGTCCCTGGCTGGAGTGGGGGGAGGGAACACTGAGGAAGGGGAACCCTGTAGTGCAGGAGCAGGGAGGAAGCAGTTCCTGGGTGCATTGAGAAGGGAGTATAAAAGGTGGGCACCATCTTAGTTCAGTGCAGAGAAGTCTGAGCAGAAGTGGCAGGGAGCAGGGGCTCTGCATGAGCTCTGCTCCGGAGGCGGGCCTAGTAACAGAGGCCCAGGCCTGGAAGAGGGAGAAGGAAGGAAGAGGAGCGGAGAAAGCTCCAGGAACGAGGAACGAAGGGATCTCAGGGGTGCGGACGGGCGAGTCGCCACCGCACGCCCGAATCCACCTGCGTGGAGGGGTCAGGCCAAAGGGGGAGACCGGTCCCCGAAACTAGTGGAGGCAGGAAACGACCCTCAGCTAGAAACAGGAGGCTGTGACATTTTATGTGGCGCAGCCCCTCGCTACACCCGCTAGGAAGGCACCACATAGGGTCAGGGAAACTGGCGCCAAGTTTACCAAGAGGAGGCCCGAGGCAGCCGGACAGAAGGGTTGGTAAGAAAGGCCAGACAAAGGACACACAAAGGGGGACCTGTGAAGCACTCCAAAGTTATCTGGGAGTTGTCTGAGCCCCTCACCTGGTGAGCACAGTACGACGTGGGCAGCCGTTACCTGCAGACGTGGTCTGGATAATAAGAACTGTGAGTAAAGGCCCTGGACTGCATCACTGACTCCGTGTCATTACTGCTGCTGCCCTGCACCATCACCCCCATCCTCCGCATACACTGCCCTGAGGCTATACTCCTCCCGTGGGGAGTTATGCTACGCTCTGCTGCACCCACAACACCAGCCTCAGCGGTCCGCCCTGGAGCGGTGGTTCACTCTGACCACAATCCACAGGTGGCGTAGTCGGACATTTAAACATCAAAACCACATAAATAGTTCCGCCACTGGTTTGACCGCCCTGAGCCACGGAACCGGGTTGCCGCCACGGAGACTACAACCACCAGCATCCACCAAAAAGGGTCCGGCTCCGGGTGTCCCAAGGCCCAGGGGGCGCGTCAGAACATTTTCATCACCTTTCACAATCACCAATGGGACAAGGCAGGGATGTTCTCTGTCCCCTCTCTTATACATCCTAGTGACGGAGCACCTGCTCTCATCAATTCGCCATAACCCCAATATTAGGTGGATTGAGGTGGGAGGCACCGAGTACAAGTGCTCTCTATTTGCTGATGATGTCCTAGTATATATCACTCAATCACATATATCCATCCATGCTGTTATGGCTGAAATAGATCACTTTGTTACATGGTCAAATTTTAAAATCAATGCAGCGAAGTCTGAGGCCCTCGATGTCTCCCTCCCCAAATCCATATAGGATTCCATCCAGTCCAACTTTCCCTTTGCCTGGCCCTCACAGGGTATCAAATACTTAGGAATTCCTATTCATAGAGACCTCTCCCATCTATGTTATCTTAATTTTGGGCCCTTTATTGAACAACTCCATACAGACCACGGTTGGCAAGTTAGAACTGTAAGATTCACTACGTGAACCACTGGTGTTTTGTGGAAAAGCACATGTACACTGTGTTCCAAATTATTATGCAAAAAGTGTTTAGGAGTGATAAGGGAAGAATTTGTTTGTTTGTCAGTTAAACTCATTGATGGTGATGTGTGTCAGGGCTCTTTATATCACTGTAAGCAATTGCAGACACCTGTGCTAATTAGTTTGGCAGGTGTGTCCAATGAAAGGCAAGACTACTTAAGAAGGCTGTCTCACATTATTAAGCAGCCTACATTTTCTGCCAAAATGGGAAAGAAAAAGGATGTGTCGGCTGCTGAGAAGCAACAAATTGTGGAGTGTTTAGGTCAAGGCATGACTACAATCAACATTGTGCGATGATCAGGATGAAGTGTCTTGGCAATCAAGAAGTATGTAGCTGATTCACAGTACACACGTGTGCGTGCTGATAAGGGCAAATTGAGGACTCTTTCCTACAGGCAATTACGTCAGGTTGAAAGAGCAGCGGCAAAAAAGCCTTGTCATAGCAGCAGACAAGTCTTTGAAGCTGCTTGTGCCTCCAACGTCCCCCGAACAACAAGATGCAGGGTCCTTCAGAGGTTTGCAGCTGTGCATACGCCATCCTGTCGACCTCCTCTATCCACTTCACACAAGCAGAAACGGCTCCAGTGGGCCAAACATTACATGAAGACTGATTTCTAAACTGTTTTGTTCACGGATGAGTGCCGTGCAGCGCTCGATGGTCCAGATGGATGGAGTGGAGGATGGCTAGTTGATGGACACCCCACGCAAACACGGCTACAGCGCCAACAAGGAGGAGGTGGTGTAATGTTTTGGGCTGGAATCATGGGGAGAGAGATTGTCGGCCCCTTTAGGATCCCTGAAGGCGCTAAAGATGAACTCCATAATGTATGTGGATTTTCTCAAACAGCACTTCCTGCCATGGTTCAAGAAAAAGAACCGTGTATTTCACAGCAAGATCATTTTTCTGCATGATAATGCACCATCTCATGCTGCACATAAAACATCTGCATCTCTGGTTGATATGGGCATAAAAGGGGACAAACTTATGGTGTGACCCCCATGCTCCCCTGACCTCTACCCCATTCAGAACCTTTGGAGCATCATTAAAAGGAGTGTCTATGATGGCGGGAGGCAGTTCACATCTAAGCAACAGCTCTGGGAGGGTATTCTGTCCTCATGCAAAACAATTGAAGCAGAAACCATCCAAAACCTGACAAATTCAATGGACTAGAGAGTTCAGAAGCTCCTTTCGAACAAGGGGTCCTATGTGAAAATGTAACATCACCTAGAATAAAGTTTTGAGTTGAAAACTGTTTGATTTCAGTTTCTAACAACCTGCTAATTCTTATAATTTCAAAAATGACCATTTTTTTGGTCTTTATTAAAATGAAAAGGTTGATCGAAAAGTTTGGGGGATCTAAGAGTGTGGCAACCCAGTAGTCATGATTACTTCGAATTCTGACAATATGAGGGTCATGCTGCAGGTAGTGCAGCAAGAAGGCACTTATGTGTCTTGCGCATCTCGGAGCCCCAAAATTATTTTCCGGGCTAGATGCAGCTAAAAATTATTATTAATTTTAAATCTGGTGAAGCTTTAGTATAGATGGCCTAATAGGATCAGTGCTGCACACTGCTACAAAGCCCAAATTATTTTCCAGTCAAGATACAGATAAACATGATTAGTAATTTTAAATCTGGTGGAGCTTATTATAGATGGCCTAATAGAATCAGTGCTGCACACTGCTACAAAGCCCAAATTATTTTCCAGCCAAGATACAGATAAACATGATTAGTAATTTGAAAGCTTAAAACGGTTGGTAGGGTGATTTTAACCAATCATCAAGCTTTTACTCTCCTAAGGATGACACAGGGGTAGAAAAGTCGTTTCGGATCCATGATTTGTTCATCTTTATGAACGTGAGTCTGTCTACATTATCAGTGGAGAGCCGCGTGCGCTTATCTGTCAGCACACCACCAGCAGCGCTGAACACACGTTCAGACAGAACGCTGGCTGCGGGGCATGACAAGATCTCCAAGGCGTAAGTGGCTAGCTCCGGCCATTTATCCAGATTGGAAGCCCAAAAAGAGCAAGGGTCCAGTGACACAGTCGTGGCTTCAATGTTTACTTGGAGATACTCCTGTACCATCGTCTCTAGGCGTTGACTATGTGTCAGACTTCTTGTCTCCTGTGGCCTTGCAAAGGATGGGCTAAAAAAGTGGTGAAATGATTCCGCAAAATTGATGTTACCAGCAGATACTGTGGTTCTGTAACGGTTTGAGTGCTGAACACTTGACGGTCCCACGGTTGGCAAGTTGGAACTGTGAGATTCACTACGTGCACCACTGGTATTTTGTGGAAAAGCACATGTAAGATTCTGCAACAGTCTCTGCTGATACTCCTGCATGCGTGCATCCCATTCTATGGCAGGAATAATTTCTGCAAATTTACTTTTGTACCGGGGATCTAACAGTGTGGCAACCCAGTAGTCAGGATTATTTCTAATTCTCACAATTCGAGGGTCATGTTGCAGGTAGTGCAGCAAGAAGGCACTCATGTGTGTTGCGCATCCAGGAGCACCAAGTCCCTGTTGTGTTGGTGGAGAGGTAACAATCATGCTTCCTTCCTCTGTCCTCTCCCCCCAACCTCGCACAACAGAAATGTGATCAAGGTCTCCCTCATCTGATGAGTCTTCCATCAGTTCGTCCTCCACTTCTTCCTGGGCTCCTGCACCTTCCTCACTAGTTTGGCTGCTACCATGCGCCCTGGTAATACCATCTCCCCCACCCTCACATGCCTGCCGCCTTGGTGCTGCCGACCGTCTGGACCTTGCAGATGTTAGCCCTTCCGCATACAACTCCTCCTCCTCTACTTCCTCCACCTCCTCTTGTGCCACCACCTGACTCCGAATTCTGTTTAACATGTGCTCCAGCATGTAAATCACCGGAATAGTCATGCTGATAATGGCATCGTCAGCACTAAACATCTTCGTCGCCATTTCAAAACTGTGCAGAAGGGTGCATAGGTCCCTGATCTGAGACCACTCCTCCAGCGTGATTTGCCCCACCTCTGGATCTCGTTGGCCCAGGCTATATGTCAGAACGTATTGCACCAGGGCTTGTCGGTGCTGCCACAGTCGCTGCAACATGTGCAGAGTTGAATTCCACCGGGTAGGCACATTGCATTTTAGCCGGTGAAGTGGCAGGCCCAACGACTTCTGTAGAGATGTAAGTCGCTGAGCTGCGGAACGCGAACGGCGAAAGTGAGCACACAGCGACCGTGCCCTCTGCAGAAGGCCATCTAGTCTGGGATAGTGGGCTAAAAATTGCTGGACAACCAGGTTCAACACGTGAGCCATACAAGGCACATGTGTGACATTGCCCCGGCGAAGGGCCGCACCCAGGTTTGCAGCATTGTCGCACACGGCCTTCCCTGGTTTCAGGTCCAGTGGAGACAACCATTCATGAAATTGGTTCTCCAGAGCTGACCACAACTCCTCAGCTGTGTGACTCACATTTCCCAGACATTTCAATGTAAAAACCGCCTGATGACGTTGAGCCCTACTGCCAGCATAGTAAGGAGGTGTGCAGGATCCCTTCTGCGCAGTTAGAAAGCTTGTGGCATGACCAGACAGGCTTTGGGTGCAGGTGGAAGACCGAGAGGAGGTTGAGGAGGCAGAATCAGTGGAGGAACTTTGACATAAAGAGGATTGACGCACACCTCGTGGGGACGGCAAGACTTGGACAGCAGCCCCTTGTCCTGCTGTCACCATAGTTACCCAGTGCCCAGTCAGCGACATGTAACGCCCCTGTCCATGCCTACTCGTCCAAGTATCTGTGGTGAAATGCACCCTGTCACACACAGAGTTTCTCAAAGAAGCGGTGATGTTGTGTGCGACATGATGGTGGAGCGCAGGCACACCTTTCTTTGAGAAGTAGTGCCGACTGGGCATCTGGTACTGGGGCACTGCGACGGACATAAGGTCTCGAAAATCCTCTGTGTCCACCAGGCGGAAAGGCAGCATTTCTGTAGCCAAGAACTTGCAGATGGTGAAATTCAACCTCTTAGCTTTCTCATGGCTAGGAGGAAATGGTCTTTTACTTGTCCACATCTGAGGGACCGAGGGCTGGCTATTGTACTTAGACGGAGTTGATAAGGGTGTCCCCGGCAAACTGCCGGTCTGTGAGGAAGATGCAGGCGGACATGTTAGGTTGCCTTGATCCAAAGGTGGTGCTATCGATGTCGGACAGCGCTCAACACCAGCTGGTGTTACCACCTCCAAAGAAAATGATGACCTGCCAATCACGCTGGCTGTTGCGGGTAAAGAGGTGGCAGGTCTGCGCCCCAAAACAGGTGTGACTGCTGTCCCCCCAGTCACAGAGGATGAAGAGGCCGCGGATGCACAAGATATGGCAGACGGTGGTTGGCCCGGCCGGCTAGGCCGCATTGTAGCACACTGAGCTTCCCACTGCAACTTATGCTTCATGTCCATGTGCCGGTTCATGCATGAAGTGCTCAAACTATGTATTTTTTGGCCTCTACTTAGCTTTTGCTGACAAATGTTACAGATAACACGAGTTGGGTCATCTTTATCGATCTGAAAAAATGCCCAGGCTATGCAAGGCTTAGCACCCATGCGACCTGAAGAGCCACCACGACTTGTGGTGAGAGGCAGAGTTGTGTTTGAGGATGCAGTTGTTGACGTGCTTCCAGTACTACGTCTCTGTCCAGGAAGGCGCAACCTGACCTCGTCGTCACTAGCATCTTCCTCCACCTCCTCTGCTGACCTCATGTCTTGTCTGACTGTGGGTTGACAGTAAGTGGGATCTCCAACCTCATCATCATCACCCTGTGCGTTATCACACCCGTCGTCCTCAGAGCCAACCTGTTCCTGCCCTGACAAAAAACTAAAGTTGTCGCTCCAATCAGGTATTTGAGTCTTATCATCATCTTCCTCATTGGCTCCACCAACAGGAGTTACAGTTTGGGAATGAGGGTCTACATTATGGTCAGAACCTTCTGCGTCTGGTCCTGGATCCGACTCATAAAGATTCTGGGCATCAGTGCAGATCATTTCCTCGTCTGGATTCACAGAAGCGCTGGAGTCGACCTCTGATTCCCAGGCTATAGTATGAGTAAACAGCTCTGCAGACTCAACCATCTGTTCTACCTCATACTCAGATGGGCAGCTGGAGATTTGGGAGCTGTGAGGAAGCAAGTGCGATTGGGGTGACACCTTTGAGGACTGGAGTATTTGTGATGTTGAAGTTGATGTGGAGGAGAGCCCACTTAAAGGAGCACTTGATATCCGTTGAAGCACCTGCTGTTTTTGTGCCTCATCTGGAATTTGTAGCGATTGGCGTGGCCGTAAGAAAGGGATCTTATCACATTGTCCGCTAAAAGAAGTAGACATTTTAGTTTGGCTGGAAGATGGTCTTTCTTCTGCAGATGTTACTGTTGCTTTAACACCTACCCCACGGACACAACCTTTTTTCCCCTTCCCAACACGCCTATTCCCCTTTCCACCAGCAGCAGGCCTTTTTCCACTCATTTTGGTGGTTAACTAATTAACAACTCTGGAGTTGTTTGCACAAAAAAACAATGGATGGGAACCGAGCAGAGCTGAGTGGCCAAACTGTGGTATTAGGCCAAAACTATTGGCTGGGTTAGATGCAGAAAAAAATTATATTCAATTTGCAACCTGATGGAGGTCAGTATAGATGGACTAATAGAGAAAGTCCCACACACTGCTAGAAGGCCAAATATTTTTTCAGAGCTAGATGCAGATAAAAATTATTTTTAATTTGCAACCTGATGGAGGTCAGTATAGGTGGACTAATAGAGAAAGTCCCACACACTGCTAGAAGGCCAAATATTTTTTCAGAGCTAGATGCAGATAAAAATTATTTTTAATTTGCAACCTGATGGAGGTCAGTATAGATGGACTAATAGAGAAAGTCCCACACACTGCTAGAAGGCCAAATATTTTTTCAGAGGTAGATGCAGAAAAAAATATATTCAGTTTGCAACCTGATGGAGGTCTGTATAGATGGATTAATAGAACAAGTCCCACACACAGCTAGAAGCCCAATATTTTTTCAGAGGTAGATGCAGAAAAAAATATATTCAGTTTGCAACCTGATGGAGGTCAGTATAGATGGACTAATACAACAAGTCCCACACACAGCTAGAAGCCCAATATTTTTTCAGAGGTAGATGCAGAAAAAAATATATTCAGTTTGCAACCTGATGGAGGTCTGTATAGATGGATTAATAGAACAAGTCCCACACACAGCTAGAAGCCCAATATTTTTTCAGAGGTAGATGCAGAAAAAAATATATTCAGTTTGCAACCTGATGGAGGTCAGTATAGATGGACTAATACAACAAGTCCCACACACAGCTAGAAGCCCAATATTTTTTCAGAGGTAGATGCAGAAAAAAATATATTCAGTTTGCAACCTGATGGAGGTCTGTATGCATCGATTAATAGAACAAGTTCCACACATAGCTAGAAGCCCAATATTTTTTCAGAGGTAGATGCAGAAAAAAATATATTCAGTTTGCAACCTGATGGAGGTCAGTATAGATGGACTAATACAACAAGTCCCACACACAGCTAGAAGCCCAATATTTTTTCAGAGGTAGATGCAGAAAAAAATATATTCAGTTTGCAACCTGATGGAGGTCTGTATAGATGGACTAATACAACAAGTCCCACACACAGCTAGAAGCCCAATATTTTTTCAGAGGTAGATGCAGAAAAAAATATATTCACTTTGCAACCTGATGGAGGTCAGTATAGATGGACTAATACAACAAGTCCCACACACAGCTAGAAGCCCAATATTTTTTCAGAGGTAGATGCAGAAAAAAATATATTCAGTTTGCAACCTGATGGAGGTCTGTATAGAGGGATTAATAGAACAAGTCCCACACACAGCTAGAAGCCCAATATTTTTTCAGAGGTAGATGAAGAAAAAAATATATGCAGTTTGCAACCTGATGGAGGTCAGTATAGATGGACTAATACAACAAGTCCCACACACAGCTAGAAGCCCAATATTTTTTCAGAGCTAGATGCAGAAAAAAATTATATTCAGTTTGCAACCTGATGGAGGTCAGTATAGATGGACTAATAGAATGATGCTATGCCCAAAAGATTTTACTTCACTAGGTGCAGTAAAAAAATTGGTATTCTATACACAGGTGGTATATCTTGCAACACAGATAGGCTACTCCACTGACTAACACACTCTGCAATAGGCTAAAAAGGATTAGCTTTGCTAGATTCAGCCAAATGCTGTGAAAAAAACTTGCACAGCACTGGCACAGACCTGCCTGGCAAAAACTGATAGGAACTGATGTAACCTAGTCCTGAAAAGGACTCCAATTACAATTAGTCTTTACTCCCACAATCTATCTATTTAAGAGCACAGACCTGCCTGATAAAAGTCGTAGGAAATGCTGTAACCTAGTCCTTAAAAGGACTGCAATCACAACTATTCCCTACTCCCAAGCTATCTGTAGATTTGTGCGAAAATTGGCTTGAAATTAACAAGGTATAGCGCACACAGCAACAGCGGTGCCGTCTAACACGCAGCTGCAGCAGTGAGAAAATGGTGGCGACGGGGAAAATGGCTTGGTCTTATAGGGCAAGGACATGTGACATACACTGCCAATGACACATGCCCTTGCTTGTGTGAAAAAAAGCACTTCGCTCCGTGTGTGCGCTGCTGATAGGCTGACAGATTGCACCTCCCCACTGTAAATGCGGGAAAGAGAAAAAAAAAATGGAGATCTTCATTGTTCCTGCAGAGATCCATCCCCTGCCCCTCCCCCCACCCCGCTGTACACTCAAACTGCGTATTAACATTAATTTTCATCATTACTGAGAAAAAATCCAGTTATGATTTTGGTGCACGAACAGTTATCGAACATAACCTCGAACAGCCGAATTTTTCTCAAATTGTTCGTGTTCGCCAAACGGCTCGAACACCGCCCAAAACAGCTCGAATTTGAGTTTGGCGATCAGTTCGAGTAGAACAACGCTCATCTCTAGTTGTGGGTTCAAGTCCCACCAGAGTCATATTTTGATGTTCGCGTGATATTACTACTCTGTCTCAGTTGATGTTAGAAAAATGAAAAAAAAAAAAGAAAAATATCAGATCTGGGCTTCATATCAACGTTCAGAGCATTGTTCTAGGACTAAAACTTTACTAGGGCCTACTTGCTACTGAAGACTAATAAGACAACTTAATTTTGTTGACTTTTAAAATGACTTTTTTTGCATCCAGTTTAGAAATTCTTGATTTATGAATGTTACCAGTACCTGAAAGAGAAATGACATGAACTCTTTAATGCTGAGGTTTATTTTCTGATGTCTCTATCAGAGCGAACTAGCTGAGGTTATGGTTTAGAATTGCTGAACTTACAAATTGGAAGTCACATTTAGATTTTAGCTCAACAAACAACGAAGAGGGAGCAGCTACTAACGGCTCAATGTTCCAAAGGATAGCAGATAGGGCACAGTTTGTTATTGCTTATTTTTGGTCTAGTGTTTGATATTCTGTTAGCTGTTTTCAGTAGTCCCAGATTCTTCTTTCAACTTGAGCCTTTTTAAAAGTCTTTTTTGTATGTGTTTGGCTGATATTTCTTTATAATCTCTATTGTGGGTTGGATTTGGGGTTTCTAGATATTTTTGGCTGATTTGTCAACTATAACTTAAAAAAAATGCTAAATTTGGGCAAGCATACTCCAGTCCATCCATAGAGTGATTATATGTGTGCATGACTTTTTGGTATAAATATTGTGCCATTACGCAAAACGTGGACTTTTTTTTGCTAAAAAGTTGAAAAAAGCTCAAAGATAAGAACAGAGTGAAAACAGCTGCCTTTTCCTCATGAACACTTTCTCCTGAGCTGACGAGATCACTGAAATCATGTAAGCAGGTCATTTTTTGAAGAGCTGAAATTCAGTGGAAATTAGATTTTGCGATTAAGTTAATTTTCATGGCAAGAAATGAGTTTGCACATTTTGGCAATTCATTTGATCTCTATTCATTATAATCTAGAGTTTACACAAATTACCACTAAAAAGCTGAAGCAGTAAACTTTGTGAAAACCAAATTTTGTATCAGTCTGAAAACTTTTGGCCATTAGAAGTACAGTCCTAGGTATACTTAGAAAAACTGCAAAAGGAAACAATGAGGAAAGGAAAAACGTCTAGAGAAAAGTATAGGTGCCTGCTGAAATCAGGATATATAGCAGGAGAACACTTATGTTCCAAACCATTTTTCTTGGCTTAAGTTCCAGAGGGCCATTGGCTACTGTATTGAAGTTGTAGAAAGTAATAAAGATCAAAACTTGAGAGTTAAAAACCAACAAAAGCTACTCCTTTCTTGGAATTGCATACATTTCCATGCCACACTTTAGCAACAGGGAACTCTGTTAGTACTTTAAAATGAACTGCTAGCATGTAAGACTAAAAAACGCATGTAGTGAGTATTAATATGAAATAGATCTTTCTTTTTTACAGCATATGCAATTTCTTGCTGACCAGTTTTACTTTTATCTATAAGAAGACTAAGGCAAAGTTTCAAAGAGAACAGGAATCTTACTGTTATCCAGTCACCATCAGGAAACAATGGATTGTCTAGACATGGCAGAACACCCACCTTAATCAGGAGATTTGTGGCTCTGTGGCGCAATGGATAGCGCATTGGACTTCTAGCCAATTGATGTGTTTCAAAGGTTGTGGGTTCGAGTCCCACTAGAGTCATATCTTGTTGTTCTCGTGATATTACTACTTTGTCTCAGTTAATGTTAGAAAAATGAAAAAAAAAAAAGAAAATATCAGATCTGGGCTTCATATCAACGTTCAGAGCATTGTTCTAGGACTAAAACTTCACTAGGGCCTACTTGCTACTGAAGACTAATAGGACAACTTAATTTTGTTGACTTTTAAAATGACTTTTTTTGCATTCAGTTTAGAAATTCTTGATTTATGAATGTTACCAGTACCAGAAAGAGAAATGACATGAACTCTTTAATGCTGAGGTTTATTTTCTGATGTCTCCATCAGAGCGAACTAGCTGAGGTTATGGTTTAGAATTGCTGAACTTACAAATTGGAAGTCACATTTAGATTTTAGCTCAACAAACAACGTAGAGGGTGCAGCTACTAACGGCTCAATGTTCCAAAGGATAGCAGATAGGGCACAGTTTGTTATTGCCTATTTTTGGTCTAGTGTTTGATATTCTGTTAGCTGTTTTCAGTAGTCCCAGATTCTTTTTTCAACTTGAGCCTTTTTAAAAGTCTTTTTTGTATGTGTTTGCCTGATATTTCTTTATGATCTCTATTGTGGGTTGGATTTGGGGATTCTAGATATTTTTGGCTGATTTGTCAACTATAACTTAAAAAAAATGCTAAATTTGGGCAAGCATACTCCAGTCCATCCGTAGAGTGATTGTATGTGTGCATGACTTTTTGGCATAAATATTGTGCCATTACGCAAAACGTGGACCTTTTCTTGCTAAAAAGTTGCCAAAAAGGTCAAAGATAAGAAACAGAGTGAAAACAGCTGCCTTGTCCTCATGAACACTTTCTCCTGAGCTGACGAGATCACTGAAATCATGTAAGCAGGTCATTTTTTGAAGAGCTGAAATTCAGTGGAAATTAGATTTTGCGATTAAGTTAATTTTCATGGCAAGAAATGAGTTTGCACATTTTGGCAATTCATTTGATCTCTATTCATTATAATCTAGAGTTTACACAAATTACCACTAAAAAAGCTGAAGCAGTAAACTTTGTGAAAACCAAATTTTGTATCAGTCTGAAAACTTTTGGCCATTAGAAGTACAGTCCTAGGTATACTTAGAAAAACTGCAAATGGAAACAATGAGGAAAGGAAAAACGTCTAGAGAAAAGTATAGGTGCCTGCTGAAATCAGGATATATAGCAGGAGCACTTCAGAAAATTTCCCAGCATTTATTTGGACTAAAACACATGTTATCTGATAATCTTCTCAAATGGCTAAATAATTTCTTTTTTATTGACGCCTATCTTTCCCAATTCAGTAGTTCATTAGCATACAAGAACACTTATGTTCCAAACCATTTTTCTTGGCTTAAATTCCAGAGGGCCAGTGGCTACTGTATTGAAGTTGTAGAAAGTAATAAAGATCAAAACTTGAGAGTTAAAAACCAACAAAAGCTACTCCTTTCTTGGAATTGCATACATTTCCATGCCACACTTTCGCAACAGGGAACTCTGTTAGTACTTTAAAATGAACTGCTAGCATGTAAGACTAAAAAACGCATGTAGTGAGTATTAATATGAAATAGATCTTTCTTTTTTACAGCATATGCATTTTCTTGCTGTCCAGTTTTACTTTTACATATAAGAAGACTAAGGCAAAGTTTCAAAGAGAACAGGAATCTTACTGCTATCCAGTCACCATCAGGAAAAAATGGATTGTCTAGACATGGCAGAACACCCACCTTAATCAGGAGACTTGAGGCTCTGTGGCGCAATGGATAGCACATTGGACGTCTAACCCATTGATGTGATTCAAAGGTTGTGAGTTTGAGTCCCACCAGAGTCATATCTTGTTGTTCGTGTGATATTACTACTTTGTCTCAGTTGATGTTAGAAAAATGAAAAAAAAAAAGAAAAATATCAGATCTGGGCTTCATATCAACATTCAGAGCATTGTTCTAGGACTAAAACTTCACTAGGGCCTACTTGCTACTGAAGACTAATTGGACAACTTAATTTTGTTGACTTTTAAAATGACTTTTTTTGAATCCAGTTTAGAAATTCTTGATTTATGAATGTTACCAGTACCTGAAAGAGAAATGACATGAACTCTTTAATGCTGAGGTTTATTTTCTGATGTCTCTATCAGAGCGAACTAGCTGAGGTTATGGTTTAGAATTGCTGAACTTACAAATTGGAAGTCACATTTAGATTTTAGCTCAACAAACAACGTAGAGGGAGCAGCTACTAATGGCTCAATGTTCCAAAGGATAGCAGATAGGGCACAGTTTGTTATTGCCTATTTTTGGTCTAGTGTTTGATATTCTGTTAGCTGTTTTCAGTAGTCCCAGATTCTTTTTTCAACTTGAGCCTTTTTAAAAGTCTTTTTTGTATGTGTTTGCCTGATATTTCTTTATGATCTCTATTGTGGGTTGGATTTGGGGTTTCTAGATATTTTTGGCTGATTTGTCAACTATAACTTAAAAAAAATGCTAAATTTGGGCAAGCATACTCCAGTTCATCCGTAGAGTGATTATATGTGTTCATGACTTTTTGGTATAAATATTGTGCCATTACGCAAAACGTGGACTTTTTTTTGCTAAAAAGTTGCCAAAAAGGTCGAAGATAAGAACAGAGTGAAAACAGCTGCCTTGTCCTCATGAGCACTTTCTCCTGAGCTGACGAGATCACTGAAATCATGTAAGCAGGTCATTTTTTGAAGAGCTGAAATTCAGTGGAAATTAGATTTTGCGATTAAGTTAATTTTCATGGCAAGAAATGAGTTTGCACATTTTGGCAATTCATTTGATCTCTATTCATTATAATCTAAAGTTTACACAAATTACCACTAAAAAAGCTGAAGCAGTAAACTTTGTGAAAACCAAATTTTGTATCAGTCTGAAAACTTTTGGCCATTAGAAGTACAGTCCTAGGTATACTTAGAAAAACTGCAAAAGGAAACAATGAGGAAAGGAAAAACGTCTAGAGAAAAGTATAGGTGCCTGCTGAAATCAGGATATATAGCAGGAGCACTTCAGAAAATTTCCCAGCATTTATTTGGACTAAAACACATGTTATCTGATAATCTTCTCAAATGGCTAAATAATTTCTTTTTTATTGACGCCTATCCTTCCCAATCCAGTAGTTCATTAGCATACAAGAACACTTATGTTCCAAACCATTTTTCTTGGCTTAAGTTCCAGAGGGCCAGTGGCTACTGTATTGAAGTTGAAGAAAGTAATAAAGATCAAAACTTGAGAGTGAAAACCAACAAAAGCTACTCCTTTCTTGGCATTGCATACATTTCCATGCCACACTTTAGCAAAAGGGAACTCTTTTAGTACTTTAAAATGAACTGCTAACATGTAAGACTAAAAAACGCATATAGTGAGTATTAAAATAAAATAGATCTTTCTTTTTTACTGCATATGCATTTTCTTGCTGGCCAGTTTTACTTTTACATATAAGAATACTATCTAAGGCAAAGTTTCAAAGAGAACAGGAATCTTACTGTTATCCAGTCACCATCAGGAAAAAATGGATTGTCTAGACATGGCAGAACACCCACCTTTATCAGAAGACTTGGGGCTCTGTGGCGCAATGGATAGCACATTGGACTTCTAACCAATTGATGTGATTCAAATTTTGTGGGTTCAAGTCCCACCAGAGTCATATATTATTGTATGCATGATATTATTACTTTGTCTCAGTTGATGTTAGAAAAATGGAAAAAAAAAAGAAAAATATCAGATCTGGGCTTCATATCAACGTGCAGAGCATTGTTCTAGGACTAAAACTTCACTAGGGCCTACTTGCTACTGAAGACTAATAGGACAACTTAATTTTGTTGACTTTTAAAATGACTTTTTTTGCATCCAGTTTAGAAATTCTTGATTTATGAATGTTACCAGTATCAGAAAGACAAATGACATGAACGCTTTAATGCTGAGGTTTATTTTCTGATGTCTCTATCAGAGCGAACTAGCTGAGGTTATGGTTTAGAATTGCTGAACTTACAAATTGGAAGTCACATTTAGATTTTAGCTCAACAAACAACGTAGAGTGAGCAGCTACTAATGGCTCAATGTTCCAAAGGATAGCAGATAGGGCACAGTTTGTCATTGCCTATTTTTGGTCTAGTGTTTGATATTCTGTTAGCTGTTTTCAGTAGTCCCAGATTCTTTTTTCAACTTGAGCCTTTTTAAAAGTCTTTTTTGTATGTGTTTGCCTGATATTTCTTTATGATCTCTATTGTGGGTTGGATTTGGGGTTTCTAGATATTTTTGGCTGATTTGTCAACTATAACTTAAAAAAAATGCTAAATTTGGGCAAGCATACTCCAGTCCATCCGTAGATTGATTATATGTGTGCATGACTTTTTGTCATAAATATTGTGCCATTGCGCAAAACGTGGACTTTTTTTTGCTAAAAAGTTGCCAAAAAGGTCAAAGATAAGAACAGAATGAAAACAGCTGCCTTGTCCTCATGAACACTTTCTCCTGAGCTGACGAGATCACTGAAATCATGTCAGCAAGTCATTTTTTGAAGAGTTGAAATTCATTCAGTGGAAATTAGATTTTGTGATTAAGTTAATTTTCATGGCAAGAAATGAGTTTGCACATTTTGGCAATTCATTTGATCTCTATTCATAATAATCTAGAGTTTACACAAATTACCACTAAAAAAGCTGAAGCAGTAAACTTTGTGAAAACCAAATTTTGTATCAGTCAGAAAACTTTTGGCCATTAGAAGCACAGTCATAGGTATACTTAGAAAAACTGCAAAAGGAAACAATGAGGAAAGGAAAAACGTCTAGAGAAAAGTATAGGTACCTGCTGAAATCAGGATATATAGCAGGAGCACTTCAGAAAATTTCCCAGCATTTATTTGGACTAAAATACATGTTATCTGATAGTCTTCTCGAATGGCTAAAATAATTTCTTTTTTATTGACGCCTATCCTTCCCAATCCAGCAGTTCATTAGCATACAAGAACACTTATGTTCCAAACCATTTTTCTTGGCTTAAGTTCCAGAGGGCCAGTGGCTACTGTATTGAAGTTGTAGAAAGAAATAAAGATCAAAACTTGAGAGTTAGAAGCCAACAAAAGCTACTCCTTTTTTGGTATTGCATACATTTCCATGCCACACTTTAGCAATAGGGAACTCTGTTAGTAATTTAAAATGAACTGCTAGCATGTAAGACTAAAAAACGCATGTAGTGAGTATTAATATGAAATAGATCTTTATTTTTTACAGCATATGCACTTTACTTGCTGGCCAGTTTTAATTTTACATATAAGAAGACTATCTAAGGCAAAGTTTCAAAGAGAACAGGAATCTTACTGTCATCCAGTCACCATCAGGAAAAAATGGATTGTCTAGACATGGCAGAACTCACACCTTATACAGGAGGTTTGTGGCTCTGTGGCGCAATGGGTAGCACATTGGACTTCTAGCTAATTGATGTGATTGAATAGTTGTGGGCTCGAGTCCTACCAGAGTCATATTTTGTTATTCGCGTGATATTACTACTCTGTCTCAGTGGATGTTAGAAAAATGGAAAAAAAAAAATATATATCAGATCTGGGCTTCATATCAATGTTCAGAGCATTGTTCTAGGACTAAAACTTCACTAGGGCCTACTTGCTACTGAAGACTAATAGGACAACTTAATTTTGTTGACTTTTAAAATGACTTTTTTTGCATCCAGTTTAGAAATTCTTGATTTATGAATGTTACCAGTACCTGAAAGAGAAATGACATGAACTCTTTAATGCTGAAGCTTATTTTCTGATGTCTCTATCAGAGCGAACTAGCTGAGGTTATGGTTTAGAATTGCTGAACTTACAAATTGGAAGTCACATTTAGATTTTAGCTCAACAAACAACGTAGAGGGAGCAGCTACTAACGGCTCAATGTTCCAAAGGATAGCAGATAGGGCACAGTTTGTTATTGCCTATTTTTGGTCTAGTGTTTGATATTCTGTTAGCTGTTTTCAGTAGTCCCAGATTCTTTTTTCAACTTGAGCCTTTTTAAAAGTCTTTTTTGTATGTGTTTGCCTGATATTTCTTTATGATCTCTATTGTGGGTTGGATTTGGGGTTTCTAGATATTTTTGGCTGATTTGTCAACTATAACTTAAAAAAAATGCTAAATTTGGGCAAGCATACTCCAGTCCATCCGTAGAGTGATTATATGTGTTCATGACTTTTTGGCATAAATATTGTGCCATTGCGAAAAACGTGAACTTTTTTTTGCTAAAAAGTTGCCAAAAAGCTCAAAGATAAGAACAGAGTGAAAACAGCCGCCTTGTCCTCATGAATAGAGATGAGCGTTGTTCTACTCGAACTGTTCGCCAATCTCAAATTCGAGCTGTTTTGGGCGGTGTTCGAGCCGTTCGGCGAACACGAACAATTTGAGAAAAATTCGGCTGTTCGAGGTTATGTTCGATAACTGTTCGTGCACCAAAATCATAACTGGATTTTTTCTCAGTAATGATGAAAATTAATGTTAATACGCAGTTTGAGTGTACAGCGGGGTGGGGGGAGGGGCAGGGGATGGATCTCTGCAGGAACAATGAAGATCTCCAATTTTTTTTTCTCTTTCCCGTATTTACAGTGGGGAGGTGCAATCTGTCAGCCTATCAGCAGCGCACACACGGAGCGAAGTGCTTTTTTTCACACAAGCAAGGGCATGTGTCATTGGCAGTGTATGTCACATGTCCTTGCCCTATAAGACCAAGCCATTTTCCCCGTCGCCACCATTTTCTCACTGCTGCAGCTGCGTGTTAGACGGCAACGCTGTTGCTGTGTGCGCTATACCTTGTTAATTTCAAGCCAATTTTCGCACAAATCTACAGATAGCTTGGGAGTAGGGAATAGTTGTGATTGCAGTCCTTTTAAGGACTAGGTTACAGCATTTCCTACGACTTTTATCAGGCAGGTCTGTGCTCTTAAATAGATAGATTGTGGGAGTAAAGACTAATTGTAATTGGAGTCCTTTTCAGGACTAGGTTACATCAGTTCCTATCAGTTTTTGCCAGGCAGGTCTGTGCCAGTGCTGTGCAAGTTTTTTTCACAGCATTTGGCTGAATCTAGCAAAGCTAATCCTTTTTGGCCTATTGCAGAGTGTGTTAGTCAGTAGAGTAGCCTATCTGTGTTGCAAGATATACCACCTGTGTATAGAATACCAATTTTTTTACTGCACCTAGTGAAGTAAAATCTTTTGGGCATAGCATCATTCTATTAGTCCATCTATACTGACCTCCATCAGGTTGCAAATTGAATATAATTTTTTTCTGCATCTAGCTCTGAAAAAATATTGGGCTTCTAGCTGTGTGTGGGACTTGTTGTATTAGTCCATCTATACTGACCTCCATCAGGTTGCAAACTGCATATATTTTTTTCTTCATATACCTCTGAAAAAATATTGGGCTTCTAGCTGTGTGTGGGACTTGTTTTATTAATCCATCTATAGAGACCTCCATCAGGTTGCAAACTGAATATATTTTTTTCTGCATCTACCTCTGAAAAAATATTGGGCTTCTAGCTGTGTGTGGGACTTGTTGTATTAGTCCATCTATACTGACCTCCATCAGGTTGCAAACTGAATATATTTTTTTCTGCATCTACCTCTGAAAAAATATTGGGCTTCTAGCTGTGTGTGGGACTTGTTGTATTAGTCCATCTATACAGACCTCCATCAGGTTGCAAACTGAATATATTTTTTTCTGCATCTACTTCTGAAAAAATATTGGGCTTCTAGCTGTGTGTGGGACTTGTTGTATTAGTCCATCTATACTGACCTCCATCAGGTTGCAAGCTGAATATATTTTTTTCTGCATCTACCTCTTAAAAAATATTGGGCTTCTAGCTGTGTGTGGGACTTGTTCTATTAATCCATCTATACAGACCTCCATCAGGTTGCAAACTGAATATATTTTTTTCTGCATCTACCTCTGAAAAAATATTGGGCTTCTAGCTGTGTGTGGGACTTGTTGTATTAGTCCATCTATACTGACATCCATCAGGTTGCAAACTGAATATATTTTTTTCTGCATCTACCTCTGAAAAAATATTGGGCTTCTAGCTGTGTGTGGGACTTGTTCTATTAATCCATCTATACAGACCTCCATCAGGTTGCAAACTGAATATATTTTTTCTGCATCTACCTCTGAAAAAATATTGGGCTTCTAGCTGTGTGTGGGACTTGTTGTATTAGTCCATCTATACTGACCTCCATCAGGTTGCAAACTGAATATATTTTTTTCTGCATCCACCTCTGAAAAAATATTGGGCTTCTAGCTGTGTGTGGGACTTGTTCTATTAATCCATCTATACAGACCTCCATCAGGTTGCAAACTGAATATATTTTTTTCTGCATCTAGCTCTGAAAAAATGTTTGGCCTTCTAGCAGTGTGTGGGACTTTCTCTATTAGTCCATCTATACTGACCTCCATCAGGTTGCAAATTGAATATAATTTTTTTCTGCATCTAACCCAGCCAATAGTTTTGGCCTAATACCACAGTTTGGCCACTCAGCTCTGCTCGGTTCCCATCCATTGTTTTTTTGTGCAAACAACTCCAGAGTTGTTAATTAGTTAACCACCAAAATGAGTGGAAAAAGGCCTGCTGCTGGTGGAAAGGGGAATAGGCGTGTTGGGAAGGGGAAAAAAGGTTGTGTCCGTGGGGTAGGTGTTAAAGCAACAGTAACATCTGCAGAAGAAAGACCATCTTCCAGCCAAACTAAAATGTCTTCTTCTTTTAGCGGACAATGTGATAAGATCCCTTTCTTACGGCCACGCCAATCGCTACAAATTCCAGATGAGGCACAAAAACAGCAGGTGCTTCAACGGATATCAAGTGCTCCTTTAAGTGGGCTCTCCTCCACATCAACTTCAACATCACAAATACTCCAGTCCTCAAAGGTGTCACCCCAATCGCACTTGCTTCCTCACAGCTCCCAAATCTCCAGCTGCCCGTCTGAGTATGAGGTAGAACAGATGGTTGAGTCTGCAGAGCTGTTTACTCATACTATAGCCTGGGAATCAGAGGTCGACTCCAGCGCTTCTGTGAATCCAGACGAGGAAATGATCTGCACTGATGCCCAGAATCTTTATGAGTCGGATCCAGGACCAGACGCAGAAGGTTCTGACCATAATGTAGACCCTCATTCCCAAACTGTAACTCCTGTTGGTGGAGACAATGAGGAAGACGATGATAAGACTCAAATACCTGATTGGAGCGACAACTTTAGTTTTTTGTCAGGGCAGGAACAGGTTGGCTCTGAGGACGACGGGTGTGATAACGCACAGGGTGATGATGATGAGGTTGGAGATCCCACTTACTGTCAACCCACAGTCAGCCAAGAGATGAGGTCAGCAGAGGAGGTGGAGGAAGATGCTAGTGACGACGAGGTCAGGTTGCGCCTTCCTGGACAGAGACATAGTACTGGAAGCACGTCAACAACTGCATCCTCAAACACAACTCTGCCTCTCACCACAAGTCGTGGTGGCTCTTCAGGTTGCATGGGTGCTAAGCCTTGCATAGCCTGGGCATTTTTTCAGATCGATAAAGATGACCCAACTCGTGTTATCTGTAACATTTGTCAGCAAAAGCTAAGTAGAGGCCAAAAAATACATAGTTTGAGTACTTCATGCATGAACCGGCACATGGACATGAAGCATAAGTTGCAGTGGGAAGCTCAGTGTGCTACAATGCGGCCTAGCCGGCCGGGCCAACCACCGTCTGCCATATCTTGTGCATCCGCGGCCTCTTCATCCTCTGTGACTGGGGGGACAGCAGTCACACCTGTTTTGGGGCGCAGACCTGCCACCTCTTTACCCGCAACAGCCAGCGTGATTGGCAGGTCATCATTTTCTTTGGAGGTGGTAACACCAGCTGGTGTTGAGCGCTGTCCGACATCGATAGCACCACCTTTGGATCAAGGCAACCTAACATGTCCGCCTGCATCTTCCTCACAGACAGGCAGTTTGCCGGGGACACCCTTATCATCCCCGTCTAAGCACACTAGCCAGCCCTCGGTCCCTCAGATGTGGACAAGTAAAAGACCATTTCCTCCTAGCCATGAGAAAGCTAAGAGGTTGAATTTCACCATCTGCAAGTTCTTGACTACAGAAATGCTGCCTTTCCGCCTGGTGGACACAGAGGATTTTCGAGACCTTATGTCCGTCGCAGTGCCCCAGTACCAGATGCCCAGTCGGCACTACTTCTCAAAGAAAGGTGTGCCTGCGCTCCACCAGCATGTCGCACACAACATCACCGCTTCTTTGAGAAACTCTGTGTGTGACAGGGTGCATTTCACCACAGACACTTGGACGAGTAGGCATGGACAGGGGCGTTACATGTCGCTGACTGGGCACTGGTAACTATGGTGACAGCAGGACAAGGGGCTGCTGTCCAAGTCTTGCCGTCCCCACGAGTTGTGCGTCAATCCTCTTTATGTCAAAGTTCCTCCACTGCTTCTGCCTCCTCAACCTCCTCTCGGTCTTCCACCTGCACCCAAAGCCTGTCTGGTCATGCCACAAGCTTTCTAACTGCGCAGAAGGGATCCTGCACACCTCCTTACTATGCTGGCAGTAGGGCTCAACGTCATCAGGTGGTTTTTACATTGAAATGTCTGGGAAATGTGAGTCACACAGCTGAGGAGTTGTGGTCAGCTCTGGAGAACCAATTTCATGAATGGTTGTCTCCACTGGACCTGAAACCAGGGAAGGCCGTGTGCGACAATGCTGCAAACCTGGGTGCGGCCCTTCGCCGGGGCAATGTCACACACGTGCCTTGTATGGCTCACGTGTTGAACCTGGTTGTCCAGCAATTTTTAGCCCACTATCCCAGACTAGATGGCCTTCTGCAGAGGGCACGGTCGCTGTGTGCTCACTTTCGCCGTTCGCATCCCGCAGCTCAGCGACTTACATCTCTACAGAAGTCGTTGGGCCTGCCACGTCACCGGCTAAAATGCGATGTGACTACCCGGTGGAATTCAACTCTGCACATGTTGCAGCGACTGTGGCAGCACCGACAAGCCCTGGTGCAATACGTTCTGACGTATAGCCTGGGCCAACGAGATCCGGAGGTGGGGCAAATCACGCTGGAGGAGTGGTCTCAGATCAGGGACCTATGCACCCTTCTGCACAGTTTTGAAATGGCGACGAAGATGTTTAGTGCTGACGATGCCATTATCAGCATGACTATTCCGGTGATTTACATGCTGGAGCACATGTTAAACAGAATTCGGAGTCAGGTGGTGGCACAAGAGGAGGTGGAGGAAGTAGAGGAGGAGGAGTTGTATGCGGAAGGGCTAACATCTGCAAGGTCCAGACGGTCGGCAGCACCAAGGCGGCAGGCATGTGAGGGTGGGGGAGATGGTTTTACCAGGGCGCATGGTAGCAGCCAAACTAGTGAGGAAGGTGCAGGAGCCCAGGAAGAAGTGGAGGACGAACTGATGGAAGACTCATCAGATGAGGGAGACATTGATCACATTTCTGTTGTGCGAGGTTGGGGGGAGAGGACAGAGGAAGGAAGCATGATTGTTACCTCGCCACAAACACAACAGGGACTTGGTGCTCCTGGATGCGCAACACACATGAGTGCCTTCTTGCTGCACTACCTGCAACATGACCCTCGAATTGTGAGAATTAGAAATAATCCTGACTACTGGGTTGCCACACTGTTAGATCCCCGGTACAAAAGTAAATTTGCAGAAATTATTCCTGCCATAGAAAGGGATGCACGCATGCAGGAGTATCAGCAGAGACTGTTGCAGAATCTTACATGTGCTTTTCCACAAAATACCAGTGGTGCACGTAGTGAATCTCAGAGTTCCAACTTGCCAACCGTGGGACCGTCAAGTGTTCAGCACTCAAACTGTAACAGAACCACAGTATCTGCTGGTAACATCAATTTTGCGGAATCATTTCACCACTTTTTTAGCCCATCCTTTGCAAGGCCACAGGAGACAAGAAGTCTGACACATAGTCAACGCCTAGAGACGATGGTACAGGAGTATCTCCAAGTAAACATTGAAGCCACGACTGTGTCACTGGACCCTTGCTCTTTTTGGGCTTCCAATCTGGATAAATGGTCGGAGCTAGCCACTTACGCCTTGGAGATCTTGTCATGCCCCGCAGCCAGCGTTCTGTCTGAACGTGTGTTCAGCGCTGCTGGTGGTGTGCTGACAGATAAGCGCACGCGGCTCTCCACTGATAATGTAGACAGACTCACGTTCATAAAGATGAACAAATCATGGATCCGAAACGACTTTTCTACCCCTGTGTCATCCTGGGAGAGTAAAAGCCTGATGATTGGTTAAAATCACTCTACCAACCGTTTTAAGCTTTCAAATTACTAATCATGTTTATCTGTATCTTGGCTGGAAAATAATTTGGGCTTTGTAGCAGTGTGCAGCACTGATTCTATTAGGCCATCTATAATAAGCTCCACCAGATTTAAAATTACTAATCATGTTTATCTGTATCTTGACTGGAAAATAATTTGGGCTTTGTAGCAGTGTGCAGCACTGATCCTATTAGGCCATCTATACTAAAGCTTCACGAGATTTAAAATTAATAATAATTTTTAGCTGCATCTAGCCCGGGAAAATAATTTTGGGGCTCCGAGATGCGCAAGACACATAAGTGCCTTCTTGCTGCACTACCTGCAGCATGACCCTCATATTGTCAGAATTCGAAGTAATCATGACTACTGGGTTGCCACACTCTTAGATCCCCCAAACTTTTCGATCAACCTTTTCATTTTAATAAAGATCAAAAAAATGGTCATTTTTGAAATTATAAGCATTAGCAGGTTGTTAGAAACTGAAATCAAACAGTTTTCAACTCAAAACTTTATTCTAGGTGATGTTACATTTTCACATAGGACCCCTTGTTCGAAAGGAGCTTCTGAACTCTCTCGTCCATTGAATTTGTCAGGTTTTGGATGGTTTCTGCTTCAATTGTTTTGCATGAGGACAGAATACCCTCCCAGAGCTGTTGCTTAGATGTGAACTGCCTCCCGCCATCATAGACACTCCTTTTAATGATGCTCCAAAGGTTCTGAATGGGGTAGAGGTCAGGGGAGCATGGGGGTCACACCATAAGTTTGTCCCCTTTTATGCCCATATCAGCCAGAGATGCAGATGTTTTATGTGCAGCATGAGATGGTGCATTATCATGCAGAAAAATGATCTTGCTGTGAAATACACGGTTCTTCTTCTTGAACCATGGCAGGAAGTGCTGTTTGAGAAAATCCACATACATTATGGAGTTCATCTTTAGCGCCTTCAGGGATCCTAAAGGGGCCGACAATCTCTCTCCCCATGATTCCAGCCCAAAACATTACTCCACCTCCTCCTTGTTGGTGCTGTAGCCGTGTTTGCGTGGGGTGTCCATCAACCAGCCATCCTCCACTCCATCCATCTGGACCATCGAGCGCTGCACGGCACTCATCCATGAACAAAACAGTTTGGAAATCAGTCTTCATGTAATGTTTGGCCCACTGGAGCCGTTTCTGCTTGTGTGAAGTGGATAGAGGAGGTCGACAGGATGGCGTATGCACAGCTGCAAACCTCTGAAGGACCCTGCATCTTGTTGTTCGGGGGACGTTGGAGGCACAAGCAGCTTCAAAAACTTGTCTGCTGCTATGACAAGGCTTTTTTGCCGCTGCTCTTTCAACCTGACGTAATTGCCTGTAGGAAAGAGTCCTCAATTTGCCCTTATCAGCACGCACACGTGTGTACTGTGAATCAGCTACATACTTCTTGATTGCCAAGACACTTCATCCTGATCATCGCACAATGTTGATTGTAGTCATGCCTTGACCTAAACACTCCACAATTTGTTGCTTCTCAGCAGCCGACACATCCTTTTTCTTTCCCATTTTGGCAGAAAATGTAGGCTGCTTAATAATGTGAGACAGCCTTCTTAAGTAGTCTTGCCTTTCATTGGACACACCTGCCAAACTAATTAGCACAGGTGTCTGCAATTGCTTACAGTGATATAAAGAGCCCTGACACACATCACCATCAATGAGTTTAACTGACAAACAAACAAATTCTTCCCTTATCACTCCTAAACACTTTTTGCATAATAATTTGGAACACAGTGTACATGTGCTTTTCCACAAAACACCAGTGGTTCACGTAGTGAATCTTACAGTTCTAACTTGCCAACCGTGGTCTGTATGGAGTTGTTCAATAAAGGGCCCAAAATTAAGGTAACATAGATGGGAGAGGTCTCTATGAATAGGAATTCCTAAGTATTTGATACCCTGTGAGGGCCAGGCAAAGGGAAAGTTGGACTGGATGGAATCCTATATGGATTTGGGGAGGGAGACATCGAGGGCCTCAGACTTCGCTGCATTGATTTTAAAATTTGACCATGTAACAAAGTGATCTATTTCAGCCATAACAGCATGGATGGATATATGTGATTGAGTGATATATACTAGGACATCATCAGCAAATAGAGAGCACTTGTACTCGGTGCCTCCCACCTCAATCCACCTAATATTGGGGTTATGGCGAATTGATGAGAGCAGGTGCTCCGTCACTAGGATGTATAAGAGAGGGGACAGAGAACATCCCTGCCTTGTCCCATTGGTTATTGTGAAAGGTGATGAAAATGTTCTGACGCGCCCCCTGGGCCTTGGGACACCCGGAGCCGGACCCTTTTTGGTGGATGCTGGTGGTTGTAGTCTCCGTGGCGGCAACCCGGTTCCGTGGCTCAGGGCGGTCAAACCAGTGGCGGAACTATTTATGTGGTTTTGATGTTTAAATGTCCGACTACGCCACCCGTGGATTGCGGTCAGAGTGAACCGCCGCTCCAGGGCAGACTGCTGAGGCTGGTGTTGTGGGTGCAGCAGAGCGTAGCATAACTCCCCACGGGAGGAGTATAGCCTCAGGGCAGTGTATGCGGAGGATGGGGGTGATGGTGCAGGGCAGCAGCAGTAATGACACGGAGTCAGTGATGCAGTCCAGGGCCTTTACTCACAGTTCTTATTATCCAGACCATGTCTGCAGGTAACGGCTGCCCACGTCGTACTGTGCTCACCAGGTGAGGGGCTCAGACAACTCCCAGATAACTTTGGAGTGCTTCACAGGACCCCCTTTGTGTGTCCTTTGTCTGGCCTTTCTTACCAACCCTTCTGTTCGGCTGCCTCGGGCCTCCTCTTGGTAAACTTGGCGCCAGTTTCCCTGACCCTATGTGGTGCCTTCCTAGCGGGTGTAGCGAGGGGCTGCGCCACATAAAATGTCACAGCCTCCTGTTTCTAGCTGAGGGTCGTTTCCTGCCTCCACTAGTTTCGGGGACCGGTCTCCCCCTTTGGCCTGACCCCTCCACGCAGGTGGATTCGGGCGTGCGGTGGCGACTCGCCCATCCGCACCCCTGAGATCCCTTCGTTCCTCGTTCCTGGAGCCTTCTCCGCTCCTCTTCCTTCCTCCTCCCTCTTCCAGGCCTGGGCCTCTGTTACTAGGCCCGCCTCCGGAGCAGAGCTCATGCAGAGCCCCTGCTCCCTGCCACTTCTGCTCAGACTTCTCTGCACTGAACTAAGATGGTGCCCACCTTTTATACTCCCTTCTCAATGCACCCAGGAAATGCTTCCTCCCTGCTCCTGCACTACAGGGTTCCCCTTCCTCAGTGTTCCCTCCCCCCACTCCAGCCAGGGACAGGGACTGTCGTGCCCATCTCAGGGGCATATTGGTCGCCCTGCCCCACGGCAATGTGGTGTAATGCATGCAGGTGTCGGGTCCTGATCCACACTACATCCTTACCTGAGAGTGAGATATCACACCTCTGGGTGAGGTGCAATACCTCTGTAGCAACCGAGCCCTCAGGGTGCTACAGTTCCATTTATCTTCAGCCTAGGTGACGTATTGCGATACAGGGCCGTGATTTTGGCTATAAAAGGGTCCACTAGACCCCTACCCCAAGCTTTTTAAGAGAATCATATATGGCGTGCCAGGAGACTCTATGGAATGCTTTCTCAGCATCCAACGAGAGTATCTAATTACAAATTTTTAACTGCATCTAGCCCAGGAAATACTTTGTGCCTAGTAGCAGTGTCTGCTAGTCAGCGGATTATCCCGGCTGTTAAGCAAGCTACACCACCTGTAGTTTGGACACTTAATTTTTTCAAAGGAAATGCTTCGGGACCACGGGATACTCAGTGAAGAGCATCAGGAGGCACCCCAAGGCATAGGGGCTGGGACTGGCAGTAGGATGCCTTGCGGTGGACAGCCGAGCTCGATCCTTATAAAAGCTTTTTAACTGCAGCAGCTTTAGTGGACGCTACTGGAGCTGGAATTACGCGGCTGCTGGCATGAGACTTGCCCTCCAATAGATCCTTGTAAATGTATTTAAAGTGTTTTTATTCAAATTAGAGAGACAATTTAAATTAAAAAGCTTAGAGCTGCCTCCACCACAGGGGGGCTCGCTCGACCCACCAGCGGACAGGCACCAGTATTGGGAGAGGGGGGCTGGCCGTCAGGGTTCACCGCGGCTCTGGCACAAACCCGGCGACGCGGAGGTGGCACGGGCAGGAGCGGACTGAACGTGTCGGCTTCTCACTTTTTGGATTTTAGAAGGGCATGACATGCCTATATCTGTGTCTCCCCCTCCTTTTACTCCTCCACCTCTTTTCTTTTCGCATGACTATATGTACTTGTCACTTTTCCATGTGTTAGTTGTGTCTTCTGAGCAGTTTGTCAGCTTTTGGACAGCTTTGAAGGTGTTTTCTATGTGTTTCTATGTGTTTTTGTTTGCCTGTCATTGGTTTTAACGGTGTTAGAAGGTGTTCGACGAACAGTTCGACGAACAGTTCGGCGAACACATGGGTGTTCGACGAACCGAACCGAACTCGAACACTACGGGGGTGGCTCAACACTACTCTTTAATGCTGAGGTTTATTTTCTGATGTCTCTATCAGAGCGAATTAGCTGAGGTTATGGTTTAGAATTGCTGAACTTACAAATTGGAAGTCACATTTATATTTTAGCTCAACAAACAACGTAGAGGGAGCAGCTACTAACGGCTCAATGTTCCAAAGGATAGCAGATAGGGCACAGTTTGTTATTGCCTATTTTTGGTCTAGTGTTTGATATTCTGTTAGCTGTTTTCAGTAGTCCCAGATTCTTTTTTCAACTTGAGCCTTTTTAAAAGTCTTTTTTGTATGTGTTTGCCTGATATTTCTTTATGATCTCTATTGTGGGTTGGATTTGGGGTTTCTAGATATTTTTGGCTGATTTGTCAACTATAACTTAAAAAAATTGCTAAATTTGTGCAAGCATACTCCAGTCCATCCGTATAGTGATTATATGTGTGCATGACTTTTTGGTATAAATATTGTGCAATTACGCAAAACGTGGACTTTTTATTGCTAAAAAGTTGCCAAAATGGTCAAAGATAAGAACAGAGTGAAAACAGCTGCCTTGTCCTCATGAACACTTTCTCCTGAGCTGACGAGATCACTGAAATCATGTAAGCAGGTCATTTTTTGAAGAGCTGAAATTCAGTGGAAATTAGATTTTGCGATTAAGTTAATTTTCATGGCAAGAAATGAGTTTGCACATTTTGGCAATTCATTTGATCTCTATTCATTATAATCTAGAGTTTACACAAATTACCACTAAAAAAGCTGAAGCAGTAAACTTTGTGAAAACCAAATTTTGTATCAGTCTGAAAACTTTTGGCCATTAGAAGTACAGTCCTAGGTATACTTAGAAAAACTGCAAAAGGAAACAATGAGGAAAGGAAAAACGTCTAGAGAAAAGTATAGGTGCCTGCTGAAATCAGGATATATAGCAGGAACACTTCAGAAAATTTACCAGCATTTATTTGGACTAAAACACATTTATCTGATAATCTTCTCAAATGGCTAAATAATTTCTTTTTTATTGACTCCTATCCTTCCAAATCCAGTAGTTCATTAGCATACAAGAACACTTATGTTCCAAACCATTTTTCTTGGCTTAAGTTCCAGAGGGCCAGTGGCTACTGTATTGAAGTTGTAGAAAGTAATAAAGATCAAAACTTGAGAGTTAAAAACCAACAAAATCTACTCCTTTCTTGGAATTGCATACATTTCCATGCCACAATTTAGCAACAGGGAACTCTGTTAGTACTTTAAAATGAACTGCTAGCATGTAAGACTAAAATACGCATGTAGTGAGTATTAATATGAAATAGATCTTTCTTTTTTACAGCATATGCATTTTCTTGCTGGCCAGTTTTACTTTTACATATAAGAAGACTATCTAAGGCAAAGTTTCAAAGAGAACAGGAATCTTACTGTTATCCAGTCACCATCAGGAAAAAATGCATTGTCTAGACATGGCAGGACACCCACCTTAAACAGGAGACTTGTGGCTCTGAGGTGCAATAGATAGCGCATTGGACTTCTAGCTAATTGATGTGATTCAAAGGTTGTGGGTTCGAGTCCCACCAGAGTCATTTTTTGTTGTTCGCGTGATATTACTACTTTGTCTCAGTTGATGTTAGAAAAATGAAAAAAAAAAAGAAAAATATCTGATCTGGGCTTCATATCAACGTTCAAAGCATTGTTCTAGGACTAAAACTTCACTAGGGCCTACTTGCTACTGAAGACTAATAGGACAACTTTATTTTGTTGACTTTTAAAATGACTTTTTTTGCATCCAGTTTAGAAATTCTTGATTTATGAATGTTACCAGTACCTGAAAGAGAAATGACATGAACTCTTTAATGCTGAGGTTTATTTTCTGATGTCTCTATCAGAGCGAACTAGCTGAGGTTATGGTTTAGAATTGCTGAACTTACAAATTGGAAGTCACATTTAGATTTTAGCTCAACAAACAACGTAGAGGGAGCAGCTACTAAAGCCTCAATGTTCCAAAGGATAGCAGATAGGGCACAGTTTGTTATTGCCTATTTTTAGTCTAGTGTTTGATATTCTGTTAGCTGTTTTCAGTAGTCCCAGATTCTTTTTTCAACTTGAGCCTTTTCAAAAGTCTTTTTTGTATGTGTTTGCCTGATATTTCTTTATGATCTCTATTGTGGGTTGGATTTTGGGTTTCTAGATATTTTTGGTTGATTTGTCAACTATAACTTAAAAAAAATGCTAAATTTGGGCAAGCATACTCCAGTCCATCCGTGGAGTGATTATATGTGTGCATGACTTTTTGGCATAAATATTGTACCATTACGCAAAACGTGGACTTTTTTTTGCTAAAAAGTTGCCAAAAAGGTCAAAGATAAGAACAGAGTGAAAACAGCTGCCTTTTCCTCATTAACACTTTCTCCTGAGCTGACGAGATCACTGAAATCATGTAAGCAGGTCATTTTTTGAAGAGCTGAAATTCAGTGGAAATTAGATTTTGCGATTAAGTTAATTTTCATGGCAAGAAATGAGTTTGCACATTTTGACAATTCATTTGATCTCTATTCATTATAATCTAGAGTATACACAAATTACCACTAAAAAAGCTGAAGCAGTAAACTTTGTGAAAAACAAATTTTTTATCAGTCTGAAAACTTTTGGCCATTAGAAGTACAGTCCTAGGTATACTTAGAAAAGCTGCAAAAGGAAACAATGAGGAAAGGAAAAACGTCTAGAGAAAAGTATAGGTGCCTGCTGAAATCAGGATATATAGCAGGAGCACTTCAGAAAATTTCCCAGCATTTATTTGGACTAAAACACATGTTATCTGATAATCTTCTCAAATGCCTAAAAAATTTCTTTTTTATTGACGCCTATCCTTCCCAATCCAGTAGTTCATTAGCATACAAGAACACTTATGTTCCAAACCATTTTTCTTGGCTTAAGTTCCAGAGGGCCAGTGGCTACTGTATTGAAGTTGTAGAAAGTAATAAAGATCAAAATTTGAGAGTTAAAAACCAACAAAAGCTACTCCTTTCTTGGAATTGCATACATTTCCATGCCACACTTTAGAAACAGGGAACTCTGTTAGTACTTTAAAATGAACTGCTAGCATGTAAGACTAAAAAACGCATGTAGTGAGTATTAATATGAAATAGATCTTTCTTTTTTACAGCATATGCATTTTCTTGCTGTCCAGTTTTACTTTTACATATAAGAAGACTAAGGCAAAGTTTCAAAGAGAACAGGAATCTTACTGCTATCCAGTCACCATCAGGAAAATATGGATTGTCTAGACATGGCAGAACACCCACCTTAATGAGGAGACTTGTGGCT
Organism: Phyllobates terribilis; assembly: GCF_046119375.1. Classification (NCBI taxonomy): domain Eukaryota; kingdom Metazoa; phylum Chordata; class Amphibia; order Anura; family Dendrobatidae; genus Phyllobates; species Phyllobates terribilis. The sequence goes on along the minus strand of NW_027362761.1, from coordinate 739,301,488 downwards.
CTGTGGCGCAATGGATAGCGCATTGGAGTTCTAGCCATTTGATGTGATTCAAAGGTTGTGGGTTCAAGTCCCACCAGAGTCATATTTTGTTGTTCGCGTGATATTACTATTTTGTCTCAGTTGTTGTTAGAAAAATGAAAAAAAAAATAGAAAAATATCAGATCTGGGCTTCATATTAACTTTCAGAGCATTGTTCTAGGACTAAAACTTCGCTAGGGCCTACTTGCTACTGAAGACTAATAGGACAACTTAATTTTGTTGACTTTTAAAATGACTTTTTTTGCGCTCAGTTTAGAAATTCTTGATTTATGAATGTTACCAGTACCTGAAAGAGAAATGACATGAACTCTTTAATGCTGAGGTTTATTTTCTGATATCTCTATCAGAGCGAACTAGCTGAGGTTATGGTTTAGAATTGCTGAACTTACAAATTGGAAGTCACATTTAGATTTTAGCTCAACAAACAACGTAGAGGGAGCAGCTACTAACGGCTCAATGTTCCAAGGGATAGCAGATAGGGCACAGTTTGTTATTGCCTATTTTTGGTCTAGTGTTTGATATTCTGTTAGCTGTTTTCAGTAGTCCCAGATAGTGTTGAGCCACCCCCGTAGTGTTTGAGTTCGGTTCGGTTCGTCGAACACCCGTGTGTTCGTCGAACTGTTCGTCGAACACCTTCGAACACCGTTAAAACCAATGGCAGGCAAACAAAAACACTTAGAAACACATAGAAAACACCTTCAAAGGTGTCCAAAAGCTGACAAACTGCTCAGAAGACACAACTAACACATGGAAAAGTGACAAGTACATATAGTCATGCGAAAAGAAAAGAGGTGGAGGAGTAAAAGGAGGGGGAGACACAGATATAGGCATGTCATGCCCTTCTAAAATCCAAAAAGTGAGAAGCCGACACGTTCAGTCCGCTCCTGCCCGTGCCACCTCCGCGTCGCCGGGTTTGTGCCAGATCCGCGGTGAACCCTGACGGCCAGCCCCCCTCTCCCAATACTGGTGCCTGTCCACTGGTGGGTCGAGCGAGCCCCCCTGTGGTGTAGGCAGCTCTAAGCTTTTTAATTTAAATTGTCTCTCTAATTTGAATGAATACACTTTAAATCCATTTACAAGGATCTATTGGAGGGCAAGTCTCATGCCAGCAGCCGCGTAATTCCAGCTCCAGTAGCGTCCACTAAAGCTGCTGCAGTTAAAAAGCTTTTATAAGGATCGAGCTCGGCTGTCCACCGCAAGGCATCCTACTGCCAGTCCCAGCCCCTATGCCTTGGGGTGCCTCCTGATGCTCTTCACTGAGTATCCCGTGGTCCCGAAGCATTTCCTTTGAAAAAATTAAGTGTCCAAACTACAGGTGGTGTAGCTTGCTTAACAGCCGGGATAATCCGCTGACTAGCAGACACTGCTACTAGGCACAAAGTATTTCCTGGGCTAGATGCAGTTAAAAATTTGTAATTAGATACTCTCGTTGGATGCTGAGAAAGCATTCCATAGAGTCTCCTGGCACGCCATATATGATTCTCTTAAAAAGCTTGGGGTAGGGGTCTAGAGGACCCTTTTATAGCCAAAATCACGGCCCTGTATCGCAATACGTCACCTAGGCTGAAGATAAATGGATCTGTAGCACCCTGAGGGCTCGGTTGCTACAGAGGTATTGCACCTCACCCAGAGGTGTGATATCTCACTCTCAGGTAAGGATGTAGTGTGGATCAGGACCCGACACCTGCATGCATTACACCACATTGCAGTGGGGCAGGGCGACCAATATGCCCCTGAGATGGGCACGACAGTCCCTGTCCCTGGCTGGAGTGGGGGGAGGGAACACTGAGGAAGGGGAACCCTGTAGTGCAGGAGCAGGGAGGAAGCAGTTCCTGGGTGCATTGAGAAGGGAGTATAAAAGGTGGGCACCATCTTATTTCAGTGCAGAGAAGTCTGAGCAGAAGTGGCAGGGAGCAGGGGCTCTGCATGAGCTCTGCTCCGGAGGCGGGCCTAGTAACAGAGGCCCAGGCCTGGAAGAGGGAGAAGGAAGGAAGAGGAGCGCAGAAGGCTCCAGGAACGAGGAACGAAGGGATCCCAGGGGTGCGGACGGGCGAGTCGCCACCGCACGCCCGAATCCACCTGCGTGGAGGGGTTAGGCCAAAGGGGGAGACCGGTCCCCGAAACTAGTGGAGGCAGGAAACGACCCTCAGCTAGAAACAGGAGGCTGTGACATTTTATGTGGCGCAGCCCCTCGCTACACCCGCTAGGAAGGCACCACATAGGGTCAGGGAAACTGGCGCCAAGTTTACCAAGAGGAGGCCCGAGGCAGCCGGACAGAAGGGTTGGTAAGAAAGGCCAGACAAAGGACACACAAAGGGGGTCCTGTGAAGCGCTCCAAAGTTATCTGGGAGTTGTCTGAGCCCCTCACCTGGTGAGCACAGTATGACGTGGGCAGCCGTTACCTGCAGACGTGGTCTGGATAATAAGAACTGTGAGTAAAGGCCCTGGACTGCATCACTGACTCCGTGTCGTTACTGCTGCTGCCCTGCACCATCACCCCCATCCTCCGCATACACTGCCCTGAGGCTATACTCCTCCCGTGGGGAGTTATGCTACGCTCTGCTGCACCCACAACACCAGCCTCAGCGGTCTGCCCTGGAGCGGCGGTTCACTCTGACCGCAATCCACGGGTGGCATAGTCGGACATTTAAACATCAAAACCACATAAATAGTTCCGCCACTGGTTTGACCGCCGTGAGACACGGAACCGGGTCGCCGCCACGGAGACTACAACCACCAGCATCCACCAAAAAGGGTCCGGCTCCGGGTGTCCCAAGGCCCAGGGGGCGCGTCAGAACATTTTCATCACCTTGTACAATCACCAATGGGACAAGGCAGGGATGTTCTCTGTCCCCTCTCTTATACATCCTAGTGACGGAGCACCTGCTCTCATCAATTCGCCATAACCCCAATATTAGGTGGATTGAGGTGGGAGGCACCGAGTACAAGTGCTCTCTATTGCTGATGATGTCCTAGTATATATCACTCAATCACATATATCCATCCATGCTGTTATGGCTGAAATAGATCACTTTGTTACATGGTCAAATTTTAAAATCAATGCAGCGAAGTCTGAGGCCCTCGATGTCTCCCTCCCCAAATCCATATAGGATTCCATCCAGTCCAACTTTCCCTTTGCCTGGCCCTCACAGGGTATCAAATACTTAGGAATTCCTATTCATAGAGACCTCTCCCATCTATGTTATCTTAATTTTGGGCCCTTTATTGAACAACTCCATACAGACCACGGTTGGCAAGTTAGAACTGTAAGATTCACTGCGTGAACCACTGGTGTTTTGTGGAAAAGCACATGTACACTGTGTTCCAAATTATTATGCAAAAAAGTGTTTAGGAGTGATAAGGGAAGAATTTGTTTGTTTGTCAGTTAAACTCATTGATGGTGATGTGTGTCAGGGCTCTTTATATCACTGTAAGCAATTGCAGACACCTGTGCTAATTAGTTTGGCAGGTGTGTCCAATGAAAGGCAAGACTACTTAAGAAGGCTGTCTCACATTATTAAGCAGCCTACATTTTCTGCCAAAATGGGAAAAAAAAAGGATGTGTCGGCTGCTGAGAAGCAACAAATTGTGGAGTGTTTAGGTCAAGGCATGACTACAATCAACATTGTGCGATGATCAGGATGAAGTGTCTTGGCAATCAAGAAGTATGTAGCTGATTCACAGTACACACGTGTGCGTGCTGATAAGGGCAAATTGAGGACTCTTTCCTACAGGCAATTACGTCAGGTTGAAAGAGCAGCGGCAAAAAAGCCTTGTCATAGCAGCAGACAAGTTTTTGAAGCTGCTGGTGCCTCCAACGTCCCCCGAACAACAAGATGCAGGGTCCTTCAGAGGTTTTACAGCTGTGCATACGCCATCCTGTCGACCTCCTCTATCCACTTCACACAAGCAGAAACGGCTCCAGTGGGCCTAACATTACATGAAGACTGATTTCAAAACTGTTTTGTTCACGGATGAGTGCCGTGCAGCGCTCGATGGTCCAGATGGATGGAGTGGAGGATGGCTGGTTGATGGACACCCCACGCAAACACGGCTACAGCGCCAACAAGGAGGAGGTGGAGTAATGTTTTGGGCTGGAATCATGGGGAGAGAGATTGTCGGCCCCTTTAGGATCCCTGAAGGCGCTAAAGATGAACTCCATAATGTATGTGGATTTTCTCAAACAGCAATTCCTGCCATGGTTCAAGAAGAAGAACCGTGTATTTCACAACAAGATCATTTTTTTGCATGATAATGCACCATCTCATGCTGCACATAAAACATCTGCATCTCTGGCTGATATGGGCATAAAAGGGGACAAATTTATGGTGTGACCCCCATGCTCCCCTGACCTCTACCCCATTCAGAACCTTTGGAGCATCGTTAAAAGGAGTGTCTATGATGGCGGGAGGCAGTTCACATCTAAGCAACAGCTCTGGGAGGGTATTCTGTCCTCATGCAAAACAATTGAAGCAGAAACCATCCAAAACCTGACAAATTCAATGGGCGAGAGAGTTCAGAAGCTCCTTTCGAACAAGGGGTCCTATGTGAAAATGTAACATCACCTAGAATAAAGTTTTGAGTTGAAAACTGTTTGATTTCAGTTTCTAACAACCTGCTAATGCTTATAATTTCAAAAATGACCATTTTTTTGGTCTTTATTAAAATGAAAAGGTTGATCGAAAAGTTTGGGGGATCTAAGAGTGTGGCAACCCAGTAGTCATGATTACTTCGAATTCTGACAATATGAGGGTCATGCTGCAGGTAGTGCAGCAAGAAGGCACTTATGTGTCTTGCGCATCTCGGAGCCCCAAAATTATTTTCCGGGCTAGATGCAGCTAAAAATTCTTATTAATTTTAAATCTGGTGAAGCTTTAGTATAGATGGCCTAATAGGATCAGTGCTGCACACTGCTACAAAGCCCAAATTATTTTCCAGTCAAGATACAGATAAACATGATTAGTAATTTTAAATCTGGTGGAGCTTATTATAGATGGCCTAATAGAATCAGTGCTGCACACTGCTACAAAGCCCAAATTATTTTCCAGCCAAGATACAGATAAACATGATTAGTAATTTGAAAGCTTAAAACGGTTGGTAGGGTGATTTTAACCAATCATCAAGCTTTTACTCTCCCCAGGATGACACAGGGGTAGAAAAGTCGTTTCGGATCCATGATTTGTTCATCTTTATGAACGTGAGTCTGTCTACATTATCAGTGGAGAGCCGCGTGCGCTTATCTGTCAGCACACCACCAGCAGCGCTGAACACACGTTCAGACATAACGCTGGCTGCGGGGCATGACAAGATCTCCAAGGCGTAAGTGGCTAGCTCCGGCCATTTATCCAGATTGGAAGCCCAAAAAGAGCAAGGGTCCAGTGACACAGTCATGGCTTCAATGTTTACTTGGAGATACTCCTGTACCATCGTCTCTAGGCGTTGACTATGTGTCAGACTTCTTGTCTCCTGTGGCCTTGCAAAGGATGGGCTAAAAAAGTGGTGAAATGATTCCGCAAAATTGATGTTACCAGCAGATACTGTAGTTCTGTTACGGCTTGAGTGCTGAACACTTGACGGTCCCACGGTTGGCAAGTTGGAACTGTGAGATTCACTACGTGCACCACTGGTATTTTGTGGAAAAGCACATGTAAGATTCTGCAACAGTCTCTGCAGATACTCCTGCATGCGTGCATCCCTTTCTATGGCAGGAATAATTTCTGCAAATTTACTTTTGTACCGGGGATCTAACAGTGTGGCAACCCAGTAGTCAGGATTATTTCTAATTCTCACAATTCGAGGGTCATGTTGCAGGTAGTGCAGCAAGAAGGCACTCATGTGTGTTGCGCATCCAGGAGCACCAAGTCCCTGTTGTGTTGGTGGCGAGGTAACAATCATGCTTCCTTCCTCTGTCCTCTCCCCCCAACCTCGCACAACAGAAATGTGATCAAGGTCTCCCTCATCTGATGAGTCTTCCATCAGTTCGTCCTCCACTTCTTCCTGGGCTCCTGCACCTTCCTCACTAGTTTGGCTGCTACCATGCGCCCTGGTAAAACCATCTCCCCCACCCTCACATGCCTGCCGCCTTGGTGCTGCCGACCGTCTGGACCTTGCAGATGTTAGCCCTTCCGCATACAACTCCTCCTCCTCTACTTCCTCCACCTCCTCTTGTGCCACCACCTGACTCCGAATTCTGTTTAACATGTGCTCCAGCATGTAAATCACCGGAATAGTCATGTTGATAATGGCATCGTCAGCACTAAACATCTTCGTCGCCATTTCAAAACTGTGCAGAAGGGTGCATAGGTCCCTGATCTGAGACCACTCCTCCAGCGTGATTTGCCCCACCTCTGGATCTCGTTGGCCCAGGCTATACGTCAGAACGTATTGCACCAGGGCTTGTCGGTGCTGCCACAGTCGCTGGAACATGTGCAGAGTTGAATTCCACCGGGTAGTCACATCGCATTTTAGCCGGTGAAGTGGCAGGCCCAACGACTTCTGTAGAGATGTAAGTCGCTGAGCTGCGGGATGCGAACGGCGGAAGTGAGCACACAGCGACCGTGCCCTCTGCAGAAGGCCATCTAGTCTGGGATAGTGGGCTAAAAATTGCTGGACAACCAGGTTCAACACGTGAGCCATACAAGGCACGTGTGTGACATTGCCCCGGCGAAGGGCCGCACCCAGGTTTGCAGCATTGTCGCATTCGGCCTTCCCTGGTTTCAGGTCCAGTGGAGACAACCATTCATGAAATTGGTTCTCCAGAGCTGACCACAACTCCTCAGCTGTGTGACTCACATTTCCCAGACATTTCAATGTAAAAACCACCTGATGACGTTGAGCCCTACTGCCAGCATAGTAAGGAGGTGTGCAGGATCCCTTCTGCGCAGTTAGAAAGCTTGTGGCATGACCAGACAGGCTTTGGGTGCAGGTGGAAGACCGAGAGGAGGTTGAGGAGGCAGAAGCAGTGGAGGAACTTTGACATAAAGAGGATTGACGCACAACTCGTGGGGACGGCAAGACTTGGACAGCAGCCCCTTGTCCTGCTGTCACCATAGTTACCCAGTGCCCAGTCAGCGACATGTAACGCCCCTGTCCATGCCTACTCGTCCAAGTGTCTGTGGTGAAATGCACCCTGTCACACACAGAGTTTCTCAAAGAAGCGGTGATGTTGTGTGCGACATGCTGGTGGAGCGCAGGCACACCTTTCTTTGAGAAGTAGTGCCGACTGGGCATCTGGTACTGGGGCACTGCGACGGACATAAGGTCTCGAAAATCCTCTGTGTCCACCAGGCGGAAAGGCAGCATTTCTGTAGCCAAGAGCTTGCAGATGGTGAAATTCGACCTCTTAGCTTTCTCATGGCTAGGAGGAAATGGTCTTTTACTTGTCCACATCTGAGGGACCGAGGGCTGGCTATTGTGCTTAGACGGGGTTGATAAGGGTGTCCCCGGCAAACTGCCGGTCTGTGAGGAAGATGCAGGCGGACATGTTAGGTTGCCTTCATCCAAAGGTGGTGCTATCGATGTCGGACAGCGCTCAAGACCAGCTGGTGTTACCACCTCCAAAGAAAATGATGACCTGCCAATCACGCTGGCTGTTGCGGGTAAAGAGGTGGCAGGTCTGCGCCCCAAAACAGGTGTGACTGCTGTCCCCCCAGTCACAGAGGATGAAGAGGCCGCGGATGCACAAGATATGGCAGACGGTGGTTGGCCCGGCCGGCTAGACCGCATTGTAGCACACTGAGCTTCCCACTGCAACTTATGCTTCATGTCCATGTGCCGGTTCATGCATGAAGTACTCAAACTATGTATTTTTTGGCCTCTACTTAGCTTTTGCTGACAAATGTTACAGATAACACGAGTTGGGTCATCTTTATCGATCTGAAAAAATGCCCAGGCTATGCAAGGCTTAGCACCCATGCGACCTGAAGAGCCACCACGACTTGTGGTGAGAGGCAGAGTTGTGTTTGAGGATGCAGTTGTTGACGTGCTTCCAGTACTACGTCTCTGTCCAGGAAGGCGCAACCTGACCTCGTCGTCACTAGCATCTTCCTCCACCTCCTCTGCTGACCTCATCTCTTGGCTGATTGTGGGTTGACAGTAAGTGGGATCTCCGACCTCATCATCATCACCCTGTGCGTTATCACACCCGTCGTCCTCAGAGCCAACCTGTTCCTGCCCTGACAAAAAACTAAAGTTGTCGCTCCAATCAGGTATTTGAGTCTTATCATCGTCTTCCTCATTGTCTCCACCAACAGGAGTTACAGTTTGGGAATGAGGGTCTACATTATGGTCAGAACCTTCTGCGTCTGGTCCTGGATCCGACTCATAAAGATTCTGGGCATCAGTGCAGATCATTTCCTCGTCTGGATTCACAGAAGCGCTGGAGTCGACCTCTGATTCCCAGGCTATAGTATGAGTAAACAGCTCTGCAGACTCAACCATCTGTTCTACCTCATACTCAGACGGGCAGCTGGAGATTTGGGAGCTGTGAGGAAGCAAGTGCGATTTGGGTGACACCTTTGAGGACTGGAGTATTTGTGATGTTGAAGTTGATGTGGAGGAGAGCCCACTTAAAGGAGCACTTGATATCCGTTGAAGCACCTGCTGTTTTTGTGCCTCATCTGGAATTTGTAGCGATTGGCGTGGCCGTAAGAAAGGGATCTTATCACATTGTCCGCTAAAAGAAGTAGACATTTTAGTTTGGCTGGAAGATGGTCTTTCTTCTGCACCTACCCCACGGACACAACCTTTTTTCCCCTTCCCAACACGCCTATTCCCCTTTCCACCAGCAGCAGGCCTTTTTCCACTCATTTTGGTGGTTAACTAATTCACAACTCTGGAGTTGTTTGCACAAAAAAACTATGGATGGGAACCGAGCAGAGCTGAGTGGCCAAACTGTGGTATTAGGCCAAAACTATTGGCTGGGTTAGATGCAGAAAAAAATTATATTCAATTTGCAACCTGATGGAGGTCAGTATAGATGGACTAATAGAACAAGTCCCACACACAGCTAGAAGCCCAAATATTTTTTCAGAGGTAGATGCAGAAAATTTTTTTATTCAGTTTGCAACCTGATGGAGGTCTGTATAGATGGATTAATAGAACAAGTCCCACACACAGCTAGAAGCCCAAATATTTTTTCAGAGGTAGATGCAGAAAAAAAATATATTCAGTTTGCAACCTGATGGAGGTCAGTATAGATGGACTAATAGAGAAAGTCCCACACACTGCTAGAAGGCCAAATATTTTTTCAGAGCTAGATGCAGACAAAAAATTATTTTGAATTTGCAACCTGATGGAGGTCAGTATAGGTGGACTAATAGAACAAGTCCCACACACTGCTAGAAGGCCACATATTTTTTCAGAGCTAGATGCAGAAAAAAATTATATTCAGTTTGCAACCTGATGGAGGTCAGTATAGATGGATTAATAGAACAAGTCCCACACACAGCTAGAAGCCCAAATATTTTTTCAGAGGTAGATGCAGATAAAAAATATATTCAGTTTGCAACCTGATGGAGGTCAGTATAGATGGACTAATAGAGAAAGTCCCACACACTGCTAGAAGGCCAAATATTTTTTCAGAGCTAGATGCAGATAAAAATTATATTCAATTTGCAACCTGATGGAGGTCAGTATAGATGGACTAATAGAACAAGTCCCACACACAGCTAGAAGCCCAAATATTTTTTCAGAGGTACTGTAGATGCAGATAAAAATTATTTTTAATTTGCAACCTGATGGAGGTCAGTATAGATGGACTAATACAACAAGTCCCACACACAGCTAGAAGCCCAATATTTTTTCAGAGGTAGATGCAGAAAAAAATATATTCAGTTTGCAACCTGATGGAGGTCAGTATAGATGGAGTAATAGAACAAGTCCCACACACAGCTAGAAGCCCAAATATTTTTTCAGAGGTAGATGCAGATAAAAATTATTTTTAATTTGCAACCTGATGGAGGTCAGTATATATGGACTAATAGAGAAAGTCCCACAAACTGCTAGAAGGCCAAATATTTTTTCAGAGCTAGATGCAGATAAAAATTATATTCAATTTGCAACCTGATGGAGGTCAGTATAGATGGACTAATAGAATGATGCTATGCCCAAAAGATTTTACTTCACTAGGTGCAGTAAAAAAATTGGTATTCTATACACAGGTGGTATATCTTGCAACACAGATAGGCTACTCCACTGACTAACACACTCTGCAATAGGCCAAAAAGGATTAGCTTTGCTAGATTCAGCCAAATGCTGTGAAAAAAACTTGCACAGCACTGGCACAGACCTGCCTGGCAAAAACTGATAGGAACTGATGTAACCTAGTCCTGAAAAGGACACCAATTACAATGAGTCTTTACTCCCACAATCTATCTATTTAAGAGCACAGACCTGCCTGATAAAAGTCGTAGGAAATGCTGTAACCTAGTCCTTAAAAGGACTGCAATAACAACTATTCCCTGCTCCCAAGCTATCTGTAGATTTGTGCGAAAATTGGCTTGAAATTAACAAGGTATAGCGCACACAGCAACAGCGGTGCCGTCTAACACGCAGCTGCAGCAGTGAGAAAATGGTGGCGACGGGGAAAATGGCTTGGTCTTATAGGGCAAGGACATGTGACATACACTGCCAATGACACATGCCCTTGCTTGTGTGAAAAAAAGCACTTCGCTCCGTGTGTGCGCTGCTGATAGGCTGACAGATTGCACCTCCCCACTGTAAATGCGGGAAAGAGAAAAAAAAAATGGAGATCTTCATTGTTCCTGCAGAGATCCATCCCCTGACCCCTCCCCCCACCCCGCTGTACACTCAAACTGCGTATTAACATTAATTTTCATCATTACTGAGAAAAAATCCAGTTATGATTTTGGTGCACGAACAGTTATCGAACATAACCTCGAACAGCCGAATTTTTCTCAAATTGCTCGTGTTCGCCGAACGGCTCGAACACCGCCCAAAACAGCTCGAATTTGAAATTGGCGAACAGTTCGAGTAGAACAACGCTCATCTCTAGTCCCAGATTCTTTTTTCAACTTGAGCCTTTTTAAAAGTCTTTTTTGTATGTGTTTGCCTGATATTTCTTTATGATCTCTATTGTGGGTTGGATTTGGGGTTTCTAGATATTTTTGGCTGATTTGTCAATTATAACTTAAAAAAAATGCTAAATTTGGGCAAGCATACTCCAGTCCATCCGTAGAGTGATTATATGTGTGCATGACTTTTTGGCATAAATATTGCGCCATTTTTTTGCTAAAAAGTTGCCGAAAAGGTCAAAGATATGAACAGAGTGAAAACAGCTGCCTTGTCCTCATGAACACTTTCTCCTGAGCTGACGAGATCACTGAAATCATGTAAGCAGGTCATTTTTTGAAGAGCTGAAATTCAGTGGAAATTAGATTTTGCGATTAAGTTAATTTTCATGGCAAGAAATGAGTTTGCACATTTTGGCAATTCATTTGATCTCTATTCATTATAATCTAGAGTTTACACAAATTATCACTAAAAACCTGAAGCAGTAAACTTTGTGAAAACCAAATTTTGTATCAGTCTGAAAACTTTTGGCCATTAGAAGTACAGTCCTAGGTATACTTAGAAAAACTGCAAAAGGAAACAATAAGTAAAGGAAAAACGTCTCGAGAAAAGTATAGGTGCCTGCTGAAATCTGGATATATAGCAGGAGCACTTCAGAAAATTTCCCAGCATTTATTTGGACTAAAACACATGTTATCTGATAATCTTCTCAAATGGCTAAATAATTTCTTTTTTATTGACGCCTATCCTTCCCAATCCAGTAGTTCATTAGCATACAAGAACACTTATGTTCCAAACCATTTTTCTTGGCTTAAGTTCCAGAGGGCCAGTGGCTACTGTATTGAAGTTGTAGAAAGTAATAAAGATCAAAACTTGAGAGTTAAAAAACAACAAAAGCTACTCCTTTCTTGGAATTGCATACATTTCCATGCCACACTTTAGCAACAGGGAACTCTGTCAGTACTTTAAAATGAACTGCTAGCATGTAAGACTAAAAAACGCATGTAGTGAGTATTAATATGAAATAGATCTTTCTTTTTTGCAGCATATGCATTTTCTTGCTGGCCAGTTTTACTTTTACATATAAGAAGACTAAGGCAAATTTTCAAAGAGAACAGGAATCTTACTGTTGTCAAGTCACCATCAGGAAAAAATGGATTGTCTAGACATGGCAGAACACCCACCTTAATCAGGAGACTTGTGGCTCTGTGGTGCAACAGATCAACCAGTGGACATCTAGCCAATTGATGTGATTCAAAGGTTGTGGATTCGAGTCCCACCAGAGTCATATTTTGTTGTTCGCGTGATATTACTACTTTGTCTCAGTTGATGTCAGAAAAATGAAAAAAAAAAAAGAAAAATATCAGATCTGTGCTTTATATCAACGTTCAGAGCATTGTTGTAGGACTAAAACTTCATTAGGGCCTACTTGTTACTGAAGACAAATAGGACAACTTAATTTTGTTGACTTTTAAAATGACTTTTTTTGCATCCAGTTTAGAAATTCTTGATTTATGAATGTTACCAGTACCTGAAAGAGAAATGACATGAACTCTTTAATGCTGAGGTTTATTTTCTGATGTCTCTATCAGAGCGAACTAGCTGAGGTTATGGTTTAGAATTGCTGAACTTACAAATTGGAAGTCACATTTAGATTTTAGCTCAACAAACAACGTAGAGGGAGCAGCTACTAACGGCTCAATGTTCCAAAGGATAGCAGATAGGGCACAGTTTGTTATTGCCTATTTTTGGTCTAGTATTTGATATTCTGTTAGCTGTTTTCAGTAGTCCCAGATTCTTTTTTCAACTTGAGCCTTTTTAAAAGTCTTTTTTGTATGTGTTTGCCTGATATTTCTTTATGATCTCTATTGTGGGTTGGATTTGGGGTTTCTAGATATTTTTGGCTGATTTGTCAACTATAACTTAAAAAAAATGCTAAATTTGGGCAAGCATACTCCAGTCCATCCGTAGAGTGATTATATGTGTGCATGACTTTTTGGCATAAATATTGTGCCATTACGCAAAACGTGGACTTTTTTTTGCTAAAAAGTTGCCAAAAAGGTCAAAGATAAGAACAGAGTGAAAACAGCTGCCTTGTCCTCATGAACACTTTCTCCTGAGCTGACGAGATCACTGAAATCATGTAAGCAGGTCATTTTTTGAAGAGCTGAAATTCAGTGGAAGTTAGATTTTGCGATTAGGTTAATTTTCATGGCAAGAAATGAGTTTGCACATTTTGGAAATTCATTTGATCTTTATTCATTATAATCTAGAGTTTACACAAATTACCACTAAAAAAGCTGAAGCAGTAAACTTTGTGAAAACCAAATTTTGGATCAGTCTGAAAACTTTTGGCCATTAGAAGTACAGTCCTAGGTATACTTAGAAAAACTGCAAAAGGAAACAATGAGGAAAGGAAAAACGTCTAGAGAAAAGTATAGGTGCCTGCTGAAATCAGGATATATAGCAGGAGCACTTCAGAAAATTTCCCAGCATTTATTTGGACTAAAACACATGTTATCTGATAATCTTCTCAAATGGCTAAATAATTTCTTTTTTATTGACGCCTATCCTTCCCAATCCAGTAGTTCATTAGCATACAAGAACACTTATGTTCCAAACCATTTTTCTTGGCTTAAGTTCCAGAGGGCCAGTGGCTACTGTATTGAAGTTGTAGAAAGTAATAAAGATCAAAACTTGAGAGTTAAAAAGAACAAAACCTACTCCTTTCTTGGAATTGCATACATTTCCATGCCACACTTTAGCAACAGGGAACTCTGTTAGTACTTTAAAATGAACTGCTAGCATGTAAGACTAAAAAACGCATGTAGTGAGTATTAATATGAAATAGATCTTTCTTTTTTACAGCATATGCATTTTCTTGCTGTCCAGTTTTACTTTTACATATAAGAAGACTAAGGCAAAGTTTCAAAGAGAACAGGAATCTTACTGCTATCCAGTCACCATCAGGAAAAAATGGATTGTCTAGACATGGCAGAACACCCACCTTAATCAGGAGACTTGTGGCTCTGTGGCGCAATGCATAGCGCATTGGACTTCTAGCCAATTGATGTGATTCAAAGGTTGTGGGTTCGAGTCCCACCAGAGTCATATTTTGTTGTTCGCGTGATATTACTACTTTGTCTCAGTTGATGTTAGAAAAATGAAAAAAAAAAAAGAAAAATATCAGATCTGGGCTTCATATCAAAGTTCAGAGCATTGTTCTAGGACTAAAACTTCACTAGGGCCTACTTGCTGCTGAAGACTAATAGGACAACTTAATTTTGTTGACTTTTAAAATGACTTTTTTTGCATCCAGTTTAGAAATTCTTGATTTATGAATGTTACCAGTACCTGAAAGAGAAATGACATGAACTCTTTAATGCTGAGGTTTATTTTCTGATGTCTCTATCAGAGCGAACTAGCTGAGGTTATGGTTTAGAATTGCTGAACTTACAAATTGGAAGTCACATTTAGGCTGTGTGCTCACGTAGCGTTTTTCAAGCGTATATGCTTCAGAATTTCCGCAGCGTAAACGCTTGAAAAACGCATGTATATCCGCACCCCATGGTCCCCAATGGCATTCCGCAATGTCAATGCCCATGCTGCGGATTTTTCCACAGCGTATATGTTGCGGTCAAAAATCCGCAGCATGTTCATAAATTTTGCGGAAGCGCAGCGGAATCAATGTGCGGATGGTACCCAGGTCTGGAGGAGAGGAGACTCTCATCCAGACCTGGGTACCAAAGAAAAAGGAAAAAAAAGAATAAAATAAAGTTTATACTTATCTTCTGATGTTTTCCCTCCGTCGCACTGTTGTCTGAAGGACCTGCCACGTCATTGAGTCATGTGACCCACCACATGACTCAATGACGTCACCGCAGGTCCTGCACACAACAGCGTGAGCCGCTCAAGACTCCGGACGGGGCAGAGAATGCATCGGAAGGTGAGTATAAAGTTTATTTTTTTAATTTTTACCATTCTGAACAAGTTGTCAAGCACTTTTCCAAGTGATGCTTGGAGAAGTGCTTGATAACCCGCATGCGGAAATGCATGCAAAGACACCTCACAAACGCTTCTACCTGCCGGGAAAACCGCATGTAATATCCGCATGTGATTTTCCCGCCAGGGAGAAGCGTAAAAAATATGCTTCAGGTCCGCAACGTAGGCACATAGCCTTAGATTTTAGCTCAACAAACAACGTAGAGGGAGCAGCTACTAACGGCTCAATGTTCCAAAGGATAGCAGATAGGGCACAGTTTGTTATTGCCTATTTTTGGTCTAGTGTTTGATATTCTGTTAGCTGTTTTCAGTAGTCCCAGATTCTTTTTTCAACTTGAGCCTTTTTAAAAGTCTTTTTTGTATGTGTTTGCCTGATATTTCTTTATGATCTCTATTGTGGGTTGGATTTGGGGTTTCTAGATATTTTTGGCTGATTTGTCAACTATAACTTAAAAAAAATGCTAAATTTGGGCAAGCATACTCCAGTCCATCCGTAGAGTGATTATATGTGTGCATGACTTTTTGGCATAAATATTGTGCCATTACGCAAAACGTGGACTTTTTTTTGCTAAAAAGTTGCCAAAAAGGTCAAAGATAAGAACAGAGTGAAAACAGCTGCCTTGTCCTCATGAACACTTTCTCCTGAGCTGACGAGATCACTGAAATCATGTAAGCAGGTCATTTTTTGAAGAGCTGAAATTCAGTGGAAATTAGATTTTGCGATTAGGTTAATTTTCATGGCAAGAAATGAGTTTGCACATTTTGGCAATTCATTTGATCTTTATTCATTATAATCTAGAGTTTACACAAATTACCACTAAAAAAGCTGAAGCAGTAAACTTTGTGAAAACCAAATTTTGTATCAGTCTGAAAACTTTTGGCCATTAGAAGTACAGTCCTAGGTATACTTAGAAAAACTGCAAAAGGAAACAATGAGGAAAGGAAAAACGTCTAGAGAAAAGTATAGGTGCCTGCTGAAATCAGGATATATAGCAGGAGCACTTCAGAAAATTTCCCAGCATTTATTTGGACTAAAACACATGTTATCTGATAATCTTCTCAAATGGCTAAATAATTTCTTTTTTATTGATGCCTATCCTTCCCAATCCAGTAGTTCATTAGCATACAAGAACACTTATGTTCCAAACCATTTTTCTTGGCTTAAGTTCCAGAGGGCCAGTGGCAACTGTATTGAAGTTGTAGAAAGTAATAAAGATCAAAACTTGAGAGTTAAAACCAACAAAACCTACTCCTTTCTTGGAATTGCATACATTTCCATGCCACACTTTAGCAACAGGGAATTCTGTTAGTACTTTAAAATGAACTGCTAGCATGTAAGACTAAAAAACGCATGTAGTGAGTATTAATATGAAATAGATCTTTCTTTTTTACAGCATATGCATTTTCTTGCTGTCCCGTTTTACTTTTACATATAAGAAGACTAAGGCAAAGTTTCAAAGAGAACAGGAATCTTACTGATATCCAGTCACCATCAGGAAAAAATGGATTGTCTAGATATGGCAGAACACCCACCTTAATCAGGAGACTTGTGGCTCTGTGGCGCAATGGATAGCACATCGGACTTCTAGCCAATTGATGTGATTCAAAGGTTGTGTGTTCATGTCCCACCAGAGTCATATTTTGTTGTTCGCGTGATGTTACTACTTTGTCTCAGTTGATGTTAGAAAAATGAAAAAAAAAAAAGAAAAATATCAGATCTGGGCTTCATATCAAAGTTCAGAGCATTGTTCTAGGACTAAAACTTCACTAGCGCCTACTTGCTGCTGAAGACTAATAGGACAACTTAATTTTGTTGACTTTTAAAATGACTTTTTTGCATCCAGTTTAGAAATTCTTGATTTATGAATGTTACCAGTACCTGAAAGAGAAATGACATGAACTCTTTAATGCTGAGGTTTATTTTCTGATGTCTCTATCAGAGCGAACTAGCTGAGGTTATGGTTTAGAATTGCTGAACTTACAAATTGGAAGTCACATTTAGATTTTAGCTCAACAAACAACGTAGAGGGAGCAGCTACTAACGGCTCAATGTTCCAAAGGATAGCAGATAGGGCACAGTTTGTTATTGCCTATTTTTGGTCTAGTGTTTGATATTCTGTTAGCTGTTTTCAGTAGTCCCAGATTCTTTTTTCAACTTGAGCCTTTTTAAAAGTCTTTTTTGTATGTGTTTGCCTGATATTTCTTTATGATCTCTATTGTGGGTTGGATTTGGGGTTTCTAGATATTTTTGGCTGATTTGTCAACTATAACTTAAAAAAAATGCTAAATTTGGGCAAGCATACTCCAGTCCATCCGTAGAGTGATTATATGTGTGCATGACTTTTTGCCATAAATATTGTGCCATTACGCAAAACGTGGAATTTTTTTTTTGCTAAAAAGTTGCCAAAAAGGTCAAAGATAAGAACAGAGTGAAAACAGCTGCCTTGTCCTCATGAACACTTTCTCCTGAGCTGACGAGATCACTGAAATCATGTAAGCAGGTCATTTTTTGAAGAGCTGAAATTCAGTGGAAATTAGATTTTGCGATTAGGTTAATTTTCATGGCAAGAAATGAGTTTGCACATTTTGGCAATTCATTTGATCTTTATTCATTATAATCTAGAGTTTACACAAATTACCACTAAAAAAGCTGAAGCAGTAAACTTTGTGAAAACCAAATTTTGTATCAGTCTGAAAACTTTTGGCCATTAGAAGTACAGTCCTAGGTATACTTAGAAAAACTGCAAAAGGAAACAATGAGGAAAGGAAAAACGTCTAGAGAAAAGTATAGGTGCCTGCTGAAATCAGGATATATAGCAGGAGCACTTCAGAAAATTTCCCAGCATTTATTTGGACTAAAACACATGTTATCTGATAATCTTCTCAAATGGCTAAATAATTTCTTTTTTATTGACGCCTATCCTTCCCAATCCAGTAGTTCATTAGCATACAAGAACACTTATGTTCCAAACCATTTTTCTTGGCTTAAGTTCCAGAGGGCCAGTGGCTACTGTATTGAAGTTGTAGAAAGTAATAAAGATCAAAACTTGAGAGTTAAAACCAACAAAACCTACTCCTTTCTTGGAATTGCATACATTTCCATGCCACACTTTAGCAACAGGGAACTCTGTTAGTACTTTAAAATGAACTGCTAGCATGTAAGACTAAAAAATGCATGTAGTGAGTATTAATATGAAATAGATCTTTCTTTTTTACAGCATATGCATTTTCGTGCTGTCCAGTTTTACTTTTACATATAAGAAGACTAAGGCAAAGTTTCAAAGAGAACAGGAATCTTACTGCTATCCAGTCACCATCAGGAAAAAATGGATTGTCTAGACATGGCAGAACACCCACCTTAATCAGGAGACTTGTGGCTCTGTGGCGCAATGGATAGCGCATTGGACTTCTAGCCAATTGATGTGATTCAAAGGTTGTGGGTTCGAGTCCCACCAGAGTCATATTTTGTTGTTCGCGTGATATTACTACTTTGTCTCAGTTGATGTTAGAAAAATGAAAAAAAAAAAAGAAAAATATCAGATCTGGGCTTCATATCAAAGTTCAGAGCATTGTTCTAGGACTAAAACTTCACTAGGGCCTACTTGCTGCTGAAGACTAATAGGACAACTTAATTTTGTTGACTTTTAAAATAACTTTTTTTGCATCCAGTTTAGAAATTCTTGATTTATGAATGTTACCAGTACCTGAAAGAGAAATGACATGAACTCTTTAATGCTGAGGTTTATTTTCTGATGTCTCTATCAGAGCGAACTAGCTGAGGTTATGGTTTAGAATTGCTGAACTTACAAATTGGAAGTCACATTTAGGCTGTGTGCTCACGTAGCGTTTTTCAAGCGTATATGCTGCGGAATTTCCGCAGCGTAAACGCTTGAAAAACGCATGTATATCCGCACCCCATGGTCCCCATTGGCATTCCGCAATGTCAATGCCCATGCTGCGGATTTTTCCGCAGCGTATATGTTGCGGTCAAAAATCCGCAGCATGTTCATAAATTTTGCGGAAGCGCAGCGGAATCAATGTGCGGATGGTACCCAGGTCTGGAGGAGAGGAGACTCTCATCCAGACCTGGGTACCAAAGAAAAAGGAAAAAAAAGAATAAAATAAAGTTTATACTTATCTTCTGATGTTTTCCCTCCGTCGCGCTGTTGTCTGAAGGACCTGCCACGTCATTGAGTCATGTGACCCACCACATGACTCAATGACGTCACCGCAGGTCCTGCACACAACAGCGTGAGCCGCTCAAGACTCCGGACGGGGCAGAGAATGCATCGGAAGGTGAGTATAAAGTTTATTTTTTTAATTTTTACCATTCTGAACAAGTTGTCAAGCACTTTTCCAAGTGATGCTTGGAGAAGTGCTTGATAACCCGCATGCGGAAATGCATGCAAAGACACCTCACAAACGCTTCTACCTGCCGGGAAAACCGCATGTAATATCCGCATGTGATTTTCCCGCCAGGGAGAAGCGTAAAAAATATGCTTCAGGTCCGCAACGTGGGCACATAGCCTTAGATTTTAGCTCAACAAACAACGTAGAGGGAGCAGCTACTAACGGCTCAATGTTCCAAAGGATAGCAGATAGGGCACAGTTTGTTATTGCCTATTTTTGGTCTAGTGTTTGATATTCTGTTAGCTGTTTTCAGTAGTCCCAGATTCTTTTTTCAACTTGAGCCTTTTTAAAAGTCTTTTTTGTATGTGTTTGCCTGATATTTCTTTATGATCTCTATTGTGGGTTGGATTTGGGGTTTCTAGATATTTTTGGCTGATTTGTCAACTATAACTTAAAAAAAATGCTAAATTTGGGCAAGCATACTCCAGTCCATCCGTAGAGTGATTATATGTGTGCATGACTTTTTGGCATAAATATTGTGCCATTACGCAAAACGTGGACTTTTTCTTGCTAAAAAGTTGCCAAAAAGGTCAAAGATAAGAACAGAGTGAAAACAGCTGCCTTGTCCTCATGAACACTTTCTCCTGAGCTGACGAGATCACTGAAATCATGTAAGCAGGTCATTTTTTGAAGAGCTGAAATTCAGTGGAAATTAGATTTTGCGATTAGGTTAATTTTCATGGCAAGAAATGAGTTTGCACATTTTGGCAATTCATTTGATCTTTATTCATTATAATCTAGAGTTTACACAAATTACCACTAAAAAAGCTGAAGCAGTAAACTTTGTGAAAACCAAATTTTGTATCAGTCTGAAAACTTTTGGCCATTAGAAGTACAGTCCTAGGTATACTTAGAAAAACTGCAAAAGGAAACAATGAGGAAAGGAAAAACGTCTAGAGAAAAGTATAGGTGCCTGCTGAAATCAGGATATATAGCAGGAGCACTTCAGAAAATTTCCCAGCATTTATTTGGACTAAAACACATGTTATCTGATAATCTTCTCAAATGGCTAAATAATTTCTTTTTTATTGACGCCTATCCTTCCCAATCCAGTAGTTCATTAGCATACAAGAACACTTATGTTCCAAACCATTTTTCTTGGCTTAAGTTCCAGAGGGCCAGTGGCTACTGTATTGAAGTTGTAGAAAGTAATAAAGATCAAAACTTGAGAGTTAAAACCAACAAAACCTACTCTTTTCTTGGAATTGCATACATTTCCATGCCACACTTTAGCAACAGGGAACTCTGTTAGTACTTTAAAATGAACTGCTAGCATGTAAGACTAAAAAACGCATGTAGTGATTATTAATATGAAATAGATCTTTCTTTTTTACAGCATATGCATTTTCTTGCTGTCCCGTTTTACTTTTACATATAAGAAGACTAAGGCAAAGTTTCAAAGAGAACAGGAATCTTACTGCTATCCAGTCACCATCAGGAAAAAATGGATTGTCTAGACATGGCAGAACACCCACCTTAATCAGGAGACTTGTGGCTCTGTGGCGCAATGGATAGCGCATTGGACTTCTAGCCAATTGATGTGATTCAAAGGTTGTGGGTTCAAGTCCCACCAGAGTCATATTTTGTTGTTCGCGTGATATTACTACTTTGTCTCAGTTGATGTTAGAAAAATGAAAAAAAAAAAGAAAAATATCAGATCTGGGCTTCATATCAAAGTTCAGAGCATTGTTCTAGGACTAAAACTTCACTAGGGCCTACTTGCTGCTGAAGACTAATAGGACAACTTCATTTTGTTGACTTTTAAAATGACTTTTTTTGCATCCAGTTTAGAAATTCTTGATTTATGAATGTTACCAGTACCTGAAAGAGAAATGACATGAACTCTTTAATGCTGAGGTTTATTTTCTGATGTCTCTATCAGAGCGAACTAGCTGAGGTTATGGTTTAGAATTGCTGAACTTACAAATTGGAAGTCACATTTAGATTTTAGCTCAACAAACAACGTAGAGGGAGCAGCTACTAACAGCTCAATGTTCCAAAGGATAGCAGATAGGGCACAGTTTGTTATTGCCTATTTTTGGTCTAGTGTTTGATATTCTGTTAGCTGTTTTCAGTAGTCCCAGATTCTTTTTTCAACTTGAGCCTTTTTAAAAGTCTTTTTTGTATGTGTTTGCCTGATATTTCTTTATGATCTCTATTGTGGGTTGGATTTGGGGTTTCTAGATATTTTTGGCTGATTTGTCAACTATAACTTAAAAAAAATGCTAAATTTGGGCAAGCATACTCCAGTCCATCCGTAGAGTGATTATATGTGTGCATGACTTTTTGGCATAAATATTGTGCCATTACGCAAAACGTGGACTTTTTTTTGCTAAAAAGTTGCCAAAAAGGTCAAAGATAAGAACAGAGTGAAAACAGCTGCCTTGTCCTCATGAACACTTTCTCCTGAGCTGACGAGATCACTGAAATCATGTAAGCAGGTCATTTTTTGAAGAGCTGAAATTCAGTGGAAATTAGATTTTGCGATTAGGTTAATTTTCATGGCAAGAAATGAGTTTGCACATTTTGGCAATTCATTTGATCTTTATTCATTATAATCTAGAGTTTACACAAATTACCACTAAAAAAGCTGAAGCAGTAAACTTTGTGAAAACCAAATTTTGGATCAGTCTGAAAACTTTTTGCCATTAGAAGTACAGTCCTAGGTATACTTAGAAAAACTGCAAAAGGAAACAATGAGGAAAGGAAAAATGTCTAGAGAAAAGTATAGGTGCCTGCTGAAATCAGGATATATAGCAGGAGCACTTCAGAAAATTTCCCAGCATTTATTTGGACTAAAACGCATGTTATCTGATAATCTTCTCAAATGGCTAAATAATTTCTTTTTTATTGACGCCTATCCTTCCCAATCCAGTAGTTCATTAGCATACAAGAACACTTATGTTCCAAACCATTTTTCTTGGCTTAAGTTCCAGAGGGCCAGTGGCTACTGTATTGAAGTTGTACAAAGTAATAAAGATCAAAACTTGAGAGTTAAAACCAACAAAACCTACTCCTTTCTTGGAATTGCATACATTTCCATGCCACACTTTAGCAACAGGGAACTCTGTTAGTACTTTAAAATGAACTGCTAGCATGTAAGACTAAAAAACGCATGTAGTGAGTATTAATATGAAATAGATCTTTCTTTTTTACAGCATATGCATTTTCTTGCTGTCCAGTTTTACTTTTACATATAAGAAGACTAAGGCAAAGTTTCAAAGAGAACAGGAATCTTACTGCTACCCAGTCACCATCAGGAAAAAATGGATTGTCTAGACATGGCAGAACACCCACCTTAATCAGGAGACTTGTGGCTCTGTGGCGCAATGGATAGCGCATTGGACTTCTAGCCAATTGATGTGATTCAAAGGTTGTGGGTTCAAGTCCCACCAGAGTCATATTTTGTTGTTCGCGTGATGTTACTACTTTGTCTCAGTTGATGTTAGAAAAATGAAAAAAAAAAAAGAAAAATATCAGATCTGGGCTTCATATCAAAGTTCAGAGCATTGTTCTAGGACTAAAACTTCACTAGGGCCTACTTGCTGCTGAAGACTAATAGGACAACTTAATTTTGTTGACTTTTAAAATGACTTTTTTTGCATCCAGTTTAGAAATTCTTGATTTATGAATGTTACCAGTACCTGAAAGAGAAATGACATGAACTCTTTAATGCTGAGGTTTATTTTCTGATGTCTCTATCAGAGCGAACTAGCTGAGGTTTTGGTTTAGAATTGCTGAACTTACAAATTGGAAGTCACATTTAGGCTGTGTGCTCACGTAGCGTTTTTCAAGCGTATATGCTGCGGAATTTCCGCAGCGTAAACGCTTGAAAAACGCATGTATATCCGCACCCCATGGTCCCCAATGGCATTCCGCAATGTCAATGCCCATGCTGCGGATTTTTCCGCAGCATATATGTTGCGGTCAAAAATCCGCAGCATGTTCATTAATTTTGCGGAAGCGCAGCGGAATCAATGTGCGGATGGTACCCAGGTCTGGAGGAGAGGAGACTCTCATCCAGACCTGGGTACCAAAGAAAAACGAAAAAAAAGAATAAAATAAAGTTTATACTTATCTTCTGATGTTTTCCCTCCGTCGCGCTGTTGTCTGAAGGACCTGCCACGTCATTGAGTCATGTGACCCACCACATGACTCAATGACGTCACCGCAGGTCCTGCACACAACAGCGTGAGCCGCTCAAGACTCCGGACGGGGCAGAGAATGCATCGGAAGGTGAGTATAAAGTTTATTTTTTTAATTTTTACCATTCTGAACAAGTTGTCAAGCACTTTTCCAAGTGATGCTTGGAGAAGTGCTTGATAACCCGCATGCGGAAATGCATGCAAAGACACCTCACAAACGCTTCTACCTGCCGGGAAAACCGCATGTAATATCCGCATGTGATTTTCCCGCCAGGGAGAAGCGTAAAAAATATGCTTCAGGTCCGCAACGTGGGCACATAGCCTTAGATTTTAGCTCAACAAACAACGTAGAGGGAGCAGCTACTAACGGCTCAATGTTCCAAAGGATAGCAGATAGGGCACAGTTTGTTATTGCCTATTTTTGGTCTAGTGTTTGATATTCTGTTAGCTGTTTTCAGTAGTCCCAGATTCTTTTTTCAACTTGAGCCTTTTTAAAAGTCTTTTTTGTATGTGTTTGCCTGATATTTCTTTATGATCTCTATTGTGGGTTGGATTTGGGGTTTCTAGATATTTTTGGCTGATTTGTCAACTATAACTTAAAAAAAATGCTAAATTTGGGCAAGCATACTCCAGTCCATCCGTAGAGTGATTATATGTGTGCATGACTTTTTGGCATAAATATTGTGCCATTACGCAAAACGTGGACTTTTTTTTGCTAAAAAGTTGCCAAAAAGGTCAAAGATAAGAACAGAGTGAAAACAGCTGCCTTGTCCTCATGAACACTTTCTCCTGAGCTGACGAGATCACTGAAATCATGTAAGCAGGTCATTTTTTGAAGAGCTGAAATTCAGTGGAAATTAGATTTTGCGATTAGGTTAATTTTCATGGCAAGAAATGAGTTTGCACATTTTGGCAATTCATTTGATCTTTATTCATTATAATCTAGAGTTTACACAAATTACCACTAAAAAAGCTGAAGCAGTAAACTTTGTGAAAACCAAATTTTGGATCAGTCTGAAAACTTTTTGCCATTAGAAGTACAGTCCTAGGTATACTTAGAAAAACTGCAAAAGGAAACAATGACGAAAGGAAAAATGTCTAGAGAAAAGTATAGGTGCCTGCTGAAATCAGGATATATAGCAGGAGCACTTCAGAAAATTTCCCAGCATTTATTTGGACTAAAACACATGTTATCTGATAATCTTCTCAAATGGCTAAATAATTTCTTTTTTATTGACGCCTATCCTTCCCAATCCAGTAGTTCATTAGCATACAAGAACACTTATGTTCCAAACCATTTTTCTTGGCTTAAGTTCCAGAGGGCCAGTGGCAACTGTATTGAAGTTGTAGAAAGTAATAAAGATCAAAACTTGAGAGTTAAAACCAACAAAACCTACTCCTTTCTTGGAATTGCATACATTTCCATGCCACACTTTAGCAACAGGGAACTCTGTTAGTACTTTAAAATGAACTGCTAGCATGTAAGACTAAAAAACGCATGTAGTGAGTATTAATATGAAATAGATCTTTCTTTTTTACAGCATATGCATTTTCTTGCTGTCCAGTTTTACTTTTACATATAAGAAGACTAAGGCAAAGTTTCAAAGAGAACAGGAATCTTACTGCTATCCAGTCACCATCAGGAAAAAATGGATTGTCTAGACATGGCAGAACACCCACCTTAATCAGGAGATTTGTGGCTCTGTGGCGCAATGGATAGCGCATTGGACTTCTAGCCAATTGATGTGATTCAAAGTTTGTGGGTTTGAGTCCCACCAGAGTCATATTTTGTTGTTCGCGTGATATTACTACTTTGTCTCAGTTGATGTTAGAAAAATGAAAAAAAAAAAGAAAAATATCAGATCTGGGCTTCATATCAAAGTTCAGAGCATTGTTCTAGGACTAAAACTTCACTAGGGCCTACTTGCTGCTGAAGACTAATAGGACAACTTCATTTTGTTGACTTTTAAAATGACTTTTTTTGCATCCAGTTTAGAAATTCTTGATTTATGAATGTTACCAGTACCTGAAAGAGAAATGACATGAACTCTTTAATGCTGAGGTTTATTTTCTGATGTCTCTATCAGAGCGAACTAGCTGAGGTTATGGTTTAGAATTGCTGAACTTACAAATTGGAAGTCACATTTAGATTTTAGCTCAACAAACAACGTAGAGGGAGCAGCTACTAACGGCTCAATGTTCCAAAGGATAGCAGATAGGGCACAGTTTGTTATTGCCTATTTTTGGTCTAGTGTTTGATATTCTGTTAGCTGTTTTCAGTAGTCCCAGATTCTTTTTTCAACTTGAGCCTTTTTAAAAGTCTTTTTTGTATGTGTTTGCCTGATATTTCTTTATGATCTCTATTGTGGGTTGGATTTGGGGTTTCTAGATATTTTTGGCTGATTTGTCAACTATAACTTAAAAAAAATGCTAAATTTGGGCAAGCATACTCCAGTCCATCCGTAGAGTGATTATATGTGTGCATGACTTTTTGGCATAAATATTGTGCCATTACGCAAAACGTGGACTTTTTTTTGCTAAAAAGTTGCCAAAAAGGTCAAAGATAAGAACAGAGTGAAAACAGCTGCCTTGTCCTCATGAACACTTTCTCCTGAGCTGACGAGATCACTGAAATCATGTAAGCAGGTCATTTTTTGAAGAGCTGAAATTCAGTGGAAATTAGATTTTGCGATTAGGTTAATTTTCATGGCAAGAAATGAGTTTGCACATTTTGGCAATTCATTTGATCTTTATTCATTATAATCTAGAGTTTACACAAATTACCACTAAAAAAGCTGAAGCAGTAAACTTTGTGAAAACCAAATTTTGGATCAGTCTGAAAACTTTTTGCCATTAGAAGTACAGTCCTAGGTATACTTAGAAAAACTGCAAAAGGAAACAATGAGGAAAGGAAAAATGTCTAGAGAAAAGTATAGGTGCCTGCTGAAATCAGGATATATAGCAGGAGCACTTCAGAAAATTTCCCAGCATTTATTTGGACTAAAACTCATGTTATCTGATAATCTTCTCAAATGGCTAAATAATTTCTTTTTTATTGACGCCTATCCTTCCCAATCCAGTAGTTCATTAGCATACAAGAACACTTATGTTCCAAACCATTTTTCTTGGCTTAAGTTCCAGAGGGCCAGTGGCTACTGTATTGAAGTTGTACAAAGTAATAAAGATCAAAACTTGAGAGTTAAAACCAACAAAACCTACTCCTTTCTTGGAATTGCATACATTTCCATGCCACACTTTAGCAACAGGGAACTCTGTTAGTACTTTAAAATGAACTGCTAGCATGTAAGACTAAAAAACGCATGTAGTGAGTATTAATATGAAATAGATCTTTCTTTTTTACAGCATATGCATTTTCTTGCTGTCCAGTTTTACTTTTACATATAAGAAGACTAAGGCAAAGTTTCAAAGAGAACAGGAATCTTACTGCTACCCAGTCACCATCAGGAAAAAATGGATTGTCTAGACATGGCAGAACACCCACCTTAATCAGGAGACTTGTGGCTCTGTGGCGCAATGGATAGCGCATTGGACTTCTAGCCAATTGATGTGATTCAAAGGTTGTGGGTTCAAGTCCCACCAGAGTCATATTTTGTTGTTCGCGTGATGTTACTACTTTGTCTCAGTTGATGTTAGAAAAATGAAAAAAAAAAAAGAAAAATATCAGATCTGGGCTTCATATCAAAGTTCAGAGCATTGTTCTAGGACTAAAACTTCACTAGGGCCTACTTGCTGCTGAAGACTAATAGGACAACTTAATTTTGTTGACTTTTAAAATGACTTTTTTTGCATCCAGTTTAGAAATTCTTGATTTATGAATGTTACCAGTACCTGAAAGAGAAATGACATGAACTCTTTAATGCTGAGGTTTATTTTCTGATGTCTCTATCAGAGCGAACTAGCTGAGGTTTTGGTTTAGAATTGCTGAACTTACAAATTGGAAGTCAAATTTAGGCTGTGTGCTCACGTAGCGTTTTTCAAGCGTATATGCTGCGGAATTTCCGCAGCGTAAACGCTTGAAAAACGCATGTATATCCGCACCCCATGGTCCCCAATGGCATTCCGCAATGTCAATGCCCATGCTGCGGATTTTTCCGCAGCATATATGTTGCGGTCAAAAATCCGCAGCATGTTCATTAATTTTGCGGAAGCGCAGCGGAATCAATGTGCGGATGGTACCCAGGTCTGGAGGAGAGGAGACTCTCATCCAGACCTGGGTACCAAAGAAAAAGGAAAAAAAAGAATAAAATAAAGTTTATACTTATCTTCTGATGTTTTCCCTCCGTCGCGCTGTTGTCTGAAGGACCTGCCACGTCATTGAGTCATGTGACCCACCACATGACTCAATGACGTCACCGCAGGTCCTGCACACAACAGCGTGAGCCGCTCAAGACTCCGGACGGGGCAGAGAATGCATCGGAAGGTGAGTATAAAGTTTATTTTTTTAATTTTTACCATTCTGAACAAGTTGTCAAGCACTTTTCCAAGTGATGCTTGGAGAAGTGCTTGATAACCCGCATGCGGAAATGCATGCAAAGACACCTCACAAACGCTTCTACCTGCCGGGAAAACCGCATGTAATATCCGCATGTGATTTTCCCGCCAGGGAGAAGCGTAAAAAATATGCTTCAGGTCCGCAACGTGGGCACATAGCCTTAGATTTTAGCTCAACAAACAACGTAGAGGGAGCAGCTACTAACGGCTCAATGTTCCAAAGGATAGCAGATAGGGCACAGTTTGTTATTGCCTATTTTTGGTCTAGTGTTTGATATTCTGTTAGCTGTTTTCAGTAGTCCCAGATTCTTTTTTCAACTTGAGCCTTTTTAAAAGTCTTTTTTGTATGTGTTTGCCTGATATTTCTTTATGATCTCTATTGTGGGTTGGATTTGGGGTTTCTAGATATTTTTGGCTGATTTGTCAACTATAACTTAAAAAAAATGCTAAATTTGGGCAAGCATACTCCAGTCCATCCGTAGAGTGATTATATGTGTGCATGACTTTTTGGCCTAAATATTGTGCCATTACGCAAAACGTGGACTTTTTTTTTGCTAAAAAGTTGCCAAAAAGGTCAAAGATAAGAACAGAGTGAAAACAGCTGCCTTGTCCTCATGAACACTTTCTCCTGAGCTGACGAGATCACTGAAATCATGTAAGCAGGTCATTTTTTGAAGAGCTGAAATTCAGTGGAAATTAGATTTTGCGATTAGGTTAATTTTCATGGCAAGAAATGAGTTTGCACATTTTGGCAATTCATTTGATCTTTATTCATTATAATCTAGAGTTTACACAAATTACCACTAAAAAAGCTGAAGCAGTAAACTTTGTGAAAACCAAATTTTGGATCAGTCTGAAAACTTTTTGCCATTAGAAGTACAGTCCTAGGTATACTTAGAAAAACTGCAAAAGGAAACAATGAGGAAAGGAAAAATGTCTAGAGAAAAGTATAGGTGCCTGCTGAAATCAGGATATATAGCAGGAGCACTTCAGAAAATTTCCCAGCATTTATTTGGACTAAAACTCATGTTATCTGATAATCTTCTCAAATGGCTAAATAATTTCTTTTTTATTGACGCCTATCCTTCCCAATCCAGTAGTTCATTAGCATACAAGAACACTTATGTTCCAAACCATTTTTCTTGGCTTAAGTTCCAGAGGGCCAGTGGCTACTGTATTGAAGTTGTAGAAAGTAATAAAGATCAAAACTTGAGAGTTAAAACCAACAAAACCTACTCCTTTCTTGGAATTGCATACATTTCCATGCCACACTTTAGCAACAGGGAACTCTGTTAGTACTTTAAAATGAACTGCTAGCATGTAAGACTAAAAAACGCATGTAGTGAGTATTAATATGAAATAGATCTTTCTTTTTTACAGCATATGCATTTTCTTGCTGTCCAGTTTTACTTTTACATATAAGAAGACTAAGGCAAAGTTTCAAAGAGAACAGGAATCTTACTGCTACCCAGTCACCATCAGGAAAAAATGGATTGTCTAGACATGGCAGAACACCCACCTTAATCAGGAGACTTGTGGCTCTGTGGCGCAATGGATAGCGCATTGGACTTCTAGCCAATTGATGTGATTCAAAGGTTGTGGGTTCAAGTCCCACCAGAGTCATATTTTGTTGTTCGCGTGATGTTACTACTTTGTCTCAGTTGATGTTAGAAAAATGAAAAAAAAAAAAGAAAAATATCAGATCTGGGCTTCATATCAAAGTTCAGAGCATTGTTCTAGGACTAAAACTTCACTAGGGCCTACTTGCTGCTGAAGACTAATAGGACAACTTAATTTTGTTGACTTTTAAAATGACTTTTTTTGCATCCAGTTTAGAAATTCTTGATTTATGAATGTTACCAGTACCTGAAAGAGAAATGACATGAACTCTTTAATGCTGAGGTTTATTTTCTGATGTCTCTATCAGAGCGAACTAGCTGAGGTTTTGGTTTAGAATTGCTGAACTTACAAATTGGAAGTCACATTTAGGCTGTGTGCTCACGTAGCGTTTTTCAAGCGTATATGCTGCGGAATTTCCGCAGCGTAAACGCTTGAAAAACGCATGTATATCCGCACCCCATGGTCCCCAATGGCATTCCGCAATGTCAATGCCCATGCTGCGGATTTTTCCGCAGCGTATATGTTGCGGTCAAAAATCCGCAGCATGTTCATTAATTTTGCGGAAGCGCAGCGGAATCAATGTGCGGATGGTACCCAGGTCTGGAGGAGAGGAGACTCTCATCCAGACCTGGGTACCAAAGAAAAAGGAAAAAAAAGAATAAAATAAAGTTTATACTTATCTTCTGATGTTTTCCCTCCGTCGCGCTGTTGTCTGAAGGACCTGCCACGTCATTGAGTCATGTGACCCACCACATGACTCAATGACGTCACCGCAGGTCCTGCACACAACAGCGTGAGCCGCTCAAGACTCCGGACGGGGCAGAGAATGCATCGGAAGGTGAGTATAAAGTTTATTTTTTTAATTTTTACCATTCTGAACAAGTTGTCAAGCACTTTTCCAAGTGATGCTTGGAGAAGTGCTTGATAACCCGCATGCGGAAATGCATGCAAAGACACCTCACAAACGCTTCTACCTGCCAGGAAAACCGCATGTAATATCCGCATGTGATTTTCCCGCCAGGGAGAAGCGTAAAAAATATGCTTCAGGTCCGCAACGTGGGCACATAGCCTTAGATTTTAGCTCAACAAACAACGTAGAGGGAGCAGCTACTAACGGCTCAATGTTCCAAAGGATAGCAGATAGGGCACAGTTTGTTATTGCCTATTTTTGGTCTAGTGTTTGATATTCTGTTAGCTGTTTTCAGTAGTCCCAGATTCTTTTTTCAACTTGAGCCTTTTTAAAAGTCTTTTTTGTATGTGTTTGCCTGATATTTCTTTATGATCTCTATTGTGGGTTGGATTTGGGGTTTCTAGATATTTTTGGCTGATTTGTCAACTATAACTTAAAAAAAATGCTAAATTTGGGCAAGCATACTCCAGTCCATCCGTAGAGTGATTATATGTGTGCATGACTTTTTGGCATAAATATTGTGCCATTACGCAAAACGTGGACTTTTTTTTGCTAAAAAGTTGCCAAAAAGGTCAAAGATAAGAACAGAGTGAAAACAGCTGCCTTGTCCTCATGAACACTTTCTCCTGAGCTGACGAGATCACTGAAATCATGTAAGCAGGTCATTTTTTGAAGAGCTGAAATTCAGTGGAAATTAGATTTTGCGATTAGGTTAATTTTCATGGCAAGAAATGAGTTTGCACATTTTGGCAATTCATTTGATCTTTATTCATTATAATCTAGAGTTTACACAAATTACCACTAAAAAAGCTGAAGCAGTAAACTTTGTGAAAACCAAATTTTGGATCAGTCTGAAAACTTTTGGCCATTAGAAGTACAGTCCTAGGTATACTTAGAAAAACTGCAAAAGGAAACAATGAGGAAAGGAAAAATGTCTAGAGAAAAGTATAGGTACCTGCTGAAATCAGGATATATAGCAGGAGCACTTCAGAAAATTTCCCAGCATTTATTTGGACTAAAACTCATGTTATCTGATAATCTTCTCAAATGGCTAAATAATTTCTTTTTTATTGACGCCTATCCTTCCCAATCCAGTAGTTCATTAGCATACAAGAACACTTATGTTCCAAACCATTTTTCTTGGCTTAAGTTCCAGAGGGCCAGTGGCTACTGTATTGAAGTTGTAGAAAGTAATAAAGATCAAAACTTGAGAGTTAAAACCAACAAAACCTACTCCTTTCTTGGAATTGCATACATTTCCATGCCACACTTTAGCAACAGGGAACTCTGTTAGTACTTTAAAATGAACTGCTAGCATGTAAGACTAAAAAACGCATGTAGTGAGTATTAATATGAAATAGATCTTTCTTTTTTACAGCATATGCATTTTCTTGCTGTCCAGTTTTACTTTTACATATAAGAAGACTAAGGCAAAGTTTCAAAGAGAACAGGAATCTTACTGCTACCCAGTCACCATCAGGAAAAAATGGATTGTCTAGACATGGCAGAACACCCACCTTAATCAGGAGACTTGTGGCTCTGTGGCGCAATGGATAGCGCATTGGACTTCTAGCCAATTGATGTGATTCAAAGGTTGTGGGTTCAAGTCCCACCAGAGTCATATTTTGTTGTTCGCGTGATGTTACTACTTTGTCTCAGTTGATGTTAGAAAAATGAAAAAAAAAAAAGAAAAATATCAGATCTGGGCTTCATATCAAAGTTCAGAGCATTGTTCTAGGACTAAAACTTCACTAGGGCCTACTTGCTGCTGAAGACTAATAGGACAACTTAATTTTGTTGACTTTTAAAATGACTTTTTTTGCATCCAGTTTAGAAATTCTTGATTTATGAATGTTACCAGTACCTGAAAGAGAAATGACATGAACTCTTTAATGCTGAGGTTTATTTTCTGATGTCTCTATCAGAGCGAACTAGCTGAGGTTTTGGTTTAGAATTGCTGAACTTACAAATTGGAAGTCACATTTAGGCTGTGTGCTCACGTAGCGTTTTTCAAGCGTATATGCTGCGGAATTTCCGCAGCGTAAACGCTTGAAAAACGCATGTATATCCGCACCCCATGGTCCCCAATGGCATTCCGCAATGTCAATGCCCATGCTGCGGATTTTTCCGCAGCGTATATGTTGCGGTCAAAAATCCGCAGCATGTTCATTAATTTTGCGGAAGCGCAGCGGAATCAATGTGCGGATGGTACCCAGGTCTGGAGGAGAGGAGACTCTCATCCAGACCTGGGTACCAAAGAAAAAGGAAAAAAAAGAATAAAATAAAGTTTATACTTATCTTCTGATGTTTTCCCTCCGTCGCGCTGTTGTCTGAAGGACCTGCCACGTCATTGAGTCATGTGACCCACCACATGACTCAATGACGTCACCGCAGGTCCTGCACACAACAGCGTGAGCCGCTCAAGACTCCGGACGGGGCAGAGAATGCATCGGAAGGTGAGTATAAAGTTTATTTTTTTAATTTTTACCATTCTGAACAAGTTGTCAAGCACTTTTCCAAGTGATGCTTGGAGAAGTGCTTGATAACCCGCATGCGGAAATGCATGCAAAGACACCTCACAAACGCTTCTACCTGCCAGGAAAACCGCATGTAATATCCGCATGTGATTTTCCCGCCAGGGAGAAGCGTAAAAAATATGCTTCAGGTCCGCAACGTGGGCACATAGCCTTAGATTTTAGCTCAACAAACAACGTAGAGGGAGCAGCTACTAACGGCTCAATGTTCCAAAGGATAGCAGATAGGGCACAGTTTGTTATTGCCTATTTTTGGTCTAGTGTTTGATATTCTGTTAGCTGTTTTCAGTAGTCCCAGATTCTTTTTTCAACTTGAGCCTTTTTAAAAGTCTTTTTTGTATGTGTTTGCCTGATATTTCTTTATGATCTCTATTGTGGGTTGGATTTGGGGTTTCTAGATATTTTTGGCTGATTTGTCAACTATAACTTAAAAAAAATGCTAAATTTGGGCAAGCATACTCCAGTCCATCCGTAGAGTGATTATATGTGTGCATGACTTTTTGGCATAAATATTGTGCCATTACACAAAACGTGGACTTTTTTTTGCTAAAAAGTTGCCAAAAAGGTCAAAGATAAGAACAGAGTGAAAACAGCTGCCTTGTCCTCATGAACACTTTCTCCTGAGCTGACGAGATCACTGAAATCATGTAAGCAGGTCATTTTTTGAAGAGCTGAAATTCAGTGGAAATTAGATTTTGCGATTAGGTTAATTTTCATGGCAAGAAATGAGTTTGCACATTTTGGCAATTCATTTGATCTTTATTCATTATAATCTAGAGTTTACACAAATTACCACTAAAAAAGCTGAAGCAGTAAACTTTGTGAAAACCAAATTTTGTATCAGTCTGAAAACTTTTGGCCATTAGAAGTACAGTCCTAGGTATACTTAGAAAAACTGCAAAAGGAAACAATGAGGAAAGGAAAAACGTCTAGAGAAAAGTATAGGTGCCTGCTGAAATCAGGATATATAGCAGGAGCACTTCAGAAAATTTCCCAGCATTTATTTGGACTAAAACACATGTTATCTGATAATCTTCTCAAATGGCTAAATAATTTCTTTTTTATTGACGCCTATCCTTCCCAATCCAGTAGTTCATTAGCATACAAGAACACTTATGTTCCAAACCATTTTTCTTGGCTTAAGTTCCAGAGGGCCAGTGGCTACTGTATTGAAGTTGTAGAAAGTAATAAAGATCAAAACTTGAGAGTTAAAACCAACAAAACCTACTCCTTTCTTGGAATTGCATACATTTCCATGCCACACTTTAGCAACAGGGAACTCTGTTAGTACTTTAAAATGAACTGCTAGCATGTAAGACTAAAAAACGCATGTAGTGATTATTAATATGAAATAGATCTTTCTTTTTTACAGCATATGCATTTTCTTGCTGTCCCGTTTTACTTTTACATATAAGAAGACTAAGGCAAAGTTTCAAAGAGAACAGGAATCTTACTGCTATCCAGTCACCATCAGGAAAAAATGGATTGTCTAGACATGGCAGAACACCCACCTTAATCAGGAGACTTGTGGCTCTGTGGCGCAATGGATAGCGCATTGGACTTCTAGCCAATTGATGTGATTCAAAGGTTGTGGGTTCGAGTCCCACCAGAGTCATATTTTGTTGTTCGCGTGATATTACTACTTTGTCTCAGTTGATGTTAGAAAAATGAAAAAAAAAAAAATATATATCAGATCTGGGCTTCATTTCAAAGTTCAGAGCATTGTTCTAGGACTAAAACTTCACTAGGGCCTACTTGCTGCTGAAGACTAATAGGACAACTTCATTTTGTTGACTTTTAAAATGACTTTTTTTGCATCCAGTTTAGAAATTCTTGATTTATGAATGTTACCAGTACCTGAAAGAGAAATGACATGAACTCTTTAATGCTGAGGTTTATTTTCTGATGTCTCTATCAGAGCGAACTAGCTGAGGTTATGGTTTAGAATTGTTGAACTTACAAATTCGAAGTCACATTTAGATTTTAGCTCAACAAGCAACGTAGAGGGAGCAGCTACTAACGGCTCAATGTTCCAAAGGATAGTAGATAGAGCACAGTTTGTTATTGCCTATTTTTGGTCTTGTGTTTGATATTCTGTTAGCTGTTTTCAGTAGTCCCAGATTCTTTTTTCAACTTGAGCCTTTTTAAAAGTCTTTTTTGTATGTGTTTGCCTGATATTTCTTTATGATCTCTATTGTGGGTTGGATTTGGGGTTTCTAGATATTTTTGGCTGATTTGTCAACTATAACTTAAAAAAAATGCTAAATTTGGGCAAGCATACTCCAGTCCATCCGTAGAGTGATTATATGTGTGCATGACTTTTTGGCATAAATATTGTGCCATTACGCAAAACGTGGACTTTTTTTTGCTAAAAAGTTGCCAAAAAGGTCAAAGATAAGAACAGAGTGAAAACAGCTGCCTTGTCCTCATGAACACTTTCTCCTGAGCTGACGAGATCACTGAAATCATGTAAGCAGGTCATTTTTTGAAGAGCTGAAATTCAGTGGAAATTAGATTTTGCGATTAGGTTAATTTTCATGGCAAGAAATGAGTTTGCACATTTTGGCAATTCATTTGATCTTTATTCATTATAATCTAGAGTTTACACAAATTACCACTAAAAAAGCTGAAGCAGTAAACTTTGTGAAAACCAAATTTTGTATCAGTCTGAAAACTTTTTGCCATTAGAAGTACAGTCCTAGGTATACTTAGAAAAACTGCAAAAGGAAACAATGAGGAAAGGAAAAATGTCTAGAGAAAAGTATAGGTGCCTGCTGAAATCAGGATATATAGCAGGAGCACTTCAGAAAATTTCCCAGCATTTATTTGGACTAAAACTCATGTTATCTGATAATCTTCTCAAATGGCTAAATAATTTCTTTTTTATTGACGCCTATCCTTCCCAATCCAGTAGTTCATTAGCATACAAGAACACTTATGTTCCAAACCATTTTTCTTGGCTTAAGTTCCAGAGGGCCAGTGACTACTGTATTGAAGTTGTAGAAAGTAATAAAGATCAAAACTTGAGAGTTAAAACCAACAAAACCTACTCCTTTCTTGGAATTGCATACATTTCCATGCCACACTTTAGCAACAGGGAACTCTGTTAGTACTTTAAAATGAACTGCTAGCATGTAAGACTAAAAAACGCATGTAGTGAGTATTAATCTGAAATAGATCTTTCTTTTTTACAGCATATGCATTTTCTTGCTGTCCAGTTTTACTTTTACATATAAGAAGACTAAGGCAAAGTTTCAAAGAGAACAGGAATCTTACTGCTATCCAGTCACCATCAGGAAAGAATGGATTGTCTAGACATGGCAGAACACCCACCTTAATCAGGAGACTTGTGGCTCTGTGGTGCAATGGATAGCGCATTGGACTTCTAGCCAATTGATGTGATTCAAAGGTTGTGGGTTCGAGTCCCACCAGAGTCATATTTTATTGTTCGCGTGATATTACTACTTTGTCTCAGTTGATGTTAGAAAAATGAAAAAAAAAAAAGAAAAATATCAGATCTGGGCTTCATATCAAAGTTCAGAGCATTGTTCTAGGACTAAAACTTCACTAGGGCCTACTTGCTGCTGAAGACTAATAGGACAACTTAATTTTGTTGACTTTTAAAATGACTTTTTTTGCATCCAGTTTAGAAATTCTTGATTTATGAATGTTACCAGAACCTGAAAGAGAAATGACATGAACTCTTTAATGCTGAGGTTTATTTTCTGATGTCTCTATCAGAGCGAACTAGCTGAGGTTATGGTTTAGAATTGCTGAACTTACAAATTGGAAGTCACATTTATATTTTAGCTCAACAAACAACGTAGAGGGAGCAGCTACTAATGGCTCAATGTTCCAAAGGATAGCAGATAGGGCACAGTTTGTTATTGCCTATTTTTGGTCTAGTGTTTGATATTCTGTTAGCTGTTTTCAGTAGTCCCAGATTCTTTTTTCAACTTGAGCCTTTTTAAAAGTCTTTTTTGTATGTGTTTGCCTGATATTTCTTTATGATCTCTATTGTGGGTTGGATTTGGGGTTTCTAGATATTTTTGGCTGATTTGTCAACTATAACTTAAAAAAAATGCTAAATTTGGGCAAGCATACTCCAGTCCATCCGTAGAGTGATTATATGTGTGCATGACTTTTTGGCATAAATATTGTGCCATTACGCAAAACGTGGACTTTTTTTTGCTATAAAGTTGCCAAAGAGGTCAAAGATAAGAACAGAGTGAAAACAGCTGCCTTGTCCTCATGAACACTTTCTCCTGAGCTGACGAGATCACTGAAATCATGTAAGCAGGTCATTTTTTGAAGAGCTGAAATTCAGTGGAAATTAGATTTTGCGATTAGGTTAATTTTCATGGCAAGAAATGAGTTTGCACATTTTGGCAATTCATTTGATCTTTATTCATTATAATCTAGAGTTTACACAAATTACCACTAAAAAAGCTGAAGCAGTAAACTTTGTGAAAACCAAATTTTGGATCAGTCTGAAAACTTTTTGCCATTAGAAGTACAGTCCTAGGTATACTTAGAAAAACTGCAAAAGGAAACAATGACGAAAGGAAAAATGTCTAGAGAAAAGTATAGGTGCCTGCTGAAATCAGGATATATAGCAGGAGCACTTCAGAAAATTTCCCAGCATTTATTTGGACTAAAACACATGTTATCTGATAATCTTCTCAAATGGCTAAATAATTTCTTTTTTATTGACGCCTATCCTTCCCAATCCAGTAGTTCATTAGCATACAAGAACACTTATGTTCCAAACCATTTTTCTTGGCTTAAGTTCCAGGGGGCCAGTGGCAACTGTATTGAAGTTGTAGAAAGTAATAAAGATCAAAACTTGAGAGTTAAAACCAACAAAACCTACTCCTTTCTTGGAATTGCATACATTTCCATGCCACACTTTAGCAACAGGGAACTCTGTTAGTACTTTAAAATGAACTGCTAGCATGTAAGACTAAAAAACGCATGTAGTGAGTATTAATATGAAATAGATCTTTCTTTTTTACAGCATATGCATTTTCTTGCTGTCCAGTTTTACTTTTACATATAAGAAGACTAAGGCAAAGTTTCAAAGAGAACAGGAATCTTACTGCTATCCA
Organism: Phyllobates terribilis; assembly: GCF_046119375.1. Lineage (NCBI taxonomy): Eukaryota > Metazoa > Chordata > Amphibia > Anura > Dendrobatidae > Phyllobates > Phyllobates terribilis. The sequence goes on along the minus strand of NW_027362761.1, from coordinate 739,263,177 downwards.
GTCACCATCAGGAAAAAATGGATTGTCTAGACATGGCAGAACACCCACCTTAATCAGGAGACTTGTGGCTCTGTGGCGCAATGGATAGCGCATTGGACTTTTAGCCTATTGATGTGATTCAAAGGTTGTGGGTTCGAGTCCCACCAGAGTCATATTTTGTTGTTCGCGTGATATTACTACTTTGTCTCAGTTGATGTTAGAAAAATGAAAAAAAAAAAGAAAAATATCAGATCTGGGCTTCATATCAAAGTTCAGAGCATTGTTCTAGGACTAAAACTTCACTAGGGCCTACTTGCTGCTGAAGACTAATAGGACAACTTAATTTTGTTGACTTTTAAAATGACTTTTTTTGCATCCAGTTTAGAAATTCTTGATTTATGAATGTTACCAGTACCTGAAAGAGAAATGACATGAACTCTTTAATGCTGAGGTTTATTTTCTGATGTCTCTATCAGAGCGAACTAGCTGAGGTTATGGTTTAGAATTGCTGAACTTACAAATTGGAAGTCACATTTAGATTTTAGCTCAACAAACAACGTAGAGGGAGCAGCTACTAACGGCTCAATGTTCCAAAGGATAGCAGATAGGGCACAGTTTGTTATTGCCTATTTTTGGTCTAGTGTTTGATATTCTGTTAGCTGTTTCCAGTAGTCCCAGATTCTTTTTTCAACTTGAGCCTTTTTAAAAGTCTTTTTTGTATGTGTTTGCCTGATATTTCTTTATGATCTCTATTGTGGGTGGATTTGGGGTTTCTAGATATTTTTGGCTGATTTGTCAACTATAACTTAAAAAAAATGCTAAATTTGGGCAAGCATACTCCAGTCCATCCGTAGAGTGATTGTATGTGTGCATGACTTTTTGGCATAAATATTGTGCCATTACGCAAAACGTGGACTTTTTTTTGCTATAAAGTTGCCAAAAAGGTCAAAGATAAGAACAGAGTGAAAACAGCTGCCTTGTCCTCATGAACACTTTCTCCTGAGCTGACGAGATCACTGAAATCATGTAAGCAGGTCATTTTTTGAAGAGCTGAAATTCAGTGGAAATTAGATTTTGCGATTAGGTTAATTTTCATGGCAAGAAATGAGTTTGCACATTTTGGCAATTCATTTGATCTTTATTCATTATAATCTAGAGTTTACACAAATTACCACTAAAAAAGCTGAAGCAGTAAACTTTGTGAAAACCAAATTTTGTATCAGTCTGAAAACTTTTTGCCATTAGAAGTACAGTCCTAGGTATACTTAGAAAAACTGCAAAAGGAAACAATGAGGAAAGGAAAAATGTCTAGAGAAAAGTATAGGTGCCTGCTGAAATCAGGATATATAGCAGGAGCACTTCAGAAAATTTCCCAGCATTTATTTGGACTAAAACTCATGTTATCTGATAATCTTCTCAAATGGCTAAATAATTTCTTTTTTATTGACGCCTATCCTTCCCAATCCAGTAGTTCATTAGCATACAAGAACACTTATGTTCCAAACCATTTTTCTTGGCTTAAGTTCCAGAGGGCCAGTGACTACTGTATTGAAGTTGTAGAAAGTAATAAAGATCAAAACTTGAGAGTTAAAACCAACAAAACCTACTCCTTTCTTGGAATTGCATACATTTCCATGCCACACTTTAGCAACAGGGAACTCTGTTAGTACTTTAAAATGAACTGCTAGCATGTAAGACTAAAAAACGCATGTAGTGAGTATTAATCTGAAATAGATCTTTCTTTTTTACAGCATATGCATTTTCTTGCTGTCCAGTTTTACTTTTACATATAAGAAGACTAAGGCAAAGTTTCAAAGAGAACAGGAATCTTACTGCTATCCAGTCACCATCAGGAAAGAATGGATTGTCTAGACATGGCAGAACACCCACCTTAATCAGGAGACTTGTGGCTCTGTGGTGCAATGGATAGCGCATTGGACTTCTAGCCAATTGATGTGATTCAAAGGTTGTGGGTTCGAGTCCCACCAGAGTCATATTTTATTGTTCGCGTGATATTACTACTTTGTCTCAGTTGATGTTAGAAAAATGAAAAAAAAAAAAGAAAAATATCAGATCTGGGCTTCATATCAAAGTTCAGAGCATTGTTCTAGGACTAAAACTTCACTAGGGCCTACTTGCTGCTGAAGACTAATAGGACAACTTAATTTTGTTGACTTTTAAAATGACTTTTTTTGCATCCAGTTTAGAAATTCTTGATTTATGAATGTTACCAGAACCTGAAAGAGAAATGACATGAACTCTTTAATGCTGAGGTTTATTTTCTGATGTCTCTATCAGAGCGAACTAGCTGAGGTTATGGTTTAGAATTGCTGAACTTACAAATTGGAAGTCACATTTATATTTTAGCTCAACAAACAACGTAGAGGGAGCAGCTACTAATGGCTCAATGTTCCAAAGGATAGCAGATAGGGCACAGTTTGTTATTGCCTATTTTTGGTCTAGTGTTTGATATTCTGTTAGCTGTTTTCAGTAGTCCCAGATTCTTTTTTCAACTTGAGCCTTTTTAAAAGTCTTTTTTGTATGTGTTTGCCTGATATTTCTTTATGATCTCTATTGTGGGTTGGATTTGGGGTTTCTAGATATTTTTGGCTGATTTGTCAACTATAACTTAAAAAAAATGCTAAATTTGGGCAAGCATACTCCAGTCCATCCGTAGAGTGATTATATGTGTGCATGACTTTTTGGCATAAATATTGTGCCATTACGCAAAACGTGGACTTTTTTTTGCTATAAAGTTGCCAAAGAGGTCAAAGATAAGAACAGAGTGAAAACAGCTGCCTTGTCCTCATGAACACTTTCTCCTGAGCTGACGAGATCACTGAAATCATGTAAGCAGGTCATTTTTTGAAGAGCTGAAATTCAGTGGAAATTAGATTTTGCGATTAGGTTAATTTTCATGGCAAGAAATGAGTTTGCACATTTTGGCAATTCATTTGATCTTTATTCATTATAATCTAGAGTTTACACAAATTACCACTAAAAAAGCTGAAGCAGTAAACTTTGTGAAAACCAAATTTTGTATCAGTCTGAAAACTTTTTGCCATTAGAAGTACAGTCCTAGGTATACTTAGAAAAACTGCAAAAGGAAACAATGAGGAAAGGAAAAATGTCTAGAGAAAAGTATAGGTGCCTGCTGAAATCAGGATATATAGCAGGAGCACTTCAGAAAATTTCCCAGCATTTATTTGGACTAAAACTCATGTTATCTGATAATCTTCTCAAATGGCTAAATAATTTCTTTTTTATTGACGCCTATCCTTCCCAATCCAGTAGTTCATTAGCATACAAGAACACTTATGTTCCAAACCATTTTTCTTGGCTTAAGTTCCAGAGGGCCAGTGGCTACTGTATTGAAGTTGTAGAAAGTAATAAAGATCAAAACTTGAGAGTTAAAACCAACAAAACCTACTCCTTTCTTGGAATTGCATACATTTCCATGCCACACTTTAGCAACAGGGAACTCTGTTAGTACTTTAAAATGAACTGCTAGCATGTAAGACTAAAAAACGCATGTAGTGAGTATTAATATGAAATAGATCTTTCTTTTTTACAGCATATGCATTTTCTTGCTGTCCAGTTTTACTTTTACATATAAGAAGACTAAGGCAAAGTTTCAAAGAGAACAGGAATCTTACTGCTATCCAGTCACCATCTGGAAAAAATGGATTGTCTAGACATGGCAGAACACCCACCCTAATCAGGAGACTTGTGGCTCTGTGGCGCAATGGATAGCGCATTGGACTTCTAGCCTAATTGATGTGATTCAAAGGTTGTGGGTTCGAGTCCCACCAGAGTCATATTTTGTTGTTCACGTGATATTACTACTTTGTCTCAGTTGATGTTAGAAAAATGAAAAAAAAAAAAAAAATCAGATCTGGGCTTCATGTCAAAATTCTGAGCATTGTTCTAGGACTAAAACTTCACTAGGGCCTACTTGCTGATGAAGACTAATAGGACAACCTAATTTTGTTGACTTTTAATATGACTCTTTTTGCATCCAGTTTAGAAATTCTTGATTTATGAATGTTACCAGTACCTGAAAGAGAAATGACATGAACTCTTTAATGCTGAGGTTTATTTTCTGATGTCTCTATCAGAGCGAACTAGCTGAGGTTATGGTTTAGAATTGCTGAACTTACAAATTGGAAGTCACATTTAGATTTTAGCTCAACAAACAACGTAGAGGGAGCAGCTACTAACGGCTCAATGTTCCAAAGGATAGCAGATAGGGCACAGTTTGTTATTGCCTATTTTTGGTCTAGTGTTTGATATTCTGTTAGCTGTTTTCAGTAGTCCCAGATTCCTTTTTCAACTTGAGCCTTTTTAAAAGTCTTTTTTGTATGTGTTTGCCTGATATTTCTTTATGATCTCTATTGTGGGTTGGATTTGGGGTTTCTAGATATTTTTGGCTGATTTGTCAACTATAACTTAAAAAAAATGCTAAATTTGGGCAAGCATACTCCAGTCCATCCGTAGAGTGATTATATGTGTGCATGACTTTTTGGCATAAATATTGTGCCATTACGCAAAACGTGGACTTTTTTTTGCTAAAAAATTGCCAAAAAGGTCAAAGATAAGAACAGAGTGAAAACAGCTGCCTTGTCCTCATGAACACTTTCTCCTGAGCTGACAAGATCACTGAAATCATGTAAGCAGGTCATTTTTTGAAGAGCTGAAATTCAGTGGAAATTAGATTTTGCGATTAGGTTAATTTTCATGGCAAGAAATGAGTTTGCACATTTTGGCAATTCATTTGATCTTTATTCATTATAATCTAGAGTTTACACAAATTACCACTAAAAAAGCTGAAGCAGTAAACTTTGTGAAAACCAAATTTTGTATCAGTCTGAAAACTTTTGGCCATTAGAAGTACAGTCCTAGGTATACTTAGAAAAACTGCAAAAGGAAACAATGAGGAAAGGAAAAACGTCTAGAGAAAAGTATAGGTGCCTGCTGAAATCAGGATATATAGCAGGAGCACTTCAGAAAATTTCCCAGCATTTATTTGGACTAAAACACATGTTATCTGATAATCTTCTCAAATGGCTAAATAATTTCTTTTTTATTGACGCCTATCCTTCCCAATCCAGTAGTTCATTAGCATACAAGAACACTTATGTTCCAAACCATTTTTCTTGGCTTAAGTTCCAGAGGGCCAGTGGCTACTGTATTGAAGTTGTAGAAAGTAATAAAGATCAAAACTTGAGAGTTAAAACCAACAAAACCTACTCCTTTCTTGGAATTGCATACATTTCCATGCCACACTTTAGCAACAGGGAACTCTGTTAGTACTTTAAAATGAACTGCTAGCATGTAAGACTAAAAAACGCATGTAGTGAGTATTAATATGAAATAGATCTTTCTTTTTTACAGCATATGCATTTTCTTGCTGTCCAGTTTTACTTTTACTAATAAGAAGACTAAGGCAAAGTTTCAAAGAGAACAGGAATCTTACTGCTATCCAGTCACCATCAGGAAAAAATGGATTGTCTAGACATGGCAGAACACCCACCTTAATCAGGAGACTTGTGGCTCTGTGGCGCAATGAATAGCGCATTGGACTTGTAGCAAATTGATGTGATTCAAAGGTTGTGGGTTCGAGTCCCACCAGAGTCATATTTTATTGTTCGCGTGATATTACTACTTTGTCTCAGTTGATGTTAGAAAAATTAAAACAGAAAAGAAAAATATCAGATCTGGGCTTCATATCAAAGTTCAGAGCATTGTTCTAGGACTAAAACTTCACTAGGGCCTACTTGCTGCTGAAGACTAATAGGACAACTTAATTTTGTTGACTTTTAATATGACTCTTTTTGCATCCAGTTTAGAAATTCTTGATTTATGAATGTTACCAGTATCTGAAAGAGAAATGACATGAACTCTTTAATGCTGAGGTTTATTTTCTGATGTCTCTATCAGAGCGAACTAGCTGAGGTTATGGTTTAGAATTGCTGAACTTACAAATTGGAAGTCACATTTAGATTTTAGCTCAACAAACAACGTAGAGGGAGCAGCTACTAACGGCTCAATGTTCCAAAGGATAGCAGATAGGGCACAGTTTGTTATTGCCTATTTTTGGTCTAGTGTTTGATATTCTGTTAGCTGTTTTCAGTAGTCCCAGATTCCTTTTTCAACTTGAGCCTTTTTAAAAGTCTTTTTTGTATGTGTTTGCCTGATATTTCTTTATGATCTCTATTGTGGGTTGGATTTGGGGTTTCTAGATATTTTTGGCTGATTTGTCAACTATAACTTAAAAAAAATGCTAAATTTGGGCAAGCATACTCCAGTCCATCCGTAGAGTGATTATATGTGTGCATGACTTTTTGGCATAAATATTGTGCCATTACGCAAAACGTGGACTTTTTTTTGCTAAAAAGTTGCCAAAAAGGTCAAAGATAAGAACAGAGTGAAAACAGCTGCCTTGTCCTCATGAACACTTTCTCCTGAGCTGACGAGATCACTGAAATCATGTAAGCAGGTCATTTTTTGAAGAGCTGAAATTCAGTGGAAATTAGATTTTGCGATTAGGTTAATTTTCATGGCAAGAAATGAGTTTGCACATTTTGGCAATTAATTTGATCTTTATTCATTATAATCTAGAGTTTACACAAATTACCACTAAAAAAGCTGAAGCAGTAAACTTTGTGAAAACCAAATTTTGTATCAGTCTGAAAACTTTTGGCCATTAGAAGTACAGTCCTAGGTATACTTAGAAAAACTGCAAAAGGAAACAATGAGGAAAGGAAAAACGTCTAGAGAAAAGTATAGGTGCCTGCTGAAATCAGGATATATAGCAGGAGCACTTCAGAAAATTTCCCAGCATTTATTTGGACTAAAACACATGTTATCTGATAATCTTCTCAAATGGCTAAATAATTTCTTTTTTATTGACGCCTATCCTTCCCAATCCAGTAGTTCATTAGCATACAAGAACACTTATGTTCCAAACCATTTTTCTTGGCTTAAGTTCCAGAGGGCCAGAGGCTACTGTATTGAAGTTGTAGAAAGTAATAAAGATCAAAACTTGAGAGTTAAAACCAACAAAACCTACTCCTTTCTTGGAATTGCATACATTTCCATGCCACACTTTAGCAACAGGGAACTCTGTTAGTACTTTAAAATGAACTGCTAGCATGTAAGACTAAAAAACGCATGTAGTGAGTATTAATATGAAATAGATCTTTCTTTTTTACAGCAGATGCATTTTCTTGCTGTCCAGTTTTACTTTTACTAATAAGAAGACTAAGGCAAAGTTTCAAAGAGAACAGGAATCTTACTGCTATCCAGTCACCATCAGGAAAAAATGGATTGTCTAGACATGGCAGAACACCCACCTTAATCAGGAGACTTGTGGCTCTGTGGTGCAATGGATAGAGCATTGGACTTCTAGCAAATTGATGTGATTCAAAGGTTGTGGGTTCGAGTCCCACCAGAGTCATATTTTATTGTTCGCGTGATATTACTACTTTGTCTCAGTTGATGTTAGAAAAATGAAAAAAAAAAAGGAAAATATCAGATCTGGGCTTCATATCAAAGTTCAGAGCATTGTTCTAGGACTAAAACTTCACTAGGGCCTACTTGCTGCTGAAGACTAATAGGACAACTTAATTTTGTTGACTTTTAATATGACTCTTTTTGCATCCAGTTTAGAAATTCTTGATTTATGAATGTTACCAGTACCTGAAAGAGAAATGACATGAACTCTTTAATGCTGAGGTTTATTTTCTGATGTCTCTATCAGAGCGAACTAGCTGAGGTTATGGTTTAGAATTGCTGAACTTACAAATTGGAAGTCACATTTAGATTTTAGCTCAACAAACAACGTAGAGGGAGCAGCTACTAACGGCTCAATGTTCCAAAGGATAGCAGATAGGGCACAGTTTGTTATTGCCTATTTTTGGTCTAGTGTTTGATATTCTGTTAGCTGTTTTCAGTAGTCCCAGATTCCTTTTTCAACTTGAGCCTTTTTAAAAGTCTTTTTTGTATGTGTTTGCCTGATATTTCTTTATGATCTCTATTGTGGGTTGGATTTGGGGTTTCTAGATATTTTTGGCTGATTTGTCAACTATAACTTAAAAAAAATGCTAAATTTGGGCAAGCATACTGCATTCCATCCGTAGAGTGATTATATGTGTGCATGACTTTTTGGCATAAATATTGTGCCATTACGCAAAACGTGGACTTTTTTTTGCTAAAAAGTTGCCAAAAAGGTCAAAGATAAGAACAGAGTGAAAACAGCTGCCTTGTCCTCATGAACACTTTCTCCTGAGCTGACGAGATCACTGAAATCATGTAAGCAGGTCATTTTTTGAAGAGCTGAAATTCAGTGGAAATTAGATTTTGCGATTAGGTTAATTTTCATGGCAAGAAATGAGTTTGCACATTTTGGCAATTAATTTGATCTTTATTCATTATAATCTAGAGTTTACACAAATTACCACTAAAAAAGCTGAAGCAGTAAACTTTGTGAAAACCAAATTTTGTATCAGTCTGAAAACTTTTGGCCATTAGAAGTACAGTCCTAGGTATACTTAGAAAAACTGCAAAAGGAAACAATGAGGAAAGGAAAAACGTTTAGAGAAAAGTATAGGTGCCTGCTGAAATCAGGATATATAGCAGGAGCACTTCAGAAAATTTCCCAGCATTTATTTGGACTAAAACACATGTTATCTGATAATCTTCTCAAATGGCTAAATAATTTCTTTTTTATTGACGCCTATCCTTCCCAATCCATTAGTTCATTAGCATACAAGAACACTTATGTTCCAAACCATTTTTCTTGGCTTAAGTTCCAGAGGGCCAGTGGCTACTGTATTGAAGTTGTAGAAAGTAATAAAGATCAAAACTTGAGAGTTAAAACCAACAAAACCTACTCCTTTCTTGGAATTGCATACATTTCCATGCCACACTTTAGCAACAGGGAACTCTGTTAGTACTTTAAAATGAACTGCTAGCATGTAAGACTAAAAAACGCATGTAGTGAGTATTAATATGAAATAGATCTTTCTCTTTTACAGCATATGCATTTTCTTGCTGTCCAGTTTTACTTTTACTAATAAGAAGACTAAGGCAAAGTTTCAAAGAGAACAGGAATCTTACTGCTATCGTCACCATCAGGAAAAAATGGATTGTCTAGACATGGCAGAACACCCACCTTAATCAGGAGACTTGTGGCTCTGTGGTGCAATGGATAGCGCATTGGACTTCTAGCAAATTGATGTGATTCAAAGGTTGTGGGTTCGAGTCCCACCAGAGTCATATTTTATTGTTCGCGTGATATTACTACTTTGTCTCAGTTGATGTTAGAAAAATGAAAAAAAAAAAGGAAAATATCAGATCTGGGCTTCATATCAAAGTTCAGAGCATTGTTCTAGGACTAAAACTTCACTAGGGCCTACTTGCTGCTGAAGACTAATAGGACAACTTAATTTTGTTGACTTTTAATATGACTCTTTTTGCATCCAGTTTAGAAATTCTTGATTTATGAATGTTACCAGTACCTGAAAGAGAAATGACATGAACTCTTTAATGCTGAGGTTTATTTTCTGATGTCTCTATCAGAGCGAACTAGCTGAGGTTATGGTTTAGAATTGCTGAACTTACAAATTGGAAGTCACATTTAGATTTTAGCTCAACAAACAACGTAGAGGTAGCAGCTACTAACGGCTCAATGTTCCAAAGGATAGCAGATAGGGCACAGTTTGTTATTGCCTATTTTTGGTCTAGTGTTTGATATTCTGTTAGCTGTTTTCAGTAGTCCCAGATTCCTTTTTCAACTTGAGCCTTTTTAAAAGTCTTTTTTGTATGTGTTTGCCTGATATTTCTTTATGATCTCTATTGTGGGTTGGATTTGGGGTTTCTAGATATTTTTGGCTGATTTGTCAACTATAACTTAAAAAAAATGCTAAATTTGGGCAAGCATACTCCAGTAAATCCGTAGAGTGATTATATGTGTGCAGGACTTTTTGGCATAAATATTGTGCCATTACGCAAAACGTGGACTTTTTTTTGCTAAAAAGTTGCCAAAAAGGTCAAAGATAAGAACAGAGTGAAAACAGCTGCCTTGTCCTCATGAACACTTTCTCCTGAGCTGACGAGATCACTGAAATCATGTAAGCAGGTCATTTTTTGAAGAGCTGAAATTCAGTGGAAGTTAGATTTTGCGATTAGGTTAATTTTCATGGCAAGAAATGAGTTTGCACATTTTGGCAATTCATTTGATCTTTATTCATTATAATCTAGAGTTTACACAAATTACCACTAAAAAAAGCTGAAGCAGTAAACTTTGTGAAAACCAAATTTTGTATCAGTCTGAAAACTTTTGGCCATTAGAAGTACAGTCCTAGGTATACTTAGAAAAACTGCAAAAGGAAACAATGAGGAAAGGAAAAACGTCTAGAGAAAAGTATAGGTGCCTGCTGAAATCAGGATATATAGCAGGAGCACTTCAGAAAATTTCCCAGCATTTATTTGGACTAAAACACATGTTATCTGATAATCTTCTCAAATGGCTAAATAATTTCTTTTTTATTGACGCCTATCCTTCCCAATCCAGTAGTTCATTAGCATACAAGAACACTTATGTTCCAAACCATTTTTCTTGGCTTAAGTTCCAGAGGGCCAGTGGCTACTGTATTGAAGTTGTAGAAAGTAATAAAGATCAAAACTTGAGAGTTAAAACCAACAAAACCTACTCCTTTCTTGGAATTGCATACATTTCCATGCCACACTTTAGCAACAGGGAACTCTGTTAGTACTTTAAAATGAACTGCTAGCATGTAAGACTAAAAAACGCATGTAGTGAGTATTAATATGAAATAGATCTTTCTTTTTTACAGCATATGCATTTTCTTGCTGTCCAGTTTTACTTTTACTAATAAGAAGACTAAGGCAAAATTTCAAAGAGAACAGGAATCTTACTGCTATCCAGTCACCATCAGGAAAAAATGGATTGTCTAGACATGGCAGAACACCCACCTTAATCAGGAGACTTGTGGCTCTGTGGCGCAATGGATAGCGCATTGGACTTCTAGCAAATTGATGTGATTCAAAGATTGTGGGTTCGAGTCCCACCAGAGTCATATTTTATTGTTCGCGTGATATTACTACTTTGTCTCAGTTGATGTTAGAAAAATGAAAAAAAAAAAAAAAAATATCAGATCTGGGCTTCATATCAAAGTTCAGAGCATTGTTCTAGGACTAAAACTTCACTAGGGCCTACTTGCTGCTGAAGACTAATAGGACAACTTAATTTTGTTGACTTTTAATATGACTATTTTTGCATCCAGTTTAGAAATTCTTGATTTATGAATGTTACCAGTACCTGAAAGAGAAATGACATGAACTCTTTAATGCTGAGGTTTATTTTCTGATGTCTCTATCAGAGCGAACTAGCTGAGGTTATGGTTTAGAATTGCTGAACTTACAAATTGGAAGTCACATTTAGATTTTAGCTCAACAAACAACGTAGAGGGAGCAGCTACTAACGGCTCAATGTTCCAAAGGATAGCAGATAGGGCACAGTTTGTTATTGCCTATTTTTGGTCTAGTGTTTGATATTCTGTTAGCTGTTTTCAGTAGTCCCAGATTCCTTTTTCAACTTGAGCCTTTTTAAAAGTCTTTTTTGTATGTGTTTGCCTGATATTTCTTTATGATCTCTATTGTGGGTTGGATTTGGGGTTTCTAGATATTTTTGGCTGATTTGTCAACTATAACTTAAAAAAAATGCTAAATTTGGGCAAGCATACTGCATTCCATCCGTAGAGTGATTATATGTGTGCATGACTTTTTGGCATAAATATTGTGCCATTACGCAAAACGTGGACTTTTTTTTGCTAAAAAGTTGCCAAAAAGGTCAAAGATAAGAACAGAGTGAAAACAGCTGCCTTGTCCTCATGAACACTTTCTCCTGAGCTGACGAGATCACTGAAATCATGTAAGCAGGTCATTTTTTGAAGAGCTGAAATTCAGTGGAAGTTAGATTTTGCGATTAGGTTAATTTTCATGGCAAGAAATGAGTTTGCACATTTTGGCAATTCATTTGATCTTTATTCATTATAATCTAGAGTTTACACAAATTACCACTAAAAAAGCTGAAGCAGTAAACTTTGTGAAAACCAAATTTTGTATCAGTCTGAAAACTTTTGGCCATTAGAAGTACAGTCCTAGGTATACTTAGAAAAACTGCAAAAGGAAACAATGAGGAAAGGAAAAACGTCTAGAGAAAAGTATAGGTGCCTGCTGAAATCAGGATATATAGCAGGAGCACTTCAGAAAATTTCCCAGCATTTATTTGGACTAAAACACATGTTATCTGATAATCTTCTCAAATGGCTAAATAATTTCTTTTTTATTGACGCCTATCCTTCCCAATCCAGTAGTTCATTAGCATACAAGAACACTTATGTTGCAAACCATTTTTATTGGCTTAAGTTCCAGAGGGCCAGTGGCTACTGTATTGAAGTTGTAGAAAGTAATAAAGATCAAAACTTGAGAGTTAAAACCAACAAAACCTTCTCCTTTCTTGGAATTGCATACATTTCCATGCCACACTTTAGCAACAGGGAACTCTGTTAGTACTTTAAAATGAACTGCTAGCATGTAAGACTAAAAAACGCATGTAGTGAGTATTAATATGAAATAGATCTTTCTTTTTTACAGCATATGTATTTTCTTGCTGGCCAGTTTTACTTTCACATATAAGAAGACTAAGGCAAAGTTTCAAAGAGAACAGGAATCTTACTGCTATCCAGTCACCATCAGGAAAAAATGGATTGTCTAGACATGGCAGAACACCCACCTTAATCAGGAGACTTGTGGCTCTGTGGCGCAATGGATAGCGCATTGGACTTCTAGCCAATTGATGTGATTCAAAGGTTGTGGGTTCGAGTCCCACCAAAGTCATATTTTGTTGTTCGCGTGATATTACTACTTTGTCTCAGTTGATGTTAGAAAAATGAAAAAAAAAAAAGAAAAATATCTGATCTGGGCTTCATATCAAAGTTCAGAGCATTGTTCTAGGACTAAAACTTCACTAGGGCCTACTTGCTGCTGAAGACTAATAGGACAACTTAATTTTGTTGACTTTTAATATGACTCTTTTTGCATCCAGTTTAGAAATTCTTGATTTATGAATGTTACCAGTACCTGAAAGAGAAATGACATGAACTCTTTAATGCTGAGGTTTATTTTCTGATGTCTCTATCAGAGCGAACTAGCTGAGGTTATGGTTTAGAATTGCTGAACTTACAAATTGGAAGTCACATTTAGATTTTAGCTCAACAAACAACGTAGAGGGAGCAGCTACTAACGGCTCAATGTTCCAAAGGATAGCAGATAGGGCACAGTTTGTTATTGCCTATTTTTGGTCTAGTGTTTGATATTCTGTTAGCTGTTTTCAGTAGTCCCAGATTCCTTTTTCAACTTGAGCCTTTTTAAAAGTCTTTTTTGTATGTGTTTGCCTGATATTTCTTTATGATCTCTATTGTGGGTTGGATTTGGGGTTTCTAGATATTTTTGGCTGATTTGTCAACTATAACTTAAAAAAAATGCTAAATTTGGGCAAGCATACTGCATTCCATCCGTAGAGTGATTATATGTGTGCATGACTTTTTGGCATAAATATTGTGCCATTACGCAAAACGTGGACTTTTTTTTGCTAAAAAGTTGCCAAAAAGGTCAAAGATAAGAACAGAGTGAAAACAGCTGCCTTGTCCTCATGAACACTTTCTCCTGAGCTGACGAGATCACTGAAATCATGTAAGCAGGTCATTTTTTGAAGAGCTGAAATTCAGTGGAAATTAGATTTTGCGATTAGGTTAATTTTCATGGCAAGAAATGAGTTTGCACATTTTGGCAATTAATTTGATCTTTATTCATTATAATCTAGAGTTTACACAAATTACCACTAAAAAAGCTGAAGCAGTAAACTTTGTGAAAACCAAATTTTGTATCAGTCTGAAAACTTTTGGCCATTAGAAGTACAGTCCTAGGTATACTTAGAAAAACTGCAAAAGGAAACAATGAGGAAAGGAAAAACGTTTAGAGAAAAGTATAGGTGCCTGCTGAAATCAGGATATATAGCAGGAGCACTTCAGAAAATTTCCCAGCATTTATTTGGACTAAAACACATGTTATCTGATAATCTTCTCAAATGGCTAAATAATTTCTTTTTTATTGACGCCTATCCTTCCCAATCCATTAGTTCATTAGCATACAAGAACACTTATGTTCCAAACCATTTTTCTTGGCTTACGTTCCAGAGGGCCAGTGGCTACTGTATTGAAGTTGTAGAAAGTAATAAAGATCAAAACTTGAGAGTTAAAACCAACAAAACCTACTCCTTTCTTGGAATTGCATACATTTCCATGCCACACTTTAGCAACAGGGAACTCTGTTAGTACTTTAAAATGAACTGCTAGCATGTAAGACTAAAAAACGCATGTAGTGAGTATTAATATGAAATAGATCTTTCTCTTTTACAGCATATGCATTTTCTTGCTGTCCAGTTTTACTTTTACTAATAAGAAGACTAAGGCAAAGTTTCAAAGAGAACAGGAATCTTACTGCTATCGTCACCATCAGGAAAAAATGGATTGTCTAGACATGGCAGAACACCCACCTTAATCAGGAGATTTGTGGCTCTGTGGTGCAATGGATAGCGCATTGGACTTCTAGCAAATTGATGTGATTCAAAGGTTGTGGGTTCGAGTCCCACCAGAGTCATATTTTATTGTTCGCGTGATATTACTACTTTGTCTCAGTTGATGTTAGAAAAATGAAAAAAAAAAAGGAAAATATCAGATCTGGGCTTCATATCAAAGTTCAGAGCATTGTTCTAGGACTAAAACTTCACTAGGGCCTACTTGCTGCTGAAGACTAATAGGACAACTTAATTTTGTTGACTTTTAATATGACTCTTTTTGCATCCAGTTTAGAAATTCTTGATTTATGAATGTTACCAGTACCTGAAAGAGAAATGACATGAACTCTTTAATGCTGAGGTTTATTTTCTGATGTCTCTATCAGAGCGAACTAGCTGAGGTTATGGTTTAGAATTGCTGAACTTACAAATTGGAAGTCACATTTAGATTTTAGCTCAACAAACAACGTAGAGGGAGCAGCTACTAACGGCTCAATGTTCCAAAGGATAGCAGATAGGGCACAGTTTGTTATTGCCTATTTTTGGTCTAGTGTTTGATATTCTGTTAGCTGTTTTCAGTAGTCCCAGATTCCTTTTTCAACTTGAGCCTTTTTAAAAGTCTTTTTTGTATGTGTTTGCCTGATATTTCTTTATGATCTCTATTGTGGGTTGGATTTGGGTTTCTAGATATTTTTGGCTGATTTGTCAACTATAACTTAAAAAAAATGCTAAATTTGGGCAAGCATACTCCAGTAAATCCGTAGAGTGATTATATGTGTGCAGGACTTTTTGGCATAAATATTGTGCCATTACGCAAAACGTGGACTTTTTTTTGCTAAAAAGTTGCCAAAAAGGTCAAAGATAAGAACAGAGTGAAAACAGCTGCCTTGTCCTCATGAACACTTTCTCCTGAGCTGACGAGATCACTGAAATCATGTAAGCAGGTCATTTTTTGAAGAGCTGAAATTCAGTGGAAGTTAGATTTTGCGATTAGGTTAATTTTCATGGCAAGAAATGAGTTTGCACATTTTGGCAATTCATTTGATCTTTATTCATTATAATCTAGAGTTTACACAAATTACCACTAAAAAAAGCTGAAGCAGTAAACTTTGTGAAAACCAAATTTTGTATCAGTCTGAAAACTTTTGGCCATTAGAAGTACAGTCCTAGGTATACTTAGAAAAACTGCAAAAGGAAACAATGAGGAAAGGAAAAACGTCTAGAGAAAAGTATAGGTGCCTGCTGAAATCAGGATATATAGCAGGAGCACTTCAGAAAATTTCCCAGCATTTATTTGGACTAAAACACATGTTATCTGATAATCTTCTCAAATGGCTAAATAATTTCTTTTTTATTGACGCCTATCCTTCCCAATCCAGTAGTTCATTAGCATACAAGAACACTTATGTTCCAAACCATTTTTCTTGGCTTAAGTTCCAGAGGGCCAGTGGCTACTGTATTGAAGTTGTAGAAAGTAATAAAGATCAAAACTTGAGAGTTAAAACCAACAAAACCTACTCCTTTCTTGGAATTGCATACATTTCCATGCCACACTTTAGCAACAGGGAACTCTGTTAGTACTTTAAAATGAACTGCTAGCATGTAAGACTAAAAAACGCATGTAGTGAGTATTAATATGAAATAGATCTTTCTTTTTTACAGCATATGCATTTTCTTGCTGTCCAGTTTTACTTTTACTAATAAGAAGACTAAGGCAAAATTTCAAAGAGAACAGGAATCTTACTGCTATCCAGTCACCATCAGGAAAAAATGGATTGTCTAGACATGGCAGAACACCCACCTTAATCAGGAGACTTGTGGCTCTGTGGCGCAATGGATAGCGCATTGGACTTCTAGCAAATTGATGTGATTCAAAGATTGTGGGTTCGAGTCCCACCAGAGTCATATTTTATTGTTCGCGTGATATTACTACTTTGTCTCAGTTGATGTTAGAAAAATGAAAAAAAAAAAAAAAAATATCAGATCTGGGCTTCATATCAAAGTTCAGAGCATTGTTCTAGGACTAAAACTTCACTAGGGCCTACTTGCTGCTGAAGACTAATAGGACAACTTAATTTTGTTGACTTTTAATATGACTATTTTTGCATCCAGTTTAGAAATTCTTGATTTATGAATGTTACCAGTACCTGAAAGAGAAATGACATGAACTCTTTAATGCTGAGGTTTATTTTCTGATGTCTCTATCAGAGCGAACTAGCTGAGGTTATGGTTTAGAATTGCTGAACTTACAAATTGGAAGTCACATTTAGATTTTAGCTCAACAAACAACGTAGAGGGAGCAGCTACTAACGGCTCAATGTTCCAAAGGATAGCAGATAGGGCACAGTTTGTTATTGCCTATTTTTGGTCTAGTGTTTGATATTCTGTTAGCTGTTTTCAGTAGTCCCAGATTCTTTTTTCAACTTGAGCCTTTTTAAAAGTCTTTTTTGTATGTGTTTGCCTGATATTTCTTTATGATCTCTATTGTGGGTTGGATTTGGGGTTTCTAGATATTTTTGGCTGATTTGTCAACTATAACTTAAAAAAAATGCTAAATTTGGGCAAGCATACTCCAGTCCATCCGTAGAGTGATTATATGTGTGCATGACTTTTTGGCATAAATATTGTGCCATTACGCAAAACGTGGACTTTTTTTTGCTAAAAAGTTGCCAAAAAGGTCAAGGATAAGAACAGAGTGAAAACAGCTGCCTTGTCCTCATGAACACTTTCTCCTGAGCTGACGAGATCACTGAAATCATGTAAGCAGGTCATTTTTTGAAGAGCTGAAATTCAGTGGAAGTTAGATTTTGCGATTAGGTTAATTTTCATGGCAAGAAATGAGTTTGCACATTTTGGCAATTCATTTGATCTTTATTCATTATAATCTAGAGTTTACACAAATTACCACTAAAAAAGCTGAAGCAGTAAACTTTGTGAAAACCAAATTTTGTATCAGTCTGAAAACTTTTGGCCATTAGAAGTACAGTCCTAGGTATACTTAGAAAAACTGCAAAAGGAAACAATGAGGAAAGGAAAAACGTCTAGAGAAAAGTATAGGTGCCTGCTGAAATCAGGATATATAGCAGGAGCACTTCAGAAAATTTCCCAGCATTTATTTGGACTAAAACACATGTTATCTGATAATCTTCTCAAATGGCTAAATAATTTCTTTTTTATTGACGCCTATCCTTCCCAATCCAGTAGTTCATTAGCATACAAGAACACTTATGTTGCAAACCATTTTTATTGGCTTAAGTTCCAGAGGGCCAGTGGCTACTGTATTGAAGTTGTAGAAAGTAATAAAGATCAAAACTTGAGAGTTAAAACCAACAAAACCTTCTCCTTTCTTGGAATTGCATACATTTCCATGCCACACTTTAGCAACAGGGAACTCTGTTAGTACTTTAAAATGAACTGCTAGCATGTAAGACTAAAAAACGCATGTAGTGAGTATTAATATGAAATAGATCTTTCTTTTTTACAGCATATGTATTTTCTTGCTGGCCAGTTTTACTTTCACATATAAGAAGACTAAGGCAAAGTTTCAAAGAGAACAGGAATCTTACTGCTATCCAGTCACCATCAGGAAAAAATGGATTGTCTAGACATGGCAGAACACCCACCTTAATCAGGAGACTTGTGGCTCTGTGGCGCAATGGATAGCGCATTGGACTTCTAGCCAATTGATGTGATTCAAAGGTTGTGGGTTCGAGTCCCACCAAAGTCATATTTTGTTGTTCGCGTGATATTACTACTTTGTCTCAGTTGATGTTAGAAAAATGAAAAAAAAAAAAGAAAAATATCTGATCTGGGCTTCATATCAAAGTTCAGAGCATTGTTCTAGGACTAAAACTTCACTAGGGCCTACTTGCTGCTTAAGACTAATAGGACAACTTAATTTTGTTGACTTTTAATATGACTCTTTTTGCATCCAGTTTAGAAATTCTTGATTTATGAATGTTACCAGTACCTGAAAGAGAAATGACATGAACTCTTTAATGCTGAGGTTTATTTTCTGATGTCTCTATCAGAGCGAACTAGCTGAGGTTATGGTTTAGAATTGCTGAACTTACAAATTGGAAGTCACATTTAGATTTTAGCTCAACAAACAACGTAGAGGGAGCAGCTACTAACGGCTCAATGTTCCAAAGGATAGCAGATAGGGCACAGTTTGTTATTGCCTATTTTTGGTCTAGTGTTTGATATTCTGTTAGCTGTTTTCAGTAGTGCCAGATTCCTTTTTCAACTTGAGCCTTTTTAAAAGTCTTTTTTGTATGTGTTTGCCTGATATTTCTTTATGATCTCTATTGTGGGTTGGATTTGGGGTTTCTAGATATTTTTGGCTGATTTGTCAACTATAACTTAAAAAAAATGCTAAATTTGGGCAAGCATACTCCAGTCCATCCGTAGAGTGATTATATGTGTGCATGACTTTTTGGCATAAATATTGTGCCATTACGCAAAACGTGGACTTTTTTTTGCTAAAAAGTTGCCAAAAAGGTCAAAGATAAGAACAGAGTGAAAACAGCTGCCTTGTCCTCATGAACACTTTCTCCTGAGCTGACGAGATCACTGAAATCATGTAAGCAGGTCATTTCTTGAAGAGCTGAAATTCAGTGGAAATTAGATTTTGCGATTAGGTTAATTTTCATGGCAAGAAATGAGTTTGCACATTTTGGCAATTCATTTGATCTTTATTCATTATAATCTAGAGTTTACACAAATTACCACTAAAAAAGCTGAAGCAGTAAACTTTGTGAAAACCAAATTTTGTATCAGTCTGAAAACTTTTGGCCATTAGAAGTACAGTCCTAGGTATACTTAGAAAAACTGCAAAAGGAAACAATGAGGAAAGGAAAAACGTCTAGAGAAAAGTATAGGTGCCTGCTGAAATCAGGATATATAGCAGGAGCACTTCAGAAAATTTCCCAGCATTTATTTGGACTAAAACACATGTTATCTGATAATCTTCTCAAATGGCTAAATAATTTCTTTTTTATTGACGCCTATCCTTCCCAATCCAGTAGTTCATTAGCATACAAGAACACTTATGTTCCAAACCATTTTTCTTGGCTTAAGTTCCAGAGGGCCAGTGGCTACTGTATTGAAGTTGTAGAAAGTAATAAAGATCAAAACTTGAGAGTTAAAACCAACAAAACCTACTCCTTTCTTGGAATTGCATACATTTCCATGCCACACTTTAGCAACAGGGAACTCTGTTAGTACTTTAAAATGAACTGCTAGCATGTAAGACTAAAAAACGCATGTAGTGAGTATTAATATGAAATAGATCTTTCTTTTTTACAGCATATGCATTTTCTTGCTGTCCAGTTTTACTTTTACTAATAAGAAGACTAAGGCAAAGTTTCAAAGAGAACAGGAATCTTACTGCTATCCAGTCACCATCAGGAAAAAATGGATTGTCTAGACATGGCAGAACACCCACCTTAATCAGGAGACTTGTGGCTCTGTGGCGCAATGGATAGCGCATTGGACTTCTAGCAAATTGATGTGATTCAAAGGTTGTGGGTTCGAGTCCCACCAGAGTCATATTGTATTGTTCGCGTGATATTACTACTTTGTCTCAGTTGATGTTAGAAAAATGAAAAAAAAAAAAAAAATATCAGATCTGGGCTTCATATCAAAGTTCAGAGCATTGTTCTAGGACTAAAACTTCACTAGGGCCTACTTGCTGCTGAAGACTAATAGGACAACTTAATTTTGTTGACTTTTAATATGACTCTTTTTGCATCCAGTTTAGAAATTCTTGATTTATGAATGTTACCAGTACCTGAAAGAGAAATGACATGAACTCTTTAATGCTGAGGTTTATTTTCTGATGTCTCTATCAGAGCGAACTAGCTGAGGTTATGGTTTAGAATTGCTGAACTTACAAATTGGAAGTCACATTTAGATTTTAGCTCAACAAACAACGTAGGGGGAGCAGCTACTAACGGCTCAATGTTCCAAAGGATAGCAGATAGGGCACAGTTTGTTATTGCCTATTTTTGGTCTAGTGTTTGATATTCTGTTAGCTGTTTTCAGTAGTGCCAGATTCCTTTTTCAACTTGAGCCTTTTTAAAAGTCTTTTTTGTATGTGTTTGCCTGATATTTCTTTCTGATCTCTATTGTGGGTTGGATTTGGGGTTTCTAGATATTTTTGGCTGATTTGTCAACTATAACTTAAAAAAATGCTAAATTTGGGCAAGCATACTCCAGTCCATCCGTAGAGTGATTATATGTGTGCATGACTTTTTGGCATAAATATTGTGCCATTACGCAAAACGTGGACTTTTTTTTGCTAAAAAGTTGCCAAAAAGGTCAAAGATAAGAACAGAGTGAAAACAGCTGCCTTGTCCTCATGAACACTTTCTCCTGAGCTGACGAGATCACTGAAATCATGTAAGCAGGTCATTTTTTGAAGAGCTGAAATTCAGTGGAAATTAGATTTTGCGATTAGGTTAATTTTCATGGCAAGAAATGAGTTTGCACATTTTGGCAATTAATTTGATCTTTATTCATTATAATCTAGAGTTTACACAAATTACCACTAAAAAAGCTGAAGCAGTAAACTTTGTGAAAACCAAATTTTGTATCAGTCTGAAAACTTTTGGCCATTAGAAGTACAGTCCTAGGTATACTTAGAAAAACTGCAAAAGGAAACAATGAGGAAAGGAAAAACGTCTAGAGAAAAGTATAGGTGCCTGCTGAAATCAGGATATATAGCAGGAGCACTTCAGAAAATTTACCTGCATTTATTTGGACTAAAACACGTTATCTGATAATCTTCTCAAATGGCTAAATAATTTCTTTTTTATTGACGCCTATCCTTCCCAATCCAGTAGTTCATTAGCATACAAGAACACTTATGTTCCAAACCATTTTTCTTGGCTTAAGTTCCAGAGGGCCAGTGGCTACTGTATTGAAGTTGTAGAAAGAAATAAAGATCAAAACTTGAGAGTTAGAAACCAACAAAAGCTACTCCTTTCTTGGTATTGCATACATTTCCATGCCACACTTTAGCAATAGGGAACTCTGTTAGTAATTTAAAATGAACTGCTAGCATGTAAGACTAAAAAACGCATGTAGTGAGTATTAATATGAAATAGATCTTTCTTTTTTACAGCATATGTATTTTCTTGCTGGTCAGTTTTACTTTCACATATAAGAAGACTAAGGCAAAGTTTCAAAGAGAACAGGAATCTTACTGCTACCCAGTCACCATCAGGAAAAAATGGATTGTCTAGACATGGCAGAACACCCACCTTAATCAGGAGACTTGTGGCTCTGTGGCGCAATGGATAGCGCATTGGACTTCTAGCCAATTGATGTGATTCAAAGGTTGTGGGTTCAAGTCCCACCAGAGTCATATTTTGTTGTTCGCGTGATGTTACTACTTTGTCTCAGTTGATGTTAGAAAAATAAAAAAAAAAAAAGAAAAATATCAGATCTGGGCTTCATATCAAAGTTCAGAGCATTGTTCTAGGACTAAAACTTCACTAGGGCCTACTTGCTGCTGAAGACTAATAGGACAACTTAATTTTGTTGACTTTTAAAATGACTTTTTTTGCATCCAGTTTAGAAATTCTTGATTTATGAATGTTACCAGTACCTGAAAGAGAAATGACATGAACTCTTTAATGCTGAGGTTTATTTTCTGATGTCTCTATCAGAGCGAACTAGCTGAGGTTTTGGTTTAGAATTGCTGAACTTACAAATTGGAAGTCACATTTAGGCTGTGTGCTCACGTAGCGTTTTTCAAGCGTATATGCTGCGGAATTTCCGCAGCGTAAACGCTTGAAAAACGCATGTATATCCGCACCCCATAGTCCCCAATGGCATTCCGCAATGTCAATGCCCATGCTGCGGATTTTTCCGCAGCGTATATGTTGCGGTCAAAAATCCGCAGCATGTTCATTAATTTTGCGGAAGCGCAGCGGAATCAATGTGCGGATGGTACCCAGGTCTGGAGGAGAGGAGACTCTCATCCAGACCTGGGTACCAAAGAAAAAGGAAAAAAAAGAATAAAATAAAATTTATACTTATCTTCTGATGTTTTCCCTCCGTCGCGCTGTTGTCTGAAGGACCTGCCACGTCATTGAGTCATGTGACCCACCACATGACTCAATGACGTCACCGCAGGTCCTGCACACAACAGCGTGAGCCGCTCAAGACTCCGGACGGGGCAGAGAATGCATCGGAAGGTGAGTATAAAGTTTATTTTTTTAATTTTTACCATTCTGAACAAGTTGTCAAGCACTTTTCCAAGTGATGCTTGGAGAAGTGCTTGATAACCCGCATGCGGAAATGCATGCAAAGACACCTCACAAACGCTTCTACCTGCCGGGAAAACCGCATGTAATATCCGCATGTGATTTTCCCGCCAGGGAGAAGCGTAAAAAATATGCTTCAGGTCCGCAACGTGGGCACATAGCCTTAGATTTTAGCTCAACAAACAACGTAGAGGGAGCAGCTACTAACGGCTCAATGTTCCAAAGGATAGCAGATAGGGCACAGTTTGTTATTGCCTATTTTTGGTCTAGTGTTTGATATTCTGTTAGCTGTTTTCAGTAGTCCCAGATTCTTTTTTCAACTTGAGCCTTTTTAAAAGTCTTTTTTGTATGTGTTTGCCTGATATTTCTTTATGATCTCTATTGTGGGTTGGATTTGGGGTTTCTAGATATTTTTGGCTGATTTGTCAACTATAACTTAAAAAAAATGCTAAATTTGGGCAAGCATACTCCAGTCCATCCGTAGAGTGATTATATGTGTGCATGACTTTTTGGCATAAATATTGTGCCATTACGCAAAACGTGGACTTTTTTTTGCTAAAAAGTTGCCAAAAAGGTCAAAGATAAGAACAGAGTGAAAACAGCTGCCTTGTCCTCATGAACACTTTCTCCTGAGCTGACGAGATCACTGAAATCATGTAAGCAGGTCATTTTTTGAAGAGCTGAAATTCAGTGGAAGTTAGATTTTGCGATTAGGTTAATTTTCATGGCAAGAAATGAGTTTGCACATTTTGGCAATTCATTTGATCTTTATTCATTATAATCTAGAGTTTACACAAATTACCACTAAAAAAGCTGAAGCAGTAAACTTTGTGAAAACCAAATTTTGTATCAGTCTGAAAACTTTTGGCCATTAGAAGTACAGTCCTAGGTATACTTAGAAAAACTGCAAAAGGAAACAATGAGGAAAGGAAAAACGTCTAGAGAAAAGTATAGGTGCCTGCTGAAATCAGGATATATAGCAGGAGCACTTCAGAAAATTTCCCAGCATTTATTTGGACTAAAACACATGTTATCTGATAATCTTCTCAAATGGCTAAATAATTTCTTTTTTATTGACGCCTATCCTTCCCAATCCAGTAGTTCATTAGCATACAAGAACACTTATGTTCCAAACCATTTTTCTTGGCTTAAGTTCCAGAGGGCCAGTGGCTACTGTATTGAAGTTGTAGAAAGTAATAAAGATCAAAACTTGAGAGTTAAAACCAACAAAACCTACTCCTTTCTTGGTATTGCATACATTTCCATGCCACACTTTAGCAACAGGGAACTCTGTTAGTACTTTAAAATGAACTGCTAGCATGTAAGACTAAAAAACGCATGTAGTGATTATTAATATGAAATAGATCTTTCTTTTTTACAGCATATGCATTTTCTTGCTGTCCCGTTTTACTTTTACATATAAGAAGACTAAGGCAAAGTTTCAAAGAGAACAGGAATCTTACTGCTATCCAGTCACCATCAGGAAAAAATGGATTGTCTAGACATGGCAGAACACCCACCTTAATCAGGAGACTTGTGGCTCTGTGGCGCAATGGATAGCGCATTGGACTTCTAGCCAATTGATGTGATTCAAAGGTTGTGGGTTCGAGTCCCACCAGAGTCATATTTTGTTGTTCGCGTGATATTACTTCTTTGTCTCAGTTGATGTTAGAAAAATGAAAAAAAAAAAGAAAAATATCAGATCTGGGCTTCATATCAAAGTTCAGAGCATTGTTCTAGGACTAAAACTTCACTAGGGCCTACTTGCTGCTGAAGACTAATAGGACAACTTCATTTTGTTGACTTTTAAAATGACTTTTTTTGCATCCAGTTTAGAAATTCTTGATTTATGAATGTTACCAGTACCTGAAAGAGAAATGACATGAACTCTTTAATGCTGAGGTTTATTTTCTGATGTCTCTATCAGAGCGAACTAGCTGAGGTTATGGTTTAGAATTGTTGAACTTACAAATTGGAAGTCACATTTAGATTTTAGCTCAACAAACAACGTAGAGGGAGCAGCTACTAACGGCTCAATGTTCCAAAGGATAGTAGATAGAGCACAGTTTGTTATTGCCTATTTTTGGTCTAGTGTTTGATATTCTATTAGCTGTTTTCAGTAGTCCCAGATTCTTTTTTCAACTTGAGCCTTTTTAAAAGTCTTTTTTGTATGTGTTTGCCTGATATTTCTTTATGATCTCTATTGTGGGTTGGATTTGGGGTTTCTAGATATTTTTGGCTGATTTGTCAACTATAACTTAAAAAAAATGCTAAATTTGGGCAAGCATACTCCAGTCCATCCGTAGAGTGATTATATGTGTGCATGACTTTTTGGCATAAATATTGTGCCATTACGCAAAACGTGGACTTTTTTTTGCTAAAAAGTTGCCAAAAAGGTCAAAGATAAGAACCGAGGGAAAACAGCTGCCTTGTCCTCATGAACACTTTCTCCTGAGCTGACGAGATCACTGAAATCATGTAAGCAGGTCATTTTTTGAAGAGCTGAAATTCAGTGGAAATTAGATTTTGCGATTAGGTTAATTTTCATGGCAAGAAATGAGTTTGCACATTTTGGCAATTCATTTGATCTTTATTCATTATAATCTAGAGTTTACACAAATTACCACTAAAAAAGCTGAAGCAGTAAACTTTGTGAAAACCAAATTTTGGATCAGTCTGAAAACTTTTTGCCATTAGAAGTACAGTCCTAGGTATACTTAGAAAAACTGCAAAAGGAAACAATGAGGAAAGGAAAAATGTCTAGAGAAAAGTATAGGTGCCTGCTGAAATCAGGATATATAGCAGGAGCACTTCAGAAAATTTCCCAGCATTTATTTGGACTAAAACTCATGTTATCTGATAATCTTCTCAAATGGCTAAATAATTTCTTTTTTATTGACGCCTATCCTTCCCAATCCAGTAGTTCATTAGCATACAAGAACACTTATGTTCCAAACCATTTTTCTTGGCTTAAGTTCCAGAGGGCCAGTGGCTATTGTATTGAAGTTGTACAAAGTAATAAAGATCAAAACTTGAGAGTTAAAACCAACAAAACCTACTCCTTTCTTGGAATTGCATACATTTCCATGCCACACTTTAGCAACAGGGAACTCAGTTAGTACTTTAAAATGAACTGCTAGCATGTAAGACTAAAAAACGCATGTAGTGAGTATTAATCTGAAATAGATCTTTCTTTTTTACAGCATATGCATTTTCTTGCTGTCCAGTTTTACTTTTACATATAAGAAGACTAAGGCAAAGTTTCAAAGAGAACAGGAATCTTACTGCTATCCAGTCACCATCAGGAAAAAATGGATTGTCTAGACATGGCAGAACACCCACCTTAATCAGGAGACTTGTGGCTCTGTGGCGCAATGGATAGCGCATTGGACTTCTAGCCAATTGATGTGATTCAAAGGTTGTGGGTTTGAGTCCCACCAGAGTCATATTTTGTTGTTCGCGTGATATTACTACTTTGTCTCAGTTGATGTTAGAAAAATGAAAAAAAAAAAGAAAAATATCAGATCTGGGCTTCATATCAAAGTTCAGAGCATTGTTCTAGGACTAAAACTTCACTAGGGCCTACTTGCTGCTGAAGACTAATAGGACAACTTAATTTTGTTGACTTTTAAAATGACTTTTTTTGCATCCAGTTTAGAAATTCTTGATTTATGAATGTTACCAGTACCTGAAAGAGAAATGACATGAACTCTTTAATGCTGAGGTTTATTTTCTGATGTCTCTATCAGAGCGACCTAGCTGAGGTTATGGTTTAGAATTGCTGAACTTACAAATTGGAAGTCACATTTAGATTTTAGCTCAACAAACAACGTAGAGGGAGCAGCTACTAACGGCTCAATGTTCCAAAGGATAGCAGATAGGGCACAGTTTGTTATTGCCTATTTTTGGTCTAGTGTTTGATATTCTGTTAGCTGTTTCCAGTAGTCCCAGATTCTTTTTTCAACTTGAGCCTTTTTAAAAGTCTTTTTTGTATGTGTTTGCCTGATATTTCTTTATGATCTCTATTGTGGGTGGATTTGGGGTTTCTAGATATTTTTGGCTGATTTGTCAACTATAACTTAAAAAAAATGCTAAATTTGGGCAAGCATACTCCAGTCCATCCGTAGAGTGATTATATGTGTGCATGACTTTTTGGCATAAATATTGTGCCATTACGCAAAACGTGGACTTTTTTTTGCTATAAAGTTGCCAAAAAGGTCAAAGATAAGAACAGAGTGAAAACAGCTGCCTTGTCCTCATGAACACTTTCTCCTGAGCTGACGAGATCACTGAAATCATGTAAGCAGGTCATTTTTTGAAGAGCTGAAATTCAGTGGAAATTAGATTTTGCGATTAGGTTAATTTTCATGGCAAGAAATGAGTTTGCACATTTTGGCAATTCATTTGATCTTTATTCATTATAATCTAGAGTTTACACAAATTACCACTAAAAAAGCTGAAGCAGTAAACTTTGTGAAAACCAAATTTTGTATCAGTCTGAAAACTTTTTGCCATTAGAAGTACAGTCCTAGGTATACTTAGAAAAACTGCAAAAGGAAACAATGAGGAAAGGAAAAATGTCTAGAGAAAGTATAGGTGCCTGCTGAAATCAGGATATATAGCAGGAGCACTTCAGAAAATTTCCCAGCATTTATTTGGACTAAAACTCATGTTATCTGATAATCTTCTCAAATGGCTAAATAATTTCTTTTTTATTGACGCCTATCCTTCCCAATCCAGTAGTTCATTAGCATACAAGAACACTTATGTTCCAAACCATTTTTCTTGGCTTAAGTTCCAGAGGGCCAGTGGCTACTGTATTGAAGTTGTAGAAAGTAATAAAGATCAAAACTTGAGAGTTAAAACCAACAAAACCTACTCCTTTCTTGGAATTGCATACATTTCCATGCCACACTTTAGCAACAGGGTACTCTGTTAGTACTTTAAAATGAACTGCTAGCATGTAAGACTAAAAAACGCATGTAGTGAGTATTAATCTGAAATAGATCTTTCTTTTTTACAGCATATGCATTTTCTTGCTGTCCAGTTTTACTTTTACATATAAGAAGACTAAGGCAAAGTTTCAAAGAGAACAGGAATCTTACTGCTATCCAGTCACCATCAGGAAAGAATGGATTGTCTAGACATGGCAGAACACCCACCTTAATCAGGAGACTTGTGGCTCTGTGGCGCAATGGATAGCGCATTGGACTTCTAGCCAATTGATGTGATTCAAAGGTTGTGGGTTCGAGTCCCACCAGAGTCATATTTTGTTGTTCGCGTGATATTACTACTTTGTCTCAGTTGATGTTAGAAAAATGAAAAAAAAAAAGAAAAATATCAGATCTGGGCTTCATATCAAAGTTCAGAGCATTGTTCCAGGACTAAAACTTCACTAGGGCCTACTTGCTGCTGAAGACTAATAGGACAACTTCATTTTGTTGACTTTTAAAATGACTTTTTTTGCATCCAGTTTAGAAATTCTTGATTTATGAATGTTACCAGTACCTGAAAGAGAAATGACATGAACTCTTTAATGCTGAGGTTTATTTTCTGATGTCTCTATCAGAGCGAACTAGCTGAGGTTATGGTTTAGAATTGCTGAACTTACAAAATGGAAGTCACATTTAGATTTTAGCTCAACAAACAACGTAGAGGGAGCAGCTACTGACGGCTCAATGTTCCAAAGGATAGCAGATAGGGCACAGTTTGTTATTGCCTATTTTTGGTCTAGTGTTTGATATTCTGTTAGCTGTTTTCAGTAGTCCCAGATTCTTTTTTCAACTTGAGCCTTTTTAAAAGTCTTTTTTGTATGTGTTTGCCTGATATTTCTTTATGATCTCTATTGTGGGTTGGATTTGGGGTTTCTAGATATTTTTGGCTGATTTGTCAACTATAACTTAAAAAAAATGCTAAATTTGGGCAAGCATACTCCAGTCCATCCGTAGAGTGATTATATGTGTGCATGACTTTTTGGCATAAATATTGTGCCATTACGCAAAACGTGGACTTTTTTTTGCTAAAAAGTTGTCAAAAAGGTCAAAGATAAGAACAGAGTGAAAACAGCTGCCTTGTCCTCATGAACACTTTCTCCTGAGCTGATGAGATCACTGAAATCATGTAAGCAGGTCATTTTTTGAAGAGCTGAAATTCAGTGGAAGTTAGATTTTGCGATTAGGTTAATTTTCATGGCAAGAAATGAGTTTGCACATTTTGGCAATTCATTTGATCTTTATTCATTATAATCTAGAGTTTACACAAATTACCACTAAAAAAGCTGAAGCAGTAAACTTTGTGAAAACCAAATTTTGTATCAGTCTGAAAACTTTTGGCCATTAGAAGTACAGTCCTAGGTATACTTAGAAAAACTGCAAAAGGAAACAATGAGGAAAGGAAAAACGTCTAGAGAAAAGTATAGGTGCCTGCAGAAATCAGGATATATAGCAGGAGCACTTCAGAAAATTTCCCAGCATTTATTTGGACTAAAACACATGTTATCTGATAATCTTCTCAAATGGCTAAATAATTTCTTTTTTATTGACGCCTATCCTTCCCAATCCAGTAGTTCATTAGCATACAAGAACACTTATGTTCCAAACCATTTTTCTTGGCTTAAGTTCCAGAGGGCCAGTGGCTACTGTATTGAAGTTGTAGAAAGTAATAAAGATCAAAACTTGAGAGTTAAAACCAACAAAACCTACTCCTTTCTTGGAATTGCATACATTTCCATGCCACACTTTAGCAACAGGGAACTCTGTTAGTACTTTAAAATGAACTGCTAGCATGTAAGACTAAAAAACGCATGTAGTGAGTATTAATATGAAATAGATCTTTCTTTTTTACAGCATATGCATTTTCTTGCTGTCCAGTTTTACTTTTACTAATAAGAAGACTAAGGCAAAGTTTCAAAGAGAACAGGAATCTTACTGCTATCCAGTCACCATCAGGAAAAAATGGATTGTCTAGACATGGCAGAACACCCACCTTAATCAGGAGACTTGTGGCTCTGTGGCGCAATGGATAGCACATTGGACTTCTAGCCAATTGATGTGGTTCAAAGGTTGTGGGTTCGAGTCCCACCAGAGTCATATTTTGTTGTTCGCGTGATATTACTACTTTGTCTCAGTTGATGTTAGAAAAATGAAAAAAAAAAAAGAAAAATATCACATCTGGGCTTCATATCAAAGTTCAGAGCATTGTTCTAGGACTAAAACTTCACTAGGGCCTACTTGCTGCTGAAGACTAATAGGACAACTTAATTTTGTTGACTTTTAATATGACTCTTTTTGCATCCAGTTTAGAAATTCTTGATTTATGAATGTTACCAGTACCTGAAAGAGAAATGACATGAACTCTTTAATGCTGAGGTTTATTTTCTGATGTCTCTATCAGAGCGAACTAGCTGAGGTTATGGTTTAGAATTGCTGAACTTACAAATTGGAAGTCACATTTAGATTTTAGCTCAACAAACAACGTAGAGGGAGCAGCTACTAACGGCTCAATGTTCCAAAGGATAGCAGATAGGGCACAGTTTGTTATTGCCTATTTTTGGTCTAGTGTTTGATATTCTGTTAGCTGTTTTCAGTAGTCCCAGATTCCTTTTTCAACTTGAGCCTTTTTAAAAGTCTTTTTTGTATGTGTTTGTCTGATATTTCTTTATGATCTCTATTGTGGGTTGGATTTGGGGTTTCTAGATATTTTTGGCTGATTTGTCAACTATAACTTAAAAAAAATGCTAAATTTGGGCAAGCATACTCCAGTCCATCCGTAGAGTGATTATATGTGTGCATGACTTTTTGGCATAAATATTGTGCCATTACGCAAAACGTGGACTTTTTTTTGCTAAAAAGTTGCCAAAAAGGTCAAAGATAAGAACAGAGTGAAAACAGCTGCCTTGTCCTCATGAACACTTTCTCCTGAGCTGACGAGATCACTGAAATCATGTAAGCAGGTCATTTTTTGAAGAGCTGAAATTCAGTGGAAATTAGATTTTGCGATTAGGTTAATTTTCATGGCAAGAAATGAGTTTGCACATTTTGGCAATTAATTTGATCTTTATTCATTATAATCTAGAGTTTACACAAATTACCACTAAAAAATCTGAAGCAGTAAACTTTGTGAAAACCAAATTTTGTATCAGTCTGAAAACTTTTGGCCATTAGAAGTACAGTCCTAGGTATACTTAGAAAAACTGCAAAAGGAAACAATGAGGAAAGGAAAAACGTCTAGAGAAAAGTATAGGTGCCTGCTGAAATCAGGATATATAGCAGGAGCACTTCAGAAAATTTCCCAGCATTTATTTGGACTAAAACACATGTTATCTGATAATCTTCTCAAATGGCTAAATAATTTCTTTTTTATTGACGCCTATCCTTCCCAATCCAGTAGTTCATTAGCATACAAGAACACTTATGTTCCAAACCATTTTTCTTGGCTTAAGTTCCAGAGGGCCAGTGGCTACTGTATTGAAGTTGTAGAAAGAAATAAAGATCAAAACTTGAGAGTTAGAAACCAACAAAAGCTACTCCTTTCTTGGTATTGCATACATTTCCATGCCACACTTTAGCAATAGGGAACTCTGTTAGTAATTTAAAATGAACTGCTAGCATGTAAGACTAAAAAACGCATGTAGTGAGTATTAATATGAAATAGATCTTTCTTTTTTACAGCATATGTATTTTCTTGCTGGCCAGTTTTACTTTCACATATAAGAAGACTAAGGCAAAGTTTCAAAGCAAACAGGAATCTTACTGTTGTCCGGTCACCATCAGGAAAAAATGGATTGTCTAGACATGGCAGAACACCCACCTTAATCAGGAGACTTGTGGCTCTGTGGCGCAATGGATAGCACATTGAACTTCTAGCCAATTGATGTGATTCAAAGGTTGTGGGTTCGAGTCCCACCAGAGTCATATTTTGTTGTTCGCGTGATATTACTACTTTGTCTCAGTTGATGTTAGAAAAATGAAAAAAAAAAAAGAAAAATATCACATCTGGGCTTCATATCAAAGTTCAGAGCATTGTTCTAGGACTAAAACTTCACTAGGGCCTACTTGCTGCTGAAGACTAATAGGACAACTTCATTTTGTTGACTTTTAATATGACTCTTTTTGCATCCAGTTTAGAAATTCTTGATTTATGAATGTTACCAGTACCTGAAAGAGAAATGACATGAACTCTTTAATGCTGAGGTTTATTTTCTGATGTCTCTATCAGAGCGAACTAGCTGAGGTTATGGTTTAGAATTGCTGAACTTACAAATTGGAAGTCACATTTAGATTTTAGCTCAACAAACAACGTAGAGGGAGCAGCTACTAACGGCTCAATGTTCCAAAGGATAGCAGATAGGGCACAGTTTGTTATTGCCTATTTTTGGTCTAGTGTTTGATATTCTGTTAGCTGTTTTCAGTAGTCCCAGATTCTTTTTTCAACTTGAGCCTTTTTAAAAGTCTTTTTTGTATGTGTTTGCCTGATATTTCTTTATGATCTCTATTGTGGGTTGGATTTGGGGTTTCTAGATATTTTTGGCTGATTTGTCAACTATAACTTAAAAAAAATGCTAAATTTGGGCAAGCATACTCCAGTCCATCCGTAGAGTGATTATATGTGTGCATGACTTTTTGGCATAAATATTGTGCCATTACGCAAAACGTGGACTTTTTTTTGCTAAAAAGTTGCCAAAAAGGTCAAAGATAAGAACAGAGTGAAAACAGCTGCCTTGTCCTCATGAACACTTTCTCCTGAGCTGACGAGATCACTGAAATCATGTAAGCAGGTCATTTTTTGAAGAGCTGAAATTCAGTGGAAATTAGATTTTGCGATTAGGTTAATTTTCATGGCAAGAAATGAGTTTGCACATGTTGGCAATTAATTTGATCTTTATTCATTATAATCTAGAGTTTACACAAATTACCACTAAAAAAGCTGAAGCAGTAAACTTTGTGAAAACCAAATTTTGTATCAGTCTGAAAACTTTTGGCCATTAGAAGTACAGTCCTAGGTATACTTAGAAAAACTGCAAAAGGAAACAATGAGGAAAGGAAAAACGTCTAGAGAAAAGTATAGGTGCCTGCTGAAATCAGGATATATAGCAGGAGCACTTCAGAAAATTTACCTGCATTTATTTGGACTAAAACACATGTTATCTGATAATCTTCTCAAATGGCTAAATAATTTCTTTTTTATTGACGCCTATCCTTCCCAATCCAGTAGTTCATTAGCATACAAGAACACTTATGTTCCAAACCATTTTTCTTGGCTTAAGTTCCAGAGGGCCAGTGGCTACTGTTTTGAAGTTGTAGAAAGAAATAAAGATCAAAACTTGAGAGTTAGAAACCAACAAAAGCTACTCCTTTCTTGGTATTGCATACATTTCCATGCCACACTTTAGCAATAGGGAACTCTGTTAGTAATTTAAAATGAACTGC
Organism: Phyllobates terribilis; assembly: GCF_046119375.1. NCBI lineage: Eukaryota > Metazoa > Chordata > Amphibia > Anura > Dendrobatidae > Phyllobates > Phyllobates terribilis. The sequence continues at coordinate 739,229,836 of NW_027362761.1, read as the reverse complement.
TAGCATGTAAGACTAAAAAACGCATGTAGTGAGTATTAATAAGAAATAGATCTTTCTTTTTTACAGCATATGTATTTTCTTGCTGGCCACTTTTACTTTCACATATAAGAAGACTAAGGCAAAGTTTCAAAGCAAACAGGAATCTTACTGTTGTCCGGTCACCATCAGGAAAAAATGGATTGTCTAGACATGGCAGAACACCCACCTTAATCAGGAGACTTGTGGCTCTGTGGCGCAATGGATAGCACATTGGACTTCTAGCCAATTGATGTGATTCAAAGGTTGTGGGTTCGAGTCCCACCAGAGTCATATTTTGTTGTTCGCGTGATATTACTACTTTGTCTCAGTTGATGTTAGAAAAATGAAAAAAAAAAAAGAAAAATATCAGATCTGGGCTTCATATCAAAGTTCAGAGCATTGTTCTAGGACTAAAACTTCACTAGGGCCTACTTGCTGCTGAAGACTAATAGGACAACTTAATTTTGTTGACTTTTAATATGACTCTTTTTGCATCCAGTTTAGAAATTCTTGATTTATGAATGTTACCAGTACCTGAAAGAGAAATGACATGAACTCTTTAATGCTGAGGTTTATTTTCTGATGTCTCTATCAGAGCGAACTAGCTGAGGTTATGGTTTAGAATTGCTGAACTTACAAATTGGAAGTCACATTTAGATTTTAGCTCAACAAACAACGTAGAGGGAGCAGCTACTAACGGCTCAATGTTCCAAAGGATAGCAGATAGGGCACAGTTTGTTATTGCCTATTTTTGGTCTAGTGTTTGATATTCTGTTAGCTGTTTTCAGTAGTCCCAGATTCCTTTTTCAACTTGAGCCTTTTTAAAAGTCTTTTTTGTATGTGTTTGTCTGATATTTCTTTATGATCTCTATTGTGGGTTGGATTTGGGGTTTCTAGATATTTTTGGCTGATTTGTCAACTATAACTTAAAAAAAATGCTAAATTTGGGCAAGCATACTCCAGTCCATCCGTAGAGTGATTATATGTGTGCATGACTTTTTGGCATAAATATTGTGCCATTACGCAAAACGTGGACTTTTTTTTGCTAAAAAGTTGCCAAAAAGGTCAAAGATAAGAACAGAGTGAAAACAGCTGCCTTGTCCTCATGAACACTTTCTCCTGAGCTGACGAGATCACTGAAATCATGTAAGCAGGTCATTTTTTGAAGAGCTGAAATTCAGTGGAAATTAGATTTTGCGATTAGGTTAATTTTCATGGCAAGAAATGAGTTTGCACATTTTGGCAATTAATTTGATCTTTATTCATTATAATCTAGAGTTTACACAAATTACCACTAAAAAATCTGAAGCAGTAAACTTTGTGAAAACCAAATTTTGTATCAGTCTGAAAACTTTTGGCCATTAGAAGTACAGTCCTAGGTATACTTAGAAAAACTGCAAAAGGAAACAATGAGGAAAGGAAAAACGTCTAGAGAAAAGTATAGGTGCCTGCTGAAATCAGGATATATAGCAGGAGCACTTCAGAAAATTTCCCAGCATTTATTTGGACTAAAACACATGTTATCTGATAATCTTCTCAAATGGCTAAATAATTTCTTTTTTATTGACGCCTATCCTTCCCAATCCAGTAGTTCATTAGCATACAAGAACACTTATGTTCCAAACCATTTTTCTTGGCTTAAGTTCCAGAGGGCCAGTGGCTACTGTATTGAAGTTGTAGAAAGAAATAAAGATCAAAACTTGAGAGTTAGAAACCAACAAAAGCTACTCCTTTCTTGGTATTGCATACATTTCCATGCCACACTTTAGCAATAGGGAACTCTGTTAGTAATTTAAAATGAACTGCTAGCATGTAAGACTAAAAAACGCATGTAGTGAGTATTAATATGAAATAGATCTTTCTTTTTTACAGCATATGTATTTTCTTGCTGGCCAGTTTTACTTTCACATATAAGAAGACTAAGGCAAAGTTTCAAAGCAAACAGGAATCTTACTGTTGTCCGGTCACCATCAGGAAAAAATGGATTGTCTAGACATGGCAGAACACCCACCTTAATCAGGAGACTTGTGGCTCTGTGGCGCAATGGATAGCACATTGAACTTCTAGCCAATTTATGTGATTCAAAGGTTGTGGGTTCAAGTCCCACCAGAGTCATATTTTGTTGTTCGCGTGATATTACTACTTTGTCTCAGTTGATGTTAGAAAAATGAAAAAAAAAAAAGAAAAATATCACATCTGGGCTTCATATCAAAGTTCAGAGCATTGTTCTAGGACTAAAACTTCACTAGGGCCTACTTGCTGCTGAAGACTAATAGGACAACTTCATTTTGTTGACTTTTAATATGACTCTTTTTGCATCCAGTTTAGAAATTCTTGATTTATGAATGTTACCAGTACCTGAAAGAGAAATGACATGAACTCTTTAATGCTGAGGTTTATTTTCTGATGTCTCTATCAGAGCGAACTAGCTGAGGTTATGGTTTAGAATTGCTGAACTTACAAATTGGAAGTCACATTTAGATTTTAGCTCAACAAACAACGTAGAGGGAGCAGCTACTAACGGCTCAATGTTCCAAAGGATAGCAGATAGGGCACAGTTTGTTATTGCCTATTTTTGGTCTAGTGTTTGATATTCTGTTAGCTGTTTTCAGTAGTCCCAGATTCTTTTTTCAACTTGAGCCTTTTTAAAAGTCTTTTTTGTATGTGTTTGCCTGATATTTCTTTATGATCTCTATTGTGGGTTGGATTTGGGGTTTCTAGATATTTTTGGCTGATTTGTCAACTATAACTTAAAAAAAATGCTAAATTTGGGCAAGCATACTCCAGTCCATCCGTAGAGTGATTATATGTGTGCATGACTTTTTGGCATAAATATTGTGCCATTACGCAAAACGTGGACTTTTTTTTGCTAAAAAGTTGCCAAAAAGGTCAAAGATAAGAACAGAGTGAAAACAGCTGCCTTGTCCTCATGAACACTTTCTCCTGAGCTGACGAGATCACTGAAATCATGTAAGCAGGTCATTTTTTGAAGAGCTGAAATTCAGTGGAAATTAGATTTTGCGATTAGGTTAATTTTCATGGCAAGAAATGAGTTTGCACATGTTGGCAATTAATTTGATCTTTATTCATTATAATCTAGAGTTTACACAAATTACCACTAAAAAAGCTGAAGCAGTAAACTTTGTGAAAACCAAATTTTGTATCAGTCTGAAAACTTTTGGCCATTAGAAGTACAGTCCTAGGTATACTTAGAAAAACTGCAAAAGGAAACAATGAGGAAAGGAAAAACGTCTAGAGAAAAGTATAGGTGCCTGCTGAAATCAGGATATATAGCAGGAGCACTTCAGAAAATTTACCTGCATTTATTTGGACTAAAACACATGTTATCTGATAATCTTCTCAAATGGCTAAATAATTTCTTTTTTATTGACGCCTATCCTTCCCAATCCAGTAGTTCATTAGCATACAAGAACACTTATGTTCCAAACCATTTTTCTTGGCTTAAGTTCCAGAGGGCCAGTGGCTACTGTTTTGAAGTTGTAGAAAGAAATAAAGATCAAAACTTGAGAGTTAGAAACCAACAAAAGCTACTCCTTTCTTGGTATTGCATACATTTCCATGCCACACTTTAGCAATAGGGAACTCTGTTAGTAATTTAAAATGAACTGCTAGCATGTAAGACTAAAAAACGCATGTAGTGAGTATTAATATGAAATAGATCTTTCTTTTTTACAGCATATGTATTTTCTTGCTGGCCAGTTTTACTTTCACATATAAGAAGACTAAGGCAAAGTTTCAAAGCAAACAGGAATCTTACTGTTGTCCGGTCACCATCAGGAAAAAATGGATTGTCTAGACATGGCAGAACACCCACCTTAATCAGGAGACTTGTGGCTCTGTGGCGCAATGGATAGCACATTGGACTTCTAGCCAATTGATGTGATTCAAAGGTTGTGGGTTCGAGTCCCACCAGAGTTATATTTTGTTGTTCGCGTGATATTACTACTTTGTCTCAGTTGATGTTAGAAAAATGAAAAAAAAAAAAGAAAAATATCAGATCTGGGCTTCATATCAAAGTTCAGAGCATTGTTCTAGGACTAAAACTTCACTAGGGCCTACTTGCTGCTGAAGACTAATAGGACAACTTAATTTTGTTGACTTTTAATATGACTCTTTTTGCATCCAGTTTAGAAATTCTTGATTTATGAATGTTACCAGTACCTGAAAGAGAAATGACATGAACTCTTTAATGCTGAGGTTTATTTTCTGATGTCTCTATCAGAGCGAACTAGCTGAGGTTATGGTTTAGAATTGCTGAACTTACAAATTGGAAGTCACATTTAGATTTTAGCTCAACAAACAACGTAGAGGGAGCAGCTACTAACGGCTCAATGTTCCAAAGGATAGCAGATAGGGCACAGTTTGTTATTGCCTATTTTTGGTCTAGTGTTTGATATTATGTTAGCTGTTTTCAGTAGTCCCAGATTCCTTTTTCAACTTGAGCCTTTTTAAAAGTCTTTTTTGTATGTGTTTGCCTGATATTTCTTTATGATCTCTATTGTGGGTTGGATTTGGGGTTTCTAGATATTTTTGGCTGATTTGTCAACTATAACTTAAAAAAAATGCTAAATTTGGGCAAGCATACTCCAGTCCATCCGTAGAGTGATTATATGTGTGCATGACTTTTTGGCATAAATATTGTGCCATTACGCAAAACGTGGACTTTTTTTTGCTAAAAAGTTGCCAAAAAGGTCAAAGATAAGAACAGAGTGAAAACAGCTGCCTTGTCCTCATGAACACTTTCTCCTGAGCTGACGAGATCACTGAAATCATGTAAGCAGGTCATTTTTTGAAGAGCTGAAATTCAGTGGAAATTAGATTTTGCGATTAGGTTAATTTTCATGGCAAGAAATGAGTTTGCACATGTTGGCAATTAATTTGATCTTTATTCATTATAATCTAGAGTTTACACAAATTACCACTAAAAAAGCTGAAGCAGTAAACTTTGTGAAAACCAAATTTTGTATCAGTCTGAAAACTTTTGGCCATTAGAAGTACAGTCCTAGGTATACTTAGAAAAACTGCAAAAGGAAACAATGAGGAAAGGAAAAACGTCTAGAGAAAAGTATAGGTGCCTGCTGAGATCAGGATATATAGCAGGAGCACTTCAGAAAATTTACCTGCATTTATTTGGACTAAAACACATGTTATCTGATAATCTTCTCAAATGGCTAAATAATTTCTTTTTTATTGACGCCTATCCTTCCCAATCCAGTAGTTCATTAGCATACAAGAACACTTATGTTCCAAACCATTTTTCTTGGCTTAAGTTCCAGAGGGCCAGTGGCTACTGTATTGAAGTTGTAGAAAGAAATAAAGATCAAAACTTGAGAGTTAGAAACCAACAAAAGCTACTCCTTTCTTGGTATTGCATACATTTCCATGCCACACTTTAGCAATAGGGAACTCTGTTAGTAATTTAAAATGAACTGCTAGCATGTAAGACTAAAAAACGCATGTAGTGAGTATTAATATGAAATAGATCTTTCTTTTTTACAGCATATGTATTTTCTTGCTGGCCAGTTTTACTTTCACATATAAGAAGAATAAGGCAAAGTTTCAAAGCAAACAGGAATCTTACTGTTGTCCGGTCACCATCAGGAAAAAATAGATTGTCTAGACATGGCAGAACACCCACCTTAATCAGGAGACTTGTGGCTCTGTGGCGCAATGGATAGCGCATTGGACTTCTAGCCAATTGATGTGATTCAAAGGTTGTGGGTTCGAGTCCCACCAGAGTCATATTTTGTTGTTCGCGTGATATTACTACTTTGTCTCAGTTGATGTTAGAAAAATGAAAAAAAAAAAAGAAAAATATCAGATCTGGGCTTCATATCAAAGTTCAGAGCATTGTTCTAGGACTAAAACTTCACTAGGGCCTACTTGCTACTGAAGACTAATAGGACAACTTAATTTTGTTGACTTTTAATATGACTCTTTTTGCATCCAGTTTAGAAATTCTTGATTTATGAATGTTACCAGTACCTGAAAGAGAAATGACATGAACTCTTTAATGCTGAGGTTTATTTTCTGATGTCTCTATCAGAGCGAACTAGCTGAGGTTATGGTTTAGAATTGCTGAACTTACAAATTGGAAGTCACATTTAGATTTTAGCTCAACAAACAACGTAGAGGGAGCAGCTACTAACGGCTCAATGTTCCAAAGGATAGCAGATAGGGCACAGTTTGTTATTGCCTATTTTTGGTCTAGTGTTTGATATTCTGTTAGCTGTTTTCAGTAGTCCCAGATTCCTTTTTCAACTTGAGCCTTTTTAAAAGTCTTTTTTGTATGTGTTTGTCTGATATTTCTTTATGATCTCTATTGTGGGTTGGATTTGGGGTTTCTAGATACTTTTGGCTGATTTGTCAACTATAACTTAAAAAAAATGCTAAATTTGGGCAAGCATACTCCAGTCCATCCGTAGAGTGATTATATGTGTGCATGACTTTTTGGCATAAATATTGTGCCATTACACAAAACGTGGACTTTTTTTTGCTAAAAAGTTGCCAAAAAGGTCAAAGATAAGAACAGAGTGAAAACAGCTGCCTTGTCCTCATGAACACTTTCTCCTGAGCTGACGAGATCACTGAAATCATGTAAGCAGGTCATTTTTTGAAGAGCTGAAATTCAGTGGAAATTAGATTTTGCGATTAGGTTAATTTTCATGGCAAGAAATGAGTTTGCACATTTTGGCAATTAATTTGATCTTTATTCATTATAATCTAGAGTTTACACAAATTACCACTAAAAAATCTGAAGCAGTAAACTTTGTGAAAACCAAATTTTGTATCAGTCTGAAAACTTTTGGCCATTAGAAGTACAGTCCTAGGTATACTTAGAAAAACTGCAAAAGGAAACAATGAGGAAAGGAAAAACGTCTAGAGAAAAGTATAGGTGCCTGCTGAAATCAGGATATATAGCAGGAGCACTTCAGAAAATTTCCCAGCATTTATTTGGACTAAAACACATGTTATCTGATAATCTTCTCAAATGGCTAAATAATTTCTTTTTTATTGACGCCTATCCTTCCCAATCCAGTAGTTCATTAGCATACAAGAACACTTATGTTCCAAACCATTTTTCTTGGCTTAAGTTCCAGAGGGCCAGTGGCTACTGTATTGAAGTTGTAGAAAGAAATAAAGATCAAAACTTGAGAGTTAGAAACCAACAAAAGCTACTCCTTTCTTGGTATTGCATACATTTCCATGCCACACTTTAGCAATAGGGAACTCTGTTAGTAATTTAAAATGAACTGCTAGCATGTAAGACTAAAAAACGCATGTAGTGAGTATTAATATGAAATAGATCTTTCTTTTTTACAGCATATGTATTTTCTTGCTGGCCAGTTTTACTTTCACATATAAGAAGACTAAGGCAAAGTTTCAAAGCGAACAGGAATCTTACTGTTGTCCGGTCACCATCAGGAAAAAATGGATTGTCTAGACATGGCAGAACACCCACCTTAATCAGGAGACTTGTGGCTCTGTGGCGCAATGGATAGCACATTGGACTTCTAGCCAATTGATGTGATTCAAAGGTTGTGGGTTCGAGTCCCACCAGAGTTATATTTTGTTGTTCGCGTGATATTACTACTTTGTCTCAGTTGATGTTAGAAAAATGAAAAAAAAAAAAGAAAAATATCAGATCTGGGCTTCATATCAAAGTTCAGAGCATTGTTCTAGGACTAAAACTTCACTAGGGCCTACTTGCTGCTGAAGACTAATAGGACAACTTAATTTTGTTGACTTTTAATATGACTCTTTTTGCATCCAGTTTAGAAATTCTTGATTTATGAATGTTACCAGTACCTGAAAGAGAAATGACATGAACTCTTTAATGCTGAGGTTTATTTTCTGATGTCTCTATCAGAGCGAACTAGCTGAGGTTATGGTTTAGAATTGCTGAACTTACAAATTGGAAGTCACATTTAGATTTTAGCTCAACAAACAACGTAGAGGGAGCAGCTACTAACGGCTCAATGTTCCAAAGGATAGCAGATAGGGCACAGTTTGTTATTGCCTATTTTTGGTCTAGTGTTTGATATTATGTTAGCTGTTTTCAGTAGTCCCAGATTCCTTTTTCAACTTGAGCCTTTTTAAAAGTCTTTTTTGTATGTGTTTGCCTGATATTTCTTTATGATCTCTATTGTGGGTTGGATTTGGGGTTTCTAGATATTTTTGGCTGATTTGTCAACTATAACTTAAAAAAAATGCTAAATTTGGGCAAGCATACTCCAGTCCATCCGTAGAGTGATTATATGTGTGCATGACTTTTTGGCATAAATATTGTGCCATTACGCAAAACGTGGACTTTTTTTTGCTAAAAAGTTGCCAAAAAGGTCAAAGATAAGAACAGAGTGAAAACAGCTGCCTTGTCCTCATGAACACTTTCTCCTGAGCTGACGAGATCACTGAAATCATGTAAGCAGGTCATTTTTTGAAGAGCTGAAATTCAGTGGAAATTAGATTTTGCGATTAGGTTAATTTTCATGGCAAGAAATGAGTTTGCACATGTTGGCAATTAATTTGATCTTTATTCATTATAATCTAGAGTTTACACAAATTACCACTAAAAAAGCTGAAGCAGTAAACTTTGTGAAAACCAAATTTTGTATCAGTCTGAAAACTTTTGGCCATTAGAAGTACAGTCCTAGGTATACTTAGAAAAACTGCAAAAGGAAACAATGAGGAAAGGAAAAACGTCTAGAGAAAAGTATAGGTGCCTGCTGAAATCAGGATATATAGCAGGAGCACTTCAGAAAATTTACCTGCATTTATTTGGACTAAAACACATGTTATCTGATAATCTTCTCAAATGGCTAAATAATTTCTTTTTTATTGACGCCTATCCTTCCCAATCCAGTAGTTCATTAGCATACAAGAACACTTATGTTCCAAACCATTTTTCTTGGCTTAAGTTCCAGAGGGCCAGTGGCTACTGTATTGAAGTTGTAGAAAGAAATAAAGATCAAAACTTGAGAGTTAGAAACCAACAAAAGCTACTCCTTTCTTGGTATTGCATACATTTCCATGCCACACTTTAGCAATAGGGAACTCTGTTAGTAATTTAAAATGAACTGCTAGCATGTAAGACTAAAAAACGCATGTAGTGAGTATTAATATGAAATAGATCTTTCTTTTTTACAGCATATGTATTTTCTTGCTGGCCAGTTTTACTTTCACATATAAGAAGAATAAGGCAAAGTTTCAAAGCAAACAGGAATCTTACTGTTGTCCGGTCACCATCAGGAAAAAATAGATTGTCTAGACATGGCAGAACACCCACCTTAATCAGGAGACTTGTGGCTCTGTGGCGCAATGGATAGCGCATTGGACTTCTAGCCAATTGATGTGATTTAAAGGTTGTGGGTTCGAGTCCCACCAGAGTCATATTTTGTTGTTCGCGTGATATTACTACTTTGTCTCAGTTGATGTTAGAAAAATGAAAAAAAAAAAAGAAAAATATCAGATCTGGGCTTCATATCAAAGTTCAGAGCATTGTTCTAGGACTAAAACTTCACTAGGGCCTACTTGCTACTGAAGACTAATAGGACAACTTAATTTTGTTGACTTTTAATATGACTCTTTTTGCATCCAGTTTAGAAATTCTTGATTTATGAATGTTACCAGTACCTGAAAGAGAAATGACATGAACTCTTTAATGCTGAGGTTTATTTTCTGATGTCTCTATCAGAGCGAACTAGCTGAGGTTATGGTTTAGAATTGCTGAACTTACAAATTGGAAGTCACATTTAGATTTTAGCTCAACAAACAACGTAGAGGGAGCAGCTACTAACGGCTCAATGTTCCAAAGGATAGCAGATAGGGCACAGTTTGTTATTGCCTATTTTTGGTCTAGTGTTTGATATTCTGTTAGCTGTTTTCAGTAGTCCCAGATTCCTTTTTCAACTTGAGCCTTTTTAAAAGTCTTTTTTGTATGTGTTTGTCTGATATTTCTTTATGATCTCTATTGTGGGTTGGATTTGGGGTTTCTAGATACTTTTGGCTGATTTGTCAACTATAACTTAAAAAAAATGCTAAATTTGGGCAAGCATACTCCAGTCCATCCGTAGAGTGATTATATGTGTGCATGACTTTTTGGCATAAATATTGTGCCATTACACAAAACGTGGACTTTTTTTTGCTAAAAAGTTGCCAAAAAGGTCAAAGATAAGAACAGAGTGAAAACAGCTGCCTTGTCCTCATGAACACTTTCTCCTGAGCTGACGAGATCACTGAAATCATGTAAGCAGGTCATTTTTTGAAGAGCTGAAATTCAGTGGAAATTAGATTTTGCGATTAGGTTAATTTTCATGGCAAGAAATGAGTTTGCACATTTTGGCAATTAATTTGATCTTTATTCATTATAATCTAGAGTTTACACAAATTACCACTAAAAAATCTGAAGCAGTAAACTTTGTGAAAACCAAATTTTGTATCAGTCTGAAAACTTTTGGCCATTAGAAGTACAGTCCTAGGTATACTTAGAAAAACTGCAAAAGGAAACAATGAGGAAAGGAAAAACGTCTAGAGAAAAGTATAGGTGCCTGCTGAAATCAGGATATATAGCAGGAGCACTTCAGAAAATTTCCCAGCATTTATTTGGACTAAAACACATGTTATCTGATAATCTTCTCAAATGGCTAAATAATTTCTTTTTTATTGACGCCTATCCTTCCCAATCCAGTAGTTCATTAGCATACAAGAACACTTATGTTCCAAACCATTTTTCTTGGCTTAAGTTCCAGAGGGCCAGTGGCTACTGTATTGAAGTTGTAGAAAGAAATAAAGATCAAAACTTGAGAGTTAGAAACCAACAAAAGCTACTCCTTTCTTGGTATTGCATACATTTCCATGCCACACTTTAGCAATAGGGAACTCTGTTAGTAATTTAAAATGAACTGCTAGCATGTAAGACTAAAAAACGCATGTAGTGAGTATTAATATGAAATAGATCTTTCTTTTTTACAGCATATGTATTTTCTTGCTGGCCAGTTTTACTTTCACATATAAGAAGACTAAGGCAAAGTTTCAAAGCGAACAGGAATCTTACTGTTGTCCGGTCACCATCAGGAAAAAATGGATTGTCTAGACATGGCAGAACACCCACCATAATCAGGAGACTTGTGGCTCTGTGGTGCAATGGATAGCGCATTGGACTTCTAGCCAATTGATGTGATTCAAAGGTTGTGGGTTCAAGTCCCACCAGAGTCATATTTTGTTGTTCGCGTGATATTACTACTTTGTCTCAGTTGATGTTAGAAAAATGAAAAAAAAAAAGAAAAATATCAGATCTGGGCTTCATATCAAAGTTCAGAGCATTGTTCTAGGACTAAAATTTCACTAGGGCCTACTTGCTGCTGAAGACTAATAGGACAACTTCATTTTGTTGACTTTTAAAATGACTTTTTTTGCATCCAGTTTAGAAATTCTTGATTTATGAATGTTACCAGTACCTGAAAGACAAATGACATGAACTCTTTAATGCTGAGGTTTATTTTCTGATGTCTCTATCAGAGCGAACTAGCTGAGGTTATGGTTTAGAATTGCTGAACTTACAAAATGGAAGTCACATTTAGATTTTAGCTCAACAAACAACGTAGAGGGAGCAGCTACTAACGGCTCAATGTTCCAAAGGATAGCAGATAGGGCACAGTTTGTTATTGCCTATTTTTGGTCTAGTGTTTGATATTCTGTTAGCTGTTTTCAGTAGTCCCAGATTCTTTTTTCAACTTGAGCCTTTTTAAAAGTCTTTTTTGTATGTGTTTGCCTGATATTTCTTTATGATCTCTATTGTGGGTTGGATTTGGGGTTTCTAGATATTTTTGGCTGATTTGTCAACTATAACTTAAAAAAAATGCTAAATTTGGGCAAGCATACTCCAGTCCATCCGTAGAGTGATTATATGTGTGCATGACTTTTTGGCATAAATATTGTGCCATTACGCAAAACGTGGACTTTTTTTTGCTAAAAAGTTGCCAAAAAGGTCAAAGATAAGAACAGAGTGAAAACAGCTGCCTTGTCCTCATGAACACTTTCTCCTGAGCTGACGAGATCACTGAAATCATGTAAGCAGGTCATTTTTTGAAGAGCTGAAATTCAGTGGAAGTTAGATTTTGCGATTAGGTTAATTTTCATGGCAAGAAATGAGTTTGCACATTTTGGCAATTCATTTGATCTTTATTCATTATAATCTAGAGTTTACACAAATTACCACTAAAAAAGCTGAAGCAGTAAACTTTGTGAAAACCAAATTTTGTATCAGTCTGAAAACTTTTGGCCATTAGAAGTACAGTCCTAGGTATACTTAGAAAAACTGCAAAAGGAAACAATGAGGAAAGGAAAAACGTCTAGAGAAAAGTATAGGTGCCTGCTGAAATCAGGATATATAGCAGGAGCACTTCAGAAAATTTCCCAGCATTTATTTGGACTAAAACACATGTTATCTGATAATCTTCTCAAATGGCTAAATAATTTCTTTTTTATTGACGCCTATCCTTCCCAATCCAGTAGTTCATTAGCATACAAGAACACTTATGTTCCAAACCATTTTTCTTGGCTTAAGTTCCAGAGGGCCAGTGGCTACTGTATTGAAGTTGTAGAAAGTAATAAAGATCAAAACTTGAGAGTTAAAACCAACAAAACCTACTCCTTTCTTGGAATTGCATACATTTCCATGCCACACTTTAGCAACAGGGAACTCTGTTAGTACTTTAAAATGAACTGCTAGCATGTAAGACTAAAAAACGCATGTAGTGAGTATTAATATGAAATAGATCTTTCTTTTTTACAGCATATGCATTTTCTTGCTGTCCAGTTTTACTTTTACATATAAGAAGACTAAGGCAAAGTTTCAAAGAGAACAGGAATCTTACTGCTATCCAGTCACCATCAGGAAAAAATGGATTGTCTAGACATGGCAGAACACCCACCTTAATCAGGAGACTTGTGGCTCTGTGGCGCAATGGATAGCGCATTGGACTTCTAGCCAATTGATGTGATTCAAAGGTTGTGGGTTCAAGTCCCACCTGAGTCATTTTTTGTTGTTCACGTGATATTACTACTTTGTCTCAGTTGATGTTAGAAAAATGAAAAAAAAAAAGAAAAATATCAGATCTGGGCTTCATATCAAAGTTCAGAGCATTGTTCTAGGACTAAAACTTCACTAGGGCCTACTTGCTGCTGAAGACTAATAGGACAACTTCATTTTGTTGACTTTTAAAATGACTTTTTTTGCATCCAGTTTAGAAATTCTTGATTTATGAATGTTACCAGTACCTGAAAGAGAAATGACATGAACTCTTTAATGCTGAGGTTTATTTTCTGATGTCTCTATCAGAGCGAACTAGCTGAGGTTATGGTTTAGAATTGCTGAACTTACAAATTGGAAGTCACATTTAGATTTTAGCTCAACAAACAACGTAGAGGGAGCAGCTACTAACGGCTCAATGTTCCAAAGGATAGCAGATAGGGCACAGTTTGTTATTGCCTATTTTTGGTCTAGTGTTTGATATTCTGTTAGCTGTTTTCAGTAGTCCCAGATTCCTTTTTCAACTTGAGCCTTTTTAAAAGTCTTTTTTGTATGTGTTTGCCTGATATTTCTTTATGATCTCTATTGTGGGTTGGATTTGGGGTTTCTAGATATTTTTGGCTGATTTGTCAACTATAACTTAAAAAAAATGCTAAATTTGGGCAAGCATACTCCAGTCCATCCGTAGAGTGATTATATGTGTGCATGACTTTTTGGCATAAATATTGTGCCATTACGCAAAACGTGGACTTTTTTTTGCTAAAAAGTTGCCAAAAAGGTCAAAGATAAGAACAGAGTGAAAACAGCTGCCTTGTCCTCATGAACACTTTCTCCTGAGCTGACGAGATCACTGAAATCATGTAAGCAGGTCATTTTTTGAAGAGCTGAAATTCAGTGGAAATTAGATTTTGCGATTAGGTTAATTTTCATGGCAAGAAATGAGTTTGCACATTTTGGCAATTAATTTGATCTTTATTCATTATAATCTAGAGTTTACACAAATTACCACTAAAAAAGCTGAAGCAGTAAACTTTGTGAAAACCAAATTTTGTATCAGTCTGAAAACTTTTGGCCATTAGAAGTACAGTCCTAGGTATACTTAGAAAAACTGCAAAAGGAAACAATGAGGAAAGGAAAAACGTCTAGAGAAAAGTATAGGTGCCTGCTGAAATCAGGATATATAGCAGGAGCACTTCAGAAAATTTCCCAGCATTTATTTGGACTAAAACACATGTTATCTGATAATCTTCTCAAATGGCTAAATAATTTCTTTTTTATTGACGCCTATCCTTCCCAATCCAGTAGTTCATTAGCATACAAGAACACTTATGTTGCAAACCATTTTTCTTGGCTTAAGTTCCAGAGGGCCAGTGGCTACTGTATTGAAGTTGTAGAAAGTAATAAAGATCAAAACTTGAGAGTTAAAACCAACAAAACCTACTCCTTTCTTGGAATTGCATACATTTCCATGCCACACTTTAGCAACAGGGAACTCTGTTAGTACTTTAAAATGAACTGCTAGCATGTAAGACTAAAAAACGCATGTAGTGAGTATTAATATGAAATAGATCTTTCTTTTTTACAGCATATGCATTTTCTTGCTGTCCAGTTTTACTTTTACTAATAAGAAGACTAAGGCAAAGTTTCAAAGAGAACAGGAATCTTACTGCTATCCAGTCACCATCAGGAAAAAATGGATTGTCTAGACATGGCAGAACACCCACCTTAATCAGGAGACTTGTGGCTCTGTGGCGCAATGGATAGCGCATTGGACTTCTAGCAAATTGATGTGATTCAAAGGTTGTGGGTTCGAGTCCCACCAGAGTCATATTTTATTGTTCGCGTGATATTACTACTTTGTCTCAGTTGATGTTAGAAAAATTTTAAAAAAAAAGAAAAATATCAGATCTGGGCTTCATATCAAAGTTCAGAGCATTGTTCTAGGACTAAAACTTCACTAGGGGCTACTTGCTGATGAAGACTAATAGGACAACCTAATTTCGTTGACTTTTAATATGACTCTTTTTGCATCCAGTTTAGAAATTCTTGATTTATGAATGTTACCAGTACCTGAAAGAGAAATGACATGAACTCTTTAATGCTGAGGTTTATTTTCTGATGTCTCTATCAGAGCGAACTAGCTGAGGTTATGGTTTAGAATTGCTGAACTTACAAATTGGAAGTCACATTTAGATTTTAGCTCAACAAACAACGTAGAGGGAGCAGCTACTAACGGCTCAATGTTCCAAAGGATAGCAGATAGGGCACAGTTTGTTATTGCCTATTTTTGGTCTAGTGTTTGATATTCTGTTAGCTGTTTTCAGTAGTCCCAGATTCCTTTTTCAACTTGAGCCTTTTTAAAAGTCTTTTTTGTATGTGTTTGCCTGATATTTCTTTATGATCTCTATTGTGGGTTGGATTTGGGGTTTCTAGATATTTTTGGCTGATTTGTCAACTATAACTTAAAAAAAATGCTAAATTTGGGCAAGCATACTCCAGTCCATCCGTAGAGTGATTATATGTGTGCATGACTTTTTGGCATAAATATTGTGCCATTACGCAAAACGTGGACTTTTTTTTGCTAAAAAGTTGCCAAAAAGGTCAAAGATAAGAACAGAGTGAAAACAGCTGCCTTGTCCTCATGAACACTTTCTCCTGAGCTGACGAGATCACTGAAATCATGTAAGCAGGTCATTTTTTGAAGAGCTGAAATTCAGTGGAAATTAGATTTTGCGATTAGGTTAATTTTCATGGCAAGAAATGAGTTTGCACATTTTGGCAATTAATTTGATCTTTATTCATTATAATCTAGAGTTTACACAAATTACCACTAAAAAAGCTGAAGCAGTAAACTTTGTGAAAACCAAATTTTGTATCAGTCTGAAAACTTTTGGCCATTAGAAGTACAGTCCTAGGTATACTTAGAAAAACTGCAAAAGGAAACAATGAGGAAAGGAAAAACGTCTAGAGAAAAGTATAGGTGCCTGCTGAAATCAGGATATATAGCAGGAGAACTTCAGAAAATTTCTCAGCATTTATTTGGACTAAAACACATGTTATCTGATAATCTTCTCAAATGGCTAAATAATTTCTTTTTTATTGACGCCTATCCTTCCCAATCCAGTAGGTCATTAGCATACAAGAACACTTATGTTCCAAACCATTTTTCTTGGCTTAAGTTCCAGAGGGCCAGTGGCTACTGTATTGAAGTTGTAGAAAGTAATAAAGATCAAAACTTGAGAGTTAAAACCAACAAAACCTACTCCTTTCTTGGAATTGCATACATTTCCATGCCACACTTTAGCAACAGGGAACTCTGTTAGTACTTTAAAATGAACTGCTAGCATGTAAGACTAAAAAACGCATGTAGTGAGTATTAATATGAAATAGATCTTTCTTTTTTACAGCATATGCATTTTCTTGCTGTCCAGTTTTACTTTTACTAATAAGAAGACTAAGGCAAAGTTTCAAAGAGAACAGGAATCTTACTGCTATCCAGTCACCATCAGGAAAAAATGGATTGTCTAGACATGGCAGAACACCCACCTTAATCAGGAGACTTGTGGCTCTGTGGCGCAATGGATAGCGCATTGGACTTCTAGCAAATTGATGTGATTCAAAGGTTGTGGGTTCGAGTCCCACCAGAGTCATATTTTATTGTTCGCGTGATATTACTACTTTGTCTCAGTTGATGTTAGAAAAATTAAAAAAAAAAAGAAAAATATCAGATCTGGGCTTCATATCAAAGTTCAGAGCATTGTTCTAGGACTAAAACTTCACTAGGGCCTACTTGCTGCTGAAGACTAATAGGACAACTTAATTTTGTTGACTTTTAATATGACTCTTTTTGCATCCAGTTTAGAAATTCTTGATTTATGAATGTTACCAGTATCTGAAAGAGAAATGACATGAACTCTTTAATGCTGAGGTTTATTTTCTGATGTCTCTATCAGAGCGAACTAGCTGAGGTTATGGTTTAGAATTGCTGAACTTACAAATTGGAAGTCACATTTAGATTTTAGCTCAACAAACAACGTAGAGGGAGCAGCTACTAACGGCTCAATGTTCCAAAGGATAGCAGATAGGGCACAGTTTGTTATTGCCTATTTTTGGTCTAGTGTTTGATATTCTGTTAGCTGTTTTCAGTAGTCCCAGATTCTTTTTTCAACTTGAGCCTTTTTAAAAGTCTTTTTTGTATGTGTTTGCCTGATATTTCTTTATGATCTCTATTGTGGGTTGGATTTGGGGTTTCTAGATATTTTTGGCTGATTTGTCAACTATAACTTAAAAAAAATGCTAAATTTGGGCAAGCATACTCCAGTCCATCCGTAGAGTGATTATATGTGTGCATGACTTTTTGGCATAAATATTGTGCCATTACGCAAAACGTGGACTTTTTTTTGCTAAAAAGTTGCCAAAAAGGTCAAAGATAAGAACAGAGTGAAAACAGCTGCCTTGTCCTCATGAACACTTTCTCCTGAGCTGACGAGATCACTGAAATCATGTAAGCAGGTCATTTTTTGAAGAGCTGAAATTCAGTGGAAGTTAGATTTTGCGATTAGGTTAATTTTCATGGCAAGAAATGAGTTTGCACATTTTGGCAATTCATTTGATCTTTATTCATTATAATCTAGAGTTTACACAAATTACCACTAAAAAAGCTGAAGCAGTAAACTTTGTGAAAACCAAATTTTGTATCAGTCTGAAAACTTTTGGCCATTAGAAGTACAGTCCTAGGTATACTTAGAAAAACTGCAAAAGGAAACAATGAGGAAAGGAAAAACGTCTAGAGAAAAGTATAGGTGCCTGCTGAAATCAGGATATATAGCAGGAGCACTTCAGAAAATTTCCCAGCATTTATTTGGACTAAAACACATGTTATCTGATAATCTTCTCAAATGGCTAAATAATTTCTTTTTTATTGACGCCTATCCTTCCCAATCCAGTAGTTCATTAGCATACAAGAACACTTATGTTGCAAACCATTTTTCTTGGCTTAAGTTCCAGAGGGCCAGTGGCTACTGTATTGAAGTTGTAGAAAGTAATAAAGATCAAAACTTGAGAGTTAAAACCAACAAAACCTACTCCTTTCTTGGAATTGCATACATTTCCATGCCACACTTTAGCAACAGGGAACTCTGTTAGTACTTTAAAATGAACTGCTAGCATGTAAGACTAAAAAACGCATGTAGTGAGTATTAATATGAAATAGATCTTTCTTTTTTACAGCATATGCATTTTCTTGCTGTCCAGTTTTACTTTTACTAATAAGAAGACTAAGGCAAAGTTTCAAAGAGAACAGGAATCTTACTGCTATCCAGTCACCATCAGGAAAAAATGGATTGTCTAGACATGGCAGAACACCCACCTTAATCAGGAGACTTGTGGCTCTGTGGCGCAATGGATAGCGCATTGGACTTCTAGCAAATTGATGTGATTCAAAGGTTGTGGGTTCGAGTCCCACCAGAGTCATATTTTATTGTTCGCGTGATATTACTACTTTGTCTCAGTTGATGTTAGAAAAATTAAAAAAAAAAAGAAAAATATCAGATCTGGGCTTCATATCAAAGTTCAGAGCATTGTTCTAGGACTAAAACTTCACTAGGGGCTACTTGCTGATGAAGACTAATAGGACAACCTAATTTTGTTGACTTTTAATATGACTCTTTTTGCATCCAGTTTAGAAATTCTTGATTTATGAATGTTACCAGTACCTGAAAGAGAAATGACATGAACTCTTTAATGCTGAGGTTTATTTTCTGATGTCTCTATCAGAGCGAACTAGCTGAGGTTATGGTTTAGAATTGCTGAACTTACAAATTGGAAGTCACATTTAGATTTTAGCTCAACAAACAACGTAGAGGGAGCAGCTACTAACGGCTCAATGTTCCAAAGGATAGCAGATAGGGCACAGTTTGTTATTGCCTATTTTTGGTCTAGTGTTTGATATTCTGTTAGCTGTTTTCAGTAGTCCCAGATTCTTTTTTCAACTTGAGCCTTTTTAAAAGTCTTTTTTGTATGTGTTTGCCTGATATTTCTTTATGATCTCTATTGTGGGTTGGATTTGGGGTTTCTAGATATTTTTGGCTGATTTGTCAACTATAACTTAAAAAAAATGCTAAATTTGGGCAAGCATACTCCAGTCCATCCGTAGAGTGATTATATGTGTGCATGACTTTTTGGCATAAATATTGTGCCATTACGCAAAACGTGGACTTTTTTTTGCTAAAAAGTTGCCAAAAAGGTCAAAGATAAGAACAGAGTGAAAACAGCTGCCTTGTCCTCATGAACACTTTCTCCTGAGCTGACGAGATCACTGAAATCATGTAAGCAGGTCATTTTTTGAAGAGCTGAAATTCAGTGGAAGTTAGATTTTGCGATTAGGTTAATTTTCATGGCAAGAAATGAGTTTGCACATTTTGGCAATTCATTTGATCTTTATTCATTATAATCTAGAGTTTACACAAATTACCACTAAAAAAGCTGAAGCAGTAAACTTTGTGAAAACCAAATTTTGTATCAGTCTGAAAACTTTTGGCCATTAGAAGTACAGTCCTAGGTATACTTAGAAAAACTGCAAAAGGAAACAATGAGGAAAGGAAAAACGTCTAGAGAAAAGTATAGGTGCCTGCTGAAATCAGGATATATAGCAGGAGCACTTCAGAAAATTTCCCAGCATTTATTTGGACTAAAACACATGTTATCTGATAATCTTCTCAAATGGCTAAATAATTTCTTTTTTATTGACGCCTATCCTTCCCAATCCAGTAGTTCATTAGCATACAAGAACACTTATGTTGCAAACCATTTTTCTTGGCTTAAGTTCCAGAGGGCCAGTGGCTACTGTATTGAAGTTGTAGAAAGTAATAAAGATCAAAACTTGAGAGTTAAAACCAACAAAACCTACTCCTTTCTTGGAATTGCATACATTTCCATGCCACACTTTAGCAACAGGGAACTCTGTTAGTACTTTAAAATGAACTGCTAGCATGTAAGATTAAAAAACGCATGTAGTGAGTATTAATATGAAATAGATCTTTCTTTTTTACAGCATATGCATTTTCTTGCTGTCCAGTTTTACTTTTACTAATAAGAAGACTAAGGCAAAGTTTCAAAGAGAACAGGAATCTTACTGCTATCCAGTCACCATCAGGAAAAAATGGATTGTCTAGACATGGCAGAACACCCACCTTAATCAGGAGACTTGTGGCTCTGTGGCGCAATGGATAGCGCATTGGACTTCTAGCAAATTGATGTGATTCAAAGGTTGTGGGTTCGAGTCCCACCAGAGTCATATTTTATTGTTCGCGTGATATTACTACTTTGTCTCAGTTGATGTTAGAAAAATGAAAAAAAAAAAGAAAAATATCAGATCTGGGCTTCATATCAAAGTTCAGAGCATTGTTCTAGGACTAAAACTTCACTAGGGCCTACTTGCTGCTGAAGACTAATAGGACAACTTAATTTTGTTGACTTTTAATATGACTCTTTTTTCATCCAGTTTAGAAATTCTTGATTTATGAATGTTACCAGTACCTGAAAGAGAAATGACATGAACTCTTTAATGCTGAGGTTTATTTTCTGATGTCTCTATCAGAGCGAACTAGCTGAGGTTATGGTTTAGAATTGCTGAACTTACAAATTGGAAGTCACATTTAGATTTTAGCTCAACAAACAACGTAGAGGGAGCAGCTACTAACGGCTCAATGTTCCAAAAGATAGCAGATAGGGCACAGTTTGTTATTGCCTATTTTTGGTCTAGTGTTTGATATTCTGTTAGCTGTTTTCAGTAGTCCCAGATTCCTTTTTCAACTTGAGCCTTTTTAAAAGTCTTTTTTGTATGTGTTTGCCTGATATTTCTTTATGATCTCTATTGTGGGTTGGATTTGGGGTTTCTAGATATTTTTGGCTGATTTGTCAACTATAACTTAAAAAAAATGCTAAATTTGGGCAAGCATACTCCAGTCCATCCGTAGAGTGATTATATGTGTGCATGACTTTTTGGCATAAATATTGTGCCATTACGCAAAACGTGGACTTTTTTTTGCTAAAAAGTTGCCAAAAAGGTCAAAGATAAGAACAGAGTGAAAACAGCTGCCTTGTCCTCATGAACACTTTCTCCTGAGCTGACGAGATCACTGAAATCATGTAAGCAGGTCATTTTTTGAAGAGCTGAAATTCAGTGGAAGTTAGATTTTGCGATTAGGTTAATTTTCATGGCAAGAAATGAGTTTGCACATTTTGGCAATTCATTTGATCTTTATTCATTATAATCTAGAGTTTACACAAATTACCACTAAAAAAGCTGAAGCAGTAAACTTTGTGAAAACCAAATTTTGTATCAGTCTGAAAACTTTTGGCCATTAGAAGTACAGTCCTAGGTATACTTAGAAAAACTGCAAAAGGAAACAATGAGGAAAGGAAAAACGTCTAGAGAAAAGTATAGGTGCCTGCTGAAATCAGGATATATAGCAGGAGCACTTCAGAAAATTTCCCAGCATTTATTTGGACTAAAACACATGTTATCTGATAATCTTCTCAAATGGCTAAATAATTTCTTTTTTATTGACGCCTATCCTTCCCAATCCAGTAGTTCATTAGCATACAAGAACACTTATGTTGCAAACCATTTTTATTGGCTTAAGTTCCAGAGGGCCAGTGGCTACTGTATTGAAGTTGTAGAAAGTAATAAAGATCAAAACTTGAGAGTTAAAACCAACAAAACCTACTCCTTTCTTGGAATTGCATACATTTCCATGCCACACTTTAGCAACAGGGAACTCTGTTAGTACTTTAAAATGAACTGCTTGCATGTAAGACTAAAAAACGCATGTAGTGAGTATTAATATGAAATAGATCTTTCTTTTTTACAGCATATGTATTTTCTTGCTGGCCAGTTTTACTTTCACATATAAGAAGACTAAGGCAAAGTTTCAAAGCGAACAGGAATCTTACTGTTGTCCGGTCACCATCAGGAAAAAATGGATTGTCTAGACATGGCAGAACACCCACCTTAATCAGGAGACTTGTGGCTCTGTGGCGCAATGGATAGCGCATTGGACTTCTAGCCAATTGATGTGATTCAAAGGTTGTGGGTTCGAGTCCCACCAGAGTCATATTTTGTTGTTCGCGTGATATTACTACTTTGTCTCAGTTGATGTTAGAAAAATGAAAAAAAAAAAAGAAAAATATCAGATCTGGGCTTCATATCAAAGTTCAGAGCATTGTTCTAGGACTAAAACTTCACTAGGGCCTACTTGCTGCTTAAGACTAATAGGACAACTTAATTTTGTTGACTTTTAATATGACTCTTTTTGCATCCAGTTTAGAAATTCTTGATTTATGAATGTTACCAGTACCTGAAAGAGAAATGACATGAACTCTTTAATGCTGAGGTTTATTTTCTGATGTCTCTATCAGAGCGAACTAGCTGAGGTTATGGTTTAGAATTGCTGAACTTACAAATTGGAAGTCACATTTAGATTTTAGCTCAACAAACAACGTAGAGGGAGCAGCTACTAACGGCTCAATGTTCCAAAGGATAGCAGATAGGGCACAGTTTGTTATTGCCTATTTTTGGTCTAGTGTTTGATATTCTGTTAGCTGTTTTCAGTAGTGCCAGATTCCTTTTTCAACTTGAGCCTTTTTAAAAGTCTTTTTTGTATGTGTTTGCCTGATATTTCTTTATGATCTCTATTGTGGGTTGGATTTGGGGTTTCTAGATATTTTTGGCTGATTTGTCAACTATAACTTAAAAAAAATGCTAAATTTGGGCAAGCATACTCCAGTCCATCCGTAGAGTGATTATATGTGTGCATGACTTTTTGGCATAAATATTGTGCCATTACGCAAAACGTGGACTTTTTTTTGCTAAAAAGTTGCCAAAAAGGTCAAAGATAAGAACAGAGTGAAAACAGCTGCCTTGTCCTCATGAACACTTTCTCCTGAGCTGACGAGATCACTGAAATCATGTAAGCAGGTCATTTTTTGAAGAGCTGAAATTCAGTGGAAATTAGATTTTGCGATTAGGTTAATTTTCATGGCAAGAAATGAGTTTGCACATTTTGGCAATTAATTTGATCTTTATTCATTATAATCTAGAGTTTACACAAATTACCACTAAAAAAGCTGAAGCAGTAAACTTTGTGAAAACCAAATTTTGTATCAGTCTGAAAACTTTTGGCCATTAGAAGTACAGTCCTAGGTATACTTAGAAAAACTGCAAAAGGAAACAATGAGGAAAGGAAAAACGTCTAGAGAAAAGTATAGGTGCCTGCTGAAATCAGGATATATAGCAGGAGCACTTCAGAAAATTTCCCAGCATTTATTTGGACTAAAACACATGTTATCTGATAATCTTCTCAAATGGCTAAATAATTTCTTTTTTATTGACGCCTATCCTTCCCAATCCAGTAGTTCATTAGCATACAAGAACACTTATGTTCCAAACCATTTTTCTTGGCTTAAGTTCCAGAGGGCCAGTGGCTACTGTATTGAAGTTGTAGAAAGTAATAAAGATCAAAACTTGAGAGTTAAAACCAACAAAACCTACTCCTTTCTTGGAATTGCATACATTTCCATGCCACACTTTAGCAACAGGGAACTCTGTTAGTACTTTAAAATGAACTGCTAGCATGTAAGACTAAAAAACGCATGTAGTGAGTATTAATATGAAATAGATCTTTCTTTTTTACAGCATATGCATTTTCTTGCTGTCCAGTTTTACTTTTACTAATAAGAAGACTAAGGCAAAGTTTCAAAGAGAACAGGAATCTTACTGCTATCCAGTCACCATCAGGAAAAAATGGATTGTCTAGACATGGCAGAACACCCACCTTAATCAGGAGACTTGTGGCTCTGTGGCGCAATGGATAGCGCATTGGACTTCTAGCAAATTGATGTGATTCAAAGGTTGTGGGTTCGAGTCCCACCAGAGTCATATTTTATTGTTCGCGTGATATTACTACTTTGTCTCAGTTGATGTTAGAAAAATGAAAAAAAAAAAGAAAAATATCAGATCTGGGCTTCATATCAAAGTTCAGAGCATTGTTCTAGGACTAAAACTTCACTAGGGCCTACTTGCTGCTGAAGACTAATAGGACAACTTAATTTTGTTGACTTTTAATATGACTCTTTTTGCATCCAGTTTAGAAATTCTTGATTTATGAATGTTACCAGTACCTGAAAGAGAAATGACATGAACTCTTTAATGCTGAGGTTTATTTTCTGATGTCTCTATCAGAGCGAACTAGCTGAGGTTATGGTTTAGAATTGCTGAACTTACAAATTGGAAGTCACATTTAGATTTTAGCTCAACAAACAACGTAGAGGGAGCAGCTACTAACGGCTCAATGTTCCAAAGGATAGCAGATAGGGCACAGTTTGTTATTGCCTATTTTTGGTCTAGTGTTTGATATTCTGTTAGCTGTTTTCAGTAGTGCCAGATTCCTTTTTCAACTTGAGCCTTTTTAAAAGTCTTTTTTGTATGTGTTTGCCTGATATTTCTTTATGATCTCTATTGTGGGTTGGATTTGGGGTTTCTAGATATTTTTGGCTGATTTGTCAACTATAACTTAAAAAAAATGCTAAATTTGGGCAAGCATACTCCAGTCCATCCGTAGAGTGATTATATGTGTGCATGACTTTTTGGCATAAATATTGTGCCATTACGCAAAACGTGGACTTTTTTTTGCTAAAAAGTTGCCAAAAAGGTCAAAGATAAGAACAGAGTGAAAACAGCTGCCTTGTCCTCATGAACACTTTCTCCTGAGCTGACGAGATCACTGAAATCATGTAAGCAGGTCATTTTTTGAAGAGCTGAAATTCAGTGGAAATTAGATTTTGCGATTAGGTTAATTTTCATGGCAAGAAATGAGTTTGCACATGTTGGCAATTAATTTGCTCTTTATTCATTATAATCTAGAGTTTACACAAATTACCACTAAAAAAGCTGAAGCAGTAAACTTTGTGAAAACCAAATTTTGTATCAGTCTGAAAACTTTTGGCCATTAGAAGTACAGTCCTAGGTATACTTAGAAAAACTGCAAAAGGAAACAATGAGGAAAGGAAAAACATCTGGAGAAAAGTATAGGTGCCTGCTGAAATCAGGATATATAGCAGGAGCACTTCAGAAAATTTCCCAGCATTTATTTGGACTAAAACACATGTTATCTGATAATCTTCTCAAATGGCTAAATAATTTCTTTTTTATTGACGCCTCTCCTTCCCAATCCAGTAGTTCATTAGCATACAAGAACACTTATGTTCCAAACCATTTTTCTTGGCTTAAGTTCCAGAGGGCCAGTGGCTACTGTATTGAAGTTGTAGAAAGTAATAAAGATCAAAACTTGAGAGTTAAAACCAACAAAACCTACTCCTTTCTTGGAATTGCATACATTTCCATGCCACACTTTAGCAACAGGGAACTCTGTTAGTACTTTAAAATGAACTGCTAGCATGTAAGACTAAAAAACGCATGTAGTGAGTATTAATATGAAATAGATCTTTCTTTTTTACAGCATATGCATTTTCTTGCTGTCCAGTTTTACTTTTACTAATAAGAAGACTAAGGCAAAGTTTCAAAGAGAACAGGAATCTTACTGCTATCCAGTCACCATCAGGAAAAAATGGATTGTCTAGACATGGCAGAACACCCACCTTAATCAGGAGACTTGTGGCTCTGTGGCGCAATGGATAGCACATTGGACTTCTAGCAAATTGATGTGATTCAAAGGTTGTGGGTTCAAGTCCCACCAGAGTCATATTTTATTGTTCGCGTGATATTACTACTTTGTCTCAGTTGATGTTAGAAAAATGAAAAAAAAAAAGAAAAATATCAGATCTGGGCTTCATATCAAAGTTCAGAGCATTGTTCTAGGACTAAAACTTCACTAGGGCCTACTTGCTGCTGAAGACTAATAGGACAACTTAATTTTGTTGACTTTTAATATGACTCTTTTTGCATCCAGTTTAGAAATTCTTGATTTATGAATGTTACCAGTACCTGAAAGAGAAATGACATGAACTCTTTAATGCTGAGGTTTATTTTCTGATGTCTCTATCAGAGCGAACTAGCTGAGGTTATGGTTTAGAATTGCTGAACTTACAAATTGGAAGTCACGTTTAGATTTTAGCTCAACAAACAACGTAGAGGGAGCAGCTACTAACGGCTCAATGTTCCAAAGGATAGCAGATAGGGCACAGTTTGTTATTGCCTATTTTTGGTCTAGTGTTTGATATTCTGTTAGCTGTTTTCAGTAGTGCCAGATTCCTTTTTCAACTTGAGCCTTTTTAAAAGTCTTTTTTGTATGTGTTTGCCTGATATTTCTTTATGATCTCTATTGTGGGTTGGATTTGGGGTTTCTAGATATTTTTGGCTGATTTGTCAACTATAACTTAAAAAAAATGCTAAATTTGGGCAAGCATACTCCAGTCCATCCGTAGAGTGATTATATGTGTGCATGACTTTTTGGCATAAATATTGTGCCATTACGCAAAACGTGGACTTTTTTTTGCTAAAAAGTTGCCAAAAAGGTCAAAGATAAGAACAGAGTGAAAACAGCTGCCTTGTCCTCATGAACACTTTCTCCTGAGCTGACGAGATCACTGAAATCATGTAAGCAGGTCATTTTTTGAAGAGCTGAAATTCAGTGGAAATTAGATTTTGCGATTAGGTTAATTTTCATGGCAAGAAATGAGTTTGCACATGTTGGCAATTAATTTGCTCTTTATTCATTATAATCTAGAGTTTACACAAATTACCACTAAAAAAGCTGAAGCAGTAAACTTTGTGAAAACCAAATTTTGTATCAGTCTGAAAACTTTTGGCCATTAGAAGTACAGTCCTAGGTATACTTAGAAAAACTGCAAAAGGAAACAATGAGGAAAGGAAAAACATCTGGAGAAAAGTATAGGTGCCTGCTGAAATCAGGATATATAGCAGGAGCACTTCAGAAAATTTCCCAGCATTTATTTGGACTAAAACACATGTTATCTGATAATCTTCTCAAATGGCTAAATAATTTCTTTTTTATTGACGCCTCTCCTTCCCAATCCAGTAGTTCATTAGCATACAAGAACACTTATGTTCCAAACCATTTTTCTTGGCTTAAGTTCCAGAGGGCCAGTGGCTACTGTATTGAAGTTGTAGAAAGTAATAAAGATCAAAACTTGAGAGTTAAAACCAACAAAACCTACTCCTTTCTTGGAATTGCATACATTTCCATGCCACACTTTAGCAACAGGGAACTCTGTTAGTACTTTAAAATGAACTGCTAGCATGTAAGACTAAAAAACGCATGTAGTGAGTATTAATATGAAATAGATCTTTCTTTTTTACAGCATATGCATTTTCTTGCTGTCCAGTTTTACTTTTACTAATAAGAAGACTAAGGCAAAGTTTCAAAGAGAACAGGAATCTTACTGCTATCCAGTCACCATCAGGAAAAAATGGATTGTCTAGACATGGCAGAACACCCACCTTAATCAGGAGACTTGTGGCTCTGTGGCGCAATGGATAGCACATTGGACTTCTAGCAAATTGATGTGATTCAAAGGTTGTGGGTTCAAGTCCCACCAGAGTCATATTTTATTGTTCGCGTGATATTACTACTTTGTCTCAGTTGATGTTAGAAAAATGAAAAAAAAAAAGAAAAATATCAGATCTGGGCTTCATATCAAAGTTCAGAGCATTGTTCTAGGACTAAAACTTCACTAGGGCCTACTTGCTGCTGAAGACTAATAGGACAACTTAATTTTGTTGACTTTTAATATGACTCTTTTTGCATCCAGTTTAGAAATTCTTGATTTATGAATGTTACCAGTACCTGAAAGAGAAATGACATGAACTCTTTAATGCTGAGGTTTATTTTCTGATGTCTCTATCAGAGCGAACTAGCTGAGGTTATGGTTTAGAATTGCTGAACTTACAAATTGGAAGTCACGTTTAGATTTTAGCTCAACAAACAACGTAGAGGGAGCAGCTACTAACGGCTCAATGTTCCAAAGGATAGCAGATAGGGCACAGTTTGTTATTGCCTATTTTTGGTCTAGTGTTTGATATTCTGTTAGCTGTTTTCAGTAGTCCCAGATTCTTTTTTCAACTTGAGCCTTTTTAAAAGTCTTTTTTGTATGTGTTTGCCTGATATTTCTTTATGATCTCTATTGTGGGTTGGATTTGGGGTTTCTAGATATTTTTGGCTGATTTGTCAACTATAACTTAAAAAAAATGCTAAATTTGGGCAAGCATACTCCAGTCCATCCGTAGAGTGATTATATGTGTGCATGACTTTTTGGCATAAATATTGTGCCATTACGCAAAACGTGGACTTTTTTTTGCTAAAAAGTTGCCAAAAAGGTCAAAGATAAGAACAGAGTGAAAACAGCTGCCTTGTCCTCATGAACACTTTCTCCTGAGCTGACGAGATCACTGAAATCATGTAAGCAGGTCATTTTTTGAAGAGCTGAAATTCAGTGGAAATTAGATTTTGCGAATAGGTTAATTTTCATGGCAAGAAATGAGTTTGCACATTTTGGCAATTAATTTGATCTTTATTCATTATAATCTAGAGTTTACACAAATTACCACTAAAAAATCTGAAGCAGTAAACTTTGTGAAAACCAAATTTTGTATCAGTCTGAAAACTTTTGGCCATTAGAAGTACAGTCCTAGGTATACTTAGAAAAACTGCAAAAGGAAACAATGAGGAAAGGAAAAACGTCTAGAGAAAAGTATAGGTGCCTGCTGAAATCAGGATATATAGCAGGAGCACTTCAGAAAATTTCCCAGCATTTATTTGGACTAAAACACATGTTATCTGATAATCTTCTCAAATGGCTAAATAATTTCTTTTTTATTGACGCCTATCCTTCCCAATCCAGTAGTTCATTAGCATACAAGAACACTTATGTTCCAAACCATTTTTCTTGGCTTAAGTTCCAGAGGGCCAGTGGCTACTGTATTGAAGTTGTAGAAAGTAATAAAGATCAAAACTTGAGAGTTAAAACCAACAAAACCTACTCCTTTCTTGGAATTGCATACATTTCCATGCCACACTTTAGCAACAGGGAACTCTGTTAGTACTTTAAAATGAACTGCTAGCATGTAAGACTAAAAAACGCATGTAGTGAGTATTAATATGAAATAGATCTTTCTTTTTTACAGCATATGCATTTTCTTGCTGTCCAGTTTTACTTTTACTAATAAGAAGACTAAGGCAAAGTTTCAAAGAGAACAGGAATCTTACTGCTATCCAGTCACCATCAGGAAAAAATGGATTGTCTAGACATGGCAGAACACCCACCTTAATCAGGAGACTTGTGGCTCTGTGGCGCAATGGATAGCGCATTGGACTTCTAGCAAATTGATGTGATTCAAAGGTTGTGGGTTCGAGTCCCACCAGAGTCATATTTTATTGTTCGCGTGATATTACTACTTTGTCTCAGTTGATGTTAGAAAAATGAAAAAAAAAAAGAAAAATATCAGATCTGGGCTTCATATCAAAGTTCAGAGCATTGTTCTAGGACTAAAACTTCACTAGGGCCTACTTGCTGCTGAAGACTAATAGGACAACTTAATTTTGTTGACTTTTAATATGACTCTTTTTGCATCCAGTTTAGAAATTCTTGATTTATGAATGTTACCAGTACCTGAAAGAGAAATGACATGAACTCTTTAATGCTGAGGTTTATTTTCTGATGTCTCTATCAGAGCGAACTAGCTGAGGTTATGGTTTAGAATTGCTGAACTTACAAATTGGAAGTCACGTTTAGATTTTAGCTCAACAAACAACGTAGAGGGAGCAGCTACTAACGGCTCAATGTTCCAAAGGATAGCAGATAGGGCACAGTTTGTTATTGCCTATTTTTGGTCTAGTGTTTGATATTCTGTTAGCTGTTTTCAGTAGTCCCAGATTCTTTTTTCAACTTGAGCCTTTTTAAAAGTCTTTTTTGTATGTGTTTGCCTGATATTTCTTTATGATCTCTATTGTGGGTTGGATTTGGGGTTTCTAGATATTTTTGGCTGATTTGTCAACTATAACTTAAAAAAAATGCTAAATTTGGGCAAGCATACTCCAGTCCATCCGTAGAGTGATTATATGTGTGCATGACTTTTTGGCATAAATATTGTGCCATTACGCAAAACGTGGACTTTTTTTTGCTAAAAAGTTGCCAAAAAGGTCAAAGATAAGAACAGAGTGAAAACAGCTGCCTTGTCCTCATGAACACTTTCTCCTGAGCTGACGAGATCACTGAAATCATGTAAGCAGGTCATTTTTTGAAGAGCTGAAATTCAGTGGAAATTAGATTTTGCGAATAGGTTAATTTTCATGGCAAGAAATGAGTTTGCACATTTTGGCAATTAATTTGATCTTTATTCATTATAATCTAGAGTTTACACAAATTACCACTAAAAAATCTGAAGCAGTAAACTTTGTGAAAACCAAATTTTGTATCAGTCTGAAAACTTTTGGCCATTAGAAGTACAGTCCTAGGTATACTTAGAAAAACTGCAAAAGGAAACAATGAGGAAAGGAAAAACGTCTAGAGAAAAGTATAGGTGCCTGCTGAAATCAGGATATATAGCAGGAGCACTTCAGAAAATTTCCCAGCATTTATTTGGACTAAAACACATGTTATCTGATAATCTTCTCAAATGGCTAAATAATTTCTTTTTTATTGACGCCTATCCTTCCCAATCCAGTAGTTCATTAGCATACAAGAACACTTATGTTCCAAACCATTTTTCTTGGCTTAAGTTCCAGAGGGCCAGTGGCTACTGTATTGAAGTTGTAGAAAGAAATAAAGATCAAAACTTGAGAGTTAGAAACCAACAAAAGCTACTCCTTTCTTGGTATTGCATACATTTCCATGCCACACTTTAGCAATAGGGAACTCTGTTAGTAATTTAAAATGAACTGCTAGCATGTAAGACTAAAAAACGCATGTAGTGAGTATTAATATGAAATAGATCTTTCTTTTTTACAGCATATGTATTTTCTTGCTGGCCAGTTTTACTTTCACATATAAGAAGACTAAGGCAAAGTTTCAAAGCGAACAGGAATCTTACTGTTGTCCGGTCACCATCAGGAAAAAATGGATTGTCTAGACATGGCAGAACACCCACCTTAATCAGGAGACTTGTGGCTCTGTGGCGCAATGGATAGCGCATTGGACTTCTAGCCAATTGATGTGATTCAAAGGTTGTGGGTTCGAGTCCCACCAGAGTCATATTTTGTTGTTCGCGTGATATTACTACTTTGTCTCAGTTGATGTTAGAAAAATGAAAAAAAAAAAAGAAAAATATCAGATCTGGGCTTCATATCAAAGTTCAGAGCATTGTTCTAGGACTAAAACTTCACTAGGGCCTACTTGCTGCTGAAGACTAATAGGACAACTTAATTTTGTTGACTTTTAATATGACTCTTTTTGCATCCAGTTTAGAAATTCTTGATTTATGAATGTTACCAGTACCTGAAAGAGAAATGACATGAACTCTTTAATGCTGAGGTTTATTTTCTGATGTCTCTATCAGAGCGAACTAGCTGAGGTTATGGTTTAGAATTGCTGAACTTACAAATTGGAAGTCACATTTAGATTTTAGCTCAACAAACAACGTAGAGGGAGCAGCTACTAACGGCTCAATGTTCCAAAGGATAGCAGATAGGGCACAGTTTGTTATTGCCTATTTTTGGTCTAGTGTTTGATATTCTGTTAGCTGTTTTCAGTAGTGCCAGATTCCTTTTTCAACTTGAGCCTTTTTAAAAGTCTTTTTTGTATGTGTTTGCCTGATATTTCTTTATGATCTCTATTGTGGGTTGGATTTGGGGTTTCTAGATATTTTTGGCTGATTTGTCAACTATAACTTAAAAAAAAATGCTAAATTTGGGCAAGCATACTCCAGTCCATCCGTAGAGTGATTATATGTGTGCATGACTTTTTGGCATAAATATTGTGCCATTACGCAAAACGTGGACTTTTTTTTGCTAAAAAGTTGCCAAAAAGGTCAAAGATAAGAACAGAGTGAAAACAGCTGCCTTGTCCTCATGAACACTTTCTCCTGAGCTGATGAGATCACTGAAATCATGTAAGCAGGTCATTTTTTGAAGAGCTGAAATTCAGTGGAAATTAGATTTTGCGATTAGGTTAATTTTCATGGCAAGAAATGAGTTTGCACATTTTGGCAATTAATTTGATCTTTATTCATTATAATCTAGAGTTTACACAAATTACCACTAAAAAAGCTGAAGCAGTAAACTTTGTGAAAACCAAATTCTGTATCAGTCTGAAAACTTTTTGCCATTAGAAGTACAGTCCTAGGTATACTTAGAAAAACTGCAAAAGGAAACAATGAGGAAAGGAAAAACGTCTAGAGAAAAGTATAGGTGCCTGCTGAAATCAGGATATATAGCAGGAGCACTTCAGAAAATTTCCCAGCATTTATTTGGACTAAAACACATGTTATCTGATAATCTTCTCAAATGGCTAAATAATTTCTTTTTTATTGACGCCTATCCTTCCCAATCCAGTAGTTCATTAGCATACAAGAACACTTATGTTCCAAACCATTTTTCTTGGCTTAAGTTCCAGAGGGCCAGTGGCTACTGTATTGAAGTTGTAGAAAGTAATAAAGATCAAAACTTGAGAGTTAAAACCAACAAAACCTACTCCTTTCTTGGAATTGCATACATTTCCATGCCACACTTTAGCAACAGGGAACTCTGTTAGTACTTTAAAATGAACTGCTAGCATGTAAGACTAAAAAACGCATGTAGTGAGTATTAATATGAAATAGATCTTTCTTTTTTACAGCATATGCATTTTCTTGCTGTCCAGTTTTACTTTTACTAATAAGAAGACTAAGGCAAAGTTTCAAAGAGAACAGGAATCTTACTGCTATCCAGTCACCATCAGGAAAAAATGGATTGTCTAGACATGGCAGAACACCCACCTTAATCAGGAGACTTGTGGCTCTGTGGCGCAATGGATAGCGCATTGGACTTCTAGCAAATTGATGTGATTCAAAGGTTGTGGGTTCGAGTCCCACCAGAGTCATATTTTATTGTTCGCGTGATATTACTACTTTGTCTCAGTTGATGTTAGAAAAAAGAAAAAAAAAAGAAAAATATCAGATCTGGGCTTCATATCAAAGTTCAGAGCATTGTTCTAGGACTAAAACTTCACTAGGGCCTACTTGCTACTGAAGACTAATAGGACAACTTAATTTTGTTGACTTTTAATATGACTCTTTTTAAATCCAGTTTAGAAATTCTTGATTTATGAATGTTACCAGTACCTGAAAGAGAAATGACATGAACTCTTTAATGCTGAGGTTTATTTTCTGATGTCTCTATCAGAGCGAACTAGCTGAGGTTATGGTTTAGAATTGCTGAACTTACAAATTGGAAGTCACATTTAGATTTTAGCTCAACAAACAACGTAGAGGGAGCAGCTACTAACGGCTCAATGTTCCAAAGGATAGCAGATAGGGCACAGTTTGTTATTGCCTATTTTTGGTCTAGTGTTTTATATTCTGTTAGCTGTTTTCAGTAGTGCCAGATTCCATTTTCAACTTGAGCCTTTTTAAAAGTCTTTTTTGTATGTGTTTGCCTGATATTTCTTTATGATCTCTATTGTGGGTTGGATTTGGGGTTTCTAGATATTTTTGGCTGATTTGTCAACTATAACTTAAAAAAAATGCTAAATTTGGGCAAGCATACTCCAGTCCATCCGTAGAGTGATTATATATGTGCATGACTTTTTGGCATAAATATTGTGCCATTACGCAAAACGTGGACTTTTTTTTGCTAAAAAGTTGCCAAAAAGGTCAAAGATAAGAACAGAGTGAAAACAGCTGCCTTGTCCTCATGAACACTTTCTCCTGAGCTGACGAGATCACTGAAATCATGTAAGCAGGTCATTTTTTGAAGAGCTGAAATTCAGTGGAAATTAGATTTTGCGATTAGGTTAATTTTCATGGCAAGAAATGAGTTTGCACATTTTGGCAATTAATTTGATCTTTATTCATTATAATCTAGAGTTTACAAAAATTACCACTAAAAAATCTGAAGCAGTAAACTTTGTGAAAACCAAATTTTGTATCAGTCTGAAAACTTTTGGCCATTAGAAGTACAGTCCTAGGTATACTTAGAAAAACTGCAAAAGGAAACAATGAGGAAAGGAAAAACGTCTAGAGAAAAGTATAGGTGCCTGCTGAAATCAGGATATATAGCAGGAGCACTTCAGAAAATTTCCCAGCATTTATTTGGACTAAAACCATGTTATCTGATAATCTTCTCAAATGGCTAAATAATTTATTTTTTATTGACGCCTATCCTTCTCAATCCAGTAGTTCATTAGCATACAAGAACACTTATGTTCCAAACCATTTTTCTTGGCTTAAGTTCCAGAGGGCCAGTGGCTACTGTATTGAAGTTGTAGAAAGTAATAAAGATCAAAACTTGAGAGTTAAAACCAACAAAACCTACTCCTTTCTTGGAATTGCATACATTTCCATGCCACACTTTAGCAACAGGGAACGCTGTTAGTACTTTAAAATGAACTGCTAGCATGTAAGACTAAAAAACGCATGTAGTGAGTATTAATATGAAATAGATCTTTCTTTTTTACAGCATATGCATTTTCTTGCTGTCCAGTTTTACTTTTACTAATAAGAAGACTAAGGCAAAGTTTCAAAGAGAACAGGAATCTTACTGCTATCCAGTCACCATCAGGAAAAAATGGATTGTCTAGACATGGCAGAACACCCACCTTAATCAGGAGACTTGTGGCTCTGTGGCGCAATGGATAGCGCATTGGACTTCTAGCAAATTGATGTGGTTCAAAGGTTGTGGGTTCGAGTCCCATCAGAGTCATATTTTATTGTTCGCGTGATATTACTACTTTGTCTCAGTTGATGTTAGAAAAATGAAAAAAAAAAAGAAAAATATCAGATCTGGGCTTCATATCAAAGTTCAGAGCATTGTTCTAGGACTAAAACTTCACTAGGGCCTACTTGCTGCTGAAGACTAATAGGACAACTTAATTTTGTTGACTTTTAATATGACTCTTTTTGCATCCAGTTTAGAAATTCTTGATTTATGAATGTTACCAGTACCTGAAAGAGAAATGACATGAACTCTTTAATGCTGAGGTTTATTTTCTGATGTCTCTATCAGAGCGAACTGGCTGAGGTTATGGTTTAGAATTGCTGAACTTACAAATTGGAAGTCACATTTAGATTTTAGCTCAACAAACAACGTAGAGGGAGCAGCTACTAACGGCTCAATGTTCCAAAGGATAGCAGATAGGGCACAGTTTGTTATTGCCTATTTTTGGTCTAGTGTTTGATATTCTGTTAGCTGTTTTCAGTAGTCCCAGATTCTTTTTTCAACTTGAGCCTTTTTAAAAGTCTTTTTTGTATGTGTTTGCCTGATATTTCTTTATGATCTCTATTGTGGGTTGGATTTGGGGTTTCTAGATATTTTTGGCTGATTTGTCAACTATAACTTAAAAAAAATGCTAAATTTGGGCAAGCATACTCCAGTCCATCCGTAGAGTGATTATATGTGTGCATGACTTTTTGGCATAAATATTGTGCCATTACGCAAAACGTGGACTTTTTTTTGCTAAAAAGTTGCCAAAAAGGTCAAAGATAAGAACAGAGTGAAAACAGCTGCCTTGTCCTCATGAACACTTTCTCCTGAGCTGACGAGATCACTGAAATCATGTAAGCAGGTCATTTTTTGAAGAGCTGAAATTCAGTGGAAATTAGATTTTGCGATTAGGTTAATTTTCATGGCAAGAAATGAGTTTGCACATTTTGGCAATTAATTTGATCTTTATTCATTATAATCTAGAGTTTACACAAATTACCACTAAAAAATCTGAAGCAGTAAACTTTGTGAAAACCAAATTTTGTATCAGTCTGAAAACTTTTGGCCATTAGAAGTACAGTCCTAGGTATACTTAGAAAAACTGCAAAAGGAAACAATGAGGAAAGGAAAAACGTCTAGAGAAAAGTATAGGTGCCTGCTGAAATCAGGATATATAGCAGGAGCACTTCAGAAAATTTCCCAGCATTTATTTGGACTAAAACCATGTTATCTGATAATCTTCTCAAATGGCTAAATAATTTATTTTTTATTGACGCCTATCCTTCTCAATCCAGTAGTTCATTAGCATACAAGAACACTTATGTTCCAAACCATTTTTCTTGGCTTAAGTTCCAGAGGGCCAGTGGCTACTGTATTGAAGTTGTAGAAAGTAATAAAGATCAAAACTTGAGAGTTAAAACCAACAAAACCTACTCCTTTCTTGGAATTGCATACATTTCCATGCCACACTTTAGCAACAGGGAACGCTGTTAGTACTTTAAAATGAACTGCTAGCATGTAAGACTAAAAAACGCATGTAGTGAGTATTAATATGAAATAGATCTTTCTTTTTTACAGCATATGCATTTTCTTGCTGTCCAGTTTTACTTTTACTAATAAGAAGACTAAGGCAAAGTTTCAAAGAGAACAGGAATCTTACTGCTATCCAGTCACCATCAGGAAAAAATGGATTGTCTAGACATGGCAGAACACCCACCTTAATCAGGAGACTTGTGGCTCTGTGGCGCAATGGATAGCGCATTGGACTTCTAGCAAATTGATGTGGTTCAAAGGTTGTGGGTTCGAGTCCCATCAGAGTCATATTTTATTGTTCGCGTGATATTACTACTTTGTCTCAGTTGATGTTAGAAAAATGAAAAAAAAAAAGAAAAATATCAGATCTGGGCTTCATATCAAAGTTCAGAGCATTGTTCTAGGACTAAAACTTCACTAGGGCCTACTTGCTGCTGAAGACTAATAGGACAACTTAATTTTGTTGACTTTTAATATGACTCTTTTTGCATCCAGTTTAGAAATTCTTGATTTATGAATGTTACCAGTACCTGAAAGAGAAATGACATGAACTCTTTAATGCTGAGGTTTATTTTCTGATGTCTCTATCAGAGCGAACTGGCTGAGGTTATGGTTTAGAATTGCTGAACTTACAAATTGGAAGTCACATTTAGATTTTAGCTCAACAAACAACGTAGAGGGAGCAGCTACTAACGGCTCAATGTTCCAAAGGATAGCAGATAGGGCACAGTTTGTTATTGCCTATTTTTGGTCTAGTGTTTGATATTCTGTTAGCTGTTTTCAGTAGTCCCAGATTCTTTTTTCAACTTGAGCCTTTTTAAAAGTCTTTTTTGTATGTGTTTGCCTGATATTTCTTTATGATCTCTATTGTGGGTTGGATTTGGGGTTTCTAGATATTTTTGGCTGATTTGTCAACTATAACTTAAAAAAAATGCTAAATTTGGGCAAGCATACTCCAGTCCATCCGTAGAGTGATTATATGTGTGCATGACTTTTTGGCATAAATATTGTGCCATTACGCAAAACGTGGACTTTTTTTTGCTAAAAAGTTGCCAAAAAGGTCAAAGATAAGAACAGAGTGAAAACAGCTGCCTTGTCCTCATGAACACTTTCTCCTGAGCTGACGAGATCACTGAAATCATGTAAGCAGGTCATTTTTTGAAGAGCTGAAATTCAGTGGAAATTAGATTTTGCGATTAGGTTAATTTTCATGGCAAGAAATGAGTTTGCACATGTTGGCAATTAATTTGATCTTTATTCATTATAATCTAGAGTTTACACAAATTACCACTAAAAAAGCTGAAGCAGTAAACTTTGTGAAAACCAAATTTTGTATCAGTCTGAAAACTTTTGGCCATTAGAAGTACAGTCCTAGGTATACTTAGAAAAACTGCAAAAGGAAACAATGAGGAAAGGAAAAACGTCTAGAGAAAAGTATAGGTGCCTGCTGAAATCAGGATATATAGCAGGAGCACTTCAGAAAATTTCCCAGCATTTATTTGGACTAAAACACATGTTATCTGATAATCTTCTCAAATGGCTAAATAATTTCTTTTTTATTGACGCCTATCCTTCCCAATCCAGTAGTTCATTAGCATACAAGAACACTTATGTTCCAAACCATTTTTCTTGGCTTAAGTTCCAGAGGGCCAGTGGCTACTGTATTGAAGTTGTAGAAAGAAATAAAGATCAAAACTTGAGAGTTAGAAACCAACAAAAGCTACTCCTTTCTTGGTATTGCATACATTTCCATGCCACACTTTAGCAATAGGGAACTCTGTTAGTAATTTAAAATGAACTGCTAGCATGTAAGACTAAAAAACGCATGTAGTGAGTATTAATATGAAATAGATCTTTCTTTTTTACAGCATATGTATTTTCTTGCTGGCCAGTTTTACTTTCACATATAAGAAGACTAAGGCAAAGTTTCAAAGCAAACAGGAATCTTACTGTTGTCCGGTCACCATCAGGAAAAAATGGATTGTCTAGACATGGCAGAACACCCACCTTAATCAGGAGACTTGTGGCTCTGTGGCGCAATGGATAGCACATTGGACTTCTAGCCAATTGATGTGATTCAAAGGTTGTGGGTTCGAGTCCCACCAGAGTCATATTTTGTTGTTCGCGTGATATTACTACTTTGTCTCAGTTGATGTTAGAAAAATGAAAAAAAAAAAAGAAAAATATCACATCTGGGCTTCATATCAAAGTTCAGAGCATTGTTCTAGGACTAAAACTTCACTAGGGCCTACTTGCTGCTGAAGACTAATAGGACAACTTAATTTTGTTGACTTTTAATATGACTCTTTTTGCATCCAGTTTAGAAATTCTTGATTTATGAATGTTACCAGTACCTGAAAGAGAAATGACATGAACTCTTTAATGCTGAGGTTTATTTTCTGATGTCTCTATCAGAGCGAACTAGCTGAGGTTATGGTTTAGAATTGCTGAACTTACAAATTGGAAGTCACATTTAGATTTTAGCTCAACAAACAACGTAGAGGGAGCAGCTACTAACGGCTCAATGTTCCAAAGGATAGCAGATAGGGCACAGTTTGTTATTGCCTATTTTTGGTCTAGTGTTTGATATTCTGTTAGCTGTTTTCAGTAGTCCCAGATTCTTTTTTCAACTTGAGCCTTTTTAAAAGTCTTTTTTGTATGTGTTTGCCTGATATTTCTTTATGATCTCTATTGTGGGTTGGATTTGGGGTTTCTAGATATTTTTGGCTGATTTGTCAACTATAACTTAAAAAAAATGCTAAATTTGGGCAAGCATACTCCAGTCCATCCGTAGAGTGATTATATGTGTGCATGACTTTTTGGCATAAATATTGTGCCATTACGCAAAACGTGGACTTTTTTTTGCTAAAAAGTTGCCAAAAAGGTCAAAGATAAGAACAGAGTGAAAACAGCTGCCTTGTCCTCATGAACACTTTCTCCTGAGCTGACGAGATCACTGAAATCATGTAAGCAGGTCATTTTTTGAAGAGCTGAAATTCAGTGGAAATTAGATTTTGCGATTAGGTTAATTTTCATGGCAAGAAATGAGTTTGCACATGTTGGCAATTAATTTGATCTTTATTCATTATAATCTAGAGTTTACACAAATTACCACTAAAAAAGCTGAAGCAGTAAACTTTGTGAAAACCAAATTTTGTATCAGTCTGAAAACTTTTGGCCATTAGAAGTACAGTCCTAGGTATACTTAGAAAAACTGCAAAAGGAAACAATGAGGAAAGGAAAAACGTCTAAAGAAAAGTATAGGTGCCTGCTGAAATCAGGATATATAGCAGGAGCACTTCAGAAAATTTACCTGCATTTATTTGGACTAAAACACATGTTATCTGATAATCTTCTCAAATGGCTAAATAATTTCTTTTTTATTGACGCCTATCCTTCCCAATCCAGTAGTTCATTAGCATACAAGAACACTTATGTTCCAAACCATTTTTCTTGGCTTAAGTTCCAGAGGGCCAGTGGCTACTGTTTTGAAGTTGTAGAAAGAAATAAAGATCAAAACTTGAGAGTTAGAAACCAACAAAAGCTACTCCTTTCTTGGTATTGCATACATTTCCATGCCACACTTTAGCAATAGGGAACTCTGTTAGTAATTTAAAATGAACTGCTAGCATGTAAGACTAAAAAACGCATGTAGTGAGTATTAATATGAAATAGATCTTTCTTTTTTACAGCATATGTATTTTCTTGCTGGCCAGTTTTACTTTCACATATAAGAAGACTAAGGCAAAGTTTCAAAGCAAACAGGAATCTTACTGTTGTCCGGTCACCATCAGGAAAAAATGGATTGTCTAGACATGGCAGAACACCCACCTTAATCAGGAGACTTGTGGCTCTGTGGCGCAATGGATAGCACATTGGACTTCTAGCCAATTGATGTGATTCAAAGGTTGTGGGTTCGAGTCCCACCAGAGTCATATTTTGTTGTTCGCGTGATATTACTACTTTGTCTCAGTTGATGTTAGAAAAATGAAAAAAAAAAAAGAAAAATATCACATCTGGGCTTCATATCAAAGTTCAGAGCATTGTTCTAGGACTAAAACTTCACTAGGGCCTACTTGCTGCTGAAGACTAATAGGACAACTTAATTTTGTTGACTTTTAATATGACTCTTTTTGCATCCAGTTTAGAAATTCTTGATTTAGGAATGTTACCAGTACCTGAAAGAGAAATGACATGAACTCTTTAATGCTGAGGTTTATTTTCTGATGTCTCTATCAGAGCGAACTAGCTGAGGTTATGGTTTAGAATTGCTGAACTTACAAATTGGAAGTCACATTTAGATTTTAGCTCAACAAACAACGTAGAGGGAGCAGCTACTAACGGCTCAATGTTCCAAAGGATAGCAGATAGGGCACAGTTTGTTATTGCCTATTTTTGGTCTAGTGTTTGATATTCTGTTAGCTGTTTTCAGTAGTCCCAGATTCCTTTTTCAACTTGAGCCTTTTTAAAAGTCTTTTTTGTATGTGTTTGCCTGATATTTCTTTATGATCTCTATTGTGGGTTGGATTTGGGGTTTCTAGATATTTTTGGCTGATTTGTCAACTATAACTTAAAAAAAATGCTAAATTTGGGCAAGCATACTCCAGTCCATCCGTAGAGTGATTATATGTGTGCATGACTTTTTGGCATAAATATTGTGCCATTACGCAAAACATGGACTTTTTTTTGCTAAAAAGTTGCCAAAAAGGTCAAAGATAAGAACAGAGTGAAAACAGCTGCCTTGTCCTCATGAACACTTTCTCCTGAGCTGACGAGATCACTGAAATCATGTAAGCAGGTCATTTTTTGAAGAGCTGAAATTCAGTGGAAATTAGATTTTGCGATTAGGTTAATTTTCATGGCAAGAAATGAGTTTGCACATGTTGGCAATTAATTTGATCTTTATTCATTATAATCTAGAGTTTACACAAATTACCACTAAAAAAGCTGAAGCAGTAAACTTTGTGAAAACCAAATTTTGTATCAGTCTGAAAACTTTTGGCCATTAGAAGTACAGTCCTAGGTATACTTAGAAAAACTGCAAAAGGAAACAATGAGGAAAGGAAAAACGTCTAGAGAAAAGTATAGGTGCCTGCTGAAATCAGGATATAAAGCAGGAGCACTTCAGAAAATTTCCCAGCATTTATTTGGACTAAAACACATGTTATCTGATAATCTTCTCAAATGGCTAAATAATTTCTTTTTTATTGACGCCTATCCTTCGCAATCCAGTAGTTCATTAGCATACAAGAACACTTATGTTCCAAACCATTTTTCTTGGCTTAAGTTCCAGAGGGCCAGTGGCTACTGTATTGAAGTTGTAGAAAGAAATAAAGATCAAAACTTGAGAGTTAGAAACCAACAAAAGCTACTCCTTTCTTAGTATTGCATACATTTCCATGCCACACTTTAGCAATAGGGAACTCTGTTAGTAATTTAAAATGAACTGCTAGCATGTAAGACTAAAAAACGCATGTAGTGAGTATTAATATGAAATAGATCTTTCTTTTTTACAGCATATGTATTTTCTTGCTGGCCAGTTTTACTTTCACATATAAGAAGACTAAGGCAAAGTTTCAAAGCGAACAGGAATCTTACTGTTGTCCGGTCACCATCAGGAAAAAATGGATTGTCTAGACATGGCAGAACACCCACCTTAATCAGGAGACTTGTGGCTCTGTGGTGCAATGGATAGCGCATTGGACTTCTAGCCAATTGATGTGATTCAAAGGTTGTGGGTTCGAGTCCCACCAGAGTCATATTTTGTTGTTCGCGTGATATTACTACTTTGTCTCAGTTGATGTTAGAAAAATGAAAAAAAAAAAAGAAAAATATCAGATCTGGGCTTCATATCAAAGTTCAGAGCATTGTTCTAGGACTAAAACTTCACTAGGGCCTACTTGCTGCTGAAGACTAATAGGACAACTTAATTTTGTTGACTTTTAATATGACTCTTTTTGCATCCAGTTTAGAAATTCTTGATTTATGAATGTTACCAGTACCTGAAAGAGAAATGACATGAACTCTTTAATGCTGAGGTTTATTTTCTGATGTCTCTATCAGAGCGAACTAGCTGAGGTTATGGTTTAGAATTGCTGAACTTACAAATTGGAAGTCACATTTAGATTTTAGCTCAACAAACAACGTAGAGGGAGCAGCTACTAACGGCTCAATGTTCCAAAGGATAGCAGATAGGGCACAGTTTGTTATTGCCTATTTTTGGTCTAGTGTTTGATATTCTGTTAGCTGTTTTCAGTAGTCCCAGATTCCTTTTTCAACTTGAGCCTTTTTAAAAGTCTTTTTTGTATGTGTTTGCCTGATATTTCTTTATGATCTCTATTGTGGGTTGGATTTGGGGATTCTAGATATTTTTGGCTGATTTGTCAACTATAACTTAAAAAAAATGCTAAATTTGGGCAAGCATACTCCAGTCCATCCGTAGAGTGATTATATGTGTGCATGACTTTTTGGCATAAATATTGTGCCATTACGCAAAACGTGGACTTTTTTTTGCTAAAAAGTTGCCAAAAAGGTCAAAGATAAGAACAGAGTGAAAACAGCTGCCTTGTCCTCATGAACACTTTCTCCTGAGCTGAGGAGATCACTGAAATCATGTAAGCAGGTCATTTTTTGAAGAGCGGAAATTCAGTGGAAGTTAGATTTTGCGATTAGGTTAATTTTCATGGCAAGAAATGAGTTTGCACATTTTGGCAATTCATTTGATCTTTATTCATTATAAACTAGAGTTTACACAAATTACCACTAAAAAAGCTGAAGCAGTAAACTTTGTGAAAACCAAATTTTGTTTCATTCTGAAAACTTTTGGCCATTAGAAGTACAGTCCTAGGTATACTTAGAAAAACTGCAAAAGGAAACAATGAGGAAAGGAAAAACGTCTAGAGAAAAGTATAGGTGCCTGCTGAAATCAGGATATATAGCAGGAGCACTTCAGAAAATTTCCCAGCATTTATTTGGACTAAAACACATGTTATCTGATAATCTTCTCAAATGGCTAAATAATTTCTTTTTTATTGACGCCTATCCTTCCCAATCCAGTAGTTCATTAGCATACAAGAACACTTATGTTCCAAACCATTTTTCTTGGCTTAAGTTCCAGAGGGCCAGTGGCTACTATATTGAAGTTGTAGAAAGTAATAAAGATCAAAACTTGAGAGTTAAAACCAACAAAACCTACTCCTTTCTTGGAATTGCATA
Organism: Phyllobates terribilis; assembly: GCF_046119375.1. Classification (NCBI taxonomy): domain Eukaryota; kingdom Metazoa; phylum Chordata; class Amphibia; order Anura; family Dendrobatidae; genus Phyllobates; species Phyllobates terribilis. Next base: position 739,186,147 of record NW_027362761.1, on the reverse strand, counting down.
CATTTCCATGCCACACTTTAGCAACAGGGAACTCTGTTAGTACTTTAAAATGAACTGCTAGCATGTAAGACTAAAAAACGCATGTAGTGAGTATTAATATGAAATAGATCTTTCTTTTTTACAGCATATGCATTTTCTTGCTGTCCAGTTTTACTTTTACATATAAGAAGACTAAGGCAAAGTTTCAAAGAGAACAGGAATCTTACTGCTATCCAGTCACCATCAGGAAAAAATGGATTGTCTAGACATGGCAGAACACCCACCTTAATCAGGAGACTTGTGGCTCTGTGGCGCAATGGATAGCACATTGGACTTCTAGCCAATTGATGTGATTCAAAGGTTGTGGGTTCGAGTCCCACCAGAGTCATATTTTGTTGTTCGCGTGATATTACTACTTTGTCTCAGTTGATGTTAGAAAAATGAAAAAAAAAAAAGAAAAATATCAGATCTGGGCTTCATATCAAAGTTCAGAGCATTGTTCTAGGACTAAAACTTCACTAGGGCCTACTTGCTGCTGAAGACTAATAGGACAACTTAATTTTGTTGACTTTTAATATGACTCTTTTTGCATCCAGTTTAGAAATTCTTGATTTAGGAATGTTACCAGTACCTGAAAGAGAAATGACATGAACTCTTTAATGCTGAGGTTTATTTTCTGATGTCTCTATCAGAGCGAACTAGCTGAGGTTATGGTTTAGAATTGCTGAACTTACAAATTGGAAGTCACATTTAGATTTTAGCTCAACAAACAACGTAGAGGGAGCAGCTACTAACGGCTCAATGTTCCAAAGGATAGCAGATAGGGCACAGTTTGTTATTGCCTATTTTTGGTCTAGTGTTTGATATTCTGTTAGCTGTTTTCAGTAGTCCCAGATTCCTTTTTCAACTTGAGCCTTTTTAAAAGTCTTTTTTGTATGTGTTTGTCTGATATTTCTTTATGATCTCTATTGTGGGTTGGATTTGGGGTTTCTAGATACTTTTGGCTGATTTGTCAACTATAACTTAAAAAAAATGCTAAATTTGGGCAAGCATACTCCAGTCCATCCGTAGAGTGATTATATGTGTGCATGACTTTTTGGCATAAATATTGTGCCATTACACAAAACGTGGACTTTTTTTTGCTAAAAAGTTGCCAAAAAGGTCAAAGATAAGAACAGAGTGAAAACAGCTGCCTTGTCCTCATGAACACTTTCTCCTGAGCTGAGGAGATCACTGAAATCATGTAAGCAGGTCATTTTTTGAAGAGCGGAAATTCAGTGGAAGTTAGATTTTGCGATTAGGTTAATTTTCATGGCAAGAAATGAGTTTGCACATTTTGGCAATTCATTTGATCTTTATTCATTATAAACTAGAGTTTACACAAATTACCACTAAAAAAGCTGAAGCAGTAAACTTTGTGAAAACCAAATTTTGTTTCATTCTGAAAACTTTTGGCCATTAGAAGTACAGTCCTAGGTATACTTAGAAAAACTGCAAAAGGAAACAATGAGGAAAGGAAAAACGTCTAGAGAAAAGTATAGGTGCCTGCTGAAATCAGGATATATAGCAGGAGCACTTCAGAAAATTTCCCAGCATTTATTTGGACTAAAACACATGTTATCTGATAATCTTCTCAAATGGCTAAATAATTTCTTTTTTATTGACGCCTATCCTTCCCAATCCAGTAGTTCATTAGCATACAAGAACACTTATGTTCCAAACCATTTTTCTTGGCTTAAGTTCCAGAGGGCCAGTGGCTACTATATTGAAGTTGTAGAAAGTAATAAAGATCAAAACTTGAGAGTTAAAACCAACAAAACCTACTCCTTTCTTGGAATTGCATACATTTCCATGCCACACTTTAGCAACAGGGAACTCTGTTAGTACTTTAAAATGAACTGCTAGCATGTAAGACTAAAAAACGCATGTAGTGAGTATTAATATGAAATAGATCTTTCTTTTTTACAGCATATGCATTTTCTTGCTGTCCAGTTTTACTTTTACATATAAGAAGACTAAGGCAAAGTTTCAAAGAGAACAGGAATCTTACTGCTATCCAGTCACCATCAGGAAAAAATGGATTGTCTAGACATGGCAGAACACCCACCTTAATCAGGAGACTTGTGGCTCTGTGGCGCAATGGATAGCACATTGGACTTCTAGCCAATTGATGTGATTCAAAGGTTGTGGGTTCGAGTCCCACCAGAGTCATATTTTGTTGTTCGCGTGATATTACTACTTTGTCTCAGTTGATGTTAGAAAAATGAAAAAAAAAAAGAAAAATATCAGATCTGGGCTTCATATCAAAGTTCAGAGCATTGTTCTAGGACTAAAACTTCACTAGGGCCTACTTGCTGCTGAAGACTAATAGGACAACTTAATTTTGTTGACTTTTAATATGACTCTTTTTGCATCCAGTTTAGAAATTCTTGATTTATGAATGTTACCAGTACCTGAAAGAGAAATGACATGAACTCTTTAATGCTGAGGTTTATTTTCTGATGTCTCTATCAGAGCGAACTAGCTGAGGTTATGGTTTAGAATTGCTGAACTTACAAATTGGAAGTCACATTTAGATTTTAGCTCAACAAACAACGTAGAGGGAGCAGCTACTAACGGCTCAATGTTCCAAAGGATAGCAGATAGGGCACAGTTTGTTATTGCCTATTTTTGGTCTAGTGTTTGATATTCTGTTAGCTGTTTTCAGTAGTCCCAGATTCCTTTTTCAACTTGAGCCTTTTTAAAAGTCTTTTTTGTATGTGTTTGTCTGATATTTCTTTATGATCTCTATTGTGGGTTGGATTTGGGGTTTCTAGATACTTTTGGCTGATTTGTCAACTATAACTTAAAAAAAATGCTAAATTTGGGCAAGCATACTCCAGTCCATCCGTAGAGTGATTATATGTGTGCATGACTTTTTGGCATAAATATTGTGCCATTACACAAAACGTGGACTTTTTTTTGCTAAAAAGTTGCCAAAAAGGTCAAAGATAAGAACAGAGTGAAAACAGCTGCCTTGTCCTCATGAACACTTTCTCCTGAGCTGACGAGATCACTGAAATCATGTAAGCAGGTCATTTTTTGAAGAGCTGAAATTCAGTGGAAATTAGATTTTGCGATTAGGTTAATTTTCATGGCAAGAAATGAGTTTGCACATTTTGGCAATTAATTTGATCTTTATTCATTATAATCTAGAGTTTACACAAATTACCACTAAAAAATCTGAAGCAGTAAACTTTGTGAAAACCAAATTTTGTATCAGTCTGAAAACTTTTGGCCATTAGAAGTACAGTCCTAGGTATACTTAGAAAAACTGCAAAAGGAAACAATGAGGAAAGGAAAAACGTCTAGAGAAAAGTATAGGTGCCTGCTGAAATCAGGATATATAGCAGGAGCACTTCAGAAAATTTCCCAGCATTTATTTGGACTAAAACACATGTTATCTGATAATCTTCTCAAATGGCTAAATAATTTCTTTTTTATTGACGCCTATCCTTCGCAATCCAGTAGTTCATTAGCATACAAGAACACTTATGTTCCAAACCATTTTTCTTGGCTTAAGTTCCAGAGGGCCAGTGGCTACTGTATTGAAGTTGTAGAAAGAAATAAAGATCAAAACTTGAGAGTTAGAAACCAACAAAAGCTACTCCTTTCTTGGTATTGCATACATTTCCATGCCACACTTTAGCAATAGGGAACTCTGTTAGTAATTTAAAATGAACTGCTAGCATGTAAGACTAAAAAACGCATGTAGTGAGTATTAATATGAAATAGATCTTTCTTTTTTACAGCATATGTATTTTCTTGCTGGCCAGTTTTACTTTCACATATAAGAAGACTAAGGCAAAGTTTCAAAGCAAACAGGAATCTTACTGTTGTCCGGTCACCATCAGGAAAAAATGGATTGTCTAGACATGGCAGAACACCCACCTTAATCAGGAGACTTGTGGCTCTGTGGCGCAATGGATAGCACATTGGACTTCTAGCCAATTGATGTGATTCAAAGGTTGTGGGTTCGAGTCCCACCAGAGTCATATTTTGTTGTTCGCGTGATATTACTACTTTGTCTCAGTTGATGTTAGAAAAATGAAAAAAAAAAAAGAAAAATATCACATCTGGGCTTCATATCAAAGTTCAGAGCATTGTTCTAGGACTAAAACTTCACTAGGGCCTACTTGCTGCTGAAGACTAATAGGACAACTTAATTTTGTTGACTTTTAATATGACTCTTTTTGCATCCAGTTTAGAAATTCTTGATTTAGGAATGTTACCAGTACCTGAAAGAGAAATGACATGAACTCTTTAATGCTGAGGTTTATTTTCTGATGTCTCTATCAGAGCGAACTAGCTGAGGTTATGGTTTAGAATTGCTGAACTTACAAATTGGAAGTCACATTTAGATTTTAGCTCAACAAACAACGTAGAGGGAGCAGCTACTAACGGCTCAATGTTCCAAAGGATAGCAGATAGGGCACAGTTTGTTATTGCCTATTTTTGGTCTAGTGTTTGATATTCTGTTAGCTGTTTTCAGTAGTCCCAGATTCCTTTTTCAACTTGAGCCTTTTTAAAAGTCTTTTTTGTATGTGTTTGCCTGATATTTCTTTATGATCTCTATTGTGGGTTGGATTTGGGGTTTCTAGATATTTTTGGCTGATTTGTCAACTATAACTTAAAAAAAATGCTAAATTTGGGCAAGCATACTCCAGTCCATCCGTAGAGTGATTATATGTGTGCATGACTTTTTGGCATAAATATTGTGCCATTACGCAAAACATGGACTTTTTTTTGCTAAAAAGTTGCCAAAAAGGTCAAAGATAAGAACAGAGTGAAAACAGCTGCCTTGTCCTCATGAACACTTTCTCCTGAGCTGACGAGATCACTGAAATCATGTAAGCAGGTCATTTTTTGAAGAGCTGAAATTCAGTGGAAATTAGATTTTGCGATTAGGTTAATTTTCATGGCAAGAAATGAGTTTGCACATGTTGGCAATTAATTTGATCTTTATTCATTATAATCTAGAGTTTACACAAATTACCACTAAAAAAGCTGAAGCAGTAAACTTTGTGAAAACCAAATTTTGTATCAGTCTGAAAACTTTTGGCCATTAGAAGTACAGTCCTAGGTATACTTAGAAAAACTGCAAAAGGAAACAATGAGGAAAGGAAAAACGTCTAGAGAAAAGTATAGGTGCCTGCTGAAATCAGGATATAAAGCAGGAGCACTTCAGAAAATTTCCCAGCATTTATTTGGACTAAAACACATGTTATCTGATAATCTTCTCAAATGGCTAAATAATTTCTTTTTTATTGACGCCTATCCTTCGCAATCCAGTAGTTCATTAGCATACAAGAACACTTATGTTCCAAACCATTTTTCTTGGCTTAAGTTCCAGAGGGCCAGTGGCTACTGTATTGAAGTTGTAGAAAGAAATAAAGATCAAAACTTGAGAGTTAGAAACCAACAAAAGCTACTCCTTTCTTAGTATTGCATACATTTCCATGCCACACTTTAGCAATAGGGAACTCTGTTAGTAATTTAAAATGAACTGCTAGCATGTAAGACTAAAAAACGCATGTAGTGAGTATTAATATGAAATAGATCTTTCTTTTTTACAGCATATGTATTTTCTTGCTGGCCAGTTTTACTTTCACATATAAGAAGACTAAGGCAAAGTTTCAAAGCGAACAGGAATCTTACTGTTGTCCCGTCACCATCAGGAAAAAATGGATTGTCTAGACATGGCAGAACACCCACCTTAATCAGGAGACTTGTGGCTCTGTGGTGCAATGGATAGCGCATTGGACTTCTAGCCAATTGATGTGATTCAAAGGTTGTGGGTTCGAGTCCCACCAGAGTCATATTTTGTTGTTCGCGTGATATTACTACTTTGTCTCAGTTGATGTTAGAAAAATGAAAAAAAAAAAAGAAAAATATCAGATCTGGGCTTCATATCAAAGTTCAGAGCATTGTTCTAGGACTAAAACTTCACTAGGGCCTACTTGCTGCTGAAGACTAATAGGACAACTTAATTTTGTTGACTTTTAATATGACTCTTTTTGCATCCAGTTTAGAAATTCTTGATTTATGAATGTTACCAGTACCTGAAAGAGAAATGACATGAACTCTTTAATGCTGAGGTTTATTTTCTGATGTCTCTATCAGAGCGAACTAGCTGAGGTTATGGTTTAGAATTGCTGAACTTACAAATTGGAAGTCACATTTAGATTTTAGCTCAACAAACAACGTAGAGGGAGCAGCTACTAACGGCTCAATGTTCCAAAGGATAGCAGATAGGGCACAGTTTGTTATTGCCTATTTTTGGTCTAGTGTTTGATATTCTGTTAGCTGTTTTCAGTAGTCCCAGATTCCTTTTTCAACTTGAGCCTTTTTAAAAGTCTTTTTTGTATGTGTTTGCCTGATATTTCTTTATGATCTCTATTGTGGGTTGGATTTGGGGATTCTAGATATTTTTGGCTGATTTGTCAACTATAACTTAAAAAAAATGCTAAATTTGGGCAAGCATACTCCAGTCCATCCGTAGAGTGATTATATGTGTGCATGACTTTTTGGCATAAATATTGTGCCATTACGCAAAACGTGGACTTTTTTTTGCTAAAAAGTTGCCAAAAAGGTCAAAGATAAGAACAGAGTGAAAACAGCTGCCTTGTCCTCATGAACACTTTCTCCTGAGCTGAGGAGATCACTGAAATCATGTAAGCAGGTCATTTTTTGAAGAGCGGAAATTCAGTGGAAGTTAGATTTTGCGATTAGGTTAATTTTCATGGCAAGAAATGAGTTTGCACATTTTGGCAATTCATTTGATCTTTATTCATTATAAACTAGAGTTTACACAAATTACCACTAAAAAAGCTGAAGCAGTAAACTTTGTGAAAACCAAATTTTGTTTCATTCTGAAAACTTTTGGCCATTAGAAGTACAGTCCTAGGTATACTTAGAAAAACTGCAAAAGGAAACAATGAGGAAAGGAAAAACGTCTAGAGAAAAGTATAGGTGCCTGCTGAAATCAGGATATATAGCAGGAGCACTTCAGAAAATTTCCCAGCATTTATTTGGACTAAAACACATGTTATCTGATAATCTTCTCAAATGGCTAAATAATTTCTTTTTTATTGACGCCTATCCTTCCCAATCCAGTAGTTCATTAGCATACAAGAACACTTATGTTCCAAACCATTTTTCTTGGCTTAAGTTCCAGAGGGCCAGTGGCTACTATATTGAAGTTGTAGAAAGTAATAAAGATCAAAACTTGAGAGTTAAAACCAACAAAACCTACTCCTTTCTTGGAATTGCATACATTTCCATGCCACACTTTAGCAACAGGGAACTCTGTTAGTACTTTAAAATGAACTGCTAGCATGTAAGACTAAAAAACGCATGTAGTGAGTATTAATATGAAATAGATCTTTCTTTTTTACAGCATATGCATTTTCTTGCTGTCCAGTTTTACTTTTACATATAAGAAGACTAAGGCAAAGTTTCAAAGAGAACAGGAATCTTACTGCTATCCAGTCACCATCAGGAAAAAATGGATTGTCTAGACATGGCAGAACACCCACCTTAATCAGGAGACTTGTGGCTCTGTGGCGCAATGGATAGCACATTGGACTTCTAGCCAATTGATGTGATTCAAAGGTTGTGGGTTCGAGTCCCACCAGAGTCATATTTTGTTGTTCGCGTGATATTACTACTTTGTCTCAGTTGATGTTAGAAAAATGAAAAAAAAAAAAGAAAAATATCAGATCTGGGCTTCATATCAAAGTTCAGAGCATTGTTCTAGGACTAAAACTTCACTAGGGCCTACTTGCTGCTGAAGACTAATAGGACAACTTAATTTTGTTGACTTTTAATATGACTCTTTTTGCATCCAGTTTAGAAATTCTTGATTTATGAATGTTACCAGTACCTGAAAGAGAAATGACATGAACTCTTTAATGCTGAGGTTTATTTTCTGATGTCTCTATCAGAGCGAACTAGCTGAGGTTATGGTTTAGAATTGCTGAACTTACAAATTGGAAGTCACATTTAGATTTTAGCTCAACAAACAACGTAGAGGGAGCAGCTACTAACGGCTCAATGTTCCAAAGGATAGCAGATAGGGCACAGTTTGTTATTGCCTATTTTTGGTCTAGTGTTTGATATTCTGTTAGCTGTTTTCAGTAGTCCCAGATTCCTTTTTCAACTTGAGCCTTTTTAAAAGTCTTTTTTGTATGTGTTTGTCTGATATTTCTTTATGATCTCTATTGTGGGTTGGATTTGGGGTTTCTAGATACTTTTGGCTGATTTGTCAACTATAACTTAAAAAAAATGCTAAATTTGGGCAAGCATACTCCAGTCCATCCGTAGAGTGATTATATGTGTGCATGACTTTTTGGCATAAATATTGTGCCATTACACAAAACGTGGACTTTTTTTTGCTAAAAAGTTGCCAAAAAGGTCAAAGATAAGAACAGAGTGAAAACAGCTGCCTTGTCCTCATGAACACTTTCTCCTGAGCTGAGGAGATCACTGAAATCATGTAAGCAGGTCATTTTTTGAAGAGCGGAAATTCAGTGGAAGTTAGATTTTGCGATTAGGTTAATTTTCATGGCAAGAAATGAGTTTGCACATTTTGGCAATTCATTTGATCTTTATTCATTATAAACTAGAGTTTACACAAATTACCACTAAAAAAGCTGAAGCAGTAAACTTTGTGAAAACCAAATTTTGTTTCATTCTGAAAACTTTTGGCCATTAGAAGTACAGTCCTAGGTATACTTAGAAAAACTGCAAAAGGAAACAATGAGGAAAGGAAAAACGTCTAGAGAAAAGTATAGGTGCCTGCTGAAATCAGGATATATAGCAGGAGCACTTCAGAAAATTTCCCAGCATTTATTTGGACTAAAACACATGTTATCTGATAATCTTCTCAAATGGCTAAATAATTTCTTTTTTATTGACGCCTATCCTTCCCAATCCAGTAGTTCATTAGCATACAAGAACACTTATGTTCCAAACCATTTTTCTTGGCTTAAGTTCCAGAGGGCCAGTGGCTACTATATTGAAGTTGTAGAAAGTAATAAAGATCAAAACTTGAGAGTTAAAACCAACAAAACCTACTCCTTTCTTGGAATTGCATACATTTCCATGCCACACTTTAGCAACAGGGAACTCTGTTAGTACTTTAAAATGAACTGCTAGCATGTAAGACTAAAAAACGCATGTAGTGAGTATTAATATGAAATAGATCTTTCTTTTTTACAGCATATGCATTTTCTTGCTGTCCAGTTTTACTTTTACATATAAGAAGACTAAGGCAAAGTTTCAAAGAGAACAGGAATCTTACTGCTATCCAGTCACCATCAGGAAAAAATGGATTGTCTAGACATGGCAGAACACCCACCTTAATCAGGAGACTTGTGGCTCTGTGGCGCAATGGATAGCACATTGGACTTCTAGCCAATTGATGTGATTCAAAGGTTGTGGGTTCGAGTCCCACCAGAGTCATATTTTGTTGTTCGCGTGATATTACTACTTTGTCTCAGTTGATGTTAGAAAAATGAAAAAAAAAAAGAAAAATATCAGATCTGGGCTTCATATCAAAGTTCAGAGCATTGTTCTAGGACTAAAACTTCACTAGGGCCTACTTGCTGCTGAAGACTAATAGGACAACTTAATTTTGTTGACTTTTAATATGACTCTTTTTGCATCCAGTTTAGAAATTCTTGATTTATGAATGTTACCAGTACCTGAAAGAGAAATGACATGAACTCTTTAATGCTGAGGTTTATTTTCTGATGTCTCTATCAGAGCGAACTAGCTGAGGTTATGGTTTAGAATTGCTGAACTTACAAATTGGAAGTCACATTTAGATTTTAGCTCAACAAACAACGTAGAGGGAGCAGCTACTAACGGCTCAATGTTCCAAAGGATAGCAGATAGGGCACAGTTTGTTATTGCCTATTTTTGGTCTAGTGTTTGATATTCTGTTAGCTGTTTTCAGTAGTCCCAGATTCCTTTTTCAACTTGAGCCTTTTTAAAAGTCTTTTTTGTATGTGTTTGTCTGATATTTCTTTATGATCTCTATTGTGGGTTGGATTTGGGGTTTCTAGATACTTTTGGCTGATTTGTCAACTATAACTTAAAAAAAATGCTAAATTTGGGCAAGCATACTCCAGTCCATCCGTAGAGTGATTATATGTGTGCATGACTTTTTGGCATAAATATTGTGCCATTACACAAAACGTGGACTTTTTTTTGCTAAAAAGTTGCCAAAAAGGTCAAAGATAAGAACAGAGTGAAAACAGCTGCCTTGTCCTCATGAACACTTTCTCCTGAGCTGACGAGATCACTGAAATCATGTAAGCAGGTCATTTTTTGAAGAGCTGAAATTCAGTGGAAATTAGATTTTGCGATTAGGTTAATTTTCATGGCAAGAAATGAGTTTGCACATTTTGGCAATTAATTTGATCTTTATTCATTATAATCTAGAGTTTACACAAATTACCACTAAAAAATCTGAAGCAGTAAACTTTGTGAAAACCAAATTTTGTATCAGTCTGAAAACTTTTGGCCATTAGAAGTACAGTCCTAGGTATACTTAGAAAAACTGCAAAAGGAAACAATGAGGAAAGGAAAAACGTCTAGAGAAAAGTATAGGTGCCTGCTGAAATCAGGATATATAGCAGGAGCACTTCAGAAAATTTCCCAGCATTTATTTGGACTAAAACACATGTTATCTGATAATCTTCTCAAATGGCTAAATAATTTCTTTTTTATTGACGCCTATCCTTCGCAATCCAGTAGTTCATTAGCATACAAGAACACTTATGTTCCAAACCATTTTTCTTGGCTTAAGTTCCAGAGGGCCAGTGGCTACTGTATTGAAGTTGTAGAAAGAAATAAAGATCAAAACTTGAGAGTTAGAAACCAACAAAAGCTACTCCTTTCTTGGTATTGCATACATTTCCATGCCACACTTTAGCAATAGGGAACTCTGTTAGTAATTTAAAATGAACTGCTAGCATGTAAGACTAAAAAACGCATGTAGTGAGTATTAATATGAAATAGATCTTTCTTTTTTACAGCATATGTATTTTCTTGCTGGCCAGTTTTACTTTCACATATAAGAAGACTAAGGCAAAGTTTCAAAGCGAACAGGAATCTTACTGTTGTCCGGTCACCATCAGGAAAAAATGGATTGTCTAGACATGGCAGAACACCCACCTTAATCAGGAGACTTGTGGCTCTGTGGTGCAATGGATAGCGCATTGGACTTCTAACCAATTGATATGATTCAAAGGTTGTGGGTTCGAGTCCCACCAGAGTCATATTTTGTTGTTCGCGTGATATTACTACTTTGTCTCAGTTGATGTTAGAAAAATGAAAAAAAAAAAAGAAAAATATCAGATCTGGGCTTCATATCAAAGTTCAGAGCATTGTTCTAGGACTAAAACTTCACTAGGGCCTACTTGCTGCTGAAGACTAATAGGACAACTTAATTTTGTTGACTTTTAATATGACTCTTTTTGCATCCAGTTTAGAAATTCTTGATTTATGAATGTTACCAGTACCTGAAAGAGAAATGACATGAACTCTTTAATGCTGAGGTTTATTTTCTGATGTCTCTATCAGAGCGAACTAGCTGAGGTTATGGTTTAGAATTGCTGAACTTACAAATTGGAAGTCACATTTAGATTTTAGCTCAACAAACAACGTAGAGGGAGCAGCTACTAACGGCTCAATGTTCCAAAGGATAGCAGATAGGGCACAGTTTGTTATTGCCTATTTTTGGTCTAGTGTTTGATATTCTGTTAGCTGTTTTCAGTAGTCCCAGATTCCTTTTTCAACTTGAGCCTTTTTAAAAGTCTTTTTTGTATGTGTTTGCCTGATATTTCTTTATGATCTCTATTGTGGGTTGGATTTGGGGATTCTAGATATTTTTGGCTGATTTGTCAACTATAACTTAAAAAAAATGCTAAATTTGGGCAAGCATACTCCAGTCCATCCGTAGAGTGATTATATGTGTGCATGACTTTTTGGCATAAATATTGTGCCATTACGCAAAACGTGGACTTTTTTTTGCTAAAAAGTTGCCAAAAAGGTCAAAGATAAGAACAGAGTGAAAACAGCTGCCTTGTCCTCATGAACACTTTCTCCTGAGCTGAGGAGATCACTGAAATCATGTAAGCAGGTCATTTTTTGAAGAGCGGAAATTCAGTGGAAGTTAGATTTTGCGATTAGGTTAATTTTCATGGCAAGAAATGAGTTTGCACATTTTGGCAATTCATTTGATCTTTATTCATTATAAACTAGAGTTTACACAAATTACCACTAAAAAAGCTGAAGCAGTAAACTTTGTGAAAACCAAATTTTGTTTCATTCTGAAAACTTTTGGCCATTAGAAGTACAGTCCTAGGTATACTTAGAAAAACTGCAAAAGGAAACAATGAGGAAAGGAAAAACGTCTAGAAAAAGTATAGGTGCCTGCTGAAATCAGGATATATAGCAGGAGCACTTCAGAAAATTTCCCAGCATTTATTTGGACTAAAACACATGTTATCTGATAATCTTCTCAAATGGCTAAATAATTTCTTTTTTATTGACGCCTATCCTTCCCAATCCAGTAGTTCATTAGCATACAAGAACACTTATGTTCCAAACCATTTTTCTTGGCTTAAGTTCCAGAGGGCCAGTGGCTACTGTATTGAAGTTGTAGAAAGTAATAAAGATCAAAACTTGAGAGTTAAAACCAACAAAACCTACTCCTTTCTTGGAATTGCATACATTTCCATGCCACACTTTAGCAACAGGGAACTCTGTTAGTACTTTAAAATGAACTGCTAGCATGTAAGACTAAAAAACGCATGTAGTGAGTATTAATATGAAATAGATCTTTCTTTTTTACAGCATATGCATTTTCTTGCTGTCCAGTTTTACTTTTACATATAAGAAGACTAAGGCAAAGTTTCAAAGAGAACAGGAATCTTACTGCTATCCAGTCACCATCAGGAAAAAATGGATTGTCTAGACATGGCAGAACACCCACCTTAATCAGGAAACTTGTGGCTCTGTGGCGCAATGGATAGCACATTGGACTTCTAGCCAATTGATGTGATTCAAAGGTTGTGGGTTTGAGTCCCACCAGAGTTATATTTTGTTGTTCGCGTGATATTACTACTTTGTCTCAGTTGATGTTAGAAAAATGAAAAAAAAAAAGAAAAATATCAGATCTGGGCTTCATATCAAAGTTCAGAGCATTGTTCTAGGACTAAAACTTCACTAGGGCCTACTTGCTGCTGAAGACTAATAGGACAACTTAATTTTGTTGACTTTTAATATGACTCTTTTTGCATCCAGTTTAGAAATTCTTGATTTATGAATGTTACCAGTACCTGAAAGAGAAATGACATGAACTCTTTAATGCTGAGGTTTATTTTCTGATGTCTCTATCAGAGCGAACTAGCTGAGGTTATGGTTTAGAAATGCTTAACTTACAAATTGGAAGTCACATTTAGATTTTAGCTCAACAAACAATGTAGAGGGAGCAGCTACTAACGGCTCAATGTTCCAAAGGATAGCAGATAGGGCACAGTTTGTTATTGCCTATTTTTGGTCTAGTGTTTGATATTCTGTTAGCTGTTTTCAGTAGTCCCAGATTCTTTTTTCAACTTGAGCCTTTTTAAAAGTCTTTATTGTATGTGTTTGCCTAATATTTCTTTATGATCTCTATTGTGGGTTGGATTTGGGGTTTCTAGATATTTTTGGCTGATTTGTCAACTATAACTTAAAAAAAATGCTAAATTTGGGCAAGCATACTCCAGTCCATCCGTAGAGTGATTATATGTGTGCATGACATTTTGGCATAAATATTGTGCCATTACGCAAAACGTGGACTTTTTTTGCTAAAAAGTTGCCAAAAATGTCAAAGATAAGAACAGAGTGAAAACAGCTGCCTTGTCCTCATGAACACTTTCTCCTGAGCTGACGAGATCACTGAAATCATGTAAGCAGGTCATTTTTTGAAGAGCTGAAATTCAGTGGAAATTAGATTTTGCGATTAGGTTAATTTTCATGGCAAGAAATGAGTTTGCACATTTTGGCAATTCATTTGATCTTTATTCATTATAATCTAGAGCTTACACAAATTACCACTAAAAAAGCTGAAGCAGTAAACTTTGTGAAAACCAAATTTTGTATCAGTCTGAAAACTTTTGGCCATTAGAAGTACAGTCCTAGGTATACTTAGAAAAACTGCAAAAGGAAACAATGAGGAAAGGAAAAACGCCTAGAGAAAAGTATAGGTGCCTGCTGAAATCAGGATATATAGCAGGAGCACTTCAGAAAATTTCCCAGCATTTATTTGGACTAAAACACATGTTATCTGATAATCTTCTCAAATGGCTAAATAATTTCTTTTTTATTGACGCCTATCCTTCCCAATCCAGTAGTTCATTAGCATACAAGAACACTTATGTTCTAAACCATTTTTCTTGGCTTAAGTTCCAGAGGGCCAGTGGCTACTGTATTGAAGTTGTAGAAAGTAATAAAGATCAAAACTTGAGAGTTAAAACCAACAAAACCTACTCCTTTCTTGGAATGGCATACATTTCCATGCCACACTTTAGCAACAGGGAACTCTGTTAGTACTTTAAAATGAACTGCTAGCATGTAAGACTAAAAAACGCATGTAGTGAGTATTAATATGAAATAGATCTTTCTTTTTTACAGCATATGCATTTTCTTGCTGTCCAGTTTTACTTTTACTAATAAGAAGACTAAGGCAAAGTTTCAAAGAGAACAGGAATCTTACTGCTATCCAGTCACCATCAGGAAAAAATGGATTGTCTAGACATGGCAGAACACCCACCTTAATCAGGAGACTTGTGGCTCTGTGGTGCAATGGATAGCGCATTGGAATTCTAGCCAATTGATGTGACTCAAAGGTTGTGGGTTCAAATCCCACCAGAGTCATTTTTTGTTGTTCGCGTGATATTACTACTGTGTCTCAGTTGATGTTAGAAAAATGAAAAAAAAAAAAGAAAAATATCAGATCTGGGCTTCATATCAAAGTTCAGAGCATTGTTCTAGGACTAAAACTTCACTAGGGCCTATTTGCTGCTGAAGACTAATAGGACAACTTAATTTTGTTGACTTTTAAAATGACTTTTTTTGCATCCAGTTTAGAAATTCTTGATTTATGAATGTTACCAGTACCTGAAAGAGAAATGACATGAACTCTTTAATGCTGAGGTTTATTTTCTGATGTCTCTATCAGAGCGAACTAGCTGAGGTTATGGTTTAGAATTGCTGAACTTACAAATTGGAAGTCACATTTAGATTTTAGCTCAACAAACAACGTAGAGGGAGCAGCTACTAACGGCTCAATGTTCCAAAGGATAGCAGATAGGGCACAGTTTGTTATTGACTATTTTTGGTCTAGTGTTTGATATTCTGTTAGCTGTTTTCAGTAGTCCCAGATTCTTTTTTCAACTTGAGCCTTTTTAAAAGTCTTTTTTGTATGTGTTTGCCTGATATTTCTTTATGATCTCTATTGTGGGTTGGATTTGGGGTTTCTAGATATTTTTGGCTGATTTGTCAACTATAACTTAAAAAAAATGCTAAATTTGGGCAAGCATACTCCAGTCCATCCGTAGAGTGATTATATGTGTGCATGACCTTTTGGAATAAATATTGTGCCATTACGCAAAACGTGGACTTTTTTTTGCTAAAAAGTTGCCAAAAAGGTCAAAGATAAGAACAGAGTGAAAACAGCTGCCTTGTCCTCATGAACACTTTCTCCTGAGCTGACGAGATCACTGAAATCATGTAAGCAGGTCATTTTTTGAAGAGCTGAAATTCAGTGGAAATTAGATTTTGCGATTAGGATAATTTTCATGGCAAGAAATGAGTTTGCACATTTTGGCAATTAATTTGATCTTTATTCATTATAATCTAGAGTTTACACAAATTACCACTAAAAAAGCTGAAGCAGTAAACTTTGTGAAAACCAAATTTTGTATCAGTCTGAAAACTTTTGGCCATTAGAAGTACAGTCCTAGGTATACTTAGAAAAACTGCAAAAGGAAACAATGAGGAAAGGAAAAACGTCTAGAGAAAAGTATAGGTGCCTGCTGAAATCAGGATATATAGCAGGAGCACTTCAGAAAATTTCCCAGCATTTATTTGGACTAAAACACATGTTATCTGATAATCTTCTCAAATGGCTAAATAATTTCTTTTTTATTGACGAATATCCTTCCCAATCCAGTAGTCCATTAGCATACAAGAACACTTATGTTCCAAACCATTTTTCTTGGCTTAAGTTCCAGAGGGCCAGTGGCTACTGTATTGAAGTTGTAGAAAGTAATAAAGATCAAAACTTGAGAGTTAAAACCAACAAAACCTACTCCTTTCTTGGAATTGCATACATTTCCATGCCACACTTTAGCAACAGGGAACTCTGTTAGTACTTTAAAATGAACTGCTAGCATGTAAGACTAAAAAACGCATGTAGTGAGTATTAATATGAAATAGATCTTTCTTTTTTACAGCATATGCATTTTCTTGCTGTCGAGTTTTACTTTTACATATAAGACTAAGGCAAAGTTTCAAAGAGAACAGGAATCTTACTGCTATCCAGTCACCATCAGGAAAAAATGGATTGTCTAGACATGGCAGAACACCCACCTTAATCAGGAGACTTGTGGCTCTGTGGCACAATGGATAGCGCATTGGACTTCTAGCCAATTGATGTGATTCAAAGGTTGTGGGTTCGAGTCCCACCAGAGTCATATTTTGTTGTTCGCGTGAAATTACTACTTTGTCTCAGTTGATGTTAGAAAAATGAAAAAAAAAAGAAAAATATCAGATCTGGGCTTCATATCAAAGTTCAGAGCATTGTTCTAGGACTAAAACTTCACTAGGGACTACTTGCTGCTGAAGACTAACTAATAGGACAACTTAATTTTGTTGACTTTTAAAATGACTTTTTTTGCATCCAGTTTAGAAATTCTTGATTTATGATAGTTACCAGTACCTGAAAGAAAAATGACATGAACTCTTTAATGCTGAGGTTTATTTTCTGATGTCTCTATCAGAGCAAACTAGCTGAGGTTATGGTTTAGAATTGCTGAACTTACAAATTGGAAGTCACATTTAGATTTTAGCTCAACAAACAACGTAGAGGGAGCAGCTACTAACGGCTCAATCCAGTAGTTCATTAGCATACAAGAACACTTATGTTCCAAACCATTTTTCTTGGCTTAAGTTCCAGAGGGCCAGTGGCTACTGTATTGAAGTTGTAGAAAGTAATAAAGATCAAAACTTGAGAGTTAAAACCAACAAAACCTACTCCTTTCTTGGAATTGCATACCTTTCCATGCCACACTTTAGCAACAGGGAACTCTGTTAGTACTTTAAAATGAACTGCTAGCATGTAAGACTAAAAAACGCTTGTAGTGAGTATCAATATGAAATAGATCTTTGTTTTTACAGCATATGCATTTTCTTGCTGTCCAGTTTTACTTTTACATATAAGAAGACTAAGGCAAAGTTTCAAAGAGAACAGGAATCTTACTGCTATCCAGTCACCATCAGGAAAAAATGGATTGTCTAGACATGGCAGAACACCCACCTTAATTAGTAGACTTGTGGCTCTGTGGCGCAATGCATAGCGCATTGGACTTCTAGTCAATTGTTGTGATTCAAAGGTTGTGGGTTCGAGCCCCATCAGAGTCATATTTTGTTGTTCGCGTGATATTACTACTTTGTCTCAGTTGATGTTAGAAAAATGAAAAAAAAAAAGAAAAATATCAGATCTGGGCTTCATATCAAAGTTCAGAGCATTGTTCTAGGACTAAAACTTCACTAGGGACTACTTGCTGCTGAAGACTAACTAATAGGACAACTTAATTTTGTTGACTTTTAAAATGACTTTTTTTGCATCCAGTTTAGAAATTCTTGATTTATGATAGTTACCAGTACCTGAAAGAGAAATGACATGAACTCTTTAATGCTGAGGTTTATTTTCTGATGTCTCTATCAGAGCGAACTAGCTGAGGTTATGGTTTAGAATTGCTGAACTTACAAATTGGAAGTCACATTTAGATTTTAGCTCAACAAACAACGTAGAGGGAGCAGCTACTAACGGCTCAATGTTCCAAAGGATAGCAGATAGGGCACAGTTTGTTATTGCCTATTTTTGGCCTAGTGTTTGATATTCTGTTAGCTGTTTTCAGTAGTCCCAGATTCCTTTTTCAACTTGAGCCTTTTTAAAAGTCTTTTTTGTATGTGTTTGCCTGATATTTCTTTATGATCTCTATTGTGGGTTGGATTTGGGGTTTCTAGATATTTTTGGCTGATTTGTCAACTATAACTTAAAAAAAATGCTAAATTTGGGCAAGCATACTCCAGTCCATCCGTAGAGTGATTATATGTGTGCATGACTTTTTGGCATAAATATTGTGCCATTACGCAAAACGTGGACTTTTTTTTGCTAAAAAGTTGCCAAAAAGGTCAAAGATAAGAACAGAGTGAAAACAGCTGCCTTGTCCTCATGAACACTTTCTCCTGAGCTGACGAGATCACTGAAATCATGTAAGCAGGTCATTTTTTGACGAGCTGAAATTCAGTGGAAGTTAGATTTTGCGATTAGGTTAATTTTCATGGCAAGAAATGAGTTTGCACATTTTGGCAATTCATTTGATCTTTATTCATTATAATCTAGAGTTTACACAAATTACCACTAAAAAAGCTGAAGCAGTAAACTTTGTGAAAACCAAATTTTGTATCAGTCTGAAAACTTTTGGCCATTAGAAGTACAGTCCTAGGTATACTTAGAAAAACTGCAAAAGGAAACAATGAGGAAAGGAAAAACGTCTAGAGAAAAGTATAGGTGCCTGCTGAAATCAGGATATATAGCAGGAGCACTTCAGAAAATTTCCCAGCATTTATTTGGACTAAAACACATGTTATCTGATAATCTTCTCAAATGGCTAAATAATTTCTTTTTTATTGACGCCTATCCTTCCCAATCCAGTAGTTCATTAGCATACAAGAACACTTATGTTGCAAACCATTTTTATTGGCTTAAGTTCCAGAGGGCCAGTGGCTACTGTATTGAAGTTGTAGAAAGTAATAAAGATCAAAACTTGAGAGTTAAAACCAACAAAACCTACTCCTTTCTTGGAATTGCATACATTTCCATGCCACACTTTAGCAACAGGGAACTCTGTTAGTACTTTAAAATGAACTGCTAGCATGTAAGACTAAAAAACGCATGTAGTGAGTATTAATATGAAATAGATCTTTCTTTTTTACAGCATATGTATTTTCTTGCTGGCCAGTTTTACTTTCACATATAAGAAGACTAAGGCAAAGTTTCAAAGCGAACAGGAATCTTACTGTTGTCCGGTCACCATCAGGAAAAAATGGATTGTCTAGACATGGCAGAACACCCACCTTAATCAGGAGACTTGTGGCTCTGTGGCGCAATGGATAGCGCATTGGACTTCTAGCCAATTGATGTGATTCAAAGGTTGTGGGTTCGAGTCCCACCAGAGTCATATTTTGTTGTTCGCGTGATATTACTACTTTGTCTCAGTTGATGTTAGAAAAATGAAAAAAAAAAAAGAAAAATATCAGATCTGGGCTTCATATCAAAGTTCAGAGCATTGTTCTAGGACTAAAACTTCACTAGGGCCTACTTGCTGCTTAAGACTAATAGGACAACTTAATTTTGTTGACTTTTAATATGACTCTTTTTGCATCCAGTTTAGAAATTCTTGATTTATGAATGTTACCAGTACCTGAAAGAGAAATGACATGAACTCTTTAATGCTGAGGTTTATTTTCTGATGTCTCTATCAGAGCGAACTAGCTGAGGTTATGGTTTAGAATTGCTGAACTTACAAATTGGAAGTCACATTTAGATTTTAGCTCAACAAACAACGTAGAGGGAGCAGCTACTAACGGCTCAATGTTCCAAAGGATAGCAGATAGGGCACAGTTTGTTATTGCCTATTTTTGGTCTAGTGTTTGATATTCTGTTAGCTGTTTTCAGTAGTGCCAGATTCCTTTTTCAACTTGAGCCTTTTTAAAAGTCTTTTTTGTATGTGTTTGCCTGATATTTCTTTATGATCTCTATTGTGGGTTGGATTTGGGGTTTCTAGATATTTTTGGCTGATTTGTCAACTATAACTTAAAAAAAATGCTAAATTTGGGCAAGCATACTCCAGTCTATCCGTAGAGTGATTATATGTGTGCATGACTTTTTGGCATAAATATTGTGCCATTACGCAAAACGTGGACTTTTTTTTGCTAAAAAGTTGCCAAAAAGGTCAAAGATAAGAACAGAGTGAAAACAGCTGCCTTGTCCTCATGAACACTTTCTCCTGAGCTGACGAGATCACTGAAATCATGTAAGCAGGTCATTTTTTGAAGAGCTGAAATTCAGTGGAAATTAGATTTTGCGATTAGGTTAATTTTCATGGCAAGAAATGAGTTTGCACATTTTGGCAATTAATTTGATCTTTATTCATTATAATCTAGAGTTTACACAAATTACCACTAAAAAAGCTGAAGCAGTAAACTTTGTGAAAACCAAATTTTGTATCAGTCTGAAAACTTTTGGCCATTAGAAGTACAGTCCTAGGTATACTTAGAAAAACTGCAAAAGGAAACAATGAGGAAAGGAAAAACGTCTAGAGAAAAGTATAGGTGCCTGCTGAAATCAGGATATATAGCAGGAGCACTTCAGAAAATTTCCCAGCATTTATTTGGACTAAAACACATGTTATCTGATAATCTTCTCAAATGGCTAAATAATTTCTTTTTTATTGACGCCTATCCTTCCCAATCCAGTAGTTCATTAGCATACAAGTACACTTATGTTCCAAACCATTTTTCTTGGCTTAAGTTCCAGAGGGCCAGTGGCTACTGTATTGAAGTTGTAGAAAGTAATAAAGATCAAAACTTGAGAGTTAAAACCAACAAAACCTACTCCTTTCTTGGAATTGCATACATTTCCATGCCACACTTTAGCAACAGGGAACTCTGTTAGTACTTTAAAATGAACTGCTAGCATGTAAGACTAAAAAACGCATGTAGTGAGTATTAATATGAAATAGATCTTTCTTTTTTACAGCATATGCATTTTCTTGCTGTCCAGTTTTACTTTTACTAATAAGAAGACTAAGGCAAAGTTTCAAAGAGAACAGGAATCTTACTGCTATCCAGTCACCATCAGGAAAAAATGGATTGTCTAGACATGGCAGAACACCAACCTTAATCAGGAGACTTGTGGCTCTGTGGCGCAATGGATAGCGCATTGAACTTCTAGCAAATTGATGTGATTCAAAGGTTGTGGGTTCGAGTCCCACCAGAGTCATATTTTATTGTTCGCGTGATATTACTACTTTGTCTCAGTTGATGTTAGAAAAATGAAAAAAAAAAAGAAAAATATCAGATCTGGGCTTCATATCAAAGTTCAGAGCATTGTTCTAGGACTAAAACTTCACTAGGGCCTACTTGCTGCTGAAGACTAATAGGACAACTTAATTTTGTTGACTTTTAATATGACTCTTTTTGCATCCAGTTTAGAAATTCTTGATTTATGAATGTTACCAGTACCTGAAAGAGAAATGACATGAACTCTTTAATGCTGAGGTTTATTTTCTGATGTCTCTATCAGAGCGAACTAGCTGAGGTTATGGTTTAGAATTGCTGAACTTACAAATTGGAAGTCACATTTAGATTTTAGCTCAACAAACAACGTAGAGGGAGCAGCTACTAACGGCTCAATGTTCCAAAGGATAGGAGATAGGGCACAGTTTGTTATTGCCTATTTTTGGTCTAGTGTTTGATATTCTGTTAGCTGTTTTCAGTAGTCCCAGATTCCTTTTTCAACTTGAGCCTTTTTAAAAGTCTTTTTTGTATGTGTTTGTCTGATATTTCTTTATGATCTCTATTGTGGGTTGGATTTGGGGTTTCTAGATATTTTTGGCTGATTTGTCAACTATAACTTAAAAAAAATGCTAAATTTGGGCAAGCATACTCCAGTCCATCCGTAGAGTGATTATATGTGTGCATGACTTTTTGGCATAAATATTGTGCCATTACGCAAAACGTGGACTTTTTTTTTGCTAAAAAGTTGCCAAAAAGGTCAAAGATAAGAACAGAGTGAAAACAGCTGCCTTGTCCTCATGAACACTTTCTCCTGAGCTGACGAGATCACTGAAATCATGTAAGCAGGTCATTTTTTGAAGAGCTGAAATTCAGTGGAAATTAGATTTTGCGATTAGGTTAATTTTCATGGCAAGAAATGAGTTTGCACATTTTGGCAATTAATTTGATCTTTATTCATTATAATCTAGAGTTTACACAAATTACCACTAAAAAATCTGAAGCAGTAAACTTTGTGAAAACCAAATTTTGTATCAGTCTGAAAACTTTTGGCCATTAGAAGTACAGTCCTAGGTATACTTAGAAAAACTGCAAAAGGAAACAATGAGGAAAGGAAAAACGTCTAGAGAAAAGTATAGGTGCCTGCTGAAATCAGGATATATAGCAGGAGCACTTCAGAAAATTTCCCAGCATTTATTTGGACTAAAACACATGTTATCTGATAATCTTCTCAAATGGCTAAATAATTTCTTTTTTATTGACGCCTATCCTTCCCAATCCAGTAGTTCATTAGCATACAAGAACACTTATGTTCCAAACCATTTTTCTTGGCTTAAGTTCCAGAGGGCCAGTGGCTACTGTATTGAAGTTGTAGAAAGAAATAAAGATCAAAACTTGAGAGTTAGAAACCAACAAAAGCTACTCCTTTCTTGGTATTGCATACATTTCCATGCCACACTTTAGCAATAGGGAACTCTGTTAGTAATTTAAGATGAACTGCTAGCATGTAAGACTAAAAAACGCATGTAGTGAGTATTAATATGAAATAGATCTTTCTTTTTTACAGCATATGTATTTTCTTGCTGGCCAGTTTTACTTTCACATATAAGAAGACTAAGGCAAAGTTTCAAAGCGAACAGGAATCTTACTGTTGTCCGGTCACCATCAGGAAAAAATGGATTGTCTAGACATGGCAGAACACCCACCTTAATCAGGAGACTTGTGGCTCTGTGGTGCAATGGATAGCGCATTGGACTTCTAGCCAATTGATGTGATACAAAGGTTGTGGGTTCGAGTCTCACCAGAGTCATATTTTGTTGTTCGCGTGATATTACTACTTTGTCTCAGTTGATGTTAGAAAAATGAAAAAAAAAAAAAGAAAAATATCAGATCTGGGCTTCATATCAAAGTTCAGAGCATTGTTCTAGGACTAAAACTTCACTAGGGCCTACTTGCTGCTGAAGACTAATAGGACAACTTAATTTTGTTGACTTTTAATATGACTCTTTTTGCATCCAGTTTAGAAATTCTTGATTTATGAATGTTACCAGTACCTGAAAGAGAAATGACATGAACTCTTTAATGCTGAGGTTTATTTTCTGATGTCTCTATCAGAGCGAACTAGCTGAGGTTATGGTTTAGAATTGCTGAACTTACAAATTGGAAGTCACATTTATATTTTAGCTCAACAAACAACGTAGAGGGAGCAGCTACTAACGGCTCAATGTTCCAAAGGATAGCAGATAGGGCACAGTTTGTTATTGCCTATTTTTGGTCTAGTGTTTGATATTCTGTTAGCTGTTTTCAGTAGTCCCAGATTCCTTTTTCAACTTGAGCCTTTTTAAAAGTCTTTTTTGTATGTGTTTGCCTGATATTTCTTTATGATCTCTATTGTGGGTTGGATTTGGGGTTTCTAGATATTTTTGGCTGATTTGTCAACTATAACTTAAAAAAAATGCTAAATTTGGGCAAGCATACTCCAGTCCATCCGTAGAGTGATTATATGTGTGCATGACTTTTTGGCATAAATATTGTGCCATTACGCAAAACGTGGACTTTTTTTTGCTAAAAAGTTGCCAAAAAGGTCAAAGATAAGAACAGAGTGAAAACAGCTGCCTTGTCCTCATGAACACTTTCTCCTGAGCTGAGGAGATCACTGAAATCATGTAAGCAGGTCATTTTTTGAAGAGCGGAAATTCAGTCGAAGTTAGATTTTGCGATTAGGTTAATTTTCATGGCAAGAAATGAGTTTGCACATTTTGGCAATTCATTTGATCTTTATTCATTATAAACTAGAGTTTACACAAATTACCACTAAAAAAGCTGAAGCAGTAAACTTTGTGAAAACCAAATTTTGTATCATTCTGAAAACTTTTGGCCATTAGAAGTACAGTCCTAGGTATACTTAGAAAAACTGCAAAAGGAAACAATGAGGAAAGGAAAAACGTCTAGAGAAAAGTATAGGTGCCTGCTGAAATCAGGATATATAGCAGGAGCACTTCAGAAAATTTCCCAGCATTTATTTGGACTAAAACACATGTTATCTGATAATCTTCTCAAATGGCTAAATAATTTCTTTTTTATTGACGCCTATCCTTCCCAATCCAGTAGTTCATTAGCATACAAGAACACTTATGTTCCAAACCATTTTTCTTGGCTTAAGTTCCAGAGGGCCAGTGGCTACTGTATTGAAGTTGTAGAAAGTAATAAAGATCAAAACTTGAGAGTTAAAACCAACAAAACCTACTCCTTTCTTGGAATTGCATACATTTCCATGCCACACTTTAGCAACAGGGAACTCTGTTAGTACTTTAAAATGAACTGCTAGCATGTAAGACTAAAAAACGCATGTAGTGAGTATTAATATGAAATAGATCTTTCTTTTTTACAGCATATGCATTTTCTTGCTGTCCAGTTTTACTTTTACATATAAGAAGACTAAGGCAAAGTTTCAAAGAGAACAGGAATCTTACTGCTATCCAGTCACCATCAGGAAAAAATGGATTGTCTAGACATGGCAGAACACCCACCTTAATCAGGAGACTTGTGGCTCTGTGGCGCAATGGATAGCGCATTGGAATTCTAGCAAATTGATGTGATTCAAAGGTTGTGGGTTCGAGTCCCACCAGAGTTATATTTTGTTGTTCGCGTGATATTACTACTTTGTCTCAGTTGATGTTAGAAAAATGAAAAAAAAAAAAGAAAAATATCAGATCTGGGCTTCATATCAAAGTTCAGAGCATTGTTCTAGGACTAAAACTTCACTAGGGCCTACTTGCTGCTGAAGACTAATAGGACAACTTAATTTTGTTGACTTTTAAAATGACTTTTTTTGCATCCAGTTTAGAAATTCTTGATTTATGAATGTTACCAGTACCTGAAAGAGAAATGACATGAACTCTTTAATGCTGAGGTTTATTTTCTGATGTCTCTATCAGAGCGAACTAGCTGAGTTTATGGTTTAGAATTGCTGAACTTACAAATTGGAAGTCACATTTAGATTTTAGCTCAACAAACAACGTAGAGGGAGTAGCTACTAACGGCTCAATGTTCCAAAGGATAGCAGATAGGGTACAGTTTGTTATTGCCTATTTTTGGTCTAGTGTTTGATATTCTGTTAGCTGTTTTCAGTAGTCCCAGATTCTTTTTTCAACTTGAGCCTTTTTAAAAGTCTTTTTTGTATGTGTTTGCCTGATATTTCTTTATGATCTCTATTGTGGGTTGGATTTGGGGTTTCTAGATATTTTTGGCTGATTTGTCAACTATAACTTAAAAAAAATGCTAAATTTGGGCAAGCATACTCCAGTCCATCCGTAGAGTGATTATATGTGTGCATGACTTTTTGGCATAAATATTGTGCCATTACGCAAAACGTGGACTTTTTTTTGCTAAAAAGTTGCCAAAAAGGTCAAAGATAAGAACAGAGTGAAAACAGCTGCCTTGTCCTCATGAACACTTTCTCCTGAGCTGACGAGATCACTGAAATCATGTAAGCAGGTCATTTTTTGAAGAGCTGAAATTCAGTGGAAGTTAGATTTTGCGATTAGGTTAATTTTCATGGCAAGAAATGAGTTTGCACATTTTGGCAATTCATTTGATCTTGATTCATTATAATCTAGAGTTTACACAAATTACCACTAAAAAAGCTGAAGCAGTAAACTTTGTGAAAACCAAATTTTGTATCAGTCTGAAAACTTTTGGCCATTAGAAGTACAGTCCTAGGTATACTTAGAAAAACTGCAAAAGGAAACAATGAGGAAAGGAAAAACGTCTAGAGAAAAGTATAGGTGCCTGCTGAAATCAGGATATATAGCAGGAGCACTTCAGAAAATTTCCCAGCATTTATTTGGACTAAAACACATGTTATCTGATAATCTTCTCAAATGGCTAAATAATTTCTTTTTTATTGACGCCTATCCTTCCCAATCCAGTAGTTCATTAGCATACAAGAACACTTATGTTCCAAACCATTTTTCTTGGTTTAAGTTCCAGAGGGCCAGTGGCTACTGTATTGAAGTTGTAGAAAGTAATAAAGATCAAAACTTGAGAGTTAAAACCAACAAAACCTACTCCTTTCTTAGAATTGCATACATTTCCATGCCACACTTTAGCAACAGGGAACTCTGTTAGTACTTTAAAATGAACTGCTAGCATGTAAGACTAAAAAACGCATGTAGTGAGTATTAATATGAAATAGATCTTTCTTTTTTACAGCATATGCATTTTCTTGCTGTCCAGTTTTACTTTTACTAATAAGAAGACTAAGGCAAAGTTTCAAAGAGAACAGGAATCTTACTGCTATCCAGTCACCATCAGGAAAAAATGGATTGTCTAGACATGGCAGAACACCCACCTTAATTGGGAGACTTGTGGCTCTGTGGCGCAATGGATAGCGCATTGGACTTCTAGCAAATTGATGTGATTCAAAGGTTGTGGGTTCGAGTCCCACCAGAGTCATATTTTATTGTTCGCGTGATATTACTACTTTGTCTCAGTTGATGTTAAAAAAATGAAAAAAAAAAATAAAAATATCAGATCTGGGCTTCATATCAAAGTTCAGAGCATTGTTCTAGGACTAAAACTTCATTAGGGCCTACTTGCTGCTGAAGACTAATAGGACAACTTAATTTTGTTGACTTTTAATATTACTCTTTTTGCATCCAGCTTAGAAATTCTTGATTTATGAATGTTACCAGTACCTGAAAGAGAAATGACATGAACTCTTTAATGCTGAGGTTTATTTTCTGATGTCTCTATCAGAGCGAACTAGCTGAGGTTATGGTTTAGAATTGCTGAACTTACAAATTGGAAGTCACATTTAGATTTTAGCTCAACAAACAACGTAGAGGGAGCAGCTACTAACGGCTCAATGTTCCAAAGGATAGCAGATAGGGCACAGTTTGTTATTGCCTATTTTTGGTCTAGTGTTTGATATTCTGTTAGCTGTTTTCAGTAGTCCCAGATTCTTTTTTCAACTTGAGCCTTTTTAAAAGTCTTTTTTGTATGTGTTTGCCTGATATTTCTTTATGATCTCTATTGTGGGTTGGATTTGGGGTTTCTAGATATTTTTGGCTGATTTGTCAACTATAACTTAAAAAAAATGCTAAATTTGGGCAAGCATACTCCAGTCCATCCGTAGAGTGATTATATGTGTGCATGACTTTTTGGCATAAATATTGTGCCATTACGCAAAACGTGGACTTTTTTTTGCTAAAAAGTTGCCAAAAAGGTCAAAGATAAGAACAGAGTGAAAACAGCTGCCTTGTCCTCATGAACACTTTCTCCTGAGCTGAGGAGATCACTGAAATCATGTAAGCAGGTCATTTTTTGAAGAGCGGAAATTCAGTGGAAGTTAGATTTTGCGATTAGGTTAATTTTCATGGCAAGAAATGAGTTTGCACATTTTGGCAATTCATTTGATCTTGATTCATTATAATCTAGAGTTTACACAAATTACCACTAAAAAAGCTGAAGCAGTAAACTTTGTGAAAACCAAATTTTGTATCAGTCTGAAAACTTTTGGCCATTAGAAGTACAGTCCTAGGTATACTTAGAAAAACTGCAAAAGGAAACAATGAGGAAAGGAAAAACGTCTAGAGAAAAGTATAGGTGCCTGCTGAAATCAGGATATATAGCAGGAGCACTTCAGAAAATTTCCCAGCATTTATTTGGACTAAAACACATGTTATCTGATAATCTTCTCAAATGGCTAAATAATTTCTTTTTTATTGACGCCTATCCTTCCCAATCCAGTAGTTCATTAGCATACAAGAACACTTATGTTCCAAACCATTTTTCTTGGTTTAAGTTCCAGAGGGCCAGTGGCTACTGTATTGAAGTTGTAGAAAGTAATAAAGATCAAAACTTGAGAGTTAAAACCAACAAAACCTACTCCTGTCTTAGAATTGCATACATTTCCATGCCACACTTTAGCAACAGGGAACTCTGTTAGTACTTTAAAATGAACTGCTAGCATGTAAGACTAAAAAACGCATGTAGTGAGTATTAATATGAAATAGATCTTTCTTTTTTACAGCATATGCATTTTCTTGCTGTCCAGTTTTACTTTTACTAATAAGAAGACTAAGGCAAAGTTTCAAAGAGAACAGGAATCTTACTGCTATCCAGTCACCATCAGGAAAAAATGGATTGTCTAGACATGGCAGAACACCCACCTTAATCGGGAGACTTGTGGCTCTGTGGCGCAATGGATAGCGCATTGGACTTCTAGCAAATTGATGTGATTCAAAGGTTGTGGGTTCGAGTCCCACCAGAGTCATATTTTATTGTTCGCGTGATATTACTACTTTGTCTCAGTTGATGTTAAAAAAATGAAAAAAAAAAATAAAAATATCAGATCTGGGCTTCATATCAAAGTTCAGAGCATTGTTCTAGGACTAAAACTTCACTAGGGTCTACTTGCTGCTGAAGACTAATAGGACAACTTAATTTTGTTGACTT
Source organism: Phyllobates terribilis (assembly GCF_046119375.1). Lineage (NCBI taxonomy): Eukaryota > Metazoa > Chordata > Amphibia > Anura > Dendrobatidae > Phyllobates > Phyllobates terribilis. The sequence continues at coordinate 739,157,308 of NW_027362761.1, read as the reverse complement.
TTAATATGACTCTTTTTGCATCCAGCTTAGAAATTCTTGATTTATGAATGTTACCAGTACCTGAAAGAGAAATGACATGAACTCTTTAATGCTGAGGTTTATTTTCTGATGTCTCTATCAGAGCGAACTAGCTGAGGTTATGGTTTAGAATTGCTGAACTTACAAATTGGAAGTCACATTTAGATTTTAGCTCAACAAACAACGTAGAGGGAGCAGCTACTAACGGCTCAATGTTCCAAAGGATAGCAGATAGGGCACAGTTTGTTATTGCCTATTTTTGGTCTAGTGTTTGATATTCTGTTAGCTGTTTTCAGTAGTCCCAGATTCTTTTTTCAACTTGAGCCTTTTTAAAAGTCTTTTTTGTATGTGTTTGCCTGATATTTCTTTATGATCTCTATTGTGGGTTTGATTTCGGGTTTCTAGATATTTTTGGCTGATTTGTCAACTATAACTTAAAAAAAATGCTAAATTTGGGCAAGCATACTCCAGTCCATCCGTAGAGTGATTATATGTGTGCATGACTTTTTGGCATAAATATTGTGCCATTACGCAAAACGTGGACTTTTTTTTGCTAAAAAGTTGCCAAAAAGGTCAAAGATAAGAACAGAGTGAAAACGGCTGCCTTGTCCTCATGAACACTTTCTCCTGAGCTGACGAGATCACTGAAATCATGTAAGCAGGTCATTTTTTGAAGAGCTGAAATTCAGTGGAAATTAGATTTTGCGATTAGGTTAATTTTCATGGCAAGAAATGAGTTTGCACATTTTGGCAATTAATTTGATCTTTATTCATTATAATCTAGAGTTTACACAAATTACCACTAAAAAAGCTGAAGCAGTAAACTTTGTGAATACCAAATTTTGTATCAGTCTGAAAACTTTTGGCCATTAGAAGTACAGTCCTAGGTATACTTAGAAAAACTGCAAAAGGAAACAATGAGGAAAGGAAAAACGTCTAGAGAAAAGTATAGGTGCCTGCTGAAATCAGGATATATAGCAGGAGCACTTCAGAAAATTTCCCAGCATTTATTTGGACTAAAACACATGTTATCTGATAATCTTCTCAAATGGCTAAATAATTTATTTTTCATTGACGCCTATCCTTCCCAATCCAGTATTTCATTAGCATACAAGAACACTTATGTTCCAAACCATTTTTCTTGGCTTAAGTTCCAGAGGGCCAGTGGCTACTGTATTGAAGTTGTAGAAAGTAATAAAGATCAAAACTTGAGAGTTAAAAACCAACAAAAGCTACTCCTTTCTTGGAATTGCATACATTTCCATGCCACACTTTAGCAACAGGGAACTCTGTTAGTACTTTAAAATGAACTGCTAGCATGTAAGACTAAAAAACGCATGTAGTGAGTATTAATATGAAATAGATCTTTCTTTTTTAAAGCATATGCATTTTCTTGCTGGCCAGTTTTACTTTCACATATAAGAAGACTAAGGCAAAGTTTCAAAGAGAACAGGAACCTTACTGTTGTCCAGTCACCATCAGGAAAAAATGGATTGTCTAGACATGGCAGAACAACCACCTTGATTTGGAGACTTGTGGCTCTGTGGCGCAATGGATAGCGCATTGGACTTCTAGCAAACTGATGTGATTCAAAGATTGTGGGTTCGAGTCCCATCAGAGTCATATTTTGTAGCTCACGTGATATTACTACTTTGTCTCAGTTGTTGTTAGAAAAATGAAAAAAAAATAGAAAAATATCAGATCTGGGCTTCATATTAACTTTCAGAGCATTGTTCTAGGACTAAAACTTCGCTAGGGCCTACTTGCTACTGAAGACTAATAGGACAACTTAATTTTGTTGACTTTTAAAATGACATTTTTTTGCATCCAGTTTAGAAATTCTTGATTTATGTATGTTATCAGTACCTGAAAGAGAAATGACATGAACTCTTTAATGCTGAGGTTTATTTTCTGATGTCTCTATCAGAGCAAACTAGCTGCGGTTATGGTTTAGAATTGCTGAACTTACAAATTGGAAGTCACATTTAGATTTTAGCTCAACAAACAACGTAGAGTGAGCAGCTACTAACGGCTCAATGTTCCAAAGGATAGTAGATAGAGCACAGTTTGTTATTGCCTATTTTTGGTCTAGTGTTTGATATTCTGTTAGCTGTTTTCAGTAGTCCTAGATTCTTTTTTCAACTTGAGCCTTTTTAAAAGTCTTTTTTGTATGTGTTTGCCTGATATTTCTTTATGATCTCTATTGTGGGTTGGATTTGGGGTTTCTAGATATTTTTGGCTGATTTGTCAACTATAACTTAAAAAAAATGCTAAATTTGGGCAAGCATACTCCAGTCCATCCGTAGAGTGATTATATGTGTGCATGACTTTTTGGCATAAATATTGTGCTATTGCGCAAAACGTGGACTTTTTTTTGCTAAAATGTTGCCAAAAAGGTCAAAGATAAGAACAGAGTGAAAACAGCTGCCTTGTCCTCATGAACACTTTCTCCTGAGCTGACGAGATCACTGAAATCATGTCAGCAAGTCATTTTTTGAAGAGTTGAAATTCATTCAGTGTAAATTAGATTTTGTGATTAAGTTAATTTTCATGGCAAGAAATGAGTTTGCACATTTTGGCAATTCATTTGATCTCTATTCATAATAATCTAGAGTTTACACAAATTACCACTAAAAAAGCTGAAGCAGTAAACTTTGTGAAAACCAAATTTTGTATCAGTCAGAAAACTTTGGCCATTAGAAGCACAGTCCTAGGTATACTTAGAAAAACTGCAAAAGGAAACAATGAGGAAAGGAAAAACGTCTAGAGAAAAGTATAGGTGCCTGCTGAAATCAGGATATATAGCAGGAGCACTTCAGAAAATTTGCCAGCATTTATTTGGACTAAAACACATGTTATCTGAAAGTCTTCTCAAATGGCTAAAATAATTTCTTTTTTATTGACGCCTATCCTTCCCAATCCAGCAGTTCATGAGCATACAAGAACACTTATGTTCCAAACCATTTTTCTTGGCTTAAGTTCCAGAGGGCCAGTGGCTACTGTATTGAAGTTGTAGAAAGAAATAAAGATCAAAACTTGAGAGTTAGAAACCAACAAAAGCTACTCCTTTCTTGGTATTGCATACATTTCCATGCCACACTTTAGCAACAGGGAACTCTGTTAGTAATTTAAAATGAACTGCTAGCATGTAAGACTAAAAAACGCATGTAGTGAGTATTAATATGAAATAGATCTTTCTTTTTTACAGCATATGCACTTTACTTGCTGGCCAGTTTTAATTTTACATATAAGAAGACTATCTAAGGCAAAGTTTCAAAGAGAACAGGAATCTTACTGTCATCCAGTCACCATCAGGAAAAAATGGATTGTCTAGACATGGCAGAACTCACACCTTACACAGGAGACTTGTGGCTCTGTGGCGCAATGGGTAGCACATTGGACTTCTAGACACTTGATGTGATTGAATAGTTGTGGGTTCGAGTCCTACCAGAGTCATATTATGTTATTCCCGTGATAATACTACTCTGTCTCAGTGGATGTTAGAAAAATTAAAAAAAATATATATATATATCAGATCTGGGCTTCATATCAACGTTCAGAGCATTGTTCTAGGACTAAAACTTCACTAGGGCCTACTTGCTACTGAAGACTAATAGGACAACTTACTTTTGTTGACTTTTTTTGCATCCAGTTTAGAAATTCTTGATTTATTAATGTTACCAGTACCTGAAAGAGAAATGACATGAACTCTTTAATGCTGAAGTTTATTTTCTGATGTCTCTATCAGAGCGAACTAGCTGAGGTTATGGTTTAGAATTGCTGAACTTACAAATTGGAAGTCACATTTAGATTTTAGCTCAACAAACAACGTAGAGGGAGCAGCTACTAACGGCTCAATGTTCCAAAGGATAGCAGATAGGGCACAGTTTGTTATTGCCTATTTTTGGTCTAGTGTTTGATATTCTGTTAGCTTGTTTCAGTAGTCCCAGATTCTTTTTTCATCTTGAGCCTTTTTAAAAGTCTTTTTTGTATGTGTTTGCCTGATATTTCTTTATGATCTCTATTGTGGGTTGGATTTGGGGTTTCTAGATATTTTTGGCTGATTTGTCAACTATAACTTAAAAAAAATGCTAAATTTGGGCAAGCATACTCCAGTCCATCCGTAGAGTGATTATATGTGTGCATGACTTTTTGGCAGAAATATTGTGCCATTGCGAAAAACGTGAACTTTTTTTTGCTAAAAAGTTGCCAAAAAGGTCAAAGATAAGAACAGAGTGAAAACAGCTGCCTTGTCCTCATGAACACTTTCTCCTGAGCTGACGAGATCACTGAAATCATGTAAGCAAGTCATTTTTTGAAGAGCTGAAATTCAGTGGAAACTAGATTTTGTGATTAAGTTAATTTTCATGGCAAGAAATGAGTTTGCACATTTTGGCAATTCATTTGATCTCTATTCATAATAATCTAGAGTTTACACAAATTACCACTAAAAAAGCTGAAGCAGTAAACTTTGTGAAAACCAAATTTTGTATCAGTCTGAAAACTTTTGGCCATTAGAAGCACAGTACTAGGTATACTTAGAAAAACGGCAAAAGGAAACAATGAGGAAAGGAAAAACGTCTAGAGAAAAGTATAGGTGCCTGCTGAAATCAGGATATATAGCAGGAGCACTTCAGAAAATTTGCCAGCATTTATTTGGACTAAAACACATGTTATCTGATAGTCTTCTCAAATGGCTAAAATAATTTCTTTTTTATTGACGCCTATCCTTCCCAATCCAGTAGTTCATTAGCGTACAAGAACACTTATGTTCCAAACCATTTTTCTTGGCTTAAGTTCCAGAGGGCCAGTGGCTACTGTATTGAAGTTGTAGAAAGAAATAAAGATCAAAACTTGAGAGTTAGAAACCAACAAAAGCTACTCCTTTCTTGGCATTGCATACATTTCCATGCCACACTTTAGCAATAGGGAACTCTGTTAGTAATTTAAAATGAACTGCTAGCATGTAAGACTAAAAAACGCATGTAGTGAGTATTAATATGAAATAGATCTTTCTTTTTTACAGCATATGTATTTTCTTGCTGGATAGTTTTACTTTCACATATAAGAAGACTAAGGCAAAGTTTCAAAGAGAACAGGCATCTTACTGTTGTCCGGTCACCATCAGAAAAAATGGATTGTCTAGACATGGCAGAACACCCACCTTACTTTGGAGACTTGTGGCTCTGTGGCGCAATGGATAGCCCATTGGACTTCTAGCAAACTGAAGTGATTCAAAGGTTGTGGGTTCGAGTCTCACCAGAGTCATATTTTGTAGCTCGCGTGATATTACTACTCTGTCTCAGTGGATTTTAGAAAAATGGAAAAAAAAAAAATATATATCAGATCTGGGCTTCATATCAACGTTCAGAGCATTGTTCTAGGACTAAAACTTCACTAGGGCCTACTTGCTACTGAAGACTAATAGGACAACTTAATTTTGTTGACTTTTAAAATTACTTTTTTTGCATCCAGTTTAGAAATTCTTGATTTATGTATGTTATCAGTACCTGAAAGAGAAATGACATGAACTCTTTAATGCTGAAGTTTATTTTCTGATGTCTCTATCAGAGCGTACTAGCTGAGGTTATGGTTTAGAATTGCTGAACTTACAAATTGGAAGTCACATTTAGATTTTAGCTCAACAAACAACGTAGAGGGAGCAGCTACTAATGGCTCAATGTTCTAAAGGATAGCAGATAGGGCACAGTTTGTCATTGCCTATTTTTGGTCTAGTGTTTGATATTCTGTTAGCTGTTTTCAGTAGTCCCAGATTCTTTTTTCAACTTGAGCCTTTTTAAAAGTCTTTTTTGTATGTGTTTGCCTGATATTTCTTTATGATCTCTATTGTGGGTTGGATTTGGTGTTTCTAGATATTTTTGGCTGATTTGTCAACTATAACTTAAAAAAAATGCTAAATTTGGGCAAGCATACTCCAGTCCATCCGTAGAGTGATTATATGTGTGCATGACTTTTTGGCATAAATATTGTGCCATTGCGCAAAACGTGGACTTTTTTTTGCTAAAAAGTTGCCAAAAAGGTCAAAGATAAGAAAAGAGTGAAAACAGCTGCCTTGTCCTCATGAATAGAGATGAGCGTTGTTCTACTCGAACTGTTCGCCAATCTCAAATTCGAGCTGTTTTGGGCGGTGTTCGAGCCGTTCGGCAAACACGAACAATTTGAGAAAAATTCGGCTGTTCGAGGTTATGTTCGATAACTGTTCGTGCACCAAAATCATAACTGGATTTTTTCTCAGTAATGATGAAAATTAATGTTAATACGCAGTTTGAGTGTACAGCGGGGTGGGGGGAGGGGCAGGGGATGGATCTCTGCAGGAACAATGAAGATCTCCATTTTTTTTTTCTCTTTCCCGCATTTACAGTGGGGAGGTGCAATCTGTCAGCCTATCAGCAGCGCACACACGGAGCGAAGTGCTTTTTTTCACACAAGCAAGGGCATGTGTCATTGGCAGTGTATGTCACATGTCCTTGCCCTATAAGACCAAGCCATTTTCCCCGTCACCACCATTTTCTCACTGCTGCAGCTGCGTGTTAGACGGCACCGCTGTTGCTGTGTGCGCTATACCTTGTTAATTTCAAGCCAATTTTCACACAAATCTACAGATAGCTTGGGAGTAGGGAATAGTTGTGATTGCAGTCCTTTTAAGGACTAGGTTACAGCATTTCCTACGACTTTTATCAGGCAGGTCTGTGCTCTTAAATAGATAGATTGTGGGAGTAAAGAGTAATTGTAATTGGAGTCCTTTTCAGGACTAGGTTACATCAGTTCCTATCAGTTTTTGCCAGGCAGGTCTGTGCCAGTGCTGTGCAAGATTTTTTCACAGCATTTGGCTGAATCTAGCAAAGCTAATTCTTTTTGGCCTATTGCAGAGTGTGTTAGTCAGTGGAGTAGCCTATCTGTGTTGCAAGATATACCACCTGTGTATAGAATACCAATTTTTTTACTGCACCTAGTGAAGTAAAATCTTTTGGGCATAGCATCATTCTATTAGTCCATCTATACTGACCTCCATCAGGTTGCAAATTGAATATAATTTTTTTCTGCATCTAGCTTTGAAAAAATATTGGGCTTCTAGCTGTGTGTGGGACTTGTTGTATTAGTCCATCTATACTGACCTCCATCAGGTTGCAAACTGCATATATTTTTTTCTTCATCTACCTCTGAAAAAATATTGGGCTTCTAGCTGTGTGTGGGACTTGTTCTATTAATCCATCTATACAGACCTCCATCAGGTTGCAAACTGAATATATTTTTTTCTGCATATACCTCTGAAAAAATATTGGGCTTCTAGCTGTGTGTGGGACTTGTTGTATTAGTCCATCTATACTGACCTCCATCAGGTTGCAAACTGAATATATTTTTTTCTGCATCTACCTCTGAAAAAATATTGGGCTTCTAGCTGTGTGTGGGACTTGTTCTATTAATCCATCTATACAGACCTCCATCAGGTTGCAAACTGAATATATTTTTTTCTGCATCTACCTCTGAAAAAATATTGGGCTTCTAGCTGTGTGTGGGACTTGTTGTATTAGTCCATCTATACTGACCACCATCAGGTTGCAAACTGAATATATTTTTTTCTGCATCTACCTCTGAAAAAATATTGGGCTTCTAGCTGTGTGTGGGACTTGTTCTATTAATCCATCTATACAGACCTCCATCAGGTTGCAAACTGAATATATTTTTTTCTGCATCTACCTCTGAAAAAATATTGGGCTTCTAGCTGTGTGTGAGACTTGTTGTATTAGTCCATCTATACTGACCTCCATCAGGTTGCAAACTGAATATATTTTTTTCTGCATCTACCTCTGAAAAAATATTGGGCTTCTAGCTGTGTGTGGGACTTGTTCTATTAATCCATCTATACAGACCTCCATCAGGTTGCAAACTGAATATATTTTTTTCTGCATCTACCTCTGAAAAAATATTGGGCTTCTAGCTGTGTGTGGGACTTGTTGTATTAGTCCATCTATACTGACCTCCATCAGGTTGCAAACTGAATATATTTTTTTCTGCATCTACCTCTGAAAAAATATTGGGCTTCTAGCTGTGTGTGGGACTTGTTCTATTAATCCATCTATACAGACCTCCATCAGGTTGCAAACTGAATATATTTTTTTCTGCATCTAGCTCTGAAAAAATATTTGGCCTTCTAGCAGTGTGTGGGACTTTCTCTATTAGTCCATCTATACTGACCTCCATCAGGTTGCAAATTGAATATAATTTTTTTCTGCATCTAACCCAGCCAATAGTTTTGGCCTAATACCACAGTTTGGCCACTCAGCTCTGCTCGATTCCCATCCATTGTTTTTTTGTGCAAACAACTCCAGAGTTGTTAATTAGTTAACCACCAAAATGAGTGGAAAAAGGCCTGCTGCTGGTGGAAAGGGGAATAGGCGTGTTGGGAAGGGGAAAAAAGGTTGTGTCCGTGGGGTAGGTGTTAAAGCAACAGTAACATCTGCAGAAGAAAGACCATCTTCCAGCCAAACTAAAATGTCTACTTCTTTTAGCGGACAATGTGATAAGATCCCTTTCTTACGGCCACGCCAATCGCTACAAATTCCAGATGACGCACAAAAACAGCAGGTGCTTCAACGGATATCAAGTGCTCCTTTAAGTGGGCTCTCCTCCACATCAACTTCAACATCACAAATACTCCAGTCCTCAAAGGTGTCACCCCAATCGCACTTGCTTCCTCACAGCTCCCAAATCTCCAGCTGCCCGTCTGAGTATGAGGTAGAACAGATGGTTGAGTCTGCAGAGCTGTTTACTCATACTATAGCCTGGGAATCAGAGGTCGACTCCAGCGCTTCTGTGAATCCAGACGAGGAAATGATCACCATCAATGAGTTTAACTGACAAACAAACAAATTTTTCCCTTATCACTCCTAAACACTTTTTGCATAATAATTTGGAACACAGTGTACATGTGCTTTTCCACAAAACACCAGTGGTTCACGTAGTGAATCTTAGAGTTCTAACTTGCCAACCGTGGTCTGTATGGAGTTGTTCAATAAAGGGCCCAAAATTAAGATAACATAGATGGGAGAGGTCTCTATGAATAGGAATTCCTAAGTATTTGATACCCTGTGAGGGCCAGGCAAAGGGAAAGTTGGACTGGATGGAATCCTATATGGATTTGGGGAGCGAGACATCGAGGGCCTCAGACTTCGCTGCATTGATTTTAAAATTTGACCATGTAACAAAGTGATCTATTTCAGCCATAACAGCATGGATGGATATATGTGATTGAGTGATATATACTAGGACATCATCAGCAAATAGAGAGCACTTGTACTCGGTGCCTCCCACCTCAATCCACCTAATATTGGGGTTATGGCGAATTGATGAGAGCAGGTACTCCGTCACTAGGATGTATAAGAGAGGGGACAGAGAACATCCCTGCCTTGTCCCATTGGTGATTGTGAAAGGTGATGAAAATGTTCTGACGCGCCCCCTGGGCCTTGGGACACCCGGAGCCGGACCCTTTTTGGTGGATGCTGGTGGTTGTAGTCTCCGTGGCGGCAACCCGGTTCCGTGGCTCAGGACGGTCAAACCAGTGGCAGAACTATTTATGTGGTTTTGATGTTTAAATGTCCGACTACGCCACCCGTGGATTGCGGTCAGAGTGAACCGCCGCTCCAGGGCAGACCGCTGAGGCTGGTGTTGTGGGTGCAGCAGAGCGTAGCATAACTCCCCACGGGAGGAGCATAGCCTCAGGGCAGTGTATGCGGAGGATGGGGGTGATGGTGCAGGGCAGCAGCAGTAATGACACGGAGTCAGTGATGCAGTCCAGGGCCTTTACTCACAGTTCTTATTATCCAGACCACGTCTGCAGGTAACGGCTGCCCACGTCGTACTGTGCTCACCAGGTGAGGGGCTCAGACAACTCCCAGATAACTTTGGAGTGCTTCACAGGACCCCCTTTGTGTGTCCTTTGTCTGGCCTTTCTTACCAACCCTTCTGTCCGGCTGCCTCGGGCCTCCTCTTGGTAAACTTGGCGCCAGTTTCCCTGACCCTATGTGGTGCCTTCCTAGCGGGTGTAGGGAGGGGCTGCGCCACATAAAATGTCACAGCCTCCTGTTTCTAGCTGAGGGTCATTTCCTGCCTCCACTAGTTTCGGGGACCGGTCTCCCCCTTTGGCCTGACCCCTCCACGCAGGTGGATTCGGGCGTGCGGCGGCGACTCGCCCGTCCGCACCCCTGAGATCCCTTCGTTCCTCGTTCCTGGAACCTTCTCCGCTCCTCTTCCTTCCTTCTCCCTCTTCCAGGCCTGGGCCTCTGTTACTAGGCCCGCCTCCGGAGCAGAGCTCATGCAGAGCCCCTGCTCCCTGCCACTTCTGCTCAGACTTCTCTGCACTGAACTAAGATGGTGCCCACTTTTTATACTCCCTTCTCAATGCACCCAGGAACTGCTTCCTCCCTGCTCCTGCACTACAGGGTTCCCCTTCCTCAGTGTTCCCTCCCCCCACTCCAGCCAGGGACAGGGACTGTCGTGCCCATCTCAGGGGCATATTGGTCGCCCTGCCCCACGGCAATGTGGTGTAATGCATGCAGGTGTCGGGTCCTGATCCACACTACATCCTTACCTGAGAGTGAGATATCACACCTCATGGTGAGGTGCAATACCTCTGTAGCAACCGAGCCCTCAGGGTGCTACAGTTCCATTTATCTTCAGCCTAGGTGACGTATTGCGATACAGGGCCGTGATTTTGGCTATAAAAGGGTCCCCTAGACCCCTACCCCAAGCTTTTTAAGAGAATCATATATGGCGTGCCAGGAGACTCTATGGAATGCTTTCTCAGCATTCAACGAGAGTATCTAATTACAAATTTTTAACTGCATTTAACCCAGGAAATACTTTGTGCCTAGTAGCAGTGTCTGCTAGTCAGCGGATTATCCCGGCTGTTAAGCAAGCTACACCACCTGTAGTTTGGACACTTCATTTTTTCAAAGGAAATGCTTCGGGACCACGGGATACTCAGTGAAGAGCATCAGGAGGCACCCCAAGGCATAGGGGCTCGGACTGGCAGTAGGATGCCTTGCGGTGGACAGCCGAGCTCGATCCTTATGAAAGCTTTTTAACTGCAGCAGCTTTAGTGGACGCTACTGGAGCTGGAATTATGCGGCTGCTGGCATGAGACTTGCCCTCCAATAGATCCTTGTAAATGGATTTAAAGTGTATTTATTCAAAAAAGAGAGACAATTTAAATTAAAAAGCTTAGAGCTGCCTCCACCACAGGGGGGCTCGCTCGACCCACCAGCGGACAGGCACCAGTATTGGGAGAGGGGGGCTGGCCGTCAGGGTTCACCGCGGCTCTGGCACAAACCCGGCGACACGGAGGTGGCACGGGCAGGAGCGGACTGAACGTGTCGGCTTCTCACTTTTTGGATTTTAGAAGGGCATGACATGCCTATATCTGTGTCTCCCCCTCCTTTTACTCCTCCACCTCTTTTCTTTTCGCATGACTATATGTACTTGTCACTTTTCCATGTGTTAGTTGTGTCTTCTGAGCAGTTTGTCAGCTTTTGGACACCTTTGAAGGTGTTTTCTACGTGTTTCTATGTGTTTTTGTTTGCCTGCCATTGGTTTTAACGGTGTTCGAAGATGTTCGACGAACACACGGGTGTTCGACGAACCGAACCTAACTCGAACACTACGGGGGTGGCTCAACACTACTCTTTAATGCTGAGGTTTATTTTCTGATGTCTCTATCAGAGCGAATTAGCTGAGGTTATGGTTTAGAATTGCTGAACTTACAAATTGGAAGTCACATTTAGATTTTAGCTCAACAAACAACGTAGAGGGAGCAGCTACTAACGGCTCAATGTTCCAAAGGATAGCAGATAGGGCACAGTTTGTTATTGCCTAATTTTGGTCTAGTGTTTGATATTCTGTTAGCTGTTTTCAGTAGTCCCAGATTCTTTTTTCAACTTGAGCCTTTTTAAAAGTCTTTTTTGTATGTGTTTGCCTGATATTTCTTTATGATCTCTATTGTGGGTTGGATTTGGGGTTTCTAGATATTTTTGGCTGATTTGTCAACTATAACTTAAAAAAATTGCTAAATTTGTGCAAGCATACTCCAGTCCATCCGTATAGTGATTATATGTGTGCATGACTTTTTGGTATAAATATTGTGCAATTACGCAAAACGTGGACTTTTTTTTGCTAAAAAGTTGCCAAAATGTTCAAAGTTAAGAACAGAGTGAAAACAGCTGCCTTGTCCTCATGAACACTTTCTCATGAGCTGACGAGATCACTGAAATCATGTAAGCAGGTCATTTTTTGAAGAGCTGAAATTCAGTGGAAATTAGATTTTGCGATTAAGTTAATTTTCATGGCAAGAAATGAGTTTGCACATTTTGGCAATTCATTTGATCTCTATTCATTATAATCTAGAGTTTACACAAATTACCACTAAAAAAGCTGAAGCAGTAAACTTTGTGAAAACCAAATTTTGTATCAGTCTGAAAACTTTTGGCCATTAGAAGTACAGTCCTAGGTATACTTAGAAAAACTGCAAAAGGAAACAATGAGGAAAGGAAAAACGTCTAGAGAAAAGTATAGGTGCCTGCTGAAATCAGGATATATAGCAGGAACACTTCAGAAAATTTACCAGCATTTATTTGGACTAAAACACATTTATCTGATAATCTTCTCAAATGGCTAAATAATTTCTTTTCTATTGACGCCTATCCTTCCCAATCCAGTAGTTCATTAGCATACAAGAACACTTATGTTCCAAACCATTTTTCTTGGCTTAAGTTCCAGAGGGCCAGTGGCTACTGTATTGAAGTTGTTGAAAGTAACAAAGATCAAAACTTGAGAGTTAAAAACCAACAAAATCTACTCCTTTCTTGGAATTGCATACATTTCCATGCCACACTTTAGCAACAGGGAACTCTGTTAGTACTTTAAAATGAACTGCTAGCATGTAAGACTAAAATACGCATGTAGTGAGTATTAATATGAAATAGATCTTTCTTTTTTACAGCATATGCATTTTCTTGCTGGCCAGTTTTACTTTTACATATAAGAAGACTATTTAAGGCAAAGTTTCAAAGAGAACAGGAATCTTACTGTTATCCAGTCACCATCAGGAAAAAATGCATTGTCTAGACATGGCAGAACACCCACCTTAAACAGGAGACTTGTGTCTCTGATGCGCAATGGATAGAGCATTGGACTTCTAGCTAATTGATGTGATTCAAAGGTTGTGGGATCGAGTCCCTCCAGAGTCATATTTTGTTGTTCGCGTGATATTACTACTTTGTCTCAGTTGATGTTAGAAAAATGAAAAAAAAAAAAGAAAAATATCTGATCTGGGCTTCATATCAACGTTCAGAGCAATGTTCTAGGACTAAAACTAAACTAGGGCCTACTTGCTACTGAAGACTAATAGGACAACTTAATTTTGTTGACTTTTAAAATTACTTTTTTTTAGATCCAATTTAGAAATTCTTGATTTATGAATGTTACCAGTACCTGAAAGAGAAATGACATGAACTCTTTAATGCTGAGGTTTATTTTCTGATGTCTCTATCAGAGCGAACTAGCTGAGGTTATGGTTTAGAATTGCTGAACTTACAAATTGGAAGCCACATTTAGATTTTAGCTCAACAAACAACGTAGAGGGAGCAGCTACTAATGGCTCAATGTTCCAAAGGATAGCAGATAGTGCACAGTTTGTTATTGCCTATTTTTGGACTAGTGTTTGATATTCTGTTAGCTGTTTTCAGCAGTCCCAGATTCTTTTTTCAACTTGAGCCTTTTTAAAAGTCTTTTTTGTATGTGTTTGCCTGATATTTCTTTATGATCTCTATTATGGGTTGGATTTTGGGTTTCTAGATATTTTTGGCTGATTTGTCAACTATAACTTAAAAAAATGCTAAATTTGGGCAAGCATACTCCAGTCCATCCGTAGAGTGATTATATGTGTGCATGACTTTTTGGCATAAATATTGTTCCATTACTCAAAACGTTGGACTTTTTTTTGCTAAAAAGTTGCCAAAAGGTCAAAGATAAGAACAGAGTGAAAACAGCTGCCTTGTCCTCATGAACACTTTCTCCTGAGCTGACGAGATCACTGAAATCATGTAAGCAGGTCAATTTTTGAAGAGCTGAAATTCAGTGGAAATTAGATTTTGCGATTAAGTTAATTTTCATGGCAAGAAATGTGTTTGCACATTTTGGCAATTCATTTGATCTCTATTCATTATAATCTAAAGTTTACACAAATTACCACTAAAAAAGCTGAAGCAGTAAACTTTGTGAAAACCAAATTTTGTATCAGTCTGAAAACTTTTGGCCATTAGAAGTACAGTCCTAGGTATACTTAGAAAAACTGCAAAAGGAAACAATGAGGAAAGGAAAAACGTCTAGAGAAAAGTGTAGGTGCCTGCTGAAATCAGGATATATAGCAGGAACACTTCAGAAAATTTCCCAGCATTTATTTGGACTAAAACACATGTTATCTGATAATCTTCTCAAATGGCTAAATAATTTCTTTTTTATTGACGCCTATCCTTCCCAATCCAGTAGTTCATTAGCATACAAGAACACTTATGTTCCAAACCATTTTTCTTGGCTTAAGTTCCAGAGGGCCAGTGGCTACTATATTGAAGTTGTAGAATGTAATAAAGATCAAAACTTGAGAGTTAAAAACCAACAAAAGCTACTCCTTTCTTGGAATTGCATACATTTCCATGCCACACTTTAGCAACAGGGAACTCTGTTAGTAATTTAAAATGAACTGCTAGCATGTAAAACTAAAAAACGCATGTACTGAGTATTAATATGAAATAGATCTTTCTTTTTTACAGCATATGCATTTTCTTGCTGTCCAGTTTTACTTTTACTAATAAGAAGACTAAGGCAAAGTTTCAAAGAGAACAGTAATCTTACTGCTATCCAGTCACCATCAGGAAAAAATGGATTGTCTAGACATGGCAGAACACGCATCTTAATCAGGAGACTTGTGGCTCTGTAGCGCAATGGATAGCGCATTGGAATTCTAGCCATTTGATGTGATTCAAAGGTTGTGGGTTTGAGTCCCACCAGAGTCATATTTTGTTGTTCGCGTGGTAATACTACATTGTCTCAGATGATGTTATAAAAAAGGGAAAAAAAAAAGAAAAATATCAGATCTGGGCTTCATATCAACATTCAGAGCATTGTTCTAGGACTAAAACTTCACTAGGGCCTACTTGCTACTGAAGACTAATAGGACAACTTCTTTTTGTTGACTATTAAAATGACTTTTTTTTGCATCCAGTTTAGAAATTCTTGATTTATGAATGTTACCAGTACCTGAAAGAGAAATGACATGAACTCTTTAATGCTGAGGTTTATTTTCTGATGTCTCTATCAGAGCGAACTAGCTGAGGTTATGGTTTAGAATTGCTGAACTTACAAATTGGAAGTCACATTTAGATTTTAGCTCAACAAACAACGTAGAGGGAGCAGCTACTAATGGCTCAATGTTCCAAAGGATAGCAGATAGGGCACAGTTTGTTATTGCCTATTTTTGGTCTAGTGTTTGATATTCTGTTAGCTGTTTTCAGTAGTCCCAGATTCTTTTTTCAACTTGAGCCTTTTTAAAAGTCTTTTTTGTATGTGTTTGCCTGATATTTCTTTATGATCTCTATTGTGGGTTGGATTTGGGGTTTCTAGATATTTTTGGCTGATTTGTCAACTATAACTTAAAAAAAATGCTAAATTTGGGCAAGCATACTCCAGTCCATCCGTAGAGTGATTATATGTGTGCATGACTTTTTGGCATAAATATTGTGCCATTATGCAAAACGTGGACTTTTTTTTGCTAAAAAGTTGACAAAAAGGTCAAAGATAAGAACAGAGCGAAAACAGCTGCCTTGTCCTCATGAACACTTTCTCCTGAGCTGACGAGATCACTGAAATCATGTAAGCAGGTCATTTTTTGAAGAGCTGAAATTCAGTGGAAATTAGATTTTGCGATTAGGTTAATTTTCATGGCAAGAAATGAGTTTGCACATGTTGGCAATTAATTTGATCTTTATTCATTATAATCTAGAGTTTACACAAATTACCACTAAAAAAGCTGAAGCAGTAAACTTTGTGAAAACCAAATTTTGTATCAGTCTGAAAACTTTTGGCCATTAGAAGTACAGTCCTAGGTATACTTAGAAAAACTGCAAAAGGAAACAATGAGGAAAGGAAAAATGTCTAGAGAAAAGTATAGGTGGCTGCTGAAATCAGGATATATAGCAGGAGCACTTCAGAAAATTTCCCAGCATTTATTTGGACTAAAACACGTTATCTGATAATCTTCTCAAATGGCTAAATAATTTCTTTTTTATTGACGCCTATCCTTCCCAATCCAGTATTTCATTAGCATACAAGAACACTTATGTTCCAAACCATTTTTCTTGGCTTAAGTTCCAGAGGGCCAGTGGCTACTGTATTGAAGTTGTAGAAAGTAATAAAGATCAAAATTTGAGAGTTAAAAACCAACAAAAGCTACTCCTTTCTTGGAATTGCATACATTTCCATGCCACACTTTAGCAACAGGGAACTCTGTTAGTACTTTAAAATGAACTGCTAGCATGTAAGACTAAAAAACGCATGTAGTGAGTATTAATATGAAATAGATCTTTCTTTTTTGCAGCATATGCATTTTCTTGCTGGCCAGTTTTACTTTTACATATAAGAAGACTAAGGCAAATTTTCAAAGAGAACAGGAATCTTACTGTTGTCAAGTCACCATCAGGAAAAAATGGATTGTCTAGACATGGCAGAACACCCACCTTAATCAGGAGACTTGTGGCTCTGTGGTGCAACAGATCGACCATTTTACATCTAGCCAATTGATGTGATTCAAAAGTTGTGGATTCGAGTCCCACCAGAGTCATATTTTGTTGTTCGCTTGATATTACTACTTTGTCTCAGTTGATGTTAGAAAAATGAAAAAAAAAAAAGAAAAATATCAGATCTGGGCTTCATATCAACGTTCAGAGCATTGTTCTAGGACTAAAACTTCACTAGGGCCTACTTGCTACTGAAGACAAATAGGACAACTTAATTTTGTTGACTTTTAAAATGACTTTTTTTGCATCCAGTTTAGAAATTCTTGATTTATGAATGTTACCAGTACCTGAAAGAGAAATGACATGAACTCTTTAATGCTGAGGTTTATTTTCTGATGTCTCTATCAGAGCGAACTAGCTGAGGTTATGGTTTAGAATTGCTGAACTTACAAATTGGAAGTCACATTTAGATTTTAGCTCAACAAACAACGTAGAGGGAGCAGCTACTAATGGCTCAATGTTCCAAAGGATAGCAGATAGGGCTCAGTTTGTTATTGCCTATTTTTGGTCTAGTGTTTGATATTCTGTTAGCTGTTTTCAGTAGTCCCAGATTCTTTTTTCAACTTGAGCCTTTTTAAAAGTCTTTTTTGTATGTGCTTGCCTGATATTTCTTTATGATCTCTATTGTGGGTTGGATTTGGGGTTTCTAGATATTTTTGGCTGATTTGTCAACTATAACTTAAAAAAAATGCTAAATTTGGGCACGCATACTCCAGTCGATCCGTAGAGTGATTATATGTGTGCATGACTTTTGGGCATATATATTGTGCCATTACGCAAAACGTGGACTTTTTTTTTGCTAAAAAGTTGCCAAAAAGGTCAAAGATAAGAACAGAGTGAAAACAGCTGCCTTGTCCTCATGAACACTTTCTCCTGAGCTGACGAGATCACTGAAATCATGTAAGCAGGTCATTTTTTGAAGAGCTGAAATTCAGTGGAAATTTGATTTTGCGATTAAGTTAATTTTCATGGCAAGAAATGAGTTTGCACATTTTGGCAATTCATTTGATCTCTTTTCATTATAATCTAGAGTTTACACAAATTACCACTAAAAAAGCTGAAGCAGTAAACTTTGTGAAAACCAAATTTTGTATCAGTCTGAAAACTTTTGGCCATTAGAAGTACAGTCCTAGGTATACTTAGAAAAACTGCAAAAGGAAACAATGAGGAAAGGAAAAACATCTAGAGAAAAGTATAGGTGCCTGCTGAAATCAGGATATATAGCAGGAGCACATCAGAAAATTTCCCAGCATTTATTTGGACTAAAACACATCTTATCTGATAATCTTCTCAAATGGCTAAATAATTTCTTTTTTTTTTACGCCTATCCTTCCCAATCCAGTAGTTCATTAGCATACAAGAACACTTATGTTCCAAACCATTTTTCTTGGCTTAAGTTCCAGAGGGCCAGTGGCTACTGTATTGAAGTGGTAGAAAGTAATAAAGATCAAAACTTGAGAGTTAGAAACCAACAAAAGCTACTCCTTTCTTGGTATTGCATACATTTCCATGCCACACTTTAGCAACAGGGAACTCTGTTAGTACTTTAAAATGAACTGCTAGCATGTAAGACTAAAAAACGCATGTAGTGAGTATTAATATGAAATAGATCTTTCTTTTTTACAGCATATGCATTTTCTTGCTGGCCAGTTTTACTTTTACATATAAGAAGACTAAGGCAAAGTTTCAAAGAGAACAGGAATCTTACTGTTGTCCGGTCACCATCAGGAAAAAATGGATTGTCTAGACATGGCAAAACACCCACCTTAATCAGGAGACTTGTGGCTCTGTGGTGCAATGGGTAGCGCATTGGACTTCTAGCCAATTGATGTGATTCAAAGGTTGGGGGTTCAAGTCCCACCAGAGTCATATTTTGTTGTTCGTGTGATATTACTACTTTGTCTCAGTTGATGTTAGAAAAATGAAAAAAAAAAAAGAAAAATATCAGATCTGGGCTTCATATCAACGTTCAGAGCATTGTTCTAGGACTAAAACTTCACTAGGGCCTACTTGCTACTGAAGACAAATAGGACAACTTAATTTTGTTGACTTTTAAAATGACTTTTTTTGCATCCAGTTTAGAAATTCTTGATTTATGAATGTTACCAGTACCTGAAAGAGAAATGACATGAACTCTTTAATGCTGAGTTTTATTTTCTGATGTCTCTATCAGAGCGAACTAGCTGAGGTTATGGTTTAGAATTGCTGAACTTACAAATTGGAAGTCACATTTAGATTTTAGCTCAACAAACAACGTAGAGGGAGCAGCTACTAACGGCTCAATGTTCCAAAGGATAGCAGATAGGGCTCAGTTTGTTATTGCCTATTTTTGGTCTAGTGTTTGATATTCTGTTAGTTGTTTTCAGTAGTCCCAGATTCTTTTTTCAACTTGAGCCTTTTTAAAAGTCTTTTTTGTATGTGCTTGCTTGATATTTCTTTATGATCTCTATTGTGGGTTGGATTTGGGGTTTCTAGATATTTTTAGCTGATTTGTCAACTATAACTTAAAAAAAATGCTAAATTTTGGCACGCATACTCCAGTCGATCCGTAGAGTGATTATATGTGTGCATGACTTTTTGGCATAAATATTGTGCCATTACGCAAAACGTGGACTTTTTTTTGCTAAAAAGTTGCCAAAAAGGTCAAAGATAAGAACAGAGTGAAAACAGCTGCCTTGTCCTCATGAACACTTTCTCCTGAGCTGACGAGATCACTGAAATCATGTAAGCAGGTCATTATTTGAAGAGCTGAAATTCAGTGGAAATTAGATTTTGCGATTAAGTTAATTTTCATGGCAAGAAATGAGTTTGCACATTTTGGCAATTCATTTGATCTCTATTCATTATAATCTAGAGTTTACACAAATTACCACTAAAAAAGCTGAAGCAGTAAACTTTGTGAAAACCAAATTTTGTATCAGTCTGAAAACTTTTGGCCATTAGAAGTACAGTCCTAGGTATACTTAGAAGAGCTGCAAAAGGAAACAATGAGGAAAGGAAAAACATCTAGAGAAAAGTATAGGTGCCTGCTGAAATCAGGATATATAGCAGGAGCACATCAGAAAATTTCCCAGCATTTATTTGGACTAAAACACATCTTATCTGATAATCTTCTCAAATGGCTAAATAATTTCTTTTTTATTGACGCCTATCCTTCCCAATCCAGTAGTTCATTAGCATACAAGAACACTTATGTTCCAAACCATTTTTCTTGGCTTAAGTTCCAGAGGGCCAGTGGCTACTGTATTGAAGTTGTAGAAAGTAATAAAGATCAAAACTTGAGAGTTAGAAACCAACAAAAGCTACTCCTTTCTTGGTATTGCATACATTTCCATGCCACACTTTAGCAACAGGGAACTCTGTTAGTACTTTAAAATGAACTGCTAGCATGTAAGACTAAAAAACGCATGTAGTGAGTATTAATATGAAATAGATCTTTCTTTTTTACAGCATATGCATTTTCTTGCTGGCCAGTTTTACTTTTACATATAAGAAGACTAAGGCAAAGTTTCAAAGAGAACAGGAATCTTACTGCTATCCAGTCACCATCAGGAAAAAAAGGATTGTCTAGACATGGCAGAACACCCACCTTAATCAGGAGACTTGTGACTCTGTGGCGCAATGGATAGCGCATTGGACTTCTAGCCAATTGATGTGATTCAAAGGTTGTGGGTTCGAGTCCCACCAGAGTCCTATTTTGTTGTTCGCGTGATATTACTACTTTGTCTCAGTTGATGTTAGAAAAATGAAAAAAAAAAAGAAAAATATCAGATGTGGGCTTTATTTCAAAGTTCAGAGCATTGTTCTAGGACTAAAACTTCTCTAGGGCCTACTTGCTGCTGAAGACTAATAGGACAACTTAATTTTGTTGACTTTTAATATGACTCTTTTTGCATCCAGTTTAGAAATTCTTGATTTATGAATGTTACCAGTAGTGTTGAGCCACCCCCGTAGTGTTCGGGTTCGGTTCGGTTCGTCGAACACCGGGATGTTCGAGGAACTGTTCGTCGAACTGTTCGTCGAACACCTTAGAACACCGTCGAACACCGTTAAAACCAATGGCAGGCAAACAAAAACACATAGAAACACATAGAAAACACCTGCAAAGGTGTCCAAAAGCTGACAAACTGCTCAGAAGACACTCTCTTTAAAAAAGCCGGCCGGCAAATTCAGCAGCGGCATACACCGGTACCCGACAATTTAGACAAGAAGGAATAGAGCCTCACACATAGATTAGATAGATAGAAACATGTCAGTCACACATATAAGAAGCACAGTGACAGTGTTGGTTACTGCACTTGTCATTTAGTGTAAAGGATTTATTAAAAAAAATATTAGTGTTTTCATGCACCGTCTCTTTAAGAAAGCCGGCCGGCAATTCAGCATCTGTACCCGACAATTTAGAACAGAAAGAATAGAGCTTCACACATAGATTAGATAGATAGAAACATGTCAGTCACATATATAATAAGTACAGTGATAGTGTTGCTTACTGTACTTGTCATTTAGTGTAAAGGATTTATTTAAAAAAATAATAGTGTTTTCATGCACTGTCTCTTTAAAAAAGCCGGCCGGCAATTCAGCAGCGGTACCCGACAATTTAGAACAGAAAGATAGAGCATCACACATAGATTAGATAGATAGAAACATGTCAGTCACATATATATGAAGTACAGTGATAGTGTTGGTTACTGTACTTGTCATTTAGTATTAAAATAAGGATTTATTATTAAAAAAATTGGCGTGGGGTTCCCCTTAATTTTAGGCTCTAGCGGAGGTTAAGCAGACGGCTGGGGCAGATGTTTGAAGCCTGGGAAGGGGGTAAAACCCATGGAGCTTCCCAGGCTACTAATATCAGCCCCCAGCTGAATACATAGCCTTTACTAGCTATTAAAATGGGGGACCCCCCAAAAAAAATGACGTGGGGTCCCCCCTAATTTAATAGCTAGCAAAGGCTAGGCAGACAGCTGGGGGCTGATATTAATAGCCCAGGAAGGGAGCCATGAATATTGGCCCCCTCCCAGGCTAGAAACACCAGCCGTCAGCCGCCCCAGAAATGGCGCATTCATAGGATGCGCCAATTCTGGCACTTAGCCTCGCTCTTCCACGCTGCCCTGGTGCGGTGGCAGGGGGTAATAGGGTTGGGGTTGATGTCAGCTTATAATGCCAGCTGACATCAAGCCCAGGTTAGTAATGGAGAGGCGTCTATAAGACACCCCCATTACTAACCCCATAGTCAAAGTTAAAAAAAACACAAACACTCAGAATAAAGTCCTTTAATTGAAATAAAGACACAATCCTTTATTGTTCTAAATTAAACCATACTTACCATCACGCCCATTCCAGCTGAAGCCAACGATCTCCTGCAATAAAAGAAAAATAATAAAGCAACCTCATCCTTACCTTTCCATGGTTGCCACGACAGCTTCAGCTCTGCTACATCGAGATGACAGGCTGGACCGCAGCAGAACGCTGCCATCCAGCCTGTCATCCCGCAGACACTGAGAAGCGCAGGCTTGCTTGCGCTGCTCAGCGTCTCTCTGTGACGACATCCAGATGAGCCGAGTTCATGTCCAATGAACTCGGCTCACCTCATGCACGTCACTGACAGCGTGGGAAAATTCTCACGCTGAAGCGCTGATTGCAGGAGAATTTTCCCACGCTGTCAGTGACGTGCAGGAGGTGAGCTGAGTTCATTGGACATGAGCTCACCTCATGCACATCACTGACAGCGTGGGAGAATTCTCCTGCACTCAGCACTTCAG
This sequence comes from Phyllobates terribilis, assembly GCF_046119375.1. Classification (NCBI taxonomy): domain Eukaryota; kingdom Metazoa; phylum Chordata; class Amphibia; order Anura; family Dendrobatidae; genus Phyllobates; species Phyllobates terribilis. Next base: position 739,134,660 of record NW_027362761.1, on the reverse strand, counting down.
CGTGAGAATTTTCCCACGCTGTCAGTGACGTGCATGAGGTGAGCCGAGTTCATTGGACATGACCTCGGCTCATCTGGATGCCGTCACAGCGAGACAGTGAGGAGCGCAAGCATGCCTGCGCTTCTCAGTGTCTGCGGGATGACAGACTGGATGGCAGCGTTCTGCTGCGGTCCAGCCAGTCATCTCGATGTAGCAGAGCTGAAGCTGTCGTGGGAACCATGGAAAGGTAAGGATGAGGTTGGTTTATTATTTTTCTTTTATTGCAGGAGATCGTTGGCTTCAGCTGGAATGGGCGTGATGGTAAGTATGGTTTAATTTAGAACAATAAAGAATTGTGTGTTTATTTCAATTAAAGGACTTTATTCTGGGTGTTGTGTTTTTTTTAAATACTTTACTAGAAATTCATGGCGGTCATGTCTAATACTGGCGTGACCCCATGAATTTTGGGCTTGGGGCCAGCTGATAATACCAAGCTGGCCCTAACCCCTTTATTACCCAGTAAGCCACCGCACCAGGGCCCTGGATGAGTTGGGTACAGCGCCAGAAGATGGCGCTTCTATGAACGCGCCATTTTCCGGGGTGGCTGCGGACTGCATTTTGTAGCGGGGGGGGGCCCAGAAAGCTTGGGCCTCCCTGCGCTGCAGATTCCAGCCCCCAGCTGCCTAGTTGTACCTGGCTGGACACAAAAATAGGGCGAAGCCCCACGTACTTTTTTTTTAATTATTTCATGAAATTCATGAAATAATTAAGAAAAAAAGGCCTTCCCTATATTGTTGTGTCCGGCCAGGTACAAATAGGCAGCTGGTGGTTGGGGGCAGCCCGTTCCTGCCTGCTGTACCTGGCTGGACACAAATATAGTGCGAAGCCCCACTTCAATTTTTTTTAATTATTTCATGAAATTCATGAAATAATTAAGAAAAAAAGGGCTTCCCTATATTGTTGTGTCCGGCCAGGTACAAATAGGCAGCAGGTGGATGGGGGCAGCCCGTTCCTGCCTGCTGTACCTGGCTGGACACAAATATAGTGCGAAGCCCCACTTCAATTTTTTTAAATTATTTCAGGAAATTCATGAAATAATTTAAAAAAAATTGACGTGGGGCTTCGCACTATATTTGTGTCCAGCCAGGTACAGCAGGCAGGAACGGGCTGCCCCCAACCACCAGCTGCCTATTTGTACCTGGCCGGACACAACAATATAGGGAAGCCCTTTTTTTCTTAATTATTTCATGAAATAATTTAAAGAAAATTGACGTGGGGCTTCGCCCTGTTTTTGTGTCCAGCCAGGTACAACTATGCAGCTGGGGGCTGGAATCCGCAGCGCAGGGAGGCCCAAGCTTTCTGGGCCACCCCCGCTGCAAATTGCAGTCCGCAGCCAACCTGGAAAATGGCGCGTTCATAGAAGCGCCATCTTCTGGCGCTGTACCCAACTCATCCAGGGCCCTGATGCGGTGGCTCTCTGGGTAATAAAGGGGTTAGGGCCAGCTTGGCATTATCAGCTGGCCCTAAGCCCGAAATTCATGGGGTCACGCCAATATTAGACATGACCACCATGAATTTCTAGTAAAGTATTTAAAAAAAACACAACACCCAGAAAAAAGTCCTTTAATTGAAATAAACACACAATTCTTTATTGTTCTAAATTAAACCATACTTACCATCACGCCCATTCCAGCTGAAGCCAACGATCTCCTGAAATAAAAGAAAAATAATAAAGCAACATCATCCTTACCTTTCCATGGTTCCCATGACAGCTTCAGCTCTGCTACTTCGAGATGACAGGCTGGACCGCAGCAGAACGCTGCCATCCAGCCTGTCATCCCGCAGACACTGAGAAGCGCAGGCTTGCTTGCGCTCCACAGTGTCTCTCTGTGAGGGCATCCAGATGAGCCGAGTTAATGTCCAATGAACTCGGCTCACCTCATGCACGTCACTGACAGCATGGGAAAATTCTCCTGCACTCAGCGCTTCAGCGTGGGAGAATTCTCACACTGAAGCGCTGAGTGCAGGAGAATTCTCCCACGCTGTCAGTGACGTGCAGGAGGTGAGCTGAGTTCATTGGACATGAGCTCACCTTATGCACGTCACTGACAGCGTGGGAGAATTCTCCTGCACTCACCGCTTCAGCGTGAGAATTTTCCCACGCTGTCAGTGACGTGCATGAGGTGAGCCGAGTTCATTGGACATGAACTCGGCTCATCTGGATGTCGTCACAGAGAGACGCTGAGCAGCGCAAGCAAGCCTGCGCTTCTCAGTGTCTGCGGGATGACAGGCTGGATGGCAGCGTTCTGCTGCGGTCCAGCCTGTCATCTCGATGTAGCAGAGCTGAAGCTGTCGTGGGAACCATGGAAAGGTAAGGATGAGGTTGCTTTATTATTTTTCTTTTATTGCAGGAGATCGTTGGCTTCAGCTGGAATGGGCGTGATGGTAAGTATGGTTTAATTTAGAACAATAAAGGATTGTGTCTTTATTTCAATTAAAGGACTTTATTCTGGGTGTTTGTGTTTTTTTTAACTTTGACTATGGGGTTAGTAATGGGGGTGTCTTATAGACGCCTCTCCATTACTAACCTGGGCTTGATGTTAGCTGGCATTATAAGCTGACATCAACCCCAACCCTATTACCCCCTGCCACCGCACCAGGGCAGCGTGGAAGAGCGAGGCTAAGTGCCAGAATTGGCGCATCCTATGAATGCGCCATTTCTGGGGCGGCTGACGGCTGGTGTTTCTAGCCTGGGAGGGGGCCAATATTCATGGCTCCCTTCCTGGGCTATTAATATCAGCCCCCAGCTGTCTGCCTAGCCTTTGCTAGCTATTAAATTAGGGGGGACCCCACGTCATTTTTTTGGGGGGTCCCCCATTTTAATAGCTAGTAAAGGCTATGTATTCAGCTGGGGGCTGATATTAGTAGCCTGGGAAGCTCCGTGGGTATTACCCCCTTCCCAGGCTTCAAACATCTGCCCCAGCCGTCTGCTTAACCTCCGCTAGAGCCTAAAATTAAGGGGAACCCCACGCCAATTTTTTTTAATAATAAATCCTTTATTTTAATACTAAATGACAAGTACAGTAACCAACACTATCACTGTACTTCATATATATGTGACTGACATGTTTCTATCTATCTAATCTATGTGTGAAGCTCTATTCTGTCTGTTATAAATTGTCGGGTACCACTGCTGAATTGCCGGCCGGCTTTTTTAAAGAGACAGTGCATGAAAACACTATTATTTTTTTTGATAAATCCTTTACGCTAAATGACAATTACAGTAAGCAACACTGTCACTGTACTTCGTATATATGTGGCTGACATGTTTCTATCTATCTAATCTATGTGTGAAGCTCTATTCTGTCTGTTATAAATTGTCGGGTACCGCTGCTGAATTGCCGGCCGGCTTTTTTAAAGAGACGGTGCATGAAAACACTATTATTTTTTTTGATAAATCCTTTACGCTAAATGACAAGTACAGTAAGCAACACTGTCACTGTACTTCATATATATGTGGCTGACATGTTTATATCTATCTAATCTATGTGTGAAGCTCTATTCTTTTGGTTCTAAATTGTCGGGTACAGGTGTATGCCGCTGCTGAATTGCCGGCTTTTCATGTTTCACTGTTGGCACTGTTCCCATCGATTTGGGCAATCACTGTAATGCCACAACCACCATGGCTGTGGCATTACAGTGAGTGGCAGACAATCCCTGCATGATTGGTGCTCTAAATAGCGTCAGACATGCAGGACACGCTTTTGGTGCACGAACAGTTATCGAACATAACCTCGAACAGCCGAATTTTTTGCAAATCGTTCGGGTTCGTCGAACAACTCGAACACCGCCCAAAACAGCTCGAATTTGAGATTGGCGAACAGTTCTAGTCGAACACCGCTCATCTCTAGTTACCAGTACCTGAAAGAGAAATGACATGAACTCTTTAATGCTGAGGTTTATTTTCTGATGTCTCTATCAGAGCGAACTAGCTGAGGTTATGGTTTAGAATTGCTGAACTTACAAATTGGAAGTCACATTTAGATTTTAGCTCAACAAACAACGTAGAGGGAGCAGCTACTAACGGCTCAATGTTCCAAAGGATAGCAGATAGGGCACAGTTTGTTATTGCCTATTTTTGGTCTACTGTTTGATATTCTGTTAGCTGTTTTCAGTAGTCCCAGATTCTTTTTTCAACTTGAGCCTTTTTAAAAGTCTTTTTTGTATGTGTTTGCCTGATATTTCTTTATGATCTCTATTGTGGGTTGGATTTGGGGTTTCTAGATATTTTTGGCTGATTTGTCAACTATAACTTAAAAAAAATGCTAAATTTGGGCAAGCATACTCCAGTCCATCCGTAGAGTGATTATATGTGTGCATGACTTTTTGGCATAAATATTGTGCCATTACGCAAAACGTGGACTTTTTTTTGCTAAAAAGTTGCCAAAAAGGTCAAAGATAAGAACAGAGTGAAAACAGCTGCCTTGTCCTCATGAACACTTTCTCCTGAGCTGACGAGATCACTGAAATCATGTAAGCAGGTCATTTTTTGAAGAGCTGAAATTCAGTGGAAATTAGATTTTGCGATTAGGTTAATTTTCATGGCAAGAAATGAGTTTGCACATTTTGGCAATTCATTTGATCTTTATTCATTATAATCTAGAGTTTACACAAATTACCACTAAAAAAGCTGAAGCAGTAAACTTTGTGAAAACCAAATTTTGTATCAGTCTGAAAACTTTTGGCCATTAGAAGTACAGTCCTAGGTATACTTAGAAAAACTGCAAAAGGAAACAATGAGGAAAGGAAAAACGTCTAGAGAAAAGTATAGGTGCCTGCTGAAATCAGGATATATAGCAGGAGCACTTCAGAAAATTTCCCAGCATTTATTTGGACTAAAACACATGTTATCTGATAATCTTCTCAAATGGCTAAATAATTTCTTTTTTATTGACGCCTATCCTTCCCAATCCAGTAGTTCATTAGCATACAAGAACACTTATGTTCCAAACCATTTTGCTTGGCTTAAGTTCCAGAGGGCCAGTGGCTACTGTATTGAAGTTGCAGAAAGTAATAAAGATCAAAACTTGAGAGTTAAAACCAACAAAAGCTACTCCTTTCTTGGAATTGCATACATTTCCATGCCACACTTTAGCAACAGGGAACTCTGTTAGTACTTTAAAATGAACTGCTAGCATGTAAGACTAAAAAACGCATGTAGTGAGTATTAATATGAAATAGATCTTTCTTTTTTACAGCATATGCATTTTCTTGCTGTCCAGTTTTACTTTTACTAATAAGAAGACTAAGGCAAAGTTTCAAAGAGAACAGAAATCTTACTGCTATCCAGTCACCATCAGGAAAAAATGGATTGTCTAGCCATGGCAGAACACCCACATTTATCAGGAGACTTGTGGCTCTGTGGCGCAATGGATAGCGCATTGGACTTCTAGCTAATTGATGTGATTCAAAGGTTGTGGGTTCGAGTCCCACCAGAGTCTTATTTTGTTGTTCGCGTGATATTACTGCTTTGTCTCAGTTTATGTTAGAAAAATGAATAAAAAAAAGAAAAATATCAGATCTGGGTTTCATATCAACGTTCAGAGCATTGTTCTAGGACTAAAACTTCATTAGGGCCTACTTGCTGCTGAAGACTAATAGGACAACTTAATTTTGTTGACTTTTAATATGACTCTTTTTGCATCCAGTTTAGAAATTCTTGATTTATGAATGTTACCAGTACCTGAAAGAGAAATGACATGAACTCTTTAATGCTGAGGTTTATTTTCTGATGTCTCTATCAGAGCGAACTAGCTGAGGTTATGGTTTAGAATTGCTGAACTTACAAATTGGAAGTCACATTTAGATTTTAGCTCAACAAACAACGTAGAGGGAGCAGCTACAAACGGCTCAATGTTCCAAAGGATAGCAGATAGGGCACAGTTTGTTATTGCCTATTTTTGGTCTAGTGTTTGATATTCTGTTAGCTGTTTTCAGTAGTCCCAGATTCTTTTTTCAACTTGAGCCTTTTTAAAAGTCTTTTTTGTATGTGTTTGCCTGATATTTCTTTATGATCTCTATTGTGGGTTGGATTTGGGGTTTCTAGATATTTTTGTCTGATTTGTCAACTATAACTTAAAAAAAATGCTAAATTTGGGCAAGCATACTCCAGTCCATCCGTAGAGTGATTATATGTGTGCATGACTTTTTGGCATAAATATTGTGCCATTACGCAAAACGTGGACTTTTTTTTGCTAAAAAGTTGCCAAAAAGGTCAAAGATAAGAACAGAGTGAAAACAGCTGCCTTGTCCTCATGAACACTTTCTCCTGAGCTGACGAGATCACTGAAATCATGTAAGCAGGTCATTTTTTGAAGAGCTGAAATTCAGTGGAAATTAGATTTTGCGATTAGGTTAATTTTCATGGCAAGAAATGAGTTTGCACATTTTGGCAATTCATTTGATCTTTATTCATTATAATCTAGAGTTTACACAAATTACCACTAAAAAAGCTGAAGCAGTAAACTTTGTGAAAACCAAATTTTGTATCAGTCTGAAAACTTTTGGCCATTAAAAGTACAGTCCTAGGTATACTTAGAAAAACTGCAAAAGGAAACAATGAGGAAAGGAAAAACGTCTAGAGAAAAGTATAGGTGCCTGCTGAAATCAGGATATATAGCAGGAGCACTTCAGAAAATTTCCCAGCATTTATTTGGACTAAAACACATGTTATCTGATAATCTTCTCAAATGGCTAAATAATTTCTTTTTTATTGACGCCTATCCTTCCCAATCCAGTAGTTCATTACCATACAAGAACACTTATGTTCCAAACCATTTTTCTTGGCTTAAGTTCCAGAGGGCCAGTGGCTACTGTATTGAAGTTGTAGAAAGTAATAAAGATCAAAACTTGAGAGTTAAAACCAACAAAACCTACTCCTTTCTTGGAATTGCATACATTTCCATGCCACACTTTAGCAACAGGGAACTCTGTTAGTACTTTAAAATGAACTGCTAGCATGTAAGACTAAAAAACGCATGTAGTGAGTATTAATATGAAATAGATCTTTCTTTTTTACAGCATATGCATTTTCTTGCTCTCCAGTTTTACTTTTACTAATAAGAAGACTAAGGCAAAGTTTCAAAGAGAACAGGAATCTTACTGCTATCCAGTCACCATCAGGAAAAAATGGATTGTCTAGACATGGCAGAACACCCACCTTAATCAGGAGACTTGTGGCTCTGTGGCGCAATGGATAGCACATTGGACTTCTAGCCAATTGATGTGATTCAAAGGTTGTGGGTTCAAGTCCCACCAGAGTCATATTTTGTTGTTCGCGTGATATTACTACTTTGTCTCAGTTGATGTTAGAAAAATAAAATAAAAAAGAAAAATATCAGATGTGGGCTTTATTTCAAAGTTCAGAGCATTGATCTAGGACTAAAACTTCACTAGGGCCTACTTGCTGCTGAAGACTAATAGGACAACTTAATTTTGTTGACTTTTAATATGACTCTTTTTGCATCCGGTTTAGAAATTCTTGATTTATGAATGTTACCAGTACCTGAAAGAGAAATGACATGAACTCTTTAATGCTGAGGTTTATTTTCTGATGTCTCTATCAGAGCGAACTAGCTGAGGTTATGGTTTAGAATTGCTGAACTTACAAATTGGAAGTCACATTTAGATTTTAGCTCAACAAACAACGTAGAGGGAGCAGCTACTAACGGCTCAATGTTCCAAAGGATAGCAGATAGGGCACAGTTTGTTATTGCCTATTTTTGGTCTAGTGTTTGATATTCTGTTAGCTGTTTTCAGTAGTCCCAGATTCTTTTTTCAACTTGAGCCTTTTTAAAAGTCTTTTTTGTATGTGTTTGCCTGATATTTCTTTATGATCTCTATTGTGGGTTGGATTTGGGGTTTCTAGATATTTTTGGCTGATTTGTCAACTATAACTTAAAAAAAATGCTAAATTTTGGCAAGCATACTCCAGTCCATCCGTAGAGTGATTATATGTGTGCATGACTTTTTGGCATAAATATTGTGCCATTACGCAAAACGTGGACTTTTTTTTGCTAAAAAGTTGCCAAAAAGGTCAAAGATAAGAACAGAGTGAAAACAGCTGCCTTGTCCTCATGAACACTTTCTCCTGAGCTGACGAGATCACTGAAATCATGTAAGCAGGTCATTTTTTGAAGAGCTGAAATTCAGTGGAAATTAGATTTTGCGATTAGGTTAATTTTCATGGCAAGAAATGAGTTTGCAAATTTTGGCAATTCATTTGATCTCTATTCATTATAATCTAGAGTTTACACAAATTACCACTAGAAAAGCTGAAGCAGTAAACTTTGTGAAAACCAAATTTTGTATCAGTCTGAAAACTTTTGGCCATTAGAAGTACAGTCCTAGGTATACTTAGAAAAACTGCAAAAGGAAACAATGAGGAAAGGAAAAACGTCTAGAGAAAAGTATAGGTGCCTGCTGAAATCAGGATATATAGCAGGAGCACTTCAGAAAATTTCCCAGCATTTATTTGGACTAAAACACATGTTATCTGATAATCTTCTCAAATGGCTAAATAATTTCTTTTTTATTGATGCCTATCCTTCCCAATCCAGTAGTTCATTAGCATACAAGAACACTTATGTTCCAAACCATTTTTCTTGGCTTAAGTTCCAGAGGGCCAGTGGCTACTGTATTGAAGTTGTAGAAAGTAATAAAGATCAAAACTTGAGAGTTAAAACCAACAAAACCTACTCCTTTCTTGGAATTGCATACATTTCCATGCCACACTTTAGCAACAGGGAACTCTGTTAGTACTTTAAAATGAACTGCTAGCATGTAAGACTAAAAAACGCTTGTAGTGAGTATTAATATGAAATAGATCTTTGTTTTTACAGCATATGCATTTTCTTGCTGTCCAGTTTTACTTTTACATATAAGAAGACTAAGGCAAAGTTTCAAAGAGAACAGGAATCTTACTGCTATCCAGTCACCATCAGGAAAAAATGGATTGTCTAGACATGGCAGAACACGCACCTTATTCAGGAGACTTGTGTCTCTGTGGCGCAATGCATAGCGCATTGGACTTCTAGCCAATTGATGTGATTCAAAGGTTGTGGGTTCGAGTCCCACCAGAGTCATATTTTGTTGTTCGCGTGATGTTACTACTTTGTCACAGTTGATGTTAGAAATAGTGTTGAGCCACCCCCGTAGTGTTCGAGTTCGGTTCGTCGAACACCTTCGAACACAACGTTAAAACCAATGGCAGGCAAACAAAAACACATAGAAAACACCTTCAAAGGTGTCCAAAAGCTGACAAACTGCTCAGAAGACACAACTAACACATGGAAAAGTGACAAGTACATATAGTCATGCGAAAAGAAAAGAGGTGGAGGAGTAAAAGGAGGGGGAGACACAGATATAGGCATGTCATGCCCTTCTAAAATCCAAGAAGTGAGAAGCCGACACGTTCAGTCCGCTCCTGCCCGTGCCACCTCCGTGTCGCCGGGTTTGTGCCAGAGCCGCGGTGAACCCTGACGGCCAGCCCCCTTCTCCCAATACTGGTGCCTGTCCGCTGGTGGGTCGAGCGAACCCCCCTGTGGTGGAGGCAGCTCTAAGCTTTTTAATTTAAATTGTCTCTAATTTGAATGAATACACTTTAAATCCATTTACAAGGATCTATTGGAGGGCAAGTCTCATGCCAGCAGCCGCGTAATTCCAGCTCCAGTAGCGTCCACTAAAGCTGCTGCAGTTAAAAAGCTTTTATAAGGATCAAGCTCGGCTGTCCACCGCAAGGCATCCTACTGCCAGTCCCAGCCCCTATGCCTTGGGGTGCCTCCTGATGCTCTTCACTGAGTATCCCGTGGTCCCGAAGCATTTCCTTTGAAAAAATTAAGTGTCCAAACTACAGGTGGTGTAGCTTGCTTAACAGCCGGGATAATCCGCTGACTAGCAGACACTGCTACTAGGCACAAAGTATTTCCTGGGCTAGATGCAGTTAAAAATTTGTAATTAGATACTCTCGTTGGATGCTGAGAAAGCATTCCATAGAGTCTCCTGGCACGCCATATATGATTCTCTTAAAAAGCTTGGGGTTGGGGTCTATGGGACCCTTTTATAGCCAAAATCACGGCCCTGTATCGCAATACGTCACCTAGGCTGAAGATAAATGGAACTGTAGCACCCTGAGGGCTCGGTTGCTACAGAGGTATTGCACCTCACCCAGAGGTGTGATATCTCACTCTCAGGTAAGGATGTAGTGTGGATAAGGACCCGACACCTGCATGCATTACACCACATTGCCGTGGGGCAGGGCGACCAATATGCCCCTGAGATGGGCACGACAGTCCCTGTCCCTGGCTGGAGTGGGGGGAGGGAACACTGAGGAAGGGGAACCCTGTAGTGCAGGAGCAGGGAGGAAGCAGTTCCTGGGTGCATTGAGAAGGGAGTATAAAAGGTGGGCACCATCTTAGTTCAGTGCAGAGAAGTCTGAGCAGAAGTGGCAGGGAGCAGGGGCTCTGCATGAGCTCTGCTCCGGAGGCGGGCCTAGTAACAGAGGCCCAGGCCTGAAAGAGGGAGAAGGAAGGAAGAGGAGCGGAGAAGGCTCCAGGAACGAGTAATGAAGGGATCCCAGGGGTGCGGACGGGCGAGTCGCCACCGCACACCCGAATCCACCTGCGTGGAGGTGTCAGGCCAAAGGGGGAGACCGGTCCCCGAAACTAGTGGAGGCAGGAAACGACCCTCAGCTAGAAACAGGAGGCTGTGACATTTTATGTGGCGCAGCCCCTCGCTACACCCGCTAGGAAGGCACCACATAGGGTCAGGGAAACTGGTGCCAAGTTTACCAAGAGGAGGCCCGAGGCAGCCGGACAGATGGGTTGGTAAGAAAGGCCAGACAAAGGACACACAAAGGGGGTCCTGTGAAGCGCTCCAACGTTATCTGGGAGTTGTCTGAGCCCCTCACCTGGTGAGCACAGTACGACGTGGGCAGCCGTTACCTGCAGACGTGGTCTGGATAATAAGAACTGTGAGTAAAGGCCCTGGACTGCATCACTGACTCCGTGTCGTTACACTGCCCTGAGGCTATACTCCTCCCGTGGGGAGTTATGCTACGCTCTGCTGCACCCACAACACCAGCCTCAGCGGTCTGCCCTGGAGCGGCGGTTCACTCTGACCGCAATCCACGGGTGGCGTAGTCGGACATTTAAACATCAAAACCACATAAATAGTTCCGCCACTGGTTTGACCGCCCTGAGCCACGGAACCGGGTCGCCGCCACGGAGACTACAACCACCAGCATCCACCAAAAAGGGTCCGGCTCCGGGTGTCCCAAGGCCCATGGGGCGCGTCAGAACATTTTCATCACCTTTCACAATCACGAATGGGACAAGGCAGGGATGTTCTCTGTCCCCTCTCTTATACATCCTAGTGAGGGAGCACCTGCTCTCATCAATTCGCCATAACCCCAATATTAGGTGGATTGAGGTGGGAGGCACCGAGTACAAGTGCTCTCTATTTGCTGATAATGTCCTAGTATATATCACTCAATCACATATATCCATCCATGCTCTTATGGCTGAAATAGATCACTTTGTTACATGGTCAAATTTTAAAATCAATGCAGCGAAGTCTGAGGCCCTCAATGTCTCCCTCCCCAAATCCATATAGGATTCCATCCAGTCCAACTTTCCCTTTGCCTGGCCCTCACAGGGTATCACATACTTAGGAATTCCTATTCATAGAGACCTCTCCCATCTATGTTATCTTAATTTTGGGCCCTTTATTGAACAACTCCATACAGACCACGGTTGGCAAGTTAGAACTGTAAGATTCACTACGTGAACCACTGGTGTTTTGTGGAAAAGCACATGTACACTGTGTTCCAAATTATTATGCAAAAAGTGTTTAGGAGTGATAAGGGAAGAATTTGTTTGTTTGTCAGTTAAACTCATTGATGGTGATGTGTGTCAGGGCTCTTTATATCACTGTAAGCAATTGCAGACACCTGTGCTAATTAGTTTGGCAGGTGTGTCCAATGAAAGGCAAGACTACTTAAGAAGGCTGTCTCACATTATTAAGCAGCCTACATTTTCTGCCAAAATGGGAAAGAAAAAGGATGTGTCGGCTGCTGAGAAGCAACAAATTGTGGAGTGTTTAGGTCAAGGCATGACTACAATCAACATTGTGCGATGATCAAGATGAAGTGTCTTGGCAATCAAGAAGTATGTAGCTGATTCACAGTACACACGTGTGCGTGCTGATAAGGGCAAATTGAGGACTCTTTCCTACAGGCAATTACGTCAGGTTGAAAGAGCAGCGGCAAAAAAGCCTTGTCATAGCAGCAGACAAGTTTTTGAAGCTGCTGGTGCCTCCAACGTCCCCCGAACAACAAGATGCAGGGTCCTTCAGAGGTTTGCAGCTGTGCATACGCCATCCTGTCGACCTCCTCTATCCACTTCACACAAGCAGAAACGGCTCCAGTGGGCCAAACATTACATGAAGACTGATTTCAAAACTGTTTTGTTCACGGATGAGTGCCGTGCAGCGCTCGATGGTCCAGATGGATGGAGTGGAGGATGGCTGGTTGATGGACACCCCACGCAAACACGGCTACAGCGCCAACAAGGAGGAGGTGGAGTAATGTTTTGGGCTGGAATCATGGGGAGAGAGATTGTCGGCCCCTTTAGGATCCCTGAAGGCGCTAAAGATGAACTCCATAATGTATGTGGATTTTCTCAAACAGCACTTCCTGCCATGGTTCAAGAAGAAGAACCATGTATTTCACAGCAAGATCATTTTTTTGCATGATAATGCACCATCTCATGCTGCACATAAAACATCTGCATCTCTGGCTCATATGGGCAAAAAAGGGGACAAACTTATGGTGTGACCCCCATGCTCCCCTGACCTCTACCCCATTCAGAACCTTTGGAGCATCATTAAAAGGAGTGTCTATGATGGCGGGAGGCAGTTCACATCTAAGCAACAGCTCTGGGAGGGTATTCTGTCCTCATGCAAAACAACTGAAGCAGAAACCATCCAAAACCTGACAAATTCAATGGACGAGAGAGTTCAGAAGCTCCTTTCGAACAAGGGGTCCTATGTGAAAATCTAACATCACCTAGAATAAAGTTTTGAGTTGAAAACTGTTTGATTTCAGTTTCTAACAACCTGCTAATGCTTATAATTTCAAAAATGACCATTTTTTTGGTCTTTATTAAAATGAAAAGGTTGATCGAAAAGTTTGGGGGATCTAAGAGTGTGGCAACCCAGTAGTCATAATTACTTCGAATTCTGACAATATGAGGGTCATGCTGCAGGTAGTGCAGCAAGAAGGCACTTATGTGTCTTGCGCATCTCGGAGCCCCAAAATTATTTTCCGGGCTAGATGCAGCTAAAAATGATTATTAATTTTAAATCTGGTGAAGCTTTAGTATAGATGGCCTAATAGGATCAGTGCTGCACACTGCTACAAAGCCCAAATTATTTTCCAGTCAAGATTAGAGATGAGCGTTGTTCTACTCGAACTGTTCGCCAATCTCAAATTCGAGCTGTTTTGGGCGGTGTTCGAGCCGTTCGGCGAACACGAACAATTTGAGAAAAATTCGGATGTTCGAGGTTATGTTCGATAACTGTTCGTGCACCAAAATCATAACTGGATTTTTTCTCAGTAATGATGAAAATTAATGTTAATACGCAGTTTGAGTGTACAGCGGGGTGGGGGGAGGGGCAGGGGATGGATCTCTGCAGGAACAATGAAGATCTCCATTTTTTTTCTCTTTCCCGCATTTACAGTGGGGAGGTGCAATCTGTCAGCCTATCAGCAGCGCACACACGGAGCGAAGTGCTTTTTTTCACACAAGCAAGGGCATGTGTCATTGGCAGTGTATGTCACATGTCCTTGCCCTATAAGACCAAGCCATTTTCCCCGTCGCCACCATTTTCTCACTGCTGCAGCTGCGTGTTAGACGGCACCGCTGTTGCTGTGTGCGCTATACCTTGTTAATTTCAAGCCAATTTTCGCACAAATATACAGATAGCTTGGGAGTAGGGAATAGTTGTAATTGCAGTCCTTTTAAGGACTAGGTTACAGCATTTCCTACGACTTTTATCAGGCAGGTCTGTGCTCTTAAATAGATAGGTTGTGGGAGTAAAGACTAATTGTAATTGGAGTCCTTTTCAGGACTAGGTTACATCAGTTCCTATCAGTTTTTGCCAGGCAGGTCTGTGCCAGTGCTGTGCAAGTTTTTTTCACAGCATTTGGCTGAATCTAGCAAAGCTAATCCTTTTTGGCCTATTGCAGAGTGTGTTAGTCAGTGGAGTAGCCTATCTGTGTTGCAAGATATACCACCTGTGTATAGAATACCAATTTTTTTACTGCACCTAGTGAAGTAAAATCTTTTGGGCATAGCATCATTCTATTAGTCCATCTATACTGACCTCCATCAGGTTGCAAACTGAATCTAATTTTTTTCTGCATCTAGCTCTGAAAAAATATTTGGCCTTCTAGCAGTGTGTGGGACTTGTTCTATTAGTCCACCTATACTGACCTCCATCAGGTTGCAAACTGAATATATTTTTTTCTGCATCTACCTCTGAAAAAATATTGGGCTTCTAGCTGTGTGTGGGACTTGTTGTATTAGTCCATCTATACTGACCTCCATCAGGTTGCAAACTGAATATATTTTTTTCTGCATCTACCTCTGAAAAAATATTGGGCTTCTAGCTGTGTGTGGGTCTTGTTCTATTAATCCATCTATACAGACCTCCATCAGGTTGCAAACTGAATATAATTTTTTTCTGCATCTAGCTCTGAAAAAATATTTGGCCTTCTAGTAGTGTGTGGGACTTTCTCTGTTAGTCCATCTATACTGACCTCCATCAGGTTGCAAACTGAATATATTTTTTTCTGCATCTACCTCTGAAAAAATATTGGGCTTCTAGCTGTGTGTGGGTCTTGTTCTATTAATCCATCTATACTGACCTCCATCAGGTTGCAAACTGAATATAATTTTTTTCTGCATCTAGCTCTGAAAAAATATTTGGCCTTCCAGTAGTGTGTCGGACTTTCTCTATTAGTCCATCTATACTGACCTCCATCAGGTTGCAAATTAAAAATAATTTTTATCTGCATCTACAGTACCTCTGAAAAAATATTTGGGCTTCTAGCTGTGTGTGGGACTTGTTGTATTAGTCCATCTATACTGACCTCCATCAGGTTGCAAACTGAATATATTTTTTTCTGCATCTACCTCTGAAAAAATATTGGGCTTCTAGCTGTGTGTGGGACTTGTTGTATTAGTCCATCTATACTGACCTCCATCAGGTTGCAAACTGAATATATTTTTTTCTGCATCTACCTCTGAAAAAATATTGGGCTTCTAGCTGTGTGTGGGTCTTTTTCTATTAATCCATCTATACAGACCTCCATCAGGTTGCAAACTGAATATAATTTTTTTCTGCATCTAGCTCTGAAAAAATATTTGGCCTTCCAGCAGTGTGTTGGACTTGTTCTATTAGTCCACCTATACTGAACTCCATCAGGTTGCAAATTCAAAATAATTTTTTGTATGCATCTAGCTCTGAAAAAATATTTGGCCTTCTAGCAGTGTGTGGGACTTTCTCTGTTAGTCCATCTATACTGACCTCCATCAGGTTGCAAATTAAAAATAATTTTTATTTGCATCTACAGTACCTCTGAAAAAATATTTGGGCTTCTAGCTGTGTGTGGGACTTGTTGTATTAGTCCATCTATACTGACCTCCATCAGGTTGCAAACTGAATATATT
This sequence comes from Phyllobates terribilis, assembly GCF_046119375.1. NCBI lineage: Eukaryota > Metazoa > Chordata > Amphibia > Anura > Dendrobatidae > Phyllobates > Phyllobates terribilis. The sequence continues at coordinate 739,118,890 of NW_027362761.1, read as the reverse complement.
TTTTTCTGCATCTACCTCTGAAAAAATATTGGGCTTCTAGCTGTGTGTGGGTCTTGTTCTATTAATCCATCTATACAGACCTCCATCAGGTTGCAAACTGAATATATTTTTTTCTGCATCTACCTCTGAAAAAATATTGGGCTTCTAGCTGTGTGTGGGACTTGTTGTATTAGTCCATCTATACTGACCTCCATCAGGTTGCAAATTGAATATAATTTTTTTCTGCATCTAACCCAGCCAATAGTTTTGGACTAATACCACAGTTTGGCCACTCAACTCTGCTCGGTTACCATCCATTGTTTTTTTGTGCAAACAACTCCAGAGTTGTGAATTAGTTAACCACCAAAATGAGTGGAAAAAGGCCTGCTGCTGGTGGAAAGGGGAATAGGCGTGTTGGTAAGGGAAAAAAGGTTGTGTCCGTGGGGTAGGTGTTAAAGCAACAGTAACATCTGCAGAAGAAAGACCATCTTCCAGCCAAACTAAAATGTCTACTTCTTTTAGCGGACAATGTGATAAGATCCCTTTCTTACGGCCATGCCAATCGCTACAAATTCCAGATGAGGCACAAAAACAGCAGGTGCTTCAACGGATATCAAGTGCTCCTTTAAGTGGGCTCTCCTCCACATCAACTTCAACATCACAAATACTCCAGTCCTCAAAGGTGTCACCCAAATCGCACTTGCTTCCTCACAGCTCCCAAATCTCCAGCTGCCCATCTGAGTATGAGGTAGAACAGATGGTTGAGTCTGCAGAGCTGTTTACTCATACTATAGCCTGGGAATCAGAGGTCGACTCCAGCGCTTCTGTGAATCCAGACGAGGAAATGATCTGCACTGATGCCCAGAATCTTTATGAGTCGGATCCAGGACCAGACGCAGAAGGTTCTGACCATAATGTAGACCCTCATTCCCAAACTGTAACTCCTGTTGGTGGAGACAATGAGGAAGACGATGATAAGACTCAAATACCTGATTGGAGCGACAACTTTAGTTTTTTGTCAGGGCAGGAACAGGTTGGCTCTGAGGACGACGTGTGTGATAACACACAGGGTGATGATGATGAGGTTGGAGATCCCACTTACTGTCAACCCACAGTCAGCCAAGAGATGAGGTCAGCAGAGGAGGTGGAGGAAGATGCTAGTGACGACGAGGTCAGGTTGCGCCTTCCTGGACAGAGACGTAGTACTGGAAGCACGTCAACAACTGCATCCTCAAACACAACTCTGCCTCTCACCACAAGTCGTGGTGGCTCTTCAGGTCGCATGGGTGCTAAGCCTTGCATAGCCTGGGCATTTTTTCAGATCGATAAAGATGACCCAACTCGTGTTATCTGTAACATTTGTCAGCAAAAGCTAAGTAGAGGCCAAAAAATACATATTTTGAGTACTTCATGCATGAACCGGCACATGGACATGAAGCATAAGTTGCAGTGGGAAGCTCAGTGTGCTACAATGCGGCCTAGCCGGCCGGGCCAACCACCGTCTGCCATATCTTGTGCATCCGCGGCCTCTTCATCCTCTGTGACTGGGGGGACAGCAGTCACACCTGTTTTGGGGCGCAGACCTGCCACCTCTTTACCCGCAACAGCCAGCGTGATTGGCAGGTCATCATTTTCTTTGGAGGTGGTAACACCAGCTGGTGTTGAGCGCTGTCCGACATCGATAGCACCACCTTTGGATCAAGGCAACCTAACATGTCCGCCTGCATCTTCCTCACAGACCGGTAGTTTGCCGGGGACACCCTTATCAACCCCGTCTAAGCACAACAGCCAGCCCTCGGTCCCTCAGATGTGGACAAGTAAAAGACCATTTCCTCCTAGCCATGAGAAAGCTAAGAGGTTGAATTTCACCATCTGCAAGCTCTTGGCTACAGAAATGCTGCCTTTCCGCCTGGTGGACACAGAGGATTTTCGAGATCTTATGTCCGTCGCAGTGCCCCAGTACCAGATGCCCAGTCGGCACTACTTCTCAAAGAAAGGTGTGCCTGTGCTCCACCAGCATGTCGCACACAACATCACCGCTTCTTTGAGAAACTCTGTGTGTGACAGGGTGCATTTCACCACAGACACTTGGACGAGTAGGCATGGACAGGGGCGTTACATGTCGCTGACTGGGCACTGGGTAACTATGGTGACAGCAGGACAAGGGGCTGCTGTCCAAGTCTTGCCGTCCCCACGAGTTGTGCGTCAATCCTCTTTATGTCAAAGTTCCTCCACTGCTTCTGCCTCCTCAACCTCCTCTCGGTCTTCCACCTGCACCCAAAGCCTGTCTGGTCATGCCACAAGCTTTCTAACTGCGCAGAAGGGATCCTGCACACCTCCTTACTATGCTGGCAGTAGGGCTCAACGTCATCAGGCGGTTTTTACTTTGAAATGTCTGAGAAATGTGAGTCACACAGCTGAGGAGTTGTGGTCAGCTCTGGAGAACCAATTTCATGAATGGCTGTCTCCACTGGACCTGAAACCAGGGAAGGCCGTGTGCGACAATGCTGAAAACCTGGGTGCCGCCCTTCGCCGGGGCAATGTCACACACGTGCCTTGTATGGCTCACGTGTTGAACCTGGTTGTCCAGCAATTTTTAGCCCACTATCCCAGACTAGATGGCCTTCTGCAGAGGGCACGGTCGCTGTGTGCTCACTTCCGCCGTTCGCATCCCGCAGCTCAGCGACTTACATCTCTACAGAAGTCGTTGGGCCTGCCACTTCACCGGCTAAAATGCGATGTGCCTACCCGGTGGAATTCAACTCTGCACATGTTGCAGCGACTGTGGCAGCACCGACAAGCCCTGGTGCAATACGTTCTGACGTATAGCCTGGGCCAACGAGATCCAGAGGTGGGGCAAATCACGCTGGAGGAGTGGTCTCAGATCAGGAACCTATGCACCCTTCTGCACAGTTTTGAAATGGCGACGAAGATGTTTAGTGCTGATGATGCCATTATCAGCATGACTATTCCGGTGATTTACATGCTGGAGCACATGTTAAACAGAATTCGGAGTCAGGTGGTGGCACAAGAGGAGGTGGAGGAAGTAGAGGAGGAGGAGTTGTATGCGGAAGGGCTAACATCTGCAAGGTCCAGACGGTCGGCAGCACCAAGGCGGCAGGCATGTGAGGGTGGGGGAGATGGTTTTACCAGGGCGCATGGTAGCAGCCAAACTAGTGAGGAAGGTGCAGGAGCCCAGGAAGAAGTGGAGGACGAACTGATGGAAGACTCATCAGATGAGGGAGACCTTGATCACATTTCTGTTGTGCGAGGTTGGGGGGAGAGGACAGAGGAAGGAAGCATGATTGTTACCTCGCCACCAACACAACAGGGACTTGGTGCTCCTGGATGCGCAGCACACATGAGTGCCTTCTTGCTGCACTACCTGCAACATGACCCTCGAATTGTGAGAATTAGAAATAATCCTGACTACTGGGTTGCCACACTGTTAGATCCCCGGTACAAAAGTAAATTTGCCGAAATTATTCCTGCCATAGAAAGGGATGCACGCATGCAGGAGTATCAGCAGAGACTGTTGCAGAATCTTACATGTGCTTTTCCACAAAACACCAGTGGTACACGCAGTGAATCTCACAGTTCCAACTTGCCAACCGTGGGACCGTCAAGTGTTCAGCACTCAAACCGTAACAGAACCACAGTATCTGCTGGTAACATCAATTTTGCGGAATCATTTCACCACTTTTTTAGCCCATCCTTTGCAAGGCCACAGGAGACAAGAAGTCTGACACATAGTCAACGCCTAGAGACGATGGTACAGGAGTATCTCCAAGTAAACATTGAAGCCACGACTGTGTCACTGGACCCTTGCTCTTTTTGGGCTTCCAATCTGGATAAATTCCCGGAGCTAGCCACTTACGCCTTGGAGATCTTGTCATGCCCCGCAGCCAGCGTTCTGTCTGAACGTGTGTTCAGCGCTGCTGGTGGTGTGCTGACAGATAAGCGCACGCGGCTCTCCACTGATTATGAACGTGAGTCTGTCTACATTAAGATGAACAAATCATGGATCCGAAACGACTTTTCTACCCCTGTGTCATCCTGGGGAGAGTAAAAGCTTGATGATTGGTTAAAATCACCCTACCAACCGTTTTAAGCTTTCAAATTACTAATCATGTTTATCTGTATCTTGACTGGAAAATAATTTGGGCTTTGTAGCAGCTCCACCAGATTTAAAATTAAAAATAATTTTTAGCTGCATCTAGCCCGGAAAATAATTTTGGGGCTCCGAGATGCGCAAGACACATAAGTGCCTTCTTGCTGCACTACCTGCAGCATGACCCTCATATTGTCAGAATTCGAAGTAATCATGACTACTGGGTTGCCACACTCTTAGATCCCCCAAACTTTTCGATCAACCTTTTCATTTTAATAAAGACCAAAAAAATGGTCATTTTTGAAATTATAAGCATTAGCAGGTTGTTAGAAACTGAAATCAAACAGTTTTCAACTCAAAACTTTATTCTAGGTGATGTTACATTTTCACATAGGACCCCTTGTTCGAAAGGAGCTTCTGAACTCTCTCGTCCATTGAATTTGTCAGGTTTTGGATGGTTTCTGCTTCAATTGTTTTGCATGAGGACAGAATACCCTCCCAGAGCTGTTGCTTAGATGTGAACTGCCTCCCGCCATCATAGACACTCCTTTTAATGATGCTCCAAAGGTTCTGAATGGGGTAGAGGTCAGGGGAGCATGGGGGTCACACCATAAGTTTGTCCCCTTTTATGCCCATATCAGCCAGAGATGCAGATGTTTTATGTGCAGCATGAGATGGTGCATTATCATGCAGAAAAATGATCTTGCTGTGAAATACACAGTTCTTCTTCTTGAACCATGGCAGGAAGTGCTGTTTGAGAAAATCCACATACATTATGGAGTTCATCTTTAGCGCCTTCAGGGATCCTAAAGGGGCCGACAATCTCTCTCCCCATGATTCCAGCCCAAAACATTACTCCACCTCCTCCTTGTTGGCGCTGTAGCCGTGTTTGCATGGGGTGTCCATCAACCAGCCATCCTCCACTCCATCCATCTGGACCATCGAGCGCTGCACGGCACTCATCCGTGAACAAAACAGTTTTGAAATCAGTCTTCATGTAATGTTTGGCCAACTGGAGCCGTTTCTGCTTGTGTGAAGTGGATAGAGGAGGTTGACAGGATGGCGTATGCACAGCTGCAAACCTCTGAAGGACCCTGCATCTTGTTGTTCGGGGGACGTTGGAGGCACAAGCAGCTTCAAAAACTTGTCTGCTGCTATGACAAGGCTTTTTTGCCGCTGCTCTTTCAACCTGACGTAATTGCCTGTAGGAAAGAGTCCTCAATTTGCCCTTATCAGCACGCACACGTGTGTACTGTGAATCAGCTACATACTTCTTGATTGCCAAGACACTTCATCCTGATCATCGCACAATGTTGATTGTAGTCATGCCTTGACCTAAACACTCCACAATTTGTTGCTTCTCAGCAGCCGACACATCCTTTTTCTTTCCCATTTTGGCAGAAAATGTAGGCTGCTTAATAATGTGAGAGAGCCTTCTTAAGTAGTCTTGCCTTTCATTGGACACACCTGCCAAACTAATTAGCACAGGTGTCTGCAATTGCTTACAGTGATATAAAGAGCCCTGACACACATCACCATCAATGAGTTTAACTGACAAACAAACAAATTCTTCCCTTATCACTCCTAAACACTTTTTGCATAATAATTTGGAACGCAGTGTACATGTGCTTTTCCACAAAACACCAGTGGTTCACGTAGTGAATCTTACAGTTCTAACTTGCCAACCGTGGTCTGTATGGAATTGTTCAATAAAGGGCCCAAAATTAAGATAACATAGATGGGAGAGGTCTCTATGAATAGGAATTCCTAAGTATTTGATACCCTGTGAGGGCCAGGCAAAGGGAAAGTTGGACTGGATGGAATCCTATATGGATTTGGGGAGGGAGACATCGAGGGCCTCAGACTTCGCTGCATTGATTTTAAAATTTTACCATGTAGCAAAGTGATCTATTTCAGCTATAACAGCAGGGATGGATATATGTGATTGAGTGATAAATACTAGGACATCATCAGCAAATAGAGAGCACTTGTACTCGGTGCCTCCCACCTCAATCCACCTAATATTGGGGTTATGGCGAATTGATGAGAGCAGGTGCTCCATCACTAGGATGTATAAGAGAGGGGACAGAGGACATCCCTGCCTTGTCCCATTGGTGATTGTGAAAGGTGATGAAAATGTTCTGACGCACCCCCTGGGCCTTGGGACACCCGGAGCCGGACCCTTTTTGGTGGATGCTGGTGGTTGTAGTCTTCGTGGCGGCGACCCGGTTCCGTGGCTCAGGGCGGTCAAACCAGTGGCGGAACTATTTATGTGGTTTTGATGTTTAAATGTCCGACTATGCCACCCGTGGATTGCGGTCAGAGTGAACCGCCGCTACAGGGCAGACCGCTGAGGCTGGTGTTGTGGGTGCAGCAGAGCGTAGCATAACTCCCCACGGGAGGAGTATAGCCTCAGGGCAGTGTATGCGGAGGATGGGGGTGATGGTGCAGGGCAGCAGCAGTAACGACACGGAGTCAGTGATGCAGTCCAGGGCCTTTACTCACAGTTCTTATTATCCAGACCACGTCTGCAGGTAACGGCTGCCCACGTCGTACTTTGCTCACCAGGTGAGGGGCTCAGACAACTCCCAGATAACTTTGGAGCACTTCACAGGACCCCCTTTGTGTGTCCTTTGTCTGGCCTTTCTTACCAACACTTCTGTCCGGCTGCCTCGGGCCTCCTCTTGGTAAACTTGGCGCCAGTTTCCCTGACCCTATGTGGTGCCTTCCTAGCGGGTGTAGCGAGGGGCTGCGCCACATAAAATGTCAGAGCCTCTGGTTTCTAGCTGAGGGTCGTTTCCTGCCTCCACTAGTTCGGGGACCGGTCTCCCCCTTTGGCCTGACCCCTCCACGCAGGTGGATTCGGGCGTGCGGTGGCGACTCGCCCGTCCGCACCCCTGGGATCCCTTCATTCCTCGTTCCTGGAGCCTTCTCCGCTCCTCTTCCTTCCTTCTCCCTCTTCCAGGCCTGGGCCTCTGTTACTAGGCCCGCCTCCGGAGCAGAGCTCATGCAGAGCCCCTGCTCCCTGCCACTTCTGCTCAGACTTCTCTGCACTGAACTAAGATGGTGCCCACCTTTTATAGTCCCTTCTCAATGCACCCAGGAACTGCTTCCTCCCTGCTCCTGCACTACAGGGTTCCCCTTCCTCAGTGTTCCCTCCCCCCACTCCAGCCAGGGACAGGGACTGTCGTGCCCATCTCAGGGGCATATTGGTCGCCCTGCCCCACGGCAATGTGGTGTAATGCATGCAGGTGTCGGGTCCTGATCCACACTCCATCCTTACCTGAGAGTGAGATATCACACCTCTGGGTGAGGTGCAATACGTCTGTAGCAACCGAGCCCTCAGAGTGCTACAGTTCCATTTATCTTCAGCCTAGGTGACGTATTGCGATACAGGGCCGTGATTTTGGCTATAAAAGGGTCCCCTAGACCCCTACCCCAAGCTTTTTAAGAGAATCATATATGGCGTGCCAGGAGACTCTATGGAATGCTTTCTCAGCATCCAACGAGAGTATCTAATTACAAATTTTTAACTGCATCTAGCCCAGGAAATACTTTGTGCCTAGTAGCAGTGTCTGCTAGTCAGCGGATTATCCCGGCTGTTAAGCAAGCTACACCACCTGTAGTTTAGACACTTAATTTTTTCAAAGGAAATGCTTCGGGACCATGGGATACTTAGTGAAGAGCATCAGGAGGCACCCCAAGGCATAGGGTCTGGGACTGGCAGTAGGATGCCTTGCGGTGGACAGCCGAGCTCGATCCTTATAAAAGCTTTTTAACTGCAGCAGCTTTAGTGGACGCTACTGGAGCTGGAATTACCGCGGCTGCTGGCATGAGACTTGCCCTCCAATAGATCCTTGTAAATGGATTTAAAGTGTATTCATTCAAATTAGAGAGACAATTTAAATTAAAAAGCTTAGAGCTGCCTCCACCACAGGGGGGCTCGCTCGACCCACCAGCGGACAGGCACCAGTATTGGGAGAGGGGGGCTGGCCGTCAGGGTTCACCGCGGCTCTGGCACAAACCCGGCGACACGGAGGTGGCACGGGCAGGAGCGGACTGGCCGTGTCGGCTTCTCACTTTTTGGATTTTAGAAGGGCATGACATGCCTATATCTGTGTCTCCCCCTCCTTTTACTCCTCCACCTCTTTTATTTTCGCATGACTATATGTACTTGTCACTTTTCCATGTGTTAGTTATGTCTTCTGAGCAGTTTGTCAGCTTTTGGACACCTTTGAAGGTGTTTTCTATGTGTTTCTATGTGTTTTTGTTTGCCTGCCATTGGTTTTAACGGTGTTCGAAGGTGTTCGACGAACAGTTCGGCAAACACATGGGTGTTCGACGAACCGAACCGAACTCGAACACTACGGGGGTGGCTCAACACTAGTCAAGATACAGATAAACATGATTAGTAATTTTAAATCTGGTGGAGCTTATTATAGATGGCCTAATAGAATCAGTGCTGCACACTGCTACAAAGCCCATATTATTTTCCAGCCAAGATACAGATAAACATGATTAGTAATTTGAAAGCTTAAAACGGTTGGTAGGGTGATTTTAACCAATCATCAAGCTTTTACTCTCCCCAGGATGACACAGGGGTAGAAAAGTCGTTTCGGATCCATGATTTTTTCATCTTTATGAACGTGAGTCTGTCTACATTATCAGTGGAGAGCCGCGTGCGCTTATCTGTCAGCACACCACCAGCAGCGCTGAACACACGTTCAGACAGAATGCTGGCTGCGGGGCATGACAAGATCTCCAAGGCGTAAGTGGCTAGCTCCGGCCATTTATCCAGATTGGAAGCCCAAAAAGAGCAAGGGTCCAGTGACACAGTCATGGCTTCAATGTTTACTTGGAGATATTCCTGTACCATCGCCTCTAGGCGTTGACTATGTGTCAGACTTCTTGTCTCCTGTGGCCTTGCAAAGGATGGGCTAAAAAAGTGGTGAAATGATTCCGCAAAATTGATGTTACCAGCAGATACTGTGGTTCTGTTACGGTTTGAGTGCTGAACACTTGACGGTCCCACGGTTGGCAAGTTGGAACTGTGAGATTCACTACGTGCACCACTGGTATTTTGTGGAAAAGCACATGTAAGATTCTGCAACAGTCTCTGCTGATACTCCTGCATGCGTGCATCCCTTTCTATGGCAGGAATAATTTCTGCAAATTTATTTTTGTACCGGGGATCTAACAGTGTGGCAACCCAGTAGTCAGGATTATTTCTAATTCTCACAATTCGAGGGTCATGTTGCAGGTAGTGCAGCAAGAAGGCACTCATGTGTGTTGCGCATCCAGGAGCACCAAGTCCCTGTTGTGTTGGTGGCGAGGTAACAATCATGCTTCCTTCCTCTGTCCTCTCCCCCCAACCTCGCACAACAGAAATGTGATCAAGGTCTCCCTCATCTGATGAGTCTTCCATCAGTTCGTCCTCCACTTCTTCCTGGGGTCCTGCACCTTCCTCACTAGTTTGGCTGCTACCATGCACCCTGGTAAAACCATCTCCCCCACCCTCACATGCCTGCCGCCTTGGTGCTGCCGACCGTCTGGACCTTGCAGATGTTAGCCCTTCCGCATACAACTCCTCCTCCTCTACTTCCTCCACCTCCTCTTGTGCCACCACCTGACTCCGAATTCTGTTTAACATGTGCTCCAGCATGTAAATCACCGGAATAGTCACGCTGATAATGGCATCGTCAGCACTAAACATCTTCGTCGCCATTTCAAAACTGTGCAGAAGGGTGCATAGGTCCCTGATCTGAGACCACTCCTCCAGCGTGATTTGCCCCACCTCTGGATCTCGTTGGCCCAGGCTATACGTCAGAACGTATTGCACCAGGGCTTGTCGGTGCTGCCACAGTCGCTGCAACATGTGCAGAGTTGAATTCCACCGGGTAGGCACATCGCATTTTAGCCGGTGAAGTGGCAGGCCCAACGACTTCTGTAGAGATGTAAGTCGCTGAGCTGAACGGCGGAAGTGAGCACACAGCGAACGTGCCCTCTGCAGAAGGCCATCTAGTCTGGGATAGTGGGCTAAAAATTGCTGGACAACCAGGTTCAACACGTGAGCCATACAAGGCACGTGTGTGACATTGCCCCGGCGAAGGGCCGCACCCAGGTTTGCAGCATTGTCGCACACGGCCTTCCCTGGTTTCAGGTCCAGTGGAGACAACCATTCATGAAATTGGTTCTCCAGAGCTGACCACAACTCCTCAGCTGTGTGACTCACATTTCCCAGACATTTCAATGTAAAAACCGCCTGATGACGTTGAGCCCTACTGCCAGCATAGTAAGGAGGTGTGCAGGATCCCTTCTGCGCAGTTAGAAAGCTTGTGGCATGACCAGACAGGCTTTGGGTGCAGGTGGAAGACCGAGAGGAGGTTGAGGAGGCAGAAGCAGTGGAGGAACTTTGACATAAAGAGGATTGACGCACAACTCGTGGGGACGGCAAGACTTGGACAGCAGCCCCTTGTCCTGCTGTCACCATAGTTACCCAGTGCCCAGTCAGCGACATGTAACGCCCCTGTCCATGCCTACTCGTCCAAGTGTCTGTGGTGAAATGCACCCTGTCACACACAGAGTTTCTCAAAGAAGCGGTGATGTTGTGTGCGACATGCTGGTGGAGCGCAGGCACACCTTTCTTTGAGAAGTAGTGCCGACTGGGCATCTGGTACTGGGGCACTGCGACGGACATAAGGTCTCGAAAATCCTCTGTGTCCACCAGGCGGAAAGGCAGCATTTCTGTAGCCAAGAGCTTGCAGATGGTGAAATTCAACCTCTTAGCTTTCTCATGGCTAGGAGGAAATGGTCTTTTACTTGTCCACATCTGAGGGACCGAGGGCTGGCTATTGTGCTTAGATGGGGTTGATAAGGGTGTCCCCGGCAAACTGCCGGTCTGTGAGGAAGATGCAGGCGGACATGTTAGGTTGCCTTGATCCAAAGGTGGTGCTATCGATGTCGGACAGCGCTCAACACCAGCTGGTGTTACCACCTCCAAAGAAAATGATGACCTGCCAATCACGCTGGCTGTTGCAGGTAAAGAGGTGGCAGGTCTGCGCCCCAAAACAGGTGTGACTGCTGTCCCCCCAGTCACAGAGGATGAAGAGGCCGCGGATGCACAAGATATGGCAGACGGTGGTTGGCCCGGCCGGCTAGGCCGCATTGTAGCACACTGAGCTTCCCACTGAAACTTATGCTTCATGTCCATGTGCCGGTTCATGCATGAAGTACTCAAACTATGTATTTTTTGGCCTCTACTTAGCTTTTGCTGACAAATGTTACAGATTACACGAGTTGGGTCATCTTTATCGATCTGAAAAAATGCCCAGGCTATGCAAGGCTTAGCACCCATGCGACCTGAAGAGCCACCACGACTTGTGGTGAGAGGCAGAGTTGTGTTTGAGGATGCAGTTGTTGACGTGCTTCTAGTACTACGTCTCTGTCCAGGAAGGCGCAACCTGACCTCGTCGTCACTAGCATCTTCCTCCACCTCCTCTGCTGACCTCATCTCTTGGCTGACTGTGGGTTGACAGTAACTGGGAACTCCAACCTCATCATCATCACCCTGTGCGTTATCACACCCATCGTCCTCAGAGCCAACCTGTTCCTGCCCTGACAAAAAACTAAAGTTGTCGCTCCAATCAGGTATTTGAGTCTTATCATCGTCTTCCTCATTGTCTCCACCAACAGGAGTTACAGTTTGGGAATGAGGGTCTACATTATGGTCAGAACCTTCTGCGTCTGGTCCTGGATCCGACTCATAAAGATTCTGGGCATCAGTGCAGATCATTTCCTCGTCTGGATTCACAGAAGCGCTGGAGTCGACCTCTGATTCCCAGGCTATAGTATGAGTAAACAGCTCTGCAGACTCAACCATCTCTTCTACCTCATACTCAGACGGGCAGCTGGAGATTTGGGAGCTGTGAGGAAGCAAGTGCGATTGGGGTGACACCTTTGAGGACTGGAGTATTTGTGATGTTGAAGTTGATGTGGAGGAGAGCCCACTTAAAGGAGCACTTGATATCCGTTGAAGCACCTGCTGTTTTTGTGCCTCATCTGGAATTTGTAGCGATTGGCGTGGCCGTAAGAAAGGGATCTTATCACATTGTCCGCTAAAAGAAGTAGACATTTTAGTTTGGCTCGAAGATGGTCTTTCTTCTGCAGATGTTACTGTTGCTTTAACACCTACCCCACGGACACAACCTTTTTTCCATTTCCCAACACGCCTATTCCCCTTTCCACCAGCAGCAGGCCTTTTTCCACTCATTTTGGTGGTTAACTAATTCACAACTCTGGAGTTGTTTGCACAAAAAAACAATGGATGGTAACCGAGCAGAGCTGAGTGGCCAAACTGTGGTATTAGGCCAAAACTATTGGCTGGGTTAGATGCAGAAAAAAATTATATTCAATTTGCAACCTGATGGAGGTCAGTATAGATGGACTAATAGAACACGTCCCACACACAGCTAGAAGCCCAAATATTTTTTCAGAGGTAGATGCAGAAAAATTTTTTATTCAGTTTGCAACCTGATGGAGGTCTGTATAGATGGATTAATAGAACAAGTCCCACACACAGCTACAAGCCCAATATTTTTTCAGAGGTAGATGCAGAAAAAAAACATATTCAGTTTGCAACCTGATGGAGGTCAGTATAGATGGACTAATAGAGAAAGTCCCACACACTGCTAGAAGGCCAAATATTTTTTCAGAGCTAGATGCAGACAAAAAATTATTTTGAATTTGCAACCTGATGGAGGTCAGTATAGGTGGACTAATAGAACAAGTCCCACACACTGCTAGAAGGCCAAATATTTTTTCAGAGCTAGATGCAGAAAAAAATTATATTCAGTTTGCAACCTGATGGAGGTCTGTATAGATGGATTAATAGAACATGTCCCACACACAGCTAGAAGCCCAAATATTTTTTCAGCGGTAGATGCAGATAAAAATTATTTTTAATTTGCAACCTGATGGAGGTCAGTATAGATGGACTAATAGAGAAAGTCCCACACACTGCTAGAAGGCCAAATATTTTTTCAGAGCTAGATGCAGATAAAAATTATTTTTAATTTGCAACCTGATGGAGGTCAGTATAGATGGACTAATAGAACAAGTCCCACACACAGCTAGAAGCCCAAATATTTTTTCAGAGGTACTGTAGATGCAGATAAAAATTATTTTTAATTTGCAACCTGATGGAGGTCAGTATAGATGGAGTAATACAACAAGTTCCACACACTGCTAGAAGGCCAAATATTTTTTCAGAGCTAGATGCAGATAAAAATTATATTCAATTTGCAACCTGATGGAGGTCAGTATAGATGGACTAATAGAGAAAGTCCCACACACTGCTAGAAGGCCAAATATGTTTTCAGAGCTAGATGCAGATAAAAATTATATTCAATTTGCAACCTGATGGAGGTCAGTATAGATGGACTAATAGAACAAGTCCCACACACAGCTAGAAGCCCAAATATTTTTTCAGAGGTACTGTAGATGCAGATAAAAATTATTTTTAATTTGCAACCTGATGGAGGTCAGTATAGATGGACTAATAGAGAAAGTCCCACACAATGCTAGAAGGCCAAATATTTTTTCAGAGCTAGATGCAGAAAAAAATTATATTCAGTTTGCAACCTGATGGAGGTCAGTATAGATGGACTAATAGAGAAAGTCCCACACACTGCTAGAAGGCCACATATTTTTTCAGAGGTAGATGCAGAAAAAAATATATTCAGTTTGCAACCTGATGGAGGTCAGTATAGATGGACTAATACAACAAGTCCCACACACAGCTAGAAGCCCAATATTTTTTCAGAGGTAGATGCAGAAAAAAATATATTCAGTTTGCAACCTGATGGAGGTTTGTATAGATGGATTAATAGAACAAATCCCACACACAGCTAGAATCCCAATATTTTCTCAGAGGTAGATGCAGAAAAAAATATATTCAGTTTGCAACCTGATGGAGGTCAGTATAGATGGACTAATACAACAAGTCCCACACACAGCTAGAAGCCCAATATTTTTTCAGAGGTAGATGCAGAAAAAAATATATTCAGTTTGCAACCTGATGGAGGTCTGTATAGATGGATTAATAGAACAAGTCCCACACACAGCTAGAAGCCCAATATTTTTTCAGAGGTAGATGCAGAAAAAAATATATTCAGTTTGCAACCTGATGGAGGTCAGTATAGATGGACTAATACAACAAGTCCCACACACAGCTAGAAGCCCAATATTTTTTCAGAGCTAGATGCAGAAAAAAATTATATTCAATTTGCAACCTGATTGAGGTCAGTATAGATGGACTAATAGAATGATGCTATGCCCAAAAGATTTTACTTCACTAGGTGCAGTAAAAAAATTGGTATTACTATACTCAGGTGGTATATCTTGCAACACAGATAGGCTACTCCACTGACTAACACACTCTGCAATAGGCCAAAAAGGATTAGCTTTGCTAGATTCAGCCAAATGCTGTGAAAAAAACTTGCACAGCACTGGCACAGACCTGCCTGGCAAAAACTGATAGGAACTGATGTAACCTAGTCCTGAAAAGGACTCCAATTACAATTAGTCTTTACTCCCATAATCTATCTATTTAAGAGCACAGACCTGCCTGATAAAAGTCGTAGGAAATGCTGTAACCTAGTCCTTAAAAGGACTGCAATCACAACTATTCCCTACTCCCAAGCTATCTGTAGATTTGTGCGAAAATTGGCTTGAAATTAACAAGGTATAGCGCACACAGCAACAGCGGTGCCGTCTAACACGCAGCTGCAGCAGTGAGAAAATGGTGGCGACGGGGAAAATGGCTTGGTCTTATAGGGCAAGGACATGTGACATACACTGCCAATGACACATGCCCTTGCTTGTGTGAAAAAAATCACTTCGCTCCGAGTGTGCGCTGCTGATAGGCTGACAGATTGCACCTCCCCACTGTAAATGCGGGAAAGAGAAAAAAAAATGGAGATCTTCATTGTTCCTGCAGAGATCCATCCCCTGCCCCTTCCCCCACCCCGCTGTACACTCAAACTGCGTATTAACATTAATTTTCATCATTACTGAGAAAAAATCAAGTTATGATTTTGGTGCACGAACAGTTATCGAACATAACCTCGAACAGCCGAATTTTTCTCAAATTGTTCGTGTTCGCCGAACGGCTCGAACACCGCCCAAAACAGCTCGAATTTGAGATTGGCGAACAGTTCGAGTAGAACAACGCTCATCTCTAGTTAGAAAAATGAAAAAAAAAAAGAAAAATATCAGATCTGGGCTTCATATCAAAGTTCAGAGCATTGTTCTAGGACTAAAACTTCACTAGGGCCTACTTGCTGCTGAAGACTAATAGGACAACTTAATTTTGTTGACTTTTAAAATGACTTTTTTTGCATCCAGCTTAGAAATTCTTGATTTATGAATGTTACCAGTACCTGAAAGAGAAATGACATGAACTCTTTAATGCTGAGGTTTATTTTCTGATGTCTCTATCAGAGCGAACTAGCTGAGATTATGGTTTAGAATTGCTGAACTTACAAATTGGAAGTCACATTTAGATTTTAGCTCAACAAACAACGTAGAGGGAGCAGCTACTAACGGCTCAATGTTCCAAAGGATAGCAGATAGGGCACAGTTTGTTATTGCCTATTTTTGGTCTAGTGTTTGATATTCTGTTAGCTGTTTTCAGTAGTCCCAGATTCTTTTTTCAACTTGAGCCTTTTTAAAAGTCTTTTTTGTATGTGTTTGCCTGATATTTCTTTATGATCTCTATTGTGGGTTGGATTTGGGGATTCTAGATATTTTTGGCTGATTTGTCAACTATAACTTAAAAAAAATGCTAAATTTGGGCAAGCATACTCCAGTCCATCCGTAGAGTGATTATATGTGTGCATGACTTTTTGGCATAAATATTGTGCCATTACGCAAAACATGGACTTTTTTTTGCTAAAAAGTTGCCAAAAAGGTCAAAGATAAGAACAGAGTGAAAACAGCTGCCTTGTCCTCATGAACACTTTCTCCTGAGCTGACGAGATCACTGAAATCATGTAAGCAGGTCATTTTTTGAAGAGCTGAAATTCAGTGGAAATTAGATTTTGCGATTAGGTTAATTTTCATGGCAAGAAATGAGTTTGCACATTTTGGCAATTCATTTGATCTTTATTCATCTTAGTTTGGCTGGAAGATGGTCTTTCTTCTGCAGATGTTACTGTTGCTTTAACATATACCCCACGGACTCAACCTTTTTTTCCCTTTCCAACACGCCTATTTCCCTTTCCACCAGCAGCAGGCCTTTTTCCACTCTTTTTGGTGGTTAACTAATTGACAACTCTAGAGTTGTTTGCACAAAAAACGATGGATGGGAACCGAGCAGAGCTGCGTGGCCAAACTGTGGTATTAGCCCAAAAGGATTGGCTGAATTAGATGCAGCAAAAACAATTTTATTACATACACAGGTGGTGGAGCTTAGTATAGATGGACTAATAGAATGAGTCCGACACACTGCTACAAGCCCAAAATTATTTTCCGAGCTAGATGCAGCTAAAAATTATTTGTAATTTGCAAGCTGGTGGAGCTTAGTATAGATGGACTAAGAATAAGTCCCACACACTGCTACAAGCCCAAAAAATTTTTCCGAGCTAGATGCAGATAAAAAATATTTGTAATTTGCAAGCTGGATGAGCTTAGTATAGATGGACTAAGAATAAGTCCCACACACTGCTACAAGCCCAAAATTATTTTCCGAGCTATATGCAGATAAAAATTATTTGTAATTTGCAAGCTGGAGGAGCTTAGTATAGATGGACTAAAAATAAGACCCACACACTGCTACAAGCCCAAAATTATTTTCCGAGCTAGATGCAGTTAAAAATTATTTGTAATTTGCAAGCTGGAGGAGCTTAGTATAGATGGACTAAGAATAAGTCCCACACACTGCTACAAGCCCAAAATTGTTTCCCGAGCTAGATGCAGTTAAAAATTATTTGTAATTTGCAAGCTGGAGGAGCTTAGTATAGATGGACTAAGAATAAGTCCCACACACTGCTACAAGCCCAAAATTATTTTCCGAGCTAGATGCAGTTAAAAATTATTTCTAATTTGCAAGCTGGAGGAGCTTAGTATAGATGGACTAAGAATAAGTCCCACACACTGCAACAAGCCTAAAATTATTTTCCGAGCTAGATGCCGTTAAAAATTATTTGTAATTTGCAAGCTGGAGGAGCTTAGTATAGATGGACTAAGAATAAGTCCCACACACTGCTACAAGCCCAAAATTATTTTCCGAGCTAGATGCAGATAAAAATTATTTGTAATTTGCAAGCTGGTGGAGCTTAGTGTAGATGGACTAAGAATATGTCCCACACTGCTATAAGCCCAAAATTATTTTCCGAGCTGGATGCAGATAAAAATTATTTGTAATTTGCAAGCTGGAGGAGCTTAGTATAGATGGACTAAGAATAAGTCCCACACACTGCTACAAGCCCAAAATTATTTTCCGAGCTAGATGCAGATAAAAATTATTTGTAATTTGCAAGCTGGAGGAGCTTAGTATAGATGGACTAAGAATAAGTCCCACACACTGCTACAAGCCCCAAATTTTTTTCCGAGCTAGATGCAGATAAAAAATATTTGTAATTTGCAAGCTGGATGAGCTTAGTATAGATGGACTAAGAATAAGTCCCACACACTGCTACAAGCCCAAAATTATTTTCCGAGCTATATGCAGATAAAAATTATTTGTAATTTGCAAGCTGGAGGAGCTTAGTATAGATGGACTAAAAATAAGACCCACACACTGCTACAAGCCCAAAATTATTTTCCGAGCTAGATGCAGTTAAAAATTATTTGTAATTTGCAAGCTGGAGGAGCTTAGTATAGATGGACTAAGAATAAGTCCCACACACTGCTACAAGCCCAAAATTGTTTCCCGAGCTAGATGCAGTTAAAAATTATTTGTAATTTGCAAGCTGGATGAGCTTAGTATAGATGGACTAAGAATAAGTCCCACACACTGCTACAAGCCCAAAATTATTTTCCGCGCTAGATGCAGATAAAAAATATTTGTAATTTGCAAGCTGGAGGAGCTTAGTATAGATGGACTAAGAATAAGTCCCACACACTGCAACAAGCCCAAAATTATTTTTAGAGCTAGATGCAGATAAGAATTATTTGTAATTTGTAAGCTGGAGGAGCTTAGTATAGATGGACTAAGAATAAGTCACACACACTGCTACAAGCCCAAAATTATTTTCCGAGCTATATGCAGATAAAAAATATTTGTAATTTGCAAGCTGGAGGAGCTTAGTATAGATGGACTAAAAATAAGTCCCACACACTGCTACAAGCCCAAAATTATTTTCCGAGCTAGATGCAGTTAAAAATTATTTGTAATTTTCAAGCTGGAGGATCTTAGTATAGATGGTCTAAGAATAAGTCCCACACACTGCTACGAGCCCAAAATTGTTTTCCGAGCTAGATGCAGCTAAAAATTATTTGCAATTTGCAAGCTGGAGGAGCTTAGTATAGATGGACTAAGAATAAGTCCCACACACTGCTACAAGCCCAAAATTATTTACGGAGCTAGATGCAGATAAAAATTATTTGTAATTTGCAAGCTGGATGAGCTTATTATAGATGGACTAAGAATATGTCCCACACACTGCTACAAGCCCAAAATTATTTTCCGAGCTAGATGCAGATAAAAATTATTTGTAATTTGCAAGCTGGAGTAACTTAGTAAAAATGGACTAAGAATAAGTCCCACACACTGCTACAAGCCCAAAATTATTTACTGAGCTAGATGCAGATAAAAATTATTTGTAATTTGCAAGCTGGAAGAGCTTAGTATAGCTGGACGAAGAATAAGTCCCACACACTGCTACAAGCCCAAAATTATTTTCCACGCTAGATGCAGAAAAAAAATATTTGTAATTTGCAAGCTGGAGGAGATTAGTATAGATGGACTAAGAATAAATCCCACACACTGCTACAAGCCCAAAATTATTTTCCGAGCTAGATGCAGATAAAAATTATTAGTAATTTGCAAGCTGGAGGAGCTTAGTATAGATAGACTAAGAATAAGTCCCACACACTGCTACAAGCCCAAAATTATTTTATGAGCTAGATGCAGTTAAAAATTATTTGTAATTTGCAAACTGGAGGAGCTTAGTATAGATGGATTAAGAATAAGTCCCACACACTGCTACAAGCCCAAAACTATTTTCCAAGCTACATGCAGTTAAAAATTATTTGTAATTTGCAAGCTGGAGGAGCTTAGTATAGATGGACTAAGAATAAGTCCCACACACTGCTACAAGCCCAAAATTATTTTCCAAGCTAGATGCAGATAAAAATTATTTGTAATTTGCAAGCTGGAGGAGCATAGTATAGATGGACTAAGAATAAGTCCGACACACTGCTACAAGCCCAAAATTATTTTCCGAGCTAGATGCAGATAAAAATTATTTGTAATTTGCAAGATGGAGGAGCTTAGTATAGATGGACTAAGAATAAGTCCCACACACTGCTACAAGCCCAAAATTATTTTCCAAGCTAGATGCAGATAAAAATTATTTGTAATTTGCAAGCTCGAGGAGCTTAGTATAGATGGACTAAGTATAAGTCCCACACACTGCTACAAGCCCAAAATTATTTTCCGAGCTAGATTCAGATAAAAATTATTTGTAATTTGCAAGCTGGAAGAGCTTAGTATAGATGGACTAAGAATAAGTCCCACACACTGCTACAAGCCCAACATTATTTTCCGAGCTAGATGCAGATAAAAATTATTTGTAATTTGCAAGCTGGTGGAGCTTAGTATAGATGGACTAAGAATAAGTCCCACACACTGCTACAAGGCCAAAATTATTTTCCGAGCTAGATGCAGATAAAAATTATTTGTAATTTGCAAGATGGAGGAGCTTAGTATAGATGGACTAAGAATAAGTCCCACACACTGCTACAAGCCCAAAATTATTTTCCGAGCTAGATGCAGATAAAAATTATTTGTAATTTGCAAGCTCGAGGAGCTTAGTATAGATGGACTAAGAATAAGCCCCATACACTGCTACAAGCCCAAAGTTATTTTCCGAGCTAGATGCAGATAAAAATTATTTGTAATTTGCAAGCTGGTGGAGCTTAGTATAGATGGACTAAGAATAAGTCCCACACACTGCTGCAAGCCCAAAATTATTTTCCAAGCTAGATGCAGATAAAAGTTATTTGTAATTTGCAAGCTCGAGGAGCTTAGTATAGATGGACTAAGAATAAGTCCCACACACTGCTACAAGCCCAAAATTTTTTTCCGAGCTAGATGCAGATAAAAATTATTTGTAGTTTGCAAGCTGGAGGAGCTTAGTATAGATGGACTAAGAATAAGTCCCACACACTGCTACAAGCCCAAAATTATTTTCCGAGCTAGATGCAGATAAAAATTATTTGTAATTTGCAAGCTGGAGGAGCTTAGTATAGATGGACTAAGAATAAGCCCCACACACTGCTACAAGCCCAAAATTATTTTCCGAGCTAGTTTCAGATAAAAATTATTGGTAAATTGCAAGCTGGAGGAGCTTAGTATAGATGGACGAAGTATAAGTCCCACACACTGTTACAAGCCCAAAATTAATTTCCGCGCTAGATGCAGATAAAAAATATTTGTAATTTGCAAGCTTGAGGAGCTTAGTATAGATGGACTAAGAATAAGTCCCACACACTGCTACAAGCCCAAAATTATTTTCCGAGCTAGATGCAGATAAAAATTATTTGTAATTTGCAAGCTGGAGGTGCTTAGTATAGATGGACTAAGAATAAGTCCCACACACTGCTACAAGCCCAAAATTATTTTCCGAGCTAGATGCAGATAAAAATTATTTGTAATTTGCAAGCTGGAGGAGCTTAGTATAGATAGACTAAGAATAAGTCCCACACACTGCTACAAGCCCAAAATTATTTTATGAGCTAGATGCAGTTAAAAATTATTTGTAATTTGCAAGCTGGAGGAGCTTAGTATAGATGGACTAAGAATAAGTCCCACACACTGCTACAAGCCCAAAACTATTTTCCGAGCTAGATGCAGTTAAAAATTATTTGTAATTTGCAAGCTGGAGGAGCTTAGTATAGATGGACTAAGAATAAGTCCCACACACTGCTACAAGCCCAAAATTATTTTCCAAGCTAGATGCAGATAAAAATTATTTGTAATTTGCAAGCTGGAGGAGCAAAGTATAGATGGACTAAGAATAAGTCCGACACACTGCTACAAGCCCAAAATTATTTTCCGAGCTAGATGCAGATAAAAATTATTTGTAATTTGCAAGATGGAGGATCTTAGTATAGATGGACTAAGAATAAGTCCCACACACTGCTACAAGCCCAAAATTATTTTACAAGCTAGATGCAGATAAAAATTATTTGTAATTTGCAAGCTCGAGGAGCTTAGTATAGATGGACTAAGAATAAGTCCCACACACTGCTACAAGCCCAAAATTATTTTACAAGCTAGATGCAGATAAAAATTATTTGTAATTTGCAAGCTCGAGGAGCTTAGTATAGATGGACTAAGAATTAGTCCCACACACTGCTACAAGCCCAAAATTATTTTCCGAGCTAGATGCAGATAAAAATTATTTGTAATTTGCAAGCTGGAGGAGCTTAGTGTAGATGGACTAAGATTAAGTCCCACACACTGCTACAAGCCCAAAATTATTTTCCCGGCTATATGCAGATAAAAATTATTTGTAATTTGCAATCTGGAGGAGCTTAGTATAGATGAACTAAAAATAAGTCCCACACACTGCTACAAGCCCAAAATTATTTTCCGAGCTAGATGCAGTTAAAAATTATTTGTAATTTGCAAGCTGGAGGAGCTTAGTATAGATGGACTAAGAATAAGTCCCACACACTGCTACGAGCCCAAAATTGTTTTCCGAGCTAGATGCAGTTAAAAATTATTTGTAATTTGCCAGCTGGAGGAGCTTATTATAGATGGACTAAGAATATGTCCCACACACTGCTACAAGCCCAAAATTATTTTCCGAGCTAGATGCAGATAAAAATTATTTGTAATTTGCAAGCTGGAGTAACTTAGTAAAGATGGACTAAGAATAAGTCCCACACACTGCTACAAGCCCAATATTATTTACTGAGCTAGATGCAGATAAAAATTATTTGCAATTTGCAAGCTGGAGGAGCTTAGTATAGATGGACGAAGAATAAGTCCCACACACTGCTACAAGCCCAAAATTATTTTCCACGCTAGATGCAGAAAAAAATATTTGTAATTTGCAAGCTGGAGGAGATTAGTATAGATGGACTAAGAATAAGTCCCACACACTGCTACAAGCCCAAAATTATTTTCCGAGCTAGATGCAGATAAAAATTATTTGTAATTTGCAAGCTGGAGGAGCTTAGTATAGATGGACTAAGAATAAGTCCCACACACTGCTACAAGCCCAAAATTATTTTATGAGCTAGATGCAGTTAAAAATTATTTGTAATTTGCAAGCTGGAGGAGCTTAGTATAGATGGACTAAGAATAAGTCCCACACACTGCTACAAGCCCAAAACTATTTTCCGAGCTAGATGCAGTTAAAAATTATTTGTAATTTGCAAGCTGGAGGAGCTTAGTATAGATGGACTAAGAATAAGTCCCACACACTGCTACAAGCCCAAAATTATTTTCCGAGCTAGATGCAGATAAAAATTATTTGTAATTTGCAAGCTGGAGTAGCATAGTATAGATGGACTAAGAATAAGTCCCACACACTGCTACAAGCCCAAAATTATTTTCCGAGCTAGATGCAGATAAAAATTATTTGTAATTTGCAAGCTGGAGGAGCTTAGTATAGATGGACTAAGAATAAGTCCCACACATTGCTACAAGCCCAAAATTATTTTCCGAGCTATATGCAGATGAAAATTATTTGTAATTTGCAAGCTGGAGGAGCTTAGTATAGATGGACTAAGAATAAGTCCCACACACTGCTAGAAGCCCAAAATTATTTTCCAAGCTAGATTCAGATAAAAATTATTTGTAATTTGCAAGCTGGAGGAGCTTAGTATAGATGGACTAAGAATAAGTCCCACACACTGCTACAAGCCCAAAATTATTTTCCGAGCTAGATGCAGATTAAAATTATTTGTAATTTGCAAGCTGGAGGAGCTTAGTATAGATGAACTAAAAATAAGTCCCACACACTGCTACAAGCCCAAAATTATTTTCCGAGCTAGATGCAGTTAAAAATTATTTGTAATTTGCAAGCTGGAGGAGCTTAGTATAGATGGACTAAGAATAAGTCCCACACACTGCTACGAGCCCAAAATTGTTTTCCGAGCTAGATGCAGTTAAAAATTATTTGTAATTTGCCAGCTGGAGGAGCTTAGTATAGATGGACTAAGAATAAGTCCCACACACTGCTACAAGCCCAAAATTATTTACCGAGCTAGATGCAGAAAAAAATTATTTGTAATTTGCAAGCTGGATGAGCTTATTATAGATGGACTAAGAATATGTCCCACACACTGCTACAAGCCCAAAATTATTTTCCGAGCTAGATGCAGATAAAAATTATTTGTAATTTGCAAGCTGGAGTAACTTAGTATAGATGGACTAAGAATAAGTCCCACACTGCTACAAGCCCAATATTATTTACTGAGCTAGATGCAGATAAAAATTATTTGCAATTTGCAAGCTGGAGGAGCTTAGTATAGATGGACGAAGAATAAGTCCCACACACTGCTACAAGCCCAAAATTATTTTCCACGCTAGATGCAGAAAAAAATATTTGTAATTTGCAAGCTGGAGGAGATTAGTATAGATGGACTAAGAATAAGTCCCACACACTGCTACAAGCCCAAAATTATTTTCCGAGCTAGATGCAGATAAAAATTATTTGTAATTTGCAAGCTGGAGGAGCTTAGTATAGATGGACTAAGAATAAGTCCCACACACTGCTACAAGCCCAAAATTATTTTCCGAGCTAGATGCAGATAAAAATTATTTGTAATTTGCAAGCTGGAGGAGCTTAGTATAGATGGACTAAGAATAAGTCCCACACACTGCTACAAGCCCAAAATTATTTTCCGAGCTAGATGCAGTTGATAATTATTTGTAATTTGCAAGCTGGAGGAGCATAGTATAGATGGACTAAGAATAAGTCCCACACACTGCTACAAGCCCAAAATTATTTTCCGCGCTAGATGCAGTTAAAAAATATTTGTAATTTGCAAGCTGGAGGAGATTAGTATAGATGGACTAAGAATAAGTCCCACACACTGCTACAAGCCCAAAATTATTTTCCGAGCTAGATGCAGTTAAAAAATATTTGTAATTTGCAAGCTGGAGGAGCTTAGTTTATATGGACTAAGAATGAGTTCCACACACTGCTACAAGCCCAAAAGTATTTTCAGAGCTAGATGCAGTTATTAATTATTTCTAATTTGCAAGCTGGAGGAGCTTAGTATAGATGGACTAAGAATAAGTCCCACACAGTCCTACAAGCCCAAAATTATTTTCCGAGCTAGATGTAGTTAAAAATTATTTGTAATTTGCAAGCTGGAGGAGCTTAGTATAGATGGACTAAGAATAAGTTCCACACACTGCTACAAGCCCAAAATTATTTTCCGAGCTAAATGCAGATAAAAATTATTTGTAATTTCCAAGCTGGAGGAGCTTAGTATAGATGGACTAAGAATAAGTCCCACACACTGCTACAAGCCCAAAATTATTTTATGAGCTAGATGCAGTTAAAAATTATTTGTAATTTGCAAGCTGGAGGAGCTTAGTATAGATGGACTAAGAATAAGTCCCACACACTGCTACAAGCCCAAAACTATTTTCCGAGCTAGATGCAGTTAAAAATTATTTGTAATTTGCAAGCTGGAGGAGCTTAGTATAGATGGACTAAGAATAAGTCCCACACACTGCTACAAGCCCAAAATTATTTTCCGAGCTAGATGCAGATAAAAATTATTTGTAATTTGCAAGCTGGAGTAGCATAGTATAGATGGACTAAGAATAAGTCCCACACACTGCTACAAGCCCAAAATTATTTTCCGAGCTAGATGCAGATAAAAATTATTTGTAATTTGCAAGCTGGAGGAGCTTAGTATAGATGGACTAAGAATAAGTCCCACACATTGCTACAAGCCCAAAATTATTTTCCGAGCTATATGCAGATGAAAATTATTTGTAATTTGCAAGCTGGAGGAGCTTAGTATAGATGGACTAAGAATAAGTCCCACACACTGCTAGAAGCCCAAAATTATTTTCCAAGCTAGATTCAGATAAAAATTATTTGTAATTTGCAAGCTGGAGGAGCTTAGTATAGATGGACTAAGAATAAGTCCCACACACTGCTACAAGCCCAAAATTATTTTCCGAGCTAGATGCAGATTAAAATTATTTGTAATTTGCAAGCTGGAGGAGCTTAGTATAGATGAACTAAAAATAAGTCCCACACACTGCTACAAGCCCAAAATTATTTTCCGAGCTAGATGCAGTTAAAAATTATTTGTAATTTGCAAGCTGGAGGAGCTTAGTATAGATGGACTAAGAATAAGTCCCACACACTGCTACGAGCCCAAAATTGTTTTCCGAGCTAGATGCAGTTAAAAATTATTTGTAATTTGCCAGCTGGAGGAGCTTAGTATAGATGGACTAAGAATAAGTCCCACACACTGCTACAAGCCCAAAATTATTTACCGAGCTAGATGCAGAAAAAAATTATTTGTAATTTGCAAGCTGGATGAGCTTATTATAGATGGACTAAGAATATGTCCCACACACTGCTACAAGCCCAAAATTATTTTCCGAGCTAGATGCAGATAAAAATTATTTGTAATTTGCAAGCTGGAGTAACTTAGTATAGATGGACTAAGAATAAGTCCCACACTGCTACAAGCCCAATATTATTTACTGAGCTAGATGCAGATAAAAATTATTTGCAATTTGCAAGCTGGAGGAGCTTAGTATAGATGGACGAAGAATAAGTCCCACACACTGCTACAAGCCCAAAATTATTTTCCACGCTAGATGCAGAAAAAAATATTTGTAATTTGCAAGCTGGAGGAGATTAGTATAGATGGACTAAGAATAAGTCCCACACACTGCTACAAGCCCAAAATTATTTTCCGAGCTAGATGCAGATAAAAATTATTTGTAATTTGCAAGCTGGAGGAGCTTAGTATAGATGGACTAAGAATAAGTCCCACACACTGCTACAAGCCCAAAATTATTTTCCGAGCTAGATGCAGATAAAAATTATTTGTAATTTGCAAGCTGGAGGAGCTTAGTATAGATGGACTAAGAATAAGTCCCACACACTGCTACAAGCCCAAAATTATTTTCCGAGCTAGATGCAGTTGATAATTATTTGTAATTTGCAAGCTGGAGGAGCATAGTATAGATGGACTAAGAATAAGTCCCACACACTGCTACAAGCCCAAAATTATTTTCCGCGCTAGATGCAGTTAAAAAATATTTGTAATTTGCAAGCTGGAGGAGATTAGTATAGATGGACTAAGAATAAGTCCCACACACTGCTACAAGCCCAAAATTATTTTCCGAGCTAGATGCAGTTAAAAAATATTTGTAATTTGCAAGCTGGAGGAGCTTAGTTTATATGGACTAAGAATGAGTTCCACACACTGCTACAAGCCCAAAAGTATTTTCAGAGCTAGATGCAGTTATTAATTATTTCTAATTTGCAAGCTGGAGGAGCTTAGTATAGATGGACTAAGAATAAGTCCCACACAGTCCTACAAGCCCAAAATTATTTTCCGAGCTAGATGTAGTTAAAAATTATTTGTAATTTGCAAGCTGGAGGAGCTTAGTATAGATGGACTAAGAATAAGTTCCACACACTGCTACAAGCCCAAAATTATTTTCCGAGCTAAATGCAGATAAAAATTATTTGTAATTTCCAAGCTGGAGGAGCTTAGTATAGATGGACTAAGAATAAGTCCCACACACTGCTACAAGCCCAAAATTATTTTCCGCGCTAGATGCAGATAAAAAATATTTGTAATTTGCAAGCTGGAGGAGCTTAGTATAGATGGACTAAGAATAAGTCCCACACACTGCTACATGCCCAAAATTATTTTCCGAGCTAGATGCAGATAAAAAATATTTGTAATTTGCAAGCTGAAGGAGCTTAGTATAGATGGACTAAGAATAAGTCCCACACACTGCTAAAAGCCCAAAATTATTTTCCGAGCTAGATTCAGATAAAAATTATTTGTAATTTGCAAGCTGGAGGAGCTTAGTATAGATGGACTAAAAATAAGTCCCACACACTGCTACAAGCCCAAAATTATTTTCCGAGCTAGATGCAGTTAAAAATTATTTGTAATGTGCAAGCTGGAGGAGCTTAGTATAGATGGACTAAGAATAAGTCCCACACACTGCTACAAGCTCAAAATTGTTTTCCGAGCTAGATGCAGTTAAAAATTATTTGTAATTTGCAAGCTGGAGGAGCTTAGCATAGATGGACTAAGAATAAGTCCCACACACTGCTACAAGCCCAAAATTATTTTCCGAGCTAGATGCAGATAAAAATTATTTGTAATTTGCAAGCTGGAGTAGCTTAGTAAAGATGGACTAAGAATAAGTCCCACACACTGCTACAAGCCCAAAATTATTTTCCGAGCTAGATTCAGATAAAAATTATTTGTAATTTGCAAGCTGGAAGAGCTTAGTATAGATGGACTAAGAATAAGTCCCACACACTGCTACAAGCCCAACATTATTTTCCGAGCTAGATGCAGATAAAAATTATTTGTAATTTGCAAGCTGGTGGAGCTTAGTATAGATGGACTAAGAATAAGTCCCACACACTGCTACAAGCCCAAAATTATTTTCCGAGCTAGATGCAGATAAAAATTATTTGTAATTTGCAAGCTGGAGGAGCTAGTATAGATGGACTAAGAATAAGTCCCACACACTGCTACAAGCCCAAAATTATTTTCCGAGCTAGATGCAGATAAAAATTATTTGTAATTTGCAAGCTGGAGGAGCTTAGTATAGATGGACTAAGAATAAGTCCCACACACTGCTACAAGCCCAAAATTATTTTCCGAGCTAGATGCAGTTGATAATTATTTGTAATTTGCAAGCTGGAGGAGCATAGTATAGATGGACTAAGAATAAGTCCCACACACTGCTACAAGCCCAAAATTATTTTCCGCGCTAGATGCAGTTAAAAAATATTTGTAATTTGCAAGCTGGAGGAGATTAGTATAGATGGACTAAGAATAAGTCCCACACACTGCTACAAGCCCAAAATTATTTTCCGAGCTAGATGCAGTTAAAAAATATTTGTAATTTGCAAGCTGGAGGAGCTTAGTTTATATGGACTAAGAATGAGTTCCACACACTGCTACAAGCCCAAAAGTATTTTCAGAGCTAGATGCAGTTATTAATTATTTCTAATTTGCAAGCTGGAGGAGCTTAGTATAGATGGACTAAGAATAAGTCCCACACAGTCCTACAAGCCCAAAATTATTTTCCGAGCTAGATGTAGTTAAAAATTATTTGTAATTTGCAAGCTGGAGGAGCTTAGTATAGATGGACTAAGAATAAGTTCCACACACTGCTACAAGCCCAAAATTATTTTCCGAGCTAAATGCAGATAAAAATTATTTGTAATTTCCAAGCTGGAGGAGCTTAGTATAGATGGACTAAGAATAAGTCCCACACACTGCTACAAGCCCAAAATTATTTTCCGCGCTAGATGCAGATAAAAAATATTTGTAATTTGCAAGCTGGAGGAGCTTAGTATAGATGGACTAAGAATAAGTCCCACACACTGCTACATGCCCAAAATTATTTTCCGAGCTAGATGCAGATAAAAAATATTTGTAATTTGCAAGCTGAAGGAGCTTAGTATAGATGGACTAAGAATAAGTCCCACACACTGCTAAAAGCCCAAAATTATTTTCCGAGCTAGATTCAGATAAAAATTATTTGTAATTTGCAAGCTGGAGGAGCTTAGTATAGATGGACTAAAAATAAGTCCCACACACTGCTACAAGCCCAAAATTATTTTCCGAGCTAGATGCAGTTAAAAATTATTTGTAATGTGCAAGCTGGAGGAGCTTAGTATAGATGGACTAAGAATAAGTCCCACACACTGCTACAAGCTCAAAATTGTTTTCCGAGCTAGATGCAGTTAAAAATTATTTGTAATTTGCAAGCTGGAGGAGCTTAGCATAGATGGACTAAGAATAAGTCCCACACACTGCTACAAGCCCAAAATTATTTTCCGAGCTAGATGCAGATAAAAATTATTTGTAATTTGCAAGCTGGAGTAGCTTAGTAAAGATGGACTAAGAATAAGTCCCACACACTGCTACAAGCCCAAAATTATTTTCCGAGCTAGATTCAGATAAAAATTATTTGTAATTTGCAAGCTGGAAGAGCTTAGTATAGATGGACTAAGAATAAGTCCCACACACTGCTACAAGCCCAACATTATTTTCCGAGCTAGATGCAGATAAAAATTATTTGTAATTTGCAAGCTGGTGGAGCTTAGTATAGATGGACTAAGAATAAGTCCCACACACTGCTACAAGCCCAAAATTATTTTCCGAGCTAGATGCAGATAAAAATTATTTGTAATTTGCAAGCTGGAGGAGCTAGTATAGATGGACTAAGAATAAGTCTCACACACTGCTACAAGCCCAAAATTATTTTCCGAGCTAGATGCAGATAAAAAATATTTGTAATTTGCAAGCTGGAGGAGCTAGTAAAGATGGACTAAGATTAAGTCCCACACACTGCTACAAGCCCAAAATTATTTTCCGAGCTAGATGCAGATAAAAATTATTTGTAATTTGCAAGCTGGAGGAGCTTAGTATAGATGGACTAAGAATAAGTCCCACACATTGCTACAAGCCCAAAATTATTTTCCGAGCTATATGCAGATAAAAATTATTTGTAATTTGCAAGCTGGAGGTGCTTAGTATAGATGGACTAAGAATAAGTCCCACACACTGCTACAAGCCCAAAATTATTTTCCGAGCTAGTTGCAGATAAAAATTATTTGTAATTTGCAAGCTGGAGGTGCTTAGTATAGATGGACTAAGAATAAGTCCCACACACTGCTACAAGCCCAAAGTTATTTTCCGAGCTAGATGCAGATAAAAATTATTTGTAATTTGCAAGCTGGAGGAGCTTAGTATAGATGGACTAAGAATAAGTCCCACACACTGCTACAAGCCCAAAATTATTTTCCGAGCTAGATGCAGTTAAAAATTATTTCTAATTTGCAAGCTGGAGGAGCTTAGTATAGATGGACTAAGAATAAGTCCCACACACTGCTACAAGCCCAACATTATTTTCCGAGCTAGATGCAGTTAAAAATTATTTGTAATTTGCAAGCTGGAGGAGCTTAGTATAGATGGACTAAGAATAAGTCCCACACACTGCTACAAGCCCAAAATTATTTTCCGAGCTAGATGCAGATAAAAATTATTTGTAATTTGCAAGCTGGTGGAGCTTAGTGTAGATGGACTAAGAATATGTCCCACACACTGCTACAAGCCCAAAATTATTTTCCGCGCTAGATGCAGATAAAAAATGTTTGTAATTTGCAAGCTGGAGGAGCTTAGTATAGATGGACTAAGAATAAGTCCCACACACTGCTACAAGCCCAAAATTGTTTTCCGAGCTAGATGCAGTTAAAAATTATTTGCAATTTGCAAGCTGGAGGAGCTTAGTATAGATGGACTAAGAATAAGTCCCACACACTGCTACAAGCCCAAAATTATTTACTGAGCTAGATGCAGATAAAAATTATTTGTAATTTGCAAGCTGGATGAGCTTAGTATAGATGGACTAAGAATAAGTCCCACACACTGCTACAAGCCCAAAATTATTTTCAAAGCTAGATGCAGATAAAAATTATTTGTAATTTGCAAGCTGGAGTAACTTAGTAAAGATGGACTAAGAATAAGTCCCACACACTGCTGCAAGCCCAAAATTATTTTCCGAGCTAGATGCAGATAAAAATTATTTGCAATTTGCAAGCTGGAGGAGCTTAGTATAGATGGACTAAGAATAAGTCCCACACACTGCTACAAGCCCAAAATTATTTTCCGAGCTAGATTCAGATAAAAATTATTTGTAATTTGCAAGCTGGAGGAGCTTAGTATAGATGGACGAAGAATAAGTCCCACACACTGCTACAAGTACAAAATTATTTTCCGAGCTAGATGCAGTTAAAAAATATTTGTAATTTGCAAGCTGGAGGAGCTTAGTTTATATGGACTAAGAATGAGTCCCACACACTGCTACAAGCCCAAAAGTATTTTCAGAGCTAGATGCAGTTATTAATTATTTCTAATTTGCAAGCTGGAGGAGCTTAGTATAGATGGACTAAGAATAAGTCCCACACAGTCCTACAAGCCCAAAATTATTTTCCGAGCTAGATTCAGATAAAAATTATTTGCAATTTGCAAGCTGGAGGAGCTTAGTATAGATGGACTAAGAATAAGTCCCACACACTGCTACAAGCCCAAAATTATTTTCCGAGCTAGATGTAGTTAAAAATTATTTGTAATTTGCAAGCTGGAGGAGCTTAGTATAGATGGACTAAGAATAAGTTCCACACACTGCTACAAGCCCAAAATTATTTTCCGAGCTAAATGCAGATAAAAATTATTTGTAATTTCCAAGCTGGAGGAGCTTAGTATAGATGGACTAAGAATAAGTCCCACACACTGCTACAAGCCCAAAATTATTTTCCGCGCTAGATGCAGATAAAAAATATTTGTAATTTGCAAGCTGGAGGAGCTTAGTATAGATGGACTAAGAATAAGTCCCACACACTGCTACATGCCCAAAATTATTTTCCGAGCTAGATGCAGATAAAAAATATTTGTAATTTGCAAGCTGAAGGAGCTTAGTATAGATGGACTAAGAATAAGTCCCACACACTGCTAAAAGCCCAAAATTATTTTCCGAGCTAGATGCAGATAAAAATTATTTGTAATTTGCAAGCTGGAGGAGCTTAGTATAGATGGACTAAAAATAAGTCCCACACACTGCTACAAGCCCAAAATTATTTTCCGAGCTAGATGCAGTTAAAAATTATTTGTAATTTGCAAGCTGGAGGAGCTTAGTATAGATGGACTAAGAATAAGTCCCACACACTGCTACAAGCTCAAAATTGTTTTCCGAGCTAGATGCAGTTAAAAATTATTTGTAATTTGCAAGCTGGAGGAGCTTAGCATAGATGGACTAAGAATAAGTCCCACACACTGCTGCAAGCCCAAAATTATTTTCCGAGCTAGATGCAGATAAAAATTATTTGTAATTTGCAAGCTGGAGTAGCTTAGTAAAGATGGACTAAGAATAAGTCACACACACTGCTACAAGCCCAACATTATTTTCCGAGCTAGATGCAGTTAAAAATTATTTGTAATTTGCAAGCTGGAGGAGCTTAGTATAGATGGACTAAGAATAAGTCCCACACACTGCTACAAGCCCAAAATTATTTTCCGAGCTAGATGCAGATAAAAATTATTTGTAATTTGCAAGCTGGTGGAGCTTAGTGTAGATGGACTAAGAATATGTCCCACACACTGCTACAAGCCCAAAATTATTTTCCGCGCTAGATGCAGATAAAAAATGTTTGTAATTTGCAAGCTGGAGGAGCTTAGTATAGATGGACTAAGAATAAGTCCCACACACTGCTACAAGCCCAAAATTGTTTTCCGAGCTAGATGCAGTTAAAAATTATTTGCAATTTGCAAGCTGGAGGAGCTTAGTATAGATGGACTAAGAATAAGTCCCACACACTGCTACAAGCCCAAAATTATTTACTGAGCTAGATGCAGATAAAAATTATTTGTAATTTGCAAGCTGGATGAGCTTAGTATAGATGGACTAAGAATAAGTCCCACACACTGCTACAAGCCCAAAATTATTTTCAAAGCTAGATGCAGATAAAAATTATTTGTAATTTGCAAGCTGGAGTAACTTAGTAAAGATGGACTAAGAATAAGTCCCACACACTGCTACAAGCCCAAAAGTATTTTCTGAGCTAGATACAGATAAAAATTATTTGTAATTTGCAAGCTGGAGGAGCTTACTATAGATGGACTAAGAATAAGTCCCACACACTGCTA
The DNA here is from genome assembly GCF_046119375.1 of Phyllobates terribilis. Lineage (NCBI taxonomy): Eukaryota > Metazoa > Chordata > Amphibia > Anura > Dendrobatidae > Phyllobates > Phyllobates terribilis. The sequence goes on along the minus strand of NW_027362761.1, from coordinate 739,085,670 downwards.
CAAGCCCAAAATTATTTTCCGAGCTAGATTCAGATAAAAATTATTTGTAATTTGCAAGCTGGAGGAGCTTAGTATAGATGGACGAAGAATAAGTCCCACACACTGCTACAAGCCCAAAATTATTTTCCACGCTAGATGCAGAAAAAAAATATTTGTAATTTTCAAGCTGGAGGAGCTTAGTATAGATGGACTAAGAATAAGTCCCACACACTGCTACAAGCCCAAAATTATTTTACGAGCTAGATGCAGTTGAAAATTATTTGTAATTTGCAAGCTGGAGGAGCTTAGTATAGATGGACTAAGAATAAGTCCCACACACTGCTACAAGCCCAAAATTATTTTCCGAGCTAGATGCAGTTAAAAATTATTTGTGATTTGCAAGCTGGAGGAGCTTAGTATAGATGGACTAAGAATAAGTCCCACACACTGCTACAAGCCCAAATTATTTTCCGAGCTAGATGCAGATAAAAATTATTTGTAATTTGCAAGCTGGAGGAGCTAAGTATAGATGGACTAAGAATAAGTCCCACACACTGCTACAAGCCCAAAATTATTTTCCGAGCTAGATGCAGTTAAAAATTATTTCTAATTTGCAAGCTGGAGGAGCTTAGTATAGATGGACTAAGAATAAGTCCCACACACTGCTACAAGCCCAACATTATGTTCCGAGCTAGATGCAGTTAAAAATTATTTGTAATTTGCAAGCTGGAGGAGCTTAGTATAGATGGACTAAGAATAAGTTCCGCACACTGCTACAAGCCCAAAATTATTTTCCGAGCTAGATGCAGATAAAAATTATTTGTAATTTGCAAGCTGGTGGAGCTTAGTGTAGATGGACTAAGAATATGTCCCACACACTGATACAAGCCCAAAATTATTTTCCGCGCTAGATGCAGATAAAAAATGTTTGTAATTTGCAAGCTGGAGGAGCTTAGTATAGATGGACTAAGAATAAGTCCCACACACTGCTACAAGCCCAAAATTGTTTTCCGAGCTAGATGCAGTTAAAAATTATTTGCAATTTGCAAGCTGGAGGAGCTTAGTATAGATGGACTAAGAATAAGTCCCACACACTGCTACAAGCCCAAAATTATTTACTGAGCTAGATGCAGATAAAAATTATTTGTAATTTGCAAGCTGGTGGAGCTTAGTGTAGATGGACTAAGAATATGTCCCACACACTGCTACAAGCCCAAAATTATTTTCTGCGCTAGATGCAGATAAAAAATGTTTGTAATTTGCAAGCTGGAGGAGCTTAGTATAGATGGACTAAGAATAAGTCCCACACACTGCTACAAGCCCAAAATTGTTTTCCGAGCTAGATGCAGTTAAAAATTATTTGCAATTTGCAAGCTGGAGGAGCTTAGTATAGATGGACTAAGAATAAGTCCCACACACTGCTACAAGCCCAAAATTATTTACTGAGCTAGATGCAGATAAAAATTATTTGTAATTTGCAAGCTGGATGAGCTTAGTATAGATGGACTAAGAATAAGTCCCACACACTGCTACAAGCCCAAAATTATTTTCAAAGCTAGATGCAGATAAAAATTATTTGTAATTTGCAAGCTGGAGTAACTTAGTAAAGATGGACTAAGAATAAGTCCCACACACTGCTACAAGCCCAAAAGTATTTTCTGAGCTAGATGCAGATAAAAATTATTTGTAATTTGCAAGCTGGAGGAGCTTACTATAGATGGACTAAGAATAAGTCCCACACACTGCTACAAGCCCAAAATTATTTTCCGAGCTAGATTCAGATAAAAATTATTTGTAATTTGCAAGCTGGAGGAGCTTAGTATAGATGGACGAAGAATAAGTCCCACACACTGCTACAAGCCCAAAATTATTTTCCACGCTAGATGCAGAAAAAAAATATTTGTAATTTTCAAGCTGGAGGAGCTTAGTATAGATGGACTAAGAATAAGTCCCACACACTGCTACAAGCCCAAAATTATTTTACGAGCTAGATGCAGTTGAAAAATATTTGTAATTTGCAAGCTGGAGGAGCTTAGTTTATATGGACTAAGAATGAGTCCCACTCAATGCTACAAGCCCAAAAGTATTTTCCGAGCTAGATGCAGTTATTAATTATTTCTAATTTGCAAGCTGGAGGAGCTTAGTAGAGATGGACTAAGAATAAGTCCCACACACTGCTACAAGCCCAAAATTATTTTCTGAGCTAGATGCAGATAAAAATTATTTGTAATTTGCAAGCTGGAGGAGCTTAGTATAGATGGACTAAGAATAAGTCCCACACACTGCTACAAGCCCAAAATAATTTTCTGAGCTAGATTCAGATGAAAATTATTGTAATTTGCAAGCTGGAGGAGCTTAGTATAGATGGACGAAGTATAAGTCCCACACACTGCTACAAGCCCAAAATTATTTTCCGAGCTAGATGCAGTTAAAAATTATTTCTAATTTGCAAGCTGGAGGAGCTTAGTATAGATGCACTAAGAATAAGTCCCACACACTGCTACAAGCCCAAAATTATTTTCCGAGCTAGATGCAGTTAAAAATTATTTGTAATTTGCAAGCTGGAGGAGCTTAGTATAGATGGACTAAGAAAAAGTCCCACACACTGCTACAAGCCCAAAATTATTTTCCGAGCTAGATGCAGATAAAAATTATTTGTAATTTCCAAGCTGGAGGAGCTTAGTATAGATGGACTAAGAATAAGTCCCACACACTGCTACAAGCCCAAAATTATTTTCCGCGCTAGATGTAGTTAAAAATTATTTGTAATTTGCAAGCTGGAGGAGCTTAGTATAGATGGACTAAGAATAAGTTCCACACACTGCTACAAGCCCAAAATTATTTTCCGAGCTAAATGCAGATAAAAATTATTTGTAATTTCCAAGCTGGAGGAGCTTAGTATAGATGGACTAAGAATAAGTCCCACACACTGCTACAAGCCCAAAATTATTTTCCGCGCTAGATGCAGATAAAAAATATTTGTAATTTGCAAGCTGGAGGAGCTTAGTATAGATGGACTAAGAATAAGTCCCACACACTGCTACATGCCCAAAATTATTTTCCGAGCTAGATGCAGATAAAAAATATTTGTAATTTGCAAGCTGAAGGAGCTTAGTATAGATGGACTAAGAATAAGTCCCACACACTGCTAAAAGCCCAAAATTATTTTCCGAGCTAGATGCAGATAAAAATTATTTGTAATTTGCAAGCTGGAGGAGCTTAGTATAGATGGACTAAAAATAAGTCCCACACACTGCTACAAGCCCAAAATTATTTTCCGAGCTAGATGCAGTTAAAAATTATTTGTAATTTGCAAGCTGGAGGAGCTTAGTATAGATGGACTAAGAATAAGTCCCACACACTGCTACAAGCTCAAAATTGTTTTCCGAGCTAGATGCAGTTAAAAATTATTTGTAATTTGCAAGCTGGAGGAGCTTAGCATAGATGGACTAAGAATAAGTCCCACACACTGCTGCAAGCCCAAAATTATTTTCCGAGCTAGATGCAGATAAAAATTATTTGTAATTTGCAAGCTGGAGTAGCTTAGTAAAGATGGACTAAGAATAAGTCACACACACTGCTACAAGCCCAACATTATTTTCCGAGCTAGATGCAGTTAAAAATTATTTGTAATTTGCAAGCTGGAGGAGCTTAGTATAGATGGACTAAGAATAAGTCCCACACACTGCTACAAGCCCAAAATTATTTTCCGAGCTAGATGCAGATAAAAATTATTTGTAATTTGCAAGCTGGTGGAGCTTAGTGTAGATGGACTAAGAATATGTCCCACACACTGCTACAAGCCCAAAATTATTTTCCGCGCTAGATGCAGATAAAAAATGTTTGTAATTTGCAAGCTGGAGGAGCTTAGTATAGATGGACTAAGAATAAGTCCCACACACTGCTACAAGCCCAAAATTGTTTTCCGAGCTAGATGCAGTTAAAAATTATTTGCAATTTGCAAGCTGGAGGAGCTTAGTATAGATGGACTAAGAATAAGTCCCACACACTGCTACAAGCCCAAAATTATTTACTGAGCTAGATGAAGATAAAAATTATTTGTAATTTGCAAGCTGGATGAGCTTAGTATAGATGGACTAAGAATAAGTCCCACACACTGCTACAAGCCCAAAATTATTTTCAAAGCTAGATGCAGATAAAAATTATTTGTAATTTGCAAGCTGGAGTAACTTAGTAAAGATGGACTAAGAATAAGTCCCACACACTGCTACAAGCCCAAAAGTATTTTCTGAGCTAGATGCAGATAAAAATTATTTGTAATTTGCAAGCTGGAGGAGCTTACTATAGATGGACTAAGAATAAGTCCCACACACTGCTACAAGCCCAAAATTATTTTCCGAGCTAGATTCAGATAAAAATTATTTGTAATTTGCAAGCTGGAGGAGCTTAGTATAGATGGACGAAGAATAAGTCCCACACACTGCTACAAGCCCAAAATTATTTTCCACGCTAGATGCAGAAAAAAAATATTTGTAATTTTCAAGCTGGAGGAGCTTAGTATAGATGGACTAAGAATAAGTCCCACACACTGCTACAAGCCCAAAATTATTTTACGAGCTAGATGCAGTTGAAAATTATTTGTAATTTGCAAGCTGGAGGAGCTTAGTATAGATGGACTAAGAATAAGTCCCACACACTGCTACAAGCCCAAAATTATTTTCCGAGCTAGATGCAGTTAAAAATTATTTGTGATTTGCAAGCTGGAGGAGCTTAGTATAGATGGACTAAGAATAAGTCCCACACACTGCTACAAGCCCAAATTATTTTCCGAGCTAGATGCAGATAAAAATTATTTGTAATTTGCAAGCTGGAGGAGCTAAGTATAGATGGACTAAGAATAAGTCCCACACACTGCTACAAGCCCAAAATTATTTTCCGAGCTAGATGCAGTTAAAAATTATTTCTAATTTGCAAGCTGGAGGAGCTTAGTATAGATGGACTAAGAATAAGTCCCACACACTGCTACAAGCCCAACATTATGTTCCGAGCTAGATGCAGTTAAAAATTATTTGTAATTTGCAAGCTGGAGGAGCTTAGTATAGATGGACTAAGAATAAGTCCCACACACTGCTACAAGCCCAAAATTATTTTCCGAGCTAGATGCAGATAAAAATTATTTGTAATTTGCAAGCTGGTGGAGCTTAGTGTAGATGGACTAAGAATATGTCCCACACACTGCTACAAGCCCAAAATTATTTTCCGCGCTAGATGCAGATAAAAAATGTTTGTAATTTGCAAGCTGGAGGAGCTTAGTATAGATGGACTAAGAATAAGTCCCACACACTGCTACAAGCCCAAAATTGTTTTCCGAGCTAGATGCAGTTAAAAATTATTTGCAATTTGCAAGCTGGAGGAGCTTAGTATAGATGGACTAAGAATAAGTCCCACACACTGCTACAAGCCCAAAATTATTTACTGAGCTAGATGCAGATAAAAATTATTTGTAATTTGCAAGCTGGTGGAGCTTAGTGTAGATGGACTAAGAATATGTCCCACACACTGCTACAAGCCCAAAATTATTTTCTGCGCTAGATGCAGATAAAAAATGTTTGTAATTTGCAAGCTGGAGGAGCTTAGTATAGATGGACTAAGAATAAGTCCCACACACTGCTACAAGCCCAAAATTGTTTTCCGAGCTAGATGCAGTTAAAAATTATTTGCAATTTGCAAGCTGGAGGAGCTTAGTATAGATGGACTAAGAATAAGTCCCACACACTGCTACAAGCCCAAAATTATTTACTGAGCTAGATGCAGATAAAAATTATTTGTAATTTGCAAGCTGGATGAGCTTAGTATAGATGGACTAAGAATAAGTCCCACACACTGCTACAAGCCCAAAATTATTTTCAAAGCTAGATGCAGATAAAAATTATTTGTAATTTGCAAGCTGGAGTAACTTAGTAAAGATGGACTAAGAATAAGTCCCACACACTGCTACAAGCCCAAAAGTATTTTCTGAGCTAGATGCAGATAAAAATTATTTGTAATTTGCAAGCTGGAGGAGCTTACTATAGATGGACTAAGAATAAGTCCCACACACTGCTACAAGCCCAAAATTATTTTCCGAGCTAGATTCAGATAAAAATTATTTGTAATTTGCAAGCTGGAGGAGCTTAGTATAGATGGACGAAGAATAAGTCCCACACACTGCTACAAGCCCAAAATTATTTTCCACGCTAGATGCAGAAAAAAAATATTTGTAATTTTCAAGCTGGAGGAGCTTAGTATAGATGGACTAAGAATAAGTCCCACACACTGCTACAAGCCCAAAATTATTTTACGAGCTAGATGCAGTTGAAAATTATTTGTAATTTGCAAGCTGGAGGAGCTTAGTATAGATGGACTAAGAATAAGTCCCACACACTGCTACAAGCCCAAAATTATTTTCCGAGCTAGATGCAGTTAAAAATTATTTGTGATTTGCAAGCTGGAGGAGCTTAGTATACATGGACTAAGAATAAGTCCCACACACTGCTACAAGCCCAAAATTATTTTCCGAGCTAGATGCAGATAAAAATTATTTGTAATTTGCAAGCTGGAGTAGCTTAGTAAAGATGGACTAAGAATAAGTCCCACACACTGCTGCAAGCCCAAAATTATTTTCCGAGCTAGATGCAGATAAAAATTATTTGCAATTTGCAAGCTGGAGGAGCTTAGTATAGATGGACTAAGAATAAGTCCCACACACTGCTACAAGCCCAAAATTATTTTCCGAGCTAGATTCAGATAAAAATTATTTGTAATTTGCAAGCTGGAGGAGCTTAGTATAGATGGACGAAGAATAAGTCACACACACTGCTACAAGCCCAAAATTATTTTCCGCGCTAGATGCAGTTAAAAAATATTTGTAATTTGCAAGCTGGAGGAGCTTAGTATAGATGGACTAAGAATAAGTCCCACACACTGCTACAAGCCCAAAATTATTTTCCGAGCTAGATGCAGTTAAAAAATATTTGTAATTTGCAAGCTGGAGGAGCTTAGTTTATATGGACTAAGAATGAGTCCCACTCAATGCTACAAGCCCAAAAGTATTTTCCGAGCTAGATGCAGTTATTAATTATTTCTAATTTGCAAGCTGGAGGAGCTTAGTAGAGATGGACTAAGAATAAGTCCCACACACTGCTACAAGCCCAAAATTATTTTCTGAGCTAGATGCAGATAAAAATTATTTGTAATTTGCAAGCTGGAGGAGCTTAGTATAGATGGACTAAGAATAAGTCCCACACACTGCTACAAGCCCAAAATAATTTTCTGAGCTAGATTCAGATGAAAATTATTGTAATTTGCAAGCTGGAGGAGCTTAGTATAGATGGACGAAGTATAAGTCCCACACACTGCTACAAGCCCAAAATTATTTTCCGAGCTAGATGCAGTTAAAAATTATTTCTAATTTGCAAGCTGGAGGAGCTTAGTATAGATGCACTAAGAATAAGTCCCACACACTGCTACAAGCCCAAAATTATTTTCCGAGCTAGATGCAGTTAAAAATTATTTGTAATTTGCAAGCTGGAGGAGCTTAGTATAGATGGACTAAGAAAAAGTCCCACACACTGCTACAAGCCCAAAATTATTTTCCGAGCTAGATGCAGATAAAAAATATTTGTAATTTGCAAGCTGGTGGAGCTTAGTATAGATGGACTAAGAATATGTCCCACACACTGCTACAAGCCCAAAATTATTTTCCGAGCTGGATGCAGATAAAAATTATTTGTAATTTGCAAGCTGTAGGAGCTTAGTATAGATGGACTAAGAATAAGTCCCACACACTGCTACAAGCCCAAAATTATTTTCCGAGCTAGATGCAGATAAAAATTATTTGTAATTTGCAAGCTGGAGGAGCTTAGTATAGATGGACTAAGAATAAGTCCCACACACTGCTACAAGCCCAAAATTATTTTCCGAGCTAGATGCAGATAAAAAATACTTGTAATTTGCAAGCTGGAGGAGCTTAGTATAGATGGACGAAGAATAAGTCCCACACACTGCTACAAGCCCAAAATTATTTTCCGAGCTAGATGCAGTTAAAAAATATTTGTAATTTGCAAGCTGGAGGAGCTTAGTTTATATGGACTAAGAATGAGTCCCACACACTGCTACAAGCCCAAAAGTATTTTCCGAGCTAGATGCAGTTATTAATTATTTCTAATTTGCAAGCTGGAGGAGCTTAGTATAGATGGACTAAGAATAAGTCCCACACACTGCTACAAGCCCAAAATTATTTTCCGAGCTAGATGCAGATAAAAATTATTTGAAATTTGCAAGCTGGAGGAGCTTAGTATAGATGGACTAAGAATAAGTCCCACACACTGCTACAAGCCCAAAATTATTTTCCGAGCTAGATGCAGATAAAAATTATTTGTAATTTGCAAGCTGGAGGAGCTTAGTATAGATGAACTAAGAATAAGTCCCACACACTGCTACAAGCCCAAAATTATTTTCTGAGCTAGATTCAGATGAAAATTATTTGTAATTTGCAATCTGGAGGAGCTTAGTATATATGGACGAAGTATAAGTCCCACACACTGTTACAAGCCCAAAATTAATTTCCGCGCTAGATGCAGTTAAAAAATATTTGTAATTTGCAAGCTTGAGGAGCTTAGTATAGATGGACTAAGAATAAGTCCCACACACTGCTACAAGCCCAAAATTATTTTCCGAGCTAGATGCAGATAAAAATTATTTGTAATTTGCAAGCTGGAGGTGCTTAGTATAGATGGACTAAGAATAAGTCCCACACACTGCTACAAGCCCAAAATTATTTTCCGAGCTAGATGCAGATAAAAATTATTTGTAATTTGCAAGCTGGAGGTGCTTAGTATAGATGGACTAAGAATAAGTCCCACACACTGCTACAAGCCCAAAATTATTTTCCGAGCTAGATGCAGATAAAAATTATTTGTAATTTGCAAGCTGGAGGAGCTTAGTATAGATAGACTAAGAATAAGTCCCACACACTGCTACAAGCCCAAAATTATTTTATGAGCTAGATGCAGTTAAAAATTATTTGTAATTTGCAAGCTGGAGGAGCTTAGTATAGATGGACTAAGAATAAGTCCCACACACTGCTACAAGCCCAAAACTATTTTCCGAGCTAGATGCAGTTAAAAATTATTTGTAATTTGCAAGCTGGAGGAGCTTAGTATAGATGGACTAAGAATAAGTCCCACACACTGCTACAAGCCCAAAATTATTTTCCAAGCTAGATGCAGATAAAAATTATTTGTAATTTGCAAGCTGGAGGAGCAAAGTATAGATGGACTAAGAATAAGTCCGACACACTGCTACAAGCCCAAAATTATTTTCCGAGCTAGATGCAGATAAAAATTATTTGTAATTTGCAAGATGGAGGATCTTAGTATAGATGGACTAAGAATAAGTCCCACACACTGCTACAAGCCCAAAATTATTTTACAAGCTAGATGCAGATAAAAATTATTTGTAATTTGCAAGCTCGAGGAGCTTAGTATAGATGGACTAAGAATAAGTCCCACACACTGCTACAAGCCCAAAATTATTTTACAAGCTAGATGCAGATAAAAATTATTTGTAATTTGCAAGCTCGAGGAGCTTAGTATAGATGGACTAAGAATTAGTCCCACACACTGCTACAAGCCCAAAATTATTTTCCGAGCTAGATGCAGATAAAAATTATTTGTAATTTGCAAGCTGGAGGAGCTTAGTGTAGATGGACTAAGATTAAGTCCCACACACTGCTACAAGCCCAAAATTATTTTCCCGGCTATATGCAGATAAAAATTATTTGTAATTTGCAATCTGGAGGAGCTTAGTATAGATGAACTAAAAATAAGTCCCACACACTGCTACAAGCCCAAAATTATTTTCCGAGCTAGATGCAGTTAAAAATTATTTGTAATTTGCAAGCTGGAGGAGCTTAGTATAGATGGACTAAGAATAAGTCCCACACACTGCTACGAGCCCAAAATTGTTTTCCGAGCTAGATGCAGTTAAAAATTATTTGTAATTTGCCAGCTGGAGGAGCTTATTATAGATGGACTAAGAATATGTCCCACACACTGCTACAAGCCCAAAATTATTTTCCGAGCTAGATGCAGATAAAAATTATTTGTAATTTGCAAGCTGGAGTAACTTAGTAAAGATGGACTAAGAATAAGTCCCACACACTGCTACAAGCCCAATATTATTTACTGAGCTAGATGCAGATAAAAATTATTTGCAATTTGCAAGCTGGAGGAGCTTAGTATAGATGGACGAAGAATAAGTCCCACACACTGCTACAAGCCCAAAATTATTTTCCACGCTAGATGCAGAAAAAAATATTTGTAATTTGCAAGCTGGAGGAGATTAGTATAGATGGACTAAGAATAAGTCCCACACACTGCTACAAGCCCAAAATTATTTTCCGAGCTAGATGCAGATAAAAATTATTTGTAATTTGCAAGCTGGAGGAGCTTAGTATAGATGGACTAAGAATAAGTCCCACACACTGCTACAAGCCCAAAATTATTTTATGAGCTAGATGCAGTTAAAAATTATTTGTAATTTGCAAGCTGGAGGAGCTTAGTATAGATGGACTAAGAATAAGTCCCACACACTGCTACAAGCCCAAAACTATTTTCCGAGCTAGATGCAGTTAAAAATTATTTGTAATTTGCAAGCTGGAGGAGCTTAGTATAGATGGACTAAGAATAAGTCCCACACACTGCTACAAGCCCAAAATTATTTTCCGAGCTAGATGCAGATAAAAATTATTTGTAATTTGCAAGCTGGAGTAGCATAGTATAGATGGACTAAGAATAAGTCCCACACACTGCTACAAGCCCAAAATTATTTTCCGAGCTAGATGCAGATAAAAATTATTTGTAATTTGCAAGCTGGAGGAGCTTAGTATAGATGGACTAAGAATAAGTCCCACACATTGCTACAAGCCCAAAATTATTTTCCGAGCTATATGCAGATGAAAATTATTTGTAATTTGCAAGCTGGAGGAGCTTAGTATAGATGGACTAAGAATAAGTCCCACACACTGCTAGAAGCCCAAAATTATTTTCCAAGCTAGATTCAGATAAAAATTATTTGTAATTTGCAAGCTGGAGGAGCTTAGTATAGATGGACTAAGAATAAGTCCCACACACTGCTACAAGCCCAAAATTATTTTCCGAGCTAGATGCAGATTAAAATTATTTGTAATTTGCAAGCTGGAGGAGCTTAGTATAGATGAACTAAAAATAAGTCCCACACACTGCTACAAGCCCAAAATTATTTTCCGAGCTAGATGCAGTTAAAAATTATTTGTAATTTGCAAGCTGGAGGAGCTTAGTATAGATGGACTAAGAATAAGTCCCACACACTGCTACGAGCCCAAAATTGTTTTCCGAGCTAGATGCAGTTAAAAATTATTTGTAATTTGCCAGCTGGAGGAGCTTAGTATAGATGGACTAAGAATAAGTCCCACACACTGCTACAAGCCCAAAATTATTTACCGAGCTAGATGCAGAAAAAAATTATTTGTAATTTGCAAGCTGGATGAGCTTATTATAGATGGACTAAGAATATGTCCCACACACTGCTACAAGCCCAAAATTATTTTCCGAGCTAGATGCAGATAAAAATTATTTGTAATTTGCAAGCTGGAGTAACTTAGTATAGATGGACTAAGAATAAGTCCCACACACTGCTACAAGCCCAATATTATTTACTGAGCTAGATGCAGATAAAAATTATTTGCAATTTGCAAGCTGGAGGAGCTTAGTATAGATGGACGAAGAATAAGTCCCACACACTGCTACAAGCCCAAAATTATTTTCCACGCTAGATGCAGAAAAAAATATTTGTAATTTGCAAGCTGGAGGAGATTAGTATAGATGGACTAAGAATAAGTCCCACACACTGCTACAAGCCCAAAATTATTTTCCGAGCTAGATGCAGATAAAAATTATTTGTAATTTGCAAGCTGGAGGAGCTTAGTATAGATGGACTAAGAATAAGTCCCACACACTGCTACAAGCCCAAAATTATTTTCCGAGCTAGATGCAGTTGATAATTATTTGTAATTTGCAAGCTGGAGGAGCATAGTATAGATGGACTAAGAATAAGTCCCACACACTGCTACAAGCCCAAAATTATTTTCCGAGCTAGATGCAGTTAAAAATTATTTGTAATTTGCAAGCTGGAGGAGCTTAGTATAGATGGACTAAGAATAAGTCCCACACACTGCTACAAGCCCAAAATTATTTTCCGAGCTAGATGCAGATTAAAATTATTTGTAATTTGCAAGCTGGAGGAGCTAAGTATAGATGGACTAAGAATAAGTCCCACACACTGCTACAAGCCCAAAATTATTTTCCGAGCTAGATGCAGAGAAAATTATTTGTAATTTGCAAGATGGAGGAGCTTAGTATAGATGGACTAAGAATAAGTCCCACACACTGCTACAAGCCCAAAATTATTTTCCGAGCTAGATGCAGATAAAAATTATTTGTAATTTGCAAGCTGGAGTAGCTTAGTAAAGATGGACTAAGAATAAGTCCCACACACTGCTGCAAGCCCAAAATTATTTTCCGAGCTAGATGCAGATAAAAATTAATTGCAATTTGCAACCTGGAGGAGCTTAGTATAGATGGACTAAGAATAAGTCCCACACACTGCTACAAGCCCAAAATTATTTTCCGAGCTAGATTCAGATAAAAATTATTTGTAATTTGCAAGCTGGAGGAGCTTAGTATAGATGGACGAAGAATAAGTCCCACACACTGCTACAAGCCCAAAATTATTTTCCGCGCTAGATGCAGTTAAAAAATATTTGTAATTTGCAAGCTGGAGGAGATTAGTATAGATGGACTAAGAATAAGTCCCACACACTGCTACAAGCCCAAAATTATTTTCCGAGCTAGATGCAGTTAAAAAATATTTGTAATTTGCAAGCTGGAGGAGCTTAGTTTATATGGACTAAGAATGAGTTCCACACACTGCTACAAGCCCAAAAGTATTTTCAGAGCTAGATGCAGTTATTAATTATTTCTAATTTGCAAGCTGGAGGAGCTTAGTATAGATGGACTAAGAATAAGTCCCACACAGTCCTACAAGCCCAAAATTATTTTCCGAGCTAGATGTAGTTAAAAATTATTTGTAATTTGCAAGCTGGAGGAGCTTAGTATAGATGGACTAAGAATAAGTTCCACACACTGCTACAAGCCCAAAATTATTTTCCGAGCTAAATGCAGATAAAAATTATTTGTAATTTCCAAGCTGGAGGAGCTTAGTATAGATGGACTAAGAATAAGTCCCACACACTGCTACAAGCCCAAAATTATTTTCCGCGCTAGATGCAGATAAAAAATATTTGTAATTTGCAAGCTGGAGGAGCTTAGTATAGATGGACTAAGAATAAGTCCCACACACTGCTACATGCCCAAAATTATTTTCCGAGCTAGATGCAGATAAAAAATATTTGTAATTTGCAAGCTGAAGGAGCTTAGTATAGATGGACTAAGAATAAGTCCCACACACTGCTAAAAGCCCAAAATTATTTTCCGAGCTAGATTCAGATAAAAATTATTTGTAATTTGCAAGCTGGAGGAGCTTAGTATAGATGGACTAAAAATAAGTCCCACACACTGCTACAAGCCCAAAATTATTTTCCGAGCTAGATGCAGTTAAAAATTATTTGTAATGTGCAAGCTGGAGGAGCTTAGTATAGATGGACTAAGAATAAGTCCCACACACTGCTACAAGCTCAAAATTGTTTTCCGAGCTAGATGCAGTTAAAAATTATTTGTAATTTGCAAGCTGGAGGAGCTTAGCATAGATGGACTAAGAATAAGTCCCACACACTGCTACAAGCCCAAAATTATTTTCCGAGCTAGATGCAGATAAAAATTATTTGTAATTTGCAAGCTGGAGTAGCTTAGTAAAGATGGACTAAGAATAAGTCCCACACACTGCTACAAGCCCAAAATTATTTTCCGAGCTAGATTCAGATAAAAATTATTTGTAATTTGCAAGCTGGAAGAGCTTAGTATAGATGGACTAAGAATAAGTCCCACACACTGCTACAAGCCCAACATTATTTTCCGAGCTAGATGCAGATAAAAATTATTTGTAATTTGCAAGCTGGTGGAGCTTAGTATAGATGGACTAAGAATAAGTCCCACACACTGCTACAAGCCCAAAATTATTTTCCGAGCTAGATGCAGATAAAAATTATTTGTAATTTGCAAGCTGGAGGAGCTAGTATAGATGGACTAAGAATAAGTCTCACACACTGCTACAAGCCCAAAATTATTTTCCGAGCTAGATGCAGATAAAAAATATTTGTAATTTGCAAGCTGGAGGAGCTAGTAAAGATGGACTAAGATTAAGTCCCACACACTGCTACAAGCCCAAAATTATTTTCCGAGCTAGATGCAGATAAAAATTATTTGTAATTTGCAAGCTGGAGGAGCTTAGTATAGATGGACTAAGAATAAGTCCCACACATTGCTACAAGCCCAAAATTATTTTCCGAGCTATATGCAGATAAAAATTATTTGTAATTTGCAAGCTGGAGGTGCTTAGTATAGATGGACTAAGAATAAGTCCCACACACTGCTACAAGCCCAAAATTATTTTCCGAGCTAGTTGCAGATAAAAATTATTTGTAATTTGCAAGCTGGAGGTGCTTAGTATAGATGGACTAAGAATAAGTCCCACACACTGCTACAAGCCCAAAGTTATTTTCCGAGCTAGATGCAGATAAAAATTATTTGTAATTTGCAAGCTGGAGGAGCTTAGTATAGATGGACTAAGAATAAGTCCCACACACTGCTACAAGCCCAAAATTATTTTCCGAGCTAGATGCAGTTAAAAATTATTTCTAATTTGCAAGCTGGAGGAGCTTAGTATAGATGGACTAAGAATAAGTCCCACACACTGCTACAAGCCCAACATTATTTTCCGAGCTAGATGCAGTTAAAAATTATTTGTAATTTGCAAGCTGGAGGAGCTTAGTATAGATGGACTAAGAATAAGTCCCACACACTGCTACAAGCCCAAAATTATTTTCCGAGCTAGATGCAGATAAAAATTATTTGTAATTTGCAAGCTGGTGGAGCTTAGTGTAGATGGACTAAGAATATGTCCCACACACTGCTACAAGCCCAAAATTATTTTCCGCGCTAGATGCAGATAAAAAATGTTTGTAATTTGCAAGCTGGAGGAGCTTAGTATAGATGGACTAAGAATAAGTCCCACACACTGCTACAAGCCCAAAATTGTTTTCCGAGCTAGATGCAGTTAAAAATTATTTGCAATTTGCAAGCTGGAGGAGCTTAGTATAGATGGACTAAGAATAAGTCCCACACACTGCTACAAGCCCAAAATTATTTACTGAGCTAGATGCAGATAAAAATTATTTGTAATTTGCAAGCTGGATGAGCTTAGTATAGATGGACTAAGAATAAGTCCCACACACTGCTACAAGCCCAAAATTATTTTCAAAGCTAGATGCAGATAAAAATTATTTGTAATTTGCAAGCTGGAGTAACTTAGTAAAGATGGACTAAGAATAAGTCCCACACACTGCTGCAAGCCCAAAATTATTTTCCGAGCTAGATGCAGATAAAAATTATTTGCAATTTGCAAGCTGGAGGAGCTTAGTATAGATGGACTAAGAATAAGTCCCACACACTGCTACAAGCCCAAAATTATTTTCCGAGCTAGATTCAGATAAAAATTATTTGTAATTTGCAAGCTGGAGGAGCTTAGTATAGATGGACGAAGAATAAGTCCCACACACTGCTACAAGTACAAAATTATTTTCCGAGCTAGATGCAGTTAAAAAATATTTGTAATTTGCAAGCTGGAGGAGCTTAGTTTATATGGACTAAGAATGAGTCCCACACACTGCTACAAGCCCAAAAGTATTTTCAGAGCTAGATGCAGTTATTAATTATTTCTAATTTGCAAGCTGGAGGAGCTTAGTATAGATGGACTAAGAATAAGTCCCACACAGTCCTACAAGCCCAAAATTATTTTCCGAGCTAGATTCAGATAAAAATTATTTGCAATTTGCAAGCTGGAGGAGCTTAGTATAGATGGACTAAGAATAAGTCCCACACACTGCTACAAGCCCAAAATTATTTTCCGAGCTAGATGTAGTTAAAAATTATTTGTAATTTGCAAGCTGGAGGAGCTTAGTATAGATGGACTAAGAATAAGTTCCACACACTGCTACAAGCCCAAAATTATTTTCCGAGCTAAATGCAGATAAAAATTATTTGTAATTTCCAAGCTGGAGGAGCTTAGTATAGATGGACTAAGAATAAGTCCCACACACTGCTACAAGCCCAAAATTATTTTCCGCGCTAGATGCAGATAAAAAATATTTGTAATTTGCAAGCTGGAGGAGCTTAGTATAGATGGACTAAGAATAAGTCCCACACACTGCTACATGCCCAAAATTATTTTCCGAGCTAGATGCAGATAAAAATTATTTGTAATTTGCAAGCTGAAGGAGCTTAGTATAGATGGACTAAGAATAAGTCCCACACACTGCTAAAAGCCCAAAATTATTTTCCGAGCTAGATGCAGATAAAAATTATTTGTAATTTGCAAGCTGGAGGAGCTTAGTATAGATGGACTAAAAATAAGTCCCACACACTGCTACAAGCCCAAAATTATTTTCCGAGCTAGATGCAGTTAAAAATTATTTGTAATTTGCAAGCTGGAGGAGCTTAGTATAGATGGACTAAGAATAAGTCCCACACACTGCTACAAGCTCAAAATTGTTTTCCGAGCTAGATGCAGTTAAAAATTATTTGTAATTTGCAAGCTGGAGGAGCTTAGCATAGATGGACTAAGAATAAGTCCCACACACTGCTGCAAGCCCAAAATTATTTTCCGAGCTAGATGCAGATAAAAATTATTTGTAATTTGCAAGCTGGAGTAGCTTAGTAAAGATGGACTAAGAATAAGTCACACACACTGCTACAAGCCCAACATTATTTTCCGAGCTAGATGCAGTTAAAAATTATTTGTAATTTGCAAGCTGGAGGAGCTTAGTATAGATGGACTAAGAATAAGTCCCACACACTGCTACAAGCCCAAAATTATTTTCCGAGCTAGATGCAGATAAAAATTATTTGTAATTTGCAAGCTGGTGGAGCTTAGTGTAGATGGACTAAGAATATGTCCCACACACTGCTACAAGCCCAAAATTATTTTCCGCGCTAGATGCAGATAAAAAATGTTTGTAATTTGCAAGCTGGAGGAGCTTAGTATAGATGGACTAAGAATAAGTCCCACACACTGCTACAAGCCCAAAATTGTTTTCCGAGCTAGATGCAGTTAAAAATTATTTGCAATTTGCAAGCTGGAGGAGCTTAGTATAGATGGACTAAGAATAAGTCCCACACACTGCTACAAGCCCAAAATTATTTACTGAGCTAGATGCAGATAAAAATTATTTGTAATTTGCAAGCTGGATGAGCTTAGTATAGATGGACTAAGAATAAGTCCCACACACTGCTACAAGCCCAAAATTATTTTCAAAGCTAGATGCAGATAAAAATTATTTGTAATTTGCAAGCTGGAGTAACTTAGTAAAGATGGACTAAGAATAAGTCCCACACACTGCTACAAGCCCAAAAGTATTTTCTGAGCTAGATGCAGATAAAAATTATTTGTAATTTGCAAGCTGGAGGAGCTTACTATAGATGGACTAAGAATAAGTCCCACACACTGCTACAAGCCCAAAATTATTTTCCGAGCTAGATTCAGATAAAAATTATTTGTAATTTGCAAGCTGGAGGAGCTTAGTATAGATGGACGAAGAATAAGTCCCACACACTGCTACAAGCCCAAAATTATTTTCCACGCTAGATGCAGAAAAAAAATATTTGTAATTTTCAAGCTGGAGGAGCTTAGTATAGATGGACTAAGAATAAGTCCCACACACTGCTACAAGCCCAAAATTATTTTACGAGCTAGATGCAGTTGAAAATTATTTGTAATTTGCAAGCTGGAGGAGCTTAGTATAGATGGACTAAGAATAAGTCCCACACACTGCTACAAGCCCAAAATTATTTTCCGAGCTAGATGCAGTTAAAAATTATTTGTGATTTGCAAGCTGGAGGAGCTTAGTATAGATGGACTAAGAATAAGTCCCACACACTGCTACAAGCCCAAATTATTTTCCGAGCTAGATGCAGATAAAAATTATTTGTAATTTGCAAGCTGGAGGAGCTAAGTATAGATGGACTAAGAATAAGTCCCACACACTGCTACAAGCCCAAAATTATTTTCCGAGCTAGATGCAGTTAAAAATTATTTCTAATTTGCAAGCTGGAGGAGCTTAGTATAGATCGACTAAGAATAAGTCCCACACACTGCTACAAGCCCAACATTATGTTCCGAGCTAGATGCAGTTAAAAATTATTTGTAATTTGCAAGCTGGAGGAGCTTAGTATAGATGGACTAAGAATAAGTCCCGCACACTGCTACAAGCCCAAAATTATTTTCCGAGCTAGATGCAGATAAAAATTATTTGTAATTTGCAAGCTGGTGGAGCTTAGTGTAGATGGACTAAGAATATGTCCCACACACTGATACAAGCCCAAAATTATTTTCCGCGCTAGATGCAGATAAAAAATGTTTGTAATTTGCAAGCTGGAGGAGCTTAGTATAGATGGACTAAGAATAAGTCCCACACACTGCTACAAGCCCAAAATTGTTTTCCGAGCTAGATGCAGTTAAAAATTATTTGCAATTTGCAAGCTGGAGGAGCTTAGTATAGATGGACTAAGAATAAGTCCCACACACTGCTACAAGCCCAAAATTATTTACTGAGCTAGATGCAGATAAAAATTATTTGTAATTTGCAAGCTGGTGGAGCTTAGTGTAGATGGACTAAGAATATGTCCCACACACTGCTACAAGCCCAAAATTATTTTCTGCGCTAGATGCAGATAAAAAATGTTTGTAATTTGCAAGCTGGAGGAGCTTAGTATAGATGGACTAAGAATAAGTCCCACACACTGCTACAAGCCCAAAATTGTTTTCCGAGCTAGATGCAGTTAAAAATTATTTGCAATTTGCAAGCTGGAGGAGCTTAGTATAGATGGACTAAGAATAAGTCCCACACACTGCTACAAGCCCAAAATTATTTACTGAGCTAGATGCAGATAAAAATTATTTGTAATTTGCAAGCTGGATGAGCTTAGTATAGATGGACTAAGAATAAGTCCCACACACTGCTACAAGCCCAAAATTATTTTCAAAGCTAGATGCAGATAAAAATTATTTGTAATTTGCAAGCTGGAGTAACTTAGTAAAGATGGACTAAGAATAAGTCCCACACACTGCTACAAGCCCAAAAGTATTTTCTGAGCTAGATGCAGATAAAAATTATTTGTAATTTGCAAGCTGGAGGAGCTTACTATAGATGGACTAAGAATAAGTCCCACACACTGCTACAAGCCCAAAATTATTTTCCGAGCTAGATTCAGATAAAAATTATTTGTAATTTGCAAGCTGGAGGAGCTTAGTATAGATGGACGAAGAATAAGTCCCACACACTGCTACAAGCCCAAAATTATTTTCCACGCTAGATGCAGAAAAAAAATATTTGTAATTTTCAAGCTGGAGGAGCTTAGTATAGATGGACTAAGAATAAGTCCCACACACTGCTACAAGCCCAAAATTATTTTACGAGCTAGATGCAGTTGAAAAATATTTGTAATTTGCAAGCTGGAGGAGCTTAGTTTATATGGACTAAGAATGAGTCCCACTCAATGCTACAAGCCCAAAAGTATTTTCCGAGCTAGATGCAGTTATTAATTATTTCTAATTTGCAAGCTGGAGGAGCTTAGTAGAGATGGACTAAGAATAAGTCCCACACACTGCTACAAGCCCAAAATTATTTTCTGAGCTAGATGCAGATAAAAATTATTTGTAATTTGCAAGCTGGAGGAGCTTAGTATAGATGGACTAAGAATAAGTCCCACACACTGCTACAAGCCCAAAATAATTTTCTGAGCTAGATTCAGATGAAAATTATTGTAATTTGCAAGCTGGAGGAGCTTAGTATAGATGGACGAAGTATAAGTCCCACACACTGCTACAAGCCCAAAATTATTTTCCGAGCTAGATGCAGTTAAAAATTATTTCTAATTTGCAAGCTGGAGGAGCTTAGTATAGATGCACTAAGAATAAGTCCCACACACTGCTACAAGCCCAAAATTATTTTCCGAGCTAGATGCAGTTAAAAATTATTTGTAATTTGCAAGCTGGAGGAGCTTAGTATAGATGGACTAAGAAAAAGTCCCACACACTGCTACAAGCCCAAAATTATTTTCCGAGCTAGATGCAGATAAAAATTATTTGTAATTTCCAAGCTGGAGGAGCTTAGTATAGATGGACTAAGAATAAGTCCCACACACTGCTACAAGCCCAAAATTATTTTCCGCGCTAGATGTAGTTAAAAATTATTTGTAATTTGCAAGCTGGAGGAGCTTAGTATAGATGGACTAAGAATAAGTTCCACACACTGCTACAAGCCCAAAATTATTTTCCGAGCTAAATGCAGATAAAAATTATTTGTAATTTCCAAGCTGGAGGAGCTTAGTATAGATGGACTAAGAATAAGTCCCACACACTGCTACAAGCCCAAAATTATTTTCCGCGCTAGATGCAGATAAAAAATATTTGTAATTTGCAAGCTGGAGGAGCTTAGTATAGATGGACTAAGAATAAGTCCCACACACTGCTACATGCCCAAAATTATTTTCCGAGCTAGATGCAGATAAAAAATATTTGTAATTTGCAAGCTGAAGGAGCTTAGTATAGATGGACTAAGAATAAGTCCCACACACTGCTAAAAGCCCAAAATTATTTTCCGAGCTAGATGCAGATAAAAATTATTTGTAATTTGCAAGCTGGAGGAGCTTAGTATAGATGGACTAAAAATAAGTCCCACACACTGCTACAAGCCCAAAATTATTTTCCGAGCTAGATGCAGTTAAAAATTATTTGTAATTTGCAAGCTGGAGGAGCTTAGTATAGATGGACTAAGAATAAGTCCCACACACTGCTACAAGCTCAAAATTGTTTTCCGAGCTAGATGCAGTTAAAAATTATTTGTAATTTGCAAGCTGGAGGAGCTTAGCATAGATGGACTAAGAATAAGTCCCACACACTGCTGCAAGCCCAAAATTATTTTCCGAGCTAGATGCAGATAAAAATTATTTGTAATTTGCAAGCTGGAGTAGCTTAGTAAAGATGGACTAAGAATAAGTCACACACACTGCTACAAGCCCAACATTATTTTCCGAGCTAGATGCAGTTAAAAATTATTTGTAATTTGCAAGCTGGAGGAGCTTAGTATAGATGGACTAAGAATAAGTCCCACACACTGCTACAAGCCCAAAATTATTTTCCGAGCTAGATGCAGATAAAAATTATTTGTAATTTGCAAGCTGGTGGAGCTTAGTGTAGATGGACTAAGAATATGTCCCACACACTGCTACAAGCCCAAAATTATTTTCCGCGCTAGATGCAGATAAAAAATGTTTGTAATTTGCAAGCTGGAGGAGCTTAGTATAGATGGACTAAGAATAAGTCCCACACACTGCTACAAGCCCAAAATTGTTTTCCGAGCTAGATGCAGTTAAAAATTATTTGCAATTTGCAAGCTGGAGGAGCTTAGTATAGATGGACTAAGAATAAGTCCCACACACTGCTACAAGCCCAAAATTATTTACTGAGCTAGATGCAGATAAAAATTATTTGTAATTTGCAAGCTGGATGAGCTTAGTATAGATGGACTAAGAATAAGTCCCACACACTGCTACAAGCCCAAAATTATTTTCAAAGCTAGATGCAGATAAAAATTATTTGTAATTTGCAAGCTGGAGTAACTTAGTAAAGATGGACTAAGAATAAGTCCCACACACTGCTACAAGCCCAAAAGTATTTTCTGAGCTAGATGCAGATAAAAATTATTTGTAATTTGCAAGCTGGAGGAGCTTACTATAGATGGACTAAGAATAAGTCCCACACACTGCTACAAGCCCAAAATTATTTTCCGAGCTAGATTCAGATAAAAATTATTTGTAATTTGCAAGCTGGAGGAGCTTAGTATAGATGGACGAAGAATAAGTCCCACACACTGCTACAAGCCCAAAATTATTTTCCACGCTAGATGCAGAAAAAAAATATTTGTAATTTTCAAGCTGGAGGAGCTTAGTATAGATGGACTAAGAATAAGTCCCACACACTGCTACAAGCCCAAAATTATTTTACGAGCTAGATGCAGTTGAAAATTATTTGTAATTTGCAAGCTGGAGGAGCTTAGTATAGATGGACTAAGAATAAGTCCCACACACTGCTACAAGCCCAAAATTATTTTCCGAGCTAGATGCAGTTAAAAATTATTTGTGATTTGCAAGCTGGAGGAGCTTAGTATAGATGGACTAAGAATAAGTCCCACACACTGCTACAAGCCCAAATTATTTTCCGAGCTAGATGCAGATAAAAATTATTTGTAATTTGCAAGCTGGAGGAGCTAAGTATAGATGGACTAAGAATAAGTCCCACACACTGCTACAAGCCCAAAATTATTTTCCGAGCTAGATGCAGTTAAAAATTATTTCTAATTTGCAAGCTGGAGGAGCTTAGTATAGATGGACTAAGAATAAGTCCCACACACTGCTACAAGCCCAACATTATGTTCCGAGCTAGATGCAGTTAAAAATTATTTGTAATTTGCAAGCTGGAGGAGCTTAGTATAGATGGACTAAGAATAAGTCCCACACACTGCTACAAGCCCAAAATTATTTTCCGAGCTAGATGCAGATAAAAATTATTTGTAATTTGCAAGCTGGTGGAGCTTAGTGTAGATGGACTAAGAATATGTCCCACACACTGCTACAAGCCCAAAATTATTTTCCGCGCTAGATGCAGATAAAAAATGTTTGTAATTTGCAAGCTGGAGGAGCTTAGTATAGATGGACTAAGAATAAGTCCCACACACTGCTACAAGCCCAAAATTGTTTTCCGAGCTAGATGCAGTTAAAAATTATTTGCAATTTGCAAGCTGGAGGAGCTTAGTATAGATGGACTAAGAATAAGTCCCACACACTGCTACAAGCCCAAAATTATTTACTGAGCTAGATGCAGATAAAAATTATTTGTAATTTGCAAGCTGGTGGAGCTTAGTGTAGATGGACTAAGAATATGTCTCACACACTGCTACAAGCCCAAAATTATTTTCTGCGCTAGATGCAGATAAAAAATGTTTGTAATTTGCAAGCTGGAGGAGCTTAGTATAGATGGACTAAGAATAAGTCCCACACACTGCTACAAGCCCAAAATTGTTTTCCGAGCTAGATGCAGTTAAAAATTATTTGCAATTTGCAAGCTGGAGGAGCTTAGTATAGATGGACTAAGAATAAGTCCCACACACTGCTACAAGCCCAAAATTATTTACTGAGCTAGATGCAGATAAAAATTATTTGTAATTTGCAAGCTGGATGAGCTTAGTATAGATGGACTAAGAATAAGTCCCACACACTGCTACAAGCCCAAAATTATTTTCAAAGCTAGATGCAGATAAAAATTATTTGTAATTTGCAAGCTGGAGTAACTTAGTAAAGATGGACTAAGAATAAGTCCCACACACTGCTACAAGCCCAAAAGTATTTTCTGAGCTAGATGCAGATAAAAATTATTTGTAATTTGCAAGCTGGAGGAGCTTACTATAGATGGACTAAGAATAAGTCCCACACACTGCTACAAGCCCAAAATTATTTTCCGAGCTAGATTCAGATAAAAATTATTTGTAATTTGCAAGCTGGAGGAGCTTAGTATAGATGGACGAAGAATAAGTCCCACACACTGCTACAAGCCCAAAATTATTTTCCACGCTAGATGCAGAAAAAAAATATTTGTAATTTTCAAGCTGGAGGAGCTTAGTATAGATGGACTAAGAATAAGTCCCACACACTGCTACAAGCCCAAAATTATTTTACGAGCTAGATGCAGTTGAAAATTATTTGTAATTTGCAAGCTGGAGGAGCTTAGTATAGATGGACTAAGAATAAGTCCCACACACTGCTACAAGCCCAAAATTATTTTCCGAGCTAGATGCAGTTAAAAATTATTTGTGATTTGCAAGCTGGAGGAGCTTAGTATACATGGACTAAGAATAAGTCCCACACACTGCTACAAGCCCAAAATTATTTTCCGAGCTAGATGCAGATAAAAATTATTTGTAATTTGCAAGCTGGAGTAGCTTAGTAAAGATGGACTAAGAATAAGTCCCACACACTGCTGCAAGCCCAAAATTATTTTCCGAGCTAGATGCAGATAAAAATTATTTGCAATTTGCAAGCTGGAGGAGCTTAGTATAGATGGACTAAGAATAAGTCCCACACACTGCTACAAGCCCAAAATTATTTTCCGAGCTAGATTCAGATAAAAATTATTTGTAATTTGCAAGCTGGAGGAGCTTAGTATAGATGGACGAAGAATAAGTCACACACACTGCTACAAGCCCAAAATTATTTTCCGCGCTAGATGCAGTTAAAAAATATTTGTAATTTGCAAGCTGGAGGAGCTTAGTATAGATGGACTAAGAATAAGTCCCACACACTGCTACAAGCCCAAAATTATTTTCCGAGCTAGATGCAGTTAAAAAATATTTGTAATTTGCAAGCTGGAGGAGCTTAGTTTATATGGACTAAGAATGAGTCCCACTCAATGCTACAAGCCCAAAAGTATTTTCCGAGCTAGATGCAGTTATTAATTATTTCTAATTTGCAAGCTGGAGGAGCTTAGTAGAGATGGACTAAGAATAAGTCCCACACACTGCTACAAGCCCAAAATTATTTTCTGAGCTAGATGCAGATAAAAATTATTTGTAATTTGCAAGCTGGAGGAGCTTAGTATAGATGGACTAAGAATAAGTCCCACACACTGCTACAAGCCCAAAATAATTTTCTGAGCTAGATTCAGATGAAAATTATTGTAATTTGCAAGCTGGAGGAGCTTAGTATAGATGGACGAAGTATAAGTCCCACACACTGCTACAAGCCCAAAATTATTTTCCGAGCTAGATGCAGTTAAAAATTATTTCTAATTTGCAAGCTGGAGGAGCTTAGTATAGATGCACTAAGAATAAGTCCCACACACTGCTACAAGCCCAAAATTATTTTCCGAGCTAGATGCAGTTAAAAATTATTTGTAATTTGCAAGCTGGAGGAGCTTAGTATAGATGGACTAAGAAAAAGTCCCACACACTGCTACAAGCCCAAAATTATTTTCCGAGCTAGATGCAGATAAAAAATATTTGTAATTTGCAAGCTGGTGGAGCTTAGTATAGATGGACTAAGAATATGTCCCACACACTGCTACAAGCCCAAAATTATTTTCCGAGCTGGATGCAGATAAAAATTATTTGTAATTTGCAAGCTGTAGGAGCTTAGTATAGATGGACTAAGAATAAGTCCCACACACTGCTACAAGCCCAAAATTATTTTCCGAGCTAGATGCAGATAAAAATTATTTGTAATTTGCAAGCTGGAGGAGCTTAGTATAGATGGACTAAGAATAAGTCCCACACACTGCTACAAGCCCAAAATTATTTTCCGAGCTAGATGCAGATAAAAAATACTTGTAATTTGCAAGCTGGAGGAGCTTAGTATAGATGGACGAAGAATAAGTCCCACACACTGCTACAAGCCCAAAATTATTTTCCGAGCTAGATGCAGTTAAAAAATATTTGTAATTTGCAAGCTGGAGGAGCTTAGTTTATATGGACTAAGAATGAGTCCCACACACTGCTACAAGCCCAAAAGTATTTTCCGAGCTAGATGCAGTTATTAATTATTTCTAATTTGCAAGCTGGAGGAGCTTAGTATAGATGGACTAAGAATAAGTCCCACACACTGCTACAAGCCCAAAATTATTTTCCGAGCTAGATGCAGATAAAAATTATTTGAAATTTGCAAGCTGGAGGAGCTTAGTATAGATGGACTAAGAATAAGTCCCACACACTGCTACAAGCCCAAAATTATTTTCCGAGCTAGATGCAGATAAAAATTATTTGTAATTTGCAAGCTGGAGGAGCTTAGTATAGATGAACTAAGAATAAGTCCCACACACTGCTACAAGCCCAAAATTATTTTCTGAGCTAGATTCAGATGAAAATTATTTGTAATTTGCAATCTGGAGGAGCTTAGTATATATGGACGAAGTATAAGTCCCACACACTGTTACAAGCCCAAAATTAATTTCCGCGCTAGATGCAGTTAAAAAATATTTGTAATTTGCAAGCTTGAGGAGCTTAGTATAGATGGACTAAGAATAAGTCCCACACACTGCTACAAGCCCAAAATTATTTTCCGAGCTAGATGCAGATAAAAATTATTTGTAATTTGCAAGCTGGAGGTGCTTAGTATAGATGGACTAAGAATAAGTCCCACACACTGCTACAAGCCCAAAATTATATTCCGAGCTAGATGCAGATAAAAATTATTTTAATTTGCAAGCTGGAGGAGCTTAGTATAGATGGACTAAGAATAAGTCCCACACACTGCTACAAGCCCAAAATTATTTTCCGAGCTAGATGCAGTTAAAAATTATTTCTAATTTGCAAGCTGGAGGAGCTTAGTATAGATGGACTAAGAATAAGTCCCACACACTGCTACAAGTCCAAAATTATTTTCCGAGCTAGATGCAGTTAAAAATTATTTGTAATTTGCAAGCTGGAGGAGCTTAGTATAGATGGACTAAGAATAAGTCCCACACACTGCTACAAGCCCAAAATTATTTTCCGAGCTAGATGCAGTTAAATATTATTTCTAATTTGCAAGCTGGAGGAGCTTAGTATAGATGGACTAAGAATAAGTCCCACACACTGCTACAAGTCCAAAATTATTTTCCGAGCTAGATGCAGTTAAAAATTATTTGTAATTTGCAAGCTGGAGGAGCTTATTATAGATGGACTAAGAATAAGTCCCACACACTGCTACAGGCCCAAAATTATTTTCCGAGCTAGATGCAGATAAAAAATATTTGTAATTTGCAAGCTGGTGGAGCTTAGTATAGATGGACTAAGAATATGTCCCACACACTGCTACAAGCCCAAAATTATTTTCCGAGCTGGATGCAGATAAAAATTATTTGTAATTTGCAAGCTGGAAGAGCTTAGTTTAGATGGACTAAGAATAAGTCCCACACACTGCTACAAGCCCAAAATTATTTTCCGAGCTAGATGCAGATAAAAATTATTTGTAATTTGCAAGCTGGGGGAGCTTAGTATAGATGGACTAAGAATAAGTCCCACACACTGCTACAAGCCCAAAATTATTTTCCGCGCTAGATGCAGATAAAAAATACTTGTAATTTGCAAGCTGGAGGAACTTAGTATAGATGGACTAAGAATAAGTCCCACACACTGCTACAAGCCCAAAATTATTTTCCGAGCTAGATGCAGATAAAAATTATTTGTAATTTGCAAGCTGGAGGAGCTTAGTATAGATGGACTAAGAATAAGTCCCACACACTGCTACAAGCCCAAAATTATTTTCCGAGCTATATGCTGATAATAATTATTTGTAATTTGCAAGCTGGAGGAGCTTAGTATAGATGGACTAAAAATAAGTCCCACACACTGCTACAAGCCCAAAATTATTTTACAAGCTAGATGCAGATAAAAATTATTTATAATTTGCAAGCTGGAGTAACTTAGTAAAGATGGACTAAGAATAATCCCACACACTGCTACAAGCCCAAAAGTATTTTCTGAGCTAGATTCAGATAAAAATTATTTGTAATTTGCAAGCTGGAGGAGCTTAGTATAGATGGACTAAGAATAAGTCCCACACACTGCTACAAGCCCAAAATTATTTTCCGAGCTAGATTCAGATAAAAATTATTTGTAATTTGCAAGCTGGAGGAGCTTAGTATAGATGGACGAAGAATAAGTCCCACACACTGCTACAAGCCCAAAATTATTTTCCGAGCTAGATGCAGATAAAAATTATTTGTAATTTGCAAGCTGGAGGAGCTTAGTATAGATGAACTAAGAATAAGTCCCACACACTGCTACAAGCCCAAAATTATTTTCTGAGCTAGATTCAGATGAAAATTATTTGTAATTTGCAAGCTGGAGGAGCTTAGTATAGATGGACGAAGTATAAGTCCCACACACTGTTACAAGCCCAAAATTAATTTCCGCGCTAGATGCAGATAAAAAATATTTGTAATTTGCAAGCTTGAGGAGCTTAGTATAGATGGACTAAGAATAAGTCCCACACACTGCTACAAGCCCAAAATTATTTTCCGAGCTAGATGCAGATAAAAATTATTTGTAATTTGCAAGCTGGAGGTGCTTAGTATAGATGGACTAAGAATAAGTCCCACACACTGCTACAAGCCCAAAATTATATTCCGAGCTAGATGCAGATAAAAATTATTTTTAATTTGCAAGCTGGAGGAGCTTAGTATAGATGGACTAAGAATAAGTCCCACACACTGCTACAAGCCCAAAATTATTTTCCGAGCTAGATGCAGTTAAAAATTATTTCTAATTTGCAAGCTGGAGGAGCTTAGTATAGATGGACTAAGAATAAGTCCCACACACTGCTACAAGTCCAAAATTATTTTCCGAGCTAGATGCAGTTAAAAATTATTTGTAATTTGCAAGCTGGAGGAGCTTAGTATAGATGGACTAAGAATAAGTCCCACACACTGCTACAAGCCCAAAATTATTTTCCGAGCTAGATGCAGATAAAAAATATTTGTAATTTGCAAGCTGGTGGAGCTTAGTATAGATGGACTAAGAATATGTCCCACACACTGCTACAAGCCCAAAATTATTTTCCGAGCTGGATGCAGATAAAAATTATTTGTAATTTGCAAGCTGGAGGAGCTTAGTTTAGATGGACTAAGAATAAGTCCCACACACTGCTACAAGCCCAAAATTATTTTCCGAGCTAGATGCAGATAAAAATTATTTGTAATTTGCAAGCTGGGGGAGCTTAGTACAGATGGACTAAGAATAAGTCCCACACACTGCTACAAGCCCAAAATTATTTTCCGCGCTAGATGCAGATAAAAAATACTTGTAATTTGCAAGCTGGAGGAACTTAGTATAGATGGACTAAGAATAAGTCCAACACACTGCTACAAGCCCAAAATTATTTTCCGAGCTAGATGCAGATAAAAATTATTTGTAATTTGCAAGCTGGAGGAGCTTAGTATAGATGTACTAAGAATAAGTCCCACACACTGCTACAAGCCCAAAATTATTTGCCGAGCTATATGCTGATAATAATTATTTGTAATTTGCAAGCTGGAGGAGCTTAGTATAGATGGACTAAAAATTAGTCCCACACACTGCTACAAGCCCAAAATTATTTTACAAGCTAGATGCAGATAAAAATTATTTATAATTTGCAAGCTGGAGTAACTTAGTAAAGATGGACTAAGAATAATCCCACACACTGCTACAAGCCCAAAAGTTTTTTCTGAGCTAGATTCAGATAAAAATTATTTGTAATTTGCAAGCTGGAGGAGCTTAGTATAGATGGACTAAGAATAAGTCCCACACACTGCTACAAGCCCAAAATTATTTTCCGAGCTAGATTCAGATAAAAATTATTTGTAATTTGCAAGCTGGAGGAGCTTAGTATAGATGGACGAAGAATAAGTCCCACACACTGCTACAAGCCCAAAATTATTTTCCACGCTAGATGCAGAAAAAAAATATTTGTAATTTGCAAGCTGGAGGAGCTTAGTATAGATGGACTAAGAATAAGTCCCACACACTGCTACAAGCCCAAAATTATTTTCCGAGCTAGATGCAGATAAAAATTATTTGTAATTTGCAAGCTGGAGGAGCTTAGTATAGATGAACTAAGAATAAGTCCCACACACTGCTACAAGCCCAAAATTATTTTCTGAGCTAGATTCAGATGAAAATTATTTGTAATTTGCAAGCTGGAGGAGCTTAGTATAGATGGACGAAGTATAAGTCCCACACACTGTTACAAGCCCAAAATTAATTTCCGCGCTAGATGCAGATAAAAAATATTTGTAATTTGCAAGCTTGAGGAGCTTAGTATAGATGGACTAAGAATAAGTCCCACACACTGCTACAAGCCCAAAATTATTTTCCGAGCTAGATGCAGATAAAAATTATTTGTAATTTGCAAGCTGGAAGAGCTTAGTTTAGATGGACTAAGAATAAGTCCCACACACTGCTACAAGCCCAAAATTATTTTCCGAGCTAGATGCAGATAAAAATTATTTGTAATTTGCAAGCTGGGGGAGCTTAGTATAGATGGACTAAGAATAAGTCCCACACACTGCTACAAGCCCAAAATTATTTTCCGAGCTAGATGCAGTTAAAAATTATTTC
Source organism: Phyllobates terribilis (assembly GCF_046119375.1). Classification (NCBI taxonomy): domain Eukaryota; kingdom Metazoa; phylum Chordata; class Amphibia; order Anura; family Dendrobatidae; genus Phyllobates; species Phyllobates terribilis. Next base: position 739,055,291 of record NW_027362761.1, on the reverse strand, counting down.
TAATTTGCAAGCTGGAGGAGCTTAGTATAGATGCACTAAGAATAAGTCCCACACACTGCTACAAGCCCAAAATTATTTTCCGAGCTAGATGCAGTTAAAAATTATTTGTAACTTGCAAGCTGGAGGAGCTTAGTATAGATGGACTAAGAAAAAGTCCCACACACTGCTACAAGCCCAAAATTATTTTCCGAGCTAGATGCAGATAAAAAATATTTGTAATTTGCAAGCTGGTGGAGCTTAGTATAGATGGACTAAGAATATGTCCCACACACTGCTACAAGCCCAAAATTATTTTCCGAGCTGGATGCAGATAAAAATTATTTGTAATTTGCAAGCTGTAGGAGCTTAGTATAGATGGACTAAGAATAAGTCCCACACACTGCTACAAGCCCAAAATTATTTTCCGAGCTAGATGCAGATAAAAATTATTTGTAATTTGCAAGCTGGAGGAGCTTAGTATAGATGGACTAAGAATAAGTCCCACACACTGCTACAAGCCCAAAATTATTTTCCGAGCTAGATGCAGATAAAAAATACTTGTAATTTGCAAGCTGGAGGAGCTTAGTATAGATGGACGAAGAATAAGTCCCACACACTGCTACAAGCCCAAAATTATTTTCCGAGCTAGATGCAGTTAAAAAATATTTGTAATTTGCAAGCTGGAGGAGCTTAGTTTATATGGACTAAGAATGAGTCCCACACACTGCTACAAGCCCAAAAGTATTTTCCGAGCTAGATGCAGTTATTAATTATTTCTAATTTGCAAGCTGGAGGAGCTTAGTATAGATGGACTAAGAATAAGTCCCACACACTGCTACAAGCCCAAAATTATTTTCCGAGCTAGATGCAGATAAAAATTATTTGAAATTTGCAAGCTGGAGGAGCTTAGTATAGATGGACTAAGAATAAGTCCCACACACTGCTACAAGCCCAAAATTATTTTCCGAGCTAGATGCAGATAAAAATTATTTGTAATTTGCAAGCTGGAGGAGCTTAGTATAGATGAACTAAGAATAAGTCCCACACACTGCTACAAGCCCAAAATTATTTTCTGAGCTAGATTCAGATGAAAATTATTTGTAATTTGCAATCTGGAGGAGCTTAGTATATATGGACGAAGTATAAGTCCCACACACTGTTACAAGCCCAAAATTAATTTCCGCGCTAGATGCAGTTAAAAAATATTTGTAATTTGCAAGCTTGAGGAGCTTAGTATAGATGGACTAAGAATAAGTCCCACACACTGCTACAAGCCCAAAATTATTTTCCGAGCTAGATGCAGATAAAAATTATTTGTAATTTGCAAGCTGGAGGTGCTTAGTATAGATGGACTAAGAATAAGTCCCACACACTGCTACAAGCCCAAAATTATATTCCGAGCTAGATGCAGATAAAAATTATTTGTAATTTGCAAGCTGGAGGAGCTTAGTATAGATGGACTAAGAATAAGTCCCACACACTGCTACAAGCCCAAAATTATTTTCCGAGCTAGATGCAGTTAAAAATTATTTCTAATTTGCAAGCTGGAGGAGCTTAGTATAGATGGACTAAGAATAAGTCCCACACACTGCTACAAGTCCAAAATTATTTTCCGAGCTAGATGCAGTTAAAAATTATTTGTAATTTGCAAGCTGGAGGAGCTTAGTATAGATGGACTAAGAATAAGTCCCACACACTGCTACAAGCCCAAAATTATTTTCCGAGCTAGATGCAGTTAAATATTATTTCTAATTTGCAAGCTGGAGGAGCTTAGTATAGATGGACTAAGAATAAGTCCCACACACTGCTACAAGTCCAAAATTATTTTCCGAGCTAGATGCAGTTAAAAATTATTTGTAATTTGCAAGCTGGAGGAGCTTATTATAGATGGACTAAGAATAAGTCCCACACACTGCTACAAGCCCAAAATTATTTTCCGAGCTAGATGCAGATAAAAAATATTTGTAATTTGCAAGCTGGTGGAGCTTAGTATAGATGGACTAAGAATATGTCCCACACACTGCTACAAGCCCAAAATTATTTTCCGAGCTGGATGCAGATAAAAATTATTTGTAATTTGCAAGCTGGAAGAGCTTAGTTTAGATGGACTAAGAATAAGTCCCACACACTGCTACAAGCCCAAAATTATTTTCCGAGCTAGATGCAGATAAAAATTATTTGTAATTTGCAAGCTGGAGGAGCTTAGTATAGATGGACTAAGAATAAGTCCCACACACTGCTACAAGCCCAAAATTATTTTCCGAGCTATATGCTGATAATAATTATTTGTAATTTGCAAGCTGGAGGAGCTTAGTATAGATGGACTAAAAATAAGTCCCACACACTGCTACAAGCCCAAAATTATTTTACAAGCTAGATGCAGATAAAAATTATTTATAATTTGCAAGCTGGAGTAACTTAGTAAAGATGGACTAAGAATAATCCCACACACTGCTACAAGCCCAAAAGTATTTTCTGAGCTAGATTCAGATAAAAATTATTTGTAATTTGCAAGCTGGAGGAGCTTAGTATAGATGGACTAAGAATAAGTCCCACACACTGCTACAAGCCCAAAATTATTTTCCGAGCTAGATTCAGATAAAAATTATTTGTAATTTGCAAGCTGGAGGAGCTTAGTATAGATGGACGAAGAATAAGTCCCACACACTGCTACAAGCCCAAAATTATTTTCCGAGCTAGATGCAGATAAAAATTATTTGTAATTTGCAAGCTGGAGGAGCTTAGTATAGATGAACTAAGAATAAGTCCCACACACTGCTACAAGCCCAAAATTATTTTCTGAGCTAGATTCAGATGAAAATTATTTGTAATTTGCAAGCTGGAGGAGCTTAGTATAGATGGACGAAGTATAAGTCCCACACACTGTTACAAGCCCAAAATTAATTTCCGCGCTAGATGCAGATAAAAAATATTTGTAATTTGCAAGCTTGAGGAGCTTAGTATAGATGGACTAAGAATAAGTCCCACACACTGCTACAAGCCCAAAATTATTTTCCGAGCTAGATGCAGATAAAAATTATTTGTAAATTGCAAGCTGGAGGTGCTTAGTATAGATGGACTAAGAATAAGTCCCACACACTGCTACAAGCCCAAAATTATATTCCGAGCTAGATGCAGATAAAAATTATTTGTAATTTGCAAGCCGGAGGAGCTTAGTATAGATGGACTAAGAATAAGTCCCACACACTGCTACAAGCCCAAAATTATTTTCCGAGCTAGATGCAGTTAAAAATTATTTCTAATTTGCAAGCTGGAGGAGCTTAGTATAGATGGACTAAGAATAAGTCCCACACACTGCTACAAGTCCAAAATTATTTTCCGAGCTAGATGCAGTTAAAAATTATTTGTAATTTGCAAGCTGGAGGAGCTTAGTATAGATGGACTAAGAATAAGTCCCACACACTGCTACAAGCCCAAAATTATTTTCCGAGCTAGATGCAGATAAAAAATATTTGTAATTTGCAAGCTGGTGGAGCTTAGTATAGATGGACTAAGAATATGTCCCACACACTGCTACAAGCCCAAAATTATTTTCCGAGCTGGATGCAGATAAAAATTATTTGTAATTTGCAAGCTGGAGGAGCTTAGTTTAGATGGACTAAGAATAAGTCCCACACACTGCTACAAGCCCAAAATTATTTTCCGAGCTAGATGCAGATAAAAATTATTTGTAATTTGCAAGCTGGGGGAGCTTAGTACAGATGGACTAAGAATAAGTCCCACACACTGCTACAAGCCCAAAATTATTTTCCGCGCTAGATGCAGATAAAAAATACTTGTAATTTGCAAGCTGGAGGAACTTAGTATAGATGGACTAAGAATAAGTCCCACACACTGCTACAAGCCCAAAATTATTTTCCGAGCTAGATGCAGATAAAAATTATTTGTAATTTGCAAGCTGGAGGAGCTTAGTATAGATGGACTAAGAATAAGTCCCACACACTGCTACAAGCCCAAAATTATTTTCCGAGCTAGATTCAGATAAAAATTATTTGTAATTTGCAAGCTGGAGGAGCTTAGTATAGATGGACGAAGAATAAGTCCCACACACCGCTACAAGCCCAAAATTATTTTCCACGCTAGATGCAGAAAAAAAATATTTGTAATTTGCAAGCTGGAGGAGCTTAGTATAGATGGACTAAGAATAAGTCCCACACACTGCTACAAGCCCAAAATTATTTTCCGAGCTAGATGCAGATAAAAATTATTTGTAATTTGCAAGCTGGAGGAGCTTAGTATAGATGAACTAAGAATAAGTCCCACACACTGCTACAAGCCCAAAATTATTTTCCGAGCTAGATGCAGATAAAAAATATTTGTAATTTGCAAGCTGGTGGAGCTTAGTATAGATGGACTAAGAATATGTCCCACACACTGCTACAAGCCCAAAATTATTTTCCGAGCTGGATGCAGATAAAAATTATTTGTAATTTGCAAGCTGGAGGAGCTTAGTTTAGATGGACTAAGAATAAGTCCCACACACTGCTACAAGCCCAAAATTATTTTCCGAGCTAGATGCAGATAAAAATTATTTGTAATTTGCAAGCTGGGGGAGCTTAGTACAGATGGACTAAGAATAAGTCCCACACACTGCTACAAGCCCAAAATTATTTTCCGCGCTAGATGCAGATAAAAAATACTTGTAATTTGCAAGCTGGAGGAACTTAGTATAGATGGACTAAGAATAAGTCCCACACACTGCTACAAGCCCAAAATTATTTTCCGAGCTAGATGCAGATAAAAATTATTTGTAATTTGCAAGCTGGAGGAGCTTAGTATAGATGGACTAAGAATAAGTCCCACACACTGCTACAAGCCCAAAATTATTTGCCGAGCTATATGCTGATAATAATTATTTGTAATTTGCAAGCTGGAGGAGCTTAGTATAGATGGACTAAAAATTAGTCCCACACACTGCTACAAGCCCAAAATTATTTTACAAGCTAGATGCAGATAAAAATTATTTATAATTTGCAAGCTGGAGTAACTTAGTAAAGATGGACTAAGAATAATCCCACACACTGCTACAAGCCCAAAAGTTTTTTCTGAGCTAGATTCAGATAAAAATTATTTGTAAGTTGCAAGCTGGAGGAGCTTAGTATAGATGGACTAAGAATAAGTCCCACACACTGCTACAAGCCCAAAATTATTTTCCGAGCTAGATTCAGATAAAAATTATTTATAATTTGCAAGCTGGAGGAGCTTAGTATAGATGGACGAAGAATAAGTCCCACACACTGCTACAAGCCCAAAATTATTTTCCACGCTAGATGCAGAAAAAAAATATTTGTAATTTGCAAGCTGGAGGAGCTTAGTATAGATGGACTAAGAATAAGTCCCACACACTGCTACAAGCCCAAAATTATTTTCCGAGCTAGATGCAGATAAAAATTATTTGTAATTTGCAAGCTGGAGGAGCTTAGTATAGATGAACTAAGAATAAGTCCCACACACTGCTACAAGCCCAAAATTATTTTCTGAGCTAGATTCAGATGAAAATTATTTGTAATTTGCAAGCTGGAGGAGCTTAGTATAGATGGACGAAGTATAAGTCCCACACACTGTTACAAGCCCAAAATTAATTTCCGCGCTAGATGCAGATAAAAAATATTTGTAATTTGCAAGCTTGAGGAGCTTAGTATAGATGGACTAAGAATAAGTCCCACACACTGCTACAAGCCCAAAATTATTTTCCGAGCTAGATGCAGATAAAAATTATTTGTAATTTGCAAGCTGGAGGTGCTTAGTATAGATGGACTAAGAATAAGTCCCACACACTGCTACAAGCCCAAAATTATATTCCGAGCTAGATGCAGATAAAAATTATTTGTAATTTGCAAGCTGGAGGAGCTTAGTATAGATGGACTAAGAATAAGTCCCACACACTGCTACAAGCCCAAAATTATTTTCCGAGCTAGATGCAGTTAAAAATTATTTCTAATTTGCAAGCTGGAGGAGCTTAGTATAGATGGACTAAGAATAAGTCCCACACACTGCTACAAGCCCAAAATTATTTTCCGAGCTAGATGCAGATAAAAAATATTTGTAATTTGCAAGCTGGGGGAGCTTAGTACAGATGGACTAAGAATAAGTCCCACACACTGCTACAAGCCCAAAATTATTTTCCGCGCTAGATGCAGATAAAAAATACTTGTAATTTGCAAGCTGGAGGAACTTAGTATAGATGGACTAAGAATAAGTCCCACACACTGCTACAAGCCCAAAATTATTTTCCGAGCTAGATGCAGATAAAAATTATTTGTAATTTGCAAGCTGGAGGAGCTTAGTATAGATGGACTAAGAATAAGTCCCACACACTGCTACAAGCCCAAAATTATTTGCCGAGCTATATGCTGATAATAATTATTTGTAATTTGCAAGCTGGAGGAGCTTAGTATAGATGGACTAAAAATTAGTCCCACACACTGCTACAAGCCCAAAATTATTTTACAAGCTAGATGCAGATAAAAATTATTTATAATTTGCAAGCTAGAGTAACTTAGTAAAGATGGACTAAGAATAATCCCACACACTGCTACAAGCCCAAAAGTTTTTTCTGAGCTAGATTCAGATAAAAATTATTTGTAATTTGCAAGCTGGAGGAGCTTAGTATAGATGGACTAAGAATAAGTCCCACACACTGCTACAAGCCCAAAATTATTTTCCGAGCTAGATTCAGATAAAAATTATTTGTAATTTGCAAGCTGGAGGAGCTTAGTATAGATGGACGAAGAATAAGTCCCACACACTGCTACAAGCCCAAAATTATTTTCCACGCTAGATGCAGAAAAAAAATATTTGTAATTTGCAAGCTGGAGGAGCTTAGTATAGATGGACTAAGAATAAGTCCCACACACTGCTACAAGCCCAAAATTATTTTCCGAGCTAGATGCAGATAAAAATTATTTGTAATTTGCAAGCTGGAGGAGCTTAGTATAGATGAACTAAGAATAAGTCCCACACACTGCTACAAGCCCAAAATTATTTTCTGAGCTAGATTCAGATGAAAATTATTTGTAATTTGCAAGCTGGAGGAGCTTAGTATAGATGGACGAAGTATAAGTCCCACACACTGTTACAAGCCCAAAATTAATTTCCGCGCTAGATGCAGATAAAAAATATTTGTAATTTGCAAGCTTGAGGAGCTTAGTATAGATGGACTAAGAATAAGTCCCACACACTGCTACAAGCCCAAAATTATTTTCCGAGCTAGATGCAGATAAAAATTATTTGTAATTTGCAAGCTGGAAGAGCTTAGTTTAGATGGACTAAGAATAAGTCCCACACACTGCTACAAGCCCAAAATTATTTTCCGAGCTAGATGCAGATAAAAATTATTTGTAATTTGCAAGCTGGGGGAGCTTAGTATAGATGGACTAAGAATAAGTCCCACACACTGCTACAAGCCCAAAATTATTTTCCGCGCTAGATGCAGATAAAAAATACTTGTAATTTGCAAGCTGGAGGAACTTAGCATAGATGGACTAAGAATAAGTCCCACACACTGCTACAAGCCCAAAATTATTTTCCGAGCTAGATGCAGATAAAAATTATTTGTAATTTGCAAGCTGGAGGAGCTTAGTATAGATGGACTAAGAATAAGTCCCACACACTGCTACAATCCCAAAATTATTTTCCGAGCTATATGCTGATAATAATTATTTGTAATTTGCAAGCTGGAGGAGCTTAGTATAGATGGCCTAAAAATAAGTCCCACACACTGCTACAAGCCCAAAATTATTTTACAAGCTAGATGCAGATAAAAATTATTTATAATTTGCAAGCTGGAGTAACTTAGTAAAGATGGACTAAGAATAATCCCACACACTGCTACAAGCCCAAAAGTATTTTCTGAGCTAGATTCAGATAAAAATTATTTGTAATTTGCAAGCTGGAGGAGCTTAGTATAGATGGACTAAGAATAAGTCCCACACACTGCTACAAGCCCAAAATTATTTTCCGAGCTAGATTCAGATAAAAATTATTTGTAATTTGCAAGCTGGAGGAGCTTAGTATAGATGGACGAAGAATAAGTCCCACACACTGCTACAAGCCCAAAATTATTTTCCGAGCTAGATGCAGATAAAAATTATTTGTAATTTGCAAGCTGGAGGAGCTTAGTATAGATGAACTAAGAATAAGTCCCACACACTGCTACAAGCCCAAAATTATTTTCTGAGCTAGATTCAGATGAAAATTATTTGTAATTTGCAAGCTGGAGGAGCTTAGTATAGATGGACGAAGTATAAGTCCCACACACTGTTACAAGCCCAAAATTAATTTCCGCGCTAGATGCAGATAAAAAATATTTGTAATTTGCAAGCTTGAGGAGCTTAGTATAGATGGACTAAGAATAAGTCCCACACACTGCTACAAGCCCAAAATTATTTTCCGAGCTAGATGCAGATAAAAATTATTTGTAATTTGCAAGCTGGAGGTGCTTAGTATAGATGGACTAAGAATAAGTCCCACACACTGCTACAAGCCCAAAATTATATTCCGAGCTAGATGCAGATAAAAATTATTTGTAATTTGCAAGCTGGAGGAGCTTAGTATAGATGGACTAAGAATAAGTCCCACACACTGCTACAAGCCCAAAATTATTTTCCGAGCTAGATGCAGTTAAAAATTATTTCTAATTTGCAAGCTGGAGGAGCTTAGTATAGATGGACTAAGAATAAGTCCCACACACTGCTACAAGTCCAAAATTATTTTCCGAGCTAGATGCAGTTAAAAATTATTTGTAATTTGCAAGCTGGAGGAGCTTAGTATAGATGGACTAAGAATAAGTCCCACACACTGCTACAAGCCCAAAATTATTTTCCGAGCTAGATGCAGATAAAAAATATTTGTAATTTGCAAGCTGGTGGAGCTTAGTATAGATGGACTAAGAATATGTCCCACACACTGCTACAAGCCCAAAATTATTTTCCGAGCTGGATGCAGATAAAAATTATTTGTAATTTGCAAGCTGGAGGAGCTTAGTTTAGATGGACTAAGAATAAGTCCCACACACTGCTACAAGCCCAAAATTATTTTCCGAGCTAGATGCAGATAAAAATTATTTGTAATTTGCAAGCTGGGGGAGCTTAGTACAGATGGACTAAGAATAAGTCCCACACACTGCTACAAGCCCAAAATTATTTTCCGCGCTAGATGCAGATAAAAAATACTTGTAATTGGCAAGCTGGAGGAACTTAGTATAGATGGACTAAGAATAAGTCCCACACACTGCTACAAGCCCAAAATTATTTTCCGAGCTAGATGCAGATAAAAATTATTTGTAATTTGCAAGCTGGAGGAGCTTAGTATAGATGGACTAAGAATAAGTCCCACACACTGCTACAAGCCCAAAATTATTTGCCGAGCTATATGCTGATAATAATTATTTGTAATTTGCAAGCTGGAGGAGCTTAGTATAGATGGACTAAAAATTAGTCCCACACACTGCTACAAGCCCAAAATTATTTTACAAGCTAGATGCAGATAAAAATTATTTATAATTTGCAAGCTGGAGTAACTTAGTAAAGATGGACTAAGAATAATCCCACACACTGCTACAAGCCCAAAAGTTTTTTCTGAGCTAGATTCAGATAAAAATTATTTGTAAGTTGCAAGCTGGAGGAGCTTAGTATAGATGGACTAAGAATAAGTCCCACACACTGCTACAAGCCCAAAATTATTTTCCGAGCTAGATTCAGATAAAAATTATTTGTAATTTGCAAGCTGGAGGAGCTTAGTATAGATGGACGAAGAATAAGTCCCACACACTGCTACAAGCCCAAAATTATTTTCCACGCTAGATGCAGAAAAAAAATATTTGTAATTTGCAAGCTGGAGGAGCTTAGTATAGATGGACTAAGAATAAGTCCCACACACTGCTACAAGCCCAAAATTATTTTCCGAGCTAGATGCAGATAAAAATTATTTGTAATTTGCAAGCTGGAGGAGCTTAGTATAGATGAACTAAGAATAAGTCCCACACACTGCTACAAGCCCAAAATTATTTTCTGAGCTAGATTCAGATGAAAATTATTTGTAATTTGCAAGCTGGAGGAGCTTAGTATAGATGGACGAAGTATAAGTCCCACACACTGTTACAAGCCCAAAATTAATTTCCGCGCTAGATGCAGATAAAAAATATTTGTAATTTGCAAGCTTGAGGAGCTTAGTATAGATGGACTAAGAATAAGTCCCACACACTGCTACAAGCCCAAAATTATTTTCCGAGCTAGATGCAGATAAAAATTATTTGTAATTTGCAAGCTGGAGGTGCTTAGTATAGATGGACTAAGAATAAGTCCCACACACTGCTACAAGCCCAAAATTATATTCCGAGCTAGATGCAGATAAAAATTATTTGTAATTTGCAAGCTGGAGGAGCTTAGTATAGATGGACTAAGAATAAGTCCCACACACTGCTACATGCCCAAAATTATTTTCCGAGCTAGATGCAGTTAAAAATTATTTCTAATTTGCAAGCTGGAGGAGCTTAGTATAGATGGACTAAGAATAAGTCCCACACACTGCTACAAGTCCAAAATTATTTTCCGAGCTAGATGCAGTTAAAAATTATTTGTAATTTGCAAGCTGGAGGAGCTTAGTATAGATGTACTAAGAATAAGTCCCACACACTGCTACAAGCCCAAAATTATTTTCCGAGCTAGATGCAGATAAAAAATATTTGTAATTTGCAAGCTGGTGGAGCTTAGTATAGATGGACTAAGAATATGTTCCACACACTGCTACAAGCCCAAAATTATTTTCCGAGCTGGATGCAGATAAAAATTATTTGTAATTTGCAAGCTGGAGGAGCTTAGTTTAGATGGACTAAGAATAAGTCCCACACACTGCTACAAGCCCAAAATTATTTTCCGAGCTAGATGCAGATAAAAATTATTTGTAATTTGCAAGCTGGGGGATCTTAGTATAGATGGACTAAGAATAAGTCCCACAAACTGCTACAAGCCCAAAATTATTTTCCGCGCTAGATGCAGATAAAAAATACTTGTAATTTGCAAGCTGGAGGAACTTAGTATAGATGGACTAAGAATAAGTCCCACACACTGCTACAAGCCCAAAATTATTTTCCGAGCTAGATGCAGATAAAAATTATTTGTAATTTGCAAGCTGGAGGAGCTTAGTATAGATGGACTAAGAATAAGTCCCACACACTGCTACAAGCCCAAAATTATTTTCCAAGCTATATGCTGATAATAATTATTTGTAATTTGCAAGCTGGAGGAGCTTAGTATAGATGGACTAAAAATTAGTCCCACACACTGCTACAAGCCCAAAATTATTTTACAAGCTAGATGCAGATAAAAATTATTTATAATTTGCAAGCTGGAGTAACTTAGTAAAGATGGACTAAGAATAATCCCACACACTGCTACAAGCCCAAAAGTATTTTCTGAGCTAGATTCAGATAAAAATTATTTGTAATTTGCAAGCTGGAGGAGCTTAGTATAGATGGACTAAGAATAAGTTCCACACACTGCTACAAGCCCAAAATTATTTTCCGAGCTAGATTCAGATAAAAATTATTTGTAATTTGCAAGCTGGAGGAGCTTAGTATAGATGGACAAAGAATAAGTCCCACACACTGCTACAAGCCCAAAATTATTTTCCACGCTAGATGCAGAAAAAAAATATTTGTAATTTGCAAGCTGGAGGAGCTTAGTATAGATGGACTAAGAATAAGTCCCACACACTGCTACAAGCCTAAAATTATTTTACGAGCTAGATGCAGTTGATAATTATTTGTAATTTGCAAGCTGGAGGAGCATAGTATAGATGGACTAAGAATAAGTCCCACACACTGCTACAAGCCCAAAATTATTTTCCGAGCTAGATGCAGTTAAAAATTATTTGTAACTTGCAAGCTGGAGGAGCTTAGTATAGATGGACTAAGAATAAGTCCCACACACTGCTACAAGCCCAAAATTATTTTCCGAGCTAGATGCAGATAAAAATTATTTGTAATTTGCAAGCTGGAGGAGCTAAGTATAGATGGACTAAGAATAAGTCCCACACACTGCTACAAGCCCAAAATTATTTTCCGCGCTAGATGCAGATAAAAAATACTTGTAATTTGCAAGCTGGAGGAACTTAGTATAGATGGACTAAGAATAAGTCCCACACACTGCTACAAGCCCAAAATTATTTTCCGAGCTAGATGCAGATAAAAATTATTTGTAATTTGCAAGCTGGAGGAGCTTAGTATAGATGGACTAAGAATAAGTCCCACACACTGCTACAAGCCCAAAATTATTTTCCGAGCTATATGCTGATAATAATTATTTGTAATTTGCAAGCTGGAGGAGCTTAGTATAGATGGACTAAAAATAAGTCCCACACACTGCTACAAGCCCAAAATTATTTTACAAGCTAGATGCAGATAAAAATTATTTATAATTTGCAAGCTAGAGTAACTTAGTAAAGATGGACTAAGAATAATCCCACACACTGCTACAAGCCCAAAAGTATTTTCTGAGCTAGATTCAGATAAAAATTATTTGTAATTTGCAAGCTGGAGGAGCTTAGTATAGATGGTCTAAGAATAAGTCCCACACACTGCTACAAGCCCAAAATTATTTTCCGAGCTAGATTCAGATAAAAATTATTTGTAATTTGCAAGCTGGAGGAGCTTAGTATAGATGGACGAAGAATAAGTCCCACACACTGCTACAAGCCCAAAATTATTTTCCACGCTAGATGCAGAAAAAAAATATTTGTAATTTGCAAGCTGGAGGAGCTTAGTATAGATGGACTAAGAATAAGTCCCACACACTGCTACAAGCCTAAAATTATTTTACGAGCTAGATGCAGTTGATAATTATTTGTAATTTGCAAGCTGGAGGAGCATAGTATAGATGGACTAAGAATAAGTCCCACACACTGCTACAAGCCCAAAATTATTTTCCGAGCTAGATGCAGATAAAAATTATTTGTAATTTGCAAGCTGGAGGTGCTTAGTATAGATGGACTAAGAATAAGTCCCACACACTGCTACAAGCCCAAAATTATATTCCGAGCTAGATGCAGATAAAAATTATTTGTAATTTGCAAGCTGGAGGAGCTTAGTATAGGTGGACTAAGAATAAGTCCCACACACTGCTACAAGCCCAAAATTATTTTCCGAGCTGGATGCAGATAAAAATTATTTGTAATTTGCAAGCTGGAGGATCTTAGTTTAGATGGACTAAGAATAAGTCCCACACACTGCTACAAGCCCAAAATTATTTTCCGAGCTAGATGCAGATAAAAATTATTTGTAATTTGCAAGCTGGGGGAGCTTAGTATAGATGGACTAAGAATAAGTCCCACACACTGCTACAAGCCCAAAATTATTTTCCGCGCTAGATGCAGATAAAAAATACTTGTAATTTGCAAGCTGGAGGAACTTAGTATAGATGGACTAAGAATAAGTCCCACACACTGCTACAAGCCCAAAATTATTTTCCGAGCTAGATGCAGATAAAAATTATTTGTAATTTGCAAGCTGGAGGAGCTTAGTATAGATGGACTAAAAATAAGTCCCACACACTGCTACAAGCCCAAAATTATTTTACAAGCTAGATGCAGATAAAAATTATTTATAATTTGCAAGCTGGAGTAACTTAGTAAAGATGGACTAAGAATAATCCCACACACTGCTACAAGCCCAAACGTATTTTCTGAGCTAGATTCAGATAAAAATTATTTGTAATTTGCAAGCTGGAGGAGCTTAGTATAGATGGACTAAGAATAAGTCCCACACACTGCTACAAGCCCAAAATTATTTTCCGAGCTAGATTCAGATAAAAATTATTTGTAATTTGCAAGCTGGAGGAGCTTAGTATAGATGGACGAAGAATAAGTCCCACACACTGCTACAAGCCCAAAATTATTTTCCGAGCTAGATGCAGATAAAAATTATTTGTAATTTGCAAGCTGGAGGAGCTTAGTATAGATGAACTAAGAATAAGTCCCACACACTGCTACAAGCCCAAAATTATTTTCTGAGCTAGATTCAGATGAAAATTATTTGTAATTTGCAAGCTGGAGGAGCTTAGTATAGATGGACGAAGTATAAGTCCCACACACTGTTACAAGCCCAAAATTAATTTCCGCGCTAGATGCAGATAAAAAATATTTGTAATTTGCTAGCTTGAGGAGCTTAGTATAGATGGACTAAGAATAAGTCCCACACACTGCTACAAGCCCAAAATTATTTTCCGAGCTAGATGCAGATAAAAATTATTTGTAATTTGCAAGCTGGAGGTGCTTAGTATAGATGGACTAAGAATAAGTCCTACACACTGCTACAAGCCCAAAATTATATTCCGAGCTAGATGCAGATAAAAATTATTTGTAATTTGCAAGCTGGGGGAGCTTAGTATAGATGGACTAAGAATAAGTCCCACACACTGCTACAAGCCCAAAATTATTTTCCGAGCTAGATGCAGTTAAAAATTATTTCTAATTTGCAAGCTGGAGGAGCTTAGTATAGATGGACTAAGAATAAGTCCCACACACTGCTACAAGTCCAAAATTATTTTCCGAGCTAGATGCAGTTAAAAATTATTTGTAATTTGCAAGCTGGAGGAGCTTAGTATAGATGGACTAAGAATAAGTCCCACACACTGCTACAAGCCCAAAATTATTTTCCGAGCTAGATGCAGATAAAAAATATTTGTAATTTGCAAGCTGGTGGAGCTTAGTATAGATGGACTAAGAATATGTCCCACACACTGCTACAAGCCCAAAATTATTTTCCGAGCTGGATGCAGATAAAAATTATTTGTAATTTGCAAGCTGGAGGAGCTTAGTTTAGATGGACTAAGAATAAGTCCCACACACTTCTACAAGCCCAAAATTATTTTCCGAGCTAGATGCAGATAAAAATTATTTGTAATTTGCAACCTGGAGGAGCTTAGTATAGATGGACGAAGAATAAGTCCCACACACTGCTACAAGCCCAAAATTATTTTCCACGCTAGATGCAGAAAAAAAATATTTGTAATTTGCGAGCTGGAGGAGCTTAGTATGGATGGACTAAGAATAAGTCCCACACACTGCTACAAGCCTAAAATTATTTTACGAGCTAGATGCAGTTGATAATTATTTGTAATTTGCAAGCTGGAGGAGCATAGTATAGATGGACTAAGAATAAGTCCCACACACTGCTACAAGCCCAAAATTATTTTCCGAGCTAGATGCAGTTAAAAATTATTTGTAATTTGCAAGCTGGAGGAGCTTAGTATAGATGGACTAAGAATAAGTCCCACACACTGCTACAAGCCCAAAATTATTTTCCGAGCTAGATGCAGATAAAAATTATTTGTAATTTGCAAGCTGGAGGAGCTAAGTATAGATGGACTAAGAATAAGTCCCACACACTGCTACAAGCCCAAAATTATTTTCCGAGCTAGATGCAGAGAAAATTATTTGTAATTTGCAAGATGGAGGAGCTTAGTATAGATGGACTAAGAATAAGTCCCACACACTGCTACAAGCCCAAAATTATTTTCCGAGCTAGATGCAGATAAAAATTATTTGTAATTTGCAAGCTGGAGTAGCTTAGTAAAGATGGACTAAGAATAAGTCCCACACACTGCTGCAAGCCCAAAATTATTTTCCGAGCTAGATGCAGATAAAATTTATTTGCAATTTGCAAGCTGGAGGAGCTTAGTATAGATGGACTAAGAATAAGTCCCACACACTGCTACAAGCCCAAAATTATTTTCCGAGCTAGATGCAGTTAAAAAATATTTGTAATTTGCAAGCTGGAGGAGCTTAGTTTATATGGACTAAGAATGAGTTCCACACACTGCTACAAGCCCAAAAGTATTTTCAGAGCTAGATGCAGTTATTAATTATTTCTAATTTGCAAGCTGGAGGAGCTTAGCATAGATGGACTAAGAATAAGTCCCACACAGTCCTACAAGCCCAAAATTATTTTCCGAGCTAGATTCAGATAAAAATTATTTGCAATTTGCAAGCTGGAGGAGCTTTGTATAGATGGACTAAGAATAAGTCCCACACACTGCTACAAGCCCAAAATTATTTTCCGAGCTAGATGTAGTTAAAAATTATTTGTAATTTGCAAGCTGGAGGAGCTTAGTATAGATGGACTAAGAATAAGTTCCACACACTGCTACAAGCCCAAAATTATTTTCCGAGCTAAATGCAGATAAAAATTATTTGTAATTTCCAAGCTGGAGGAGCTTAGTATAGATGGACTAAGAATAAGTCCCACACACTGCTACAAGCCCAAAATTATTTTCCGCGCTAGATGCAGATAAAAAATATTTGTAATTTGCAAGCTGGAGGAGCTTAGTATAGATGGACTAAGAATAAGTCCCACACACTGCTACATGCCCAAAATTATTTTCCGAGCTAGATGCAGATAAAAAATATTTGTAATTTGCAAGCTGAAGGAGCTTAGTATAGATGGACTAAGAATAAGTCCCACACACTGCTAAAAGCCCAAAATTATTTTCCGAGCTAGATGCAGATAAAAATTATTTGTAATTTGCAAGATGGAGGAGCTTAGTATAGATGGACTAAAAATAAGTCCCACACACTGCTACAAGCCCAAAATTATTTTCTGAGCTAGATGCAGTTAAAAATTATTTGTAATTTGCAAGCTGGAGGAGCTTAGTATAGATGGACTAAGAATAAGTCCCACACACTGCTACAAGCTCAAAATTGTTTTCCGAGCTAGATGCAGTTAAAAATTATTTGTAATTTGCAAGCTGGAGGAGCTTAGCATAGATGGACTAAGAATAAGTCCCACACACTGCTACAAGCCCAAAATTATTTTCCGAGCTAGATGCAGATAAAAATTATTTGTAATTTGCAAGCTGGAGTAGCTTAGTAAAGATGGACTAAGAATAAGTCCCACACACTGCTACAAGCCCAAAATTATTTTCCGAGCTAGATGCAGATAAAAATTATTTGTAATTTGCAAGCTGGAGGAGCTTGGTATTGATGGACTAAGAATAAGTCCCACACACTGCTACAAGCCCAAAATTATTTTACGAGCTAGATGCAGTTAAAAATTATTTGTGATTTGCAAGCTGGAGGAGCTTAGTATAGATGGACTAAGAATAAGTCCCACACACTGCTACAAGCCCAAAACTATTTTCTGAGCTAGATGCAGTTAAAAATTATTTGTAATTTGCAAGCTGGAGGAGCTTAGTATAGATGGACTAAGAATAAGTCCCACACACTGCTACAAGCCCAAAATTATTTTCCAAGCTAGATGCAGATAAAAATTATTTGTAATTTGCAAGCTGGAGGAGCATAGTATAGATGGACTAAGAATAAGTCCGACACACTGCTACAAGCCCAAAATTATTTTCCGAGCTAGATGCAGATAAAAATTATTTGTAATTTGCAAGCTGGAGTAGCTTAGTAAAGATGGACTAAGAATAAGTCCCACACACTGCTGCAAGCCCAAAATTATTTTCCGAGCTAGATGCAGATAAAAATTATTTGCAATTTGCAAGCTGGAGGAGCTTAGTATAGATGGACTAAGAATAAGTCCCACACACTGCTACAAGCCCAAAATTATTTTCCGAGCTAGATTCAGATAAAATTTTTTTGTAATTTGCAAGCTGGAGGAGCTTAGTATAGATGGACGAAGAATAAGTCCCACACACTGCTACAAGCCCAAAATTATTTTCCGCGCTAGATGCAGTTAAAAAATATTTGTAATTTGCAAGCTGGAGGAGATTAGTATAGATGGACTAAGAATAAGTCCCACACACTGCTACAAGCCCAAAATTATTTTCCGAGCTAGATTCAGCTAAAAATTATTTGTAATTTGCAAGCTGGAGGAGCTTAGTATAGATGGACTAAGAATAAGTCCCACAAACTGCTACAAGCCCAAAATTGTTTTCCGAGCTAGATGCAGTTAAAAATTATTTGTAATTTGCAAGCTGAAGGAGCTTAGTATAGATGGACTAAGAATAAGTCCCACACACTGCTACAAGCCCAAAATTATTTAACGAGCTAGATGCAGATAAAAATTATTTGTAATTTGCAAGCTGGAGGAGCTTAGTATAGATGGACTAAGAATAAGTCCCACACACTGCTACAAGCCCAAAATTATTTTCCGAGCTAGATGCAGATAAAAATTATTTGTAATTTGCAAGCTGGAGGAGCTTGGTATTGATGGACTAAGAATAAGTCCCACACACTGCTACAAGCCCAAAATTATTTTACGAGCTAGATGCAGTTAAAAATTATTTGTGATTTGCAAGCTGGAGGAGCTTAGTATAGATGGACTAAGAATAAGTCCCACACACTGCTACAAGCCCAAAACTATTTTCTGAGCTAGATGCAGTTAAAAATTATTTGTAATTTGCAAGCTGGAGGAGCTTAGTATAGATGGACTAAGAATAAGTCCCACACACTGCTACAAGCCCAAAATTATTTTCCAAGCTAGATGCAGATAAAAATTATTTGTAATTTTCAAGCTGGAGGAGCATAGTATAGATGGACTAAGAATAAGTCCGACACACTGCTACAAGCCCAAAATTATTTTCCGAGCTAGATGCAGATAAAAATTATTTGTAATTTGCAAGCTGGAGTAACTTAGTAAAGATGGACTAAGAATAAGTCCCACACACTGCTGCAAGCCCAAAATTATTTTCCGAGCTAGATGCAGATAAAAATTATTTGCAATTTGCAAGCTGGAGGAGCTTAGTATAGATGGACTAAGAATAAGTCCCACACACTGCTACAAGCCCAAAATTATTTTCCGAGCTAGATTCAGATAAAAATTTTTTGTAATTTGCAAGCTGGAGGAGCTTAGTATAGATGGACGAAGAATAAGTCCCACACACTGCTACAAGCCCAAAATTATTTTCCGCGCTAGATGCAGTTAAAAAATATTTGTAATTTGCAAGCTGGAGGAGCTTAGTATAGATGGACTAAGAATAAGTCCCACACACTGCTACAAGCCTAAAATTATTTTACGAGCTAGATGCAGTTGATAATTATTTGTAATTTGCAAGCTGGAGGAGCATAGTATAGATGGACTAAGAATAAGTCCCACACACTGCTACAAGCCCAAAATTATTTTCCGAGCTAGATGCAGTTAAAAATTATTTGTAACTTGCAAGCTGGAGGAGCTTAGTATAGATGGACTAAGAATAAGTCCCACACACTGCTACAAGCCCAAAATTATTTTCCGAGCTAGATGCAGATAAAAATTATTTGTAATTTGCAAGCTGGAGGAGCTAAGTATAGATGGACTAAGAATAAGTCCCACACACTGCTACAAGCCCAAAATTATTTTCCGCGCTAGATGCAGATAAAAAATACTTGTAATTTGCAAGCTGGAGGAACTTAGTATAGATGGACTAAGAATAAGTCCCACACACTGCTACAAGCCCAAAATTATTTTCCGAGCTAGATGCAGATAAAAATTATTTGTAATTTGCAAGCTGGAGGAGCTTAGTATAGATGGACTAAGAATAAGTCCCACACACTGCTACAAGCCCAAAATTATTTTCCGAGCTATATACTGATAATAATTATTTGTAATTTGCAAGCTGGAGGAGCTTAGTATAGATGGACTAAAAATAAGTCCCACACACTGCTACAAGCCCAAAATTATTTTACAAGCTAGATGCAGATAAAAATTATTTATAATTTGCAAGCTAGAGTAACTTAGTAAAGATGGACTAAGAATAATCCCACACACTGCTACAAGCCCAAAAGTATTTTCTGAGCTAGATTCAGATAAAAATTATTTGTAATTTGCAAGCTGGAGGAGCTTAGTATAGATGGACTAAGAATAAGTCCCACACACTGCTACAAGCCCAAAATTATTTTCCGAGCTAGATTCAGATAAAAATTATTTGTAATTTGCAAGCTGGAGGAGCTTAGTATAGATGGACGAAGAATAAGTCCCACACACTGCTACAAGCCCAAAATTATTTTCCACGCTAGATGCAGAAAAAAAATATTTGTAATTTGCAAGCTGGAGGAGCTTAGTATAGATGGACTAAGAATAAGTCCCACACACTGCTACAAGCCTAAAATTATTTTACGAGCTAGATGCAGTTGATAATTATTTGTAATTTGCAAGCTGGAGGAGCATAGTATAGATGGACTAAGAATAAGTCGCACACACTGCTACAAGCCCAAAATTATTTTCCGAGCTAGATGCAGATAAAAATTATTTGTAATTTGCAAGCTGGAGGTGCTTAGTATAGATGGACTAAGAATAAGTCCCACACACTGCTACAAGCCCAAAATTATATTCCGAGCTAGATGCAGATAAAAATTATTTGTAATTTGCAAGCTGGAGGAGCTTAGTATAGGTGGACTAAGAATAAGTCCCACACACTGCTACAAGCCCAAAATTATTTTCCGAGCTGGATGCAGATAAAAATTATTTGTAATTTGCAAGCTGGAGGATCTTAGTTTAGATTGACTAAGAATAAGTCCCACACACTGCTACAAGCCCAAAATTATTTTCCGAGCTAGATGCAGATAAAAATTATTTGTAATTTGCAAGCTGGGGGAGCTTAGTATAGATGGACTAAGAATAAGTCCCACACACTGCTACAAGCCCAAAATTATTTTCCGCGCTAGATGCAGATAAAAAATACTTGTAATTTGCAAGCTGGAGGAACTTAGTATAGATGGACTAAGAATAAGTCCCACACACTGCTACAAGCCCAAAATTATTTTCCGAGCTAGATGCAGATAAAAATTATTTGTAATTTGCAAGCTGGAGGAGCTTAGTATAGATGGACTAAAAATAAGTCCCACACACTGCTACAAGCCCAAAATTATTTTACAAGCTAGATGCAGATAAAAATTATTTATAATTTGCAAGCTGGAGTAACTTAGTAAAGATGGACTAAGAATAATCCCACACACTGCTACAAGCCCAAACGTATTTTCTGAGCTAGATTCAGATAAAAATTATTTGTAATTTGCAAGCTGGAGGAGCTTAGTATAGATGGACTAAGAATAAGTCCCACACACTGCTACAAGCCCAAAATTATTTTCCGAGCTAGATTCAGATAAAAATTATTTGTAATTTGCAAGCTGGAGGAGCTTAGTATAGATGGACGAAGAATAAGTCCCACACACTGCTACAAGCCCAAAATTATTTTCCGAGCTAGATGCAGATAAAAATTATTTGTAATTTGCAAGCTGGAGGAGCTTAGTATAGATGAACTAAGAATAAGTCCCACACACTGCTACAAGCCCAAAATTATTTTCTGAGCTAGATTCAGATGAAAATTATTTGTAATTTGCAAGCTGGAGGAGCTTAGTATAGATGGACGAAGTATAAGTCCCACACACTGTTACAAGCCCAAAATTAATTTCCGCGCTAGATGCAGATAAAAAATATTTGTAATTTGCAAGCTTGAGGAGCTTACTATAGATGGACTAAGAATAAGTCCCACACACTGCTACAAGCCCAAAATTATTTTCCGAGCTAGATGCAGATAAAAATTATTTGTAATTTGCAAGCTGGAGGTGCTTAGTATAGATGGACTAAGAATAAGTCCTACACACTGCTACAAGCCCAAAATTATATTCCGAGCTAGATGCAGATAAAAATTATTTGTAATTTGCAAGCTGGGGGAGCTTAGTATAGATGGACTAAGAATAAGTCCCACACACTGCTACAAGCCCAAAATTATTTTCCGAGCTAGATGCAGTTAAAAATTATTTCTAATTTGCAAGCTGGAGGAGCTTAGTATAGATGGACTAAGAATAAGTCCCACACACTGCTACAAGTCCAAAATTATTTTCCGAGCTAGATGCAGTTAAAAATTATTTGTAATTTGCAAGCTGGAGGAGCTTAGTATAGATGGACTAAGAATAAGTCCCACACACTGCTACAAGCCCAAAATTATTTTCCGAGCTAGATGCAGATAAAAAATATTTGTAATTTGCAAGCTGGTGGAGCTTAGTATAGATGGACTAAGAATATGTCCCACACACTGCTACAAGCCCAAAATTATTTTCCGAGCTGGATGCAGATAAAAATTATTTGTAATTTGCAAGCTGGAGGAGCTTAGTTTAGATGGACTAAGAATAAGTCCCACACACTTCTACAAGCCCAAAATTATTTTCCGAGCTAGATGCAGATAAAAATTATTTGTAATTTGCAACCTGGAGGAGCTTAGTATAGATGGACGAAGAATAAGTCCCACACACTGCTACAAGCCCAAAATTATTTTCCACGCTAGATGCAGAAAAAAAATATTTGTAATTTGCGAGCTGGAGGAGCTTAGTATGGATGGACTAAGAATAAGTCCCACACACTGCTACAAGCCTAAAATTATTTTACGAGCTAGATGCAGTTGATAATTATTTGTAATTTGCAAGCTGGAGGAGCATAGTATAGATGGACTAAGAATAAGTCCCACACACTGCTACAAGCCCAAAATTATTTTCCGAGCTAGATGCAGTTAAAAATTATTTGTAATTTGCAAGCTGGAGGAGCTTAGTATAGATGGACTAAGAATAAGTCCCACACACTGCTACAAGCCCAAAATTATTTTCCGAGCTAGATGCAGATAAAAATTATTTGTAATTTGCAAGCTGGAGGAGCTAAGTATAGATGGACTAAGAATAAGTCCCACACACTGCTACAAGCCCAAAATTATTTTCCGAGCTAGATGCAGAGAAAATTATTTGTAATTTGCAAGATGGAGGAGCTTAGTATAGATGGACTAAGAATAAGTCCCACACACTGCTACAAGCCCAAAATTATTTTCCGAGCTAGATGCAGATAAAAATTATTTGTAATTTGCAAGCTGGAGTAGCTTAGTAAAGATGGACTAAGAATAAGTCCCACACACTGCTGCAAGCCCAAAATTATTTTCCGAGCTAGATGCAGATAAAATTTATTTGCAATTTGCAAGCTGGAGGAGCTTAGTATAGATGGACTAAGAATAAGTCCCACACACTGCTACAAGCCCAAAATTATTTTCCGAGCTAGATGCAGTTAAAAAATATTTGTAATTTGCAAGCTGGAGGAGCTTAGTTTATATGGACTAAGAATGAGTTCCACACACTGCTACAAGCCCAAAAGTATTTTCAGAGCTAGATGCAGTTATTAATTATTTCTAATTTGCAAGCTGGAGGAGCTTAGCATAGATGGACTAAGAATAAGTCCCACACAGTCCTACAAGCCCAAAATTATTTTCCGAGCTAGATTCAGATAAAAATTATTTGCAATTTGCAAGCTGGAGGAGCTTTGTATAGATGGACTAAGAATAAGTCCCACACACTGCTACAAGCCCAAAATTATTTTCCGAGCTAGATGTAGTTAAAAATTATTTGTAATTTGCAAGCTGGAGGAGCTTAGTATAGATGGACTAAGAATAAGTTCCACACACTGCTACAAGCCCAAAATTATTTTCCGAGCTAAATGCAGATAAAAATTATTTGTAATTTCCAAGCTGGAGGAGCTTAGTATAGATGGACTAAGAATAAGTCCCACACACTGCTACAAGCCCAAAATTATTTTCCGCGCTAGATGCAGATAAAAAATATTTGTAATTTGCAAGCTGGAGGAGCTTAGTATAGATGGACTAAGAATAAGTCCCACACACTGCTACATGCCCAAAATTATTTTCCGAGCTAGATGCAGATAAAAAATATTTGTAATTTGCAAGCTGAAGGAGCTTAGTATAGATGGACTAAGAATAAGTCCCACACACTGCTAAAAGCCCAAAATTATTTTCCGAGCTAGATGCAGATAAAAATTATTTGTAATTTGCAAGATGGAGGAGCTTAGTATAGATGGACTAAAAATAAGTCCCACACACTGCTACAAGCCCAAAATTATTTTCTGAGCTAGATGCAGTTAAAAATTATTTGTAATTTGCAAGCTGGAGGAGCTTAGTATAGATGGACTAAGAATAAGTCCCACACACTGCTACAAGCTCAAAATTGTTTTCCGAGCTAGATGCAGTTAAAAATTATTTGTAATTTGCAAGCTGGAGGAGCTTAGCATAGATGGACTAAGAATAAGTCCCACACACTGCTACAAGCCCAAAATTATTTTCCGAGCTAGATGCAGATAAAAATTATTTGTAATTTGCAAGCTGGAGTAGCTTAGTAAAGATGGACTAAGAATAAGTCCCACACACTGCTACAAGCCCAAAATTATTTTCCGAGCTAGATGCAGATAAAAATTATTTGTAATTTGCAAGCTGGAGGAGCTTGGTATTGATGGACTAAGAATAAGTCCCACACACTGCTACAAGCCCAAAATTATTTTACGAGCTAGATGCAGTTAAAAATTATTTGTGATTTGCAAGCTGGAGGAGCTTAGTATAGATGGACTAAGAATAAGTCCCACACACTGCTACAAGCCCAAAACTATTTTCTGAGCTAGATGCAGTTAAAAATTATTTGTAATTTGCAAGCTGGAGGAGCTTAGTATAGATGGACTAAGAATAAGTCCCACACACTGCTACAAGCCCAAAATTATTTTCCAAGCTAGATGCAGATAAAAATTATTTGTAATTTGCAAGCTGGAGGAGCATAGTATAGATGGACTAAGAATAAGTCCGACACACTGCTACAAGCCCAAAATTATTTTCCGAGCTAGATGCAGATAAAAATTATTTGTAATTTGCAAGCTGGAGTAGCTTAGTAAAGATGGACTAAGAATAAGTCCCACACACTGCTGCAAGCCCAAAATTATTTTCCGAGCTAGATGCAGATAAAAATTATTTGCAATTTGCAAGCTGGAGGAGCTTAGTATAGATGGACTAAGAATAAGTCCCACACACTGCTACAAGCCCAAAATTATTTTCCGAGCTAGATTCAGATAAAAATTTTTTGTAATTTGCAAGCTGGAGGAGCTTAGTATAGATGGACGAAGAATAAGTCCCACACACTGCTACAAGCCCAAAATTATTTTCCGCGCTAGATGCAGTTAAAAAATATTTGTAATTTGCAAGCTGGAGGAGATTAGTATAGATGGACTAAGAATAAGTCCCACACACTGCTACAAGCCCAAAATTATTTTCCGAGCTAGATTCAGCTAAAAATTATTTGTAATTTGCAAGCTGGAGGAGCTTAGTATAGATGGACTAAGAATAAGTCCCACAAACTGCTACAAGCCCAAAATTGTTTTCCGAGCTAGATGCAGTTAAAAATTATTTGTAATTTGCAAGCTGAAGGAGCTTAGTATAGATGGACTAAGAATAAGTCCCACACACTGCTACAAGCCCAAAATTATTTAACGAGCTAGATGCAGATAAAAATTATTTGTAATTTGCAAGCTGGAGGAGCTTAGTATAGATGGACTAAGAATAAGTCCCACACACTGCTACAAGCCCAAAATTATTTTCCGAGCTAGATGCAGATAAAAATTATTTGTAATTTGCAAGCTGGAGGAGCTTGGTATTGATGGACTAAGAATAAGTCCCACACACTGCTACAAGCCCAAAATTATTTTACGAGCTAGATGCAGTTAAAAATTATTTGTGATTTGCAAGCTGGAGGAGCTTAGTATAGATGGACTAAGAATAAGTCCCACACACTGCTACAAGCCCAAAACTATTTTCTGAGCTAGATGCAGTTAAAAATTATTTGTAATTTGCAAGCTGGAGGAGCTTAGTATAGATGGACTAAGAATAAGTCCCACACACTGCTACAAGCCCAAAATTATTTTCCAAGCTAGATGCAGATAAAAATTATTTGTAATTTGCAAGCTGGAGGAGCATAGTATAGATGGACTAAGAATAAGTCCGACACACTGCTACAAGCCCAAAATTATTTTCCGAGCTAGATGCAGATAAAAATTATTTGTAATTTGCAAGCTGGAGTAACTTAGTAAAGATGGACTAAGAATAAGTCCCACACACTGCTGCAAGCCCAAAATTATTTTCCGAGCTAGATGCAGATAAAAATTATTTGCAATTTGCAAGCTGGAGGAGCTTAGTATAGATGGACTAAGAATAAGTCCCACACACTGCTACAAGCCCAAAATTATTTTCCGAGCTAGATTCAGATAAAAATTTTTTGTAATTTGCAAGCTGGAGGAGCTTAGTATAGATGGACGAAGAATAAGTCCCACACACTGCTACAAGCCCAAAATTATTTTCCGCGCTAGATGCAGTTAAAAAATATTTGTAATTTGCAAGCTGGAGGAGATTAGTATAGATGGACTAAGAATAAGTCCCACACACTGCTACAAGACCAAAATTATTTTCCGAGCTAGATGCAGTTAAAAAATATTTGTAATTTGCAAGCTGGAGGAGCTTAGTTTATATGGACTAAGAATGAGTCCCACACACTGCTACAAGCCCAAAAGTATTTTCCGAGCTAGATGCAGTTATTAATTATTTCTAATTTGCAAGCTGGAGGAGCTTAGTATAGATGGACTAAGAATAAGTCCCACACAGTCCTACAAGCCCAAAATTATTTTCCGAGCTAGATTCAGATAAAAATTATTTGTAATTTGCAAGCTGGAGGAGCTTAGTATAGATGGACTAAGAATAAGTCCCACACACTGCTACAAGCCCAAAATTATTTTCCGAGCTAGATGTAGTTAAAAATTATTTGTAATTTGCAAGCTGGAGGAGCTTAGTATAGATGGACTAAGAATAAGTTCCACACACTGCTACAAGCCCAAAATTATTTTCCGAGCTAAATGCAGATAAAAATTATTTGTAATTTCCAAGCTGGAGGAGCTTAGTATAGATGGACTAAGAATAAGTCCGACACAGTGCTACATGCCCAAAATTATTTTCCGAGCTAAATGCAGATAAAAATTATTTGTAATTTGCAAGCTGGAGGAGCTTAGTATAGATGGACTAAAAATAAGTCCCACACACTGCTACAAGCCCAAAATTATTTTCCGAGCTAGATGCAGTTAAAAATTATTTGTAATTTGCAAGCTGGAGGAGCTTAGTATAGATGGACTAAGAATAAGTCCCACACACTGCTACAAGCTCAAAATTGTTTTCCGAGCTAGATGCAGTTAAAAATTATTTGTAATTTGCAAGCTGGAGGAGCTTAGCATAGATGGACTAAGAATAAGTCCCACACACTGCTACAAGCCCAAAATTATTTTCCGAGCTAGATGCAGATAAAAATTATTTGTAGTTTGCAAGCTGGAGTAGCTTAGTAAAGATGGACTAAGAATAAGTCCCACACACTGCTACAAGCCCAAAATTATTTTCCGAGCTAGATGCAGATAAAAATTATTTGTAATTTGCAAGCTGGAGGAGCTTAGTATAGATGGACTAAGAATAAGTCCCACACACTGCTACAAGCCCAAAATTATTTTCCAAGCTAGATTCAGCTAAAAATTATTTGTAATTTGCAAGCTGGAGGAGCTTAGTATAGATGGACTAAGAATAAGTCCCACACACTGCTACAAGCCCAAAATTGTTTTCCGAGCTAGATGCAGTTAAAAATTATTTGTAATTTGCAAGCTGAAGGAGCTTAGTATAGATGTACTAAGAATAAGTCCCACACACTGCTACAAGCCCAAAATTATTTAACGAGCTAGATGCAGATAAAAATTATTTGTAATTTGCAAGCTGTAGGAGCTTAGTATAGATGGACTAAGAATAAGTCCCACACACTGCTACAAGCCCAAAATTATTTTCCGAGCTAGATGCAGATAAAAATTATTTGTAATTTGCAAGCTGGAGGAGCTTGGTATAGATGGACTAAGAATAAGTCCCACACACTGCTACAAGCCCAAAATTATTTTACGAGCTAGATGCAGTTAAAAATTATTTGTAATTTGCAAGCTGGAGGAGCTTAGTATAGATGGACTAAGAATAAGTCCCACACACTGCTACAAGCCCAAAACAATTTTCTGAGCTAGATGCAGTTAAAAATTATTTGTAATTTGCAAGCTGGAGGAGCTTAGTATAGATGGACTAAGAATAAGTCCCACACACTGCTACAAGCCCAAAATTATTTTCCAAGCTAGATGCAGATAAAAATTATTTGTAATTTGCAAGCTGGAGGAGCATAGTATAGGTGGACTAAGAATAAGTCCCACACACTGCTACAAGCCCAAAATTATTTTCCGAGCTAGATGCAGATAAAAATTATTTGTAATTTGCAAGATGGAGGAGCTTAGTATAGATGGACTAAGAATAAGTCCTACACACTGCTACAAGCCCAAAATTATTTTCCGAGCTAGATGCAGATAAAAATTATTTCTAATTTGCAAGCTCGAGGAGCTTAGTATAGATGGACTAAGAATAAGTCCCACACACTGCTACAAGCCCAAAATTATTTTCCGAGCTAGATGCAGATAAAAATTATTTGTAATTTGCAAGCTGGAGGAGCTTAGTATAGATGGACTAAGAATAAGTCCCACACACCGCTACAAGCCCAAAATTATTTTCTGAGCTAGATTCAGATAAAAATTATTTGTAATTTGCAAGCTGGAGGAGCTTAGTATAGATGGACTAAGAATAAGTCCCACACACTGCTACAAGCCCAAAATTGTTTTCCGAGCTAGATGCAGTTAAAAATTATTTGTAATTTGCAAGCTGAAGGAGCTTAGTATAGATGTACTAAGAATAAGTCCCACACACTGCTACAAGCCCAAAATAATTTAACGAGCTAGATGCAGATAAAAATTATTTGTAATTTGCAAGCTGTAGGAGCTTAGTAAAGATGGACTAAGAATAAGTCCCACACACTGCTACAAGCCCAAAATTATTTTCTGAGCTAGATGCAGATAAAAATTATTTGTAATTTGCAAGCTGGAGGAGCTTGGTATAGATGGACTAAGAATAAGTCCCACACACTGCTACAAGCCCAAAATTATTTTACGAGCTAGATGCAGTTAAAAATTATTTGTAATTTGCAAGCTGGAGGAGCTTAGTATAGATGGACTAAGAATAAGTCCCACACACTGCTACAAGCCCAAAACAATTTTCTGAGCTAGATGCAGTTAAAAATTATTTGTAATTTGCAAGCTGGAGGAGCTTAGTATAGATGGACTAAGAATAAGTCCCACACACTGCTACAAGCCCAAAATTATTTTCCAAGCTAGATGCAGATAAAAATTATTTGTAATTTGCAAGCTGGAGGAGCATAGTATAGATGGACTAAGAATAAGTCCGACACACTGCTACAAGCCCAAAATTATTTTCCGAGCTAGATGCAGATAAAAATTATTTGTAATTTGCAAGATGGAGGAGCTTAGTATAGATGGACTAAGAATAAGTCCTACACACTGCTACAAGCCCAAAATTATTTTCCGAGCTAGATGCAGATAAAAATTATTTCTAATTTGCAAGCTCGAGGAGCTTAGTATAGATGGACTAAGAATAAGTCCCACACACTGCTACAAGCCCAAAATTATTTTCTGAGCTAGATTCAGATAAAAATTATTTGTAATTTGCAAGCTGGAAGAGCTTAGTATAGATGGACTAAGAATAAGTCCCACACACTGCTACAAGCCCAAAATTATTTTCCGAGCTAGATGCAGATAAAAAATAGTTGTAATTTGCAAGCTGGAGGAGCTTAGTATAGATGGACTAAGAATAAGTCCCACACACTGCTACAAGCCCAAAATTATTTTCCGAGCTAGAAGCAGTTAAAAATTATTTGTAATTTGCAAGCTGGAGGAGCTTAGTATAGATGGACTAAGAATAAGTCCCATACACTGCTACAAGCCCAAAGTTATTTTCCGAGCTAGATGCAGATAAAAATTATTTGTAATTTGCAAGCTGGTGGAGCTTAGTATAGATGGACTAAGAATAAGTCCCACACACTGCTGCAAGCCCAAAATTATTTTCCAAGCTAGATGCAGATAAAAGTTATTTGCAATTTGCAAGCTCGAGGAGCTTAGTATAGATGGACTAAGAATAAGTCCCACACACTGCTACAAGCCCAAAAAATTTTTCTGAGCTAGATGCTGATAAAAATTATTTGTAATTTGCAAGCCGGAGGAGCTTAGTATAGATGGACTAAGAATAAGTCCCACACACTGCTACAAGCCCAAAATTATTTTCCGAGCTAGATGCAGTTAAAAATTATTTCTAATTTGCAAGCTGGAGGAGATTAGTATAGATGAACTAAGAATAAGTCCCACACACTGCTACAAGCCCAAAATTATTTTCCGAGCTAGATGCAGATAAAAATTATTTGTAATTTGCAAGCTGGTGGAGCTTAGTATAGATGGACTAAGAATATGTCGCACACACTGCTACAAGCCCAAAATTATTTTCCGAGCTGGATGCAGATAAAAATTATTTGTAATTTGCAAGCTGAAGGAGCTTAGTATAGATGGACTAAGAATAAGCCCCACACACTGCTACAAGCCAAAAATTATTTTCCGAGCTAGATGCAGTTAAAAATTATTTCTAATTTGCAAGCTGGAGGAGCTTAGTATAGATGGACTAAGAATAAGTCCCACACACTGCTACAAGCCCAAAATTATTTTCCGAGCTAGATGCAGATAAAAATTATTTGTAATTTGCAAGCTGGTGGAGCTTAGTATAGATGGACTAAGAATATGTCCCACACACTGCTACAAGCCCCAAATTATTTTCCGAGCTGGATGCAGATAAAAATTATTTGTAATTTGCAAGCTGGAGGAGCTTAGTATAGATGGACTAAGAATAAGTCCCACACACTGCTACAAGCCCAAAATTATTTTCCGAGCTAGATGCAGATAAAAATTATTTGTAATTTGCAAGCTGTAGGAGCTTAGTATAGATGGACTAAGAATAAGTCCCACACACTGCTACAAGCCCAAAATTATTTTCCGAGCTAGATGCAGATAAAAATTATTTGTAATTTGCAAGCTGGAGGAGCTTAGTATAGATGGACTAAGAATAAGTCCCACACACTGCTACAAGCCCAAAATTATTTTCCGAGCTAGATGCAGATAAAAATTATTTGTAATTTGCAAGCTGGAGGAGCTTAGTATAGATGGACTAACAATAAGTCCCACACACTGCTACAAGCCCAAAATTATTTTCTGAGCTAGATGCAGTTAAAAATTATTTGTAATTTGCAAGCTGGAGGAGCTTAGTATAGATGGACTAAGAATAAGTCCCACACACTGCTACAAGCCCAAAATTGTTTTCCGAGCTAGATGCAGTTAAAAATTATTTGTAATTTGCAAGCTGGAGGAGCTTAGTATAGATGGACTAAGAATAAGTCCCACACACTGCTACAAGCCCAAAATAGTTTTCCGAGCTAGATGCAGTTAAAAATTATTTGTAATTTGCAAGCTGGAGGAGCTTAGTATAGATGGACTAAGAATAAGTCCCACACACTGCTACAAGCCCAAAATTATTTTCCTGAGCTAGATGGAGATAAAAATTATTTGTAATTTGCAAGCTGGAGGAGCTTAGTATAGATGGACTAAGAATAAGTCCCACACACTGCTACAAGCCCAAAAGTATTTTCCAAGCTGGATTCAGATAAAAATTATTTGTAATTTGCAAGCTGGAGGAGTTTAGTATAGATGGACGAAGAATAAGTCCCACACACTGCTACAAGCCCAAAATTATTTTCCACGCTACATGCAGAAATTTTTTTTTTGTAATTTGCAAGCTGGAGGAGATTAGTATAGATGGACTAAGAATAAGTCCCACACACTGCTACAATCCCAAAATTATTTTCCAAGCTAGATGCAGATAAAAATTATTTGTAATTTGCAAGCTGGAGGAGGTTGGTATAGATGGACTAAGAATAAGTCCCACACACTGCTACAAGCCCAAAATTATTTTCCGAGCTAGATGCAGATAAAAATTATTTGTAATTTGCAAGCTGGAGGAGCTTAGTATAGATGGACTAAGAATAAGTCCCACACACTGCTACAAGCCCAAAATTATTTTCCGAGCTATATTCAGATAAAAATTATTTGTAATTTGCAAGCTGGAGGAGCTTAGTATAGATGGACGAAGAATAAGTCCCACACACTGCTACAAACCCAAAATTATTTTCCACGCTAGATGCAGAAAAAAAATATTTGTAATTTGCAAGCTGGAGGAGCTTAGTATAGATGGACTAAGAATAAGTCCCACACACTGCTCCAAGCCCAAAATTATTTTCCGAGCTAGATGCAGATAAAAAATATTTGTAATTTGCAAGCTGGAGGAGCTTAGTATAGATGGAATAAGAATAAGTGCCACACACTGCTACAAGCCCAAAATTATTTTCCGAGCTAGATGCAGTTAAAAATTATTTGTAATTTGCAAGCTGGAGGAGCTTAGCATAGATGGACTAAGAATAAGTCCCACACACTGCTACAAGCCCAAAATTGTTTTCCGAGCTAGATGCAGTTAAAAATTATTTGTAATTTGCAAGCTGAAGGAGCTTAGTATAGATGGACTAAGAATAAGTCCCACACACTGCTACAAGCTCAAAATTATTTACCGAGCTAGATGCAGATAAAAATTATTTGTAATTTGCAAGCTGGAGGAGCTTAGTATAGATGGACTAAAAATAAGTCCCACACACTGCTACAAGCCCAAAATTATTTTCCGAGCTAGATGCAGATAAAAATTATTTGTAATTTGCAATCTGGAGTAACTTAGTAAAGATAGACTAAGAATAAGTCCCACACACTGCTACAAGCCCAAAATTATTTACTGAGCTGGATGCAGATAAAAATTATTTGTAATTTGCAAGCTGGAGGAGCTTAGTATAGATGGACTAAGAATAAGTCCCACACACTGCTACAAGCCAAAAATTATTTTCCGAGCTAGATTCAGATAAAAATTATTTGTAATTTGCACGCTGGAGGAGCTTAGTATAGATGGATGAAGAATAAGTCCCACACACTGCTACAAGCCCAAAATTATTTTCCACGCTAGATGCAGAAAAAAAATATTTGTAATTTGCAAGCTGGAGGAGATTAGTATAGATGGACTAAGAATAAGTCCCACACACTGCTACAAGCCCAAAATTATTTTCCGAGCTAGATGCAGATAAAAATTATTTGTAATTTGCAAGCTGCAGGAGTTTAGTATAGATGGACTAAGAACAAGTCCCACACACTGCTACAAGCCCAAAATTATTTTACGAGCTAGATGCAGATAAAAATTATTTGTAATTTGCAAGCTGGAGGAGCTTAGTATAGATGGACTAAGAATAAGTCCCACACACTGCTACAAGTCCAAAATTATTTTCCGAGCTAGATGCAGATAAAAATTATTTGTAATTTGCAAGCTGGAGTAGCTTAGTAAAGATGGACTAAGAATAAGTCCCACACACTGCTACAAGCCCAAAATTATTTTCCGAGCTAGATGCAGATAAAAATTATTTGTAATTTGCAAGCTGGAGGAGCTTAGTATAGATGGACTAAGAATAAGTCCCACACACTGCTACAAGCCCAAAATTATTTTCCGAGCTATATTCAGATAAAAATTATTTGTAATTTGCAAGCTGGAGGAGCTTAGTATAGATGGACTAAGAATAAGTCCCACACACTGCTACAAGCCCAAAATTATTTTCCGAGCTAGATTCAGATAAAAATTATTTGTAATTTGCACGCTGGAGGAGCTTAGTATAGATGGATGAAGAATAAGTCCCACACACTGCTACAAGCCCAAAATTATTTTAAACGCTAGATGCAGAAAAAAAATATTTGTAATTTGCAAGCTGGAGGAGATTAGTATAGATGGACTAAGAATAAGTCCCACACACTGCTACAAGCCCAAAATTATTTTCCGAGCTAGATGCAGATAAAAATTATTTGTAATTTGCAAGCTGCAGGAGTTTAGTATAGATGGACTAAGAACAAGTCCCACACACTGCTACAAGCCCAAAATTATTTTACGAGCTAGATGCAGTTAAAAATTATTTGTAATTTGCAAGCTGGAGGAGCTTAGTATAGATGGACTAAGAATAAGTCCCACACACTGCTACAAGCCCAAAACTATTTTCTGAGCTAGATGCAGTTAAAAATTATTTGTAATTTGCAAGCTGGAGGAGCATAGTATAGATGGACTAAGAATAAGTCCGACACACTGCTACAAGCCCAAAATTATTTTCCGAGCTAGATGCAGATAAAAATTATTTGTAATTTGCAAGATGGAGGAGCTTAGTATAGATGGACTAAGAATAAGTCCTACACACTGCTACAAGCCCAAAATTATTTTCCGAGCTAGATGCAGATAAAAATTATTTGTAATTTGCAAGCTTGAGGAGCTTAGTATAGATGGACTAAGAATAAGTCCCACACACTGCTACAAGCCCAAAATTATTTTCTGAGCTAGATTCAGATAAAAATTATTTGTAATTTGCAAGCTGGAAGAGCTTAGTATAGATGGACTAAGAATAAGTCCCACACACTGCTACAAGCCCAAAATTATTTTCCGAGCTAGATGCAGATAAAAAATAGTTGTAATTTGCAAGCTGGAGGAGCTTAGTATAGATGGACTAAGAATAAGTCCCACACACTGCTACAAGCCCAAAATTATTTTCCGAGCTAGAAGCAGTTAAAAATTATTTGTAATTTGCAAGCTGGAGGAGCTTAGTATAGATGGACTAAGAATAAGTCCCATACACTGCTAAAAGCCCAAAGTTATTTTCCGAGCTAGATGCAGATAAAAATTATTTGTAATTTGCAAGCTGGTGGAGCTTAGTATAGATGGACTAAGAATAAGTCCCACACACTGCTGCAAGCCCAAAATTATTTTCCAAGCTAGATGCAGATAAAAGTTATTTGCAATTTGCAAGCTCGAGGAGCTTAGTATAGATGGACTAAGAATAAGTCCCACACACTGCTACAAGCCCAAAAATTTTTTCTGAGCTAGATTCAGATAAAAATTATTTGTAGTTTGCAAGCTGGAGGAGCTTAGTATAGATGGACTAAGAATAAGTCCCACACACTGCTACAAGCCCAAAATTATTTTCCGAGATAGATGCAGATAAAAATTATTTGTAATTTGCAAGCTGGAGGAGCTTAGTATAGATGGACTAAGAATAAGTCCCACACACTGCTACAAGCCCAAAATTGTTTTCCGAGCTAGATGCAGTTAAAAATTAATAGTAATTTGCAAGCTGGAGGAGCTTAGTATAGATGGACTAAGAATAAGTCCCACACACTGCTACAAGCCCAAAATTATTTACCGAGCTAGATGCAGATAAAAATTATTTGTAATTTGCAAGCTGGAGTAACTTAGTAAAGATGGACTAAGAATAAGTCCCACACACTGCTACAAGCCCAAAATTATTTTCTGAGCTAGATGCAGATAAAAATTATTTGTAATTTGCAAGCTGGAGGAGCTTAGTATAGATGGACTAAGAATAAGTCCCACACACTGCTACAAGCCCAAAATTATTTTCCAAGCTGGATTCAGATAAAAATTATTTGTAATTTGCAAGCTGGAGGAGCTTAGTATAGATGGACGAACAATAAGTCCCACACACTGCTACAAGCCCAAAATTATTTTCCACGCTACATGCAGAAAAAAAATATTTGTAATTTGCAAGCTGGAGGAGATTAGTATAGATGGACTAAGAATAAGTCCCACACACTGCTACAAGCCCAAAATTATTTTCCAAGCTAGATGCAGGTAAAAATTATTTGTAATTTGCAAGCTGGAGGTGCTTAGTATAGATGGACTAAGAACAAGTCCCACAAACTGCTACAAGCCCAAAATTATTTTACGAGCTAGATGCAGTTGAAAATTATTTGTAATTTGCAAGCTGGAGGAGCTTAGTATAGATGGACTAAGAATAAGTCCCACACACTGCTACAAGCCCAAAATTATTTTCCGAGCTAGATGCAGTTAAAAATTATTTCTAATTTGCAAGCTGGAGGAGCTTAGTATAGATGGACTAAGAATAAGTCCCACACACTGCTACAAGCCCAAAATTATTTTCCGAGCTAGATGCAGTTAAAAATTATTTGTAATTTGCAAGCTGGAGGAGCTTAGTATAGATGGACTAAGAATAAGTCCCACACACTGCTACAAGCCCAAAATTATTTTCCGAGCTAGATGCAGATAAAAATTATTTGTAATTTGCAAGCTGGTGGAGCTTAGTATAGATGGACTAAGAATATGTCCCACACACTGCTACAAGCCCCAAATTATTTTCCGAGCTGGATGCAGACAAAAATTATTTGTAATTTGCAAGCTGGAGGAGCTTAGTATAGATGGACTAAGAATAAGTCCCACACACTGCTACAAGCCCAAAATTATTTTCCGAGCTAGATGCAGATAAAAATTATTTGTAATTTGCAAGCTGGTGGAGCTTAGTATAGATGGACTAATAATATGTCCCACACACTGCTACAAGCCCCAAATTATTTTCCGAGCTGGATGCAGACAAAAATTATTTGTAATTTGCAAGCTGGAGGAGCTTAGTATAGATGGACTAAGAATAAGTCCCACACACTGCTACAAGCCCAAAATTATTTTCCGAGCTAGATGCAGATTAAAATTATTTGTAATTTGCAAGCTGGAGGAGCTTAGTATAGATGGACTAAGAATAAGTCCCACACACTGCTACAAGCCCAAAATTATTTTTCGAGATAGATGCAGATAAAAATTATTTGTAATTTGCAAGCTGGAGGAGCTTAGTATAGATGGACTAAGAATAAGTCCCACACACTGCTACAAGCCCAAAATTATTTTCCAAGCTGGATTCAGATAAAAATTATTTGTAATTTGCAAGCTGGAGGAGCTTAGTATAGATGGACGAACAATAAGTCCCACACACTGCTACAAGCCCAAAATTATTTTCCACGCTACATGCAGAAAAAAAATATTTGTAATTTGCAAGCTGGAGGAGATTAGTATAGATGGACTAAGAATAAGTCCCACACACTGCTACAAGCCCAAAATTATTTTCCAAGCTAGATGCAGGTAAAAATTATTTGTAATTTGCAAGCTGGAGGTGCTTAGTATAGATGGACTAAGAACAAGTCCCACAAACTGCTACAAGCCCAAAATTATTTTACGAGCTAGATGCAGTTGAAAATTATTTGTAATTTGCAAGCTGGAGGAGCTTAGTATAGATGGACTAAGAATAAGTCCCACACACTGCTACAAGCCCAAAATTATTTTCCGAGCTAGATGCAGTTAAAAATTATTTCTAATTTGCAAGCTGGAGGAGCTTAGTATAGATGGACTAAGAATAAGTCCCACACACTGCTACAAGCCCAAAATTATTTTCCGAGCTAGATGCAGTTAAAAATTATTTGTAATTTGCAAGCTGGAGGAGCTTAGTATAGATGGACTAAGAATAAGTCCCACACACTGCTACAAGCCCAAAATTATTTTCCGAGCTAGATGCAGATAAAAATTATTTGTAATTTGCAAGCTGGTGGAGCTTAGTATAGATGGACTAAGAATATGTCCCACACACTGCTACAAGCCCCAAATTATTTTCCGAGCTGGATGCAGACAAAAATTATTTGTAATTTGCAAGCTGGAGGAGCTTAGTATAGATGGACTAAGAATAAGTCCCACACACTGCTACAAGCCCAAAATTATTTTCCGAGCTAGATGCAGATAAAAATTATTTGTAATTTGCAAGCTGGTGGAGCTTAGTATAGATGGACTAATAATATGTCCCACACACTGCTACAAGCCCCAAATTATTTTCCGAGCTGGATGCAGACAAAAATTATTTGTAATTTGCAAGCTGGAGGAGCTTAGTATAGATGGACTAAGAATAAGTCCCACACACTGCTACAAGCCCAAAATTATTTTCCGAGCTAGATGCAGATTAAAATTATTTGTAATTTGCAAGCTGGAGGAGCTTAGTATAGATGGACTAAGAATAAGTCCCACACACTGCTACAAGCCCAAAATTATTTTTCGAGATAGATGCAGATAAAAATTATTTGTAATTTGCAAGCTGGAGGAGCTTAGTATAGATGGACTAAGAATAAGTCCCACACACTGCTACAAGCCCAAAATTATTTTCCGAGCTAGATGCAGATAAAAATTTTTTGTAATTTGCAAGCTGGAGGAGCTTAGTATAGATGGACTAAAAATAAGTCCCACACACTGCTACAAGCCCAAAATTATTTTCTGAGCTAGATGCAGTTAAAAATTATTTGTAATTTGCAAGCTGGAGGAGCTTAGTATAGATGGCCTAAGAATAAGTCCCACACACTGCTACAAGCCCAAAATTGTTTTCCGAGCTAGATGCAGTTAAAAATTATTTGTAATTTGCAAGCTGGAGTAACTTAGTAAAGATGGACTAAGAATAAGTCCCACACACTGCTACAAGCCCAAAATTATTTTCTGAGCTAGATGCAGATAAAAATTATTTGTAATTTACAAGCTGGAGGAGCTTAGTATAGATGGACTAACAATAAGTCCCACACACTGCTACAAGCCCAAAATTATTTTCCAAGCTGGATTCAGATAAAAATTATTTGTAATTTGCAAGCTGGAGGAGCTTAGTATAGATGGACGAACAATAAGTCCCACACACTGCTACAAGCCCAAAATTATTTTCCACGCTACATGCAGAAAAAAAATATTTGTAATTTGCAAGCTGGAGGAGATTAGTATAGATGGACTAAGAATAAGTCCCACACACTGCTACAAGCCCAAAATTATTTTCCAAGCTAGATGCAGATAAAAATTATTTGTAATTTGCAAGCTGGAGGTGCTTAGTATAGATGGACTAAGAATAAGTCCCACACACTGCTACAAGCCCAAAATTATTTTACGAGCTAGATGCAGTTGAAATTTATTTGTAATTTGCAAGCTGGAGGAGCTTAGTATAGATGGACTAAGAATAAGTCCCAAACACTGCTACAAGCCCAAAATTATTTTCCGAGCTAGATGCAGTTAAAAATTATTTGTAATTTGCAAGCTGGAGGAGCTTAGTAGAGATGGACGAAGAATAAGTCCCACACACTGCTACAAGCCTAAAATTATTTTCCGCACTAGAAGCAGATAAAAAATATTTGTAATTTGCAGGCTGGAGGAGCTTAGTATAGATGGACTAAGAATAAGTCCCACACACTGCTACAAGCCCAAAATTATTTTCCGAGCTAGATGCAGTTAAAAAATATTTGTAATTTGCAAGCTGGAGGAGCTTAGTATAGATGGACTAAGAATAAGTCCCACACACTGCTACAAGCCCAAAACTATTTTCTGAGCTAGATGCAGTTAAAAATTATTTGTAATTTGCAAGCTGGAGGAGCTTAGTATAGATGGACTAAGAATAAGTCCCACACACTGCTACAAGCCCAAAATTATTTTCCGAGCTAGATGCAGATAAAAATTATTTGTAATTTGCAAGCTGGAGGAGCATAGTATAGATGGACTAAGAATAAGTCCGACACACTGCTACAAGCCCAAAATTATTTTCCGAGCTAGATGCAGATAAAAAATAATTGTAATTTGCAAGCTGGAGGAGCTTAGTATAGATGGACTAAGAATAAGTCCCACACACTGCTACAAGCCCAAAATTATTTTCCGAGCTAGATGCAGATAAAAAATAATTGTAATTTGCAAGCTGGAGGAGCTTAGTATAGATGGACTAAGAATAAGTCCCACACACTGCTACAAGCCCAAAATTATTTTCCGAGCTAGAAGCAGTTAAAAATTATTTGTAATTTGCAAGCAGGAGGAGCTTAGTATAGATGGACTAAGAATAAGTCCCATACACTGCTACAAGCCCAAAGTTATTTTCCGAGCTAGATGCAGATAAAAATTATTTGTAATTTGCAAGCTGGTGGAGCTTAGTATAGATGGACTAAGAATAAGTCCCACACACTGCTGCAAGCCCAAAATTATTTTCCAAGCTAGATGCAGATAAAAGTTATTTGCAATTTGCAAGCTCGAGGAGCTTAGTATAGATGGACTAAGAATAAGTCCCACACACTGCTACAAGCCCAAAATTATTTTCTGAGCTAGATGCAGATAAAAATTATTTGTAATTTACAAGCTGGAGGAGCTTAGTATAGATGGACTAAGAATAAGTCCCACACACTGCTACAAGCCCAAAATTATTTTCCAAGCTGGATTCAGATAAAAATTATTTGTAATTTGCAAGCTGGAGGAGCTTAGTATAGATGGACGAACAATAAGTCCCACACACTGCTACAAGCCCAAAATTATTTTCCACGCTACATGCAGAAAAAAAATATTTGTAATTTGCAAGCTGGAGGAGATTAGTATAGATGGACTAAGAATAAGTCCCACACACTGCTACAAGCCCAAAATTATTTTCCAAGCTAGATGCAGATAAAAATTATTTGTAATTTGCAAGCTGGAGGTGCTTAGTATAGATGGACTAAGAATAAGTCCCACACACTGCTACAAGCCCAAAATTATTTTACGAGCTAGATGCAGTTGAAATTTATTTGTAATTTGCAAGCTGGAGGAGCTTAGTATAGATGGACTAAGAATAAGTCCCACACACTGCTACAAGCCCAAAATTATTTTCCGAGCTAGATGCAGTTAAAAATTATTTGTAATTTGCAAGCTGGAGGAGCTTAGTAGAGATGGACGAAGAATAAGTCCCACACACTGCTACAAGCCTAAAATTATTTTCCGCACTAGAAGCAGATAAAAAATATTTGTAATTTGCAGGCTGGAGGAGCTTAGTATAGATGTACTAAGAATAAGTCCCACACACTGCTACAAGCCCAAAATTATTTTCCGAGCTAGATGCAGTTAAAATATATTTGTAATTTGCAAGCTGGAGGAGCTTAGTATAGATGGACTAAGAATAAGTCCCACACACTGCTACAAGCCCAAAACTATTTTCTGAGCTAGATGCAGTTAAAAATTATTTGTAATTTGCAAGCTGGAGGAGCTTAGTATAGATGGACTAAGAATAAGTCCCACACACTGCTACAAGCCCAAAATTATTTTCCGAGCTAGATGCAGATAAAAATTATTTGTAATTTGCAAGCTGAAGGAGCATAGTATAGATGGACTAAGAATAAGTCCGACACACTGCTACAAGCCCAAAATTATTTTCCGAGCTAGATGCAGATAAAAATTATTTGTAATTTGCAAGATGGAGGAGCTTAGTATAGATGGACTAAGAATAAGTCCTACACACTGCTACAAGCCCAAAATTATTTTCCGAGCTAGATGCAGATAAAAATTATTTGTAATTTGCAAGCTCGAGGAGCTTAGTATAGATGGACTAAGAATAAGTCCCACACACTGCTACAAGCCCAAAATTATTTTCTGAGCTAGATTCAGATAAAAATTATTTGTAATTTGCAAGCTGGAAGAGCTTAGTATAGATGGACTAAGAATAAGTCCCACACACTGCTACAAGCCCAAAATTATTTTCCGAGCTAGAAGCAGTTAAAAATTATTTGTAATTTGCAAGCAGGAGGAGCTTAGTATAGATGGACTAAGAATAAGTCCCATACACTGCTACAAGCCCAAAGTTATTTTCCGAGCTAGATGCAGATAAAAATTATTTGTAATTTGCAAGCTGGTGGAGCTTAGTATAGATGGACTAAGAATAAGTCCCACACACTGCTGCAAGCCCAAAATTATTTTCCAAGCTAGATGCAGATAAAAGTTATTTGCAATTTGCAAGCTCGAGGAGCTTAGTATAGATGGACTAAGAATAAGTCCCACACACTGCTACAAGCCCAAAATTTTTTTCTGAGCTAGATTCAGATAAAAATTATTTGCAGTTTGCAAGCTGGAGGAGCTTAGTATAGATGGACTAAGAATAAGTCCCACACACTGCTACAAGCCCAAAATTATTTTCCGAGCTAGATGCAGTTAAAAATTATTTCTAATTTGCAAGCTGGAGGAGATTAGTATAGATGGACTAAGAATAAGTCCCACACACTGCTACAAGCCCAAAATTATTTTCTGAGCTTGATGCAGATAAAAATTATTTGTAATTTGCAAGCTGGTGGAGCTTAGTATAGATGGACTAAGAATATGTCCCACACAATGCTACAAGCCCAAAATTATTTTCCGAGCTGGATGCAGATAAAAATTATTTGTAATTTGCAAGATGGAGGAGCTTAGTATAGATGGACTAAGAATAAGTCCCACACAGTGCTACAAGCCCAAAATTATTTTCCGAGCTAGATGCAGATAAAAATTATTTGTAATTTGCAAGCTGGAGGAGCTTAGTATAGATGGACTAAGAATAAGTCCCACACACTGCTACAAGCCCAAAATTAATTTCCGACCTATATGCAGATAAAAATTATTTGTAATTTTCAAGCTGGAGGAGCTTAGTATAGATGGGCTAAGAATAAGTCCCACACACTGCTACAAGCCCAAAATTATTTTCCGAGCTAGATTCAGATAAAAATTATCTGTAATTTGCAAGCTGGAGGAGCTTAGTATAGATGGACGAAGTACAAGTACCACACACTGTTACAAGCCCAAAATTAATTTCCGCGCTAGATGCTGATAAAAAATATTTGTAATTTGCAAGCTTGAGGAGCTTAGTATAGATGGACTAAGAATAAGTCCCACACACTGCTACAAGCCCAAAATTATTTTCCGAGCTAGATGCAGATAAAAATTAATTGTAATTTGCAAGCTGGAGGTGCTTAGTATAGATGGACTAAGAATAAGTCCCACACACTGCTACAAGCCCAAAATTATTTTCTGAGCTGGATGCAGATAAAAATTATTTGTAATTTGCAAGCTGGAGGAGCTTAGTATAGATGGACTAAGAATAAGTCCCACACACTGCTACAAGCCCAAAATTATTTTCTGAGCTAGATGCAGATAAAAATTATTTGTAATTTGCAAGCTGGAGGAGCTTAGTATAGATGGACTAAGAATAAGTCCCACACACTGCTACAAGCCCAAAATTATTTTCCAAGCTGGATTCAGATAAAAATTATTTGTAATTTTCAAGCTGGAGGAGCTTAGTATAGATGGACGAACAATAAGTCCCACACACTGCTACAAGCCCAAAATTATTTTCCACGCTACATGCAGAAAAAAAATATTTGTAATTTGCAAGCTGGAGGAGATTAGTATAGATGGACTAAGAATAAGTCCCACACACTGCTACAAGCCCAAAATTATTTTCCAAGCTAGATGCAGATAAAAATTATTTGTAATTTGCAAGCTGGAGGAGCTTAGTATAGATGGACTAAGAATAAGTCCCACACACTGCTACAAGCCCAAAATTATTTTCCAAGCTGGATTCAGATAAAAATTATTTGTAATTTTCAAGCTGGAGGAGCTTAGTATAGATGGACGAACAATAAGTCCCACACACTGCTACAAGCCCAAAATTATTTTCCACGCTACATGCAGAAAAAAAATATTTGTAATTTGCAAGCTGGAGGAGATTAGTATAGATGGACTAAGAATAAGTCCCACACACTGCTACAAGCCCAAAATTATTTTCCAAGCTAGATGCAGATAAAAATTATTTGTAATTTGCAAGCTGGAGGAGATTAGTATAGATGGACTAAGAATAAGTCCCACACACTGCTACAAGCCCAAAATTATTTTCCAAGCTAGATGCAGATAAAAATTATTTGTAATTTGCAAGCTGGAGGTGCTTAGTATAGATGGACTAAGAATAAGTCCCACACACTGCTACAAGCCCAAAATTATTTTCCGAGCTAGATGCAGTTAAAAATTATTTGTAATTTGCAAGCTGGAGGAGCTTAGTAGAGATGGACGAAGAATAAGTCCCACACACTGCTACAAGCCTAAAATTATTTTCCGCACTAGATGCAGATAAAAAATATTTGTAATTTGCAGGCTGGAGGAGCTTAGTATAGATGGACTAAGAATAAGTCCCACACACTGCTACAAGCCCAAAATTATTTTCCGAGCTAGATGCAGTTAAAAAAT
Source organism: Phyllobates terribilis (assembly GCF_046119375.1). Taxonomy (NCBI): domain Eukaryota; kingdom Metazoa; phylum Chordata; class Amphibia; order Anura; family Dendrobatidae; genus Phyllobates; species Phyllobates terribilis. The sequence continues at coordinate 739,011,567 of NW_027362761.1, read as the reverse complement.
ATTTGTAATTTGCAAGCTGGAGGAGCTTAGTATAGATGGACTAAGAATAAGTCCCACACACTGCTACAAGCCCAAAACTATTTTCTGAGCTAGATGCAGTTAAAAATTATTTGTAATTTGCAAGCTGGAGGAGCTTAGTATAGATGGACTAAGAATAAGTCCCACACACTGCTACAAGCCCAAAATTATTTTCCGAGCTAGATGCAGATAAAAATTATTTGTAATTTGCAAGCTGGAGGAGCATAGTATAGATGGACTAAGAATAAGTCCGACACACTACTACAAGCCCAAAATTATTTTCCGAGCTAGATGCAGATAAAAATTATTTGTAATTTGCAAGATGGAGGAGCTTAGTATAGATGGACTAAGAATAAGTCCTACACACTGCTACAAGCCCAAAATTATTTTCCGAGCTAGATGCAGATAAAAATTATTTGTAATTTGCAAGCTCTAGGAGCTTAGTATAGATGGACTAAGAATAAGTCCCACACACTGCTACAAGCCCAAAATTATTTTCTGAGCTAGATTCAGATAAAAATTATTTGTAATTTGCAAGCTGGAAGAGCTTAGTATAGATGGACTAAGAAAAAGTCCCACACACTGCTACAAGCCCAAAATTATTTTCCGAGCTAGATGCAGATAAAAAATAGTTGTAATTTGCAAGCTGGAGGAGCTTAGTATAGATGGACTAAGAATAAGTCCCACACACTGCTACAAGCCCAAAATTATTTTCCGAGCTAGAAGCAGTTAAAAATCTTTTGTAATTTGCAAGCTGGAGGAGCTTAGTATAGATGGACTAAGAATAAGTCCCATACACTGCTACAAGCCCAAAGTTATTTTCCGAGCTAGATGCAGATAAAAATTATTTGTAATTTGCAAGCTGGTGGAGCTTAGTATAGATGGACTAAGAATAAGTCCCACACACTGCTGCAAGCCCAAAATTATTTTCCAAGCTAGATGCAGATAAAAGTTATTTGCAATTTGCAAGCTCGAGGAGCTTAGTATAGATGGACTAAGAATAAGTCCCACACACTGCTACAAGCCCAAAATTTTTTTCTGAGCTAGATTCAGATAAAAATTATTTGTAATTTGCAAGCTGGAGGAGCTTAGTATAGATGGACTAAGAATAAGTCCCACACAGTGCTACAAGCCCAAAATTATTTTCCGAGCTAGATGCAGATAAAAATTATTTGTAATTTGCAAGCTGGAGGAGCTTAGTATAGATGGACTAAGAATAAGTCCCACACACTGCTACAAGCCCAAAATTAATTTCCGACCTATATGCAGATAAAAATTATTTGTAATTTGCAAGCTGGAGGAGCTTAGTATAGATGGACTAAGAATAAGTCCCACACACTGCTACAAGCCCAAAATTATTTTCCGAGCTAGATTCAGATAAAAATTATTTGTAATTTGCAAGCTGGAGGAGCTTAGTATAGATGGACGAAGTACAAGTACCACACACTGTTACAAGCCCAAAATTAATTTCCGCGCTAGATGCTGATAAAAAATATTTGTAATTTGCAAGCTTGAGGAGCTTAGTATAGATGGACTAAGAATAAGTCCCACACACTGCTACAAGCCCAAAATTATTTTACGAGCCAGATGCAGATAAAAATTAATTGTAATTTGCAAGCTGGAGGTGCTTAGTATAGATGGACTAAGAATAAGTCCCACACACTGCTACAAGCCCAAAATTATTTTCTGAGCTAGATGCAGATAAAAATTATTTGTAATTTGCAAGCTGGAGGAGCTTAGTATAGATGGACTAAGAATAAGTCCCACACACTTCTACAAGCCCAAAATTATTTTCTGAGCTAGATGCAGATAAAAATTATTTGTAATTTGCAAGCTGGAGGAGCTTAGTATAGATGGACTAAGAATAAGTCCCACACACTGCTACAAGCTCAAAATTATTTCCCGAGCTACATGCAGTTAAAAAATATTTCTAATTTGCAAGCTGGAGGAGCTTAGTAAAGATGGACTAAGAATAAGTCCCACACACTGCTACAAGCCCAAAATTATTTTCCGAGCTAGATGCAGTTAAAAATTATTTGTAATTTGCATGTTGGAGGAGCTTAGTATAGATGGACTAAGAATAAGTCCCACACACTACTACAAGCCCAAAATTATTTTCCGAGCTAGATGCAGATAAAAATTATTTGTAATTTGCAAGCTGGTGGAGCTTAGTATAGATGGACTAAGAATATGTCCCACACACTGCTACAAGCCCCAAATTATTTTCCGAGCTGGATGCAGACAAAAATTATTTGTAATTTGCAAGCTGAAGGAGCTTAGTATAGATGGACTAAGAATAAGTCCCACACACTGCTACAAGCCTAAAATTATTTTCCGAGCTAGATGCAGATTAAAAATATTTGTAATTTGCAAGCTGCAGGAGCTTAGTTTATATGGACTAAGAATGAGTCCCACACACTGCTACAAGCCCAAAAGTATTTTCCTAGCTAGATGCAGTTATTAATTATTTCTAATTTGCAAGCTGGAGGAGCTAAGTATAGATGGACTAAGAATAAGTCCCACACACTGCTACAAGCCCAAAATTATTTTCCGAGCTAGATTCAGATAAAAATTATTTGTAATTTGCAAGCTGGAGGAGCTTAGTATAGATGGACGAAGAATAAGTCCCACACACTGCTACAAGCCCAAAATTATTTTCCGCGCTAGATGCAGATAAAAAATATTTGTAATTTGCAGGCTGGAGGAGCTTAGTATAGATGGACTAAGAATAAGTCGCACACACTGCTACAAGTCCAAAATTATTTTCCGAGCTAGATGCAGATAAATTTTTTTTGTAATTTGCAAGCTGGAGGAGCTTAGTTTATATGGACTAAGAATGAGTCGCACACACTGCTACAAGCCCAAAAGTATTTTCCGAGCTAGATGCAGTTATTAATTATATCTAATTTGCAAGCTGGAGGAGCTTAGTATAGATGGACTAAAAATAAGTCCCACACACTGCTACAAGCCCAAAATTATTTTCCGAGCTAGATGAAGTTAAAAATTATTTGTAATTTGCAAGCTGGAGGAGCTTAGTATAGATGGACTAAGAATAAGTCCCACACACTGCTACTGTTAGAACCTTGCTGTTAGGTTTTTTTTCCTTTGCTGGTCACATGACCTTGTTGGCCTATTTAATCCTGCTCCGCCCTTCTGGCTTTGCTGGACTTCATTGTATATCTACTTTCTAGCTAGCCTGTGCTCTGTATCTAACTCTGTTAGTTTGCTTGGTCTACGGACCTCTAGGTTCTATCTATTTTGTTTGTTCGTCTGTCTGCTGCTATTTCTGTTAGGAGGTGTCCCATATTCCTCCCAGTCCTTAGTACTTGTAGGGATTCCCTCCCCAAATCTATAGGTCTCCGTACAGACTAGATTAGGACTTTAGCAGGTCTGATCGCAGGATCAGGTTCCCTGTTACTTCGTAGGGATTCAGCTGAGTCTTATAGTAGGGACAGATCTCCTCTCTTTCCTTAGCTTTGGTAGCAGAACATAACAGTAAGTCCAGCCTGTAAATTCTCTAAGGAAAGATTTTTTTTTGTTCCATCATGGTGTCGGTTCAGGATTTGGCTAAACACCTGCAGGGACTCTCTCTGGAAGTGGCCGAGCTCCGTCAGCACGTGAGTAACTGTCCTGGAGCATATTTCTTGGAGCCTAAGGTATGTTTGCCGGATTTATTTTTTGGTGAACATCGAGAATTTTTTTCATTTAAAAATGCTTGCTTATTGTATTTTCGTTTGAGACCCAAGTCCTCTGGGGATGAATCCCAGCGCGTAGGGTTCATAATGTCACTTTTGCGCAAAGAGCCTCAGGAGTGGGCCTTTTCTTTGCAACCTAGTGATACATGCTTCAGATCAGTGGATAGTTTTTTTTCTGCTTTAGGACTATTATATGATGATCCTGACCGTGTGGCATCAGCTGAGACTGAGTTGAGACGTTTAAAACAAGGATCAGGTAATATGGAAAAATATTGTACACATTTTCGTCGTTGGTCCACTCAAACAGGGTGGAACGATTCTGCTCTGAAAAGTCTATTTCTTGCTGGGCTCAGTGAAAAGGTTAAAGACCTGCTAATTGCTTATCCTACACCTGAGGATTTGCAACAGGCTATGCAATTAGCTATACGGGTGGACAGAAGACTGCGTGCTAGGGTTAATGAGAGCAAATCCTCTGCTATGTCAGTTTCTGGTTATGATAATGTGTGTACTAACAGTGGTGAACCGATGGAGATTGGATCGGTGGCACCTCGCTCTCAAGAAAAACACCGTCGTTTTTCAGAAGGCTTGTGTTTCTATTGTGGAAAATCTGGTCATTTGATTAAAGGCTGTGAGCTTCGTATGAAGAAAGAAAAAAAAATGGTCAGTCACGCCCGTATTGCCTGTTTAAATTCCAAGGGTATATTTTTAGCTGCTTCCACGATTGCTCAGGAAAAATTAATGGAATTTCGGGTGTTTGTTGATTGCGGGTCTACACTGAATGTTATTGATGGGGGATTCGTGGAAAAACTCAATTTAAAACCTGAACCTTTATCATCCCCCATTGCTGTGGTTTCTGTGGATGGTTCCCCTTTGAAGAATATTACTCTCAAGGTCAGTGAATTTCCTCTCACTATTAATGGTGTTCACCATGAGAAATTGGATTTGGTAGTGTTGAATAACTTGCCTTCTCCAGTAATATTGGGTTTGCCCTGGTTAAAATTTCACAATCCTGTACTGGATTGGTCTACCAGTGAAATTAAATCCTGGAGCCATAAATGTTATGACAAGTGTTGTAACGGGCGTATTGCAGCTTTGGATAGGGGAGAATTGCCTGTTCCTATTCAGGATTTTTGGAGAGTTTTTTCTGAGAAAGAATCGCAGGTTTTGCCTCCCCATAGAGACTATGATTGTTCTATTGAATTTGTCCCTGGAGCGACTCTTCCTAAAAGTCGTTTATTTAACCTTACTATTCCTGAGAGGAAGGCTTTGGAGGAATACATACAGACAAGTTTGGCCGCCGGTCACATTAGGCCCTCTAAGTCTCCTGTGGCGGTTGGATTTTTTTTTTGTAAAAAAAAAGGACGGCGGTTTACGTCCTTGTCTGGATTTTCGTGAGATTAACAAAATTACGGTACGCAATCCTTACCCACTGCCATTGATTCCTGATCTGTTTAACCAGTTATTGGGGGCCAAGTGGTTCTCTAAAATTGACCTTAAGGGGGCATACAATCTGTTGCGCATGAAGGAGGGTGATGAATGGAAGACTGCTTTTAACACTCCTGTGGGTCATTTTGAGAATCTGGTTATGCCTTTTGGTCTTACTAATGCTCCTGCATTTTTTCAGAATCTTATTAATGACATCCTTAGACCTTTGATCGGTAAAAATGTGGTTGTGTATTTGGATGACATTTTGATTTATTCGCCAGATCTGGAGTCTCATTGGCGGCGCGTACGTGAGGTATTACAGTTATTAATGGACAATTCGCTTTTTGCTAAGCTGGAGAAATGTGAGTTCGCTGTACAGAGAATTAGTTTTTTGGGCTACATTATCTCCAGCAAAGGTTTTGAGATGGATCCGGTTAAGGTTCAGGCTGTTCAGGAATGGCCTAGGCCTATTGGTTTGAAATCAATACAGAGGTTTTTGGGTTTCGCCAATTACTATAGAAAATTCATAAAAAATTTTTCTAGTATTGTCAAACCTCTGACTGATCTCACCAGGAAAGGTGCTGATGCGGTTCAGTGGTCTTCTGAGGCCATTGAAGCTTTTGTGTATCTCAAGGAGAGGTTCACCTCTGCTCCCATCCTTATGCAGCCTGATGTTACTAGGCCGTTTTTGGTTGAGGTTGATGCTTCCTCTGTGGGGGTTGGCGCAGTATTGTCTCAGGATAACGGGGATGGATTACATCCCTGTGCATTTTTTTCAAAAAAATTTTCGGAGACTGAATTGAATTACGATATTGGTAATCGGGAATTATTGGCTATTAAACTCGCATTTGAACACTGGCGCCACTTCTTGGAAGGTGCGGAATTTCCCGTTCAGGTTCTTACGGATCATAAAAATCTGATATATCTTGACGCTGCCAAGCGCCTGAATGCCCGTCAGGCTAGGTGGGCACTGTTTTTCTCGCGGTTTAATTTCTCCGTTACTTACATCCCTGGTACTAAGAATGTTAAGGCGGATGCCTTGTCTCGCAGTTTTTCTCCCATAGTCGGTGCTGAGAAAGAGGAAAACATTTTACAAGAAGGTGTTGTGATAGCTGCTTTAGACTCCGTTTTGGAAGATGAGATTCTTAAAGCTCAGGAGAATGCCCCATCTAACACTCCTCATGGGAGGTTGTTTGTGCCTGGGACCTTTAGGAGAGATTTGTTTGTTGAGTGTCACGAATCTCGGTTGGCAGGTCATCCCGGAATCTCTGAGACCAAGAGACTGGTGGGTCGCAGTTTTTGGTGGCCTGGATGGCAGAAGGAAGTCATTAAGTGGGTGCGCCAATGTACTATATGTGCTAGATCTAAGTCCTCACATACTCCTGCTGCGGGGTTGCTTTGTCCTTTGGAGGTCCCCAGTGCTCCTTGGACACATTTGGCTATGGACTTTATAACTGACCTTCCCCCCTCTGAGGGTTTTACTGTCATCTGGGTGGTCGTGGACCGTTTTAGCAAGATGTGTCACTTGGTTCCCTTCGTCAAACTGCCCTGCGCTAAAACTCTCGCTAAGGCCTTTGTCAAGGAAATTGTCAGACTTCATGGCGTTCCTACTGACATTGTTTCTGATAGGGGTCCTCAGTTCGTGGCTCGTTTTTGGCGTGCCTTTTGTGACAGGTTGGGAATTCATTTGTCGTTTTCGTCCGGATATCATCCTGAATCTAATGGCCAGACAGAAAGGAAAAACCAGGATGTTGAGCAGTTCTTGCGTTGTTTTGTGGCAGACAATCAAGAGGGGTGGTCTGAGTTTCTGCCACTTGCCGAATTTGCTCTGAACAATCATACATCTTCTTCTGCTGGTTGTTCGCCTTTTTTTTGTTGTTCTGGGAGACATCCGTCATTTGGGTCGTTCTCCAAGTTGGGATCTGCCGTGCCTGAGGAGGAGAATTTTTCCGGTGATTTGGAAAGAGTTTGGACGGATGTGCGTGGTAATCTTCAGGAGGCCAACAGAAAATCTAAAGACTACTTTGATAGGAAACGACAGGAGGTTTTGTTCGCTGTTGGTGACATGGTTTGGTTGTCCTCTAGGAATCTGCGGTTGAGGATTCCTTCTAAGAAATTGGGTCCCAAGTTTGTAGGGCCCTTTAAGGTGCTTCAGGTTGTCAACCAATCTGCTGTTAGGTTGGAGGTTCCTACCTCCTGGAGAATTAATCCGGTCTTTCATGTCTCTCTGTTAAAAAAAGCTGTTGTGTCGGATGGTGACGCCTCTGCCTCTGTTCCTCCGGTGGTGGAGGACGGGGAATATGAAATTTCTCGCATCCTTGACTCTAGACGGTATAGAGGTAGTTTGCAGTATCTTGTGGCCTGGAAAGGTTTCGGACCCGAGGATAACTCTTGGGTGAGGTCAGATGATGTTTCCGCGTCCAGACTTATCAGAGCGTTTCACAGGAGATTTCCTGATAAGCCTGGTCCTAGGGGATCCGGAGGATCCTCTTAGAAGGGGGGGTACTGTTAGAACCTTGCTGTTAGGTTTTTTTTCCTTTGCTGGTCACATGACCTTGTTGGCCTATTTAATCCTGCTCCGCCCTTCTGGCTTTGCTGGACTTCATTGTATATCTACTTTCTAGCTAGCCTGTGCTCTGTATCTAACTCTGTTAGTTTGCTTGGTCTACGGACCTCTAGGTTCTATCTATTTTGTTTGTTCGTCTGTCTGCTGCTATTTCTGTTAGGAGGTGTCCCATATTCCTCCCAGTCCTTAGTACTTGTAGGGATTCCCTCCCCAAATCTATAGGTCTCCGTACAGACTAGATTAGGACTTTAGCAGGTCTGATCGCAGGATCAGGTTCCCTGTTACTTCGTAGGGATTCAGCTGAGTCTTATAGTAGGGACAGATCTCCTCTCTTTCCTTAGCTTTGGTAGCAGAACATAACAGCTACAAGCTCAAAATTGTTTTCCGAGCTAGATGCAGTTAAAAATTATTTGTAATTTGCAAGCTGGAGGAGCTTAGCATAGATGGACTAAGAATAAGTCCCACACACTGCTACAAGCCCAAAATTATTTTCCGAGCTAGATGCAGATAAGAATTATTTGTAATTTGCAAGCTGGAGAAGCTTAGTATAGATGGACTAAGAATAAGTCCCACACACTGCTACAAGTCCAAAATTATTTTCCGAGCTAGATGCAGATAAAAATTATTTGTAATTTGCAAGCTGGAGTAGCTTAGTAAAGATGGACTAAGAATAAGTCGCACACACTGCTACAAGCCTAAAATTATTTTCCGAGCTAGATGCACATAAAAATTATTTGTAATTTGCAAGCTGGAGGAGCTTAGTATAGATGGACTAAGAATAAGTCCCACACACTGCTACAAGCCCAAAATTATTTTCCGAGCTATATTCAGATAAAAATTATTTGTAATTTGCAAGCTGGAGGAGCTTAGTATAGATGGACGAAGAATAAGTCTCACACACTGCTACAAACCCAAAATTATTTTCCACGCTAGATGCAGAAAAAAAATATTTGTAATTTGCAAGCTGGAGGAGCTTAGTATAGATGGACTAAGAATAAGTCCCACACACTGCTCCAAGCCCAAAATTATTTTCCGAGCTAGATGCAGATAAAAAATATTTGTAATTTGCAAGCTGGAGGAGCTTAGTATAGATGGAATAAGAATAAGTGCCACACACTGCTACAAGCCCAAAATTATTTTCCGAGCTAGATGCAGTTAAAAATTATTTGTAATTTGCAAGCTGGAGGAGCTTAGCATAGATGGACTAAGAATAAGTCCCACACACTGCTACAAGCCCAAAATTGTTTTCCGAGCTAGATGCAGTTAAAAATTATTTGTAATTTGCAAGCTGAATTAGCTTAGTATAGATGGACTAAGAATAAGTCCCACACACTGCTACAAGCCCAAAATTATTTACCGAGCTAGATGCAGATAAAAATTATTTGTAATTTGCAAGCTGGAGGAGCTTAGTATAGATGGACTAAGAATAAGTCCCACACACTTCTACAAGCCCAAAATTATTTTCTGAGCTAGATTCAGATAAAAATAATTTGTAATTTGCAAGCTGGAAGAGCTTAGTATAGATGGACTAAGAATAAGTCCCACACACTGCTACAAGCCCAAAATTATTTTCCGAGCTAGAAGCAGTTAAAAATTATTTGTAATTTGCAAGCTGGAGGAGCTTAGAATAGATGGCCTAAGAATAAGTCCCATACACTGCTACAAGCCCAAAGTTATTTTCCGAGCTAGATGCAGATAAAAATTATTTGTAATTTGCAAGCTGGAGGAGATTAGTATAGATGGACTAAAAATAAGTCCCATACACTGCTACAAGCCCAAAGTTATTTTCCGAGCTAGATGCAGATAAAAATTATTTGTAATTTGCAAGCTGGAGGAGCTTAGTATAGATGGACTAAGAATAAGTCCCACACACTGCTACAAGCCCAAAATTATTTTCCGAGCTAGATGCAGATAAAAATTATTTGTAATTTGCAAGCTGGAGGAGATTAGTATAGATGGACTAAAAATAAGTCCCACACACTGCTACAAGCCCAAAATTATTTTCTGAGCTAGATGCAGTTAAAAATTATTTGTAATTTGCAAGCTGGAGGAGCTTAGTATAGATGGACTAAGAATAAGTCCCACACACTGCTACAAGCCCAAAATTGTTTTCCGAGCTAGATGCAGTTAAAAATTATTTGTAATTTGCAAGCTGGAGGAGCTTAGTATAGATGGACTAAGAATAAGTCCCACACACTGCTACAAGCCCAAAATTGTTTTCCGAGCTAGATGCAGTTAAACATTATTTGTAATTTGCAAGCTGGAGGAGCTTAGTATAGATGGACTAAGAATAAGTCCCACACACTGCTACAAGCCCAAAATTATTTACCGAGCTAGATGCAGATAAAAATTATTTGTAATTTGCAAGCTGGAGTAACTTAGTAAAGATGGACTAAGAATAAGTCCCACACACTGCTACAAGCCCAAAATTATTTTCTGAGCTAGATGCAGATAAAAAATATTTGTAATTTGCAAGCTGGAGGAGCTTAGTATAGATGGACTAAGAATAAGTCCCACACACTGCTACAAGCCCAAAATTATTTTCCACGCTACATGCAGAAAAAAAATATTTGTAATTTGCAAGCTGGAGGAGATTAGTATAGATGGACTAAGAATAAGTCCCACACACTGCTACAAGCCCAAAATTATTTTCCCAGCTAGATGCAGATAAAAATTATTTGTAATTTGCAAGCTGGAGGTGCTTAGTATAGATGGACTAAGAATAAGTCCCACAAACTGCTACAAGCCCAAAATTATTTTACGAGCTAGATGCAGTTGAAAATTATTTGTAATTTGCAAGCTGGAGGAGCTTAGTATAGATGGACTAAGAATAAGTCCCACACACTGCTACAAGCCCAAAATTATTTTCCGAGCTAGATGCAGTTAAAAATTATTTGTAATTTGCAAGCTGGAGGAGCTTAGTAGAGATGGACGAAGAATAAGTCCCACACACTGCTACAAGCCTAAAATTATTTTCCGCACTAGATGCAGATAAAAAATATTTGTAATTTGCAGGCTGGAGGAGCTTAGTATAGATGGACTAAGAATAAGTCCCACACACTGCTACAAGCCCAAAATTATTTTCCGAGCTAGATGCAGTTAAAAAATATTTGTAATTTGCAAGCTGGAGGAGCTTAGTATAGATGGACTAAGAATAAGTCCCACACACTGCTACAAGCCCAAAACTATTTTCTGAGCTAGATGCAGTTAAAAATTATTTGTAATTTGCAAGCTGGAGGAGCTTAGTATAGATGGACTAAGAATAAGTCCCACACACTGCTACAAGCCCAAAATTATTTTCCGAGCTAGATTCAGATAAAAATTATTTGTAATTTGCAAGCTGGAGGAGCTTAGTATAGATGGACGAAGTACAAGTACCACACACTGTTACAAGCCCAAAATTAATTTCCGCGCTAGATGCTGATAAAAAATATTTGTAATTTGCAAGCTTGAGGAGCTTAGTATAGATGGACTAAGAATAAGTCCCACACACTGCTACAAGCCCAAAATTATTTTACGAGCCAGATGCAGATAAAAATTAATTGTAATTTGCAAGCTGGAGGTGCTTAGTATAGATGGACTAAGAATAAGTCCCACACACTGCTACAAGCCCAAAATTATTTTCTGAGCTAGATGCAGATAAAAATTATTTGTAATTTGCAAGCTGGAGGAGCTTAGTATAGATGGACTAAGAATAAGTCCCACACACTTCTACAAGCCCAAAATTATTTTCTGAGCTAGATGCAGATAAAAATTATTTGTAATTTGCAAGCTGGAGGAGCTTAGTATAGATGGACTAAGAATAAGTCCCACACACTGCTACAAGCTCAAAATTATTTCCCGAGCTACATGCAGTTAAAAAATATTTCTAATTTGCAAGCTGGAGGAGCTTAGTAAAGATGGACTAAGAATAAGTCCCACACACTGCTACAAGCCCAAAATTATTTTCCGAGCTAGATGCAGTTAAAAATTATTTGTAATTTGCATGTTGGAGGAGCTTAGTATAGATGGACTAAGAATAAGTCCCACACACTACTACAAGCCCAAAATTATTTTCCGAGCTAGATGCAGATAAAAATTATTTGTAATTTGCAAGCTGGTGGAGCTTAGTATAGATGGACTAAGAATATGTCCCACACACTGCTACAAGCCCCAAATTATTTTCCGAGCTGGATGCAGACAAAAATTATTTGTAATTTGCAAGCTGAAGGAGCTTAGTATAGATGGACTAAGAATAAGTCCCACACACTGCTACAAGCCTAAAATTATTTTCCGAGCTAGATGCAGATTAAAAATATTTGTAATTTGCAAGCTGCAGGAGCTTAGTTTATATGGACTAAGAATGAGTCCCACACACTGCTACAAGCCCAAAAGTATTTTCCTAGCTAGATGCAGTTATTAATTATTTCTAATTTGCAAGCTGGAGGAGCTAAGTATAGATGGACTAAGAATAAGTCCCACACACTGCTACAAGCCCAAAATTATTTTCCGAGCTAGATTCAGATAAAAATTATTTGTAATTTGCAAGCTGGAGGAGCTTAGTATAGATGGACGAAGAATAAGTCCCACACACTGCTACAAGCCCAAAATTATTTTCCGCGCTAGATGCAGATAAAAAATATTTGTAATTTGCAGGCTGGAGGAGCTTAGTATAGATGGACTAAGAATAAGTCGCACACACTGCTACAAGTCCAAAATTATTTTCCGAGCTAGATGCAGATAAATTTTTTTTGTAATTTGCAAGCTGGAGGAGCTTAGTTTATATGGACTAAGAATGAGTCGCACACACTGCTACAAGCCCAAAAGTATTTTCCGAGCTAGATGCAGTTATTAATTATATCTAATTTGCAAGCTGGAGGAGCTTAGTATAGATGGACTAAAAATAAGTCCCACACACTGCTACAAGCCCAAAATTATTTTCCGAGCTAGATGAAGTTAAAAATTATTTGTAATTTGCAAGCTGGAGGAGCTTAGTATAGATGGACTAAGAATAAGTCCCACACACTGCTACAAGCTCAAAATTGTTTTCCGAGCTAGATGCAGTTAAAAATTATTTGTAATTTGCAAGCTGGAGGAGCTTAGCATAGATGGACTAAGAATAAGTCCCACACACTGCTACAAGCCCAAAATTATTTTCCGAGCTAGATGCAGATAAGAATTATTTGTAATTTGCAAGCTGGAGAAGCTTAGTATAGATGGACTAAGAATAAGTCCCACACACTGCTACAAGTCCAAAATTATTTTCCGAGCTAGATGCAGATAAAAATTATTTGTAATTTGCAAGCTGGAGTAGCTTAGTAAAGATGGACTAAGAATAAGTCGCACACACTGCTACAAGCCTAAAATTATTTTCCGAGCTAGATGCACATAAAAATTATTTGTAATTTGCAAGCTGGAGGAGCTTAGTATAGATGGACTAAGAATAAGTCCCACACACTGCTACAAGCCCAAAATTATTTTCCGAGCTATATTCAGATAAAAATTATTTGCAATTTGCAAGCTGGAGGAGCTTAGTATAGATGGACGAAGAATAAGTCTCACACACTGCTACAAACCCAAAATTATTTTCCACGCTAGATGCAGAAAAAAAATATTTGTAATTTGCAAGCTGGAGGAGCTTAGTATAGATGGACTAAGAATAAGTCCCACACACTGCTCCAAGCCCAAAATTATTTTCCGAGCTAGATGCAGATAAAAAATATTTGTAATTTGCAAGCTGGAGGAGCTTAGTATAGATGGAATAATAATAAGTGCCACACACTGCTACAAGCCCAAAATTATTTTCCGAGCTAGATGCGGTTAAAAATTATTTGTAATTTGCAAGCTGGAGGAGCTTAGCATAGATGGACTAAGAATAAGTCCCACACACTGCTACAAGCCCAAAATTGTTTTCCGAGCTAGATGCAGTTAAAAATTATTTGTAATTTGCAAGCTGAATTAGCTTAGTATAGATGGACTAAGAATAAGTCCCACACACTGCTACAAGCCCAAAATTATTTACCGAGCTAGATGCAGATAAAAATTATTTGTAATTTGCAAGCTGGAGGAGCTTAGTATAGATGGACTAAGAATAAGTCCCACACACTTCTACAAGCCCAAAATTATTTTCTGAGCTAGATTCAGATAAAAATTATTTGTAATTTGCAAGCTGGAAGAGCTTAGTATAGATGGACTAAGAATAAGTCCCACACACTGCTACAAGCCCAAAATTATTTTCCGAGCTAGAAGCAGTTAAAAATTATTTGTAATTTGCAAGCTGGAGGAGCTTAGAATAGATGGCCTAAGAATAAGTCCCATACACTGCTACAAGCCCAAAGTTATTTTCCGAGCTAGATGCAGATAAAAATTATTTGTAATTTGCAAGCTGGTGGAGCTTAGTATAGATGGACTAAGAATAAGTCCCACACACTGCTGCAAGCCCAAAATTATTTTCCAAGCTAGATGCAGATAAAAGTTATTTGCAATTTGCAAGCTCGAGGAGCTTAGTATAGATGGACTAAGAATAAGTCCCACACACTGCTACAAGCCCAAAATTATTTACCGAGCTAGATGCAGATAAAAATTATTTGTAATTTGCAAGCTGGAGTAACTTAGTAAAGATGGACTAAGAATAAGTCCCACACACTGCTACAAGCCCAAAATTATTTTCTGAGCTAGATGCAGATAAAAATTATTTGTAATTTGCAAGCTGGAGGAGCTTAGTATAGATGGACTAAGAATAAGTCCCACACACTGCTACAAGCCCAAAATTATTTTCCAAGCTGGATTCAGATAAAAATTATTTGTAATTTGCAAGCTGGAGGAGCTTAGTATAGATGGACGAACAATAAGTCCCACACACTGCTACAAGCCCAAAATTATTTTCCACGCTACATGCAGAAAAAAAATATTTGTAATTTGCAAGCTGGAGGAGATTAGTATAGATGGACTAAGAATAAGTCCCACACACTGCTACAAGCCCAAAAGTATTTTCCAAGCTAGATGCAGATAAAAATTATTTGTAATTTGCAAACTGGAGGTGCTTAGTATAGATGGACTCAGAATAAGTCCCACACACTGCTACAAGCCCAAAATTATTTTACGAGCTAGATGCAGTTGAAAATTATTTGTAATTTGCAAGCTGGAGGAGCTTAGTAGAGATGGACGAAGAATAAGTCCCACACACTGCTACAAGCCTAAAATAATTTTCCGCACTAGATGCAGATAAAAAATATTTGTAATTTGCAGGCTGGAGGAGCTTAGTATAGATGGACTAAGAATAAGTCCCACACACTGCTACAAGCCCAAAATTATTTTCCGAGCTAGATGCAGTTAAAAAATATTTGTAATTTGCAAGCTGGAGGAGCTTAGTATAGATGGACTAAGAATAAGTCCCACACACTGCTACAAGCCCAAAACTATTTTCTGAGCTAGATGCAGTTAAAAATTATTTGTAATTTGCAAGCTGGAGGAGCTTCTTATAGATGGACTAAGAATAAGTCCCACACACTGCTACAAGCCCAAAATATTTTCCGAGCTAGATGCAGATAAAAATTATTTGTAATTTGCAAGCTGGAGGAGCATAGTATAGATGGACTAAGAATAAGTCCGACACACTGCTACAAGCCCAAAATTATTTTCCGAGCTAGATGCAGATAAAAATTATTTGTAATTTGCAAGATGGAGGAGCTTAGTATAGATGGACTAAGAATAAGTCCCACACACTGCTACAAGCCCAAAATTATTTTCCGAGCTAGATGCAGATAAAAAATAGTTGTAATTTGCAAGCTGGAGGAGCTTAGTATAGATGGACTAAGAATAAGTCCCACACACTGCTACAAGCCCAAAATTATTTTCCGAGGTAGAAGCAGTTAAAAATTATTTGTAATTTGCAAGCTGGAGGAGCTTAGTATAGATGGACTAAGAATAAGTCCCATACACTGCTACAAGCCCAAAGTTATTTTCCGAGCTAGATGCAGATAAAAATTATTTGTAATTTGCAAGCTGGTGGAGCTTAGTATAGATGGACTAAGAATAAGTCCCACACACTGCTGCAAGCCCAAAATTATTTTCCAAGCTAGATGCAGATAAAAAATAGTTGTAATTTGCAAGCTGGAGGAGCTTAGTATAGATGGACTAAGAATAAGTCCCACACACTGCTACAAGCCCAAAATTATTTTCCGAGCTAGAAGCAGTTAAAAATTATTTGTAATTTGCAAGCTGGAGGAGCTTAGTATAGATGGACTAAGAATAAGTCCCATACACTGCTACAAGCCCAAAGTTATTTTCCGAGCTAGATGCAGATAAAAATTATTTGTAATTTGCAAGCTGGTGGAGCTTAGTATAGATTGACTAAGAATAAGTCCCACACACTGCTGCAAGCCCAAAATTATTTTCCAAGCTAGATGCAGATAAAAGTTATTTGCAATTTGCAAGCTCGAGGAGCTTAGTATAGATGGACTAAGAATAAGTCCCACACACTGCTACAAGCCCAAAATTTTTTTCTGAGCTAGATTCAGATAAAAATTATTTGTAGTTTGCAAGCTGGAGGAGCTTAGTATAGATGGACTAAGAATAAGTCCCACACACTGCTACAAGCCCAAAATTATTTTCCGAGCTAGATGCAGTTAAAAATTATTTCTAATTTGCAAGCTGGAGGAGATTAGTATAGATGGACTAAGAATAAGTCCCACACACTGCTACAAGCCCAAAATTATTTTCCGAGCTTGATGCAGATAAAAATTATTTGTAATTTGCAAGCTGGTGGAGCTTAGTATAGATGGATTTAGAATATGTCCCACACAATGCTACAAGCCCAAATTTATTTTCCGAGCTGGATGCAGATAAAAATTATTTGTAATTTGCAAGATGGAGGAGCTTAGTATAGATGGACTAAGAATAAGTCCCACAGAGTGCTACAAGCCCAAAATTATTTTCCGAGCTAGATGCAGATAAAAATTATTTGTAATTTGCAAGCTGGAGGAGCTTAGTATAGATGGACTAAGAATAATTCCCACACACTGCTACAAGCCCAAAATTAATTTCCGACCTATATGCAGATAAAAATTATTTGTAATTTGCAAGCTGGAGGAGCTTAGTATAGATGGACTAAGAATAAGTCCCACACACTGCTACAAGCCCAAAATTATTTACCGAGCTAGATGCAGATAAAAATTATTTGTAATTTGCAAGCTGGAGTAACTTAGTAAAGATGGACTAAGAATAAGTCCCACACACTGCTACAAGCCCAAAATTATTTTCTGAGCTAGATGCAGATAAAAATTATTTGTAATTTGCAAGCTGGAGGAGCTTAGTATAGATGGACTAAGAATAAGTCCCACACACTGCTACAAGCCCAAAATTATTTTCCAAGCTGGATTCAGATAAAAATTATTTGTAATTTGCAAGCTGGAGGAGCTTAGTAGAGATGGACGAAGAATAAGTCCCACACACTGCTACAAGCCTAAAATTATTTTCCGCACTAGATGCAGATAAAAAATATTTGTAATTTGCAGGCTGGAGGAGCTTAGTATAGATGGACTAAGAATAAGTCCCACACACTGCTACAAGCCCAAAATTATTTTCCGAGCTAGATGCAGTTAAAAAATATTTGTAATTTGCAAGCTGGAGGAGCTTAGTATAGATGGACTAAGAATAAGTCCCACACACTGCTACAAGCCCAAAACTATTTTCTGAGCTAGATGCAGTTAAAAATTATTTGTAATTTGCAAGCTGGAGGAGCTTAGTATAGATGGACTAAGAATAAGCCCCACACACTGCTACAAGCCCAAAATATTTTCCGAGCTAGATGCACATAAAAATTATTTGTAATTTGCAAGCTGGAGGAGCATAGTATAGATGGACTAAGAATAAGTCCGACACACTGCTACAAGCCCAAAATTATTTTCCGAGCTAGATGCAGATAAAAATTATTTGTAATTTGCAAGATGGAGGAGCTTAGTATAGATGGACTAAGAATAAGTCCTACACACTGCTACAAGCCCAAAATTATTTTCCGAGCTAGATGCAGATAAAAATTATTTGTAATTTGCAAGCTGGAAGAGCTTAGTATAGATGGACTAAGAATAAGTCCCACACACTGCTACAAGCCCAAAATTATTTTCCGAGCTAGATGCAGATAAAAAATAGTTGTAATTTGCAAGCTGGAGGAGCTTAGTATAGATGGACTAAGAATAAGTCCCACACACTGCTACAAGCCCAAAATTATTTTCCGAGCTAGAAGCAGTTAAAAATTATTTGTAATTTGCAAGCTGGAGGAGCTTAGTATAGATGGACGAAGAATAAGTCCCATACACTGCTACAAGCCCAAAGTTATTTTCCGAGCTAGATGCAGATAAAAATTATTTGTAATTTGCAAGCTGGTGGAGCTTAGTATAGATGGACAAAGAATAAGTCCCACACACTGCTGCAAGCCCAAAATTATTTTCCAAGCTAGATGCAGATAAAAGTTATTTGCAATTTGCAAGCTCGAGGAGCTTAGTATAGATGGACTAAGAATAAGTCCCACACACTGCTACAAGCCCAAAATTTTTTTCTGCGCTAGATTCAGATAAAAATTATTTGTAGTTTGCAAGCTGGAGGAGCTTAGTATAGATGGACTAAGAATAAGTCCCACACACTGCTACAAGCCCAAAATTATTTTCCGAGCTAGATGCAGTTAAAAATTATTTCTAATTTGCAAGCTGGAGGAGATTAGTATAGATGGACTAAGAATAAGTCCCACTCACTGCTACAAGCCCAAAATTATTTTCCGAGCTTGATGCAGATAAAAATTATTTGTAATTTGCAAGCTGGTGGAGCTTAGTATAGATGGACTTAGAATATGTCCCACACAATGCTACAAGCCCAAAATTATTTTCCGAGCTGGATGCAGATAAAAATTATTTGTAATTTGCAAGATGGAGGAGCTTAGTATAGATGGACTAAGAATAAGTCCCACACAGTGCTACAAGCCCAAAATTATTTTCCCAGCTAGATGCAGATAAAAATTATTTGTAATTTGCAAGCTGGAGGAGCTTAGTATAGATGGACTAAGAATAAGTCCCACACACTGCTACAAGCCCAAAATTAATTTCCGACCTATATGCAGATAAAAATTATTTGTAATTTGCAAGCTGGAGGAGCTTAGTATAGATGGACTAAGAATAAGTCCCACACACTGCTACAAGCCCAAAATTATTTTCCGAGCTAGATTCAGATAAAAATTATCTGTAATTTGCAAGCTGGAGGAGCTTAGTATAGATGGACGAAGTACAAGTACCACACACTGTTACAAGCCCAAAATTAATTTCCGCGCTAGATGCTGATAAAAAATATTTGTAATTTGCAAGCTTGAGGAGCTTAGTATAGATGGACTAAGAATAAGTCCCACACACTGCTACAAGCCCCAAATTATTTTCCGAGCTAGATGCAGATAAAAATTAATTGTAATTTGCAAGCTGGAGGTGCTTAGTATAGATGGACTAAGAATAAGTCCCACACACTGCTACAAGCCCAAAATTATTTTCTGAGCTAGATGCAGATAAAAATTATTTGTAATTTGCAAGCTGGAGGAGCTTAGTATAGATGGACTAAGAATAAGTCCCACACACTGCTACAAGCCCAAAATTATTTTCTGAGCTAGATGCAGATAAAAATTATTTGTAATTTGCAAGCTGGAGGAGCTTAGTATAGATGGACTAAGAATAATTCCCACACACTGCTACAAGCCCAAAATTATTTTCCAAGCTGGATTCAGATAAAAATTATTTGTAATTTGCAAGCTGGAGGAGCTTACTATAGATGGACGAACAATAAGTCCCACACACTGCTACAAGCCCAAAATTATTTTCCACACTACATGCAGAAAAAAAATATTTGTAATTTGCAAGCTGGAGGAGATTAGTATAGATGGACTAAGAATAAGTCCCACACACTGCTACAAGCCCAAAATTATTTTCCAAGCTAGATGCAGATAAAAATTATTTGTAATTTGCAAGCTGGAGGTGCTTAGTATAGATGGAATAAGAATAAGTCCCACACACTGCTACAAGCCCAAAATTATTTTACGAGCTAGATGCAGTTGAAAATTATTTGTAATTTGCAAGCTGGAGGAGCTTAGTATAGATGGACTAAGAATAAGTCCCACACACTGCTACAAGCCCAAAATTACTTTCCGAGCTAGATGCAGTTAAAAATTATTTGTAATTTGCAAGCTGGAGGAGCTTAGTAGAGATGGACGAAGAATAAGTCCCACACACTGCTACAAGCCTAAAATTATTTTCCGCACTAGATGCAGATAAAAAATATTTGTAATTTGCAGGCTGGAGGAGCTTAGTATAGATGGACTAAGAATAAGTCCCACACACTGCTACAAGCCCAAAATTATTTTCCGAGCTAGATGCAGTTAAAAAATATTTGTAATTTGCAAGCTGGAGGAGCTTAGTATAGATGGACTAAGAATAAGTCCCACACACTGCTACAAGCCCAAAACTATTTTCTGAGCTAGATGCAGTTAAAAATTATTTGTAATTTGCAAGCTGGAGGAGCTTAGTATAGATGGACTAAGAATAAGTCCCACACACTGCTACAAGCCCAAAATTATTTTCCGAGCTAGATGCAGATAAAAATTATTTGTAATTTGCAAGCTGGAGGAGCATAGTATAGATGGACTAAGAATAAGTTCGACACAATGCTACAAGCCCAAAATTATTTTCCGAGCTAGATGCAGATAAAAATTATTTGTAATTTGCAAGATGTAGGAGCTTAGTATAGATGGACTAAGAAAAAGTCCTACACACTGCTACAAGCCCAAAATTATTTTCCGAGCTAGATGCAGATAAAAATTATTTGTAATTTGCAAGCTCTAGGAGCTTAGTATAGATGGAGTAAGAATAAGTCCCACACACTGCTACAAGCCCAAAATTATTTTCTGAGCTAGATTCAGATAAAAATTATTTGTAATTTGCAAGCTGGAAGAGCTTAGTATAGATGGACTAAGAATAAGTCCCACACTGCTACAAGCCCAAAATTATTTTCCGAGCTAGATGCAGATAAAAAATAGTTGTAATTTGCAAGCTGGAGGAGCTTAGTATAGATGGACTAAGAATAAGTCCCATACACTGCTACAAGCCCAAATTTATTTTCCGAGCTAGATGCAGATAAAAATTATTTGTAATTTGCAAGCTGGTGGAGCTTAGTATAGATGGACTAAGAATAAGTCCCACACACTGCTGCAAGCCCAAAATTATTTTCCAAGCTAGATGCAGATAAAAGTTATTTGCAATTTGCAAGCTCGAGGAGCTTAGTATAGATGGACTAAGAATAAGTCCCACACACTGCTACAAGCCCAAAATTTTTTTCTGAGCTAGATTCAGTTAAAAATTATTTGTAGTTTGCAAGCTGGAGGAGCTTAGTATAGATGGACTAAGAATAAGTCCCACACACTGCTACAAGCCCAAAATTATTTTCCGAGCTAGATGCAGTTAAAAATTATTTCTAATTTGCAAGCTGGAGGAGATTAGTATAGATGGACTAAGAATAAGTCCCACACACTGCTACAAGCCCAAAATTATTTTCCGAGCTTGATGCAGATAAAAATTATTTGTAATTTGCAAGCTGGTGGAGCTTAGTATAGATGGACTAAGAATATGTCCCACACAATGCAACAAGCCCAAAATTATTTTCCGAGCTGGATGCAGATAAAAATTATTTGTAATTTGCAAGCTGGAGGAGCTTAGTATAGATGGACTAAGAATAAGTCCCACACAGTGCTACAAGCCCAAAATTATTTTCGGAGCTAGATGCAGATAAAAATTATTTGTAATTTGCAAGCTGGAGGAGCTTAGTATAGATGGACTAAGAATAAGTCCCACACACTGCTACAAGCCCAAAATTAATTTCCGACCTATATGCAGATAAAAATTATTTGTAATTTGCAAGCTGGAGGAGCTTAGTATAGATGGACTAAGAATAGGTCCCACACACTGCTACAAGCCCAAAATTATTTTCCGAGCTAGATTCAGATAAAAATTATTTGTAATTTGCAAGCTGGAGGAGCTTAGTATAGATGGACGAAGTACAAGTACCACACACTGTTACAAGCCCAAAATTAATTTCCGCGCTAGATGCTGATAAAAAATATTTGTAATTTGCAAGCTTGAGGAGCTTAGTATAGATGGACTAAGAATAAGTCCCACACACTGCTACAAGCCCAAAATTATTTTACAAGCTAGATGCAGATAAAAATTTATTGTAATTTGCATGCTGGAGGTGCTTAGTATAGATGGACTAAGAATAAGTCCCACACACTGCTACAAGCCCAAAATTATTTTCTGAGCTAGATGCAGATAAAAATTATTTGTAATTTGCAAGCTGGAGGAGCTTAGTATAGATGGACTAAGAATAAGTCCCACACACTGCTACAAGCCCAAAATTATTTTCTGAGCTAGATGCAGATAAAAATTATTTGTAATTTGCAAGCTGGAGGAGCTTAGTATAGATGGACTAAGAATAAGTCCCACACACTGCTACAAGCCCAAAATTATTTTCCGAGCTAGATGCAGTTAAAAATTATTTCTAATTTGCAAGCTGGAGGAGCTTAGTATAGATGGACTAAGAATAAGTCCCACACACTGCTACAAGCCCAAAATTATTTTCCGAGCTAGATGCAGTTAAAAATTATTTGTAATTTGCAAGCTGGAGGAGCTTAGTATAGATGGACTAAGAATAAGTCCCACACACTGCTACAAGCCCAAAATTATTTTCCGAGCTAGATGCAGATAAAAATTATTTGTAATTTGCAAGCTGGTGGAGCTTAGTATAGATGGACTAAGAATATGTCCCACACACTGCTACAAGCCCCAAATTATTTTCCGAGCTGGATGCAGACAAAAATTATTTGTAATTTGCAAGCTGGAGGAGCTTAGTATAGATGGACTAAGAATAAGTCCCACACACTGCTACAAGCCTAAAATTATTTTCCGAGCTAGATGCAGATTAAAATTATTTGTAATTTGCAAGCTGGAGGAGCTTAGTATAGATGGACTAAGAATAAGTCCCACACACTGCTACAAGCCCAAAATTATTTTCCGAGATAGATGCAGATAAAAATTATTTGTAATTTGCAAGCTGGAGGAGCTTAGTATAGATGGACTAAGAATAAGTCCCACACACTGCTACAAGCCCAAAATTATTTTCCGAGCTAGATGCAGATAAAAATTATTTGTAATTTGCAAGCTGGAGGAGCTTAGTATAGATGGACTAAAAATAAGTCCCACACACTGCTACAAGCCCAAAATTATTTTCTGAGCTAGATGCAGTTAAAAATTATTTGTAATTTGCAAGCTGGAGAAGCTTAGTATAGATGGACTAAGAATAAGTCCCACACACTGCTACAAGCCCAAAATTGTTTTCCGAGCTAGATGCAGTTAAAAATTATTTGTAATTTGCAAGCTGGAGGAGCTTAGTATAGATGGACTAAGAATAAGTCCCACACACTGCTACAAGCCCAAAATTATTTACCGAGCTAGATGCAGATAAAAATTATTTGTAATTTGCAAGCTGGATTAACTTAGTAAAGATGGACTAAGAATAAGTCCCACACACTGCTACAAGCCCAAAATTATTTTCTGAGCTAGATGCAGATAAAAATTATTTGTAATTTGCAAGCTGGAGGAGCTTAGTATAGATGGACTAAGAATAAGTCCCACACACTGCTACAAGCCCAAAATTATTTTCCAAGCTGGATTCAGATAAAAATTATTTGTAATTTGCAAGCTGGAGGAGCTTAGTATAGATGGACGAACAATAAGTCCCACACACTGCTACAATCCCAAAATTATTTTCCACACTACATGCAGAAAAAAAATAGTTGTAATTTGCAAGCTGGAGGAGATTAGTATTGATGGACTAAGAATAAGTCCCACACACTGCTACAAGCCCAAAATTATTTTCCAAGCTAGATGCAGATAAAAATTATTTGTAATTTGCAAGCTGGAGGAGCTTAGTATAGATGGACTAAGAATAAGTCCCACACACTGCTACAAGCCCAAAATTATTTTACGAGCTAGATGCAGTTGAAAATTATTTGTAATTTGCAAGCTGGAGGAGGTTAGTATAGATGGACTAAGAATAAGTCCCACACACTGCTACAAGCCCAAAATTATTTTCCGAGCTTGATGCAGTTAAAAATTATTTGTAATTTGCAAGCAGGAGGAGCTTAGTAGAGATGGACGAAGAATAAGTCCCACACACTGCTACAAGCCTAAAATTATTTTCCGCACTAGATGCAGATAAAAAATATTTGTAATTTGCAGGCTGGAGGAGCTTAGTATAGATGGACTAAGAATAAGTCCCACACACTGCTACAAGCCAAAAATTATTTTCCATGCTAGATGCAGTTAAAAAATATTTGTAATTTGCAAGCTGGAGGAGCTTAGTTTATATGGACTAAGAATGAGTCCCACACACTGCTACAAGCCCAAAAGTATTTTCCGAGCTAGATGCAGTTATTAATTATTTCTAATTTGCAAGCTGGAGGAGCTTAGTATAGATGGACTAAAAATAAGTCCCACACACTGCTACAAGCCCAAAATTATTTTCCGAGCTAGATGCAGTTAAAAATTATTTGTAATTTGCAAGCTGGAGGAGCTTAGTATAGATGGACTAAGAATAAGTCCCACACACTGCTACAAGCTCAAAATTGTATTCCGAGCTACATGCACTTAAAAATTATTTGTAATTTGCAAGCTGGAGGAGCTTAGCATAGATGGACTAAGAATAAGTCCCACACACTGCTACAAGCCCAAAATTATTTTCCGAGCTAGATGCAGATAAAAATTATTTGTAATTTGCAAGCTGGAGGAGCTTAGTATAGATGGACTAAGAATAAGTCCCACACACTGCTACAAGTCCAAAATTATTTTCCGAGCTAGATGCAGATAAAAATTATTTGTAATTTGCAAGCTGGAGTAGCTTAGTAAAGATGGACTAAGAATAAGTCCCACACACTGCTACAAGCCCAAAATTATTTTCCGAGCTAGATGCAGATAAAAATTATTTGTAATTTGCAAGCTGGAAGAGCTTAGTATAGATGGACTAAGAATAAGTCCCACACACTGCTACAAGCCCAAAATTATTTTCCGAGCTATATTCAGATAAAAATTATTTGTAATTTGCAAGCTGGAGGAGCTTAGTATAGATCGACGAAGAATAAGTCCCACACACTGCTACAAACCCAAAATTATTTTCCACGCTAGATGCAGAAAAAAAATATTTGTAATTTGCAAGCTGGAGGAGCTTAGTATAGATGGACTAAGAATAAGTCCCACACACTGCTCCAAGCCAAAAATTATTTTCCGAGCTAGATGCAGATAAAAAATATTTGTAATTTGCAAGCTGGAGGAGCTTAGTATAGATGGAATAAGAATAAGTCCCACACACTGCTACAAGCCCAAAATTATTTTCCGAGCTAGATGCAGATAAAAATTATTTGTAATTTGCAAGCTGGAGGAGCTTAGTATAGATGGACTAAGAATAAGTCCCACACACTGCTACAAGCCCAAAATTATTTTACGAGCTAGATGCAGTTAAAAATTATTTGTAATTTGCAAGCTGGAGGAGCTTAGTATAGATGGACGAAGAATAAGTCCCACACACTGCTACAAGCCCAAAATTATTTTCCGAGCTAGATGCAGATAAAAATTATTTGTAATTTGCAAGCTGAAGGAGCTTAGTATAGATGGACTAATGCTAAGTCCCACACACTGCTACAAGCTCAAAATTATTTTCCGAGCTAGATGCAGATAAAAATTATTTGTAATTTGCAAGCTGGAGGAGCTTAGTATAGATGGACTAAGAATAAGTCCCACACACTGCTACAAGCCCAAAATTATTTTCCGAGCTAGATTCAGATAAAAATTATTTGTAATTTGCAAGCTGGAGGAGCTTAGTATAGATGGACGAAGAATAAGTCCCACACACTGCTACAAGCCCAAAATTATTTTCCGCGCTAGATGCAGATAAAAAATATTTGTAATTTGCAAGCTGGAGGAGCTTAGTATAGATGGACTAAGAATAAGTCCCACACACTGCTACAAGCCCAAAATTATTTTCCGCGCTAGATGCAGATAAAAAATATTTGTAATTTGCAAGCTGGAGGAGCTTAGTATAGATGGAATAAGAATAAGTCCCACACACTAATACAAGCCCAAAATTATTTTCCGAGCTAGATGCAGATAAAAATAATTTCTAATTTGCAAGCTGGAGGAGCTTAGTATAGATGGACTAAGAATAAGTCCCACACACTGCTACAAGCCCAAAATTATTTTCCGAGCTAGATGCAGATAAAAATTATTTCTAATTTGCAAGCTGGAGGAGCTTAGTATAGATGGACTAAGAATAAGTCCCACACACTGCTACAAGCCCAAAATTATTTTCTGAGCTAGATGCAGTTAAAAATTATTTGTAATTTGCAAGCTGGAGGAGCTTAGTATAGATGGACTAAGAATAAGTCCCACACACTGCTACAAGCCCAAAATTGTTTTCCGAGCTAGATGCAGTTAAAAATTATTTGTAATTTGCAAGCTGGAGGAGCTTAGTATAGATGGACTAAGAATAAGTCCCACACACTGCTACAAGCCCAAAATTATTTAACGAGCTAGATGCAGATAAAAATTATTTGTAATTTGCAAGCTGGACGAGCTTAGTATAGATGGACTAAGAATAAGTCCCACACACTGCTACAAGCCCAAAATTATTTTCCAAGCTAGATGCAGATAAAAATTATTTGTAATTTGCAAGCTGGAGTAACTTAGTAAAGATGGACTAAGAATAAGTCCCACACACTGCTACAAGCCCAAAATTATTTTCTGAGCTAGATGCAGATAAAAATTATTTGTAATTTGCAAGCTGGAGGAGCTTAGTATAGATGGACGAAGAATAAGTCCCACAAACTGCTACAAGCCCAAAATTATTTTCCAAGCTGGATTCAGATAAAAATTATTTGTAATTTGCAAGCTGGAGGAGATTAGTATAGATGGACGAACAATAAGTCCCACACACTTCTACAAGCCCAAAATTATTTTCCACGCTACATGCAGAAAAAAAATATTTGTAATTTGCAAGCTGGAGGAGATTAGTATAGATGGACTAAGAATAAGTCCCACACACTGCTACAAGCCCAAAATTATTTTCCAAGCTAGATGCAGATAAAAATTATTTGTAATTTGCAAGCTGGAGGAGCTTAGTATAGATGGACTAAGAATAAGTCCCACACACTGCTACAAGCCCAAAATTATTTTACGAGCTAGATGCAGTTGAAAATTATTTGTAATTTGCAAGCTGGAGGAGCTTAGTATAGATGGACTAAGAATAAGTCCCACACACTGCTACAAGCCCAAAATTATTTTCCGAGCTGGATGCAGTTAAAAATTATTTGTAATTTGCAAGCTGGAGGAGCTTAGTAGAGATGGACGAAGAATAAGTCCCACACACTGCTACAAGCCTAAAATTATTTTCCGCGCTAGATGCAGATAAAAAATATTTGTAATTTGCAGGCTGGAGGAGCTTAGTATAGATGGACTAAGAATAAGTCCCACACACTGCTACAAGCCCAAAATTATTTTCCGAGCTAGATGCAGTTAAAAAAAATTTGTAATTTGCAAGCTGGAGGAGCTTAGTTTATATGGACTAAGAATGAGTCCCACACACTGCTACAAGCCCAAAAGTATTTTCCGAGCTAGATGCAGTTATTAATTATTTCTAATTTGCAAGCTGGAAGAGCTTAGTATAGATGGACTAAGAATAAGTCCCACAAACTGCTACAAGCCCAAAATTATTTTCCGAGCTAGATTCAGATAAAAATTATTTGTAATTTGCAAGCTGGAGGAGCTTAGTATAGATGGACGAAGAATAAGTCCCACACACTGCTACAAGCCCAAAATTATTTTCCGCGCTAGATGCAGATAAAAAATATTTGTAATTTGCAGGCTGGAGGAGCTTAGTATATATGGACTAAGAATAAGTCCCACACACTGCTACATGCCCAAAATTATTTTCCGAGCTAGATGCAGATAAAAAATTTTTGTAATTTGCAAGCTGGAGGAGCTTAGTTTATATGGACTAAGAATGATTCGCGCACACTGCTACAAGCCCAAAAGTATTTTCCGAGCTAGATGCAGTTATTAATTATTTCTAATTTGCAAGCTGGAGGAGCTTAGTATAGATGGACTAAAAATAAGTCCCACACACTGCTACAAGCCCAAAATTATTTTCCGAGCTAGATGCAGTTAAAAATTACTTGTAATTTGCAAGCTGGAGGAGCTTAGTATAGATGGACTAAGAATAAGTCCCACACACTGCTACAAGCTCAAAATTGTTTTCCGAGCTAGATGCAGATAAAAATTATTTGTAATTTGCAAGCTGGAGGAGCTTAGTATAGATGGACTAAGAATAAGTCCCACACACTGCTACAAGTCCAAAATTACTTTCCGAGCTAGATGCAGATAAAAATTATTTGTAATTTGCAAGCTGGAGGAGCTTAGTATAGATGGACTAAGAATAAGTCCCACACACTGCTACAAGCCCAAAATTATTTTACGAGCTAGATGCATTTAAAAATTATTTGTAATTTGCAAGCTGGAGGAGCTTAGTATAGATGGACGAAGAATAAGTCCCACACACTGCTACAAGCCCAAAATTATTTTGCGAGCTAGATGCAGATAAAAATTATTTGTAATTTGCAAGCTGAAGGAGCTTAGTATAAATGGACTAATGCTAAGTTCCACACACTGCTACAAGCTCAAAATTATTTTCCGAGCTAGATGCAGATAAAAATTACTTGTAATTTGCAAGCGGGAGGAGCTTAGTATAGATGGACTAAGAATAAGTCCCACACACTGCTACAAGCCCAAAATTATTTTCCGAGCTAGATTCAGATAAAAATTATTTGTAATTTGCAAGCTGGAGGAGCTTAGTATAGATGGACGTAGAATAAGTCCCACACACTGCTACAAGCCCAAAATTATTTTCCGCGCTAGATGCAGATAAAAAATATTTGTAATTTGCAAGCTGGAGGAGCTTAGTATAGATGGACTAAGAATAAGTCCCACACACTGCTACAAGCCCAAAATTATTTTCCGCGCTAGATGCAGATAAAAAATATTTGTAATTTGCAAGCTGGAGGAGCTTAGTATAGATGGAATAAGAATAAGTCCCACACACTAATACAAGCCCAAAATTATTTTCCGAGCTAGATGCAGATAAAAATAATTTCTAATTTGCAAGCTGGAGGAGCTTAGTATAGATGGACTAAGAATAAGTCCCACACACTGCTACAAGCCCAAAATTATTTTCCGAGCTAGATGCAGATAAAAATTATTTCTAATTTGCAAGCTGGAGGAGCTTAGTATAGATGGACTAAGAATAAGTCCCACACACTGCTACAAGCCCAAAATTATTTTCTGAGCTAGATGCAGTTAAAAATTATTTGTAATTTGCAAGCTGGAGGAGCTTAGTATAGATGGACTAAGAATAAGTCCCACACACTGCTACAAGCCCAAAATTGTTTTCCGAGCTAGATGCAGTTAAAAATTATTTGTAATTTGCAAGCTGGAGGAGCTTAGTATAGATGGACTAAGAATAAGTCCCACACACTGCTACAAGCCCAAAATTATTTACCGA
Organism: Phyllobates terribilis; assembly: GCF_046119375.1. NCBI lineage: Eukaryota > Metazoa > Chordata > Amphibia > Anura > Dendrobatidae > Phyllobates > Phyllobates terribilis. The sequence goes on along the minus strand of NW_027362761.1, from coordinate 738,982,203 downwards.
GCTAGATGCAGATAAAAATTATTTGTAATTTGCAAGCTGGACGAGCTTAGTATAGATGGACTAAGAATAAGTCCCACACACTGCTACAAGCCCAAAATTATTTTCCAAGCTAGATGCAGATAAAAAGTATTTGTAATTTGCAAGCTGGAGTAACTTAGTAAAGATGGACTAAGAATAAGTCCCACACACTGCTACAAGCCCAAAATTATTTTCTGAGCTAGATGCAGATAAAAATTATTTGTAATTTGCAAGCTGGAGGAGCTTAGTATAGATGGACTAAGAATAAGTCCCACAAACTGCTACAAGCCCAAAATTATTTTCCAAGCTGGATTCAGATAAAAATTATTTGTAATTTGCAAGCTGGAGGAGATTAGTATAGATGGACGAACAATAAGTCCCACACACTTCTACAAGCCCAAAATTATTTTCCACGCTACATGCAGAAAAAAAATATTTGTAATTTGCAAGCTGGAGGAGATTAGTATAGATGGACTAAGAATAAGTCCCACACACTGCTACAAGCCCAAAATTATTTTCCAAGCTAGATGCAGATAAAAATTATTTGTAATTTGCAAGCTGGAGGAGCTTAGTATAGATGGACTAAGAATAAGTCCCACACACTGCTACAAGCCCAAAATTATTTTACGAGCTAGATGCATTTAAAAATTATTTGTAATTTGCAAGCTGGAGGAGCTTAGTATAGATGGACGAAGAATAAGTCCCACACACTGCTACAAGCCCAAAATTATTTTGCGAGCTAGATGCAGATAAAAATTATTTGTAATTTGCAAGCTGAAGGAGCTTAGTATAAATGGACTAATGCTAAGTTCCACACACTGCTACAAGCTCAAAATTATTTTCCGAGCTAGATGCAGATAAAAATTACTTGTAATTTGCAAGCGGGAGGAGCTTAGTATAGATGGACTAAGAATAAGTCCCACACACTGCTACAAGCCCAAAATTATTTTCCGAGCTAGATTCAGATAAAAATTATTTGTAATTTGCAAGCTGGAGGAGCTTAGTATAGATGGACGTAGAATAAGTCCCACACACTGCTACAAGCCCAAAATTATTTTCCGCGCTAGATGCAGATAAAAAATATTTGTAATTTGCAAGCTGGAGGAGCTTAGTATAGATGGACTAAGAATAAGTCCCACACACTGCTACAAGCCCAAAATTATTTTCCGCGCTAGATGCAGATAAAAAATATTTGTAATTTGCAAGCTGGAGGAGCTTAGTATAGATGGAATAAGAATAAGTCCCACACACTAATACAAGCCCAAAATTATTTTCCGAGCTAGATGCAGATAAAAATAATTTCTAATTTGCAAGCTGGAGGAGCTTAGTATAGATGGACTAAGAATAAGTCCCACACACTGCTACAAGCCCAAAATTATTTTCCGAGCTAGATGCAGATAAAAATTATTTCTAATTTGCAAGCTGGAGGAGCTTAGTATAGATGGACTAAGAATAAGTCCCACACACTGCTACAAGCCCAAAATTATTTTCTGAGCTAGATGCAGTTAAAAATTATTTGTAATTTGCAAGCTGGAGGAGCTTAGTATAGATGGACTAAGAATAAGTCCCACACACTGCTACAAGCCCAAAATTGTTTTCCGAGCTAGATGCAGTTAAAAATTATTTGTAATTTGCAAGCTGGAGGAGCTTAGTATAGATGGACTAAGAATAAGTCCCACACACTGCTACAAGCCCAAAATTATTTACCGAGCTAGATGCAGATAAAAATTATTTGTAATTTGCAAGCTGGACGAGCTTAGTATAGATGGACTAAGAATAAGTCCCACACACTGCTACAAGCCCAAAATTATTTTCCAAGCTAGATGCAGATAAAAATTATTTGTAATTTGCAAGCTGGAGTAACTTAGTAAAGATGGACTAAGAATAAGTCCCACACACTGCTACAAGCCCAAAATTATTTTCTGAGCTAGATGCAGATAAAAATTATTTGTAATTTGCAAGCTGGAGGAGCTTAGTATAGATGGACTAAGAATAAGTCCCACAAACTGCTACAAGCCCAAAATTATTTTCCAAGCTGGATTCAGATAAAAATTATTTGTAATTTGCAAGCTGGAGGAGATTAGTATAGATGGACGAACAATAAGTCCCACACACTTCTACAAGCCCAAAATTATTTTCCACGCTACATGCAGAAAAAAAATATTTGTAATTTGCAAGCTGGAGGAGATTAGTATAGATGGACTAAGAATAAGTCCCACACACTGCTACAAGCCCAAAATTATTTTCCAAGCTAGATGCAGATAAAAATTATTTGTAATTTGCAAGCTGGAGGAGCTTAGTATAGATGGACTAAGAATAAGTCCCACACACTGCTACAAGCCCAAAATTATTTTACGAGCTAGATGCAGTTGAAAATTATTTGTAATTTGCAAGCTGGAGGAGCTTAGTATAGATGGACTAAGAATAAGTCCCACACACTGCTACAAGCCCAAAATTATTTTCCGAGCTAGATGCAGTTAAAAATTATTTGTAATTTGCAAGCTGGAGGAGCTTAGTAGAGATGGACGAAGAATAAGTCCCACACACTGCTACAAGCCTAAAATAATTTTCCGCGCTAGATGCAGATAAAAAATATTTGTAATTTGCAGGCTGGAGGAGCTTAGTATAGATGGACTAAGAATAAGTCCCACACACTGCTACAAGCCCAAAATTATTTTCCGAGCTAGATGCAGTTAAAAAAATTTTGTAATTTGCAAGCTGGAGGAGCTTAGTTTATATGTACTAAGAATGAGTCCCACACACTGCTACAAGCCCAAAAGTATTTTCCGAGCTAGATGCAGTTATTAATTATTTCTAATTTGCAAGCTGGAAGAGCTTAGTATAGATGGACTAAGAATAAGTCCCACACACTGCTACAAGCCCAAAATTATTTTCCGAGCTAGATTCAGATAAAAATTATTTGTAATTTGCAAGCTGGAGGAGCTTAGTATAGATGGACGAAGAATAAGTCCCACACACTGCTACAAGCCCAAAATTATTTTCCGCGCTAGATGCAGATAAAAAATATTTGTAATTTGCAGGCTGGAGGAGCTTAGTATATATGGACTAAGAATAAGTCCCACACACTGCTACATGCCCAAAATTATTTTCCGAGCTAGATGCAGATAAAAATTTTTTGTAATTTGCAAGCTGGAGGAGCTTAGTTTATATAGACTAAGAATGATTCGCGCACACTGCTACAAGCCCAAAAGTATTTTCCGAGCTAGATGCAGTTATTAATTATTTCTAATTTGCAAGCTGGAGGAGCTTAGTATAGATGGACTAAAAATAAGTCCCACACACTGCTACAAGCCCAAAATTATTTTCCGAGCTAGATGCAGTTAAAAATTATTTGTAATTTGCAAGCTGGAGGAGCTTAGTATAGATGGACTAAGAATAAGTCCCACACACTGCTACAAGCTCAAAATTGTTTTCCGAGTTAGATGCAGATAAAAATTATTTGTAATTTGCAAGCTGGAGGAGCTTAGTATAGATGGACTAAGAATAAGTCCCACACACTGCTACAAGTCCAAAATTACTTTCCGAGCTAGATGCAGATAAAAATTATTTGTAATTTGCAAGCTGGAGGAGCTTAGTATAGATGGACTAAGAATAAGTCCCACACACTGCTACAAGCCCAAAATTATTTTACGAGCTAGATGCATTTAAAAATTATTTGTAATTTGCAAGCTGGAGGAGCTTAGTATAGATGGACGAAGAATAAGTCCCACACACTGCTACAAGCCCAAAATTATTTTGCGAGCTAGATGCAGATAAAAATTATTTGTAATTTGCAAGCTGAAGGAGCTTAGTATAAATGGACTAATGCTAAGTTCCACACACTGCTACAAGCTCAAAATTATTTTCCGAGCTAGATGCAGATAAAAATTACTTGTAATTTGCAAGCGGGAGGAGCTTAGTATAGATGGACTAAGAATAAGTCCCACACACTGCTACAAGCCCAAAATTATTTTGCGAGCTAGATTCAGATAAAAATTATTTGTAATTTGCAAGCTGGAGGAGCTTAGTATAGATGGACGAAGAATAAGTCCCACACACTGCTACAAGCCCAAAATTATATTCCGCGCTAGATGCAGATAAAAAATATTTGTAATTTGCAAGCTGGAAGAGCTTAGTATAGATGGACTAAGAATAAGTCCCACACACTGCTACAAGCCCAAAATTATTTTCCGCGCTAGATGCAGATAAAAAATATTTGTAATTTGCAAGCTGGAGGAGCTTAGTATAGATGGACTAAGAATAAGTCCCACACACTGCTACAAGCCCAAAATTATTTTCGGAGCTAGATGCAGATAAAAAATATTTGTAATTTGCAAGCTGGAGGAGCTTAGTATAGATGGAATAAGAATAAGTCCCACACACTAATACAAGCCCAAAATTATTTTCCGAGCTAGATGCAGTTAAAAAATATTTGTAATTTGCAAGCTGGAGGAGCTTAGTATAGATGGACGAAGAATAAGTCCCACACACTGCTACAAGCTCAAAATTATTTTCCGCGCTAGATGCAGATAAAAAATGTTTGTAATTTGCAAGCTGGAGGAGCTTTGTATAGATGGACTAATGCTAAGTCCCACACACTGCTACAAGCTGAAAATTTTTTTCCGAGCTAGATGCAGATAAAAATTATTTGTAATTTGCAAGCTGGAGGAGCTTAGTATAGATGGACTAAGAATAAGTCCCACACACTGCTACAAGCCCAAAATTATTTTCCGAGCTAGATTCAGATAAAAATTATTTGTAATTTGCAAGCTGGAGGAGCTTAGTATAGATGGACGAAGCATAAGTCCCACACACTGCTACAAGCCCAAAATTATTTTCCGCGCTAGATGGAGATAAAAAATATTTGTAATTTGCAAGCTGGAGGAGCTTAGTATAGATGGACTAAGAATAAGTCCCACACACTGCTACAAGCCCAAAATTATTTTCCGAGCTAGATACAGATAAAAAATATTTGTAATTTGCAAGCTGGAGGAGCTTAGTATAGATGGAATAAGAATAAGTCCCACACACTAATACAAGCCCAAAATTATTTTCCGAGCTGGATGCAGATAAAAAATATTTGTAATTTGCAAGCTGGAGGAGCTTAGTATAGATGGAATAAGAATAAGTCCCACACACTAATACAAACCCAAAATTATTTTCCGAGCTAGATGCAGATAAAAATTATTTCTAATTTGCAAGCTGGAGGAGCTTAGTATAGATGGACTAAGAATAAGTCCCACACACTGCTACAAGCCCAAAATTATTTTCCGAGCTAGATGCAGTTAAAAATTATTTCTAATTTGCAAGCTGGAGGAGCTTAGTATAGATGGACTAAGAATAAGTCCCACACACTGCTACAAGCCCAAAATTATTTTCCGAGCTAGATGCAGTTAAAAATTATTTGCAATTTGCAAGCTGGAGGAGCTTAGTATAGATGGACGAAGAATAAGTCCCACACACTGCTACAAGCCCAAAATTATTTTCCGCGCTAGATGCAGATAAAAAATATTTGTAATTTGCAAGCTGGAGGAGCTTATTATAGATGGACTAAGAATAAGTCCCACACACTGCTACAAGCCCAAAATTATTTTCCGAGCTAGATGCAGATAAAATATATTTTTAATTTTGCAAGCTGGAGGAGCTTAGTATAGATGGAATAAGAATAAGTCCCACACACTAATACAAGCCCAAAATTATTTTCCGAGCTAGATGCAGATAAAAATTATTTCTAATTTGCAAGCTGGAGGAGCTTAGTATAGATGGACTAAGAATAAGTCCCACACACTGCTACAAGCCCAAAATTATTTTCCGAGCTAGATGCAGTTAAAAATTATTTCTAATTTGCAAGCTGGAGGAGCTTAGTATAGATGGACTAAGAATAAGTCCCACACACTGCTACAAGCCCAAAATTATTTTCCAAGCTAGATGCAGTTAAAAATTATTTGTAATTTGCAACTGGACTAGCTTAGTATAGATGGACTAAGAATAAGTCCCACACACTGCTACAAGCCCAAAATTATTTTCCGAGCTAGATGCAGATAAAAATTATTTGTAATTTGCAAGCTGGTGGAGCTTAGTATAGATGGACTAAGAATATGTCCCACACACTGCTACAAGCCCCAAATTATTTTCCGAGCTGGAAGCAGATAAAAATTATTTGTAATTTGCAAGCTGGAGGAGCTTAGTATAGATGGACTAAGAATAAGTCCCACACACTGCTACAAGCCCAAAATTATTTTCCGAGCTAGATGCAGATTAAAATTATTTGTAATTTGCAAGCTGGAGGAGCTTAGTATAGATGGACTAAGAATAAGTCCCACACACTGCTACAAGCCCAAAATTATTTTCCGAGCTAGATGCAGATAAAAATTATTTGTAATTTGCAAGCTGGAGGAGCTTAGTATAGATAGACTAAAAATAAGTCCCACACACTGCTACAAGCCCAAAATTATTTTCTGAGCTAGATGCAGTTAAAAATTATTTGTAATTTGCAAGCTGGAGGAGCTTAGTATAGATGGACTAAGAATAAGTCCCACACACTGCTACAAGCCCAAAATTGTTTTCCGAGCTAGATGCAGTTAAAAATTATTTGTAATTTGCAAGCTGGAGGAGCTTAGTATAGATGGACTATGAATAAGTCCCACACACTGCTACAAGCCCAAAATTGTTTTCCGAGCTAGATGCAGTTAAAATTATTTGTAATTTGCAAGCTGGAGGAGCTTAGTATAGATGGACTAAGAATAAGTCCCACACACTGCTACAAGCCCAAAATTATTTACCGAGCTAGATGCAGATAAAAATTATTTGTAATTTGCAAGCTGGACGAGCTTAGTATAGATGGACTAAGAATAAGTCCCACACACTGCTACAAGCCCAAAATTATTTCCCAAACTAGATGCAGATAAAAATTATTTGTAATTTGCAAGTTGGAGTAACTTAGTAAAGATGGACTAAGAATAAGTCCCACACACTGCTACAAGCCCAAAATTATTTTCTGAGCTAGATGCAGATAAAAATTATTTGTAATTTGCAAGCTGGAGGAGCTTAGTATAGATGGACTAAGAATAAGTCCCACACACTGCTACAGGCCCAAAATTATTTTCCAAGCTGGATTCAGATAAAAATTATTTGTAATTTGCAAGCTGGAGGAGCTTAGTATAGATGGACAAAGAATAAGTCCCACACACTGCTACAAGCCCAAAATTATTTTCCACGCTACATGCAGAAAAAAAATATTTGTAATTTGCAAGCTGGAGGAGATTAGTATAGATGGACTAAGAATAAGTCCCACACACTGCTACAAGCCCAAAATTATTTTCCAAGCTAGATGCAGTTGAAAATTATTTGTAATTTGCAAGCTGGAGGAGCTTAGTATAGATGGACTAAGAATAAGTCCCACACACTGCTACAAGCCCAAAATTATTTTCCAAGCTGGATTCAGATAAAAAATATTTGTAATTTGCAAGCTGGAGGAGCTTAGTATAGATGGACGAAGAATAAGTCCCACACACTGCTACAAGCCCAAAAGTATTTTCCGAGCTAGATGCAGTTATTAATTATTTCTAATTTGCAAGCTGGAGGAGCTTAGTATAGATGGACTAAAAATAAGTCCCACACACTGCTACAAGCCCAAAATTATTTTCCGAGCTAGATGCAGTTAAAAATTATTTGTAATTTGCAAGCTGGAGGAGCTTAGTATAGATGGAATAAGAATAAGTCCCACACACTGCTACAAGCCCAAAATTATTTTACGAGCTAGATGCAGTTAAAAATTATTTGTAATTTGCAAGCTGGAGGAGCTTAATATAGATGGACGAAGAATAAGTCCCACACACTGCTACAAGCCCAAAATTATTTTCCGAGCTAGATGCAGATAAAAATTATTTGTAATTTGCAAGCTTAAGGAGCTTAGTATAGATGGACTAATGCTAAGTCCCACACACTGCTACAAGCCCAAAATTATTTTCCGAGCTAGATGCAGATAAAAAATATTTGTAATTTGCAAGCTGGAGGAGCTTAGTATAGATGGAATAAGAATAAGTCCCACACACTAATACAAGCCCAAAATTATTTTCCGAGCTAGATGCAGATAAAAATTATTTCTAATTTGCAAGCTGGAGGAGCTTAGTATAGATGGACTAAGAATAAGTCCCACACACTGCTACAAGCCCAAAATTATTTTCCGAGCTAGATGCAGTTAAAAATTATTTCTAATTTGCAAGCTGGAGGAGCTTAGTATAGATGGACTAAGAATAAGTCCCACACACTGCTACAAGCTCAAAATTATTTTCCGAGCTAGATGCAGTTAAAAATTATTTGTAATTTGCAAGCTGGAGGAGCTTAGTATAGATGGACTATGAATAAGTCCCACACACTGCTACAAGCCCAAAATTGTTTTCCGAGCTAGATGCAGTTAAAATTATTTGTAATTTGCAAGCTGGAGGAGCTTAGTATAGATGGACTAAGAATAAGTCCCACACACTGCTACAAGCCCAAAATTATTTACCGAGCTAGATGCAGATAAAAATTATTTGTAATTTGCAAGCTGGACGAGCTTAGTATAGATGGACTAAGAATAAGTCCCACACACTGCTACAAGCCCAAAATTATTTCCCAAACTAGATGCAGATAAAAATTATTTGTAATTTGCAAGTTGGAGTAACTTAGTAAAGATGGACTAAGAATAAGTCCCACACACTGCTACAAGCCCAAAATTATTTTCTGAGCTAGATGCAGATAAAAATTATTTGTAATTTGCAAGCTGGAGGAGCTTAGTATAGATGGACTAAGAATAAGTCCCACACACTGCTACAGGCCCAAAATTATTTTCCAAGCTGGATTCAGATAAAAATTATTTGTAATTTGCAAGCTGGAGGAGCTTAGTATAGATGGACAAAGAATAAGTCCCACACACTGCTACAAGCCCAAAATTATTTTCCACGCTACATGCAGAAAAAAAATATTTGTAATTTGCAAGCTGGAGGAGATTAGTATAGATGGACTAAGAATAAGTCCCACACACTGCTACAAGCCCAAAATTATTTTCCAAGCTAGATGCAGTTGAAAATTATTTGTAATTTGCAAGCTGGAGGAGCTTAGTATAGATGGACTAAGAATAAGTCCCACACACTGCTACAAGCCCAAAATTATTTTCCAAGCTGGATTCAGATAAAAAATATTTGTAATTTGCAAGCTGGAGGAGCTTAGTATAGATGGACGAAGAATAAGTCCCACACACTGCTACAAGCCCAAAAGTATTTTCCGAGCTAGATGCAGTTATTAATTATTTCTAATTTGCAAGCTGGAGGAGCTTAGTATAGATGGACTAAAAATAAGTCCCACACACTGCTACAAGCCCAAAATTATTTTCCGAGCTAGATGCAGTTAAAAATTATTTGTAATTTGCAAGCTGGAGGAGCTTAGTATAGATGGACTAAGAATAAGTCCCACACAATGCTACAAGCTCAAAATTGTTTTCCGAGCTAGATGCAGTTAAAAATTATTTGTAATTTGCAAGCTGGAGGAGCTTAGCATAGATGGACTAAGAATAAGTCCCACACACTGCTACAAGCCCAAAATTATTTTCCGAGCTAGATGCAGATAAAAATTATTTGTAATTTGCAAGCTGGAGGAGCTTAGTATAGATGGACTAAGAATAAGTCCCACACACTGCTACAAGTCCAAAATTATTTTCCGAGCTAGATGCAGATAAAAATTATTTGTAATTTGCAAGCTGGAGTAGCTTAGTATAGATGGACTAAGAATAAGTCCCACACACTGCTCCAAGCCCAAAATTATTTTCCGAGCTAGATGCAGAAAAAAAATATAATTGTAATTTGCAAGCTGCAGGAGCTTAGTATAGATGGAATAAGAATAAGTCCCACACACTGCTACAAGCCCAAAATTATTTTCCGAGCTAGATGCAGATAAAAATTATTTGTAATTTGCAAGCTGGAGGAGCTTAGTATAGATGGACTAAGAATAAGTCCCACACACTGCTACAAGCCCAAAATTATTTTACGAGCTAGATGCAGTTAAAAATTATTTGTAATTTGCAAGCTGGAGGAGCTTAGTATAGATGGACGAAGAATAAGTCCCACACACTGCTACAAGCCCAAAATTATTTTCCGAGCTAGATGCAGATAAAAATTATTTGTAATTTGCAAGCTTAAGGAGCTTAGTATAGATGGACTAATGCTAAGTCCCACACACTGCTACAAGCCCAAAATTATTTTCCGAGCTAGATGCAGATAAAAAATATTTGTAATTTGCAAGCTGGAGGAGCTTAGTATAGATGGAATAAGAATAAGTCCCACACACTAATACAAGCCCAAAATTATTTTCCGAGCTAGATGCAGATAAAAATTATTTCTAATTTGCAAGCTGGAGGAGCTTAGTATAGATGGACTAAGAATAAGTCCCACACACTGATACAAGCCCAAAATTATTTTCCGAGCTAGATGCAGTTAAAAATTATTTCTAATTTGCAAGCTGGAGGAGCTTAGTATAGATGGACTAAGAATAAGTCCCACACACTGCTACAAGCTCAAAATTATTTTCCGAGCTAGATGCAGTTAAAAATTATTTGTAATTTGCAAGCTGGAGGAGCTTAGTATAGATGGACGAAGAATAAGTCCCACACACTGCTACAAGCCCAAAATTATTTTCCGCGCTAGATGCAGATAAAAAATATTTGTAATTTGCAAGCTGAAGGAGCTTAGTATAGATGGACTAAGAATAAGTCCCACACACTGCTACAAGCCCAAAATTATTTTCCGAGCTAGATGCAGATAAAAAATATTTGTAATTTGCAAGCTGGAGGAGCTTAGTATAGATGGACGAAGAATAAGTCCCACACACTGCTTCAAGCCCAAAATTATTTTCCGCGCTAGAGGCAGATAAAAAATATTTGTAATTTGCAAGCTGGAGGAGCTTAGTATAGATGGACTAATGCTAAGTCCCACACACTGCTACAAGCTCAAGATTATTTTCCGAGCTAGATGCAGATAAAAATTATTTGTAATTTGCAAGCTGGAGGAGCTTAGTATAGATGGACTAAGAATAAGTCCCACACACTGCTACAAGCCCAAAATTATTTTCCGAGCTAGATTCAGATAAAAATTATTTGTAATTTGCAAGCTGGAGGAGCTTAGTATAGATGGACGAAGCATAAGTCCCACACACTGCTACAAGCCCAAAATTATTTTCCGCGCTAGATGCAGATAAAAAATATTTGTAATTTGCAAGCTGGAGGAGCTTAGTATAGATGGACAAATGCTAAGTCCCACACACTGCTACAAGCTCAAAATTATTTTCCGAGCTAGATGCAGATAAAAATTATTTGTAATTTGCAAGCTGGAGGAGCTTACTATAGATGGACTAAGAATAAGTCCCACACACTGCTACAAGCCCAAAATTATTTTCCGAGCTAGATTCAGATAAAAATTATTTGTAATTTGCAAGCTGGAGGAGCTTAGTATAGATGGACGAAGCATAAGTCCCACACACTGCTACAAGCCCAAAATTATTTTCCGCGCTAGATGCAGATAAAAAATATTTGTAATTTGCAAGCTGGAGGAGCTTAGTATAGATGGACTAAGAATAAGTCCCACACACTGCTACAAGCCCAAAATTATTTTCCGAGCTACATGCAGATAAAAAATATTTGTAATTTGCAAGCTGGAGGAGCTTAGTATAGATGGAATAACAATAAGTCCCACACACTAATACAAGCCCAAAATTATTTTCCGAGCTAGATGCAGATAAAAATTATTTCTAATTTGCAAGCTGGAGGAGCTTAGTATAGATGGACTAAGAATAAGTCCCACACACTGCTACAAGCCCAAAATTATTTTCCGAGCTAGATGCAGTTAAAAATTATTGCTAATTTGCAAGCTGGAGGAGCTTAGTATAGATGGACTAAGAATAAGTCCCACACACTGCTACAAGCCCAAAATTATTTTCCGAGCTAGATGCAGTTAAAAATTATTTGTAATTTGCAAGCTGGAGGAGCTTAGTATAGATGGACGAAGAATAAGTCCCACACACTGCTACAAGCCCAAAATTATTTTCCGCGCTAGATGCAGATAAAAAATATTTGTAATTTGCAAGCTGGAGGAGCTTATTATAGATGGACTAAGAATAAGTCCCACACACTGCTACAAGCCCAAAATTATTTTCCGAGCTAGATGCAGATAAAATATATTTTTAATTTTGCAAGCTGGAGGTGCTTAGTATAGATGGAATAAGAATAAGTCCCACACACTGCTACAAGCCCAAAATTATTTTCCGAGCTAGATGCAGATAAAAATTATTTGTAATTTGCAAGCTGGTGGAGCTTAGTATAGATGGACTAAGAATATGTCCCACACACTGCTACAAGCCCCAAATTATTTTCCGAGCTGGAAGCAGATAAAAATTATTTGTAATTTGCAAGCTGGAGGAGCTTAGTATAGATGGACTAAGAATAAGTCCCACACACTGCTACAAGCCCAAAATTATTTTCCGAGCTAGATGCAGATTAAAATTATTTGTAATTTGCAAGCTGGAGGAGCTTAGTATAGATGGACTAAGAATAAGTCCCACACACTGCTACAAGCCCAAAATTATTTTCCGAGCTAGATGCAGATAAAAATTATTTGTAATTTGCAAGCTGGAGGAGCTTAGTATAGATAGACTAAAAATAAGTCCCACACACTGCTACAAGCCCAAAATTATTTTCTGAGCTAGATGCAGTTAAAAATTATTTGTAATTTGCAAGCTGGAGGAGCTTAGTATAGATGGACTAAGAATAAGTCCCACACACTGCTACAAGCCCAAAATTGTTTTCCGAGCTAGATGCAGTTAAAAATTATTTGTAATTTGCAAGCTGGAGGAGCTTAGTATAGATGGACTATGAATAAGTCCCACACACTGCTACAAGCCCAAAATTGTTTTCCGAGCTAGATGCAGATAAAAATTATTTGTAATTTGCAAGCTGGACGAGCTTAGTATAGATGGACTAAGAATAAGTCCCACACACTGCTACAAGCCCAAAATTATTTTCCAAACTAGATGCAGATAAAAATTATTTGTAATTTGCAAGCTGGAGTAACTTAGTAAAGATGGACTAAGAATAAGTCCCACACACTGCTACAAGCCCAAAATTATTTTCTGAGCTAGATGCAGATAAAAATTATTTGTAATTTGCAAGCTGGAGGAGCTTAGTATAGATGGACTAAGAATAAGTCCCACACACTGCTACAGGCCCAAAATTATTTTCCAAGCTGGATTCAGATAAAAATTATTTGTAATTTGCAAGCTGGAGGAGCTTAGTATAGATGGACAAAGAATAAGTCCCACACACTGCTACAAGCCCAAAATTATTTTCCACGCTACATGCAGAAAAAAAATATTTGTAATTTGCAAGCTGGAGGAGATTAGTATAGATGGACTAAGAATAAGTCCCACACACTGCTACAAGCCCAAAATTATTTTCCAAGCTAGATGCAGTTGAAAATTATTTGTAATTTGCAAGCTGGAGGAGCTTAGTATAGATGGACTAAGAATAAGTCCCACACACTGCTACAAGCCCAAAATTATTTTCCAAGCTGGATTCAGATAAAAAATATTTGTAATTTGCAAGCTGGAGGAGCTTAGTATAGATGGACGAAGAATAAGTCCCACACACTGCTACAAGCCCAAAAGTATTTTCCGAGCTAGATGCAGTTATTAATTATTTCTAATTTGCAAGCTGGAGGAGCTTAGTATAGATGGACTAAAAATAAGTCCCACACACTGCTACAAGCCCAAAATTATTTTCCGAGCTAGATGCAGTTAAAAATTATTTGTAATTTGCAAGCTGGAGGAGCTTAGTATAGATGGACTAAGAATAAGTCCCACACACTGCTACAAGCTCAAAATTGTTTTCCGAGCTAGATGCAGTTAAAAATTATTTGTAATTTGCAAGCTGGAGGAGCTTAGCATAGATGGACTAAGAATAAGTCCCACACACTGCTACAAGCCCAAAATTATTTTCTGAGCTAGATGCAGTTAAAAATTATTTGTAATTTGCAAGCTGGAGGAGCTTAGTATAGATGGACTAAGAATAAGTCCCACACACTGCTACAAGCCCAAAATTGTTTTCCGAGCTAGATGCAGTTAAAAATTATTTGTAATTTGCAAGCTGGAGGAGCTTAGTATAGATGGACTATGAATAAGTCCCACACACTGCTACAAGCCCAAAATTGTTTTCCGAGCTAGATGCAGTTAAAAATTATTTGTAATTTGCAAGCTGGAGGAGCTTAGTATAGATGGACTAAGAATAAGTCCCACACACTGCTACAAGCCCAAAATTATTTACCGAGCTAGATGCAGATAAAAATTATTTGTAATTTGCAAGCTGGACGAGCTTAGTATAGATGGACTAAGAATAAGTCCCACACACTGCTACAAGCCCAAAATTATTTTCCAAACTAGATGCAGATAAAAATTATTTGTAATTTGCAAGCTGGAGTAACTTAGTAAAGATGGACTAAGAATAAGTCCCACACACTGCTACAAGCCCAAAATTATTTTCTGAGCTAGATGCAGATAAAAATTATTTGTAATTTGCAAGCTGGAGGAGCTTAGTATAGATGGACTAAGAATAAGTCCCACACACTGCTACAGGCCCAAAATTATTTTCCAAGCTGGATTCAGATAAAAATTATTTGTAATTTGCAAGCTGGAGGAGCTTAGTATAGATGGACAAAGAATAAGTCCCACACACTGCTACAAGCCCAAAATTATTTTCCACGCTACATGCAGAAAAAAAATATTTGTAATTTGCAAGCTGGAGGAGATTAGTATAGATGGACTAAGAATAAGTCCCACACACTGCTACAAGCCCAAAATTATTTTCCAAGCTAGATGCAGTTGAAAATTATTTGTAATTTGCAAGCTGGAGGAGCTTAGTATAGATGGACTAAGAATAAGTCCCACACACTGCTACAAGCCCAAAATTATTTTCCAAGCTGGATTCAGATAAAAAATATTTGTAATTTGCAAGCTGGAGGAGCTTAGTATAGATGGACGAAGAATAAGTCCCACACACTGCTACAAGCCCAAAAGTATTTTCCGAGCTAGATGCAGTTATTAATTATTTCTAATTTGCAAGCTGGAGGAGCTTAGTATAGATGGACTAAAAATAAGTCCCACACACTGCTACAAGCCCAAAATTATTTTCCGAGCTAGATGCAGTTAAAAATTATTTGTAATTTGCAAGCTGGAGGAGCTTAGTATAGATGGACTAAGAATAAGTCCCACACACTGCTACAAGCTCAAAATTGTTTTCCGAGCTAGATGCAGTTAAAAATTATTTGTAATTTGCAAGCTGGAGGAGCTTAGCATAGATGGACTAAGAATAAGTCCCACACACTGCTACAAGCCCAAAATTATTTTCCGAGCTAGATGCAGATAAAAATTATTTGTAATTTGCAAGCTGGAGGAGCTTAGTATAGATGGACTAAGAATAAGTCCCACACACTGCTACAAGTCCAAAATTATTTTCCGAGCTAGATGCAGATAAAAATTATTTGTAATTTGCAAGCTGGAGTAGCTTAGTAAAGATGGACTAAGAATAAGTCCCACACACTGCCAGAAGCCCAAAATTATTTTCTGAGCTAGATGCAGATAAAAATTATTTGTAATTTGCAAGCTGGAGGAGCTTAGTATAGATGGACTAAGAATAAGTCCCACACACTGCTACAAACCCAAAATTATTTTCCACGCTAGATGCAGAAAAAAAATATTTGTAATTTGCAAGCTGGAGGAGCTTAGTATAGATGGACTAAGAATAAGTCCCACACACTGCTCCAAGCCCAAAATTATTTTCCGAGCTAGATGCAGAAAAAAAATATAATTGTAATTTGCAAGCTGCAGGAGCTTAGTATAGATGGAATAAGAATAAGTCCCACACACTGCTACAAGCCCAAAATTATTTTCCGAGCTAGATGCAGATAAAAATTATTTGTAATTTGCAAGCTGGAGGAGCTTAGTATAGATGGACTAAGAATAAGTCCCACACACTGCTACAAGCCCAAAATTATTTTACGAGCTAGATGCAGTTAAAAATTATTTGTAATTTGCAAGCTGGAGGAGCTTAGTATAGATGGACGAAGAATAAGTCCCACACACTGCTACAAGCCCAAAATTATTTTCCGAGCTAGATGCAGATAAAAATTATTTGTAATTTGCAAGCTTAAGGAGCTTAGTATAGATGGACTAATGCTAAGTCCCACACACTGCTACAAGCCCAAAATTATTTTCCGAGCTAGATGCAGATAAAAAATATTTGTAATTTGCAAGCTGGAGGAGCTTAGTATAGATGGAATAAGAATAAGTCCCACACACTAATACAAGCCCAAAATTATTTTCCGAGCTAGATGCAGATAAAAATTATTTCTAATTTGCAAGCTGGAGGAGCTTAGTATAGATGGACTAAGAATAAGTCCCACACACTGCTACAAGCCCAAAATTATTTTCCGAGCTAGATGCAGTTAAAAATTATTTCTAATTTGCAAGCTGGAGGAGCTTAGTATAGATGGACTAAGAATAAGTCCCACACACTGCTACAAGCTCAAAATTATTTTCCGAGCTAGATGCAGTTAAAAATTATTTGTAATTTGCAAGCTGGAGGAGCTTGGTATAGATGGACGAAGAATAAGTCCCACACACTGCTACAAGCCCAAAATTATTTTCCGCGCTAGATGCAGATAAAAAATATTTGTAATTTGCAAGCTGGAGGAGCTTAGTATAGATGGACTAAGAATAAGTCCCACACACTGCTACAAGCCCAAAATTATTTTCCGAGCTAGATGCAGATAAAAAATATTTGTAATTTGCAAGCTGGGGGAGCTTAGTATAGATGGACTAAGAATAAGTCCCACACACTGCTACAAGCCCAAAATTATTTTCTGAGCTAGATGCAGATAAAAAATATTTGTAATTTGCAAGCTGGAGGAGCTTAGTATAGATGGACGAAGAATAAGTACCACACACTGCTTCAAGCCCAAAATTATTTTCCGCGCTAGAGGCAGATAAAAAATATTTGTAATTTGCAAGCTGGAGGAGCTTAGTATAGATGGACAAATGCTAAGTCCCACACACTGCTACAAGCTCAAAATTATTTTCCGAGCTAGATGCAGATAAAAATTATTTGTAGTTTGCAAGCTGGAGGAGCTTACGATAGATGGACTAAGAATAAGTCCCACACACTGCTACAAGCCCAAAATTATTTTCCGAGCTAGATTCAGATAAAAATTATTTGTAATTTGCAAGCTGGAGGAGCTTAGTATAGATGGACGAAGCATAAGTCCCACACACTGCTACAAGCCCAAAATTATTTTCCGCGCTAGATGCAGATAAAAAATATTTGTAATTTGCAAGCTGGAGGAGCTTAGTATAGATGGACTAAGAATAAGTCCCACACACTGCTACAAGCCCAAAATTATTTTCCGAGCTACATGCAGATAAAAAATATTTGTAATTTGCAAGCTGGAGGAGCTTAGTATAGATGGAATAACAATAAGTCCCACACACTAATACAAGCCCAAAATTATTTTCCGAGCTAGATGCAGATAAAAATTATTTCTAATTTGCAAGCTGGAGGAGCTTAGTATAGATGGACTAAGAATAAGTCCCACACACTGCTACAAGCCCAAAATTATTTTCCGAGCTAGATGCAGTTAAAAATTATTGCTAATTTGCAAGCTGGAGGAGCTTAGTATAGATGGACGAAGAATAAGTCCCACACACTGCTACAAGCCCAAAATTATTTTCCGCGCTAGATGCAGATAAAAAATATTTGTAATTTGCAAGCTGGAGGAGCTTATTATAGATGGACTAAGAATAAGTCCCACACACTGCTACAAGCCCAAAATTATTTTCCGAGCTAGATGCAGATAAGAATTATTTGTAATTTGCAAGCTGGAGGAGCTTAGTAGAGATGGACTAAGAGTAAGTCCCACACACTGCTACAAGCCCAAAATTATTTTCCGAGCTAGATGCAGATAAAAATTATTCGTAATTTGCAAGCTGGAGGAGCTTAGTATAGATGGATTAAGAATAAGTCCCACACACTGCTACAAGCCCAAAATTAATTTCCGAGCTAGATGCAGATAAAAATTATTTGTAATTTGCAAGCTGGAGGAGCTTAGTATAGATGGACTAAGAATAAGTCCCACACACTGCTACAAGCCCAAAATTTTTTTCCGAGCTAGATGCAGATAAAAAATATTTGCAATTTGCAAGCAGGAGGAGCTTAGTATAGATGGACTAAGAATAAGTCCCACACACTGCTACAATCCCAAAATTATTTTCCAAGCTAGATGCAGATATAAAATATTTGTAATTTGCAAGCTGGAGGAGCTTAGTATAAATGGACTAAAAATAAGTCCCACACACTGCTACAAGCCCAAAATTATTTTCCGAGCTAGATGCAGATAAAAATTATTCGTAATTTGCAAGCTGGAGGAGCTTAGTATAGATGGACTAAGAATAAGTCCCACACACTGCTACAAGCCCAAAATTATTTTCCGAGCTAGATGCAGATAAAAATTATTTGAAATTTGCAAGCTGGAGGAGCTTAGTATAGATGGACTAAGAATAAGTCCCACACACTGCTACAAGCCCAAAATTATTTTCCGAGCTAGATGCATATAAAAAATATTAGTAATTTGCAAGCTGGAGGAGCTAAGTCCAGATGGGCTAAGAATAAGTCCCACACACTGCTACAAGCCCAAAAATTGTTTCCGAGCTAGATGCAGATAAAAAATATTTGCAATTTGCAAGCAGGAGGAGCTTAGTATAGATGGACTAAGAATAAGTCCCACACACTGCTACAATCCCAAAATTATTTTCCAAGCTAGATGCAGATATAAAATATTTGTAATTTGCAAGCTGGAGGAGCTTAGTATAAATGGACTAAAAATAAGTCCCACACACTGCTACAAGCCCAAAATTATTTTCCGAGCTAGATGCAGATAAAATATATTTTTAATTTTGCAAGCTGGAGGAGCTTAGTATAGATGGAATAAGAATAAGTCCCACACACTGCTACAAGCCCAAAATTATTTTCCGAGCTAGATGCAGTTAAAAATTATTTCTAATTTGCAAGCTGGAGGAGCTTAGTATAGATGGACTAAGAATAAGTCCCACACACTGCTACAAGCTCAAAATTATTTTCCGAGCTAGATGCAGTTAAAAATTATTTGTAATTTGCAAGCTGGAGGAGCTTAGTATAGATGGACGAAGAATAAGTCCCACACACTGCTACAAGCCCAAAATTATTTTCCGCGCTAGATGCAGATAAAAAATATTTGTAATTTGCAAGCTGGAGGAGCTTAGTATAGATGGACTAAGAATAAGTCCCACACACTGCTACAAGCCCAAAATTATTTTCCGCGCTAGATGCAGATAAAAAATATTTGTAATTTGCAAGCTGGGGGAGCTTAGTATAGATGGACTAAGAATAAGTCCCACACACTGCTACAAGCCCAAAATTATTTTCCGAGCTAGATGCAGATAAAAAATATTTGTAATTTGCAAGCTGGAGGAGCTTAGTATAGATGGACGAAGAATAAGTCCCACACACTGCTTCAAGCCAAAAATTATTTTCCGCGCTAGAGGCAGATAAAAAATATTTGTAATTTGCAAGCTGGAGGAGCTTAGTATAGATGGACTAATGCTAAGTCCCACACACTGCTACAAGCTCAAAATTATTTTCCGAGCTAGATGCAGATAAAAATTATTTGTAATTTGCAAGCTGGAGGAGCTTACTATAGATGGACTAAGAATAAGTCCCACACACTGCTACAAGCCCAAAATTATTTTCCGAGCTAGATTCAGATAAAAATTATTTGTAATTTGCAAGCTGGAGGAGCTTAGTATAGATGGACGAAGCATAAGTCCCACACACTGCTACAAGCCCAAAATTATTTTCCGCGCTAGATGCAGATAAAAAATATTTGTAATTTGCAAGCTGGAGGAGCTTAGTATAGATGGACTAAGAATAAGTCCCACACACTGCTACAAGCCCAAAATTATTTTCCGAGCTACATGCAGATAAAAAATATTTGTAATTTGCAAGCTGGAGGAGCTTAGTATAGATGGAATAACAATAAGTCCCACACACTAATACAAGCCCAAAATTATTTTCCGAGCTAGATGCAGATAAAAATTATTTCTAATTTGCAAGCTGGAGGAGCTTAGTATAGATGGACTAAGAATAAGTCCCACACACTGCTACAAGCCCAAAATTATTTTCCGAGCTAGATGCAGTTAAAAATTATTGCTAATTTGCAAGCTGGAGGAGCTTAGTATAGATGGACTAAGAATAAGTCCCACACACTGCTACAAGCCCAAAATTATTTTCCGAGCTAGATGCAGTTAAAAATTATTTGTAATTTGCAAGCTGGAGGAGCTTAGTATAGATGGACGAAGAATAAGTCCCACACACTGCTACAAGCCCAAAATTATTTTCCGCGCTAGATGCAGATAAAAAATATTTGTAATTTGCAATCTGGAGGAGCTTATTATAGATGGACTAAGAATAAGTCCCACACACTGCTACAAGCCCAAAATTATTTTCCGAGCTAGATGCAGATAAAATATATTTTTAATTTTGCAAGCTGGAGGAGCTTAGTATAGATGGAATAAGAATAAGTCCCACACACTGCTACAAGCCCAAAATTATTTTCTGAGCTAGATGCAGATAAAAATTATTTGTAATTTGCAAGCTGGAGGAGCTTAGTATAGATGGACTAAGAATAAGTCCCACACACTGCTACAAGCCCAAAATTATTTTCCGAGCTAGATGCAGTTAATAATTATTTCTAATTTGCAAGCTGGAGGAGCTTAGTATAGATGGACTAAGAATAAGTCCCACACACTGCTACAAGCCCAAACTAATTTTCCGAGCTAGATGCAGTTAAAAATTATTTGTAATTTGCAAGCTGGAGTAGCTTAGTATAGATGGACTAAGAATAAGTCCCACACACTGCTACAGGCCCAAAATTATTTTCCGAGCTAGATGCAGATAAAAATTATTTGTACTTTGCAAGCTGGAGGAGCTAGTATAGATGGACTAAGAATAAGTCCCACACACTGCTACAAGCCCAAAATTATTTTCCGAGCTAGATGCAGATAAAAATTATTTGTAATTTGCAAGCTGGTGGAACTTAGTATAGATGGACTAAAAATAAGTCCCACACACTGCTACAAGCCCAAAATTATTTTCGGAGCTAGATGCAGATAAGAATTATTTGTAATTTGCAAGCTGGAGGAGCTTAGTAGAGATGGACTAAGAGTAAGTCCCACACACTGCTACAAGCCCAAAATTATTTTCCGAGCTAGATGCAGATAAAAATTATTCGTAATTTGCAAGCTGGAGGAGCTTAGTATAGATGGATTAAGAATAAGTCCCACACACTGCTACAAGCCCAAAATTATTTTCCGAGCTAGATGCAGATAAAAATTATTTGTAATTTGCAAGCTGGAGGAGCTTAGTATAGATGGACTAAGAATAAGTCCCACACACTGCTACAAGCCCAAAATTTTTTTCCGAGCTAGATGCAGATAAAAAATATTTGCAATTTGCAAGCAGGAGGAGCTTAGTATAGATGGACTAAGAATAAGTCCCACACACTGCTACAATCCCAAAATTATTTTCCAAGCTAGATGCAGATATAAAATATTTGTAATTTGCAAGCTGGAGGAGCTTAGTATAAATGGACTAAAAATAAGTCCCACACACTGCTACAAGCCCAAAATTATTTTCCGAGCTAGATGCAGATAAAAATTATTCGTAATTTGCAAGCTGGAGGAGCTTAGTATAGATGGACTAAGAATAAGTCCCACACACTGCTACAAGCCCAAAATTATTTTCCGAGCTAGATGCACATAAAAATTATTTGAAATTTGCAAGCTGGAGGAGCTTAGTATAGATGGACTAAGAATAAGTCCCACACACTGCTACAAGCCCAAAATTATTTTCCGAGCTAGATGCATATAAAAAATATTAGTAATTTGCAAGCTGGAGGAGCTAAGTCCAGATGGGCTAAGAATAAGTCCCACACACTGCTACAAGCCCAAAAATTTTTTCCGAGCTAGATGCAGATAAAAAATATTTGCAATTTGCAAGCAGGAGGAGCTTAGTATAGATGGACTAAGAATAAGTCCCACACACTGCTACAATCCCAAAATTATTTTCCAAGCTAGATGCAGATATAAAATATTTGTAATTTGCAAGCTGGAGGAGCTTAGTATAAATGGACTAAAAATAAGTCCCACACACTGCTACAAGCCCAAAATTATTTTCCGAGCTAGATGCAGATAAAATATATTTTTAATTTTGCAAGCTGGAGGAGCTTAGTATAGATGGAATAAGAATAAGTCCCACACACTGCTACAAGCCCAAAATTATTTTCCGAGCTAGATGCAGATAAAAATTATTTGTAATTTGCAAGCTGGAGGAGCTTAGTATAGATGGACTAAGAATAAGTCCCACACACTGCTACAAGCCCAAAATTATTTTCCGAGCTAGAGGCAGTTAATAATTATTTCTAATTTGCAAGCTGGAGGAGCTTAGTATAGATGGACTAAGAATAAGTCCCACACTGCTACAAGCCCAAAATTATTTTCCGAGCTAGATGCAGATAAAAATTATTTGTAATTTGCAAGCTGGTGGAACTTAGTATAGATGGACTAAAAATAAGTCCCACACACTGCTACAAGCCCAAAATTATTTTCCGAGCTAGATGCAGATAATAATTATTTGTAATTTGCAAGCTGGAGGAGCTTAGTAGAGATGGACTAAGAGTAAGTCCCACACACTGCTACAAGCCCAAAATTATTTTCCGAGCTAGATGCAGGTAAAAATTATTCGTAATTTGCAAGCTGGAGGAGCTTAGTATAGATGGATTAAGAATAAGTCCCACACACTGCTACAAGCCCAAAATTATTTTCCGAGCTAGATGCAGATAAAAATTATTTGTAATTTGCAAGATGGAGGAGCTTAGTATAGATGGACTAAGAATAAGTCCCACACACTGCTACAAGCCCAAAATTTTTTTCCGAGCTAGATGCAGATAAAAAATATTTGCAATTTGCAAGCAGGAGGAGCTTAGTATAGATGGACTAAGAATAAGTCCCACACACTGCTACAATCCCAAAATTATTTTCCAAGCTAGATGCAGATATAAAATATTTGTAATTTGCAAGCTGGAGGAGCTTAGTATAAATGGACTAAAAATAAGTCCCACACACTGCTACAAGCCCAAAATTATTTTCCGAGCTAGATGCAGATAAAAATTATTCGTAATTTGCAAGCTGGAGGAGCTTAGTATAGATGGACTAAGAATAAGTCCCACACACTGCTACAAGCCCAAAATTATTTTCCGAGCTAAATGCAGATAAAAATTATTTGAAATTTGCAAGCTGGAGGAGCTTAGTATAGATGGACTAAGAATAAGTCCCACACACTGCTACAAGCCCAAAATTATTTTCCGAGCTAAATGCATATAAAAAATATTAGTAATTTGCAAGCTGGAGGAGCTAAGTACAGATGGGCTAAGAATAAGTCCCACACACTGCTACAAGCCAAAAAAATTTTCCGAGCTAGATGCAGATAAAAAATATTTGCAATTTGCAAGCAGGAGGAGCTTAGTATAGATGGACTAAGAATAAGTCCCACACACTGCTACAATCCCAAAATTATTTTCCAAGCTAGATGCAGATATAAAATATTTGTAATTTGCAAGCTGGAGGAGCTTAGTATAAATGGACTAAAAATAAGTCCCACACACTGCTACAAGCCCAAAATTATTTTCCGAGCTAGATGCAGATAAAAATTATTTGTAATTTGCAAGCTGGAGGAGCTTAGTATAGATGGACTAAGAATAAGTCCCACACACTGCTACAAGCCCAAAATTATTTTCCGAGCTAGATGCAGTTAATAATTATTTCTAATTTGCAAGCTGGAGGAGCTTAGTATAGATGGACTAAGAATAAGTACCACACACTGCTACAAGCCCAAACTAATTTTCCGAGCTAGATGCAGTTAAAAATTATTTGTAATTTGCAAGCTGGAGTAGCTTAGTATAGATGGACTAAGAATAAGTCCCACACACTGCTACAAGCCCAAAATTATTTTCCGAGCTAGATGCAGATAAAAATTATTTGTACTTTGCAAGCTGGAGGAGCTTGTATAGATGGACTAAGAATAAGTCCCACACACTGCTACAAGCCCAAAATTATTTTCCGAGCTAGATGCAGATAAAAATTATTTGTAATTTGCAAGCTGGTGGAACTTAGTATAGATGGACTAAAAATAAGTCCCACACACTGCTACAAGCCCAAAATTATTTTCCGAGCTAGATGCAGATAAGAATTATTTGTAATTTGCAAGCTGGAGGAGCTTAGTAGAGATAGACTAAGAGTAAGTCCCACACACTGCTACAAACCCAAAATTATTTTCCGAGCTAGATGCAGATAAAAATTATTCGTAATTTGCAAGCTGGAGGAGCTTAGTATAGATGGATTAAGAATAAGTCCCACACACTGCTACAAGCCCAAAATTATTTTCCGAGCTAGATGCAGATAAAAATTATTTGTAATTTGCAAGCTGGAGGAGCTTAGTATAGATGGACTAAGAATAAGTCCCACACACTGCTACAATCCCAAAATTATTTTCCAAGCTAGATGCAGATATAAAATATTTGTAATTTGCAAGCTGGAGGAGCTTAGTATAAATGGACTAAAAATAAGTCCCACACACTGCTACAAGCCCAAAATTATTTTCCGAGCTAGATGCAGATAAAAATTATTCGTAATTTGCAAGCTGGAGGAGCTTAGTATAGATGGACTAAGAATAAGTCCCACACACTGCTACAAGCCCAAAATTATTTTCCGAGCTAGATGCAGATAAAAATTATTTGAAATTTGCAAGCTGGAGGAGCTTAGTATAGATGGACTAAGAATAAGTCCCACACACTGCTACAAGCCCAAAATTATTTTCCGACCTAGATGCAGTTAAAAATTATTTGTAATTTGCAAGCTGGAGGAGCTAGTATAGATGGACTAAGAATAAGTCCCACACACTGCTACAAGCCCAAAATTATTTTCCGAGCTAGATGCAGATAAAAATTATTTGCAATTTGCAAGCTGAAGGAGCTTAGTATAGATGGACTAATGATAAGTCCCACACACTGCTACAAGCCCAAAATTATTTTCCGAGCTAGATGCAGATAACAATTATTTGTAATTTGCAAGCTGGAGGAGCTTAGTAAAGATGGACTAAGAATAAGTCCCACACATTGCTACAAGCCCAAAATTATTTTATGAGCTAGATGCAGTTAAAATTATTTGTAATTTGCAAGCTGGAGGAGCTTAGTATAGATGGACTAAGAATAAGTCCCACACATTGCTACAAGCCCAAAATTATTTTCCGAGCTAGATGTAGATAAAAATTATTTGTAATTTTTAAGCTGGAGGAGCTTATTATAGATGGACTAAGAATAAGTCCCACACACTGCTACAAGACCAAAATTATTTTCCGAGCTGGATGCAGATAAAAACTATTAGTAATTTGCAAGCTGGTGGAGCTTAGTATAGATGGCCTAATAGAATGATGCTATGCCCATAAGGTTTTACTTGGCTAGGTGCAGTAAAATTAATTGTATTCTATACACAGGTGGTGTAGCTTGCAACACAGATATGCTACTCCACTGACTAACACACACTGCAAGAGGCCAAAAAGGATTTGCTTAGCTAGATTTAGCCTAATGCTGTGAAAAACACTTGCACAGCACTGGCACAGACCTCCCTGGCAAAACGTCCTAGGAAATGCTGTAACCTAGTCCTCTAAAGGACTGCAATTACAATTAGTCCCGACTCCCAACCTATCTATTTAAGAGCACAGACCTGCCTGCTAAAAGTCATAGGAAATGCTGTAACCTAGTCCTCAAAAGGACTGCAATCACAACTATTCCCTACTCCCAAGCTTTCTGTATATTTCTGATAAAATTGGCTTGAAATTAACACTGAAAGTATAGCGCACACAGCAACAGCGGTGCCGTCTAGCACGCAGCTGCAGCAGTGAGAAAATGGTGGCGACGGGGAAAATGGCTGGGTCTTATAGGGCAAGGACATGTGACATACACAGCCAATGACACATGCCCTTGCTTGTGTGAAAAAAAGCACTTCGCTCCGTGTGTGCGCTGCTGATAGGCTGACAGATTGCACCTCCCCACTGTAAATGCGGGAAAGAGAAAAAAAAATGGAGATCTTCATTATTTATGCAGAGATCCATCCCCTGCCCCTCTCCCCACCCCGCTGTACACTCAAACTGCGTATTATCATTGATTATCAGCATTACTGTGAAAAAATCCAGTTATGATTTTGGTGCACGAACAGTTATCGAACATAACCTCGAACAGCCGGATTTTTTTCAAATCGTTCGTGTTCGCCGAACGGCTCGAACACTGCTCAAAACAGCTCAAATTTGAGATTGGCGAACAGTTCGCGTCGAACACCGCTCATCTCTAATCATTAACACCTAAACAGAAAAAAACAAGGTTACAATGGGCTAAGGAAAAGCAAACGTGGACTGCGGATGACTGGAGGAAAGTCATATTCTGTGATGAATCGCGAATCTGCATTGGGCAAGGTGATGATGCTGGAACTTTTGTTTGGTGCAGTTCCAATGAGATTTAAAAAGATGACTGCATGAAGAGAACATGCAAATTTCCACAGTCATTGATGATATGGGGCTGCATGTCAGGTATAGGCACTGGGGAGATGACTGTCATTACATCTTCAATAAATGCCCAAGTTTACATTGATATTTTGGACAGTTTTCTTATCCTATCAATTGAAAGGATGTTTGAGGATGATGATATCATTATTCAAGATGATAATGCATCCTGCCATAGAGCAAAAACTGTGAAAACATTGCTTGAAAGAAAACATATAAGGTCAATGTCATGACCTGCAAATAGTCTGGATCTCAATCCAATTGAAAATCTTTGGTGGAAGATGAAGAAAATGGTCCATGACAAGGCTCCAACCTGCAAAGCTGATCTGGCAACAGCAATCAGAGAAAGTTGGAGCCAGATTGATGAAGAGTACTGTTTGTCACTCATTAAGTCCATGCCTCAGAGACTGCAAGCTGTTATTAAAGCCAGAGGTGGTGCAACAAAATACTAGTGATGTATTGGAGTGTTCGTTTGTGTCTTTGTTTTTCATGATTCCATAATTGTTTCCTCAGAATTGAGTGATTCCATAATTTTTTCCCTCTGCTTGGTCTGAAAAACATTACCCTTACTGAGTACCACATTTTTAATATTGATTTCCTTTAGTGTTTCTTAAAGCCCTAAAGTTGCCATTTGAAATGAGTTTAGTTTTGTGCCATGTCTGTGATCTGCTTTTATTCAACAACATTAAACAACTGAATGAACATCCTCCGAGCCCAGTGATTCCATAATTTTTGCCAGGGGTTGTATATACATATACGGCGCAATTCAGCAACAAAATTCGTCAGTGGAGCAATCCTGCCAAAAAATACGTCAGCGGAGCAATCCCGCAACAAAATGCGTCAGCG
This sequence comes from Phyllobates terribilis, assembly GCF_046119375.1. Classification (NCBI taxonomy): domain Eukaryota; kingdom Metazoa; phylum Chordata; class Amphibia; order Anura; family Dendrobatidae; genus Phyllobates; species Phyllobates terribilis. Next base: position 738,954,566 of record NW_027362761.1, on the reverse strand, counting down.
GAGCAATCCCCCAACAAAATACATCAGCGGAGCAATCTCGCAACAAAATAGGTCAGCGGAGCAATCCCGCATCAAAATACCTCAGCGGAGCAATCCCGCAACAAAATATGTCAGCGGAGCAATCCAGCAACAAAATACGTCAGAGGAGCAATCCCGCGACAAAATATGTCAGCGGAGCAATGCCCCAACAAATTACCTTAGAGGAGCAATCCCGCAGCAAAATACGTCAGCGGAGCAATCCCGCAGCAAAATACGTCAGCGGAGCAATCTCACAACAAAATAAGTCAGCGGAGCAATCCAGCATCAAAATACATCAGCGGAGCAATCTAGCAACAAAATACGTCAGCGGAGCAATCCCGAAACAAAATATGTCAGCGGAGCAATCCAGCAGCAAAATACCTCAGCGGAGCAATCCCACAACAAAATACGTCAGCGGAGCAATCCCCCAACAAAATACGTCAGCGGAGCAATTTCGCAGCAAACTACGTCAGCGGAGCAATCCCGCAAGAAAATAGGTCAGCGGTAGAGATGAGTGTTGTTCGACTCGAACTGTTCTCCAATCTCAATTTCGAGCTGTTTTGGGCGGTGTTCGAGCCGTTCGGCGAACACGAACGATTGGAAAAAAATTCTGCTGTTCGAGGTTATGTTCGATAACTGTTAGTGCACCAAAATCATAACTGGATTTTTTTCTCAGTAATGATGAAAATTAATGTTAATACGCAGTTTGAGTGTAAAGAGGGGCGGGGGGAGAGGCAGGGGATGGATCTCTGCAGGAATAATGAAGATCTCCATTTTTTTTTCTCTTTCCCGCATTTACAGTGCAATCTGTCAGCCTATCAGCAGCGCACACACGGAGCGAAGTGCTTTTTTTCACACAAGCAAGGGCATGTCTCATTGGCAGTGTATGTCACATGTCCTTGCCCTATAAGACCCAGCCATTTTCCCCGTCGCCACCATTTTCTCACTGCTGCAGCTGCGTGTTAGACAGCACCGCTGTTGCTGTGTGCACTATACCTTGTTAATTTCAAGCCAATTTTCGCACAAATCTAAAGATAGCTTGGGAGTAGGGAATAGTTGTGATTGCAGTCCTTTTAAGGACTAGGTTACAGCATTTCCTATGACTTTTATCAGGCAGGTCTGTGCTCTTAAATAGATAGGTTGGGAGTAAAGACTAATAGTAATTGCAGTCCTTTTCAGGACTAAGTTACATCAGTTCCTATCAGTTTTTGCCAGGCAGGTCTGTGCCAGTGCTGTGCAAGTTTTTTTCACAGCATTTGGCTAAATCTGTCAAAGCTAATCCTTTTTGGACTATTGCAGAGTGTGGTAGTCAGTGGAGTAGCCTATCTGTGTTGCAAGCTACACCACCTGTGTATAGAATACCAATTTTTTTACTGCGCCTAGTGAAGTAAAACATTTTGGGCATAGCATCATTCTATTAGTCCAGCTATACTGACCTCCATCAGGTTGCAAATTGAATATAATTTTTTTCTGCATCTAGCTCTGAAAAAATATTTGGGCTTCTAGCAGTGTGTGGGACTTGTTCTATTAGTCCATCTATACTGACCTCCACCAGGTTGCAAATTGAATCAAATTTTTTTCTGCATCTAGCTCTGAAAAAATATTTGGGCTTCTAGCAGTGTGTGGGACTTGGTCTATTAGTCGATCTATACTGTCCTCCATCAGGTTGCAAATTCAATATAATTTTTTTCCGCATCTAGCTCTGAAAAAATATTTGGGCTTCAAGCAGTGTGTGGGACTTGGTCTATTAGTCCATCTATACTGACCTCCATCAGGTTGCAAATTAAAAATAATTTTTATCTGCATCTAGCTCTGAAAAAATATTTGGGCTTCTAGCAGTGTGTGGGACTTGGTCTATTAGTACATCTATACAGACCTCCATCAGGTTGCAAATTGAATATAATTTTTTTCAGCACCAAGCTCTGAAAAAATATTTGGGCTTCTAGCAGTGTGTGGGACTTGGTCTATTAGTCCATCTATACTGACCTCCATCAGGTTGCAAATTAAAAATAATTTTTTTCTGCATCTAGCTCTGAAAAAATATTTGGGCTTCTAGCAGTGTGTGGGACTTGTTCTATTAGTCTATTCATACTGACCTCCATCAGGTTGCAAATTGAATATAATTTTTTTCTGCATCTAGCTCTGAAAAAATATTTGTGCTTCTAGCAGTGTGTGGGACTTGTTCTATTAGTCCATCTATACTGACCTCCATCAGGTTGCAAATTAAAAATCATTTTTATCTGCATCTAGCTCTGAAAAAATATTTGGGCTTCTAGCAGTGTGTGGGACTTGTTCTATTAGTCCATCTATACTGACCTCCACCAGGTTGCAAATGAAATATAATTTTTTTCTGCATCTAGCTCTGAAAAAATATTTGGGCTTCTAGCAGTGTGTGGGACTTGGTCTATTAGTCCATCTATACTGACCTTCATCAGGTTGCAAATTCAATATAATTTTTTTTCCGCATCTAGCTCTAAAAAAATATTGCGCTTCTAGCAGTGTGTGGGACTTGGTCTATTAGTCCGTCTATACTGACCTCCAACAGGTTGCAAATTAAAAATAATTTTTATCTGCATCTAGCTCTGAAAAAATATTTGGGCTTCTAGCAGTGTGTGGGACTTGGTCTATTAGTCCATCTATACTGACCTCCATCAGGTTGCAAATTAACAATAATTTTTATCTGCATCTAGCTCTATAATAATATTTGGGCTTCTAGCAGTGTGTGGGACTTGATCTATTACTCCATCTATACTGACCTCCACCAGGTTGCAAATTGAATATAATTTTTTTCTGCATCTAGCTCTGAAAAAATATTTGGGCTTCTAGCAGTGTGTGGGACTTGCTCTATTAGTCCATCTATTCTGACCTCCATCAGGTTGCAAATTGAATATAATTTTTTTCTGCATCTAGCTCTGAAAAAACATTTGGGATTCTAGCAGTATGTGGGAATTGGTCTATTAGTCCATCTATACTGACCTCCATCAGGTTGCAAATTAAAAATAATTTTTATCTGCATCTAGGTCTGAAAAAATATTTGGGCCTCTAGCAGTGTGTGGGACTTGGTCTATTAGTCCATCTATACTGACCTCTATCAGGTTGCAAATTAAAAATATATTTTATCTGCATCTAGCTCTGAAAAAATATTTGGGCTTCTAGCAGTGTGTGGGACTTGTTCTATTAGTCCATCCATACTGACCTCCATCAGGTTGCAAATTAAAAATAATTTTTATCTGCATCTAGCTCTAAAAAAATATTTGGGCTTCTAGCAGTGTGGGACTTGTTCTATTAGTCCATCTATACTGACCTCCATCAGGTTGCAAATTGAATATAATTTTTTTCTGCATCTAGCTCTGAAAAAATATTTGGGCTTCTAGCAGTGTGTGGGACTTGTTCTATTAGTCCATCTAGACTGACCTCCATCAGGTTGCAAATTAAAAATAATTTTTATCTGCATCTAGCTCTGAAAAAATATTTGGGCTTCTAGCAGTGTGTGGGACTTGTTCTATTAGTCCATCTATACTGACCTCCATCAGGATGCAAATTCAATATAACTTTTTTCTGCATCTAGCTCTGAAAAAATATTTGGGCTTCTAGCAGTGTGTGGGACTTGGTCTATTAGTCCATCTATACTGACCTCCATCAGGTTGCAAATTAAAAATAATTTTTATCTGCATCTAGCTCTGAAAAAATATTTGGGCTTCAAGCAGTGTGTGGGACTGGGTCTATTAGTCCATCTATACTGA